>NC_067117.1:34008066-36408066 GCF_021347895.1 Acanthochromis polyacanthus | reverse complement strand
TGTGCATTCAGCTACACAATTTACTGTACTGTATTAGCTTTTCCCACATGCAATTCCACTCTTGTCATGTCTGTTAGCATTAGCGCGATTAGCGAATGACCATCAATCCCTTCTTTCACACAGTTCTCTTAACAAACCGTTTCCTCTATCACTTTGTGCAAACTCTTTACTAAATGACATTTTCTACTCTTAAAGTCTGCAGTGTATACTCATTTTAAGCATGTTTACTGCAGGGATGGGATCAGCAAGTTCTGATTCTAGCGGAAAGTAGTTGACGGAGGGGGTGCGGCGCGGTGCGGCGCGGCGTGGCCCAGCGACTTCCAATCGCTGGGCCGTTTACAATCGTCGTTAACAAGCTATTGTTAACGTCGTTACCATCGCGCGGGAGTATCAGCGACAATAAAGTGTTCAAACTTGTGAAATCGGCGTTCAAATAAATGAAATCCGCGGAAATCCGCGGATCCGCGGTACATTCCTGCACACCAGCTTACCTACTAACTGTAAAAATATGCTATACACGACACAATGACAAGTTGGAGTAAATGTTCAAACCAGAAACCAATTTTGAAGAATGATTGTTCAAAAAGTTAACACCTCACAAATTGGCAGGATTGATTCCTTTAGGTTGTTACATATGAAACCCAGTCAAGTCTAAGCCCATGCTATCAGCACACTGCAGTTTAACAGAGGAAATGTTAAGCTACAGTATAGACTGCTTATTTTGGTCATATTGCTTTGGTGATATGCTAACAAGGTAAAGTAAATAAATAAATAAAAAAGATACAATTCTACAATTTCATTTAGCAGATATTTTATCCATTATGACATACATCTGAGAGTAGATGCAACACATGCAAGGATCTAGTCAGGAGAAAACAACCTAGATAAGTGCCATAAGACAATATTTTCATCAGAGGAGGTTAAAAGAAACAGAGTAGTGGAGAAAACAAATTGTAATCTGTTACATAAGGGCATGCAAACACCTTGTTGATCCTGTGAGTCGACCACTGAGGTTTAAGGTTAGGTTGTGGTTAGTAACTGAAAAGTGTAGCTTGCCATGGGAACTGATCCTGGTTAAATCTGAGACAGCTCCAATCAATAATCTTCTTGTTTAATGAGACAGGCCCATGACCTAATGGGAAAAAAGTGCAACTGGATAATATTTTGTTTGTTTTCTTCTAATTTGATTTCTTAATCTATATCGTAACTCACTGAGCTTGTTTGTGTGTTTCACGTGGATGAGGCCAACACAGAATATATCTTACAATAAATACAGACTTGACTCTTTACTATCTTTCAATGTCTCCACTAAGTGTCAGCTTGTCCTCCAATAAACATTTTCACAAAGATTCCCTGATTGCTGGTCGTTAAGAGCAGTCAGTCCTTTTCATGTCAAACTGTCTTTGGAAAATAGCCAGTGTACACCCAGATCTTAACACTTTAAAACATTAAACGAAGAAGTATGTGTCGTCACTCACAAAAACAATCCTTGAAACAAGATTCTGTGATTCGGTATTTTGTGTGCAGGGAGGAAAATATTTCACACACCCTGTGATGTTAAGTGCTCGGCTGCACCAAACCAATTTTGCATCAAAGAAGTAAGATGAAAAGAATTCAAAGCGACAGTCATATAATTTTCCCTGAAATCTCACACAGCAACATTTTCTCTGCAGATGCAGCATTCTTGATTCTGCACAAGTGAAATATGTTTTTGTATTCTCACAAAATGTCAACATTGTACACGTAGTCTTTCTCCCTTTCAAAGCCTGACCCTTCATAATTAAGCACTTGTAAAGTGTTTGTACTTATTATGGGCTGTCCATTTTATTTTTAATTACCTGCAAAACCTGTTTGGCACTATTTGACATTTTCCGTGCATAGAAAGTGCTTTATTAGAAAGCATAACAACACTTTGTGAATGTATATATTGTGTCACGTATATGTGTGATAGGTTAGAATATGCATTAGGAGAATCTGTAAGAAACAGTTATATTTTTCAGAACACTGTGTACATTACTGATTAAATGTAAATACTATTGTGATCTGTTAAAAGTTAAAATATAGTAAATACATAAGTCATGATATGAGGGTTAAAACAGAATTAAAAGTTTCAGACTGGGGCACAAAAATGCGTTAAAAGAGTTAAATTTGATAAACAACTGTGTTAAAAAGGGTAAAAATATTTTGAGAGTGTTGTTGAATTCACATTTTGTGCTTTACTGTTTAAGTTATGCCATGATCTTAGTATCTGTGCTCTACACATGCACTTCAATTGGTTAGTCTGAGATCGATTGCTTTTGCCTCCAAGCACTTTCCCTGGGAGTCATGAAGTTCTCCTCATTATAGTAAAGTGCATGTTGTGGAACATTGACACTGAACAACTGCTTCTTTTTCAGGTTGATAAGGTTAATGACAAAAGCAGTATTTTCATGATACATTGCTAATATATTTAGATTATCAGGAATGTGTTGTATTCTAAATAAATTAAATGCTCATTTTGTTGAGTGAAATTAAGCATTTGTGTGAACAGAGCCTTGGTCGCTAACAAGTACAGCATGTAGTTACGTGTTTTTGTGTCTGGTGAACATACATGTGTACAATTGTTAATGATGTGTTAGTACAATTGTTTTTGTGTTGCTTGAATTTAAATACTTTCATGGTGTAAATGTAAATTGTGAGTATTGAGGATGTGTCTGAATCTTTGCATTTGTGTAATAATTTCAGTACAGTAAAGCACCTGTTGAGGAAAGTTCACACTGAATCACTGCTGTGATTATTTATCCTGGTTTTTTTTAGAGTTGTAACATATCATGTTTTAAGATAATTTTAAATGAGAATGAGAATATGTATGATAGAAGTTGTTTTAGAAATTGATACGCATGTTTGATTTGGCCAAAGTTTTACATCGGATGCCCTTCCTGACACAACCCTCTGTATTTATCCGGGCTTGGGACCGGCACAATAAGACTTCCATACCGGATCGGTCGAGGCCCGGGTTAACAATGACCGCCATCGGTGCTGTCGACCTACAGGATGCCGGTGGAAAATGGACTACTGTTGGTCGAAGAAGGAGGGGAGGAAGGTGTGTTCGTAGGAAGAGAGAGAAGAGGAACACCAAGAGTCTAGGACTGAGAGTAGGGACTTTGAATGTTGGAACTATGACAGGAACAGGTAGAGAGCTGGCTGACATGATGCAGAGGAGGAAGGTGGACATACTGTGTGTCCAGGAGGAAGGTCGACATACTGTGTGTCCAGGAGACCAGGTGGAAATCAGAATCAGAATCAGAATCAGAATCACTTTATTCATCCCCGAAGGGAAATTCAGTTGTCAGGGTTCTTATCTGTTTAATTTTGAATTGAATAGCCTGACTGCTGATGGCAAGAAAGATTTCCTAAATCTTTCGGTCTTGCAGTGCAGGGATAGGAGCCGTCCACTGATGTTTCGTTGTTCATTGAGGCAGATGTGAAGTGGATGATCCATGTTTGTCAGAATGGCCTCCATCTTGCTCAGTGCCCGTCTCTCCACCTCATCCTCCAATGTGTTCAATCCGATTCCAACCACAGAGCCAGCTTTTTTAATCAGTTTGTTCAGACGCCTTGCATCCTTCTGTTTTATGTTGCCTCCCCAGCAGACTGCAGCATAAAACAGGACACTTGCTACCACAGACTGATAAAACATCTGCAGCATCTTACTGCAGATGTCGAGTGATCGAAGTCTTCTGAGGCAATAAAGTCGGCTGTGGCCCTTTTTGTAGATGAAGTCTACGTTTGTAGACCAGTCCAACTTATTATCAAGGTGGACACCTAAATATTTATATGATGTCACCATCTTGATGTCCACGCCACAAGTGTTCACTGGCTGAAGAGGGGGTTTGGATCTGCGGAAATCTATGATCATTTCCTTTGTCTTTGAGGCGTTGAGTAGCAGGCAGTTTTTGTGACTCCAGTCACTGAAGGCACTTATCAGATCTCTGTATTCAGCTTCATGTCCATTTCTGATACATGCCACGATAGCAGTGTCATCAGAGTATTTCTGAATGTGGCAGGACTCAGTGCTGTATTTGAAGTCAGATGTATACAGAGTGAACAGTAATGGAGCCAGGACTATTCCTTGTGGAGCCCCAGTACTACTCATTAATGTCTCAGAAACACAGTTCCCCAGCCTGACAAACTGTGGCCTTCCTGTCAGGTAATCTGTAATCCATGAAACATAGGAAGGATCCACTCCCATCTCTGTGAGCTTGTCTTTGAGAATGGTAGGTTGGATGGAGTTGAATGCATTTGAAAAATCAAAGAACATGATTCTCACATAAACTCCAGGTTCCTCCAAATGAGACAGGGCAAGGTGAAGCATGAAGAGGATGGCATCATCCACTCCAATGTGTTCTTTGTATGCAAACTGCAGGGAATCGAGTTTGTTTTTGACCTCAAGCCTCAGTAGACGTAAACCAGCCGCTCCAGAGTTTTCATGACATGTGAGGTTAGAGCAATAGGTCTGTAATCATTTAGTTCAGCCGGACATTTGATTTTTGGTACCGGTACAATACAGGATGTTTTCCATAGAACAGGCACCCACCCCAGCTGTAGACTCAGGTTGAAGATCCTGTGGAGAGGTTGACACAGTTGTGCAGCACAGTCTTTAAGCAGTCTTGGACATACACCATCTGGGCCAGCTGCCTTCCCAGAGCAAAGTCTCTGAAGCTCCAACATCACCCCTGTCTCTGTGACAGAGACGGATACAGGTGCTGAAACAGAAGTGGCTGCAGCTGTGAAGACATGTGTAGGAGACGGAGGAGAAGAAGGAGGAGCTATAGTGGGGATTTCCATATGTTGAGGAGAAGAAGGAGGAGTAGCAGTGGAAGTAGGTGTGTCCACAGTGTCAAATCTGTTGAAGAACAAGTTGAGTTCATCAGCTCTTTCTACATCACCCAGTGTTGGCTCCCTCCTCTTTGATTCCTCTCCACACATCACGGATGTTACTGTGTTGAAAATTCCTTTCTATCTTCTTTTTGTATTCCATCTTTGCCACTTTCAGTCTCCTCTTCAATTCATATTGTAAATCTTTGAGTCGTTCTTTGTCACCATCTCTAAAAGCTTGTTTTTTCTGGTTGAGGATTGCCTTTATGTCGCTTGTGGTCCATGGTTTGTTATTGGGGAAACAGCGAACAGTCTTTGCAGGTATGACTGTGTCTCTACAGAAGTTAATGTACTCAGTAAAACAATCAACCTGTCTGTCAATGTTCATACTCTCCTCATCTGTTTCCAGGAGCACATTCCAGTCTGTTGATTCAAAGCAGTCCCTGAGAACTTCACTAGCTTGAGGAGTCCATTTTCTGATTTGGACTTTAGTTGCAGGCTGTCTCAGCACACAAGGTTTGTAACAGGTCTGCAGATAAACCAGGTTATGATCTGACCTGCCCAGTGGTGGTAAGGCAGTAGCTCTGTAAGCTTCTTCGACATTGGCATACAGCAGGTCTAGGGTCTTATTCTCTCTGGTAGGGCAGTTAACAAACTGTGTAAATCCAGTCAGGTGAGAGGAGAGGCTGACATGATTGAAATCTCCTGATATTATTACAAGTGCCTCAGGATGTTGAGTCTGTATCCTAGCAACAGTATCATGCAACACATCACATGGAACCAAGTCAGTTGCTTTGGGTGGAATGTATACAAGTATTGTTATGATGTGACTGAACTCCCTTGGGACATAATATGGCCAAAGTCCAACTGCCAACAGTTTAATATCTGGACAACACAACTTCTCCTTAACCATTATGTGTGAGGAGTTACACCATCTCTGGTTAACAAATGAAGCCAGACCTCCTCCTTTCTTCTTGCCACTGGCTTTAGCATCTCTGTCTGACCTTATGAGGGTGAAGCCAGGTAAATCCACAGTATAGTCTGAGTTGTTTTGATTCAACCAGGTCTCAGTAAAACACAGGAGACTGCATTCACGGTATGTTTTGTCCGTCTTCACCAATGTCTCCAGCTCGTCACTTTTGTTTGGCAAAGAGTTCACGTTTCCCATGATGACTGATGGAAGAAAGGGCTTGTATCTCCATTTCCTAGCCTTCACCTTTGCACCAGCACGGCAACCATGAAAACACCTCAAGATGTCCACTGGAATTGGATGTTGCAGTCCAGATTTGTTCTGTCTCAATGAAAAAAGCTCCTCTCTTAAATAGATTCTTCTCCCAGCAGAAA
Source organism: Acanthochromis polyacanthus (assembly GCF_021347895.1). Classification (NCBI taxonomy): domain Eukaryota; kingdom Metazoa; phylum Chordata; class Actinopteri; family Pomacentridae; genus Acanthochromis; species Acanthochromis polyacanthus. Next base: position 36,401,865 of record NC_067117.1, on the reverse strand, counting down.
CTTCCATCAGCAGTCGATAAAACAGGACAAAATATTTAAAAAAATATAGCAAAAAATACAGCAAAAACTGAAAACAGTTAAGAGACACCAAACATTGCAGTCACTTTCACAGGCGCAGGTTCCAGAAAGGTAGTAAAGCTAGAAGTTTAGGAGCAGGGTTCAAGTTGTTCTATCATGCTGTAGATAGGAAGAGAAATGGAGTAGGAGTTATCTTGAAGGAGGAGTTTGTTAGGAATGTACTGGAGGTAAAAAGAGTGTCAGATCGAGTGATGAGCCTGAAGCTAGAAATCGAAGGTGTGATGTTCAATGTTGTTAGTGGGTATCCTCCACAGGTAGGATGTGAGCTGGAGGAGAAGCAGAAATTCTGGTTGGACCTTGAAGTGATGCAGAGCATCCCTAGAAGTGAGAGAGTTGTCATTGGTGCAGACTTCAATGGACATGTTGGTGCAGGAAACAGAGATGATGAGGAGGTCATGGGCAGGTTTGGTATCCAGGAGAGGAACGCAGAAGGACAGATGGTGGTTGACTTTGCAAAAAGGATGGAAATTGCTGTAGTGAATACTTTCTTCCAGAAGAGGCAGGAACATAGGGTATAAGAGTGGAAGTAGGAGCACACAGGTAGACTATGTAGGAGACACTACGTATATAATTGCACTCGTTTTGGGCACCACCCCAGATTCCTATTAATTAACATTAATAAAAAATGTAGTAATTAAAATTTTGATCAGTCTTATATCTTAAAAGCTTGAATCCTCGGTTAAATTGATCACATTCTTGCACAAAGAAACACACAAGGCTGTAATTTGGTCTAAATGAAAGCATTTATTTGCTATTCTATTGAATAAACCAGTGAGATCCTATTTACAGTGACCTGTGATGTGTGTGTGTGTGTGTGTGTGTGTGTGTGTGTGTGTGTGTGTGTGTGTGTGTGTGTGTGTGTGTGTGTGTGTGTTCTTGTACTTGCTACATGGTGAGTACCATTTTCTGCATTTAACTATCAAAGTGAGGACATTTTTACAAAGTGAGGACATTTTGACCGGTCCTCACTTTGAAACAGCCATATTTGAGGGTGAAGACTTGTTTTTAGAGAACAGGTATGAATTGAGGTTTGGTTAGGGTTAGGGTAAGGATTAAGCTTAGGCAATCAGTTGTGATGGTTAAGGTTAGGGTAAGGCTCTAGGAAATGCATTACGCCTATGGATGTCCTCACTAAGATAGAAGTACAAACATGTGTGTGTGTGTGTGTGTGTGTGTGTGTGTGCGTGTCCGTGTGCATGTGCGTGTGTGTGTCTACGTGTGTGTGAGTGCGTGCGTGTGGATGAGAGATGTGGGTGTGTGTGCGTGTGTTCAAATTAGCATATTGAGACCGGAAATATGGTGAGAGAAGAGGCAGATAACTAACCTGACGAGGTAAATGGTGATTTGGATTAAAATCAATGATTTGTAAAGGAATAAATGGATTAAATGAATTAATTAATCAAGCGGTTAGTACATCAACCAGATCAAATAGAGCAAACTCAGCTGGATTTACTGAAGTGAACCGTCGTTTTGCTGGGACGCAGAGGAGCCAGGAGATCTTACAACGAGCCGGGAAGGCCTTGCTTCTCAGACGCTGTGTGTCACGGTGGCAGCCGGGGGCGTCCTGCATAAAGAGATCGCTCCGTTGATAGGAGGTCTGATTCAGCAGATCTCCGGTGGTCACAGCTGAAGAAGCCGGTGTCCGGTGATAACATTCACTTGATTTAAAAATGAGGCGGGTTCTCAAGCTTTAACCAGGTCAAAGAAACAATGTCTGATGGGAACCGCCAAATGAAGAAAAGTAAATGGTGGTTCTTAATTAGTTCTTGGGCTTAAAACAAATAAAATTTGGCTTAAAATGAGCATAATGTCTAGCTTTAAGTTACAAAAAGTAAAAAAGATAAAATAGTTAAACTTTGAAGCGAAAAACTTCAGAAGATAGGGAAAAACGCGCTTTTAGAAGAAAATAAGGAGAGAGGCTGACGTGAAGCCTCTAGAGAGTGGAAACACAAAGAGAGAGAGGTGTGGACTGCTTAGGCTTATAAAGGTCAGAAGCCCCTGGGGCCGGACCTGGGCGGAGCAAGGGACTTTTGGCGCCAGTTCTGCCTAGCGACAGCAGTTCCTTTGTTCTCACAGAGAAAGGAGATGGTCCAAAATGGATAAAGAGTATGTGACATTAAAACGGGTAAACGATCTGTCTATCTCTCCCCATATTTCAGTTGTGTGAAAGAGAAACGCATGTTCCTAAATGTGTAGATTAATACATATGTTCATATTATGTGAATTATTTCATTCATAACTATATGTTTATGTTCTTTTGGATATTAAAAATATATATCACAGTGAAAATATAATAAGTCAGACATTTGGTGATGAATAACACAATTGTCATCCTTTCAACCTAAATAGAAAGTAAATTCAGAGGTTAATAATAGAATTCATTCCAAATCATAGTATCCTGGGGAAGAAATGATTAACATCATATTTTAATATCTAGACTTCTGTAATAGATACAAGTGTCATTTTTGGAAGTAATGTACATCATCTCACTACCACTTTGGTAATCCTGAAAATCTGAAATACATCTCAGAAATATTAATTTGGCCAGGGTCCTTTGTTCCAGCTCAGAAAGTGTCTCTCTCTGTACCAGTCTCCCATGTGCTCCTCCAAGTCGTAAAAGTTTTTATGGCTTGTTATCTGATCTGGTGGAATGTGGAGATGTCTCTGGAGGGGTCTCCTAAGCTGGGAAGGGGTTTTAGCATGAAAGTTCATTAACAAAACATCCATAGCATAAAGGTGAAAGTCATTGTCTTTTAAAAAGAAAAAGTTATTCCAGGTGTTTAAATGTTCAGCAGGGACTCCATCTTCCTGTGAATGAAGACATATAGAAATACACTGTCCCCGGCTTTCCTCCAGGAATGGGGGAAGGGAGTTCAGCATTGGAGAGAGAGTGTTTCTCTGAGTTTGATCCTAGGCCTTTGGAAAATTCCTACAACTACATCTTGTGTAGACGGTGTAATCTGAAGGAGATCAGTGACTGCAAAGTAGTGGTAGGTCAGAGTGTAGCCAGACAGCATAGGATGGTGGTGTGTAGGATGACCCTGGTGGTGAAGAAGATGAAGAGGGCAAAGGCAGAGCAGAGGACCAAATGGTGGAAGCTGAAAAAGGAAGAGTGTTGTATGACTTTCAGGAAAGAGTTGAGATAGGCTTTGGATGGTCAGGAGGTGCTTCCAGATGACTGGACAACTACAGCAAATGTGATCAGGGAGACAGGTCGGAGAGTACTTGGTGTGTCATCTGGTAGGAAAGGAGATAAGGAGACTTGGTGGTGGAATGAGGAGGCGCAGGAGTGGATCCAGAGAAAGTGGTTAGCTAAGAAGAAGTGGGACACTGAGAGGACTGAAGAGAGTAGACAGGAGTACAGGGAGATGCAGCGTAAGGTGAAAGTAGAGGTGGCAAAGGCCAAACAAGGGGCTTAGGATGACTTGTATGCTAGGTTGGACAGTAAGGAGGGAGAGACTGACCTGTATAGGTTGGCAAGGCAGAGAGACAGAGATGGGAAGGACGTGCAGCAGGTTAGGGTGATAAAGGATAAGGATGGAAGTGTGTTGACAGGTGCCAATAGTGTGATGGGAAGATGGAAAGAGTACTTTGAAGAGTTGATGAATGAGGAAAATGAGAGAGAACGAAGAGTAGAAGAAGTGACTGTTGTGGACCAGGAAGTAGCAAAGATTAGTAAGGATGAAGTGAGGAGGGCATTGAAGAGGATGAAGAGTGGAAAGGCACTTGGTCCTGATGATATACCTGTGGAGGTATGGAAGTGTCTCGGAGAGGTAGCAGTAGAGTTTCTGACTGGGTTGTTCAACAGGATCTTAGATAGTGAGAAGATGCCCGAGGAATGGAGGAGAAGTGTGCTGGTGCCCATCTTTAAGAACAAGGGAGATGTGCAGAGTTGTGGCAACTACAGAGGAATAAAGCTGATGAGCCACACGATGAAGCTATGGGAAAGAGTAGTTGAAGCTAGACTAAGGGCAGAGGTGAACATCTGTGAGCAGCAGTATGGTTTCATGCCAAGAAAGAGTACAACAGATGCAGTATTTACTTTGAGGATGTTGATAGAGAAGTACAGAGAAAGTCAGAAGGAGCTGCATTGTGTCTTTGCAGATCTGGAGAAAGCTTATGACAGAGTGCCCAGAGAGGAACTGTGGTTTTGTATGAGGACGTCTGGAGTGGCAGAGAAGTATGTTAGAGTGGTGCAGGACATGTATGAGGACTGTAAGACAGTGGTGAGGTGTGCTGTAGAAGTAACAGAAGAGTTCAAGGTGGAGGTGGGACAACATCAGAGATCAGCTCTGAGCCCCTTCTTGTTTGCTATGGTGATGGACAGGATGACAGACGAGGTTAGACAGGAGTCTCCATGGACTATGATGTTTTCAGATGACATTGTGATCTGTAGTGAAAGCAGGGAACAGGTGGAGGAGAAGCTAGAGGCGTGGAGGTTTGCCCTGGAAAGGAGAGGAATGAAGGTTAGCCACAGCAAGACGGAGTATCTGTGTGTGAATGAGAGGGACCCAAGTGGAAGAGTGAGGTTACAGGGAGAAGAGATCAAGAAGGTGGAGGATTTTAAGTACTTAGGGTCAACAGTTCAGAGCAATGGAGAGTGTGGAAAAGAGGTGAAGAAGCGTGTACAGGCAGGCTGGAACGCCTGGAGAAAAGTGTCAGGTGTGATGTGTGATAGAAGAGTTTCAGCTAAAATGAAAGGAAAGGTTTACAAAACTGTGGTGAGACCAGCCATGTTGTTTGGTCTGGAGACAGTGTCCCTGAGGAAAAGACAGGAGGCAGAGGTGGAGGTAGCAGAACTGAAGATGCTGAGGTTCTCTTTGGGAGTGACCAGGATGGATAGGATCAGGAATGAGTACATCAGAGGGACAGCACATGTTAGAGGCTTTGGAGACAAAGTCAGAGAGGCCAGACTGAGATGGTTCGGACATGTCCAGAGGAGAGAGAGTGAATATATTGGTAGAAGGATGCTGAGTTTCCCACTGCCAGGCAGGAGGCCTAGAGGAAAACCAAAGAGGAGGTTTTTGGATGTGGTTAAAGAGGACATGAAGGTAGTTGGTGTGAGAGAAGAGGATGCAGAAGACAGGGTTAGATGGAGGCAATTGATTCGCTGTGGTGACCCCTGAAGGGAAAAGCCGAAAGGAAAAGAAAATAGTCTGTCTTTATGCCTGACACAAAGCACTCTGTAGGAGGAGAAGGAAACAAGTAAATGTTTGCAAATGTACATCAAAGCAAACCACCATGAACACACAGATGACATGAATGATGGGGATTTTCTCATAAGGACACCACAATGTGTCATTTTCGACATTGAGTGAACGGTCAGTTGTCATAGTCGACATGTTGCTAATGGATCTGCTGCTAGCAGTTTTGTGCAAAATGCCACAGGACAGCACTTATACACACGTGGACAAAATTGTTGGTACCCCTCAGTTAAAGAAGGAAAAACCCACTATTCTCACTGAAATCACTTGAAACTCACAAAAGTAACAATAAATAAAAATTTATTGAAAATTAAATAATCAAAATTAGCCATCACTTTGAATTGTTGATTAACATAATTATTTAAAAAAACAAACTAATGAAATAGGGCTGGACAAAAATGATGGTACCCATAACTTAATATTTTGTTGCACAACCTTTTGAGGCAATCACTGCAATTAAACGATTTCTGTATTTGTCAATGAGCGTTCTGCAGCTGTCAACAGGTATTTTGGCCCACTCCTCATGAGCAAACAGCTCCAGTTGTCTCAGGTTTGATGGGTGTCTTCTCCAAATGGCATGTTTCAGCTCCTTCCACATATGTTCAATGGGATTCAGATCTGGGCTCATAGAAGGCCACTTTAGAATAGTCCAACGCTTTTCTCTCAGCCATTCTTGGGTGTTTTTGGCTGTGTGTTTTGGATCGTTGTCCTGTTGGAAGACCCATGACCTGCGACTGAGACCAAGCTTTCTGACACTAGGCAGCACATTTCTCTCCAGAATGCCTTGATAGTCTTCAGATTTCATCGTACCTTGCACACTTTCAAGACACCCTGTGCCAGATGCAGCAAAGCAGCCCCAAAACATTACTGAGCCTCCTCCATGTTTCACCGTAGGGACAGTGTTCTTTTCTTCGTATGCTTGGTTTTTGAGTCTATGAACATAGAGTGGATGTGCCTTACCAAAAAGCTCCAGTTTGGTCTCATCTGTCCAAAGGACATTCTCCCAGAAGCTTTGTGGCTTGTCAACATGCATTTTTGCAAATTCCAGTCTCGCTTTTTTATGAGTTTTTTTCAGCAGTGGTGTCCTCCTTGGTCATCTCCCATGAAGTCCACTTTGGCTCAAACAACGACGAATGGTGCGATCTGACACTGATGTACCTTGGCCTTGGAGTTCACCTTTAATTTCTTTGGAGGTTGCTCTGGGCTCTTTGGATACAATTCCAACGATCCGTCTCTTCAATTTGTCATCAATTTTCCTCTTGCGGCCACGTCCAGGGAGGTTGGCTACTGTCCCGTGGGTCTTGAACTTCTGAATAATATGAGCCACTGTTGTCACAGGAACTTCAAGCTGTTTAGAGATGGTTTTATAGCCTTTACCTTTAAGATGTTTGTCTATAATTTTTTTTCGGATGTCCTGGGACAATTCTCTCCTTCGCTTTCTGTTGTCCATGTTCAGTGTGGTACACACCTTTTCACCAAACAGCAGGGTGACTACTTGTCTCCCTTTAAATAGGCAGACTGACTGATTATGAGTTTGGAAACACCTGTGATGTCAATTAAATGACACACCTGAGTTAATCATGTCACTCTGGTCAAATAGTTTTCAATCTTTTATAGAGGTACCATCATTTTTGTCCAGGCCTGTTTCATTAGTTTGTTTTTTTAAATAATTATGTTAATCAACAATTCAAAAGTAATGGCTGTTTTTGATTATTTAATTTTCAATAAATTTTTATTTATTGTTACTTTTGTGAATTTCAAGTGATTTCAGTGAGAATTGTGGGTTTTTCCTTCTTTAACTGAGGGGTACCAACAATTTTGTCCACGTGTGTAGAGTCCATGACTCAGAGGGTCAGAATTGTTCTGGCAACATGCTAAGAATTAACAGCACATTAGGCAGAGGTTTTCATAATATTTTGTCTCATCATTGTGGATCATCATGGTGGCTGATGCATTAACTGGCTTACACCACAAGTGAGAGCAAATTCTTTCTATCATCCACAGCGTTCGTGTTATTCTGATCCAAACACCTGCTATTTTCTGTGTACTCTGTATTTACCGCATCTATTTCATGTGTGACATGTTGCTCTTCCTTTATTTTCCCATTACAGCATTTTCCTGTGGATTTTTTCTTTATCTGACTCCAGGGTCTAAAGATCGAGAACGCTGTACAGACAGTAAAACTTTCAGAGGCTGATTTAAGATTTTTGGTAGTAAAGAACTCACTTGACTTGTCCAAAGTCAGGTATGCAGACATTCACACATTTACACATAAGGAGCTGCCCAGTAGTACATTTCCACTTGGTCAACTACACAAGCACCACCACGGCTTTACAGCACCATGGGAGCATACATTTTGATACATGCATATATTTTTTTGTAATACTGCTGCTTCCCCAGCCTTCAAGGGCAAAGAATCTGGCTTCGGTGCTTTGCTCAGGCGCATGCTGACAGTAGTTGCAAAGTCAATTAAACCCCCTACAGCCACCGTCTTCCAGCTCAAGTAGGTCTACAAACTGGGAAACTTTTTCGTACGAACTGGATCCTTTCACCTCGAGGCTGTCTCTGTACCCCAACTTTATTTATTTATTTTTTTGTAATGCATGCCGGCACATTAGCTATCGCCCTCAGCTAAAAACATCTCACCCATTCCTCACAGACAAAATTCCACCTAATTTTTATAGTATAAACAACACCAGTAAAGTCAGATAATCATGAAACTTTAATTTGTAGAGGGCCTCGGGCTTCTCTGCTGGGAGATTTTGATGTTCTCCTGAAGACATGGCAAATCAACTGCAAGCCACTCAGCTTATTTTTTATGTGTTATTTGTGTTTAGTATGCATGATGCTGTAAATACTATGACTGAAAGCAAACTGTGGTTAAGCACTGTATTAAAGATAACTTTGATTAACTAATGTACAAAACAGATTTGCAGTCGTCTTGTTTAAAATGGGGATTTAAACATGTACAGTGTCTTCCAAAGTATTAATAAAGCTCACAAATCACATTTATAACACCAGCTTTGCTGTCTGGACATAATATTTACATTACTCGACCAAGGAATGCTGCAGAGTTATGTCACGATAGATGTTGGTTTGTCTATCTGTTTGTCTGTCTGTTCATTTGCAACATTACTCAAAAACGGGCTAACAGATTTGATTTAAGTTTTCAGGTAAGGTCAGAAATGACCCAAGGACCAATTGAGTAGATTTTGGCAATGATGCAGCTTATAGTCTGGACCCCCGAATTTCTTAAAGATTTCTGTATCATTGTGAGATGGCGGCACGGTGTCACTGTAACTATGACTACAAATGAACACTACATCAGCTGCCTGTTGACGATCCCACTACAAATCAACTTCGGCAGACCATAAATTGTTTACAGATGTCATCCGTCAGAAATCATACGACTGATCAGCCCTGGTGGAGAACTGTGCTCACTGTATGCTTTTCTTGTTATAAAATGCCATGCTTCTAACAACCTACAATACTTTTACATCTCAGTAGTATTTTATTTACATATTGATTCAAATGATTTCTGCCCAGACTGCAGCTTCATAGTAAGGGACACATATGTGGAATTGTTTTCTTTTTTCGCATAAGAAAAAAAGAGGCATCCTCATTTGCATGCAGACAGATATTCCTCTTTCACAATGAAACACATGAAGATCTAACTGTTTGATGCATGCTCAGTCTTTCCAGCTTTGTCAGGAATTCTGTGGAGGATTCACCGCAGAGTGCACACACTGTACATTTTCCAGTTTCACAATATAAGAACAATTGATGGAGGAATACAGGTCAGACATAAAATGAACAGCATTTGACTCCACATTACGTTAATGAAAGGGGCATTCTTATAACATGAAAAATACAAGGATCAATGTCCACTTTCTTTCATCTTTTTTGTGGTAATTTTTCGTGATTTATTTGTCTTGTATGATTTGTTAAATGAGTAAGGTGCTACTGTTAGGGTGCTAACTGCAGTACAGTTGGTGCTAATGTGAATTCACCCTTAAATACTTCTTTTAACAGATTCCTGCATCATTATGCTGCTGCAGGAAGTGCAGGTTCACTGAAATCTCAGACAAGGGAATACAGATTTATTTTTACCTTGTGCTGCTGCAAAGGAAAGAAATGGGAAAGAGGATCATTCCACAATATCTGCACTATCCATGTCAGTGTACGTCAGAGCTTTTGGGCACAAATATGGTAATCCTAGATTTGGTTAGTTGGCCTGTGGAGCAGACTTTGTCAAGCAGGGCTACCATTTCAAGTCTTTGGCTTAGCCCAGTGGGAGCTGTGTTGAAGTGAACTAATCCCATGGGCAGACTACTGTACCTTTAGGCCAGCACACACAGCCTAATCTGTGTAGAGACTGAGGTTGAACAGCCAAATTCAAATTCATCAGACACTTTCATGGATCAAGAAAAGTGTTTGTCGGACCATTGTTCTACTGTTTTGAAATTCCTACATTAATCCATTACAGGTTAATGTCATTACTTTTGGTCAATACGTTTTGGATTGAACTACACTTTGTCCAAATACATTTTTAATCATACTGCTTTCTCAGTATTAATAACAAATCCCTCTAATAACTTTTCCTTGAGCTCTAAAATTGCAGACCTTAATGGTTTTATTTGACAGTAGGCAAAATGGATTTGTTCATTTGCTTTACACTGCCATGATATTTGACTGAAGAGAACCCCTATTCTTCAGAGCTGCCACATCCTGTAGAAACAATTCAGCTGCCACGAAAAGCACAGTGTTTTTCCTGTGCTGTGTGATGTACCAGATGACATGTTCTGTAGTCTCTGAGCAAGGAAACTTTTACCGAGGGGAAATTTCCTGACTACCGCGAGGATAGGCAGCACCTGTTGGAGGGAACGCTCATTGCCTCATGGCTGTATTCTGTGTGACTGATGCTGTTGTCACCCGCAAACAGAAGGATATACGTTTTAAAATTCATGAAAACTCTATTGAGCTGCAGCGAGGAACCCAGTGAAACAAAGTGAATTAAACTATGCCCTGCACAGCCACTTCTGCTAGTCTTTAGACGTTGACCCATTCTGAATCATTTGTTGCTAAATCATGTCCTGGCAGCATGACCAAATAATTGATGCTATTCATTACAAGATTGACGGGGTTGGGAGGGGGTGGCGGGCGTTTTGGTGAAGTGAGCAGAGGTAGTCTGACCATTGCTGAGAGCAACTTAGACTGTGATGATTGATAGGAAGCCAGCTTCATAAACGCTGGAGTGTTGGTTGCCTAAATGCAAGTGAGTGTTTCTCGCTTTGCCGGTTCGGGGCAAAGCCATTAATAAACCCTGCAAATGATGATAGCTCTTGTATTGATTCTAATTTGCACCTTCTATTCTACCAGCCCGTCTTTCTCCAATACTTTGCCTCAGTAAACACAGGCATTGAAAATGTTGACCCAGGATGTCTCTAGCATTGATCAGTCCGTTGATGTTGGGACACCACATTCTCGTTGTTTGTGTGGTAGCTTAATCCATTTACAGAGCTTCCAGATGGGACAAAATGGATCAATATAACAGGAAAAATGAAACCATGAGAATGAAAAATCATGTAAGTATTCCTGCATACTACAAGAAACCATGAGCAGCAAGTTGTTTCAAAACAAAATCCTGGAGGGAGATGCTGCAGTGTGCATCGTGATCACAGTGTGTGTTTTCTCACATAAACACACGTAAAGCAGAAACAGTTTCATTTTGATCATATACTCATCAAACTGACAATAGAACAAATGAGTAATGAAATTCCAGAGCTGCGGCAGCTCTCACTTCTGACTGATCAAACAACAACTCTGCATTCTGCAAGCATTTCCTTTTTTTCTCCAGTCTTCAATTCCGATCTCGCTTTGTCTCACCCACACGCCTTCTACTCTCTCTCCCTCTTTCTGTTTCAAGTGACTGTTAAGCTCCTAGTCATTTCTAATGGAAATGACACGCCCTGAGACAAAGTGACATTATGTCAAAAATCTATCCTGTATTTTCTGTCAGGCTAAATCACTCTTGCTTTATTTCTCAAATTCAATTAGAAATACTTTTGCAGAGCTCCCATGACTTTAGAAGGCTCCAGTGTAATGTCTTCAACAACACATAAAATCCGGAGTGCCCGCCAGTGTCCACTCCTCTGATTTTGCTGAGAATGCTGACGTACTTTGGTACCTCTTCAGTGAGTTTAAAATCTGCTCAAGAAAACAATTTTTATCAGCAATGAACAAATGAAAGGCTGTTTGTTTTTTGTCCTCCCCACAGGAAATGGATGCCTCTACTTACACTTGTGTGCACAAAAGAAAGTCCTTTATAGCATTACCTCATCCCCTTGCTGTTTGTCTTGAAAACAGACGTGGAGCATAACATTTTTATGAAACAGACGTTTTGTGATCTAGGCTACTTAAGGTCTGACAAGTAAAAAAATAATATAAGGATAGTCAAAGGGAAAATATTTAATATGTTTGAAAGCCATTTTGGTCCAGAATACTAACCATGCAAAAACGCTGACATTAATCAGCATATTGTGGACCATGAATCCCAACAGTATGCGCTTTTCCTCAAAGTCGATGGTATTTAACTGCTTGATTTGAGGAAATTCCTCATCCAGAATGCATTAAAGTGTGGCAGGAGAACCTCTTTTCAGCTGTTGTCAGAAAAGTTAATGCTTTTGGTTGGGAACACCTGTAATGCCTCTGACATTCCCTTCAATCAGTTCTGGGTGTTTAGTCAACCCAGGACATTTGCCTGATTTCATCCTTGCTAATGGGACAATTGCAATCCTATTTGTGTCTCACCGTGCAGCCTATTACCTTATGGAAATCTTGTACAAAATGCAGCTTCATTTTTTTTTTTTTTCAAAATCAAATTCTGTTTCCACTATCAAGGTTATTTTAGCATACTGTGTATGGAGATTGCTTGTCCCTAGCAGTCAGTGGTTGGTTCATGTCAATGTTTTCCCATCACATAAGGCACGAAAGAAACTATTCATCCCCCCTCGTGGCTGTGGTCCCCTGTCTCACTAACACAAGGGTGCCTTTCCAAAGCTTCCAAATTGACCCTTCAAGGTCCTTGTGTGGAAATGAAATTGAATTTATCTCCCATTAGAGGAATCACGCGGTTTTAAGAAATTGTTGGGATTTTGGTGGTGAACACTGTATAGTAATTCTTACGGAAACAAGACTAAAGCCTGAAATTCATTATTACAAGGGGCTGAGGGCTCATGTCAGGGTTTTTGCAGATGTGTGAATAAATTGCTCAGGGCAGTTTTATTTGTCACCACTACTGAAACAATACAAGAGGAAAGGTTTAAAAATAATTCTGAAATATCAATGCACATCTTGGACATGTTTGTTTAACCCTTTACGCTTCAGTGCGTCGTAGGTGTACCGCCGGCGGTACACCTACTAATTTGCATAGGAATTTCAAGAATGTCCGACGGCTGTAAACCCGATTATACAAACACTATACGCCGATGGAAAGCTTAGATTCTCATGAATCCGCCGGTATAAACCACTTTCAGATGTGATTACCACAGCGGGTGAGAAAAACACATTTCTCCGACAAAAACAAATATTCATCCATCCGTTCTCTATACACAGCTTCAACGCACACAGCGCGACTCACATTTCCGGGTTCATTATTACACACAGAAAAAAAGATTCCACAAAAAACGGCCATAATCCAACCTTTTACATCCAGACAACACAAGCCAGTAAACTATTTTGTCCAAAACATGTCCTGAAGTCGGTATAAAATCCACGAATCGGTCATTTTCAAGGAAATGCATCTCACGATGTGCGTCCAATATTCCCTGTATTTTTCATAATTTTTTTTATTTAAAAATAGAATATTAGCGATTTTTTTGTACTGAAAACGGCTGGAATTGACTGAAGCTTAAAGGGTTAAACTTGTACGGAAAACTCACTGGATGTAATCAAGCTTGCAGTGTATTGTTAAAAAGGCCATATTATGCAAATCCTTTTTTTTCTTTGGTTTGCACCTCCTTCTAATGTCACTGCAGTATTTTAAGCTACAGGATCATTCCAGAATTGGAGGACATTTTGTAAAATGGTAAATGGTTGTATTTATATAGCGCTTTTATCCAAAGCGCTTTACATGATACGTCACATTCACCCATTCATGGCGGAAGCTGCCATGCAAGGTGCTAACCACGACCCACCAGGAGCAATTAGGGGTTCAGTGTCTTGCTCAGGGACACCTCGACGGGCCGAGGATCGAACCGGCAACCTTCCAGTTACAAGACGGCCACTCTACCCACTGAGCCATGCCGCCCCCGCCCATCAAATTTCTAATCATTCATGTACAAAATACTAAAACGTGCAGTTGTTCTGAAACCAAACCTAAAAAATACTAGGAGAAAAGAATGTGTGAAATTTTTTTCAAAATACCAAATATTTAAAATACATATGTGCACATCCTTCCCTCGGCTGAAGCCTGTGAACTCATCCACAGTGAAGTGTCCCAGCTGCAAACATCTCACCCTCAGTCTCTTATTATCCTCTCAGGAGACTCTAATCACGCATCGCTCTCTGCCACTCTCCCCACGTTCACTCAGTACGTGACCTGCCCAACAAGCCCTCAAACTCATACGACCACACAGGTCGTATGTAACGTGCTCCTGAATACGACCCATGAGAGCGTATTTAGGTTAGTGCCCCTATGGGAGACAGAAAGGTATTACGGGATTTAATTCGCGAAACGGCTTTTCCCTCACTTTTGCAGGACGGGTTTAGGGTTATGGTTATGGTTATGGTTAGGGTTAGTGTTAGGTCAAAGTTTGTTCATGGTGACGTTTTAACTGAGACACCGGAGTGCCGATATTTACTCAACCGCTAGAGGTCGCTTAAAGGTCCCATATTATGCTATTTTTCAGTCACGTCATATAGGTCTCAGAAGCCCAAAAACAAGTTTGTTCGGCCCAAAATCATCCTTTGTTCGGAGTTTCAGCGGTCGAAAAATTCATTCTCACCAGCCCTCCTCAGAACAAGCTGTTTCTGGGCCTCCTTCCAGGTATGCAAATGAACGCATCTGTCCACTCCCCCTCCCCTCTCTGGGAGAGGACGTGCTCAGTGCTACATTGGTGTCAGAAGTGGGATGGCGCTCGCCTGACTGCAGATGGAGGAAGAACTGAGGGAGCTCCGACAAGCTGTCACCGAGGGACTGAGCCGCCTCTTGGAAGCAAACCCAAGAGGAAAAGAGCCGGCCAGCAGAGAGTTCGCTCCCGTAATCCCCGACAGCTCCACCACACCAAGAACCCGCCGCGGCGAAACGGTGGGCCGCCACAAGCAGAAGTCTAGTAGGAGAGATGCTCCGGCAGCCGGCCGCCGGAGCATCTCCCCGGCCGCCTGCAGCCAGCCAGGGGGTTCTGGAGTGGCGGTTCCCTCACAGCGCCACTCTTCTCTCGTTTCCCGGAGCTCGGCTTCTCAGTGCGGGTGCCGGGCAGTCTCGTGCAAAGTGACTAGGCTCATGGCACCGGTAGCAGCCGTCTGGAGAGTGGCGGCAACGTAGGCAGCTCGGTCTCTCACTCCTCTTCTTCCCCGGGCCCGCACTCAGCCATCCTGACGTGTGGCTTGAACGTGGAAGTCGTGGGGGGCCGGGACGTGAGCACGTGTTCCGCTCTCTCGGCTTCTCGTAGTGCCTCGCTGAGTGTTTGCTTTCCGCACAGTAGCGGTGCCGGGCGGCGGTGCCCGGCGGCTGGCTGCCGGCGGCTGGGGAGATGCTCTGACAGCTGGCCGCCGAGGAACTACGAGAAGCCGAGAGAGGCTCACGTCCCGGCCCCCCACGACTTCCGCGTTCAAGCCGCACGTAAGGATGGCTGAGTGCCGGCCCGGGGAAGAAGAGGGGCGAGAGACCGAGCCACCTACGTCACCGCCGCTCTCCAGACAGCTGCTACCGGTGCCATGAGCCTGGTCACTTCGCACGAGACTGCCCGGCACCCACACTGAGAAGCCGAGCTCTGGGAAACGAGAGAAGAGTGGCACTGTGAGGGAACCGCCACTCCAGAACCCCCTCCCTCACCAAGGACAATGCACACTGGTAGGACAGTGCGGAGGGGGGGCGCAGTCAGGGGGAGGAGTTAAATCCGCTTATTTCGTCATAAGCGGACCCAAATCAAAATCGGACGTTTGAGCAGGCATTTTCACAAAATGTGGTGTAGCAAGGCAGGGAAGTAGACTGTCACCTGGCTGCTTGGACCATCGACTACCTCACCAACAGACCACAGTACTTGAGGCTTCAGGACTGTGTGTCTGATGTAGTGGTCAGCAGCATGGGGGCCCCACAGGGGACAGTGCTCTCTCCCTTTCTCTTCATCCTGTACACATCAGACTTCCACTACAACTCTGGGAGCTGTCACCTCCAGAAATTCTCTGATGATACAGCCATTGTTGGGTGTGTGTCTGATGGGGACGAGTGGGAGTACAGGACGGTCATCTCTGACTTTGTCGATTGGTGTGAGCAAAACCACCTGAAGCTCAACGCCAGTAAGACGAAGGAGATGATCATTAACTTCTGCAGGAGGAGGACACCTCAGACTGCACATCCAGGGTTTGGACATTGAGATGGTGGACTCATACAAATATCTGGGTGTTCACCTCAACAACAAACTGGACTGGTCACACAAGAAGGGCCAAAGTCGTCTCCACCTGCTGAGGAGACTAAGGTCCTTTGGAGTGTGCAGGACTCTGCTCCGGACATTCTATGACTCTGTGGTAGCGTCTGCTGTTTTCTATGCAGTGGTCTGCTGGGGAGCAGGGAGCTCTGAAAGGGACTGAAAGAGACTGAACAGACTGGTCAGGAGGGCTGGTTCTGTCCTGGACTGTTCCCTGGACTCCATAGAGGAGGTGGGTGAGAGGAGGATGTTGGCAAAGCTCACATCCATCATGTACAATCCCTCTCACCCACTGCATGACACTGTGGAGTCTTTCAGTAGCTTCTTCAGCAGTAGACTGAGACACCCACCCTGCAAGAAGGAGCGCTATCACAAGTCATTCATTCCATCTGCTATAAGACTTTATAACATCAGCATCACTGGCTGATGTTAACATAAACTGGACTTTATCACATCATCCTTTATCACATAATCTGCACAGTTCTTGCACTATTTGAATTCTCTTGCACCTTACATTATTCCATAAATCTCTTGTACATATTGTAAATATTATTATGATTATAACTATATTGTTGTTTATTGTTGCTCTTACTGTATGCTGTAACATGGGAAATTTCCCCTGACATGGGGAGTAATAAAGGATTATCTTATCTTATCTTAAGTCTGGAGTTCCCCCTAAAATGCCATATTTACCCTTGTCTCACCCCGATGGTGACCACATCAAATCTCAAATAAAAACATTCAAATTAAATTTAAATCCCCATTATTTAGGGTTTTTTTCCATTGATGTCTCTTGCAATTGTGGGATTTTGTTTTTAAATCAACATAATACTTTAAATAATAATTGTTATGCATGGAGCGTGTCCCACAACATGTATAAAACCTTGTTACCATAATCTTTTTAGCTGGAAAAGAAGAACACACATGATATGCTGGAATTAACATCATCAAAGAGTTTTCCAAAAGAATGGGTAGAGCAAAGCTATGTCCTCTCTTCTATTTTTCATATTTTCATAACAATGTCAGCCTTGACTGAATGTGTGACTCTACCTCATGCAACCCTCTTATGCATATTATCAGGATAAAACAAATTCTTTTGACTTTTTTCTTGATTTTGTCCAGGAGAAAGTTTGTCCTCTTGGTCAGCAGTAACAGCTAGCTAAATATCTAGCATCTACCTCTGAGAAAAAGCATGGGTTACCATGGATTAGCATGGACTAGCAACCCTGTTACTGTGATTACAGAAGGGAAAGCAAACAACAAATAAAACATAGATGAACAACAGTACCACTGATGTGTAAGCTGAGCCAGTCAAGCCTTTGATAATTTATTACCAATCATTGATAAATATGTAGCAGAAAATTGAAAAAAAGGTTTATTTTTCAAAGATTTTGAAGCCCAGATTTCCTCCAATTCTGGAATGACCCTATTAAGGACGTGTGACACTCATGTAAAGCATTAGCATTTGAGCTCCCCACCCTGAGCAAGATGGAAGAAAAATGGCCAATCTGTGAATATTATTATAATCTTACTGAATTATGTTTTGACAATTACATGCCCCGCAATACCATATTCTGCACTGTCAGGATTCAGTGTGCTCTCTTATTACTCCACCAAGGAATCGCCATTGGTTTGTCTGTCTGTTAGCAACATTACTCAAAAACGGATGTGGATGAAATTTTCAGGGAAAGTTAGAAATGACACAAGGACCAAATGATTAGATTTTGGCAGTGATGCGGCTTGTAGTCTGGATCCACAGATTTGTTAAAGATTTCTGTATAATTGTGAGATGGCAACATGGTGTTACCGTAACTACGCCTACAAGAGAACACTACATCAGCTGCCTGCTGACGATCACATGATTGTAATCCTACTACAAATTCACCACTGCAGACCAAAGATTTTTACTTTCGTTGGAAATCGCACAACAACTGAGCAGCCTTGGCGAAGAACTGCGCTCTGTGAGTGCTTTTCTTGTCCTAAATAGTGGTGGCCTTTGTGATCTTGTTCTTTAAAAAATAACAAATTAGAAAATCATTCTGCAAAACACATAAATCTAACGTCTGAACAATTGTTTCCCTGCTGTGAAAAGAGCAGCCACACAAACAGAGGAGTGAGTCCTAATTGAAATACCACTACCGCATGAACTTTCTAAAAAGAAAAAGAAATGCTGATGCTGGCAAAACAATACATTTTTGCTCATGACCCCACACTGCACATTCTGTGGGCTAACTAAAAACATCGAGCAATAAAGTAACCACAAGTCTTTCCTTTCTGCTGTTCGGATCAAACTGCTTGTTTTCAATACAGAATAGCCTCTTGGTTTATACTAAAGTTTTATAGTTAAATTAAAATTGGGGTTACTGTAGAATTTAGTTGGTTGTCAGTAAAGCTTCTGTTTTTAAGGGAGTAAGTTTATCAGGACAAGACTTCAAATCAGATGAGAAGCTGACTAAAAAAATTATCTCATGCCTACTCACTAAGAGAAACTATCTTGAAAGAAACAATAGTTCTGAAGGATAATGGACTGACAGATGCTTTCCTTTTCCTTTTGGACTTTACCACATACATCTCCATACTGTGCAGTGCTATACACACTCTAGACAGTTTACAACAAAGTTGTAAAGCAAGTCTGATCAAACAGATACTAAACACGACAGAAACTCTCCTGCATTATCGAAACTAATGATTTAGTCTATAGCAATCCCAGGAAAGTCTCGTCTGTTTCATAGTTATTACGTGATAAGTCAATATTCCAATATCAATAAAGACATTGCTTGCTTTCCTAAAGGCCAAACTGAAAAATAATTTTCTATTCATTAATATCTGCAAAGAAATTAGAGACCGTTAAGCAGACCGCGCATGACCATTCAGTGTCAATAAAAGAACACAAATGAGCATTCATAAATTGAATTCCTGCCTATTAAACTGTACTTAGATGCACTTTGACTTCATTTTAATTAGTTTGATTTGTGGGATTATATTATTGTCTTTTCCGATGCTAAATTTTATTTCTGCTGTATTAACTAGATTTCTCCAGATGGATCAAGAACTCCCAACTCAGTCAAGCAATCCAAAGATGCTGCTCTAATCTAGATGCCAAACCAGTAATTGCGTGAAGAAACTGCAGCTATAACATTGACAGTAATTTCAAAGGAATGCCTCAAAATAAATAAGGTGAGTTCAGTTAAGATTTTTGGCATTTTACACAGACAAAATCACAAAACAAGCTCTTCCAGGAAGGAGGACCAGAGTAAACGATTAAAAATAACCAGACCTCTTCCAGAAATAAGTTGACTAGATGGGAAGAAACCCAGCAAACAAATACAAGTTCCTTAGAAACATTATCAAAATGCGAAAAACAGGAAAATTAAGGGTCTGTTCCCAGAAACCAGGTTCGTGGGATGTGTCTCTGTTCTTCTTTCACACTGTTGGGCTAGTCGTCTGCCACACAGAAAGTGATGTAATTCATTTCCAAATGTTACAATATTATTTTCAGATGCACTAACACTGATTTTGTGTGGATGAATCCAATTTAGAATTCAGTTTTCTTAGCCTAAGCAGTGGAAGCCACCACAGCTGACCGGCAAAAGATTTTCTTGATATAAAGCTGAAGAGACAAATGTCACAGTTTTTCTCTGCACTGATCATTTGCCAAGTGACCTCTGGGAGGTGCAGTGCAAAAATTCAGCAGCTAAAGCACAAAATTAATTAACAATAACATTTCTTCCACTGCTACAAAATCTGATTCAGTTATTGCTACTTCCAGAACTGTGAGTCTTTAAAGGAATGAAGCGTTGTTGCCTTTTAATTCTGAAAAAAAAACAGGTCAGACTTGTTCTATAGATGTGCTTACTGGAAAACGCCCAAAGCTCATTGTTGCACAGACAATTGATATAGGCATTGTTTATTAATTATATATGTGTGTGTGTGTGTGTGTGTGTGTGTGTGTGTGTGTGTGTGTGTGTGTGTGTGTGTGTAGGTGGGTGTGTGTGTGCGCTCACCGCTGTGCCTCCCCCTGGGGAATACATGTTCCCTTATCAGAGTTCAGAAGCATCAAGCAAATGAGGGAAAACAAGCTGGGCCTGGCACAAACACATAAGAAGAGGTCTTTGGATACACAACAGCACAGTGAAGCGAATTTTCTTCATATCCCAACCTGATGGGAAGCTAAGGTCAGTAAGCAGAGTCAGCCACGATACGGTGCCCCTGCAAAGTAGATAGGGTTAGGGACCTTGCTCAGGGGCCCAACAGAGGCTGCTTGGCAGTGCTGAATATTTCTCATTTACACACACAAGTCGAGGTGCTCACCTGCCTTCAAGAGCAACTTGATTTAGCGTCTCTCCCTACACTTCAATATGTGGCTACATGAGCCACTTAAACCCTGTGATTAGTGGAAAACCCTCTCCACCACCTGAGTCACCCCTTCATAAAAGGTAAAGTTGCAACTATGTTGGGTTGGGTGATATATATATATATATGTGTGTGTGTGTGTGTGTGTGTGTGTGTGTGTGTGTGTGTGTGTATATATATATATATATATATATAAAATGTAATTACTCTGACAAGGAACGCGGTAAAGGTATTTGACGATCGGCATTGGTTTGTCTGTCTGTTAGCAACATTACTCAAAAATGGACTAACGGATTTCAATGAAATTTTCAGAGAAGGTGAAATGATACAATCACCAACTGATTAGATTTTTGCAATGATGCAGCTTATAGTCTGGATGCTTGAATTTATTAAAGATAAAAAACTAATGAATAGGAACTGGACTTCAAACAATTTAGACACGGCATCTAAAAGCGTAAAAACTACAATATCTAAAGTGTGAGAGGAGACGGTGTATTTTTGGTTCAATTATACAATGTTCGCCGTCAAAGTCATTCATATAAACTGCCTGTAATGTGCAGCAAATAGTAGTTAATTGGCGCCAGCTCTTCAGTGACCTTAACAGTCACTTTAAGATATCACTTCACCCACATCTCCTCTATCTGAAAGCTGTCCATGTGCTGTTTGTCTGTCTGTAGTATAAATAATGACGTTAGTTTATTTCCCGGTAGTCTTTACTCACCTTCCGGATCTACCCTCACGAAAACGGACCAATAAGATGACAGGAGACTATGAATATTTATGAGATTCCTGGCTCTATCCTACGAAAAAAAAATATCGCGTTAGGTTTTGTGGCAGCATCATCAGTATGTATATTTTGTTTCATGTTTAATTGTGTTCCTACACAATTAGTGGAGAGATAGCAATGTTATAAGTTGAAAATGGTACGCTAATGTGCATGTTTACCTTTGCTAACACTGTCTATGTTAACTAATTAGGACTACATTTTGATTTATTATAATTCGGAGATAAGTGCTTCATAATCGTTGTTTTCATTTACACTGCAGATTTAACACATTAAAGGCAAACTGTTTGTATTTATAAGCCATGTTTAGTTAACCTTTTGTCTCGTGTACGACAGCCTGATTGTAATTGTATTTCCTGCATTTATTTTCAGTTTCACCCTTTCTTAACTAATAAAGCTGCGGACAAATCTGGATACTGTCTATGGACTTGGTGTGAAAGAAAGCTGTTTACCTGTTTATGCATCATGCATGCAGAGAAGATAGTACATAACTGTGTATTGCCACATATCATAGAAATGCATGACATCTCCTTTATGATATTTGTCTCATAGAAAAATTAACATGAAATATAATTTTGTTAATCATTAATCATTACATGCTTGCAAAGTGACTTGCTGGTTAGCACTTTCGCCTAGCAGATCCTCGGTTCATGATCCCACCTTCCCAGGATCTTTCTGCAAGGAATTTGCATGTTTTCCTTGTGCATGTGTGGGTTTTTTCCCAGTACTTCGGTTTCCTCCCACAGTCCAAAAACATGCTCAAGTTAAATGGTAACTCTAAGTTGTCCATAGGTGTGAATACGAGTGTGATTGTTTGCCTCTACAGTATATGTAGCCCTGTGATAGACTGGTGACCTGTCCAGGGTGTCCCCTGGCTCACCCTAAGCCAGCTGGGATAGACTCCTGCCCCCTGCGACCCTAGTGACGATTAAGCAGTGTATAGGTAATGGATATAGGTCATGGATTATTCAGTATAATTTAAATATAAAAACTCGATATTACTACATTGAATTAAACACTGCAGTTACATGACAATGACTGACAGGTCAAACCTAGTTAATGCTTGCATTTATTCACTTAATATCTCAAAATACTATTCTGTGATGTAAAATAGTTTTAAGTCAAAATATCATGTCCCCTCACAAGCTGTCATTAAATCTGTATTCTACTGAACATGTAAGTCTATTTTCATGATGATAATATGAAGCCGTTTAGAAAGTGAGAGCTCAGAAAATCTTATCCCTCTGACAAAAGTGATATTGATATGTTTTAATGAAGACAAACTGCATGGATTAGTTGCAGAATTGTAATCCAGATTAGTTGCATGAGCTGTCCAATTCTCATTATTGTCTTATGGCGTCTAATTGAAATCCTTTCCCTTCTTAAGAGTTGAAGACAGAAGCAGATTTAGGAATATCCATCCATCCATTCTCTATCCACCGCTTTATCCTCACTAGGGTCGCGGGGGGTGCTGGAGCCTATCCCAGCTGACTCGGGCGAAGGCAGGGGACACCCTGGACAAGTCACCAGTCTGTCACAGGGCTACATATATAGACAAACAATCACACTCACATTCACACCTACGGGTAATTCAGAGTAGTCAATTAACCTCAGCATGTTTTCGGACTTGTGGGAGGAAGCCGGAGTGCCCGGAGAAAACCCACGCATGCTCAGGGAGAACATGCAAACTCCATGCAGAATCGGGGATCTTCTTGCTGCAAGGCGAAAGTGCTAACCACTACTCCACTGAGCAGCCCCAATCATCACCATCCCTAAGAAAAGAACAACCAAAGTACTCAATGACCTCAGACCTGTGACTCTCACCTCCCTCGTGATGAAGGCAATGGAGAGAATTGTGAAATAACATGTCATCGGAGTAACTAACTCACAGATTAACCCTCTCAATTTGCATATCGTTTGAGCAGAGGTGTTGATGATGCCAATATTAATTCTGGACACTTTACACAGTCACCTGGAAGACCCAAACACTTCAGCAAGACTCCTGTTTGCCGACTTCTCCTCGGCATTTAACACCCTCCAGCCTCACATCCTGGCTCACAAACTCTCCTCCCACTTCCACCTGGATAATCAGCTCATCCTGTGGTTACTGGACTTTATAACCCACAGATCACAGAGAGTGCGGCTCAACAACACCTTTTATGATCTACAATACACCTCCAGTGGTTCTCCTCAGTACTATGTCCGCTCTCTGCTACTCTTCATCCTCTACACAGATGACTGCAGGTCCACACAGTCCAATTCCTACCTGGTCAAATATGCAGACGACACAGTCCTTCTGTCTCTGCTATCAGGACCTTCTCAGTCCCACAGCTCAGTCCTCCAGGAGTTTGTGGACTGGTGTGACAACTCTTGTCTGGAGCTGAATGTTAAAAAGAACCAAGGAGATGGTGCTGACCTTTTCCAATAAGCAAATGGCGCTGCCTGTTGAGCTTGTGGAGGAGTATAAATATCTGGGTACCATCTTTGATAGTCAGCTGAAATTCTCCTCTAACACAGAGGAGATTATCAGAAAATGTCACCAGAGACAGTATCTCCTAAGGAAGCTCAACTCTTTTGGAGTAAGTAAGAACATTCTCCAGACATTCTATTACTCCTTCATAGAGAGCACTATCACTTTCTCCATCACCTACTGGTTCGACTCCATCAGCCTCCAGAACGGAAACCACCTGCAAAGGATTGTAACTGTATGCTCAAAAATTACAGGACTGCCTCTCAGAACTCTGTCTGCAGTGTATGAACAGTTAACATGTAGACTGGCAAACCGGATCATCCGTGACCCCTCACATGCTCTCTTCTCAGCAGTTGAGGGGCTTCCTTCTGGTTGACGGCTTCGCTGGCCTGCATGCAGGACACAGAGGAGAAGGGCTACATTTGTACCCAGGGCGTATCCAACTTCTCAACTCATGAACCATACTCCCCCTCCTGCAACCTCCACCCCACTACCCCCGTCCACCACACATGGACTTTAACATGGACTTCTGTGAATTACGTCATTTTGCACTCTGCAATTTATATCTACTGTGATATATTCTTGTATCTACCTCATTGCCATATTGCACTTACTTTTCATTCATATTTGCACTAGTATGTTACCAAGTTGCATTTTTTGTCTTTTTTCTTATGTTTTTTTTATTTTTATTTTTATATTACTTGCTCTAGATTTGTATATATATATTTTCCCTATTTCTTTATTACGTCATTGTTGCACTGCCTGCTCTACGTACCTTTTTAACTGACCCCCGGAGGACAAATAAAGTGTTCTGAATGTGAATCTGAGTAACTGGATGCACAGTGAAACCCACTGAATGCCACTTAAACTCCACTTTCAGGCCAGTGATTACCCATCAGCTTATCGCTTGTAAGTAAATTTGTGTTAATTTCTTGGTATCACTATCCTCATTTGTTTTGGTTTCCATGTAATTATTCATATACTGTAATAGCTTAACAGTCACTAACCTTATGTGTACCACTTCACATTCCCATAACCCTCTTTTTTTGGCCAATTTGTGCAGCATCCCCCAGGTACTTCAAGCTAAATTAAACTGCAGCATCCCCCGTAACCTCCCTCACACCCTAATACAGTGCTGTGGTTTTCTCTGCACTTGTGACTGAATCTGCAGGACATAGTTTCCTTAATTTTCTTCCCCACTTGAATATTATTTAAAGTACATTTACACTACAAAGTGCATGCTCTCAAAGCGGTCATCTTGTACACTTGTCTCACTGTGTCCACAAGTTCACAGAGATGTCACATGAATATCTTTGGTTAGCTTATGTTGCTCTGGAGTATAGCTACAGAACACAGTTCAAGTAGCAATGCTTGCTTAAAGAAATTGCCTTTTACTGTGTCAACTATTATGTCGGTGACAGGCAGAGAGAGAGGAAAGCTCGAGAGAGAAAAGCTGCATCAGATGAGTGATGATTATTCAGCCATTTGCTTTGCCCAATTAACTAATGACAAGTAATTGTTTAAACAAATTGCAAAAGGACATATCTAAGGCACTCAGGGGTCATTTGCATGATGTCAAATAATAAATAAAGACATAAGCGGCTGACACACCACATGCGGGTGTGAAGTGGAGATTAAAAGGCCATATGGATAGAAGCGGGAACATTCGCTGACTGTGCTGTGATCTCCTCCCAGGGTGACTGCGGTCATTTAGAATACAGATGTTCATGTCTCCCTGTTGCTCTGGGTGGAGCCATGCTTCCCTCTAATCTAATCACCCAGTCTGCTGTGTGTTTTTTCCACATTGCTATATCTTGCAACTTGCATGCCTATTTGTACTGTCTAATGGTACTCTAAATGTTTCTTCATGTCATCAAAAAACAAGCTGTGTTTGCATATCTATAGCCTGATATAACTATTTCCCCTGTGCAATAAAGCTCCATTGTGCTCACACCATTGCAAAGAGTGGGACATTCTGCACTGCATTATGATGTACACATGCGCTGTACTTATTTTAAGTCATGCCTCTATACATCAACTTGCTACTATAAGTATTTAGTGATGCACCAAGTACATTACCATTCAAAAACTTGGGGTCACCTAGAAATGTCCTTATTTTTGAATGAAAGGCATTTTTTCATTGAAGATAACATTAAATTAATTAGAAATACAGTTTAGACATTTTTAATGTGGTAAATGACCATATTATGAATAGAATTATTTATTAACTTGGGCCTAAAAATAGTCCTCCATACCCACTTTAACATTTGTTGAAAGTACAAAGGAAACTGTATCCTGTTGAAAAAATATATAAAAGTATACATTTATGAGCTGTTTTTAAAGATTTACATGTTGTTTAAAACAAACCAACTTGGAGAAATCTATTTATTTCAGACAATGTATAGAGTAGCTGGTGTTTTGGTGTTTTCTAGGATAAACTTAGAATCTCACCAACCTTATCTATTAATGAGACACCACTTCTGATGACCCTAAATATAGTTTGATAACAATAAAAACATAGTTATGCTCTCCTTTCTGCTGCTGTGTTCATATTTTACTTTCCGTTACCAGGAATAACCTCAGCCCAGTCTAATATTGTCTGTTCTCTGAATCTATAAATAAATCACCCAGGAGCAATGCAGAGTTGTTTGTGCTACATTTTTTCTTCTTCATTTTAAATTAACTGCATGTGCTTATTCATCCCAACTTTGTGGCTAATGCTTGTAATCCTCCTTGTCACACAGGGATGGCAGTTACTCCATTAGCAGGGTTTCTCATGTTGATGTCAGGCAGGCCATCGGGTTTGCAAAGGAATCTTGTTAGGGTTCTTATTGACATTGTGTTTCATTAACTTGATTAATGACATCTATTGGGGCATGCTCCATAGTAATCAACATCTCTGCAGAGAAGGGCTGTCTACAGTCAAAGATGGGACTCTCCGGGCTTCTTCTGCCCGCACTTGACTGGTCTCTCTGTCTCCCGTTTGTTTCTTAGAGGCTGCGCTCAGACACAATCTTATATTCATAAATACCAAAGTAGTAAGCAGTAAGAGACCATGAAGGAGACCCCAGATGACCATTATGAACTTTCTATTTCAGAAACTATGTGTGAGTTTCATAAAATAGATTCCTTGAAATTAAAGAAATACAGCATCTAGTGTTTCAGCCAGGCATACATCATTTCAGAGACACTTACCAAACTATTTGTGGACATAACAACCTACTTTGAAGTTTATAGGGTCTCTTTGTCCTGCTCTTTGCTTTGATTACTTTACTCACTGAACAGAATCATAAGATGCTGCTTGGCAAGATAAAATCCTCTAATCTGTAGCATTGAACAGAAGGTCAAGAAAAGGTAGGTTCAAAACAAAACAGCATACAAACTAAATTACATATACATTACGGTCAGCAGTATAGAGTACTGTGAAAAAGTATTTGCCCCTCCTCAAATTCTTTTTTTTTTTTTTGCATATTTCCCCCACTTTAATGTTTAAGATCATCAAACAAATGATTAGACAAAGATAACCCAAGTAGACACAAAACACAGTTTTTAAACGATTATATTTATTGAGGGAAAAAATTTATTCCTAGCGACCTGGTCCTGTGCGAAAAAGTAATTGCCTCCTAAACCTAGTAACTGGTAGGATCACCTTCAGCAATAACAACTGAAATCTGGCATTTTCTGTAACTAGCAATGAGTCTTTTACATCTCTGTGGAAATATTTTGGCTCATCCTTCTTTGCAGAATTGTTTTAATTCAGCAACATTAGAGGGTTTTCGAGCGTGAACGGCCTTTTTAAGGTCATGCCACAGCATTTCAATCGGATTCAAGTCTTGACTAGGGCACTCCACAACCTTCATTTTGTTTTTGTTTTTTAAAAGCGATTCAGAAGTTGACTTGCTGGTGTGTTTTGGATCATTGTCCTGCTGCAGAACCCAAGTGTGCTTCAGCTTGAGGTCACGAACTAATGACCACCATGTTTGACTAATATAATGATCTTTTTCTGAAATACTGTGTTACTTTTATGCCAGATGTAAGGAGACGCACCTTTCAGAAAGTTCAACTTTCGTCTTGTCAGTCCATAGAACATTCTCCCTAAAGTCGTGGGGATCATTCAGATGTAAAAGTAAGATGAGCCTTTATATACCATATTTTCCGCACTATAAGGCACACTTAAAAGCCTTTAATTTTCTCAAAAATCGATGGTGCGCCTTTTAACCCGGTGCGTCTTATGTGTGCACTGAGTTCCAAAATCTGACTGTCGGACCAATTCCAGCCGACATAGGGACGTAATACGTACACTACACACGCTGGCAGCGATAAACCTATTAGAGAAAATTACATAAAGCTACGCACAGTATTGACTATTGTCCGAGCTTTCGCGGAAGCCAGCATCATTGCTGGCATCGTCCCGCTCAGGTGGCGGTCGACTCTCCGGACGACACGGTTGTAGTGATAGGTCCCTATGTGCCATAGGAACTATCGCACTGTAAGGTGTAAAGGGGGAACATAATAAAGGACGGACGAGGGACACACAACGTGTGTATGAGTGCTATCCTGCGGGGTTAATATTGTACCCAAAAACAACAGAACAACGGTTATTTCTCCAAGCCACACTGTCTGTCCGTTCACCCCAGCACAGCCACGCTTCGCAGCCCCGGTCCCGACCAGGCACAATTGCTATGCAAATTGTGAACATAAAGCTATGCAGCTCTATGTTCGGGTGTGCGCCGCACACTTGTCATGTCTGGGCTACCTGGTTGATCCTGCTAGTAGCATATGCTTTTCTCAAAGATTAAGCCATGCAAGTCTAAGTACACACGGCCGGTACAGTGAAACTGTGAATGGCTCATTCAATCAGTTATGATTCCTTCGGCATCGTTGCCAAACAGCCAACCGGCAACGAGACTGACTCCGACAATGATGAGAGTGAACCCGGCATGTTTGATGTTGAAATTGCCCAGCTGTTCAATTCAGATACAGAAGATGAGGACTTTTATAGATGTGTGACAAAAGATTGATCAAAAAATAATGTGTGTATTTTTAAATATGTAGTAGAATAAAGTTCAACCAAACTCACTCTTTTTCTTCCATTTCCTTGTTTTAACATGCCCAATAATACGGTGCGCCTTATATATGGCTTAACTACAGAAATCAACCCCGTAATTGAGGGTGCTTTCACACCTGATAGTCCGTTAGAGTGGTTCGTTTGGACCAGTTTGTGCATGTCAACAATAACTCTTCTGAGCATACTAAAGTTAATCATGGAGTTCCTCAGGGTTCTGTCTTAGGACCGATACTTTTCACATTATACATGCTTCCTTTAGGCAATATTATTAGGAAGCATTGTACTAACTTCCATTGTTATGCAGATGACACACAATTGTATTTATCTATGAAGCCAGATGAAACTGATCAGTTAGCTAGACTGCAAGATTGTCTTAAGGACATTAAAACCTGGATGACTTTTAACTTCCTACTGCTAAATTCAGACAAAACTGAAGTCATTGTATTTGGCCCCAAACATCTTAGAAACTCGCTTTCAAAGCAAATAGTTACTCTGGATGGCATCACATTGGCCTCCAGTATTACTGTGAGGAATCTTGGAGTTATTTTTGACCAGGACATGTCCTTTAACTCACACATAAAGCAAGTCTGTAGGACTTCCTTTTTTCACCTGCGTAATGTTGTAAAAATCAGGAACATCCTGTCTCAGAGTGATGCAGAAAAATTAGTTCATGCTTTTGTTACTTCCAGGCTTGACTATTGCAATTCCTTATTATCGGGTTGTCCAAATAGCTCTCTCAAACATCTCCAGTTGATCCAAAACGCTGCTGCGAGAGTACTGACAGGAGTTAGCAAAAGAGATCATATTTCCCCTATACTTGCTCCTCTTTACTGGCTTCCTGTTAAATCCAGAATAGAATTTAAAATCCTTCTTCTGACATATAAAGCTCTTAGTAACCAATCTCCATCATATCTTAAAGCGCTGTTAGTACCATATTATCCTAGTAGAACTCTTCGCTCTCAAACTGCAGGCTTACTTGTTGTTCCTAGAATTTCTAAAAGTAGAATGGGAGGCAGAGCCTTCAGTTATCAGGCGCCTCTCCTGTGGAACCTGCTCCCAGTTTGGGTTTGAGATGCAGATACCCTCTCTATTTTTAAGACCAGGCTTAAAACATTCCTTTTTGACAAATCTTATAGTTGGGGCTGACTGGGTGACCCACAGGGGTTCGGCTTGTGTCTTCATTTGCACAGCTGACTCCCTCTTGGACGTCCCTTCGTTCTGCCCCTAGTCATGCTGCTGTAGGCCTAGGCTGCTGGGGGACTTCTCTTGACGCACTGAGCCCTTCTCTATCTACCTTTACATTTAATATGTATACTGTTATTGCAGTACATTCACTCTGTTTCCCCCTGTGCTATTTCTCCGAGTGTCCCTGGTCCCAGAGCTGGATGCTTCAGATCTGCGGTCGATGTTCCACCAACCGGTCTAGTCTCCATCATGTCCACTGTGGGATGCTGCTGCTGACCTTCCTCCAGCCCTCTGCTTCCAACTCCCCTTTTTCCACCAGTCAACTCTGCATCGCCTTCACTATACTTGTTATGCTAACTTACATACTGTTTGAATTTTACTGCTAGCTATATATGGAGTATGTTTAATGTCAGAACCATACATCATAAGAGTAAACTATGAGTCAGTTTTCAATGTTAGCTTATACTTTGTCTGTGTCACATATCCTGTCATGCATGTATCCAAATGTGTGTTGTGTTTTCCTTGCTTTCCCACCCCTCCCTCTCCTCCCATCCCTCCCCCTTGCCCTCCTCTGTCCCTCTCAACCCGCCCGGCCAGCAGGCAGATGGGTCCCCCCTATATAGAGCCGGGTTCTGCTCGAGGTTTTTTCCCTGTTAAAAGGGTGTTTTCCTTGCCACTGTCGCCTTTGGGCTTGCTCTGGGGGTCAGGCATATGGGTTCTGTAAAGCGTCTTGAGACGATTTGACTGTAATTGACGCTATATAAATAAAATTGAATTGAATTGAATTGAATTGACCCAATGTTGCTATTTTCAACTGGTTCAGTTCGCATTCACACCAGTTTTTTTGCAGTTGAACCAACTACGATGAATGTTATATCTCCCCCCAGTCGTTTGGCGGCGCTGTTCACAAAATAAGGTGTTTTGGATGACGTAGGTGAACGCTGACTGGCGCAGCATGTGAAGAGGGAAAAATCCCGCAAGAAAACAACAGGCTGTGTTTATTCCATGGATCGAGGTTTATTCGTAAACAATGAACTATGCTCTCCTGTTCGTTCTTGTTGCCATACATTCGTATCATTGCTCTATGCAGCAAGCACAAATACTGCTGTTGTTCCAGCATGAAGCTCGCATTCGGTACGAGAACATTACACAGTCGTTTTTGGCACGGAGAAGATGCATTGCAAGACGTTATCGGAGAAAGCGGGCGATGCTCCACAATCTGTGCAAGTTGCTACGGAAGCTCCCGTAGACCATCAAGCCGGTCCGAATGGAGACAGGTTTGTGTTCTCACCAGGAGCGAACCGAACTGGAGTTCACATAGAAGCGGACCGAGACCACCTCCCGAAGGTGGTCTCGGTCCGGTTCTTTAGTCCGAACCAAAAAAATCTGGTCTGCTTTCACACTAGCCCAAACGAACCGTACTTGCAGGTGTTGCGGACTCCAGTCCGCTTTAAGCGGACCTAAAGGCGTAGGTGTGAAAGCACCCTGAGACTGCGCCTTACAATCGGATGTGCGTTATGGTGCGGAAAATACGGTACTTTTTGGTCAGCAGTGTCAGGGTTCCTGCTTGGCCCCCCAGTTCTGTTTCTCTCTTCCTCTGTCCTTCTCTCTCTCCCTCTCTTCCTCCTTCTCTCACTCTCTGTCCCCCTTAGTTCTTTTCCTATCTCTGTCATTCTCTGATCCATCCCTCTCCTGTTCCTGGTCGTCATCCTCTTCTCTCATTCCATCTTGTCTGTCTATCAGTCTTCCACACAACCTGTCTGTCACTCTCACTTTTCCTCTGGTCCTCTCCCTCTTAACTGAGCAGTTGTCCCAATACGCCTCCCTCAGCGGCGTATTGGGTACAGCTGTTGGGGGAGCGCAGCTGCATCTCATCACAGCACCAATAAAGCCCAGCTTTATTTTCCACTCCCCGCTGGATCACAGCATCAGCTACCTCTGTGTTTCTGCCGGTCCATCCTGTCCCTTGCCTGTCTGTCTACCTCCCTCCTGTAACCGCCGACTTCGAGATTTAACCTATCTGTCTTCACGGACTTTGCCGTGCTGCCCGAGGCCATCCCTTGCCTGCTTCTGCGGGTCATATTGGATGCCGACTCCAAGCCTGACTGTCGCTTTCCAAAAAATGTGATAAGTCACAGTCAATTAATGATTTAACAATTTAGCAATTACTTTTTCAAGACAGGACCGGGTAGAGTTGAATAGCTTTTTTCTCTTAAAAACATTAAATCATCATTTAAAAACTGCATTTTGTGTTTACTCTAGTTATCTTTGTCTAATATTTAAATTTGTTCAATGGTCCTAAACATTTAAGTTAGGGAAATACTCCAAAAAAAAAAAGAATTCGAGAAGGGGGCAAATATTTTTTCATGGTAGAGTCATTTTGGGGGGTTCCGTGACCAACCTCTCCGTACCTTTTTTTCTCAGTGGATTTGGCATACTAGACCAATTTGAAGGAAATTTAGCTCCTATGTACCTCCCAAAAATGACG
The DNA here is from genome assembly GCF_021347895.1 of Acanthochromis polyacanthus. Classification (NCBI taxonomy): domain Eukaryota; kingdom Metazoa; phylum Chordata; class Actinopteri; family Pomacentridae; genus Acanthochromis; species Acanthochromis polyacanthus. The sequence continues at coordinate 36,369,589 of NC_067117.1, read as the reverse complement.
GCTAACTTTTTTATAGCCCAAAATCCAAAATGGCCACCAAAATGACTGCCACCCCCTATATCTCCGTAACTAATTCAGCTAGGAGGATAATTTTGGTGTCTAGACATAGGTTTTGGGGGTCAAGGATTCCAATTCTGCCATCAGTTCACTTGTAAAACAATTCCATAGCAGAGAAATCCAATATGGCCGCCAATATGGCCGCCGCTATACAATTTACTTTGTTTCTTAACTACTATGGCACCTAGAAAGCTGATGTTGGTTTCTCTTCTTAATTTTCAGACACATCCTGAATAATGGATTCTGCAAGCGACAGTGATGAGTTACCATCAACGTCTTCAGCCAAATACGAATGCATTCTACATTGCGATCAACCCTGTACCCAAGCCGACTCTCTGGATAATATCACAGAGCAAAAATGGCAGTCGATTTGGGACAAGTCTTTAAGATGGAAGGGACTGGATCGTTTTCAGAATGCATGTGAAAATGTGGATTGGGGGAAAGGACCAAAAGGTCATTTCATGCACAACGCTTGCTATACCACGTTTTCTAGCAAGCGCAGTCTTTCTCAAGCAGAAAACCGAAAGCGAAAATTACAGGAAGATCTTGAAAGAGACAGTCAACCAGGTCAGGAGGATCCGTCTCAAGCTGCCACTCTCTTTTCACCGAAGAAGCTCCGGTCTAGTGTGGGTGTCGTGCACGACAAGAACCTGTGTGTGTGGTGTAATAAGGGACCACACAAAAGCAGTCACCGAGACTGGGGGCAACTGCTCCTCCTATCAACGAAAGATGCCTGGACAAAGTTCAAGTTGCACACGGTACGTTTGGATGATCCGGGCCTGAGGTCAAGGCTCAATACACTGATTGCATCGGTTCCAGACTGCGAGACAGCTTTTGGATGGGAAATCCGCTACTTCTAAATCCGCTAAATTCTAAATTCTACTTTTAAATCCGCTACTTCTAGCCTATTTGGGTGTTTCAGCCAAGTTATCAGTTTTAAGAGGAGCTCACTCAAGTCTTCCTCTCTCTCCAACTCTGATACATATGGAGGCCAAGGAACAGTATTAGTGGCTTCGACTTGCTCTCTGAGTCGTACTGCCACATTCCTAACCAACTGGTCATCGCTAATGCCCAACGAAGATAGTGCTGCTTCTACATATGTACCAGCTGCTCTCCTATCATATACCACTTCACTCACGTTCTGCTGACTGCGTCTATGAAACCCGATATCTTCCTCAAATTCCTGTATCAGAATATCCTTCACATAGCTGGACTTGACTTTACTTTCATGTCCATGATTGGATATGATTCTTTTGTGGTCCTCAAGGAGACTCTGTAATGTCCGGAAGGTATGGTCCTGAAAGATAACCTGCCGAACATGATCGAAGAAGATGGCTTGTGCTTCTCGTAGGTTCACATCCTGCAGATGTTGGGTGACATCATCTGAAAGAGGCTTGGCATGAGTGATGTAGTTACGCCAGCAGCCGCGGTGGTAGCGGATTTCCCGTCCAAAAGCTGTCTCGCAGTCTGGAACCGATGCAATCAGTGTATTGAGCCTTGACCTCAGGACCGGATCATCCAAATGTACTGTGTGCAACTTGAACTTTGTCCAGGCATCTTTCGTTGATAGGAGGAGCAGTTGCCCCCAGTCTCGGTGACTGCTTTTGTGTGGTCCCTTATTACACCACACACACAGGTTCTTGTCGTGCACGACACCCACACTAGACCGGAGCTTCTTCGGTGAAAAGAGAGTGGCAGCTTGAGACGGATCCTCCTGACCTGATTGACTGTCTCTTTCAAGATCTTCCTGTAATTTTCGCTTTCGGTTTTCTGCTTGAGAAAGACTGCGCTTGCTAGAAAACGTGGTATAGCAAGCGTTGTGCATGAAATGACCTTTTGGTCCTTTCCCCCAATCCACATTTTCACATGCATTCTGAAAACGATCCAGTCCCTTCCATCTTAAAGACTTGTCCCAAATCGACTGCCATTTTTGCTCTGTGATATTATCCAGAGAGTCGGCTTGGGTACAGGGTTGATCGCAATGTAGAATGCATTCGTATTTGGCTGAAGACGTTGATGGTAACTCATCACTGTCGCTTGCAGAATCCATTATTCAGGATGTGTCTGAAAATTAAGAAGAGAAACCAACATCAGCGTTCTAGGTGCCATAGTAGTTGAGAAACAAAGAAAATTGTATAGCAGCGGCCATATTGGCAGCCATATTGGATTTCTCTGCTATGGAATTGTTTTACAAGTGAACTGATGGCAGAATTGGAATCCTTGACCCTCAAAACCTATGTCTAGACACCAAAATTATCCTACTAGCTGAATTAGTTACTGAGATATAGGGGATGGCAGTCATTTTGGTGGCCATTTTGGATTTTGGGCTATAAAAAAGTTAGCCATCATTTTTGGGAGGTACATAGGAGCTAAATTTCCTTCAAATTGGTCTAGTATGCCAAATCCACTGAGAAAAAAAGGTACGGAGAGGTTGGTCACGGAACCCCCCAAAATGACTCTACTATATATGTTCTAGCTTAACTTGTCAAAGACAGCAGACATCTCATGATTTTTGAAGTTGTCTTTACAAGCAAAGTGATTTCCTTTGCTGTCTATGTATCCAACATCTGCCCGTATATCTTTCTCTTTAGGGTAGGTTACACCCTGGCTCAGAGAAGCTGCTTGCCACAGATACTCCACCAAGAAGAACACTGAAGGCCACCCATTTCCAGCTCTGGGCACTTCCCCCCCCCCATGGAACAGAGCTACAAAAGCAGAGATTAAAAAAGCCACCTGGAATTCATATTTACCTTTCATCATCTGTTTTTTTTTTGGTTTGTTTTGTTTTTCCCCACATTGCGTTCAGCTCCATATGCAATTTCCCTTCAGGGAGAGAAAGGGAACGCTGTGCTGGTGCAGCTCCAAGCAGGTGGCTGCTGGGGTTGGTGCTGTGGGAACTGACTCAGATAATTTGCCTTTTCAGGTTGTTTTCTTGATACATTCAGCTCAAAACAATGCTATGTGGCAAAGCAGGAGCACGAGTTCAGCAGTGAATTAAAGGTATATTTACCATTTAATAACATAAATCCTTTCCCCAGTCTTAAGAATGTGCTCCCTGAATAGTGTAAGAGCGCATAATACAGATAAGAATTTGGATTAAGAACTCAAACTGAATGTTAATAACTCGCCAGAAAAAAATACTTCTGCCTAAAATACACCTCATTTTTTTCAGAGCAAATTACTTTGTTAGCAGATTCATCAGCTCATATCTTAAAGAAGCCTAGATGAACTTAGTACAGATAATGTTTTCAATGCATCAAATGCATCATTAATTATATATACTATATATAGGCTACAAATAAACTTACAGAATAAACTGAATAACCTAATGCTACTGAATTAAATTGCCTTCTGTACCAAATTTCTGGTTGAGAAAAAGAAATGGGAATCAAATGTTTACTGTTAAATGGTATTAAAATAAACCTTAAAAATTGTCTATGCAAGCAACAAAGAAATGTTAACTATATGCTTAATAGTATTAAAATAGTACTTAAAATTTGTCCATGCAAGATACAAAGAACAGTAATCCAAACATCAAAAATGCTAAGACTGCAGATTAGGGTTAAAGCTAATGACAATTTTCCTGAAACTATAATTATTTCTACATCACTTTGTTGATATGTGGATTAATTTTCAGGTTTATAAATGGAAAACAAGTGCTCATTGCATTCCCCTAAAGGCCAGTTGAATGGCATTGAATTAGTTGAATCATTTATCAGCTTTTGAAGAAGACATGCTTGATAAAATGCTGCAATCATGTTTTTTTCTGATATAGATAACTGCTATCTATCCTGCAAAACATTGATGTTGAATGACTTACTAAATGTTTATTATGCAACATGGGATGACATTGTTCATTTAAACACATTAAAGATTTTGTACAATGTTCAGGCCTTGTTTGTTGCTTTTCTATCGGTTATGTGCTTAAAGTTGAGTTTAAAGTTCCATGATTTGGGAACTAGACACTAACAGTTCCAGTGTGCCCACATTTCACATGAATGACAAGTTAGATTTATTATATACTGTTATATTATTATATACTACATTCTTAAGAAGCCTGGTTCAGATCCCAGTCATTTTAATAACCTTCGCCCCATTTCTCACCTCCCCTTCATCTCCAAAATCCTCGAGAAAATTGTTGCCTCGCAGCTTCACATCCATCTCAAACAAAACTCCCTCTATGAACAATTCCAGTCCGGCTTCCGTCCCTGCCACAGCACTGAAACAGCCCTGATTAAGATTTCAGATGACCTCCTTATGGCATCTCAATCCGGTTTACTCTCCATACTTATCCTCCTTGATCTGAGTGCGGCCTTCGACACTGTTTCTCATCCTCCTCAGTAGACTCTCTTCCATCGGCATCACTCACACTCGCTTCACTGATTTCACTCCTACTTCACTGGCCGCACTCAGTTCATTCAGCTCAAGTCCTTCACCTCACAGCCCTTCCCTGTCACTCCTGGTGTGCCCCAGGGCTCTGTCCTGGGGCCCCTCCTCTTCATCATATACCTCCTCCCCCTTGGCAAAATTTTCCGTAAATATGGTATCCACTTTCATTGCTTCACGGATGACACCCAGCTCTATCTCTCCAGTAAACCTAACTCCACCCTCCCTCCCTCTTCCCTCACCCACTGCTTTTCTGAGATCAAATCCTGGCTCACTGCAAACTTCCTCAAATTAAATAGTGATAAAACTGAACTACTTCTAGTTGGTACTGAATCCACCCTATCCAAAGCTGACAGTTTCTTCCTCAGCTCCACAGTGTCCTCCTCCCCTCAGGTAAAGAGTCTGGGTGTCATCCTCGACAGCTCACTGTCTTTTCACTCCCACATTAATAACATCACTCAGTCTGCTTATTTCCACTTATGCAATATTAATCGTCTCCACCCCTCCCTCACCCCTCATACCATGGCCATTCTAGTTCACAGCCTCGTCATTTCCCGTATTGATTATTGTAATTCCCTCCTCTTTGGTGTCCCCCACAAATCCCTCCGTAAACTTCAAAACAGTCCAAAACTCTGCAGCCCGTATCATCACCCGTACTCCCTCCTTTTACCACATCACCCCCGTCCTCCAGCAGCTTCACTATGGAGCCATAACGCTGACAGTAAGTTTTGGCATTGAAAAATGTTGAATTGAAAGCGAAAATACAAACATTGAAGTTTCAATCTTACTGGCAGTGTTTTCGCAGAGCCATAATGCTGACAGTAAGTTTTGGCATTGAAAAATGTTGAATTGAAAGCGAAAATACAAACATTGAAGTTTCAATCTTACTGGCAGTGTTTTCACGTGAGGGGCAGGGGCTAGGGGGGCGGGGCTTATAGCCCGAGAATGTGCTTCTTGGTTTTGAGAAAAGGGGACAGGAGGAGATTGCCCTGTGCTGGCTAACGCCATTTTCGTTTGACCAAGCATGGATCAGAGTTCACCTCAGGGGCGGATTGAACGTTATGTCATTTGGAAAGATAATCGTAAATATAGTAAGATTGTTATTCACGTCGGCGGTAACGACACCCGGTTACGCCAATCGGAGGTCACCAAAATTAGCGTGGCATCGGTGTGTACTTTCGCCAAAACCATGTCGGACTCCGTAGTTTTCTCTGGACCCTTGCCTGATCTGACCAGCGATGACATGTTTAGCCGCATGTCGTTGTTTCGCCGCTGGTTGTCTATGTGGTGTCCATCAAACGACGTGGGCTTTATTGATAATTGGAGCTCTTTTGGGGAAAACCTAGTCTGATTAGGAGAGACGGCATCCATCCCACTTTGGCTGGTGCAGCTCTCATTTCTAGGAATATGGCTGATTTTATTAGTACTCCTAAAGCATGACAACCCAGAGTTAAGACCAGGATGCAGAGTTGTAGTCTTACACACCTCTCTGCAGTTTCCTCACAGCTGTCACCCTCCAGTAATTCAGTTAACTTTATTGAGACTGTGTCTGTCCCCCGACCACCAAAATTCAATAAATTAAACAAATCAAAAATATGCAAAAGAAATAGTAACCACAAAAATTTAATAAAAATTAATACCACTATTTCAACAGAGCAAAGAGACAGGAAAATTAAATGTGGTCTGTTAAATATTAGATCTCTCTCGTCTAAATCTCTGCTAGTAAATGAGTTGATAACTGATCACCAGATTGATTTGTTCTGTTTGACTGAAACCTGGTTGCAGCAGGAAGAATTTGTTAGCCTAAACGAATCAACTCCCCCTAGTCATATTAACTGTCATATTCCTCAAATCACAGGCCGAGGAGGAGGAGTAGCAGCAATCTACCATTCTAGTTTAAGATTGAACCAGAGGCCTAAACCTGATTACAGCTCATTTGAAAATCTCACTCTTAGTCTCTCTCATCCAAATTTGAAAGCTCAGAAACCAGTTTTATTTGTTGTTATATATCGTCCTCCTGCTCCTTATTCTGAGTTTTTATCTCAATTCTCAGACTTTTTATCTGAATTAGTGCTCAGTTCAGACAAAGTTATAATTGTGGGTGACTTTAACATTCATGTTGACATAGACAGCGACAGCCTTACAACAGCTTTTAATTCATTATTAGACTCAATTGGGTTTTCTCAACATGTAAATAAACCAACTCATAGTTTTAATCACACTCTTGACCTTGTCCTGACTTATGGCATAGAAATTGAAGAGTTAACAGTATTTCCCCAGAACCCTCTTCTTTCTGACCATTTTATGATAACGTTTCAATTTAAAGTAAAGGATTGTTTAGCAGCTGAGAACAAATATCATTACAGTAGGTGTTTGTCTGACAATTCAGTATCTAAATTTAAGGAAATAATACCCTCACTGTTTACTTCAGCAACATTTACTGATAAATCAGAAGGCAAATATTATTATTTTACCCCCACAGAAGTGGATTATTATGTTAATGCTTCAGCCTCACTGCGTACAACTCTTGATAGTGTTGCACCTGTAAAAAAGAAAGTTATATCTCAGAGAAGACTTGCTCCTTGGTATAATTCCCAGCTGCGGACTTTAAAGCAGGCATCCCGAAAGCTGGAAAGAAAGTGGTATTCCACTAATTCAGAGGTAGTGTATGTGGCTTGGAAAAATAGTCTAGTAATCTATAAAAAAGCTCTTCGTAATGCCAGGACAACTTATTATTCATCTTTAATAGATGAGAACAAGAACAACCCTAGGTTTCTCTTTAGCACTGTAGCCAGGCTGACAAAGAGTCAGAGCTCTGTTGAACCTTGTATTCCTTTAGCTTTAACCAGTAACGACTTCATGAGCTTCTTTACACAGAAAATAGTTCTGATTAGAGATAAAATTAATCTGGCCCTTCCTACAAATGTCACAGATGCTTTTGAATTGGCTGTTAGACCTGATGAATCTTTAGAATTCTTCACTCCTATATGTCTCTCTGAACTAATTTCAACAGTTTCTACATCCAAACCATCAACATGTCTTTTAGATCCTATCCCAACTAGACTCTTCAAGGAGATTTTACCTTTAATTAATTCTTCAATGTTAGATCTGATTAATCTCTCTCTAGTAACAGGCTATGTACCACAGGCTTTTAAGGTTGTTGTCATCAAACCTTTGCTTAAAAAGCCCACTTTAGATCCAGATGTGTTAGCTAACTATAGACCGATATCCAACCTACCATTTCTCTCTAAAATTCTGGAAAGAACAGTTGCAAATCAATTATGTGAACACTTACAAAGGAATAATTTGTTTGAAATGTTTCAGTCAGGCTTCAGAGTGCATCATAGCACAGAAACAGCTCTAGTGAAAGTTACTAATGACCTTCTCATAGCATCAGATAATGGACTAGTCTTTATACTTGTTTTGTTAGATCTTAGTGCAGCGTTTGACACAATCGACCACAAAATTTTATTACAGCGTCTAGAACATTCAATTGGCATTAAAGGGACAGCACTGGATTGGTTTAAATCCTACTTATCAGATAGGTTCCAGTTTGTGCATGTCAACAATAACTCTTCTGAGCATACTAAAGTTAATCATGGAGTTCCTCAGGGTTCTGTCTTAGGACCGATACTTTTCACGTTATACATGCTTCCTTTAGGCAATATTATTAGGAAGCATTGTATTAACTTCCATTGTTATGCAGATGACACACAATTGTATTTATCTATGAAACCAGATGAAACTGATCAGTTAGTTAGACTGCAAGATTGTCTTAAGGACATTAAAACCTGGATGACTTTTAACTTCCTACTGCTAAATTCAGACAAAACTGAAGTCATTGTATTTGGCCCCAAACATCTTAGAAACTCGCTTTCAAAGCAAATAGTTACTCTGGATGGCATCACATTGGCCTCCAGTACTACTGTGAGGAATCTTGGAGTTATTTTTGACCAGGACATGTCCTTTAACTCACACATAAAGCAAATCTGTAGGACTTCCTTTTTTCACCTGCGTAATGTTGTAAAAATCAGGAACCTTCTGTCTCAGAGTGATGCAGAAAAATTAGTTCATGCTTTTGTTACTTCCAGGCTTGACTATTGCAATTCCTTATTATCGGGTTGTCCAAATAGCTCTCTCAAACATCTACAGTTGATCCAAAACGCTGCTGCGAGAGTACTGATAGGAGTTAGCAAGAGAGATCATATTTCCCCTATACTTGCTTCTCTTCACTGGCTTCCTGTTAAATCCAGAATAGAATTTAAAATCCTTCTTCTGACATATAAAGCTCTTAATAACCAATCTCCATCATATCTTAAAGATCTGATAGTACCTTATTATCCTAGTAGAACTCTTCGCTCTCAAGCTGCAGGCTTACTTGTTGTTCCTAGAATTTCTAAAAGTAGAATGGGAGGCAGAGCCTTCAGTTATCAGGCGCCTCTCCTGTGGAACCTGCTCCCAGTTTGGGTTCGGGAGGCAGACACCCTCTCTATTTTTAAGACCAGGCTTAAAACGTTCCTTTTTGACAAATCTTATAGTTGGGGCTGACTGGGTGACCCACAGGGGTTCAGCTTGTGTCTTCATTGCACAGCTGACTCCCTCTTGGACGTCCCTTCGTTCTGCCTCTAGTCATGCTGCTATAGGCCTAGGCTGCTGGGGGACTTCTCTTTACGCACTGAGCCCTTCTCTATCTACCTTTACATTTAACATGTATACCGTTATTGCAGTACATTCACTCTGTTTCCCCCTGTGCTATTTCTCCGAGTGTCCCTGGTCCCAGAGCTGGATGCTTCAGATCTGCGGTTGATGTTCCACCAGCTGGTCCAGTCTCCATCGTGTCCGCTGTGGGATGCTGCTGCTGGCCTTCCTCCAGCCCTCTGCTTCCAGCTCCCTTTTTCCACCAGTCAACTCTGCTTGCTACATGTCAGCCCCCTACTTTTCTCCCCATCTCCTGTCACTCTTCACTGCTACTATCACAATAAAGAGGCAAAACAAAACTAATTTTATTATATTTATTTGTTAAGCTGCTAAAATATTCAAATGTGATTTATATTCTTCCATCTGCGTTCTGTCTTAATGTGTGCTTCACAGGTAAAATCTTTGAAAAAGGATTTTTCGAAGTCCAGGTGAACTCTGATCCATGCTTGGTCAAATGAAAATGGCGTTAGCCAGCACAGGGCAACACTGTTGCCACCTCCTCAGTAAGGAAAGTCGCTGTTGTCTGTCCTAAAAGTCGCTAGAAGTCGCCAAATGACGTCATCGCCTAATTAGCATATTTCCCAGTTTGCATGTAATTGTAATCAACGTTGTAGGAGAGAGGAATAACGTTGTGGAAGAGACCAAAAAGTGAATATAAAACACCCAAAACATGTTTTTGTACTAGAGGCTAAATGCTGTGGTTTATTTCAGCATGACAGTGAAGAAACATTTTCGTTTATGTGGCTCTGTAAGTCTGGATGAGATCTGTAGTGACTGTGCATGCGCGATTCATCTGCCGTCTGGCCGCGGAGTGATGTGGTTCTCCCCCTCCCCTCACTGGGACTGCTGCGGGGTTACTGGACTGACAGCCTGTGCTCTGGGAGGGGGAGAAGCTCACAGCAGCACCTGCTGCTTGTTGAAAACAGTAGGGAGTTTTCATATCAGAGTCTCCAAAACGGCAGAAAAGGTTGCTAGATTTGTCGCTAGTCGCTTTTGACAAAAAAGTCGCTAGGAGCTTTGAAAAGTCGCTAGATTTAGCGAGAAGGTCGCTAAGTTGGCAACACTGCAGTGCAATCTCCTCCTGTCCCCTTTCCTCAAAACCAAGAAGTGCGTTTTGGCGCTATAAGCCCCGCCCCCGAGCCCCCGCCCCTCACGCGAAAACACTGCCAGTAAGATTGAAACTTCAATGTTTGTATTTTCGCTTTCAATTCAACATTTTTCAATGCCAAAACTTACTGTCAGCATTATGGCTCCATAAGCTTTCAGCCGTTCTGCTGCCAAACTCTCTCCCACCAGACATCCGAAACATTCTCTCTTTAACCCAGTTTAAGTCACGACTCAAAAGTCATCTGTTTAAATCTGCATATTCATTGTAATTCATTCATTGTTTTTAACTGTTGTGTAACTTGTGTCTGTTTTGTTTTATTTATGTTACTCTGTTTTATGCTCTGTAAAGTGACCTTGGGTGTTATAAAAGGCGCTGCCAAATAAAATGTATCATTATTATTATTATTATTACTATCTTTGATGGGACCGAATACGGTTTCTTGTGAGTTCTTGAATCTAACTCAGTTTGTTACAATAAAGTAACATCATCTCAACATAGTTAGTATATTCTACTGACATCTGAACACTATTTCTCTATAGACACCCACAATTTACAGACATGCACTTCCTTGTGGCCCAGCTGACATGAAATTCTTGTTATGTTTTCAAGCATTTCTTTTAGTTTTTTCTCTTTTTTCCTACCCCTCTGCTGCACCTGATTTGTGCCCAAGAGATTAAAGGCTCAGTGAGTGACAAACATAATTGATGAGCAACCACAGCCAAATTTGTCACATTCCAACCAGGCACAGTGCAAACCAGAGACATGACCAGGGTATCCTAGAAGTCCATCCATCCATCCGTTCTCTATACACCGCTTTATCCTCGCTAGGGTCTCGGAGGGGGTGCTGGAGCCTATCCCAGCTGACTCGGGTGAAGGCAGGGGACACCCTGGACAGGTCGCCAGTCTGTCACAGGGCTACATATACAGACAAACAATCACACTCACATTCACACCAAGGGGCAATTTAGAGTTATCAATTAACCTCAGCATATTTTTGGACTGTGGGAGGAAGATGGAGTGCCCGGAGAAAACCCACCCATGCACAGGGAGAACATGCAAACTCCATGCAGAAAGATCCCAGGCCCACCCCGGGATTTGAACCGGGGATCTTCTTGCTGCAAGGCGAAAGTGCTAACCACTACGCCACTGTGCAACCCCTATCCTAAAAGTTCCATCCTTTTAATTACTCTTGCACTTAGTCAACCAAAGCACTCAAGCACCTTGGGAACTCCTTTTGTACAGTAATTTGAGGGGAAGGACTTAGTAAAAAAGAGAGGAGGGTCCAACGATTCGTACGGTACACCACATTTAATATCTGGGTGAAACTGTGTCTCTCAGAAGCAGCCTCTTTGTTTCTCCACCACAAAATAGGTATTTTGACCCCAAATTGATTGTGTAAACCGAGTGAAGTCAAATATTTTCAGGTTACAGGGATCCACCTTTGTGACACAGAATCAAATTTTCAGTAAAGACATAATCTTACTGTTAATTTAATGGTTTGATGATATGCAAACGTGTACATCTCAAAAACAGCTTTTTTCTAACGCTAGATGACGTGAAATCTCTAAGCAAATTCAGAAGCTCAAGCCTGATAGATTGTCTTAGTTATTATGACAGCACACATCCAAAAGATATAGAGCCACATGAACATCCCAGCAGAATTGATTTGGTTTTTATCAGCGCCTCAGAAAACTGCAAGATGCTCAACCAATACAGCAGTTTAGTTTGACTCGGGTGTTGTTTGTGGTGGTCTTTGCTTTGCTTGTCTGAGCGTGTTTATAGATGTCTGCTGGCAGTTTTATACTGGTGGATTGGTGATGAGACCCAAGGAGCCCAAACACAAAGACAGTATTCAGGCCAGAAAGCAAAAACAGTACATTGAAACAGACACACAACACACTGCTGCACTGGATATCGAACTGTGCAATTTTCAGCCATGCTTCTATCCCACTCTGCATTTGTAAGTTTTAAGTTTCTTTTACATAATTGAAGTATAAATAATTATTTGTTTTATTTCATAAATAACTCATTCGACTCAATTGACAGAAACAAAATGTTCCAAATTGCACTGGCATATGGAATCTATCTGCCGATTGTTAAAGCAATAAAAGTTATGTATGTCAACACTTCTGCAGTCAAGGGCAACACAGATCTCTTCTCCATAGACACTGGAGTGTTTCAAGGAGACCCTCTTGTGCCTTTCCTCTTCATCATCTGCCTAGACTATGCACTAAAGAATGCAATGTTGCCCTCCGATGGTCTGGCCCTAAAGCATCGTCAAAATAGAAGACACCCTGAAGAAGTCCTCCCAGAACTTGCAATTCGCCGATGATATTGCCCTCTTGGAAAACAATCTCAGTGAAGCAGAAGACCTTCTGCATTGGGTAGAGTAAGAAACAAGACAGATCAGACTCTTCCTGAATGCTTGGCAAGATGAAGTTTATGCACCTTAACCCAACATCTTAGGAGACATTGTATGCACTAGATTGATTTCCTATATCTTGGAGGCTACACCAACACAGCACGTGATATAGAAGCAAAAATTGGTAAAGCTTGGGGAGCATTGCAACCTTCTGTCAAAGATATGGGCATCTCTTATTGAAAGGGCAACCAAAATGAGAGTATTCAAGGCTTCGGTGGAATCCATCTTGGCTTCGTGGATCTCACTCCTGGTTACTAATGAAGACACTCTCAAAAAGAACTGATGGAACTTATACCAGAATGTTTTGGATGGCACAAAACATCTCCTGGAAATCACACCTCACCGACAAGTTGCTATATGGCTATACTATTAGAAGGGCTGGCAGGCCAAGCACAATATTAAAGAAGTTGCTAGAACAGGGGTCGGCAACCCGCGGCTCCGGAGCCACATGCGGCTCTTTCAGCCCTCTGTTGTGGCTCCCTGTAACTTTGGAAAATAAATTTTTCTGCCTTTCAGGTGCGTTAAATGCATTTTAATATAGAGTTGTACTGTGAAATTACCGCTCTTATTTTGTCGTGTCACTCCACCGGATGTGTTGCTGGGGTTTTTTCCCCTGTGACATGAGAGCGCAAACTGATGCAGAGAAACAACATGGATCTTCAGATTCCCACACATTTCATGCCTTTTTTTGTTTTACTCCTGGAGATGCAACGCCTGTAGTTTCACATCGTTTTGTACTCAAGAATGGCAAGCCTGTATATTAAAGCTCCACTCCAAGAAAGACACGTCTTGTCTTTGAGTCAAAAGTACTCATGATAGGGTAATACACGTTACTCGCAAGAACACGGCTCGATGTCACATCCAGGCAGCAGGTCAGAGAGTAAGATGAGTGTCGTCTTGGAAAATAGGTCAGCGACTTACCGGAGAAAAGTTATTAGCTTAAGATAAATAGATTTTACAAGTTAAATAGACATTCGCAAAATATTGATTTCCAGCTAACATTACGTAACATGTGAGGTCCAGGAGCAAAAATGACATTAACCAAGCAAGATAAATATTAGTGGAAGGACACAATTAAAAAAATGAATCTATCTAATTAGAGGCTTTGTAATTAATTAATCACGACTGATTAACAAGGGCATAGAGGTAAAAAAGCGATATATGCAGTGTTGTCTTCATTTTAAATGCCAAAAGGATTTTGCGGCTCCCGGTGTTTTCTTTTCTGTGGGAAACGGGTCGAAATGGCTCTTTGAGTGTAAAAGGTTGCCGACCCCTGTGCTAGAAGAAGACATGGATCTGGAAGGCAACTATCTTCTGACTGCAATGTTGGACAGCGGAAGCTGGTCAAAGAACTTTATTCATGTCATCGATTCTGTCTGATGCAATTGACTGATTTTTAAAATTCTGTAGTTGCATTTTTGTTTAATTCTGATATTGTGGCATATTTTCCATATTTTGTTGTATGTTATATGCTTATAAATTCCTGAATTTGTATTTTTATTTCCTATTAATGTTTGAATAGATAAAATGTAAAACTGCATTTGAGGAGATGAAGATGGAGGACTGCAGCTGCAGCTGATACACTGCCTTCACTGCGCAGCTAGAGAAGACCAGCCGTAATATTTTTAAGGTTCCAAACACAGTCTTTTTATCACACTGACAAACAATCTTTATTCTGTAATTTTTGACTCAATGACCTTTAGATGCTTCAGTAATTGGACCCTAAACTCTTCCATAAGTGAGTAAAAAAAAAAGCCCCGTATAAGAATCAGTGTGCTTTTATAGCATCTTTGTAATTTTGATTAAGAATAATCATTTGTATTATTGTTTGTATTACGGTATATTTTGGTCAATACAATAATGATTTCATGTTTGAAATATGTTTATTTTTCATTTTATAACAGATTTTGAACATTTAGATGATTGATAAGAATATTACACAGAACAGCAATAGAAAAATGTCAACATCCATTTTGTTGACATTTTTCCAGTCTTTTCCTCCAGCTGTTGCTACTCTTTATCCCTCCAAGTTTGTACACTTCATCACCTCTTCTATGATATTACCAGTGATAAAGAGCTTGGGGTAGTAGTACAAAAAATACAATTTCTTAAAGAGTATAAAATGTAACTTAAAAATTTAAATGGATTTAGGTCAAAAACATGTTTTTGTGAGGAATAGCTGGAATATATGAAATGAGAGCAATTTTTCATTACAAAGATATTACAAGAAGGCAACCTCACTTTTTGACACACTTATACATCTAAGAGGTTAGAGAGTAGTTTGATTTTTCTACAATAAAATCAATAATTAGATACTGGTTCCGCTAAAAAAATCTGTGAAATCAAATGTAAATAATACAAGCTATTCTGCCTGGTAATGAAAGGAGAGTTGCATTCGTAAATTCTGAAGGACTTTTAGATCTTACATCTACATTTAAAAACATTTCAAAATAGCTACAACACAATGAGATGGTGGAAGAGAGAGAGGATTGCAGCAGCAACAATCTGACAAAAAATATGAAAGTAGGAGTATCAAAGGTCACAAGCAGGGGAACAGTTTAGTGTGTTAAGGTTTGGATGCATTTTTTCTCATTTGTGAGGGGGGTTTTCTCTAGCTAAAACCACAGTATAGTGATCTTGTAGTGAGCTGTAACAAAACAGACATTCTGTGAGTCAACCCTCTGGCTGTTTGCATGATCTTGGATGAGATTTAACATTTGACCTCACTAATTGATTTTTGTTTGCAGGTCTCGGAGCTTCACCTATCTAAAATACAGCAAGTTTGCACGGCTGTCTTCCCATGCCTCGTTCTAGACAGGCAGCAGTGATATATGAGGGCCACTGTACTCACCATCCTCCCGAGACTTCTGAATGAAAGCATCAACCCCGCTCTCGCCATAGTTCCCCTCTGAGGCCACTGTGGACACATAGTTCCAGCGCATGGCCTTGACGATGTCTACCATGGCCTGGGCCTGGTAGGTGTCTGGAGGCACCACGCGGGAGAAGAAATCATATCGGGTGTTGTCACTGAGCTCTGGAGCTGTGGAGGCGTAGCTCACCTGGGGTATCTGCACACAGAGAAACATCGATAATATTATGAGCTTGAAGTAGCTTATGGTGAAAACAGTCGTGGGACGAGAGTGAAGAATATGGGGCCAAGGCAATGCAAGTTTATTTGTTCTGCACTTTTCAACAACCAGGGAATTCAAAGTGCTTTACATGAGACAGAAAAGGCATTAAGGAAAGATATAAAAGAGACACAAAGTTATAGAAACAGACACAAATAGGATAAAAGAAAACTGGCAATAAAAACAGGATGAAATAGAATAAGACAGTTTAAACAAAGGAATAAAAATTGTGTTGAAGTCACAGTGCAGTTCGAATTACCCCAAATTTCTTTTCATTGAAGTTTTTTTTACATTTTCTTTTAGTTTGTCTTACCAGTGTGTTTCAGATATGCTATTCATGCAGACTGAATGCTGCCTCTCCATTTTCAGTTTGCACTAAGGGACAGTAAGCAGATCCACAGAAGATCAGAAATATATTTTGGCCCTAAACTATATAGTGTTTTGAGGACCAACAGCCAAATTTTAAACTTAAGAAGTGGAGTGATGTGATCCATTTTCCTGGTCTCAGTGGAGCAGTGCTCTGAATAAAATGTTGCATCCGAGACCTGTAAAGACATGGAGCTACTAAAGATAAATGTAAATTTTCTTAATCCTGCTGAGGCTAAAGTCCTTTAATTCTTGATTTAATGTTATGATAATAAATGATTGATTTTATACTTGTTGTAGCCCTGTAATAAATTTTGTAAATGTAAGAAAGTTGCTCAATATCCCGTGGTCTCCTTTACAAAGATTTTTGTTAAATGCACTTTATTGTGTATTTTTACAAAATTTTTTACATATCCATCTCTGCAGCAAAAAGTGCTCTGAGACCTGGTGAATGTGTAAAATGTTGGTGTAATTCCCTAGATTTTAGATGGAAAAACAATAATTAGTCTGTCTGATCTGGTTTCAATCTACCGCCAATCAAAAGTGAATATGCAATCATAGCGCCAGCGCCACAATAGGCTCTATAGAGTTATTGTGGCTATTAAAATGTAGATCTCAGTGATCAAACACACCAGAATTTCTTGCCTATGTTTAAACTCTCTTTACACTTATCAGTGTGTATTTAAGTTGCATATTTACATTTTTTTTTCAATAAAAAATAATCTATTCCAGCTCCTGAAATGTTCTCTTTCCCTACTAATTATGGCTCGAGCACACTAGCTCACCTCAAACTCACCAAAACTATTTGCTCTACACAATAGCACGTTGCAATACTGGAATAATTTAGATACACATTTTCCAACTAGAAACTGATTTGGAAGAATAATAATACTGGAAGCCCCGCTGTGGTTGGTTCCTTACATTTGTTCTGGGTTTCTGAGAGTCCTCATTACACTGCAGATTCAGGTAAGAAATGCTTATTTGGCTCATGACATAGCATATTAAAAACACTATATGGACACCTTAACAAGGTAAAAACTTGAGTTTCACTTGGGGAGGTCTGTCACAGTGGCAGCCGAATCTGGAAAGTGACTTGCTCTTCTTTGGCTCCAAAAAAATAATTATCTCCAATTTATTGTTGACATGTGAGAAAAGCAGGAGTGATGAGCAGACTTTCTGTGAGATACCAGAGCCAGCAAACATCCTTCCTTTTCTGACTCAAAACAGAGCTAGTGATCTAGTGAACCCCCGCTGAGCCTTTTCTAATACCCAGCATCACTCCTCCCTTATGTGACAGCAGGCTGTCCGGTTCACAAGCTGAGATTATGAACATATAACACATACAAGCAGGAGTCACTTGTTTATCATAAACAAGCCTAAATTAGTTATAGCATCTAATCAAAGCATCGATTTTGAACTACAGAAAATGTTGGCATAGCTACAGCCTCTTACATTTATAAACAGGATTTATGATAGTTTTTTACATGTTCAGAGTACACTGCTGTAGCTTTTGGTTATTGATACATCAGTTAAATGTCAAATATTCAAAATCAAAAATAATTTCTAAGATGAATAGTTAATAACAATCAAACACGCATATTTCAGAAAGACTATATTGAAAATACAGACCCCAAAATGCTAGTGGAACTTTAAGAGCTGTGTTTTATATATGTCAGGGTAGAGACTGCGATTTGGGTCTCTAGCAGTAGAGACTGCGATCGCAACCTCTACCAGTAGAGACTGCAATTGCAATCTCTACCAGTAGAAACTCCAATCCTACCAGTAGAGATTTGTCAGGACTAAGGTTAGACTTTTAAGGTTAGGGTCAGGGGTCAGGGCAGGGGACAGATTTAAAGTTCCTTCTCGACTGGTAGGATTGGAGTTTCTACTGGTAGAGACTCCAATCGCAATCTCTACTGGTAGAGACTCCAACTCTACCAAATCACAGTCTCTACCCTGACATATATATATACTACCTTTCAAAAGTTTGGGGTCACCCAGGGAATTTCAAATTGTCCATGAGAACTCACACTTTTATTCATGTGCTAACAATATTGCAGAAGGATTTTCTAATCATCAGTTAGCCTTTCAACACCATTAGCTAACACAATGTACCATGAGAACACAAAAGTGGTGGTTGCTGGAAATGGACCTCTATACCCATATGTAGATATTCCATTAAAAATCAGCTACTTTCAGCTAAAATAGTCATTTACCACACAAACAATATCTAGACTGTATTTCTGATTGATTTAATGTTATCTTCATTGAAAAAATGTCTTTCTTTCAAAAATAAGGACATTTCTAAGTGCCCCCAAATTTTTGAATGGTAGTATAGTAAGTCTGAATGTTTAGTAAAACATTGACATAGGAGCAAATACTCTGTTTTTTACTTAGAAGTAATGTAAATACTGCAGAGATACTGTGCAGTTTCAGGTTTCTGCTGCACCCACTGCTAAAAAGATTTTACTGATTTGTGTGCTGAAGAGAGAAAAAAACATTACATAAGAAACTTAAATAGGGAAATAAATAGGTCAGGTAAGGCACAAAGCCTTTCTTGAGTGACCGTAATTATATATGAGCTTTTTCTCATAGTTGTGTGTCCACAGGAGACTGTTTTCAGAGACTGCACCGTGTCAGTTTTTGTAATAGGTAAACTGTATTCGTGCAAATGGATTTTTTCATCCCTGTGGCACACAGTGAACAAAATAGGCAGAAGGCAGTGGTGTTTCCTGGTAATGATACACAGTGTGCCTTTTGATGAGGATCTGTCGTCATGTTTTTGTGTCCCTGAACAAAATGAGGAGAAGGTGTACTCACAAAACATGATCCTAATGAAAATAGCCCTGTTTTCCCTCTAGATGCCTCTTTGCTACATGCAGCATTTCATTATCACAGACAGCAAACCCCAAGGCTGGGACACACTCAGAAACAGATAACCCTCGATATTAAACATCTGACTTAAAGGCAACGTCCGCTCACTAAGATGAACGCCAGTGTGGCCCACCTCACTTACTTGGGTAAAAGTATATGTCAATAAAAAACAGAACTGGACTACCAATCTTCTCTGGCCATTGGCTGCAGATTGGCTATGACACAGTGAATACAAGAAGAGAACAGAGACTAGAAAAAAAGCAAATAGTTGTTGAGAGATGGGTTTTTAGAAGGGATCTAGTAAATGATAAGTGAGACTAATGACTGTGCATAAAGCAGTCATTTTCTCAGTGTCTTAGATGTTAGATGCTGTTCCAGAGGCTGCTTTGGGTGGCAAGAATATCAAGGCTCCCCTCGAATCATTAAAATGGTTTAACATCGCTGACAGAGGTCACTATGTAGCAGTGAGTCATTGTGCATAAATGCCAAAGAGCCCAAGCAATAGACTATTTAAAGGTGTTGAAGTGTGTTATAGACATAAGAATGATACAAAGTAGTTGAACTTCAGTCAAAAATTTAAAGGTACATGTCTACAGAATATAAACCATTTATGGGGTAAAAACAGTTCAACAGGATGATATGAATCCTTAAATCTATCACAATCTAACACAATTTCTATTCAAATAAAATGGCAAGACCAGAGAGAAGAGTGAATTTAATTTATTTCTAATACTTTATGATGATCAAATCTGCATACAGGCCATGGCGACTAAAGTAAGGTTAACACTTGGTGATATAATTTTCCAACTTCTTGAATTGTAAGCTTATCAGTATGTTTCGGTTATCTGCTATTCAGTTGGTATTACTTTGTTTCATTTTGCATAATATGTTTCTGTATGCCTATGTTTCAGGATGGATTGAATCTGATGTTGTGTTCTAATTACAAACTAAAAAAAAGTGACAAAATGAAGTATGGTTAAAGCTAACAGTATCTACAAAAATGATCAATATTTGAGCTATGGATGAATCCTATTCTCCCACAATGCAATGCACAAAGAAAATGGAGTCACTGCTGACAGGTAGAAAAATAAATGAATTATGGCTAGAGGTGAAGTAAGCCTCAGATTTTAAGAAAAAAAAATGTCTGCTGTCTTGACATTCTGCTCACAGGTATAATTACTTCAAGGAATGCTAAGCAAAGCTATGTGATAATCCATGTGCGTTTAGTTTGTTTGTCCATCTGTTAGCAACATCACTCAAAACAGACCAACAGATTTGGATAAAATTTTCAGGGAAGGTCAGAAATGACACAAGGACCACATAAGATTTTGACAGTAATGTGGCTTATAGTATGGATCCACAGATTTGGTAAAAAATTTCTGTATCATTGCGAGGTAACGCCATGGTGTTACTGTAACTATGACAACAAATGAATACTACATCAGCTGCCTGCTGACGATCACATGATTGCGATCCTACTACAAATCCACCAGCCTTGTCAGAATACAGTGCTCTCTGAGTGCTTTTCTCTTTATATAGTTAGTATATAAAGCGTGTTGATATTTTTGTACAGAAACAGATAACATGTATAATATGACACAATTATTATGTAATACATACTGTATGTCACTATTGAAAGCATTCATTTTTTGTGTTATACGTAGGTTGTTATATCACAAAATAAATTTGTAAAACCCGTTTGATGCACAATCTGAGGTGAAATGAGTTGGTTTCTTTTGAGCTTCAATAAAAAAACGAGGGGAAAAAAAGACAATCTTCAATATAAGGTACACTGGGTTTGCTGGTTTGTGGTATTTTAAGTCCCATGTAGGAGAACCTTATCCATGCTCGCCCAAGCTACCCCATCTGTGTTTGAAATGTATTCATGAAGACAGGTTAGAGGCCACAGTCGCTGAGATACTTCACTCTAGTACCAGAACCTTAAAATGATCCCCTGAGCGAGCTGCAGTAAGGGAAAACATGAAATAATGGTATGGAATGTATAATAATGGAATAGAGTGTATTCATTGGCTGGAATTTTCAAAAGCACACCTAACCAACCATAACATATGACTGATAGATGTTACTTTAAGGGGACAAAACAAGACAGAAAGGGGTTGCTTGGCTGAAAGGCTCCTAGAGAAAGTAATTTGCCGTGTATTGGTGTTGGTGGCATTTCTAACAAGCTCTACAAGCATAACCATAAGTGCTTTAAATACTTTACAAAAAAAATGCTTTATTCAGTTAAATAAACCCCATGTGTCGCTGTAACTGAGGTTATTATGTTGTAGTGTTATTGTAATTAAAAAATAAATTATTCTACAAATTAAAGCCCTTTTTTCATTTGTTTTCTTCTTTATCCTGTTGTCCCTTTTGTTGTCTTCTCCTCTGCTAGGTCACTCACAGAGACAGACAGACAGAAAGATAAAGAGACAGACAGACATATTAAATAGGACTACGAGTCCTGCAAAAGAGCCACATGAGGCCTGCACTGCAGCAAAAGATCAAGGGTTTGTTCAAATTATATTGACAGAAACCTTCCAAGGTGGCCTCCTGAATAGGGGATCACTCATAAGTATGCACAGTGTGACACATGGATTAAGATCTAGAGCATCTCATTATTTACCTTGCATCAGAAATGAACAAAAGTGAGTGAAGAAGATCTTTCTGTGGATAACTGTGAACAAATCTGTTCCTGGCAAGCGCCTTTCTCAGCTGTGATGTGCATCATGTACAGAGCTGTTTAATTGTTGTGACTATTAGCACGTACAGTCAGCAGTTGATAATGGCAGATTTCTGTTACACCATGTCAGTGTGACATCTGTTAGCTGCTGTTGAGGTGAAA
The DNA here is from genome assembly GCF_021347895.1 of Acanthochromis polyacanthus. NCBI lineage: Eukaryota > Metazoa > Chordata > Actinopteri > Pomacentridae > Acanthochromis > Acanthochromis polyacanthus. Next base: position 36,347,705 of record NC_067117.1, on the reverse strand, counting down.
AGATGTTTTTTGCCAGCAAAGACGTGTGAATTTTTCATTTTGATGGGAATACTTCATGACTTGACTTTGTGCTGTTTGTACTTAGTCCCTGGGTTTGTGAATGCAGTGGGGGAAAAAGTTACGAATGTGACGGAATTTGATGGTCATGTATTCAGTGTGATTCACATCTCAGGTGCATGTGTTGTTATGGCTATGAAAAGAACCTCTTCCTGCTGCACCAGTCTATGTTTGCTATTGAGGTCTTCATTGTAAAAATTAGTACAACATAACATAACAATCTATTATTTGAATTTGTGTGGCAAGGCTCAGACATTTAGCTGTAGAGTTGTATGCATTAGTTCCATCCATGTGAACCATCTCCACAAACTGACAACATACTCATTAAAATTTTACCAATTGATATCAAGATATTTAGTGGCATCATTTTCAAATATCCTTTCCTAGTGACTCACCTAAAACTCATATCTTGGCATAGAAATATGGTGTCGCCTACTTTTATGTTTTACAGCACTATTTAGAACCTTTTAGGGACTTTCTGGTGTCACATTTTTCTCAAGTGTTTGCTTTGTTGAGCATCCTGTAGAGATGAGGAGCAACTTAATGATGATAATGTTGAGACCTGTGGTGTAGGTGCAATATTTTTCTGTGCAAATGATGCTGGCATGCAAAATAGCTGACTATATTTGCATCTGTAATTCAGACACCTGACAGATCCTTGCAACCTGCAGTGTGGCTAAAATGCAGAGCATCTGCTTCAGTCAAGCTGCATATGGAAAACATGGATGGGTAAACATAGTTTATCCTTACTACTTGGCAATCTCATGGCACCACTGGAGAACACTGACTTTCAACATTGCATGAGCTAATTCTTCATGACTTATGACAGTGGCAATATAACAAATCACAGTGCAATAACAATATCCCAGTTAAATTAGTCATAAATAAGCAGTTCTAGGATTACACATCAGAGCCAATCCTATATACTGCTTAAAAACACATTATGAAGAAATAAAACATTTACATTGTAATTACAACTGTAATAATTAATTGACAAACTGATTAGTCAATCAACAGAAAATGATTCTGCAACATTTCTGATCATCTGTTTAAGATACCCTGTGGAGTTCCTGCTCTGGCAGCCCTCTTTTTTGAGTTTTGTTCTTCTCATTCCTACACGCAAGATGGTAATGAGACACACAGTCGTACAACGTCTTCACATTCAGATTTACAGGTGGTGGTGAAGCATCCAGATGTGCAGCAAGGTGTAACCAAAGGCAGGTAAAAAGAAGAACACTCACTTGGAAACATGGATGTAAACAAAGGCAGTTTTCAAACTTTTAAAAGAAGCTTTGCAAATGTTTTAAATGGAAGACCTCAAGGATGCACACAGTGCATTTTGAAGAGAGAAGCTTGAATTATAGTCCTATCAGATCTGCATTGTAGCAAGAGGAATATGCTGCTGTGAGCATTTGCACTTGTGCAATAGTGTATCTGTGTCACTGTTTGGGGAGTAATTTCCACTGTGTTGACTTTCTTTGTGTATTTCTAACAATAGTGACTAACAGCAGAGTTATGAACATCTGGCTACACAGGCGTAATACTGGTTACTGTGTTTGCATTATAAGAAAGACAGATACAATGTGGCCTATTACATATTACAGTTCATTTTACAGAAGCATTTTCTTTGTTCACATCATTATGCTGTGCTTATTAATAGAGAGGAGACCAGCTACACTTATCGCCATCCTCATCACCACAACATGGAGGTACATTTCTAGTGAGATGCATGTCAGCTATGGTGCACCAACAGTCATGCACATGCACACATAGCCCTAAAGGGGGGCTTCAGCCCCTGCCCTTTTTTGCCTCGTATTGAAAAGTGCCCTCTTTTGCCCCTTTTAAAAAATATATATATTGTGGAGGTTGGAGAAAAGGAGATGAAAATTGCAGGAGTCTCAACAACTTTTATTTCAGCTCCACCTTTCTTCTCTCGTGCACAACTTAACGGGCCACAACAACGTCCTCCCGCCTAAACCCGGAGGTCCAAAAAACCTTGTTTTTTGTCCCTTCAAAATAAAACTGTCCTTTGTGTGTGAGACCTAAATCTAATGTGCACCACACAGGCCCCCCCAGAACACACAAAGGAAACACAAAAACAGAACATGCAAGTAGCAAATCTTCAAACATACCGCCTAGGTAAACGAACCACTCTACCCCTGCGGGTGCATATAACAACATCGCGCAGCGGGCTGGCATGTGGTAAAGAGTCACTGTCCTGTATCAGCGTAGGTGGACGGCCACGGCGGGCAGGATGAGCCGGCTCCACGTCATCCCCCTGGAGCACATGAGCAGGCTTCAGATGATCCACAAAAAAACACGGTCCTGACCCGACCCCATCTCAATTAGAAAAAATTTGTGTCCTGCTTCCAATACACGAAAGGGACCGTCATAAGGGGCCTGCAGAGGAGAGCGATGCGCATCATGCCGGATAAAAACATATTTGTCCAACATAAGGTCCTTAGGGATATATGACTGAGGGAGGCAGTGGTGTGCAGCTACCAGTGAAAAAACTCCAGCACCCCCTTTGCCACCAAACCTCCCCACAACCCCAGGATTCAAACCTGGAACATCAGCCCAGTGGTCTGTGGGTTGGAAGCAGTGGTGCGGTGAAGATTAACCCCCAAGCTCCCAGCTACCGCATTCCAGAGCTCCGAGGTAAACTGAAGGCACACCAAACCGCAACACCCAGGAGTAGATGAATGCCCGGGCAACCTCAGATGCGGTAGTAGAGGACAGGGGAACCGCTTCAAGCCACTGTGTGGTCCTGTCCACCATGGTCAGGAGGTGAGTAAACCCACGGGATGGGGGAAAAGGGCCAACCAGATCCACATGCACATGGTCAAAACGTCTCTCAGGAATGGGAAAGGGCCTCAAGGGAGATTTAACATGATGCTGTACCTTAGCACGCTGGCACGCCATGCACGTAGTAGTCCAAACTTTGACATCCTTTCTGAGACTGGGCCACACGAACCTGGCCCCCACCAGTTTGACCGATGCCTTAACACCAGGGTGTGACAGAGTGAACAGCCTCAAACACACGGCGGTGCCAAGCAGCGGGAACCAAAGGGCTCTGCCTGCCCATAGAAATGTCGCAAAGGAGGGACACCCCGGTGTCATGAAACGTGATATCCCTCAACCGCAAACTGGACTCGGCTGTGTGCAGCGCCGGCACCTCATCGTCCTTCCGCTGTTCTGCAGACATTCCAGTCCATACAGTCCATCCCCAAATGAACAGTGGAAATCTGGGCATGAGACAGGCAGTCAGCAACCAAGTTGTTCTTCCCAGCCACGTGTCGAATGTCTGTTGTAAACTCAGAAACAGCAGAAAGATGCCGCTGCTGCCACGCCGACCAAGGTTCGGACGTCTTAGCCATAGCAAATGTAAGGGGTTTATGGTCCACAAAGGCAGTAAACTCCCGGCCCTCCAAAAGGAACCTGAAGGGGCATGTGGCGAGGAAAAGGGCTAAGAGCTCCCTGTCGAATGTACTGTACTTCCTCTCAGATTCACACACCTTCCTGCTGAAAAAAGCTAGCAGCTGCCATGCCCCGTCAGACCACTGTTCACAAACCGCCCCGACGGCATAATCAGACGCATCGGAGGTCAGGGCAATGGGTGCAGATGGGTCAGGGTGAGCCAACAGGGCAGCATTGGCCAGCGCCGCCCTAGCTTCCTCAAAATCCAGCAACCTCTCCAGGGTCCACTCAATGTCCTGGTTACCTTTTTTCCCCTTCAACGCGTCGTATAAGGGGTGCATGATATGTGCAGCTCGGGGAATGAAACAGTTGTAAAAATTAACCATCCCCAAAAACTCCTGAAGGGGTTTCACCGAGCTAGGACGTGGAAAAGCCAAAACTGCTTCGACTTTGGCAGGGAGTGGCACAGCGCCCCGTCATGACACGCAGTGTCCCAGGAACTCGATTTCCGAAAGACCGAACAGACACTTAGCAGGAAAGCACAAACAGGAAAGGCATATCACGCAAGACAGAGTCCATGAGCCGCTGAAATGTCTGGGCTGCGCCCTTCAGGCCAAAAGGCATCCTCAAAAACTCGAACAGTCCAAAAGGAGTGATGACAGCAATTTTAGGGACAGCCTCTGCACGGACAGGCACTTGGTGATAACCTCTCACCAAGTCGACTTTGGAGAAGATGACCGCCCCTGCCAGGTGCACAGAAAAGTCCTGAATATGGGGGACTGTGTATCTGTCATCGGTGGTAGCGTTGTTGAGGCACTGGAAATCGCCGCAAGGCCGCCAGCCTCCAGCCTCCGTGGGACTTTGGAACCATGTGCAGTCCCTTGTCCATGTCTCAAAGTGTCGGCAGAGGAGGGGGGGACGATGCTCCGCTGCACCCCCAAATCCACGAGGAAACGACGTCCAGAAGCGCTGTCCTCAACGAAAAGCAGCTTATTGTCATTGTCACCGGTGCACGCAGCTGCTCGCGAGTGCCAGTCTGCTCGTTTCCCGGCCACTGAAAGGAACACGGTTGGACACATCGCCGAGCCTTCACTCCGAAGCGGCGGTGGAAGAAACACAGGCTGCTCTCCTTTGTCCGGAGCTCCATGACGGCAGCCACTTCCACCGAATCATCACCGTTGGACCCTTGGCAACAGGGCATCCACCGAAAACTGATGGGATGCTAGCAACAGTCTGTCAGCTTCTTTGGCCAAACCCCTATAATCTTTAGTGCGGATGAGGGGAGATTCGGTCAGAGCAGTGCGTACCTGAGGCGGGAGCTGGCGCAGGAACAAGTGGGTGAAAAGGAATGAAGTGTCACCGGAGCCCAGCAGTGTCAGCATATTCTCCATCAGCTCCGAAGGCTTGCTGTCTCCTAACCCACTCAGAGATAACAGCCGATCGGCCCGCTCCATATCCAAGAGCTGGTATGTCCGTATTAACTGAGCCTTTAGTGCTGCATACTTGCCGGCAGCTGGCGGGTCCTGTAGCACTCCCATAACACCACAATATAATAATGCGCACTGCATTAATACAACAACTGCACAAAAAAAACTGTCCCCCTTGGTATTTTCTTGTAATTCGGGGTTGTGCCACGTTGAGCCTGTCGCCTCTGTGTCTCGAGCCTCTGCCAGCCCTTCTACCTGTGACGTGCAGGTTAGTGCAGCTCAGCCACAGAGGCTGCGAGAGACAGAGAGAGCGCGTCCTGGTTTGTGACTGACCTGGTCAGAGAGAGAGAGAGAGAGACACGCTAAGCCAGTGTTTCTCAAAGTGTGAGGCGCGCCGCCTCCCTGGGGAGATGTGGAGGTGTCCCAGCAGGGGGGGCGTGACTCACCCGGGGAAAGAAGCTGAGATGTCTCTGCTAATAATAACACGGCCGTAATGTTGTTCATACGCGTAGATATGCTCTCTCGCGTGCACAATCACAAGCACGCACGGATAAATAAACTGAGCACGGCCGCAAATAAACTGTTCGCACACGAGAACACCACAAGGGCCCACAAGAGGAAATATTCAGAGTGTGTGAGACAGAACCTATATAGCATGTGCGCGGAGGAGGAAGATGAGCAGCAGGAGGAAGAGGGGCAGATGAGGATGCGCATTAATGCTTACAGGTTATTTTGGAGGAGATAGTGGGATAAATCTCCTCTTCTTCCTCCTCCTCTTCATCCACCTCCTACTCCTGCCCCGTCACCCCGAACCCCCCAATGCCGAGCTCCCATCCAGCCATCTGAAGGCACTGATCAGCACAGTCCACAGCCGTTGACAGCCTAGGGCCGGCCCAAGCTTTTATGGGGCCCTAAGCACAATTAGTTTTGAGGGGCCTCAACCCACCATCATAGTGTCACCTGTGATTTACTAAACAAAATTTTATTAAAATACTTTTATTTTAAATATGTATAATAAATTATTTTAAAAAAATATTTTATTTTGAAAAAAAATCATAATCTTCCAATCTCAATTTTAAAATATTTTAATCTTAAAATCTTAGTTATACGTCTTAATGTGTTAAAAATCCCTCCTTTTGGGGGGCCCTAACCCCAAGTTAGTTCGCTCTGTATGTTCATTGCCATGCCCACTGCCTCAACCTCGTCCTGGTCGAAAGTGCCAAATCAAGCCTGCACTTCATCACGTTCTTTAGCCTTGAGGAGAAGCTCTATGTGTTCTTCACAGCATCTCCAAAAAGGCACACTGCATTTACAACATGCCAAGAGGAGCTCCACCCTGGAGAATGTGCCATTCATTTACAGAAGCTATCCGACACAGGCTGGGCATGTAGAGAGAGAGCATTGAAGGCCCTTAACAAGGTAATGGATGCTGTGGTAAAGGTCCTGTCTGACATCACAGCCCAAGAGCCTCCAGATACTGCTGCTGGTGATGCAAGAATGTATCTTAATGCCATTGATTTTGAGTTCTTGCTATACCTTGCGATAGCCACCCCAATTTTTGATGCCACTGCACTTGCCTCTGATGCTCTGCAGAACCAGGGTATTGATCTGTCCACGGCTTACCGTGTTGTTGAGGGAGTGATGGATACCTTATCCAGCCACAGAACAGAAGAACAGTTTTCAAAACTGTTCAAGAATGCCATAGAAAAGGCAGAGGCTTCTGGGATCAGCATCCCCACAGTCCCCCCAGGACAGAAAAGGCAGAGAAAGGTCCCTGCAAAGTATGTGCACAGTTCTACTGCAGCCACAGTAGAACTTCAAATCAGTGGAAGAGTACTACAGAGTGAAGATGTACTATACATTCCTTGATGTTCTTTCTCAAGAACTTTATAGGAGATTTAAAGGAGATGGGAAGACACAGTCCTTCAAAGTTCTCAGTGCGCTTCACAGTTTGACGAAGGCCAGCAACTGGGTAGGGAAATATGCCATGGGTCCTGACTCTACGGAAGCTATTCACACATTGTGTGAATTGTATGGAGGAGAGGAAGAGAAGCTGAAGACAGAGCTCAGAGTTTTCCATGCGTCTTTCCAAGACACTCACACACTGAAGGGAATCCTAACAACTCTGAGAGACAACAGTGGACATGACATCTTCCCAACACTGGAAGAAATGATGAGAATATATGCCACGATTCCAGTGACCACTGCAACAGTAGAGAGGTCTTTCTCCAAGCTAAAGCTGGTCAAATATTCACTCTGAAGCTTATGCAAAGAAGAGAGTCTCTCTGATCTCCTTCTTCTCTCCATTGAAAAAGACATACCCATAAATCACAATGAGGTGATTAATATCTACAGGGACATGGCCCCCAGACGGCTACTGCTCTAAGGCCCCTGGAATGTTTGGCACCTGCTTTAAGGGAGGAAGGACTAATTTTGATATCTACATTTTTCCCAATTAGGCTAATAAGTTTGTTTTACTGCTTAGTGTCATATTCAGTTCTTATTAAAGAGTTCATCTTCAATAAACAGCCTAATAATCAACCAGTGTGTTGTTGCTTTGCACGTCTCTTAAACCTATAATGTGAGTAAACTAATGGTGATCATAATTGAAATGGCAATTGCATACCACTTTCACATAGGGATTAGTTAGTCTTCTTTAGTATCAGTACTTAATTATATAATGTAACATCATTTTCCAAATTGTAATTTATCATGTTATAATTTAATGTTATAGATTGTATTATATTATAATTTGTAATATTATAATTTCATTATAAATTATAAATTCATTTCATTAAGGACCGAAGAAAAAAAATTGCGCACATTGTGCCCTTTTTTGACTTTGAGCCCCTGCCCCTCTGAAATCATGTGCACATCCCTGCCAACAGTCAGGACTGTTTTCCAACATTTTTTAATCCAAATGGTTCTTTAATTTTCATATTTATTTTTCAGTCTAATCTCTGTATAGAAGAAACATGTTTTTATGAATTTTGGGATTCAAACTGCTCACCATTGCTCTGGCTCATCATTACAGACATCTCTTTATAACAAAACTGCCACAAAATGAAAAAAAAAGTGTTGAACCAATGTACAGGAGGATTCCCCCTGGCTTCCTCATCAGATTAGCAGGTACTTTACTACATTAGCATAATCAGATTTCAGGGAAACATGGGGATGTATTTTAACCTGCCCAACCTAAAGCGATAGTAAACATTTAGCAGTTCTGCCTGCTGCCTTCAGACAAGTATAAGAGTAGAAACAAAGAGTCTTAATCATTACACAACAAAACATCTGCCAGGCCCCAACATCTGAAAAGTTCAAGGTCTTGCTTTTGTGCTCTGTGAACAGTGGGCTTCGGCATTGTTTTGCTCTGTGGCAGAGAAAGCCAAGCTTGCAGAGCAAAAAGCTCCTAACTCACACTCAGCAGGAGCATTTTTGTGTTTTGGCTGCAGTACAGCAAAGGCTGCATTATACCTAAGTTTCGGTTGGTAAAAAAGCAGTGTGCTTACTACATTCAGACAAGAGATAATGCCTGCAGTTTTCTGCTCCAGCTTTGTGCAGATTGCATTTAGTGAAATTACTCCTTCTATTTAACTCTATAATGGTTACTGCAGGACTGCAATGGAAAGAACAATATTTAGAATGTCTTGATTTCATGCATGCCCAATATCTGCACAAACCCAGACGGTAACATCATTATTCCTTTCACACAACTCTGTTATTCAATTTATAGCCAGAAAAAGAAAATTAGGCCTAGACAGCAGCGAAGTTAGTTAAACTTTGCAGTCAGGGATGTGAGTGAACTCTTTGAGTGAAACGCACCACTTCAGAATCTAGGCTTTCTCCTTAATTGCTATCAGCTGCTGTTGACACTGAGGGGAGATTAAAGTTTCACTTTGTTACTGTCAGGGTAAGTGGAGCAGCAAATAGCTGAGCCTCCTGAATAGAAAACCAATTCTTGCATAATGATATAACAAAACAGATTCTCAGTGCTGTGGGAATGAACAACAACATAGCACTGAGGACAATGGAGACATTTGGCTATGATTCAAATTCATGCATTATTTGAGAAAGACCCAGTGTATTAGTGGAAATTAATTCATTATCTCCATTATTTTATTGGACTTTCACAGTGCTTAATTTCTTCTTTCTTCTGTGTTAGTGTGTTTATTTTTGATACACTGCACTGTTATAATGAGCTTAATTGAGCTGAAATGTTAAACTGTGAGTCCAGATAATGCTGCCTAATTTCAGTGCAGTCTGATAGAGTTGTGCCGTGTAGCCACACTGTCCATTGTCAAATGTTCAGCCCCAAAAGACTGATGATAAAAACTCTGAGCATGCTTTAGACCTTTTCATAATATTTCCATCTCGTAGATTTGACCTTTAATATTTTGACATTCGACGGAATTGAGACGAGAAGGCAAAGCCAATAACACTGAGCTCATCCTGCTTTGTCTTCCACCGAGACCGACATTACCCTGCTTCAATCATGCAGATCACTCCGGGGAACCAAAGTCTCTCCACTGCCTACTTCGGCTTGACTGAAGTGATGATAACTCTTCAAAAAGGATTTGTGAAGTGAGGTGAACCAGCTGGTAATGTGAGCGTTGAAGATGAGGCAGTTGCCTCGAGATGTTTGTCCTCAAACCTGGAAAAACCCCATCTCTCCTCCAGTGATGTCACACACAGTGTAAAACTGGATTCATTTCAAAAAATACTTTCCAGCAGAAGTGCACACCCAAATACTGCAATCAGAATAATAAATCAGGTTAGATAGATCCATTCTTTTTACTTTTTTATATAACAGAGGCAAAACTTGAAAAGAACAGAATTACAATTTGAGTAAATAAAATCATGTCTATGAATGTTAAAATTCAAAGTTGTGTAATCATATGCCAGAGGTGAACCTGACTATCACACATGAGCAGCCCAGATAGCTGAAATGTTGGCAGGAACATAGAGGGCGTGAGGGTGTTCCTATGTGCATGTTTGTGCATGAATCCCTGTTTTCTGTTGCAAGACATTCCAGATATTGATTTTTATGTTGTATCCCTGCTTTGCATGCTCAACTTGTCATCACTTTGATTTTGTCGAGAATTGATGAGACAAATGACCTCACTGTTACTAAGCAGAGCATTTAGTTTGACCCGAAGTGTGAAAACACAACAGCAGAGGGAATGTTACTCACATTAGCCTGCAAAATAAGTTATTCATGATGCTTCTATACATGACTGAGTTTCTTGGAAAATGTCCACGAATTTCTAAAAAAAAAAAAAAAAGCTCTTAATAGAAGATCTGCTTTGTACAGCAAGAAAAGATGAACTTTTTTAATGTTGTTTAAACCTGTGGCAGAATTTAATGAGCTGTTCAATTTTTCCATCAAATAAAGGTGGAAATCAATTAACTCCAACAACGATGGCAGTGAAATTAAGTTGTCACCCTGCAGCAACATTTAACACTGTCTTTTGTTTCATTCTGTAAGTGAATGCAGTTTCTGTTTATGGCAGTCATTGATAATGTATCAATGGCACTGCCTGCATCATGCATAATTCAGCTTAAATTATATGCATGTTTTTAAAGCCTCTAAATACCACTACTTTGTTTCTCTTTCCATGTATGTGTACATATTTCAGTGCAATATACAGTTACATTTATTATTCCGCAAGGGAACATGGCGGAGTTATGTGACGATCATCGTACGTTTGTCCCTCTGTCTGTTCCTCTGTCTGTTAGCAACATTACTCAAAAACAGATTTGGATTTTGGTATTCTAAGGCAGAAAATAGATCTGAGATGCTTGCACATATGAGAATGAGAAGATTTTATTGTCATTGCACACTTTCATATACAATGAAATTAGTTTGAGCTGCTTTGCCGAAGCAACTCAGGCCGCTGCACCTAAGGCATGCTACCTATCTTAGGAAAAAGGAAGAAAAAGACAAACTAAACCAAATAATACCAAATAAAACCTCCAGTGTTGGGAAATTCAATTTGAGAAGGAACCTGAAAAAAACAAACAAACAAAAAAAAAAACGCACGAGCATAGCATGACATGAGACAGGGTCAACTGGGATAAGGATGGGGGGTAGTGGGACAGGCAGCTCAGCACGGTAGACAGTCTCCTATACAGCTGCAGCACCATACAGCGCACTGCGCACGGGATTCTGCCCACTGTGCATCGCGAGAGGGAAGCTTGTGGAGGTGGCTGGAGGGGGGCAAGGGCATGTGTATGTGAGTGTGAGCCAATCTCCTTCCGTCCCAGCCCCCGGTATCTCAGTTTGCAGGGTGTAGGCGCAATAACACAGCAGGTTGCTATGGAGACGTCCTCGGATGGACCAGTTCAGAAGTCAACAGGTGTCCTTGGGAGAGTGGGGAAGGTTTAGGAGAGCTATCTCTTGGCCATGAAAAACTTCCAGAGGAGTTTGTTATTGATCCAGGGGCGCCGGAATATTATCTGTATCCTTTTGTTTAGGCGGGGAGAGGCGCAATTTCACCTTCCCCCTGGCTCTCAACTTGTTAGACCTCCGCTGTGGCGATTCTCACCCTGATGACATCCACTTTGCTACTCAAATCAACAGTCACACCAAGCAAATTGTCCATCTTACATTTGAGTTCGTCATTCCGGTCACCAGCAGCCTTGATCCGATCGTTTGCAAGGATCAGCAGAGTTGAACGTCATTTTTCTCTGCGGTCCTCCTAATTTTCCAGAAGCTCAGGCCTGCAATCAAGCCAATAATCAGCAGACCTGTCATCATAAATCCGAATATATAAACATCGTCCACATCCTCCATGGATAGGGGTGCCAGGCACATGATCCCCTTCCACTTCCCCCAGGCGTCGATCACTTAGCCAAAGGCAAAACTCCCATCCGGGCAGGTAGGCTCCTATAAGCCCGTGCTCTTGGTGGCGACAATCTTGTCAATCGCATTGGGAGACCAGTTAATCAATTCCATGATCGGTGTTTCGAAGGTCCAGTGCCAAGCGATCGCTCCAAAATCAGACGAGACGAGACAAAGAGTGCAGCAAGCAGAAACATGAGAGTGGGGAGAAGAAGAACACAGATAGAGACAGAGAGAGAAAAAGTGCGACCGCCTCCTTCAAGAGCCAAGGCAAGAGACATATGTTGTATCGGATGTGAATATCTGAAAGCTGGGGGAGGCTATGCTGTGACTCTCGCGAGACTGCCAGTGAGATTTCGGAATACAACATGGCGGCACCCTGCTGCTGAAATAGAATTCACTAGTCTTAGCTCTTTCTCTAAACAAAATTAAATTTAATCACCACATTACTTGCATTCAATTATTGATATTTCCTTACTCGAACTGCGGATTTGGAGCACCACCCACCGTGGAGGACCTCGAGCGATTTATCGACGGATATTTTTACAACCGCGTCATGGAAGACCCGAACCGCGACAATCCGTCTAAGAAGAGGAAAAACGATTCCTCGACTGATACGGACGACTTAGCTACAACGGACGTCCCGGTTGATGTCCTGGAGTCCATAAATAAGAAGCTAGATGTTCTCAGCGTCCTCCGCGACGAAATTCGAGACCTGAAGGTAAGTTTGGAGAACGCCTATCAACAGGTAAGTGAGCTTCAACTTGATAACGCGGAACTACGTTCTAACTTTTCCGCAGTTACAACCGAGTTGGAAACGATTAAAAGGGAGAATAAAGCGCTTAAAGAGACAGTACTGGATGTCCAATCCCGTAGTATGCGGGACAATTTAATATTTTCAGGAATCTCTGAAAGCACCACAGATAATCCGGAGACAGAAATTAAGAAATTTATGATAACGGCTTTAAAAATTCCCCAGGAAATGGTGAATAATATTTCCTTTCACCGTGTTCATCGGCTTGGAGCCCGTAGAGGCAATAAATCCCGTCCTATTATCGCTAAATTCGAACATTTTAACCCCTTAAGCTTCAGTGTACCGCCGGCAGTACACCTACTAATTTGCATAGGAATTTCAAGAATGTCCGACGGCTGCAAACACGATTATACAAACACTATATGCCGATGGAAAGCTTAGATTCTCATGAATCCGCCGGTATAAATGACTTTCAGATGCGATTACTACAGCGGGTGAGAAAAACACATTTGTCTGACAAAAACAAATATTCATCCATCCGTTCTCTATACACGGCTTCAACGCACACAGCGCGACTCCCATTTCCGGGTTCATTATTACACACAAAAAAAAAGATTCCACAAAAAACGGCCATAATCCAACCTTTTACATCCAGATAACACAAGCCAGTAAACTATTTTGTCCAAAACATGTCCTGAAGTCGGTATAAAATCCCCGAATCGGTCATTTTCAAGGAAATGCACCTCGCGATGCCCGTCCAATATTCCCCGTATTTTTCGTAATTTTTTTTATTTAAAAATAGAATATTAGCGATTTTTTTGTACTGAAAACGGCTGGAATTGACTGAAGCTTAAAGGGTTAAACAGAAAGAATTAGTTAAAAGTAAAGGACGGGAGCTTAAAGGGACCTCTTTCGGAATGAACGATCAATTCCCAAGAGAGATCAACGAGCGGCAGAAGGTATTGTTTCCCATACTGAAACAGAACAGACAGAAGGGTAAACGGTCTACTTTGGTTGTAGATAAACTTTATATCAACGGCCAACTGTACCGGGACCCCAATACCACTCCCTGGCTGTTCTGATCAGTACTCGTGAAACGAAAGAGCTTTGTCTATTTATTATGAAATAATGTATATATTGTGTGTGTGTATATATATATATATATATATATATATATGAAGGTATGTATATGTATTTAATCTCACTATGGCTACTTATAATAATGGCTCACTGTTTTATGTTTGACCCCCTTCTGTTCACCTTCTTGTCTACCTCCCCTCCCTCTCCTTCCCCTAACCACCTAAACTCACACCTCCCCTCTCCCCCCACACAAACTCCCTATGTAAATCTTTGGTGTGTTGTATATGTCGAGGCACCAGTGTTCTTTGTTTTTTTGTGCTCACGTTTGACATGTTTTACAGTCTTGTTATCCACATCCATCATAGATTCAAACCCTGCTATACATCCGTCCAACATTATCAGTAGACTGAGTTTATTTCATAACATGCCAATACCAGTAAGCTGCTCACATAGATATACATCCAAGGCTGAAATTAAACTGTCTATATGCATAAATTAACTCTGGTCCCCTGGAATGTGTGTGGCACTCGCTCACAGGCAAAAAGAATAAAAATCTTAGACCATTTTTCAAAATTAAAAGCAGACATTTGTCTCCTACAAGAAACCCACCTACAAAAATCTGAAGAAAAATTACTTATTGGCATGAATTTCAATCAGGTTTATTCTGCCCCTAACAGTAGACAAAGAGGAGTCCCTATACTTATTCATAAGAGGCTACTTTTTACTTTAAATGACATAATAGTTGACTCAGAAGGCAGATACATTATTATCCAGGCAACTATATTCAATAAAGAATATACTATTGGGAATTTGTACGCCCCTAATTATGATGATCCGGCCTTTTTTCATTCATTTTTCTCTCAACTATCTGATTTAACAGCAAATTCAGCTGTTATCATTGGAGGAGACTTCAACACAGTCCTAAATCCATTAGTAGATCACTCCAATAGCACAACACGTACAAGGCAATCACAATCTGCTAAAGTAATAGAGGAATATATGGATGATTTTGGCCTTGGCGACAGCTGGAGACTAAAAAATCCAACAAAGAAGGAATTCACCTTCCATTCCTCGGTGCATCGATCATTTTCAAGAATTGATTTTTTTCTTACAAATAATTCTATTACCGAGAAAATTTCTACAAGAATACACCCCATTATTATCAGCGACCATGCACCAGTCTCCCTCCTTACAAACTGACCTCACCTTTAAACCACCTCCGACATGGCGTTTTAACATCTCACTGTTAAAAGATGAAGAGTTCGATAAGGTCATAAGGAGAGAGTGGGCAGACTATCTGGAAATGAATGATTCCCCAAACTCATCTCCATCTTTACTCTGGGAAGCAGGGAAAGCAGTACTGAGAGGTAAAATTATTTCATATTCATCTTATAAAAAGAAACAAGATCAAAAATTAGAAAGAGATCTAGAAGATAAAATTAAACAACTAACTGATGAATATACAACAAACCCAAATAATCAAATATGGACTGAATTACAAAATACAAAAATACAGCTAGATGAGATGTTATCCAAAAGGACCGAGTTTATAATACAACAACTGAGATACAACAACTTTGAGCATAATAACAAATCAGGTAAATGTCTTGCAAACCAACTCCAACACAATTGGGAAAAATCTCTCATAACAGCAATAAAAGGGACAACTGGTGAGTATACACAATCACCAGAAGAAATTAATCATATTTTTTACAATTATTATTGGAATCTATATTCAGAAAATAACAAACCCAACCCTGAGCATATTGAGGCATTTCTCAGTAGTTTAAATATGCCACAGTTATCTACTGAACATAAAAATATCCTAGATGCTCCACTGTCCATAAATGAGCTGTCCAGTGCTCTAGACAGTATGCCTAATGGTAAGGCACCAGGTCCAGACGGTTTTCCGGCCGAATTTCTGAAGCACTTCTGGTCAATGCTGGCTCCACTGTTTTTTAGATTAGTAACAGAAATTAAAACCAGTGGTCACATACGGCCTCACATGAACACAGCAGCAATTAAACTTTTATTAAAGTCAGATAAAGACCCGACCCTCCTGTCAAGTTATCGCCCGATATAACTAATTAACACCGAAATTAAAATTGTTGCAAAGGCCTTGGCATCTAGACTAGAGACAGTAATTTCGACAATTATACATAATGATCAAACCGGCTTTATTAAAGGTCGACACTCTACCAACAACGTAAGAAGGCTCTTAAATTTGATTAACATGTCACAGCGGCAGGACAAAAAGGCAGTTATTATATCGTTGGATGCAGAAAAAGCGTTTGACAAAGTTAACTGGTCCTTCCTCTTTGCTGTTCTAAATAAGCTTGGCTTTGGAGAGTCATTTATTTACTGGGTGTCAGCACTATATGATTCTCCTAAAGCTACTGTCACCACTAATGGAATCGCCTCAAAGACCTTCACCTTACAGAGAGGCACCAGACAGGGCTGCCCACTCTCTCCTCTATTATTTGCGATATTCATTGAGCCGTTGGCAACAGCTGTGCGCCAGAATGTCGGGATCCAAGGAATCCGCTCTGGGGCAACAGAACACAAAATTAATTTATACGCAGATGATATATTACTTTATTTAGAAGAACCGGCTATTTCATTAAGGGAAGTATTTAATTTAATAACTAAATTTTCAGAGTTATCAGATTATTCCATAAATTGGACAAAATCAACATTACTTCCGATCACAGAAAATTCATGGAATCCTGCAGACCAGGACCCTCACTACTCTTTCCCTACAGACAACTTAAAATACTTAGGCATAAAAATTTCACCTAAACTATCTGAATTAACTCACTTAAATTTTGCCCCACTACTGGATAACATCACCAATGACCTACAGCGCTGGAACAATCTCCCTATATCTCTTCTGGGACGAATAGCTACTATCAAAATGAAAATCCTACCAAAAATAAATTACTTCTTTGCAATGATTCCATTCAAACCAACGTCCAACTGGTTCCAGTCGCTGGACTCGGCTATCACAAAATTCTACTGGAATAATAAAAAAGCAAAAATCAGTCTATCTACTCTTCAGAAAAGTAAATCCGAAGGAGGTTTAGAAGCACCAAATTTTATGCATTATTATTTAGCTAACCAGCTACAATATCTTATTCTATGGACACAACCTAACGGAGATGCCAACTGTTGGTTAGAATTAGAACAGAAGGATTGCAATAGCATCAGACTTTCAGACATACTCTTTATTACAACATCCATCAAACGACATAACTGTTTTAAAAACCCAATGACTTCCTCCACCTTGACCGCTTGGTGGAAGGCATTAGAAATTACAAACTCCAAATTGGAGCCCTGTAAGTTGGGGAAGTGGGGCTGTGGGCCGGTGGGCGCCGTGGGGGTCTGCTATGGCCCGTTCTGCTGCGCGGGCCTTGGGGCTCTGGCTGTGTCGGCGGGGGTCGCTCCGGGCTCCTGGGCTGGGTCTCCGCTTGGTGGCTCCTGCGGGGGGGCTGTGTGGACCTCCTTGGGCTGGAGGAGACAGCTCCCTCCTTTTGGTGGAGGTTTTCATGCATGCCAGACTCACCACACCAGCACTTACCAAAACTCAATAGAGTTTGTTCCTCCGGTCGCTGAGTCAGTGGAGGTTGCTGGGTTAGTGTCTGTGGATCTCACTCTGCTTCATCTATCCTTCTTGTGGCCTCCTGACATCTTCATGATTGATCCAGTTGGGATTTTGTCGTATTAGGTGTTTGTGAAGGGTTTTAGATTTGTAAATGGCTTTAAGGTGTGAATTAAAGAGCACAAACAAATAAAATGCACCTTTTCTCTTAGAACACTGTCTATGCCTCACCTTTCTGTCTGTCCTGTGTTTGTTTTATGTTTCACTTGGGTGTGCACAGCCCTCAATGGCATATTGCAGGAAACAGCTTGAAATAAACATGATAGGTTAATTTGCCATGAGGGCAGGTGATGGTCACAGTCACAAAGAAGAAAAAAATTGCACATGGAGCTTAAGCAATGACACCATGGGTGGTTGGTGTCATTTTTGAGCGGACTTGCAGACAAAAAAAAAAAAAAAAAAAAAGAACAGACAGAGACAGAGAGAGAAAACGTGTGACCGCCTCCTTCAAGAGCCAAGGCAAGAGACATATGTTGTATCGGATGTGAATATCTGACTTTGAATGTCAATAAAAATAAATCATAAAAAAAACGGATTTGGATGAAATTTTCAGGGAAGGTCAGAAATGACACAAGGATGAATTAACTAGATTTTGGCAGTGATGCAGTTTACAGTCTGGATCCACGGATTTGTTAAAGATTTCTGTATCATTGTGAGATAGTGGCATAGCGTCACTGTAACTGTAACTATGACTACAAGTGAACATTGTCAGCTGCTTGTTGAGGATCACATGATTGCGATCCTACTACAAATAGACAGCTGCGGACTTATCGGGACCTATCCATTAGAAATGATACAAGAAACAACTGATTAAATTGTAGGGGTGTTTCCAAGTCCCATTAATTTCCGCCACCCGCTACACATTTAGGTCACGTGATTCACTACCCATACATAATGTACACATGCATAACATGTGCTTAGTGCAAGGTGATTTTGCTTGTGGGTAAACCTGTATTAAATGGCCACATTCTATGTTGCCATGATTTCTGCCACAAATTTTTTCAAAATTTCAGTTGTTGGAAATTATACGACTGAGTAGCTTTGACGGAGTACTGCGCTCTCAGAGTGCTTTTCTTGTTTATAACTGCAATCCAACACTTCTGCAAATTCAACACTAGCAAAGTGAGCAGGAGTTGTGTATGTACAATACAATCAGCAAGATTTTCATCTGAAGTTTTCTTAAAGTCTGTTTTCCTTTCATGTCCATCTGGACAAGAATGTTTTCTGACAAAGAAAATATGGTCTTTTTGAAAGAGCTCTAAAATGATTACATGTCATATCTTGTCCTTTCATGATGACCATATGGTACTCCACTTTCTTTAAAGGAGCTACTTATGTTAGATATACTCAGGTAAAAGTTCCTAAGCAGCCTTTTTTCTACATGTACAGTTGCAGCACAGTAAGTAATATGCCCTAGATGTAGTGAAGCAAGAAATTTAGAGCGTGGAGTTCAAGAAGCTAGATGGGTTTAACAGGGTTTGTACCTCTTTCCTCACACTTGTAGTTAATTTTCAGGCTTTGTATTTCTGTGACTGCAGCTTTTCCTCATGTTTCCCAGATGATTTCAACTTCGATCAGTCACATGTTGGCTGGATAAAGCGGTGTATAGAGAATGGATGGATAGATGGATATTTTTCAAGGTGCAACCAGCAAATCCTGGATAATTCTCCTCAATAAAAAGATAGAAAAATCAATTGTTTTCCTCAATGTGAGTATTACATCTAATACAAGTACTCTTTCAATGCTAGTTCAGCATGTTGAATAGCTCCATGCATTAAAAAATTGCAGACGTTTTGCTTTAATCCTTGCAAATTCTGGGAAAAAACACTTTTGATCACGTTCTAAGCCCTATATACTTCCCCTTTCTAAAAACCACTCACAGTCAATATTAATACAGGGAACGATAATGCAAAATGAGGCGGTACATGCTGAAAGTGCAAACTCCATCACGCGGCTCCTCTCAGGTCCCTTCAGACATCTACGATGCTCCAAGTTTCTTTGAAGCACTTCTCAGCTGTGCTAAACATAGCACCCCCATCTGTTAAAGACCTTATGACACGAGTGTGAGGAATCGACTCCCTGCTATCTGGGTCTCTATCTCTCTGCTCTCCTCTTGTTGTGCAAAAAAGACAGCACCTCTAGTAACCCCTTATTCAAGATGCTGAGGTTTGTAGAAAGCATAACCAAGTGGAACACTGTTATTTTTTCAACTTGCTGTTTGCTGTTGCTGTCTGACTTGCTGTTTTAGGGAGTCAAAAACAACTTAAGACTCTCAGTCCAGTGCAGGGACTGATTCCCCCAAACAACCTACAGCATCAACTATCTGGAATTGGTGATGTGGACACTGTTTGAATTTCTTGAGACAACGGAATGGGAATATTTCTAATCTGACCATAGAGGATGTTAGTCCAAAAACCATTTCCAGCAGCTCAGTGCAGTCTTACAGATCCATCACCGAAAGCATCCTCACACCATCCATCACAATCTGAAATGGCTCTGCCTCCCACTGCTGCAAGGAAGCATGTCATTCAAACCGCTAAAGGCATTAGTGAGTGTTGACTGCACTGCATCACATACACACCTGCACAATAACAGAGCAAGGAAAACGGCAGAGGAGATTTCTGCCAACTGGGACAGCCACCTGTTTGACCCATTTGGTTTACTTTTATCACCTGCCACCACAACTGTCTCTTCATGTGGGCAGATACTCTTCTTTTCCAAGATGAGAGTCAAAGCCACGGGATGACCAACTTTTCAGACTTTGAATGTTTACACTGCAGCTCCAGGCTAGTGATTTAAATAGTTTTAACAGTGACAAGAGGAGATTTTTAAGGACAAATGATTTTCAGTGTCATGGTAAAATGATAAATTCAGACCTTATATTAGCCTGGAAGCTGCTGTCCAACAAGAACTCTCTGTGTTCTTTTTGCTTCAGTGTTTGATAAGGCAACATGCTGAGTGGACACACATAACTAATGAGCTGAAGATGCTCTCACATAGTGACATCTGCAGGGTGAGCGTGTTTCAGTGCTGGGAGGAATCTCATAGAGAAGTTCATTTTGGATTTAATTGGATTGTGTGAAGAAAAATTCATCCATGTCATCTATTTCTGGTATCTACGTGCGAAACATGGTGTATATCTCAGTATAGTTTAAACTACACTTCCAAAATGGCCAGTAAACATGATCAGCACTCTGAAACAATCCCAAAAACATACTAACTTAAAAATTGAGGATTTACTTGCATTAGTTTTCATTAGATGGACCAAATAAAATATCTACACTATCGGAAATCTAGTATTATTTAATTTCCTGCAGTGCGTGTCGTTTTTTTCCCCACAGAAACTGCAAAGACTGCCTAATGTTTTATTTGTTCCTTCTTCTTCAGCTCAAGGATTTGGTGTGCTGGGCTCAATGATAAGGCTTATGCAGGACAATTTAAAAGAATTTTTTGGTTTGAATTCGTTTGCAAATGAGAAAAATGTAACTTTATTTGTCCACTAGACAAGTTAGAAGTCATTAAAAAAGCGAGTGTCCTCACCTTACGTGCCACTTATTATTTATCTACTTAGCAGAATGAATAACTGTTAAATTTAGAATACTAATTTGAATTAATGCATTTCCCACCAATCTCAGCCTGCCCTAATTCACCAGGATGCAGAGTGGAAATCTTTCGCAAGCCTTCCCTTGCGAAGTGCAAACAAAGCTGTGGTGTTTGCATTGTAGCTAATCAATGAAATGTTTAAAAGCATGCTGTGTCAGAGTAAAATACTTTGTCAGGTAACTTAAACAGTGTCCTGTCATTCATAAGACCTTCTACTTAACCCAAGAAAGCCAACAACTGGATCTTTCCCTTCTAATTCAGGATCACTTTGGTTTATAGACCACTATACATGGTCCTACGTCTTAGTTGCAGCCTTTACTTTCGCTATATATGCAGTATAAGGAAATTTGCATTATTCATTAAGCGGAATTTGAAGTGGCTGGTCATGAATAATGCAATTTTTTTTTTAAATGACATCCAAAACAACCTGCGGAGGACAGTTTGAGATATCTGAACAACTTAAGGTAAAGAAAATATCACTGATATTTTAAAAGTCATCAAAATTCTTTTCAACTAAGAATCAGCAAAAATATCAGAGCTTAATTCACTGTCTCTTCAGGAGGTCCCATTCCTAAAATGGGATTCCTCTCACAGACCAAAGACATGCACGTTATGTTAACTGGTGATTCTACACTGGCCGTGTAATGGACTGATGACCTGTGCAGTGTGTTCCCCGCCTCTCACCTGGATACACTTCAGCCTCCCGGAGACCCTCTACAGCAGGAGTGTCAAACATGTGGCACGCGGGCCAAAAGTGGCCCACCAGAGGGTCCAATCCGGCCCATCGGAGGACATTGTAAAAATTACGGAGAAGATATTTACTGCAAATTGTAAATTTGTCAAAATCTAAAATTCAAAAAGTTTCTAGACCAATGACAAATTATTTTGATCATAAAGTAAAATACTTAATTGCTCATTATTCTTTCAGCATTTTGTGCCTTGTTTTTGTGATATTTTGTCTTGTTTTTGTGTTTTTTTGTCTGACTTTGGCTTTAGTCGTTTGATGTTTTTGTCGTTTTGTTTTTCGTTTTTGTTGTTTTGTGTTTCCTTATTGTCTCGATAGTGTTTTTCGTCTTATTTTTGTCATTTTGAGTTTTGCTTTGTGTGTTTTTGTTATTTTGTTTCTCAATTTTGTAGTTGTGATCATAAAGTATAACACCATATCATTCAGTTCAATATCCCTGTGATTGTCCCTTGTGCCTTTGTAGATACTCTGTGATCTATAAGTTGTAATGATTAAATGATAAATTGAGGCATAATATTGCTGAATTTAAATGTATTCTTCTTAAGAAATTTAAAGATGTTCTTAATGTTTTGCAATAGAAGACAGTTACTTATATTTGAACATTTTAGCACTAAAACAAAGGAACATTTTGGAGCTGTGGTTATTTATTGGTTATTGTGTTCTGATTTTACTGGTCCGGCCCACTTGAGATCAATTTGGGTGGAATATGGCCCCTGAACTAAAACGAATTTGTTACCCCTGCTCTATAGGGTAGATTTAATGGATGGAAGGACAATCTGAAAAGTATTAAATATTTTTAAATTTGTATTTTTGATGCCTGAAACAAAAGAAGATTCAAAGATTTACTTTTACTCCACCAAGACTAGACCCTTGGTGGAGGTGTATCATCAGTGAAATTTGTCTGTCATCATGGTTATGCAAAAACTGCTGAGCTGAATTTCATGAAGCTTTATGGACAGATGGAACATGGGAACAGGAGGAACACAGTAAATTTTGGTGCAGATGCAAACTACTTTTGTTAAAACAGGATATTAGTGTTGGTGGAGGATGTTCACTCTGAGTGCTCTTCTAGTTCATTATGAATTTTGGTGTCTGAGTATCTTCACTCTATTCAGCAGCCTGATTTTAAGACTTGAACTTTTAGAAGTAAAAATGACAAAGTCAATGAGCAACAACTCAGAGAAAAATATATTTTTTTTATCAAGTAATAGAAAAAGAGGAAGAACTTAAGCTATTGACATTGCAGTGAAAGAGGGAGATTCAAATACGATAATGTCAGATGAATGGTTTTCAAGCAAAAAATATGAAATTGCTGTGAATTTAATAGATTTTCAACATGAAGTTTTATGCTTTTGTGTGGAAAATGTATTTATCTTGAGTGTTTCCACAGGTCTTTCATTCCAACATCAGTCACACTGTAAAATGCCAGATTATAACTCACTGGTCTACTAAATTTGCTACTGCACTTTTCTCTTTACATACACATTCTACTGTAACCAGTGGCGGCTGGTGAATTTTTCTCTTTGGGGGGCGCACTTAATTCACCAAACCAAATAGCAGAGTCGGCAACACTGGAATACAAGAATTGATGTAAATTATGTTCACAGCCATTTGATGTGCTATTACTATGCACCACTACGAGGGTACACCAAAGCACTGCTGCTGAGTCAAATAGACAATTAAATGCATGTAAATGTTACCAGCTAGTGAATTTGAATTTATCTCCCCAGTGTTTGATATGATTTGCTCCAGCAAAATCTTTGGAACAACATATTTATATTTACATACTCAAATAAACAAAAACAAATCCATACCTGTGAAACCAACAAACATTGGACATTTTGTTTAAAAAAACCTAACTATAAGGCTTAAAGCAGACAGTGCTTCTGTGAGCTAACTTTTACATTAACAACCTTACATGACAATGAGAAAAAAGCAAATCTGCATATTTAAGATCAAAGCAATAAAAATTTGTCACTTTGCCTGAAAAAAAAATGAAACCATTAGGCATTATACTATGTATAACTGTGCATGTGACAAATAAAACCTATCTTATCTTATCTCAGGCTTTGAGCCCAAAGTGCTTCTGTCAACTAACATTAAATATTTACAATGAAAATAAAGAAAAACATTAATTCCTCAGATTTCAGAACATATGAAAATCAACAGGCTTTCAGTCTAAAGTGCCACTTGTGTCAACTAACATTTCTATTTACATTATTAAATGACAAAAAAGTAAATCCTCACATTTTAGAGATTAAAGCCAGCACCTCTACATCTGTGTTATTTTTTGTATGAAAGTTTTGCTCTTCTGTCTTTGAGACATGCAAATTTCTCAGTGACTCTATGGTTAAAATCTGGAGTCTCCCTGACAAGTTTCTTTTCCACAGAGAGCATGGCCAGTGCATTAAGACGATCCTGCAACATTGTGTTCCTGAGGAAGGTCTTGATTCTTTTTAGTGTTGAGAAGCACCTCTCAGATTCAGCTGTTGTCATTGTAGTTGTGATGAGGATCTTCAGGAGAGACACAGTCTCTGAGAAGGTGTCCTGAAGATTGTTGCTCATGAAGAGCTGGTACAGAGCCACAGCACCATTGCAACTCCTGAACTCTGTGTTGCTGAAGATGAGCAACAATTCAGCACAGGCTGACCCGCAGGGCACAGTCAGCCTGCGCCCCGCTGTCTCCTATCTCTTGTTTTGAAGAGGAACGAACTGCGCATGTCAAAGTTATAACGAGAGTCAATGGGGAAAGATGAGTGCGCTCCGGACGGATGATGGCGAGCAGCAGCTGGTTACGGGAGCTCTCAACCCTTTTTTCTTACTTCTCGTTTTTTCTATTGTAAATAGGCACTTTTTCCTATTTTTCCTTAAAGTGGGTGAAGCTTTGTGCAATCGTGCATATAGGAAACCCACTTTTATCACACTTTTATTTGGAGTTGTGCTGTTTTTTGCACTTTTTGGACTTGCTTCAGGTGAGCCCTCTGGACACAGCGGCGGCCGCTCTGAGGAACAAAGACGCTACACACGTGAGACCCTTCTCGGCCTCCGCAGCTCATCCTTTCTCTACACGGAGAGGCCCCATGTCCCCGCGGAGATACGGAGGAAAAGAAGAGGCTGCAGAGGAGGACGGCGAAAGTGCAGGACTTATTTTCCCTCTATCATCATGGGGAACGTCCTCTCCATCACCAACAAGGTAGAGGAGCTGGCCACGCTGACGCGGCTGAAGGAGCATCGTGAGTGTAGCCTCATGTGTTTCACGGAGACGTGGCTGAATGGACATACAACGGACTCTGTGGTTTCCCTGAACGGATTTACACTCGCGCGCGCGGACCGGAACGCGGTGGGAAGCGGCAAAAAGTCTGGGGGAGGACTGGCTGTGTACGTGAATGAGCGGTGGTGTAACCCAGCAAACGTGCATGTGAAGGAACAGCTGTGCACGCGGGACTTGGAGATGCTTACGGTGGCGCTGCGGCCGTATTATCTACCGAGGGAGTTCTCGCACGTGATTGTGTTTTGCGTATACATCCCACCATCAGCTCATGCAGGGACAGCGTGTGAAAGACTCCACAGCGCCGTGAGCGAAGCCCAGAGCCGCCATCCCCGGGCGCTTGTCCTGATCAGTGGAGACTTCAACCATGCCTCCCTCTCTGCCTTTCTCCCAACTTTCACACAGTATGTCATGTGTCACACGCGGAGCAACAAGACACTGGACTTACTGTATGTGAATGTGAAAGGCGCCTACACCGCTGCCCCCCTCCCCCCACTGGGCCGCTCGGACCACAACCTGGTTCATCTGCTCCCCCACTACACACCCAAGGTGAGAAGAGGACCTGTGCAGAAGAGAACTGTGAAGGCATGGACAGATGAGGCCAGTGAGAGACTCAGAGACTGTTTCCACACCACAGACTGGAGCGTGCTCTACAGTCCTCATGGAGACGACATCGATGGCCTCACGCATTGCATCACAGATTACATCAACTTCTGCGTGGACAGCACTGTGCCAACTCGGACGGTACGGTGCTTCTCCAACAACCACCCCTGGGTCACCCCTGAGCTCAAAGCCCTAATGAACCAGAAGAAACGGGCTTTCATGTCAGGGGACAGAGAGGAGCAGAAGAGAGTGCAGCGTGAGCTCCAGTGGCGGATCAGAAGGGCCAAGAAGGACTATGGGAAGAGGCTGGAGGAGAAGCTGGTTCAGAACAACGCGCGGGACGTGTGGAGAGGACTTAAGAACATTTCTGGACATGGACAGAGTGCCAGAGGGACAGCTGATGGAGACCAGCGCAGGGCGGACGGGCTGAACTGTTACTTCAACAGATTTGACTCTCCCCCCACCCCCTCTGCCCCCTTTCCTGCTCCCCCCTCTTCACACATCCCCAGCCCAGCAGACTCTCCCCTTCCTGCGACACCTTCACCGGCCCCCAACTCACCCTCACGGACTACTCCCACCCCCTGCAGCCCACCTCACTCCCCCCCTCACTCCCCCCTCTCCTTCACACCGGACCAGGTGAGGAGAGAGCTGAGGCGACTGAAGCAGAGGAAATCTGCTGGACCAGACGGCATCAGTCCCAGGCTGCTGAGGACCTGCACAGACCAGCTCTGTGAGGTCCTCTGCCACCTCTACAACCTGAGCCTCAGCCTGGAGCGGGTCCCCGTCCTGTGGAAAACCTCCTGTGTGGTCCCAGTCCCTAAAACAGCTCACGCCAAGGAACTGGCCCACTACAGACCTGTCGCCCTCACCTCCCACCTCATGAAGACCATGGAGAGGCTCCTCCTCCACTACCTCCGCTCAGTGGTGAGCTCCGACCTGGACCCGCTGCAGTTTGCCTACAGGCCCAACATGGGGGTAGAAGACGCTGTCATCTACCTGCTGCAGCGAGCACTCACTCACCTGGAGAGCGCCGGCAGCGCTGTGAGAGTCATGTTCTTTGACTTCTCCAGCGCCTTCAACACCATCAGGCCGGCGCTGCTGCGGGGGAAGCTGGTGGACGCGGGAGTGGATGGACATCTCGCTGCCTGGACCACTGACTACCTCACTGACCGTCCACAGTACGTGCGGCTGCGCGGCTGTGAGTCAGAGGTGGTAGTCTGCAGCACGGGGGCGCCCCAGGGCACCGTCCTCTCGTCCTTCCTCTTCACCATTTACACCTCGGACTTCACCTACAACACGGACAGCTGCCATCTCCAGAAGTTCTCTGATGACTCCGCCATTGTGGGCCGTGTGTCTGAGGGGAACGAGCTGGAGTATCGGTCGGTCATCATGGACTTTGTGGACTGGTGTGAGCGCAACCATCTGTGCCTCAACACCAGTAAGACGAAGGAGATGGTGGTCGACTTCAGGAGAAGGACACTCCCACATCCACCAGTGAACATCCAGGGGCAGGACATTGAAACAGTGGACAGTTTCAAGTACCTGGGTGTTCACCTCAACAATAAACTGGACTGGTCCCACAACACTGATGCTCTGTACAAGAAGGGCCAGAGTCGCCTCCATCTTCTGAGGAGGCTGAAGTCCTTCGGAGTGTGCAGACCTCTACTAAGGTCTTTCTATGACACTGTGGTAGCCTCTGCTTTCCTCTACGCTGTCGTCTGCTGGGCCCCGGGCAGCACAGAGCGGGACATGAAGAGACTGAACAAGCTGACCAAGAGGGCCAGCTCTGTCCTGGGCTGCCCACTGGACTCTGTGATGGATGTGGGTGAGAGGAGGATGTTGACCAAGCTCTCATCCATCATGGACAACAGCTCCCACCCACTGCACCGGACTGTAGTGGAGCTGAGCAGCTCCTTTAGCACAAGACTCAGACACCCTCAGTGCAAGAAGGAGCGCTACCGCAGGTCCTTCATCCCCACTGCCATCAGACTGTATAACACTACTGTGTAGTTGTTATTATGTGCAATATTTATTATCTTGTTCTTGCACTTTTGCACTCCTCTGTTTTTTGTTTCTAAGAGCCCTGTAATGTTAAATTTCTCCTTTGTGAGATTAATAAAGTCTATCTTATCTTATCTTATCTTATTAGTAATTGTAGACAATGTCGGACGTTTCTAATCTGACTTTTTATTACAAATTATACATTTTAGTAACTTTCTACAGGCTCTATTATCCATTTTTGCTTGTTAAAAACATAGGATATACATGTAAATGTAATTTTAAAAACGTGAGACAGAGGGGGCGGCGCCCTACCACCCTCTATTGACCAGCCGCCCCTGACTGTAATTTAAATGCAAGAAGTTGTTGCAATCTCATCTTTTGTATATAATGTTCCTCGGCAATTTTTGTTCTGTGTATCTTATCTTATCTTATCTTATCTTATCTTATCTTATCTTGTCTTATCGTGAAAGTGGAGATGGAACTAATAACATTACCTGGTCTTTTTAGGTGTCAGACAAAACACCAGCACAGTCAGTCAGTATATGCACTGTGCAAGGACAATCTCAAACACTGAACATCAAAAATATTAAAGATGGGGTCGGCAGTATTGTTTTCCATCATTGGGCCAAAATTTCGTAATGAAGTTTTTCATATTGTAATTCACATCTGCTGTGACTGCACATCTCTTCATATGATGTGTAAACCCAGATGCAACGGCAAAAAATCTGCAACAACTTCCTACACTGCAAAGTAAAAACTTTCAGATGAAGTTATTATCCTGTCAAGGAGACAGAGTCTCAGTGGAGGTGTGTGACGATCACTCTTGTGAGATAGCAGCATGGTGTCACTTTTACCATGACAACATGTGAACATTATGTCAGCTGCCTGCTGACAATCACATGATTGCGATCCTACAACAAATCAACCACGGTGGACCACAAATTTCTGAAAGATTTAATCCATTGGAAGTGATACAGCAACTGAGCAGCCTTGTCGGAGTACTGCACTCTCGGAGTGCTATTCTTTTTTTGTTTTTGTTTTGCTTCCAGTTCATTCTGAATCACTTAACATTTAGTATCTGTTGCTCAATTCCATTTTTAAAAAATGAGATACACTTCAAATAATTTTGATTGGTTGTAGTACCTGGTTATGTCACCTCTTAATACTGTGGTGACCAGAAAAAGGTTGGTACTTCTGTGGTGGCAAGCAGAAAATATTGTGGGGGTTTAGCTAGGAAGATACCACCATGACAAAGTCTTCAATGAGGCTTAATAGCCACCATTGAGTGCAGTGTGCAACTGTTTAGTTAACCAGAGATACACTAGGACAGTCTTCATATATCCCAGCAGCATATGAAACAGGCAGTTTGCTGTTTTGTTGTGACTGACCCTGATCCTGATCTTAGGACATACTGCAGAACAACCTGAAAAGAAGAAAACACAATCTAACAATTATGTAATAAAAATATTCTAATATTGGTTTTAGACATGCCACATTTCTCATGGACAGGTAAGCTGCTGTCATCTCAAAGGGCCCCCATGTTTGCAAAGACAACAGGACGGTGAGAACTGCTGCTACATAACAGCACCATAAACACAATTATGATTTGGATGATAGAAATAATTAAAACTACGTAGTAGGCCTGCTTGTACAGGTTGCCGTGTTGAGCAGCATTACTAAGTTATTGTTGCATGCCTGTACGAAGTGCATACTTATGAGTGTGCTGCTGAGAAGGGTTTGGGAGGAGAGGATAGAAATGCAGGAATGGCTGTCTTTTCAATTTCTGGCCTTTTCCATTTTTTTTCCTACTGCATCTTCAATTACAAATGTGCTGTTCTTGCTGTCATGTCAAATTTCTGCAATGAAAAGGGTCTACAGAGGGGAGCACAACTCTGATTTACTGGTAAGATAAATGATGTCTACAAATTAAAAAGGCAATGCCAACACTTGTGCTGTGGCCATTTTCCTTCACTGATGTACCACAAGTCGACCTTCATCACAGCTATAGTTTTATTTGACAGAGTAAAATCTGAAGACAGGCTCAAATTGCTTCTAGTACTTTGCTACAAATCAAAACAAATCCAAGCAGTCAGCACACAAAATGGACACCAGCCATATGTTTGTGTTGTGTTCCACAACATACAACATACATGGGGCATTCCTTTGCTGTGCACCGCTGATCATGTATCACGAATGCTGATGCAACTAGCATGACATCAATGTGACTATTGCAAGATAAGATAAGATAAGATAAGATAAGATAAGATAATTCTTTATTACTCCCCGTGTCTGGGGAAATTTCCTATGTTACAGCAGCATACATCATACAGTAAGAGCAACAATAAACAACAATATAATGATAATCATAATAACATTCACAATCAGTGTAGGATGGAAAAAGTGGCTTATGGAATGATGTGAAGTACAAGAAGACTCAAATAGTGCAAGAACTGTGCAGATTATGTGGTAAAGGATGATGTGATAAAGTCCAGTCTATGTTAACATCAGCCAGTGATGCTGATGTTATAAAGTCTTATAGCAGATGGAATGAATGACCTGTGATAGCGCTCCTTCTTGCATGCTGAGTGTCTCAGTCTGCTGCTGAAAAAGCTACTTTGAGACTCCACAGTGTCATGCAGTGGGTGAGAGGGATTGTCCATGATGGATGTGAGCTTTGCCAACATCCTCCTCTCACCCACCTCCTCTATGGAGTCCAGGGAACAGTCCAGCACAGAACTGGCCCTCCTGACCAGTCTGTTCAGTCTCTTTCTGTCCCTTTCAGAGCTCCCTGCTCCCCAGCAGACCACTGCATAGAAAACAGCAGACGCTACCACAGAGTCATAGAATGTCCGGAGCAGAGTCCTGCACACTCCAAAGGACCTCAGTCTCCTCAGCAGGTGGAGATGACTTTGGCCCTTCTTGTACAGGACCTCTGTGTTGTGTGACCAGTCCAGTTTGTTGTTGAGGTGAACACCCAGGTATTTGTATGAGTCCACTATCTCAATGTCCATACCCTGGATGTTCACCGGTGCAGTCTGAGGTGCTCTCCTCCTGTGGAAGTCGATGGTCATCTCCTTCGTCTTACTGGCGTTGAGCTTCAGGTGGTTTCGTTCACACCAATCGAAAAAGTCAGAGATGACCATCCTGTACTCCCGCTCGTCCCCATCAGACGCACACCCAACAATGGCTGTATCATCAGAGAATTTCTGGAGGTGACAGCTCCCAGAGTTGTAGTGGAAGTCCGATGTGTACATGATGAAGAGAAAGGGAGAGAGCACTGTCCCCTGTGGGGCCCCCATGCTGCTGACCACTACATCAGACACACAGTCCTGAAGCCTCACGTACTGTGGTCTGTTGGTGAGGTAGTCGATGATCCAAGCAGCCAGGTGACAGTCTACTCCCGCTCCCTCAAGCTTCACCCTGAGCAGAGAAGGCTGGATTGTGTTGAAAGCACTGGAGAGGTCAAAGAACATGACCCTCACAGTGCTGCCGGTGTCCTCCAGGTGAGTCAGCGATCTGTGCAGCAGGTAGACGACTGCGTCATCCACTCCAATGTTCGGTTGGTAAGCGAACTGCAGTTCGTCCAGATTAGGGCTCACCTGGGGGCGTAGGTTCCTGAGGATGATCCTCTCCATGGTCTTCATCAGATGAGAAGTGAGGGAAGATGAAAAGTAGCCACAAGCACAAAAGACAACACCCCACCCCACGCACCAATAGCCAAGGTTCACAAGCCCATTGAGGCATGCAACAGCAAATGACACTATTTGAAGAAATCTACCATATGGTGGTAGGAAACACAGACACACAGACACACACACACACACAGACACACACAGACACACACACACACACACAGACACACAGACACACAGACACACACACACACACACACACACACACACACACACACACACACACACACACACACACACACACACACATCCTCTGCCAACGCATCCACCAGGTAGCTAATGAGGAAAAAGTTTTAGGGATGGTTTGGGCTGGATAAAAGATTAAACTAAAGCTTAATGATGAGCAGAGATGGCACAACTTTGAAGATAAATCCTCAAGACAGAGTTTTATCTTTACTTCTCTGGCTTCTAAAGACCCACCTGCCTACAACAAAATGTTATACCATGTAGTGTGATGACACTCCAGACTTGAATAAAAGTGATTCATCCATCATTACAATTGGCAGAAATTATTAATCATTCATAAAATAAAGGGAAGATGGTGAAAAGACGGCTCTTTTTCTCTGCTGTGGGCTTAAAAATGCCCAAAGGTAAACCTTCACGATCCAATAAAATGTCACTTAATAACAAAGGTGTATATCCCGACGATATCATCAATACCCAGCCATCGGCGTTATTGCACTGCTGAGGATGGAGTGACAAGAAAGAGGGAAGATGCTTAGCTCTGTCCCAAATTATTTTTCCAAACTGAACAAACGACACAGCAGTACAAAGTGTCACAGTCACTGGCCTTTAAAAAGGGCTGCTGCCTGTTTTTCACTCCTCAGTCCACAACTTTAAACATAATCTTGAGTGAATCTTGAGTCTTATCAGCACTGGCAGGTTATGTTCTGAGGTTATGTTCACCTTTTGTGCAGGCTTATATCTGAACATCTCCAGTGTTCATTTTCAACCAGTTATCCATCCAACAGCTTGGATTAAAAAACACATTTGAGGGTTTATTTAAAATTCTCTGTGATTTTCTGGTCTGTAATGTTGATGCACCGTGTTCCTGAACAAACATGAAATGCCACAGTCTTCTTTTGCTTCAAACATTAAACGGGGGCAAAAAGTCACAGAACTGAGCTCAAAGCACCTCTTCTGTGTTTTCACTGTAAACTTGAAGTACATTAAAGATATTTATGCACATCACATTTTGTATTCCAACAGGATGTCACGGTCCAATAAAACACAAATATTTTTCTGTTGCTTATATCTCTATCATGTTCATTCAGTCAAATGAAGTACAGGTGAGGATGACATGGAAAGTTTGCAGTTCTAAATTATTTCAATGGAATATCAGTCTCACTTCACTGTGGGTCAATAACCTAATATAGCCCCTCTCTTAAAATGACTATATATGCATGACTGCATATGAAGAAGTTTCCCAATTGTGTCTTTATTGTGAGTGTATTGATGAGAAGCACGAGGCATTAAGTAATAGGAGGGAAGAAAAATATTTGAACAAGTCCACATACAGGGGAAGTGTTTTACCTTCTGGAAATAGCAAATGCTAAAGTACCACTTCTTAAAGCTCCTCTAATCCATATTTTTATATTAATAATAGAACAAATGCTGCATAAAATAGTCTTGTACTGCCCATCCCACAGAGAATTATCATCCAACCTTGCAATCTCTGGACTATTTTAAGGTTTCTTAGCTGGATGTTTTGATTTTCTGTTTCCCATCTGCTCTGGTTTGGTTCAGTCTCTATTCTCTTCAGCATCATTTTCACACACAGCTGTTTTCAGTAAAACCAGACTCTAAATACCACCTAAATCAAACAGTAAACAGGGAAATTTAGCAACTAATTGCTGAAGGTAGTCGAGCATGTTACAACTAGGAAAACAGATATTTCTGGAAGGAGTTCAAGATGTATTGTTCTAACAGCTGCCAACACATTTTACTATTTCTTCTCAGGTCATGGTAATAATGCAAGTCAGCAGAGGGGCAAGTATTCAGTTGCACAATGACAGAATTCCTACTTATTTAAATGTCTGGTGTAATGCTTGACTGCAGAAGCTACAATAACACCAACGTCTTTCTGGTAGAAAAGAACTGCTGTCTTTTGGACACCAAACACAGGCCTTGAGTTGTTTGATTCCTGATCAGGTCTGTGTTTACAAAGACTCCTTTATTCCATGTGAATGGATGAAAGTGGTAAATAGGAGGTTATATACAAACATCGAACCCTACATACTGAGCTAAGCACACATTGCTTGGCTCTAATAGCAGTGCTCTTCACCTACAGAATGAAAATAAATAGCTTCAAATGACTCTCATAAGAAGAGTCAGTGAGTGTATTTGTCATGATTTGGGGTGTGTGACTGAAAATACACAGGAATGGATGTACTCAGGAAAATTATCCTTTTTTCTCTCTTTGTGGGGACTGTGATAAGTCATAATTACAATAACAGTGTTAGGAAAACTGTCCTTGTGTTTCGCTGTAGGTGATAACGCAGAGTAAAACCATATTGTAACATCTGCATTAACCACACTGTGAGGAGGAAAACACACAATTTTAGAAGGACAGCTGGCGTACATTTCCTTGTTTGCATTCAGTCACTAAAACCTGTGGAGGGCAGATTGCTACTTCTTCTAAACTACCACCTACACTTCAAAGTGTGGTCTTTTGAAAGAAAAAAAAAACGTCCATCACATATTCAACCACTAAATGCATCACAAATTCATTAATTCAGCCAAACAACACTGCCCAGCATTCTGCTCAAATCTAGATATCACTTTGTGCAGGCAGGTGCAGGGAAAGCTTCAAGTATAAAAGGCTGCTTCATTTATTTATTTTCTTTTCATGGGATGTGTAGCTGCTAGCTTTTAATAGCGCATAAATTTGGAGTGCAATAATAAAAATTCTTCCCATGATTTTCATTAGTATGCAGGGTGCTGATGGCAGCAGCTCTGTATCCACACAGAATTTGCAAAGCCAAGGAAAAATGTAGTAAAAAGCCTCAGACAATTGAAGGGATACTTGCAGGGTTCTGTCTTCTTACTTTTATAGTTCAGCTATAAAATCAGAATCATGACCAGCTTTTGTCTTGATTGTGATCAGGAGTAAGGTGAAGTAGGTAAGAGTACAGCAGCTCCAGACAAAAATGATACCATGAAAAGACTCAATTCTGGACATTGTTGATGGTCAAAAGAAAGGCCAGAAGTATCAAACGTTATATATTTCAAGTAGTAACTGATACCGATATCTTGAAAATATAAGTAGAGGGATTGAAAACTGAGTAGCCCAAACTGAGCTGTCAAACTAAAAAACCGATCATCTCCATTAAGTGCCCAGATGACAGTTATCACCAGCTCAATTATCCTCACCACACATCTGTCATCCTACTGGAGGACCTGTCTGCAAATCACAAGAGACAAAATGCCCCCATTGTAATTCATAAACTTGTTTAGTCCAAATCTGCAGCCGAAAGATCATGTTTCCCTGTCAGTGTAGGATGAACTGGGCAGAGTCTTCCTACCCATGCTGCCCCTGTTGCTTTCCTTTTGTTGTTTAATGAATAAATGATTCAATTATTTATGATCTTTGGGTTCCTTAATTATTAAAATGTGCCTGTAGTTGAAAGCAGGGCCGGGGTTAATGCAGGCTGATATAGTGGCTTCGAAAGAGGAGAAAAAAGACCCTCCTTTATAATTGTGAAGATTACTTCTGGAATGCTCAGTTATCTGGTTCATGGTATCAAAAGATGGAAAACCAGAGGAGAAGGAAAAAGAATTTTAAAACTAAAAAGATACACACAGGGCTAGGTGAAAAATCTTAAAAATGGATCATGATAAAATGTTTCATTTCAGTCGGTATTGATAACGGATCATGCTTAATTGCCTACATTTAATGATAACAAGGAGGGAATAGAGAGAAAATGTTAATTTTCTAACAGTCTCACTCTTTAGCACTTTACTCTATTTACCAAGGTGCATAGGTAATAACTGAAAAAACATCTCAACCAATATCAGGCCCACGACACCATCTGATTATTCACATGTAACAAGTAAACAGCCAATCAACACTGAAAGCTACTGAGACAACAACATAATGCATTTGCAGACAGGAGTGTCTCCTGTGAGTTAGCGGAGCTTTGTTTCAAAGGTGAAGGAGCACATATTGCTGCTTATTACCACAGAATTACACAAGCATGCCCAGATTCCCTGTTAAACTGAACAAACCAGAATAATTGACTTGCTGGTAATAGTGCAGCTGGAACAGATTTTGCTGACAGTGTTAGACTAAGGATATCACAGACAGGCTTGCTCTCAGGGCTATGGCTAATACCATCAAGAGTAGCCTAACAGCATCATACCTTTCTTTATCAGGACAGAATCATTTCAACAGTCTGCTCTAATTGACTCTCTAGAAACTGAACAAGAAGCCCAGAATATCAGAAGTAGCTGACATACATTCATCAATCTCACAGTAACCAGAGTACAACATTGTTTCCACAGGATTTAATAAAAAAAATCTATTTACAAATTACAGAATTTCTGCAATTGTGTGCTGTTTCTATACAATTTAAGATGTACTATACATTATTACATAATATACACTACCATTCAAAAGTTTGGGATCACTTAGAAATATCCTTATTTTTTAAAGAAAAGCTTTTGTTTCAATGAAGATAACATTAAGTTAATCATAATTAACTTAACAATATCTAGACTTTATAGTCTAGACATTGTTAATGTGGTAAATGTTTGATTTTTAATGGAATATCCACATAGGTGTACAGAGGAACATTTCCAGCTACCATCACTCCTGTGTTCTAATGCTACATTGTGTTAGCTAATGGTGTTGAAAGGCTGATTAATGATTAGAAAACCCTTGTGCAGTTATGTTAGCACATGAATAAAAGTGTGAGTTTTCATGGATAACATGAAATTGTCTGGGTGACGTCAAATTTTTGAATTGTAGTGTGTGTAATATTAAATATACATTATAATATAATGTGAATCGATTCCCAATATTAGCTCTCTGTGTGTTTGATTACTAATTACAATTATTGGCCTTGAAAAATAAATCACTCGATCCTTAATTTTTTTTGACCACGGAGCCTGTTTCACAAGGGTAACCACCGTCCTCATCAGCCACAGCCTCCTCCAGGGAGGTCTGCAGGCATAGATGAGGGCCAGGAGAGGTTCATTCAGACATGAACTTGTAAGCCTCAAGGGAGACCTGCATGGAAGTCAATGGGAAAAGCAACAGAAGATAAAGGAGTTTCATCATCAAGAGATGATGAAACTCATCAAGAGATGAGTCTCTTGATGATGAGTGGAAGCACACTTGGGTATTGGTCCATGCAATGCATTTTGTTTTCAGAACGATTTGCATTCGATGCATGTTTTTCTTCTTTTTAGTCTGCATTTATTCTCATTGTTTAACTCCACAGAAGGGGTGTCAACATTTTACAGGAATTCACGATGTTGCGATCGCGCAAATTCACGCGAAATCCACCAATCTCCGCGAATTTTGCGTGGCCTTGCAATTTTGTCCAATCACCGCAACTTTCCCGCAATTTTGGCCCGCCTCCCGTGAGTTCCACCAATCATAGCAGCTCCCAACGCAAACGTAATGCACGTACATCACCGAATTCACTTCCTTGTTTCTGGTTTGAAGATGCGGACATGTGTGATACTAATGTCTCTCATTTACCAACAAAAATTACTGTCAGGATTCTGCCCCTGATGCCGCCTTTTTGTATTTTTCCTCCTGTGTTGTCTGGTCTCTCTGTCTCCCTCAGTCTGCTGCTCCCTGCCTACTCTGCACCCGACCCGACCCCATAACACCCAGACCTCGCAGCTCCCCTAGGCCCAGACCTCGCCGCTCCCCTAGGCCCAGACCTCGCCGCTCCCCTACGCCCAGACCTCGCCGCTCCCCAGCGCCCAGACCTCGCCGCCGAGCGTCGCAGAGGTCCTGCCGCAGAGCGTCGCGGAGGTTCCACCGCCGAGTGTCGCGGAGGTCCCAGCGCCGAGCATCGCGTCCACGGACGCCGCCGCTGCAGCCCCCGGGCAGATCGACACTTCCGCCTCGGACGCCTCAGCTGCAGTCCCCGAGCAGGTCAACGCTTCCACCTCGGACACCTCAGCCGCAGTCCCCGAGCAGGTCGACGCTTTCTCCTTGGACGCCTCAGCCACAGTCTCCAAGCGGGTCAACGCTGTTGACGCCGCCCCTTCAGCCTTCGCCTTAGAACGGCTCGACGCCGCCACCTCAGCCTTCGCTCCAGAATGGCTCGATGCTGCCACTTCAGCCTTCACCCCTGAGCGGGTTGACGCCGCCACTTCAGCCTTCACCTTAGAACGGGTCGACACTGCCTCCGACACCTTTGCTCCAGAGTGACTTGACACTGCCTCCGATGCCTTCGCTCCAGAGCGGGTTGACACCGCCACAGTGGCAGCTCCAGAGTGGGTCGAGGATGACTCCGCAGCAGCCGCCGCAGCAGCAGCAGCACCAGAGCGCGTCAAGGACGACTCCGCAGCAGCTGCCGCAGCAGCAGCTCCAGAGCGGGTCGAGGACGACTCCGCAGCCGCCGCCGCAGCAGCAGCTCCAGAGCGGGTCGAGGACGACTCCGCAGCCGCAGCAGCAGCACCAGAGCGCGTCAAGGACGACTCCGCAGCAGCTGCCGCAGCAGCAGCTCCAGAGCGGGTCGAGGACGACTCCGCAGCTGCCGCAGCAGCAGCAGCTCCAGAGCGGGTCAAGGACGGCTTTCAATGTGTCTCCGTAGCCGTTGGCCTTCAGTGTGTCTTCGCAGCCAATGACCTTCAGAGTGTGTTTGCCGCCCCAGAGGGCCTTCAGAGTGTGTCAGACGCCCCGGAGCAGGTCAACACTGACGATCCTCCAGCGGCTTTCCTGGATCCTGAGTCTACAAAGGGGCCCTGTCGCTGTCAGCCTACAGCCCGGCCGCCAGAGGGTCCTCATCTCTTCCACCGCAGCCGGCCTCCAGCCCGGCCGCCAGAGGGTCCTTGTCTGTTCCGCCGCAGCCGGCATCCAGCCAGGCCGCCAGAGGGTCCTCGTCTCCTCCGCCACAGCCGGCATCCGGCATTGTTTTTTGGACTTACTTGGGACACTGTTTTGTTTTGGATTTGCCC
This sequence comes from Acanthochromis polyacanthus, assembly GCF_021347895.1. NCBI lineage: Eukaryota > Metazoa > Chordata > Actinopteri > Pomacentridae > Acanthochromis > Acanthochromis polyacanthus. The sequence goes on along the minus strand of NC_067117.1, from coordinate 36,309,419 downwards.
ATTTTTTGCGTGCCTTGGTACCGCCCAGACTGATGTGGACTCATTGTTTCTTGCCCTCCGTCCTAACCCCCTCCACCCACCCTGCTTCACTTGGACTTTTTGTTTCAGGCCCCCTCCTCTTTTTTGGACTTTTTCGTTTTGCCTTGTTGTGCGCCAGGAGGTGCACATAGACAGGTGGGTACTGTTAGGATTCTGCCCCTGATGCCGCCTTTTTGTATTTTTTCCTCCTGTGTTGTCTGGTCTCTCTGTCTCCCTCTGTCTGCTGCTCCCTGCCTACTCTGCACCTGGCCCCTGATTGTTGTCACCTGATGCAATCAAGCTCAGACCTATTTCACCTGGTCCTCCCCTCTGTATTTAAGCCCTGCCGTTGCTCTCAGTTGTCGCTGGCTCATCGTCTTGGATTCACTCTGCTTCAGACTCCTCTCCCTCTTACCTCTGGATTACACCCGTTACTGGATCACTCCGTTTTCCCCCGGTTGTGGATTAACACTTTTGGACTTTGTATTTTGTGGACTTCAGTTTGTTTTTTTCGCCTTCAGCTATAGTTTCCGTTTGTGAATCCTTCCTCTGTTACCAACATCACTCAAAAACAGACTCAGGGATTTGAACGAAATTCTCAGGGTCGGTCAGAAATGACACAAGGACCAAATGATTAGACTTCAGCAGTGATGCGGCTTAAAGTTTGGATCCACGGATTTGTTAAGGATTCATAGCGGCACGGCATCTGATAGCGGCATGGTAACCATGGAAACAAGTGAACGCTACACAGCGGCTTGCTGACGATCACATGATTGTGATCCTACAACAAATCTACCACTATGGACGTATCGGAAATGACACAAGGAACAACTGATTAAATTGTGGGGGTGTTTCTGAGTCCCATCAATTCCCATCGCCCACTACATGTTGAGGTCACGTGATTCAGTATGTACACATGCAGAACACACACCTGTGTTCAGCACAAGGTCAGGTAATGAACAGTCTTGGTGGAGTACTGCACTCTCTTCTTGTTAACTGACATGACAAGCCTTGAGCATGTGTGTGCCAGGATGTGAAATTAACTTTTTAAGCCACTGGCAGATATGTCCAAATATGATTCATTCCATAGTAAATTATCATTTTGTGCCCCAAATCTACCAACCACGTCATATTAAACCAGTATCTGGCTGTTGCTAATGTCCCATCATGGTGTGCCAGCTTTTGTGGAAATGGTATGAACATTAAATAATTAATTTTGGAATAAATATTGTCAATTACAGTGTTGAAACATGTTCTACAAGCTGGAAAAAAATGTAGCTTTTTAGCAATTGTCACTATCTACCACAATTTCATCACAATAAAAAAGCTTGAAACATAGCAACTTTTATTACAATTTTTTAGAAAAGCTGCTGTGAATTCAGGAATTTTTGGCCGCAACAATCATGAAAAAGGCCCGCAAAATCCTGGAGGGACTGATTTTATGAGATTAATGCATATTTTTGTCTTATTAATTTTTTTTTTTTATTTAGTGCATGTGTGACCATCACCAGCCCTCCCTGAGAGCTGAGCTGATATTCTTTATTGGAATTCCCTAATAATAGCCAGGGAAGGCAGTGCTACACCTCAGTGATGTGCAGGGGAAACAAAGGGTGGACAGGACGATTAACAGGACGAACAGGGATAGGAACTAGCAAGCGGTGCAATAACAACTGAAGAGTGTCAGGTGCTGTGTTATTCCTGACTACTAATTACCCGTCAATAAAAACAAACAAAAACAAAACAAGAAAAAAACATAAACAAACAGTATTGAACACCATAATTGTGGATGTCTTGACAGTATACAATAGAATAGGCCAGAAGAAGATACTAGAAAAATAGAGAATGAGTTTAGTGTAGAGAGTCTGAAGAGAGTCTCAGCACATTCTGGCGGGTCCCCTCAATGCTCAACAATGGAACTCGACAGGAGCTGGTGAGACCTGGTCAAACATGTAAGTGTGAAGGACCTCGAAGCCCAGAACAGTTATCATGGCAATGCAGGACCAAGCAGACAGGGAGCCCCTCCCTCCGGGCCACAGGAGCCACAGGGCGGCACCCACAGAGGGCAACCAGGGCCACCGTGTACCACACGGACCCCGAGAACAAGAGGAAGCGGCTACCGACACCCCCAGCACGCCAAAACCGACCCAGGCAGCCCAGGACACAAGGACCCATCCGTCACCCAAGCCCAACCCTGCCCACCCCAGCCAAACCCTGCCCACCCCAGCCCCCACCAGAACCCCGCTCCCCACCACCTCGCCCAAATCCCCCACCCACACCCCCAAGGGGGCAGGTGGCCCCACGCAGCCAGGAAGCCAGACACAGGGGCTGAGCGCCCCACCGAAGGGATGACAACCAGCCCACCACTGGGCAGGCCGCCACCGGAGGCCAGCCAGAGGGAACCGGAGTCGGGTCCCGATGCAAGTCCAGAGGGCAAAACTGGACAGAGCGGTGAGGCCCAGCAACGCCGACGGGGAGGCACCCCGCATATCCCCCGCACCAGACCCCAGGCGAGCACAGCGGGCCCGAGGCCCCCACACCCCGCAATGCACCCTGACAACCTACCAGGACAGAGCCACCACAAGCCACCAGCCCGCACCACAGCCACAGCGCCCACCAGGACAGCCAATCCAGACCCCACAGCCCACCAAGAGCCACAGCACCAGCCGGGACCCGTCGGGAACGCAGAAGAACCCCCCCAGGCCACAGGCCCCAGGCCCCAGACCCCGGGGACCCCCCAGTCACAGCAACATGGATGATGGTCCACCCCCACCGCCCCATAGCCATAAGATGGCCAGGTCCCACCAGCGAGGCCATACCAGTGAAACCCCCCCCAATTACCCCCCTATTAATATGTTTTCCGATCCCTTATGGGAAACATTATCCCTGCACCGTGATAAGTGATAAGTGATCAAACAAACAATTTCTAATTGCTGCCCATTTAGATTCTCTTTATGCCTACATCCAGGAAATATTTGTGTGATGATTGGCGTTGGTTTGTCTGTCCTTCATTCCATCTCCCACAGTTATCCCCAATTCTGTTATCATTGTTTTTGTTACTGTCTGTCAGACCCCCCCCCACACCTCCCCCAACAACTCACACCTTTCCCATGTACACACGTGGACAAAATTGTTGGTACCCCTCAGTTAAAGAAGGAAAAATCCACAATTCTCACTGAAATCACTTGAAACTCACAAAAGTAACAATAAATAAAAATTTATTGAAAATTAAATAATCAAAAACAGCCATTACTTTTGAATTGTTGATTAACATAATTATTTAAAAAAAACAAACTAATGAAACAGGCCTGGACAAAAATGATGGTACCTCTATAAAAGATTGAAAACTATTTGACCAGAGTGACATGATTAACTCAGGTGTGTCATTTAATTGACATCACAGGTGTTTCCAAACTCATAATCAGTCAGTCTGCCTATTTAAAGGGAGACAAGTAGTCACCCTGCTGTTTGGTGAAAAGGTGTGTACCACACTGAACATGGACAACAGAAAGCGAAGGAGAGAATTGTCCCAGGACAGCCGGAAAAAAAAAATTATAGACAAACATCTTAAAGGTAAAGGCTATAAGACCATCTCTAAACAGATTGAAGTTCCTGTGACAACAGTGGCTCATATTATTCAGAAGTTCAAGACCCACGGGACAGTAGCCAACCTCCCTGGACGTGGCCGCAAGAGGAAAATTGATGACAAATTGAAGAGACGGATCGTTCGAATTGTATCCAAAGAGCCCAGAGCAACCTCCAAAGAAATTAAAGGTGAACTCCAAGGCCAAGGTACATCAGTGTCAGATCGCACCATTCGTCGTTGTTTGAGCCAAAGTGGACTTCATGGGAGACGACCAAGGAGGACACCACTGCTGAAAAAAACTCATAAAAAAGCCAGACTGGAATTTGCAAAAATGCATGTTGACAAGCCACAAAGCTTCTGGGAGAATGTCCTTTGGACAGATGAGACCAAACTGGAGCTTTTTGGTAAGGCACATCAACTCTATGTTCATAGACTCAAAAACCAAGCATACGAAGAAAAGAACACTGTCCCTACGGTGAAACATGGAGGAGGCTCAGTAATGTTTTGGGGCTGCTTTGCTGCATCTGGCACAGGGTGTCTTGAAAGTGTGCAAGGTACGATGAAATCTGAAGACTATCAAGGCATTCTGGAGAGAAATGTGCTGCCTAGTGTCAGAAAGCTTGGTCTCAGTCGCAGGTCATGGGTCTTCCAACAGGACAACGATCCAAACCACACAGCCAAAAACACCCAAGAATGGCTGAGAGAAAAGCGTTGGACTATTCTAAAGTGGCCTTCTATGAGCCCAGATCTGAATCCCATTGAACATATGTGGAAGGAGCTGAAACATGCCATTTGGAGAAGACACCCATCAAACCTGAGACAACTGGAGCTGTTTGCTCATGAGGAGTGGGCCAAAATACCTGTTGACAGCTGCAGAACGCTCATTGACAAATACAGAAATCGTTAAATTGCAGTGATTGCCTCAAAAGGTTGTGCAACAAAATATTAAGTTATGGGTACCATCATTTTTGTCCAGCCCTATTTCATTAGTTTGTTTTTTTAAATAATTATGTTAATCAACAATTCAAAAGTGATGGCTGATTTTGATTATTTAATTTTCAATAAATTTTTATTTATTGTTACTTTTGTGAGTTTCAAGTGATTTCAGTGAGAATTGTGGGTTTTTCCTTCTTTAACTGAGGGGTACCAACAATTTTGTCCACGTGTGTATATCTGTATGCCAGATCCTTTGATTGAATTGCTCTTTGTTCTTTTTGTCTTACCCTCTGTTACTGATAACAACCATATGCAAATTAACCACTATTCACCCCTGTATACCAGAAAACCAATAAACACCCCACTACAGCAAACTTTGTAGGACTAATAGTGAAATTTCTTCAACAACTGTAACTATGAGTACAAGTGAACAGTGCATCAGCTGCCTGCTGACAGTCACATGATTGTGATCCAACTACAAATCAACTGCTGTGGACGTATTGGAACTTATGCATCGGAAATGATACAAGGAGCAACCGATTAAATTGTAGGGGTGTTTCCAAGTCCCATCAATTCCCGCCGCCCGCTACATACTTAGGTCATGCAATTCGGCATGCTGTGGCTTCTGATCATCAATAACTAATAAACAAATGCCGCATTTATGAGAATGCCATATGGGGGAAATGAACAAACTTGGTACAGTACTGCGCTCTCTGAGTGCTTTCCTAGTTCCTCATCGGCTGAATGGAGCCTGAGATTCACCAGCAGGGCCCTTCTGAAGGTTCCCAAGTCCTGTTTGGTCATTAAAGGTGATTGAATCTTTGCATTTCGGTCCCCCAAGATCTGGAATGCCAAACTGAGAGCCTATTTTAAATCTTAAAACTCACTGTTATTATTTGGCCTTTTTTAAACTGCTGCTTTTATTTATACAATTTTACTGTGTTCTTATGGGATCTTACTGTTTTGTTTTTAATTTGATAGTTTTATCTTATTTGTATTTACAGTAAAGTATTTTGTAATTGTGTGTTTTGACAAGTGCTATAAAAGTAAATTCTAAGTATTATTGAGTGTCTATTTTTATACAATAAGAATGCACAGATGAGTTTATGTTTCAATGTTATTATAAGCAGATTTAAATTTAGCATTAGAAAAACAATGAAGACAGAAATTTGATTTAAACACAGCTGGTCACATCTTTCCACAGTCTTTACAGTACAGCACAAACAAGTTGCTTTTATGGAAATAAAAATTATATTTATTAAAAAGGCAGGCAGAGAGGCACACAGATAGATGGTTAGAATTAGGATTCAGTGCTAAGCTGTAAACATCACTGACATATCATCTCCTTATTAAGAGATGGCATGGTGTTAGCAAAGTTTGCAATGAGGTTATTGGCTCAATGCCCAGCTGCTGGGATACAGACAGGTAGAGTTTAGCTCAGTATATGCTGCCTGTATTTCTGGTCAATAACTGAATTTCTGGCCAATGTTAACTGGTAGTATCACAGTATTTTTATCCAGTGCTATTTTTTTATTTTATTTTATTTTTCTGTGAAACAGGCAGGTGCTGGGTGCCTTTGCTAATTGGCATTTTGGCAGCCTGATAAGCCAACTAGCAGCTTTTTAATTACTGAATAGTTTCTCAAACAAACTTGCAAGTATGGCACCTCAGTGTGTTCAGTTTGCCTTAACCTAACCAAATTAAATCAAATATTCTTTCTTTGTTCATAATAACATACTTTGGTCAAAAAAATGTAATAGACCGTAAACATACATGACAGGTCATGAAATATCGCTGAAGCAAGAATGCATGCTCTCTTCTGACATATTAAGAAGCTGTTGCACATCAAGGCAGATGGAGACAATATTTCAGAGTTCAGAACACCCGTGAGGTGCACCAACAACAGGAAACAGCTGCCTCTGAACGATGGATCAGGAGGTTGGATTTATCATGCTCTCAACATGACCCCTTTCGATTTGAAAAACACCAGTCCTTTGATTGCTACAGCCTCCCTGACATGAACATTCAATCAGACCTTTTGAGAGCAATTCCCTGGCCAGGCTTTGTCATGTGTATTTCCACAACTGTTTGGAGCCCTGATTTTTTGAGGAGCACTCAGAAGCTGATCAGTTTTACCCCGACTGACCTCCCCTTGTCTCTGGAGATGAAGAGATGTCCGGTCATTGTGCGTTCACTCTCAATTATCTGTTAGACTGTTATTATACAAACTCTTTGAGCAGCTCTTGGAACAGAATAAAGTCAAAGGGTTGTTAAAAAGTGTTTTGATATTGCAAAGAGTCATTTTAAAGCAGCTCTTACTCTTTGATATTCAGGGAAGACAATAATTAAATGAACAATTACTTGTTTTATCTTTGTCTCATGTCTCTATTATGAAAAATCTCAGCTTGATAATGTACTTTCAGTAATTGACTAATTTCAGTCAGTGAATGTGCAGAGGCAGAATTGGGTAAAAAAAAAAAACAATGAAAAACTGCAATGAAAAGGAAATGGGAAGAAGCATGAAGTCAGCAGAGGCATGTTTAAGGTAGATAAGGAGAAACCAATTGACGGTTCCTGCTCTTCCCCAGTGGCAACAGACATTTTATTGGCAAGTCAGTGAGATAGTCTCCCCAGCCCCAAGAATAAGCTAGAGAATTGCAACAGCTGGAGAAAATGCTATTGGTCACAGCAAGTCATTGAAAATGGAAGTCTCAGAGCTGTGAGCTTCTCCCATGAAATCCTGCTTTTCCTCTTTAGAAAGGTGTGGCACATTTCTAATGAGATCCCCTCCATCACACTCCAAGTCAGAACTCAGAAAGTAATTAACACATTCATTATAATGCAGAGCCTCTGCTGTTCAGCCTGCGTGAACTTGTCAAGATGCGAGTTCACATCAAGAGATGCCTTATGTTGTTTGATTGTGAAAACAGTGTTGATTGAAAACAATTCCGATCATCCAAATATAGCATTTCTTAGGTCCCATCGTGACCTTTGAGAATAAGGCTGAAAACTGAAACATTTCTGGGGATGTCAAAAAAGCAGACCTCTCATTATGCAGGGAAACATCTTATCACACGAGTGGTAAAGACTTCAACACACAGTTGAATGAAGGTGAAATCGTGGAAATGTGTCACAGAGACGCTGAAATCGCCCAAGGATGGTGGCCCTGGACTCTCTGGCATGTGCTGCTTGATCAGTGTGGGGCAGCCGGCCACATGGTGGGATGGATTGTCAGTTCCCAGCTAGTTTTCAGGTCTGGTTGGATAAATGATTAAAACAGCATGATAGGCAGCTTTATAACAGAGACAGGGTCACAGAGGGCTGGCAAGTCACTCTTTGACAGGAAAAAGAAGAGGGGGGGAAAGATTATACTCACAGAGCTACCCATGGCTAATTAGATCTGGCAGGCAGTAGAAAGTGAGTTAAAATGCAATCTATTCATAATCATGATGTTAGGAGGAATATTGAACTTGACATGTGGCGATGAATTCCGCAATGTCCACAAAGTAATAATTAAGGTCACACAGGCTTGTAAACATAGAAGTCACCAGGCAAGGTTACTACAGATGTTCCTGACCAACACTGATACTCAACTAATTTTTATCGCCCGTTGACATTAAAGCTCCTATAATCAACAATTTATATCAACAACTATTTAAATTATACATTTTGAAAGATATCACTCATACTAAAAACCCACAGATAATTAACTCTCTGAATCTGGGCATATTTTGTTCCTGTGACATTTTTAGTCACTGTAGGCTTACTTTTCACTGCATATAAAGGCCTGCACCTCTATGCAGTCCCTCCAGGATTTTGCGGGCATTTTTCGTGATTGTTGTGGCTGAAAATGCCTGAATTCACGGCAGCTTTTCTAAAAAATTGCAATGAAAATTGCGGTGTTTTAACCTTATTTGTTATGATGAAATTGTGGTAGACAGTAACAATCGCTAAAAAGCTGCATTTTTTTCCAGCTTGTAGAACATGTTTCAACACTGTAATTGACAATATTTATTCCGAAAATAATTATTTAACGTTCCAACCCATTTCCACAAAACCTGGCCCACCATGGTGTGACATTAACAGCAACCAGATACTAATGATAATAATAATATGATAATAATTTACTATGGAATGAATCATATTTGGACATATCTGCCAGTGGCTTAAAAAGTTAATTTCACTTCCTGGCACACACGTGTTCACACACACACACTCACGGCTTGTCACGTCAATTAACAAGAAGAGAGCGCAGTACTCCACCAAGACAGTTCATTACCTGACCTTGTGCTGAACACAGGTGTGTTCTGCATGTGTACATACCGAATCATGTAACATGTAGGGGGCGACAGGAATTGATGGGACTCAGAAACACCTCCACAATTTAATCAGTTGTTCCTTGTGTCATTTCTGATATGTCCACAGTGGTGGATGTATCGGCTAACTCGGCTAATCCGTACCAGGCAGAGAGCAAGGATGATGACGTAAGTGCAACAATATTATATAAACTAAAATCATTCAGACGGGAGAACAACGAGAAGATGATGGAAATTACATCAGCCATCACCTCCCTTGAACAATCAGTGGGAAATATGGGAGAACGTTTAACTCGAGCAGAAGACTGGATTAATCAGGTAGAGGAAGGATCGGCATGCTATATGTGGCTGCTAAGCTATCTGCTGCGACGAGAGAGACAGCTTGAGGAAAGATGTGAGGAGTTAGAAAACTTCACAAAGAGAAACAACATACGAATCTATGGGATTAGAGAAGATTTGGAGAAGGGAGACATGGTTAAATGAACTACGTCTTTCTTGAGGGAGCTGCTGGATTTACCCCTAGATGTTCCCATCTGTATCGAGAGAGCTCACAGATCCCTTCAACAGAAACCTACGGGAGACGAAGCCCCGCCGCGGTCACTTATAGTGAGATTCGTCAATCACCGGGACAAACAGCAAGTTCTAACCAAGGCATGGAGCACCAAGAATCTACAATTCAATGGGAAAAAGATCTACATGAACCATGACTACTCACCGGCTCTACAGAAGAAAAGACGCGAGTACATACAGATTATAAAACAACTGAAGGAAAAGAACATCCGATTTCAGACCCCATATCCAGCGAAGCTGAAGGTCCATCTTAAAGAGGGAGTGAAACCCTACACATCGGCCTGGGAAGCAGCAGAGGACTTGGCTCCACTGGGAATTCAGACACCCATCTCTGAAGGCCAGAAGCTGGACAAGGAACTGCACCGAGTTGGCTGGCAGTTAGTCAGCGGCCAGCGCAGACAGGAGATACTGACTCGCAGTCTTATCCATGACATGGAGGCCCTTCAAAAAGAAGCTTGATTGAAAGCTCCAGGTGAGATCTGTCGCATTCAAAAATTCCAAAACGGACTGTGAAGACTTGGCTTGAAGAAGATGATGCTGAGATTAATGTGCTTGAGTTGCTCATAGTTTAAGCTACTGTATTATTAGAATCTGTTTTGAATTTAGAGGAAAAGTAAAGTTATGTTAATTTCTATTACTATCTTCAAAGATAGAGGAGGATTGGGAAGGGCAAGGGGAATGGGACATGCTGTTTTATTCTTCTTTATTATTATTGCCAACATTATGGGCGAGGGCCCTCTGTCTTTGACACAGGTTTTCCCTCAGAGCCAACTATTCTAGCTGGCTCCATCAAGGTTATAGCTCAGACCTGTTGCTTGAAAGTCTCAAAAAATAACACTGCAATGTTATATATTTACTGTTAATTTTTTAGTTCATTATGTTTTCTTGTTAAAATGGAGGAATGGTTGAATGCTCTGGGATTTAAAAGTACAAGAACAAACCTGGATGGAGTAAAAAAGGCGACATGGCAGAGATAAAAGTCACTTCATTTAATGTAAATGGTGTCCATAATCCAATCAAGAGAGCCAAAATGTTATCCAAATTGAAAAAGGAAAACCCACATATAGCCTTCCTACAGGAAACCCACCTAAATGACATAGAACACGCAAAACTAGCTAGACTGGGGTTCAGACATGCCTTCTCATCATCGCATGTATCTAGCAATAAGAGAAGGGTGGCCATCCTAATTCGAAATACAGTTAACTATGAACATATAATGGACAAAAAAGACAAGGAAGGAAGATATGTGCTGATTAAGGGAAAGCTGGAAGGCACTCTCATTACATTGTTGAATGTGTATGCACCTCCCAATAGTGACAGGAACTTTTACAGGATGATATTTGACATCATGGTGTCTGTGGCTGAAGGTGTCACTATATGTGATGGCGACTTTAATGTAAAGCTTAACGATAAATTAGACTCATCAAGAATGAGTACTCGGCAAAAAATAATAATAATAAGAGAATAAACACTGTGATGCGAGACTTGGGAATCATGGATGTCTAGAGGGAAATTCATCCAACAACTAGGGATTATACCCACTTCTCTCATCCTCATTCCCTGTATACGAGAATTGACTACTTCCTGATGTTCAATACAGAGAGACACAGAATTATACACTGCGACATAGGAAGTATTGATATCTCAGATCATAGTCCTCTGTATCTTACTATCAATCTAAACAGAAATTTTAGGCGTACATCATGGAAACTCAACTCTAGTATACCGAACAGTTCTTTGATTATACAAGAATTAGGAAAGGAAATTCAAACATACTTTGAGCTGAATGATACAGCAGAAGTGGGACCACCAATGGTATGGGACGCATTCAAGGCAGTTATGAGAGGCAATATTATAGCACGTACAACACATTTGAAAAAGTCAAGACAGGAAAAGTTGGCTGCACTGCAGCCAAAATTAAAGTCGCTACATAGAATACATAAAGACAATGTGGAATCAAACACTGAGCAAGAAATGAAAATAGTTAAACAAGAAATCGATTAAATATACATTCAGGAAATACAGAAGAAACTAATCTACCTCAAGCAAAAATATTGGGAAGCGGGCGGCAAAGCATCAAAATTACTTGCCTACAGGTTAAAGAAAAAAGAAGCATTCAGTACACTTTATAAAATTAAGAATCCAGAGACTAAGGTGATTGAATGTCAGCAGGGTAAAATTAAACAATGCCTAATTTCTTTCTATCAAAAATTATATTCTCAAGAACAGTTAGATAATGACTCAAAAACAGATTGTTTTCTACAATCAATGCGACTGCCAACAGTCACAGATGCACAAAATAATACACTTAGAGCTCAAGTGACCGTAGAAGAAATCCATTTAGCTATTGCAAGACTCAAGACAGGCAGCTCTCCTGGCTCAGGTTTTACATGTGAGTGGTACAAAGCTTTTAGGGAAATACTATTGCGCTCACTATTAAAGACCTACAACTGGATAATAGAAAAGTTCGAAATGCCTCCTTCATGAAGAGAGGCAATTATTTCTCTCATTCCTAAGGAAGGCAAAAACAGACAGGAATGTGGCAATTTAAGACCTATAAGTGTATTGAATGTCGACTATCGAATATTCACATCTATACTCGCGAGGAGGTTGGAAAACTGTTTACCAGACATCATCCATCTGGATCAAACTGGCTTTATAAAGCAGAGACAAACACAGGATAACATCAGAAGAAGACTACATATAATACTATACATTACAGAAAACAAAATAGAATCAGCCCTAATTAGCCTAGACATCCAAAAGGCATTTGACACAGTGAGCTGGAAATTCCTGTATAAAGTTCTAGATGCATTTGGATTCCACGATACATTCATAAGAATTATTCAAACACTTTATGGTGACCCAACAGCCAGAATCAAAGTGAATGGAGACCTCACAGATTCCTTTTCCCTTCAGCAAGGATGCAGGCAGGGATGTGCCATTTTAGATTGAAAACTATTTGACCAGAGTGACATGATTAACTCAGGTGTGTCATTTAATTGACATCACAGGTGTTTCCAAACTCATAATCAGTCAGTCTGCCTATTTAAAGGGAGACAAGTAGTCACCCTGCTGTTTGGTGAAAAGGTGTGTACCACACTGAACATGGACAACAGAAAGCGAAGGAGAGAATTGTCCCAGGACATCCGAAAAAAAATGATAGACAAACATCTTAAAGGTAAAGGCTATAAGACCATCTCTAAACAGCTTGAAGTTCCTGTGACAACAGTGGCTCATATTATTCAGAAGTTCAAGACCCACGGGACAGTAGCCAACCTCCCTGGACGTGGCCGCAAGAGGAAAATTGATGACAAATTGAAGAGACGGATCGTTGGAATTGTATCCAAAGAGCCCAGAGCAACCTCCAAAGAAATTAAAGGTGAACTCCAAGGCCAAGGTACATCAGTGTCAGATCGCACCATTCGTCGTTGTTTGAGCCAAAGTGGACTTCATGGGAGACGACCAAGGAGGACACCACTGCTGAAAAAAACTCATAAAAAAGCGAGACTGGAATTTGCAAAAATGCATGTTGACCAGCCACAAAGCTTCTGGGAGAATGTCCTTTGGACAGATGAGACCAAACTGGAGCTTTTTGGTAAGGCACATCAACTCTATGTTCATAGACTCAAAAACCAAGCATACGAAGAAAAGAACACTGTCCCTACGGTGAAACATGGAGGAGGCTCAGTAATGTTTTGGGGCTGCTTTGCTGCATCTGGCACAGGGTGTCTTGAAAGTGTGCAAGGTACGATGAAATCTGAAGACTATCAAGGCATTCTGGAGAGAAATGTGCTGCCTAGTGTCAGAAAGCTTGGTCTCAGTCGCAGGTCATGGGTCTTCCAACAGGACAACGATCCAAAACACACAGCCAAAAACACCCAAGAATGGCTGAGAGAAAAGCGTTGGACTATTCTAAAGTGGCCTTCTATGAGCCCAGATCTGAATCCCATTGAACATATGTGGAAGGAGCTGAAACATGCCATTTGGAGAAGACACCCATCAAACCTGAGACAAGTGGAGCTGTTTGCTCATGAGGAGTGGGCCAAAATACCTGTTGACAGCTGCAGAACGCTCATTGACAAATACAGAAATCGTTTAATTGCAGTGATTGCCTCAAAAGGTTGTGCAACAAAATATTAAGTTATGGGTACCATCATTTTTGTCCAGCCCTATTTCATTAGTTTGTTTTTTAAAATAATTATGTTAATCAACAATTCAAAAGTGATGGCTGATTTTGATTATTTAATTTTCAATAAATTTTTATTTATTGTTACTTTTGTGAGTTTCAAGTGATTTCAGTGAGAATTGTGGGTTTTTCCTTCTTTAACTGAGGGGTACCAACAATTTTGTCCACGTGTGTATGTGGCAGGCATGTGGTAATAACGCAGCAAAGAGATGAGGGGAGCGCCAGGCTTTAAACTGCTCTGATTGTCCATTGCGCTCAGCTGTGTCTCTCCCCAGCTGCGCCTAATCAGCTGAGTCAGCGCACTGGCACAGCAGAGGGTGTGACACTATAAGCTGTTTTTTCATAACTCCTTATCAAAAGCGACACTATACTACTAATTCCAAATGTTGGAGGCAGTGCCAAATTGATAATGCGAATCACTATCACATATTTTGGTCCTGTCCAGTGCTGGTCTCTTACTGGAAAAGTGTCTACCAGGCTATACAGGAAGTTCTTCAAACCACTTTCCCTTTCAGATTTGATATTTTATACCTGGGCAACCTTCCACAAGAGATAGGTGCAAAAGACAGGAAACTTATGTCTATCTTATTGGCAGCAAGTAAGAAGGCCATAACCCGCAAATGGCTACAACAACAGGCTCCCTTGGTTGATGATTGGATTGCCATTGTCTACGAAATATACAAAATGGAAAAATTGACATATTGTCTCAAACTTCGCCAAGATGTTTTTGACAGTGTATGGTTTAAGTGGACCATATATATAGCTCCCAGAAGAGTAGATATTGTGTGATACATACAATGTTTGTAACTCAAATATGCACCTTCCTCCTAGTTCTAAGTTATATATAGTTCTGTTTTGGTACCAGACAGATTCTTTAAAGAATCTCACTTTTTCATACTTATGATTCTGTATATAAAGGACAGCAAGTAATAACAAAGAGGATAACTTTAATGGGATATTTCTGCAATCATTTATGCTTATTATTTTCTGAAATGTCTTTACATTTGTTCTTTTTCAGTCTGCTTAATTTTATTTTTTTCAAGAATAGCCCCGTGACTTGTGTATTCACACTTGTGACATGATTGAAATGTGTTCTGTAAAGTGCTGGATACCAATAAAAAATAAATTATAAAAAAAGAAATATCAACTTGCAAGCTGTCTTTGGTTAACAAACTATGAAACAGTCACACTGTTTCTAAATCTCCCCAAGCTGAATTTAACATCTATGAACTGAAATGATATTGCTATCCATCAGCTAATACATTTTACTCTAACACTAATGTATCTGAAAGTAAACTAATATAAGCTGATATATCAGCTGATCCAATTTAGCAGCATAGCTCTAATAACAACTTCACCATATAACCTTGGAATACATAATATGTCAGTGTTGTATTTATAGAATGTTTCCACTGCACACACGTGAGCAAAAATGAGGGAAAAAAAATATTTTAAAAATCAGAAATAAGAGAAAATACCAACAGTAGCCTCTTACTTGCATGCTGTGTCAACAGTTTCAACCCAAGCAAACAGCTAACATAAATACAGTGCTCAAAAAAATTAAAGGAACACTTTTTGTATTGCATCAAATCAGTCAAACATGTGGGATACTGATCTGCTCAAGTAAGTAAAAGAGGGTTTTTTTTAGTCAGCTTCAGCTGCTTTGGTGTTCATGAAATTAACAACAGCTGCACTAGAGGGGTAACAATGAAACACCCCTCAAAACAGGATTGGTTTCACACATGAAGGCCAGTGACATTTTATTCCCTTCTTGTGTTTTCTGACTTTTTTTCAATAGTTTTGCATTTGGCTAGGGTCACTGTCACTACTGGTAGCATGAGGCGATACCTGGATCCTACAGAGGTTGAAGAGGCAGTCCAACTCCTCCACAATGGCACATCAATACGTGCCATTAACAGAAGGTTTGCTGTGTTGCCCAGCACAGTCTCAAGAGCATGGAGGAGGTTCCAGGAGACAGGCAGTTACTCGAGGAGAGCTGGGCAGGGCTGCAGAAGGTCCTCAACCCATCAGCAGGACAGGTATCTGCTCCTTTGTGCATGTAGGACCAGGATGAGCACTGCCAGAGCCCTACAAAATGGCCTCCAGCAGGCCACTGGTGTGAATGTCTCTGACCAAGCAATCAGAAACAGACTTCAAGAGGAAGGTCTGAGGGTCCAATGTCCTCTAGTGGGTCCTGTGCTCACTGCCTGACACTATGGAGCTTGATTAGCGTTTGCCACAGAACACAGGAATTGGCAGGTCTGCCAATGGTGCCTTTTGCTTTTCACAGATGAGAGCAGGTTCATCGTGAACACATGTCACAGACATGGAAAGGTCTGGAGAAGCCATGGAGAATGTTATGCTGCCTGTAACACGGTTTAGCATGACCGGTTTGGTGGTGAGTCAGTGATGGTCTGAGGAGGCATATCCATGGAGGGACGCACAGACCTCTACAGGCTAGACAACAGCACTCTGACTGCCATTAGGTATCAGGATGAAATCCTTGGATCCACTGTCAGACCCTACACTGGTGCAATGGTCCTGGGTTCCTTGTGGTGCACGACAATGCCTGGCCTCATGTGGCAAGAGGATGCAGGCACTTCCTGGAGGATAAAGGAATGCTCACCTGGCCTAAATCCAATACAGTACCTTTGGAACATTATGTTTTGTTCCATCCGACATCACCAGGTTGCTCCTCAGACTGTCCAGGAGCTCAGTGATGCCCTGGTTCAGATCTGGGAGGAGATACCCCAGGACACCATCCATCGTCTCATTCGGAGCTTGTCCCGATATTGTCAGGCTGCATACAAGCATATGGAGGTCATGCAAACTACTGAGTACCGTTTTGAGTTCCTGCCAACGAATTTCAGAAAATGGACCAGTCTGCCACATCAGTTTTTCACTTTGATTTTGGAATGTTTTGAATTTAGCCCTCCTGGGGGTTGATAATTTTCATTCCCATCAAACAATGTGGCATCTTTTCATTCCTAACACATTAACCAGTCCATATCAATGTAAATATCCAGTTTGTTTTTTCCCCGCATTGAAATATGATGTGTTTTCAAAGTGTTCCTTTAATTTTTTTGAGCAGTATAATTACTCCGCCAAGGAATGTGGACTTATATGACAATTGGCGTACATTTGTCCATCTGTTTGTCTGTTTGCTTGTTTGTCTGTCTGATTGCAACATTTCTCAAAAAGGGATTAACAGATTTGGACGAAATTTTCAGGGTAAATCAGAAATGACACAAGACCAAGTGACTAGATCTTGCGGCTGGTCCATGGATTTGTTAAAGATTTCTGTGCAAGATGGTGTCACTCTAACTATGATTAAAAATGAACACTATGTCAGTAGCCCGCTGATGATCACATGATTGCGATCCTACTACAAATCAACCGCTGTGGACTTATGGTGAGTTCTCCATCAGAAATTATACCAGGTACAATTGATTAAAGTGTCAAAGTGTTTCTAAGTTCCATCATTTCCCACCCCCCACCACGTATTTAGGTGACGCGATTCGTTATGCACAAATCCCAGTGATTTTATTTGTGGTTACATCTATATTAAATGGTCGCATTCTATGTTGCCGTGATTTCTGCCATAAATTTTTTTAAGAGTTCAGACGCTAGAAGTAATACAATCATTGAGTAGGCATGCTTTTCTTAATATGTTTGAGAAGCTGAATTTAGAACAAAAATAGTGAATGTTTGTGCTTTTTGTGTGATAAATTGATTTAGGTTGATTATCAGAATTGTTGCCTATTAGATGTCAAAATCAGTTGATTGATTAACTGTACCAATCAATTTTAAACCATTTCTAAAATGCATTATAATCTTAGATGTGTCTTTCTTTGCCCTGCATAATTCAGGAGATGCATTCAAGCCTCTGTTATTATGTTGTGTGATTCATAAATACAGCCTAATTACTCTACCTATTTACAGAGACTGCCTCTCAATCTTACTGTCTTTGACCCACCTTTCCATAGCATCTTTTATTTCACCTCCAATCTGGCTAACCCTGGCCCCATTCACTCTCACCATTTCTCCTCTCACTAATGTGTTGAAGGTGGAGGGAGGTGGGAGGGAAAGCTCTGCGATGGTTGTCAGGTGTAAAAGAGGAAATAAAAATACATCCAAACCTTGACATAGGGTGATTTTATCCTCATATTTAATTTTATATCCTAAATCAGCTCAGGGTTTGTTCATTAATATTTAGCGCTGTTCCTGCCAGGAACTTATTATTTTCATAAACTCATTAGAGACTGCACCACAGATCATCGGGGTCGGGATGAGCAATTATTATTGTACAAGTAGAGAAGCGAGTTTATGAGAAATATGTTAATCAATAATATCTTTAAGCTAATAGGCTAGTATTGTACCAGATTTGGTTATGTTTTACCAAATGGATTTAATTGGGACAGAGTGTAAAGATGCTGTAAGCCCACCCTTGATTTCCTATCATTTAGCAGCACTAGAGGAACAATTATCAAAATGACCACTGTAGCACAGAGCGGCCATGAAGTCCAAATTGCAGCCAGCAAGGGCATTTCTATTCCTTTTTTGTTCATTTAGATAACATGACTGGGAGAAAGGTTTAAATGAGGCGCACCATCAGCAGTGAAGACCGTGTGTGGGCTTCTGGTTGTCGGCCTGTCTGAATGATTAGTGTGGGTGGTCAGGGAAACACTAAAGGTCCTTGTGGAAGTTAAAACTGATTAGAGGGTAAACAATATCATTTGTAGTCAAGGGGGACCTTCAAATAGGTCCCTCTTCATTGTGTCACTAATGACCAGGAAATGAATTCATGATTCATGTTTCCAAGGTTAAGTTGTTATCAACAACAGTTCTCATTTTCGGTACTTCATTTTTAATCCACTATGTATGCATGTATATTTTTGGGTTTAATGAAGTAAAATAAAGAAGATCGAACACAACAGTGGTATTTTTGCTGCTGTTTTCACTTGTTGTAAAATATGGATGCTCACTGGGGAGAATTTGTTTGTTGTATTTCCTTCGTTGGCTGTTGAACTTTTCTCTGCTTGAATATGAGAGCATGTTAACTTTTTATGAGGATGAATTCAAGGGCAAAAGGCATGCAGTGTGTGAACTACAGAGCTTTTTTTAATCATAATACTCAAATGTCAGATCAAAATTTCATCACTAAGGCAGAGTAGCAAAGAAACTGAACATGAATTCTGCATTTCTGTTTAGTTTTTTTCTTGCACAGTAATGCAACTTTAGGCATTTTAGAAATTATCACAAGGAACAAAACAAACAAATCAAGAGCTGATAGCATGACATCTTTTGGACTGATGGCTGAACAGTTTTAATCATTCAGCATCTAGCAGGACACACATTGGAAAGCCAAAATCCAGTGAGTGACAGGGACTCATGCAGCAAGGTAAAGCTTCTTAAGTGTTTTCTTGTAGTCTCTAGTATTACAAAGACCTTGAAAAATAAAATAATTGATTTTCATGTGGTAGTTATGTTTTAATGCAGAACTGCTGATATGCACTGAGAAGAACAGACGCATTACACAGATTGTTTGAACTCTTTTTTGCTTTCTGATGAACCATGGTGCATACAGATCAGGAGAGGGATTTAATAGTTGCCTAGCTTCACAATCAAAACTGAAGTCACATATTTACAACACCATAAAATTCTGCACTTGGTCTGGTTTGCCTTCACACTACAAACGAACCACTTGGAAGGGCACCAAGATCCTCTTTGTCAGACACAGCAAGACTTCTTAAAAAGGCCCCGGCACAGTCTACTTCGATTTGCTTGTTGAATTTGCTGGATTTTGCGAGAGTCAGTTTGTGGCTGTAGCATGAATACAAATGCTAAACCGAGTATGTCAAAATAGTTGTTAGCATTTATTGAATGAGTGCAGATTCAAGCCTTTGCCTTTAAGTCTTTGAGTGGTTCTGGCATCACATGTTAAATGATACATTTGTCAGCATAAATAGTTTTATATGATTAAACAATTATAATCATCATTATTATTCGAACTCACCTAACTGTCAAGAGCCCTTTAACACACATTTCCTGTCCACCTTTTAGGTACAATTTAAAAATGATTGTAATATTACTCTGAAATGTGTTTCTAACGTTCTTTCACCTCTCATGATTGTTAGTGTAGTGGGGAAAATATTCTGAACAACTATGATTATAATGCAGTCCAGAAAAACACCAACTAATTACACTACACTTTAAAATGACCTTTAAATTATTACCTTGAATGTCACATTTTTGTCTTTATAAAGGGAGAATTATTGGCTAAACAATTGCATTGAATTGCTTTGGATTTTACAAGTGTACTTACACCAAACAACATTTATGTACATTTTTAAGTATTGCATTAGAAAAAGTTAATGAAAAGGCTCTCGTAATACCACACATCAGCTACTGCAACTCCTTACTGGCAGACCTCCCTTCATGCACAGTCAAACCTCTGCAGATGATCCAGAATGCAGCAGCACGTCTGGTTTTCAACCAGCCAAAAACACACACAGTAACTCACTGTTCAGATTGCTTCACTGGCTTCCAGTTGTTCCCACATAAAATTCAAAACTCTGGCACTTACGTTCAAAACTAGACTGAAAACAGGTTCCTCCTACCTGAACGCTCTCATTCAGGTCTACACTCCCTCCCGCTCACTTCGCTCAGCCAAAAAAAGGCGCCTGATACAACCACCACAAAAGAGCTGGTCAATAGCTAGACTCTTCTACTCTGTGGTTCCCCATTGGTGGAACGAGTTACCAAAGTCTGTTCCACCTGCCGACCTGTCCTGGGTGTCCCCTGCCTTCGCCCAAGTCAGCTGGGATAGGCTGCAGCACCCCCCGCGACCCTAATGAGGATAAAGCGGTATATAGAGGATGGATGGATGGATGGATGGATGTTCCACCTGCAGAGTCCCTCGCAGTCTTTAAGAAAAGACTTAAAACCCTATTCTTCACTGAACAGCTTTGCATAAGGTCCTAATCCAGGTTGTTTTCTCCTGACCAGATCCTTGCCTGTGTTGGATGCACATTGCTAAATGAAATTGTAGAATTGTAGAAAAACAACATTTAAAGAAATCTGTGTGAGTTAAAAATAATAACTTACTTGAGGTGGTTTTTAACTTTTTCAAGAAAGAGGTAATGTGCATTATGGGAGATGGTAAGACCATTTCTGAATATGTTCTGATGTTTTGAACATATAACTTACATGACTAACCCTCTGTTTACACATCTCTTGCTGTCTTTGTCTCCAGATCACATGAGACATGAATGATACCAGCTAGTATGAGAGAATAAATACAACTTGTCCAATAGAAAACAATTTCTGGAAACTTCTCACCTTTGCCCTAAAATAAATGGCCAGAGTTAACATTTTTAAATTTTTTAAGTCTTTTTCTTGTGAGGTTTTGATGTAGTTGCAAGAGGAGGGACTTTCTTTCTGGCTTCTTCTACTCTGTTTATTATGGCAGGACATAAGCTATACTGCCACCTTGTGATACATTTGCACAGTCTTGTTTATTTAACATTGTTGTGACATTCAAAAGTAGCTTCAAATTCATTCACTGTCATACGGAAACATGGCTAGTGTGTCTTCATTCAGGTCACTTTAACAATATGTTTTTTAACATTCTTCACATTTTAAACGAGGTATGAAAAATATAACTATCCGTCCTAATTTGTGAGCTGAGTGAAACTCAGAGATTCAACACAGCAGTGTAGATTCTCAGTCATCTATTTCATGGTAGTCCAAGGAACTTCAGTAAAACAACAACTGAACTTCTCTTTCAGGTGCTTGAATATATTTTACCTCTGATCCAAGAGTCTTCCTATTTTCTGAGCTTCGATATTATCATAACCAGCCAGCATCAGTTACATCATTCAGCTCTGAGACCTTTAAATGCCAACATATTCTTTCTTACACTGTGTTTGTGGTTTGTAATCAGTCTGTAAATCCATGTAGACATAGAATGCACTGCCAATTGCAGTTACAGTTTGAGTGAACACAAGAGCCTTAAACACTCTATGTTGAGTAAACATAGGTGTCCTAAATTGCACTAACTTTCTTTATTTTGACTGTCAAGGCATGGAAGCTGGCCACTGGAAACTAAGCCTGCTGGTGTTGCAGTGGGGAGCTAAGAAAAGGGTACATAGAGGAGGGAGGAGCATCTGTTTAGGCTTTGCCTCAACCGCTCCATTTAGAACTAGAAAAGCACTCAGAGAGCACAGTACTCCGCAGAGGCTGCTCAGTCATTGTATGATTTCCAATGGATGAAATCTTTAAGCAATTTGTGGTCCGCCGTGGTTGATTTGTAGTAGGATCTCAATCGTGATCGTCAGCAGGCAGCTGGTGTAGTGTTCACTTGTAGTCATAGTTACAGTGACGCCGTTCCACTATCTCGCAATGATACAGAAATCTTTTGCAAATCTGTAGATCCAGACTATAATCTACATCAACACCAAAATCTAATCACTTGGTCATTGTGTCATTTCTGACTTTCCCTCAAAATTTCATTCAAATTTGTTTGCCCGTTTTTGAGTAATGTTGCAAACAAAGAGACAAACAGACAAACCAACACCTTTAATCACATAACTTCAGCCGCCTTCCTTGGTGTAGTAATAAACTGGTTTGTTACAGCTATGGTTAGAGTGAAAAAGGTTACCCTGCTGGACCCCATTGCCACTTATGTATTTAACCCATACAACAATTTTAACATACACTACCATTCAAAAGTTTGGGGTCACTTATAAATGTCCTTATTTTTGAAAAAAAAAAAAAGAATCACTTTTTCAATGAAGATAACATTAAATTAATCAGAAGTACAGTCTGGACATTGCTAATGTGGTAAACAACTATTCTAGCTAGAAATGGCTGATCTGATTTTTATTGGAATATCTCCATAGGGGTACAGAGGAACATTTCCAGCAACCATCACTCGTGTTCTAATGCTACATTGTGTTAGCTAATGGTGTTGAAAGGCTCATTGATGACTAGATAACAATTGTGCAATTATGTTAGCACATGAATGGGAAGCATGAAATTGTCTCGGTGACCCCAAACCTTTGAATGGTAGTGTATGTTGAGCAGCATGAGTGCCAGGACTGTCCCAGAGTCAACAAAAAGTGTTAAAGGGTTAAAAACACAAGCATGCTGTTCTTATATCCTGCACAATGTAATTTGGAAGGTCCTCATGAGTACAACATCCCTGCTGCACATTGAAACATGCTACAATTACATATTGTATTATCTACAGTGCCTACATTAATAAATGATTATAAATTTGCCCTGAATCTCATGAAGAAATATTTCTTTCTGCAGTCTTTGTGAAATCTAAGAAGACAAATAAACATACAAGGTGCACTAACATACCTGTGTTTCATGTTTACTCATCCAGGTTTGTTTGTAACAAGCCTCAGTAAGTACAGATCATCAAAGTATGGTTTTTCATCCTTTGTCTGGAGCAATGAACCAAACTGATGCCGCCTATACACAGAGACGTCTGTTTTGCATCTTTGTCACTGATGGTTCTATCTCTCTTTTTGCTCTCTTTGTCTATTCTGAGTATACTTCACAGTATGAATGATGTGTAAAGGCAAATGACACTTTCAAACCTCATAAAGATCTGCAGACACTAAAGCCTTCAAAGACCTTAGAAACACACATATACGCTGTGTAGCTCCATCTTTTCTAACACTATGTACACTGAGGATAAGCTCAGCAGCAAGACCAGCTCAAGGAAGATATTTAATATGAGCCATGCAGCCCCATAAAATGGTTGTTCCTGTGTACTGTACTTACTAATCTCATTACGGTTCATTTAACCCTTTGGTTCGTACAGCTACACCCACCAGCTCCAGTAGGCTATCTCAAGAGACTGAGCTGGGAGAATTAGAGAGGGGCACTTAGCTCTGCTACTTCTCCTCCCTTCATTGTCAAATCCCAGTTCTTTTGTAAGCAACTGTGAAAAGATCAGACAACATAATGTGAAGACCATAAAAGTAAAAGGTTCTTTTTGATTCTGATCTGACAACATCTATAAAAGCATCACTATTTCATAATTGTTTACAGAAGCTTTTCAATAAAGACAGAATTATAGAAGATGAGCTTTCATTTGGTGCGTTGGTGTAAATAATAAGGCCTGTTTGAGCAGCTGTGCTATGTTTCTTATGTCATAACAATAATACAGTACTACTTTATTCGAATGTGGGTCTTGGAGAGTGACCATGTCCGGCTTTTTCAAACCCGCTACTGATTTGACAGTAGTAGCTGCAGGGCAGAACCATTGATCCAAGGCCTGGATGTTTCAAATGGAAAAGATCAATCAAAAGCAAAAGGGTTATCAGATTGTATGAAATCTAATAATATGACTCTCACAAGGAGAGCTCTCTGCACCAGTGTAACCATCGATCCCTTTCTCAACATGCTGTTTCAATTAGACAGCTCTTATCAATGGCTTGCCCATATGGAATAACACCAATCTAAATGGATCAGTATTTTTTATGTGCTGTCCAATTTTACAAATACATCCAATTTTGTGAACAGGGCCACCTGTGAAATAAATCTTTGTACAATTTTGTGGTCCCTATGTCAAATTGTGGCACAAACTGTTCACCGAACAGGGCAAAGCAAACATAAATATTGGCAAGTGTGAACCTTCCATTTTGTTGTGATGTCCCCAGGTTGTAACATCAGAGATTTTTTGTGTTATTCTCTGAGTGATGGGGACCCTCAGAGGTTTTGACAGTTACAACCAAGCGCTCAGGTTGCAGGAAGATTTATTTTCGGGGCAGAAATTTGTCTTTTTGTTTTACTTAGGTCTTTGTAGCATAGGCATTCATTTGTTACAACATAGACATTTTGAAAACAATGGTCCTTAAAGACTGTGTAATGACATTATCTGTTACCCACATGAATATAGTGCGCACTTCACCGAGCAGTACTAACAGACAGAATGGGGAAGCATCTTTCCATAGATTCCTCAATCATTTTGTCTCTGATGAATTTTAGTGGTGCAGCAGAAAGCATTTATTTGCCTTTTTTAAAATCTGCCATTGTAGCGTGTGAATTCTTAGTTGTGCAGATAGCCCTATGTAAATCTTAATTTAATGTGACCTTCTTTTCCTTTCATGAAAGGGATGAGTCATCAGAAAGGATGGCTCAAATTCCATTACCAATGAGGCTCGGGCATGAGCTAAAAGTGAAAGCATGGCAACAGCCAGCCAAAATGAGTCCCAGAATAATTATGTTGACTTGGAATAAAAAATGTAAAAATGAGGTTCTTCATTATATTCATGACATGTTTTGCCAGCTGATTATAGAGCCATGCCTAAAAGCTGTTTCTTTTTCTCCCTTTGGTGAATTTGCTGACATTTG
The DNA here is from genome assembly GCF_021347895.1 of Acanthochromis polyacanthus. NCBI lineage: Eukaryota > Metazoa > Chordata > Actinopteri > Pomacentridae > Acanthochromis > Acanthochromis polyacanthus. The sequence continues at coordinate 36,284,434 of NC_067117.1, read as the reverse complement.
GCAGAAATTTAATGCTGTATTTTACCCCATGAACAATAATAAGTTGTCACCTCTTTATTCTTCGCACTTTACTAACTTGTCATTATTTCCTTGGTTCCCTAAAACGCAGTCGAGAATATCTGTCTTGTTTCATTTATTTCACTTTCGTATGCAATGTCAAGAGCAACAACTTCCCTACCAATCGCCTTTCCTCACCTCAACTGCTTCCATCATTGTAGGGCCAACATGTAACAGTGAAGTTATCAGCTTAGCACAGTCTGGTTAAAATAGAGCATGACTATCAGCATTAGAGGGGAAATGGGCTTAACTTTGGCTTGGTAGCTCTTGGTGTCTTTCATGTGAGCATGACTCTGGTTTATCAGACCCCCCTATGATATGTCACCCTTGTGATAACGGTGACCACAAAACAGCATTACAGGAAAACATTAGAAGAATTAATTTATTGCCTTGTTTCATATTTCAATTGCTCAATGTGATTTAGAAGCCCTTGTTTTGGAGAACCGAGGTAAAGGTTCAAGATTGAAAGGTCGTATTTCATAAAGCACTAAAGCGGAGCAATTATAGTTTTAATCAGCTGAGGTTCACTGAGGGAATACAAAGTAACATGTGGCGCTCAGGATGACTGAATTAAAGCAGAACCCGTCTTCATAGTCTGTCACTGACAATTGATCAAACACAATTGCCACTTGCTGCTCCTGCATCTGTAACATTATCTTATGACTACAGGGGTACCACATTCAAAGAAAAGAACAACAATTTACTCTTTGAGTGGTTTTATTGGTCTTTTTGTCTGATCTCATGATGTTGATTTCAAAGACAAGGGAGGGAAGATGCAGCCTGACAATCCCTGATTAAACATGCAACTAGAACAAGAGGCAGCCTGAGTGTTTCTCCTTGTATACTTTTAGGGGTTCTGTATGCAGAGTTGGAGCACAGAATATACCTCTGAGGTTCAGGCCTAAGGGACTGTGACCAGCCCCACTGAGCCCATAATATACATACAGTATAAGCATGCGATACACCCACACATCCATTCACTTCGCTTCCTCATAGTAATGCTGACATATCAGACCATTGTTTGTCACTGTCATATTTTCAGAGCCTCAGCTTAAGGGAGCATCCATGTGCATTCGGCACTCATGCATTTTTCATGAATACCCAATGGAGATCCTTTGAAATACTACGTTCCATATTCGCCATCAGAGTTTGGTTTCTGCATGTGTGCTATGTGGTAGAGGGGGGGAAAATTGCATTGGCTCCTGATAAAGGCCACAGAAGATGAATACGCCTGACGGAAAGGAACCCTTTAAAAGTAGGGCAGATTAATTAGAATAACTATGACCAAGACTCCTAACCTATCCAAACTGAAGAGAAAAATCTTCTTTGAGGGTTCATCACCCTTAAAAATATCATCACTCCTTCTTCTCTTAGTGGTCTGTTTCGAAAAATACTTCTGCTAACACACCAGATTTTTATTATTTCACTGCAGAAGCTATGGTTCAACAAATGCTATCAATCTCTGTAATATGGAGGTCTGCATTAGACACCCGGCTCAGTGCTTGGCCCCGCAGAGACTCCTGAGCTGAATGGGACAAAGTGAGCAGAAGAAAGTGAGCATAACAGAGTGGGAGTGAACTTATTCAGCCACTGAGAGCCCTCGACTACATAAGGAAAAATACGATGGAGCAGAAAGGGGGAGGGCTTAGAGTTAACCCCTTAAGCTTCAGTGTACCGCCGGCAGTACACCTACTAATTTGCATAGGAATTTCAAGAACACGATTATACAAACACTATACGCCGATGGAAAGCTTAGATTCTCATGAATCCGCCGGGATAAACCACTTTCAGATGCGATTACCACAGCGGGTGAGAAAAACACATTTGTCCGACAAAAACGAATATTCATCCATCCGTTCTCTATACACGGCTTCAACGCACACAGCGCGACTCACATTTATTATTACACACAAAAAAAAAAGATTCCACAAAAAACGGCCATAATCCAACCTTTTACATCCAGATGACACAAGCCAGTAAACTATTTTATCCAAAACATGTCCTGAAGCCGGTATAAAATCCCCGAATCGGTCATTTTCAAGGAAATGCACCTCGCGATGCCCGTCCAATATTCCCTGTATTTTTCGTAATTTTTTTTATTTAAAAATAGAATATTAGCGATTTTTTGTACTGAAAACGGCTGGAATTGACTGAAGCTTAAAGGGTTAAATGGAAAGGGAAAATGACAAAACACGTTTTCACACAAAGACAACAATAAGAGTGACACCGAAGCATATAAAGGAGGAAGAAGAATGGAGGCAATGATGCAGCAGTGGAGAAGAAGAAGAGGGATTCACTTGTGTTGAAAAGTTCACTTCCTCATCCTTTTGCTCCCACAGGATCAGATACATGCTATGAGGAGTGTACGCTTAATTAACTTCTTCTTGTTCACCTCTGAGCTCAATTTTTAAAAAATAAGCTCTCCTTGAAAAATGTCAAAAATACAATTATATGCTACACTTATTCCTGACAATTCAATTTTCATCAAACATAAAAAGTCTTAATTTCACACACTGAACATTTCCAATGGCTCCATTGGTTGTATGCTATTTGGTGTACAAAAAACCCCACCAAATGAGGTTCTTACGAGTGTCATAGCAGTCAGCAAACCATTTTCTTGAAAGTTTTGCACTTACTTTTAGACCTGTAGTTGACTGACTTGAAGCATACAGGCTTTCTGGTCTGGAAGGGGCAGATAGCATTCACCTTTCAGATCTTTTTCTTTTCTTTTTAACAAATGTCAGAGGTAGCCAGTGTAAGGAGCAAGTGCAGGAAAATCTCCTTCCTCTGCATCACATCACAAAAAGATTTGGGTTACTGTTCTGTACATCTGCAAGAAAGTGATAAACATGTCCCCTTCTAGCTATTCAGGGGTTTCCTTCTCTTGTCCTTATGACAGGAAATTAGGAGGAACATGGAGAATGAGGAAACAGCTCAGAACTGTGGAAAGCGTATTAAACTGAGCTGAATTTTAAAGCTTAGCAAGTCGCCATGATGCCTGTCAAGCTGAGTGTTTCATGTACAATAGGTTGATTTTGAAAATATCCACTAAACAAATGAGTTGCCATTGCTTTGCTTTGACAGCCCGTACTTTTAAAAATGTAATTTGGTACGTTGTTGAAAAAGGTATATATTAGTCGATAATTTAAAACAAGACACATTTCTGGTTGAATTATTACAAATTTATACCATATGTAGCTTCATCTTATTAAAATTACATTAACTTAAAAAGAAAAATAAAGCAATTTAATATTTGATGAAGCAAAAATTTGCAATTTTATGTGCAAAAATTCAATTTTAATTCTATTCAGTACCAGAATTTTTAATTTAAACAGATGCTGAGCTTAAGTTCATCATTGTCTGTGTAATAGATTCAAATGTGATGGAGCATGACCACAAGAGACACCACCAATAGTACAACTGTAACACAAAAACTCATGAAGAAACTGATTTGATAAAGTGTATTGAGTTGTTCAAAGTGTTATACATATTAAGTCACAAATAAGTGCAAAAGTAATGAATTAAACAAAAAAGATTTTAAAAATGCAAGATCAAAGGTTTAAGATCAAAGTACTAAAATGTAGGCTCATTAAGAACTACTAAAAGTTTTTTGTTATAAAATACACGAATGTTTTGAGAAATTTTTATGAAAGAATGAAAGAGGATTTTATTTTAAATACTTTTTTTTTCTTTTTACTTTTACTATGCCAGGGAACATGGTGCAGTTATGTGATGATTGGTGTTGGTTTGTTCATCAGTTTGTTTGTCTTTTTGTCAATTTGCAACATTACTCAAAAACGGAGAAATGGATTTGGATGAAATTTTCAGGGAAGGTCAGAAATGACACAAGGTCCAAGTGATTAGATTTTTGCAGTGGGATTATAGTCTGGAGGCACGGATTTGTTAAAGATTTCTGTATCATTATTAGATAGTGGCACGGCATCACTTTAACTATGACAAGTGACCACTAGGTCAGCTTCCTGCTGTCAATCACATGATTGAGATACTACAAATCAACCGCTGCAGACCACGGAATCATATAACGACTGAGCAGCCTTGGTGAAGCACTGTGCTCTCTGAGTGTTTTTCTTGTTTTTTAATTGTGATAGGACGGGAAAAAGATGTCATAAGTTTGTAAAACATTTAACAGTTTAAACCCTGTACATCCTGAATAGTATTTCTTCAAATCAGACTTTCAAATTGAAGAAGTCTATAAGTTGTTCAGAGCTCGCAATTTATAGAAATAATGTTGAGAATCCATTCACTTGAATTATGTGAATACAGCATTGCTCCATTTCACAAACAGAACACACGTTTCACCATGTGAAATATGTACACACGTGGACAAAATTGTTGGTACCCCTCAGTTAAAGAAGGAAAAACCCACAATTCTCACTGAAATCACTTGAAACTCACAAAAGTAACAATAAATAAAAAATTATTGAAAATTAAATAATCAAAAACAGCCATTACTTTTGAATTGTTGATTAACATAATTATTTAAAAAAACAAACTAATGAAACAGGCCTGGACAAAAATGATGGTACCTCTATAAAAGATTGAAAACTATTTGACCAGAGTGACATGATTAACTCAGGTGTGTCATTTAATTGACATCACAGGTGTTTCCAAACTCATAATCAGTCAGTCTGCCTATTTAAAGGGAGACAAGTAGTCACCCTGCTGTTTGGTGAAAAGGTGTGTACCACACTGAACATGGACAACAGAAAGCGAAGGAGAGAATTATCCCAGGACATCCGAAAAAAAATTATAGACAAACATCTTAAAGGTAAAGGCTATAAGACCATCTCTAAACAGCTTGAAGTTCCTGTGACAACAGTGGCTCATATTGTTCAGAAGTTCAAGACCCACGGGACAGTAGCCAACCTCCCTGGACGTGGCCGCAAGAGGAAAATTGATGACAAATTGAAGAGACGGATCGTTGGAATTGTATCCAAAGAGCCCAGAGCAACCTCCAAAGAAATTAAAGGTGAACTCCAAGGCCAAGGTACATCAGTGTCAGATCGCACCATTCGTCGTTGTTTGAGCCAAAGTGGACTTCATGGGAGACGACCAAGGAGGACACCACTGCTGAAAAAAACTCATAAAAAAGCGAGACTGGAATTTGCAAAAATGCATGTTGACAAGCCACAAAGCTTCTGGGAGAATGTCCTTTGGACAGATGAGACCAAACTGGAGCTTTTTGGTAAGGCACATCAACTCTATGTTCATAGACTCAAAAACCAAGCATACGAAGAAAAGAACACTGTCCCTGCGGTGAAACATGGAGGAGGCTCAGTAATGTTTTGGGGCTGCTTTGCTGCATCTGGCACAGGGTGTCTTGAAAGTGTGCAAGGTACGATGAAATCTGAAGACTATCAAGGCATTCTGGAGAGAAATGTGCTGCCTAGTGTCAGAAAGCTTGGTCTCAGTCGCAGGTCATGGGTCTTCCAACAGGACAACGATCCAAAACACACAGCCAAAAACACCCAAGAATGGCTGAGAGAAAAGCGTTGGACTATTCTAAAGTGGCCTTCTATGAGCCCAGATCTGAATCCCATTGAACATATGTGGAAGGAGCTGAAACATGCCATTTGGAGAAGACACCCATCAAACCTGAGACAACTGGAGCTGTTTGCTCATGAGGAGTGGGCCAAAATACCTGTTGACAGCTGCAGAACGCTCATTGACAAATACAGAAATCGTTTAATTGCAGTGATTGCCTCAAAAGGTTGTGCAACAAAATATTAAGTTATGGGTACCATCATTTTTGTCCAGCCCTATTTCATTAGTTTGTTTTTTTAAATAATTATGTTAATCAACAATTCAAAAGTGATGGCTGATTTTGATTATTTAATTTTCAATAAATTTGTATTTATTGTTACTTTTGTGAGTTTCAAGGGATTTCAGTGAGAATTGTGGGTTTTTCCTTCTTTAACTGAGGGGTACCAACAATTTTGTCCACGTGTGTAAGCATGGAGAGAAAAGAAATTCTACAATCTACAGTAGATTTAGACATGTATCCAAATGTGTGTTGTACTTTCTTTGCTTTCCCACCCCTCCCTCTCCTCCCATCCCTCCCCCTTGCCCTCCTCTGTCCCTCTCAACCCGCCCGGCCAGCAGGCAGATGGGTCCCCCCTATATAGAGCCGGGTTCTGCTCAAGGTTTTTTCCCTGTTAAAAGGGTGTTTTCCTTGCCACTGTCGCCTTTGGGCTTGCTCTGGGGGTCAGGCATATGGGTTCTGTAAAGCATCTTGAGACAATTTGACTGTAATTGATGCTATATAAATAAAATTGAATTGAATTGAATTTACAGATATACATCTGAGAATGAAATGAATCAGGATACAGCAATACAAGGGTTAAATGCAAATTCAAAAAACAGTGAAATAAATACTGCATCTGTGTAAATCTTGCAAACGTCTATCTACCACCTTAAAGCTCGTGTTCGGAGTTTGAATCGCAGCGTCTCCCAAAACACTGTTGGTCCCACCCTCCCTCTGATTTCGCCCCTTTATTTGTGCACGTGCGCAGTACCTGAGAGGAGTGCCCGGAGTGCTGTAGTATCTTGCCTGTTTTGCTGTTTTCCCCTCTTCTACATTTAGTACATTTAGTAAATAATAAAGAAATTACGTTAGAATTCTGTATTGAGTCTAACTTGTCCTAATACCAAAATAACATGAATCTGCTCGGACGAACGAGTAAAGTTTCAATATGTGATTACACTTGTGTATCCCTCTCGATGACGTTGTTTATCAAACTTAGTGCATTTACGCGTGTATATGTGTTACATTGTTTATTTATTTCTATCTAGAGTTCAGAATTGCATGACTCCTCTGATGAAGAGTATGTCCCAGACGCCCCAACATCTTCCTCCAGAGGTCGGGCATCTAAACGAAGCCGTCAGGCGGGCTATGGAGGCCGTGGTCGGGGAGCGACGCGAGCACCCCAAGTCAAAAAATGTCCTGCAGTCTCTTGGCCTAACAAGCCGTGGGATTGGTAACTTTTCTGAAAGTTGCTGATCCCTGATGCTCTCTCCTCCACAAGCAAAACAAATGTGCGCGCGGTTGCGTAATACGTAGCTCGTGCACCTCTGCATGGGCGTGCTTGCTGTGCGCGTAACCGTTGATTGACAGCATGACAAAGCGGAAGCTCGAACTTGATTGGCTAGCTGCCGACTGGCGCTTTTTGGAATAACATGGGGGTCTATGAGAGGAAGGCGGAGCTCATGAATAAATTTTCATATCGCGTCATACTAACATTATATTATAGTATCGAACTAGACTAACACATTTAAGCTTTGTTAAACAATGATGCATAAATTGAAAACAAAGGGAAACTCCGGACACGAGCTTTAAGTACAACAATTTTTCTTTACATCACGCTTGTTCAAATTCAGACTAACACCTGTTCCCAGTTGGGCATCTGTCACATAATCCTTTCAGTCCTCCCATTTCTCTCAACGGCTGGAACAGCAGCCAAACAGTTGCACCATGAATACAGGTCTACATCTATTCCACCATCTCCTATATTTAGCTCACTTACATTATGTTTTTTTTTCCTTTCTCTGAAGAAATGTGAACAGTTGAACACCTTGTTGCATCATCCCACAGTGCTCTGGCAGAAGCTTCTCTGCCTGCTCACTGTGCAGTGTGTGTTCCACAGTGTGCTAAAACTGGGAAACATAACACCTTTGATACACAACTGTTCACCACCTTCAATTAACACCTCAGGGAAAAAATGGAGGCAATAACAGTGGATGTTGCTGTTTCTTCATCAGAGGGATGATTCTTGTTCATGATGACTTTCATCACAGTTTTGTGGTTTTGGCTCCAATTCTTAAAAAAAAAAGTTCCTCAGACCATTACAACATTTTGAACTTGAAGTCACAATCTTTATAATTCAGCAAGCAAAATGTCACGTGTCATTGTGTCTTTTAAAAACCCTAAATGTGCTCTGTAATCCAGTAATCAAAGCCTTCAAATCCAAACAGATCTCTTAGACTTGATACATCTCCTCCAGAGCTGCTCTGACTGAACATGACTAGTCATTATCACTTCGCTATCATCTTCATGAACTTAATGTTTGTGGGGTACAATGTGTTTTCTATCATCATTCACCAGGGACAGGAGTTGAAAATTAGCTCAATGCTATACACTCTATATGTAATGCATCAGTTCTATGATAATTGCATGGACCCTGATTAAATAAATTAATAAAATAAAAATGAATAAATCATCATTTTTGATGATGAAGGTTTCATTGAGATGCATACATTTGGTACCTTTTCCCCCTTGAGGCTATTCACACAGTCCATTCTTTTGGATTGGTGGTTTTGCTGAAAATTGAAACCTTTATTCGATGTTTACTTTAGCACAGAAAGCAACAGATTTCATTTCCCCCACAGTTTAGTGTTGGTATCTGGAGCTATTCATTTTCCCCTCCAGCCCAACCAGCAGTTTTGTCCTAAAAGAAACCCACAGTTGCTTCCCAGTAAACACTGTACAGTGTGGATTTGGGGAAAAATGCAGCTTTTGTCGTGAATTGACAGAGGTACAGTGTACTTCTGAGTTGTAGCCAAATATACACCACCATTCACAAGTTAGGGGTCACCCAGACAATTTCATGTTTTTCATGAAAATTCACCCTTTTATTCATGTGCTAACATAATTGCACAAGGATTTTCTAATTATCAGCCTTTCAACATGATTAGCTAACACAATGTACCATTAGAACACAGGAGTGATGGTTGCTGTATCCCTATGTAGATATTTCATTAAAAATCAGTCATTCCCAGCTAGAATTGTCGTTTACCACATTAACAATGTCTCGACTGAATTTATGACTAATTTAATGTTATCGTCAATGAAAAAGTTGATCTTCCTTCAAAAAATAAGGACCCTAAACCTTTGAACAGTAGTGTGTGTATAATATTTACTGAGGGCTTTTTCTTGGTTTCTTCAAGTTATAGTAAATGTCCCCTCATGGTTTCTTGTACATTTCAAGACTATTTTTCAGTGTTCCAACTCTAAGCTTCAATCCACAGAAAACACTAAGAAAGGGTTTTGTGTGGATTGTCCAGACTCAAGTCTACTCAGGGCTGGCCTTGTTTTAAGGTTGCAGTGGCCTCTTGGCTTTACTGATGAGCCTCCCTGTTGGACTATCATCCATCTTGGACAGACACTCTGATCTCAGTGAGGCCCTTGAGGTGACACTTTTCCTCCACCTTTTGATTGCGCTGCTCAATATGTTCCGAGGTTTACTTGTGGTATGTGGAATCGTTTTTTTTTTGTTGTTGTTTTTTTTTTATCTTTCCTCTAATTGGAAACTTTCAAACAGAAGGGTAATAAAAATATGTAGCTGCCTGCATGCTGATGATCAGCAATATGTAATTCTAATCAGAACTGGTTTAGTTGATGTCAGCTGAAACAAGGGGAAATCTACACGCTTTGGAATATGACTAAAAGTCCTAAGCAAAGCTTATGAAATGTCTTTATTAGCACTGAAATATTTATTTAATATGAATGTATATATTTAAGCTATATTAGTTTCTCCACCATAAACATTTCAACAGTTGGGTGATTCTCACGAACATGGTACAACTTTTAGCGAAATTGAAAAACCATTAATTTCACAATTTTTCCACCTCTTTATAAAATAGGATCTCATGTCATTATTCAGTTTGAAATTAGAAAGTATATTCACATTTTTTAGGTATTTTCAGACGTTTTTCTTGAGACTTTGAGGAAATAAATTCTTTACCATAACATGTTTTTAATTACGAAATATGAAAAAACAAAACTTTTTTTTGCCTTTTTTGACAACAAAGACTTTCTTGTGATCAAGGGTAGTGGGTACCACAAAAAAATATCTATTACTAACAAATCATATTATTTTTGTACAAACATTTATTTCATCTCCGTAACATGGAAACAATTTTTTACATTGATTTTCATTGTTTTTGGATATAAACATTGCACTGAAAAAACAATGACACAATAGTGAAAAGGCTCTTTCACATTTAATTAAAAGATTAGAAGTTATGAATAATTAAATAATGTAACTGTAAAAATTCATCAAAAACTGTACATTACGGTAATGAAAAAAAATGTAACGGTAATGAATAACAATGTTTCGGAAATGAACACTTCAAACTTAACTACTTTAATTAAACAGTAAACAATAAACAGTTCTATTTAAACTATTTTATTTCTACTTGTATGTATGCATGTTGTTATTTTCATTGTTTTTACACCCCCCCGAACGTGAAATGTTTAAGTCTAAGTCCTGAATATAATAATAATCATCACAACGTGTGAGTCTATATCATTTTGCTAAACTTTCAGATCCAAATTTAGTGTTGTTTTCGTAAAAACAGGCAATCAGGGGTGAAGACACATTCCCATGTATTTATGCATTTGGCCATGTAAAAACCTGTACCTGAAACATGTTCATGATCAAAACTTTTTGACCCAGAAAAATATTAATTTCATGTCCAATTTACCTTCTTTTCCTCCTATGTCCAATTCTTCAACCCTCACTATGTACAGGCATGCCACTGGGAAATTACCAAATAAGTGAATCCTTGGAAGCGAGGGAGTGGAGCGACCGAGCCGGGGGGAGGGTTTGCAAGAAACTTTTGAAATTTAAAGGCTGAAAAGGTGCATTCTGGTGAACTCTGACACCTAGAATTCTTTAAACATGAAGGCTTAAAAAAATGTCTGTATGGGACCTTCTCGGCACGAGGAACTTGTGGGGCAATGCCACTGGGTTGTTGCACGTACACACTACTGATCCCGTATGTTTGGTCCTGTTGTCGCATCTCTTCCCTCCGCCGGGTGAAAAAATTGCTGGGCATTTGGTGGTTAGAGTGCTTTTTGTACAATTTCCTGGCATGATTTTTCATTTTCATGTGGTCTACCAGCGCTTGGCATCCTCTGTCACTGTATTTTGTCTCATCGTATGTGAACACGATGTACGCCAAAGGAAACATTGCAAGCCAGCGCACTGTTGACAACTACGTGCGATCCAACCCTATACCCCTTACACCCCATATTTTTTTCTCATCGAATTTGGGCGATTCACGTTGGGTCTCAAAATTGATACCTCGATACGCGAATTTTCGCGTATCCGCGACCAAATAACATGCCTGTATGTACCATACCTCACAACTGTAGCATAAACTCAACAAAAACCTCCTCGTTCTCGCTTTTCCTGATGGCAGATGACTCACCTTGTGGCACACCGTTCAGAGATTTCACACAGTAAAAATAGCATGCTTTTCTGTGATTGGCCGAGAGTGGGTCATGACCCGGGCGCGTGATCAAGATTCTGGTGGCTCCAACTATTTCCGACGCCTGCCGAGAGAAAACGTTTGTTTTTCTTATATTATCGCTCGGGCGTTTTCATGAAAAAGTAAGTCGAACCCTTTTTTGTTGTTTTTTACAAGAAAAATAGAGCGCCACTGTGGCTCACACGGTTCAGAATGACTGCGCCATCCAGCAAAACGATGCGCCAATGGCGTGGCGATCGGCTAGCACAAGCCTAGCTGAAGGAGGGATTTTGTTTATTATGTTTGGGATAGCTCTTTTATTTTTGTTGTATCTGTTTGAATTTTCTCTCCATTTTTTCTTTGCTTCTGCAGCTGTCTGGGTGTCAGGTCTGCTGCTACCTTCAGCAACCCTTTTTCCTTGCATTTTTGATATCTGTTAAATGAGAAGTATTCGTTAAAAAGTGTAATGGTATGTGTAGGACTGTTCTTAAGCTGTTTTCACTTGATCAGCAGTTGGTGCTTCGCTCACCACTAGGTAGAGATCAACAAAGTGTTTTTACTGCTGATCACGTGAAGGCAGCTTTGCAGTCACACACACAGATTCACAAATGTGTGTTCTGCTGTTCTCTTTCCCTTATTTAGGCCTACCTTTCTCTTTCTTTTTTCTATACGATATAAATTTTGTCTGTTTCTCCACCCTAGCTCTTGATGCAGCCCTCTTATTTCACTTTCTTTTATTCTTGAGGAATTTAGGTTGGCTTAAGTCAGTAAAACAATATGGACAATAATAAACACTTTAATCATTGTGTAATAACAAAATTTATGAATAGTTTATGTATTCTAAATGTTTTCTTATTTTCTTAAAGAAACTGTTCATTACCGTAATCTTATCTTTCATTACCGCAACAGGCCTCCACATTACACGGTAATGAAAGCTACGCGTTACGGTAATGAATGACATTTACCTAAACTAGCTTAAAATGGCAGTATGCTATAATGACTCAGCAAAAAAAATTTAACCAGCAGTGTCAGCTCTCTACTACTTTCTTTACAGTAAACTATCTAATTGAAAACTTTTTAAGAACATGAAATATTACACATTACGGTAATGATCACTTATGGTGTGGAAGGAGACAGATGTAACGATAAACTTAACGATTACCAACATCAAACAATGCCAAACAATCTTACTTTGTAGCCATCTTTCCTCTTGTGTTCTTTGTGATGCATTATGGGTAAGAATAACTTTATTTAAAATAACACTGTGATTATGACAGGGCCATGAACAAGGTGCAACGGTAATGAAAGCTGCATGCTAGGACACTCCTTTTTCCTCAAATATTTTTTTAAACAACTTAGGTAACCATTATAGCTTATCATAATCTGATAAATAATATCGTTTTAAACAGATTTATATAATTTTCTGTAAAATTGCTTGAATATTCATGATGCTACATTGAGGTGAAACCATTAAATTTTTCACTGGACGCATTACGGTAATGAATATAAAGCTCCAAAATCAGTTAAAAAACAAAAAAAATACAATTTTGGCAACAAATTATGGACAATGCCACATAACAGATGTAATGATCTTTCAATAAAAATTTAATATTTCAGGCTACAGGTCAAGTATGTCCCTAAAATCTTTGAAGACATAGCTTAGGTTGACTTAATGAGAATCACCCAGTTTGGTTTCTGTTATACCTAGTAGTAGTTGTCCTCTTTTAGTTGTTTTGAAACCAAGAGTTTTGTGTATTGGTTTTTCCCCGCCAGTCCCATTGGGGTCTCCATTAGTTTCACTTGTGGCAACTGTTTCTCAGTTCTGCAGATTATGAGTAATAATTCCTGTTGTAGTGTTCCTGGTGATTTGTACATAAATTATGCTTTCCTCCAAATGCCTATCTTTTGTGTCTCTGTTGTCCTGCACTTGAGTCTCTGAACCAGTATCGTAACAGACTCAAGGCTTTCCGGCAGAATACTGAATACTAACGAGATGATGGCGATGTTTCATTCACTTCAACTGGCAGTGATTTTAATGTTGTGGCTGATGAAGCTCCACCCCGTTTATGCTTCATATTATTACAGATAAAGTACTGCTCAAAGGTTTAGGGTCACCCAGACAATTTCATGCTTTCCATGAAAACTCACATTTTTATTCAAGTTCAATGTACCAATGTACCAAAACGGCCTCTGTACACATATGTAGATATCCCATTAAAAATCAGCCATTTCTAGCTAGAATAGTTATTTACCAGGTCAACAATGTCCAGACCGTATTTCTGATTAATGTTATCTTCATTGAAAAACTGATTTTCTTTCAAAAATAAGGACATTTCTAAATGACCCCTCTAAGTGAACATTTGAACATTAGTGTCCATCAATCCATCCATTCTCTATACACTGCTTTATCCTCACTCGGGTCGCAGGGGTGCTCGAGCCTATATCAGCTGACTCGGGCGAAGGCAGGGGACACCCTGGACAGGTCACCAGTCTGTCACACAGCCACACATACAGACAAACAATCACACTCACATTCACACCTACGGGCAATTTAGAGTAATCAATTAACCTCAGCATGTTTTTGGACTGTGGGAGGAAACCAGAGTGCCCAGTGAAAACCCACGCATGAACAGGCATGCAAACTCCATGCAGAAAGATCCCGGGAATGCCGGGATGCGAACCAGGGATCTTCTCGCTGCAAGGCAAAAGTGCTAACCACTACGCCCTGAACATTAGTGTATATTAAGAAATTGTGCCTATTTTTCCACTGCAGAGCTAAAAGACAGCTTTTTTCCCTGGGTGTCAGGCTTTTCAGTTCTGCCCTTAAGGGCAAATTGACACTAAACATCAACCACACAGTAACTGAATTATCTGTAAGAATACAAACACTGTTGATGCTACCATGCCAATCACTTCACAAACCTTTGTGTCTGGTCAAGAATGGCTTCCTGTCTGCATGCAATTTTCTGATGCTTGCTCTAAAAATGGGGGTCAGATACATTTTATCACCAGTTAAATATGTTTTTTCTTCTATTTTTGGAGCATTGCTGGGGTCCAGAGGACATTGGAACATCATTCTCTCTCATCAATGGAACAGCCCATGGGAAGATGGACTGTTAATTTCACTTCAGCACTCAAACTTAATCTGAGTTCAGAGGCATCAGTATGCTCCCTGCTGATGACATAATGCCCACTGACTTCAAGTCATATCCAGTGTCTACTGAAGTGACAAGGTGAACAATGTCCATCACCCTACCCTGGTTCTGCCGCTTAATGCTGTTTATTTAATAACAAATTCCTGACAAGCACGCCCAACAATGCCAGAAATACTTGTCTTTATTAGAGCACATGGTAGCAGACTGAATTTCACCTCTAATCACACAGGGTTACTGCTATTTTTCAATCTGGAAAGTTCACTTCCGAGTTTTGTTTTTCTTTTTATTATAATTAAAAGAAGTCTACAATGAGTCTACATCTGTGTTTTCCAGCCTGGGAATGAGCTGCCAACAGCAGGCTGGACTGTAGTCGGTCTGCAGCTCTATCTGGGCCAGTCGTCTACATGCATACACACGATGCAGAGCAACACAGCATCTCTCAGAGCGACAGCTGAGCTGTGACAGTCACTGTGGGTAAGACAGCGAGAAAAGCATTGAGTGATGATGAAGAAACAGTCTGTTCAAAAAATATGTGGATTCAGTTCAAAGACAGCAACTGCATTCACTTTGTTCAAGGTTCACAATATTGTCAGGACACAGGACTCATTTCTCTCACATGGAAAAGTAAACATGTGGCATGCAATGCCAGTTGGCATTCCTCTGTTGTGCCAATAAGTGATAACACCTTTGCAGAAAATGTGATAGTGAGGTTGACACGTACATGTTTTGATTTTAGAGATGAGTCACAAATCATATTGTTGTATTTTTAGGCTAAATGTTGACACAGAATAGTCACTGGTGTTTTCTAAAAACTGAGTTAAATGTTCTGCTGTAAGTTTCAAGTGTCACAAGCCCATTTATGAAAACATTTATTATTCAAATTCATTTTATTGGAAACCTTTAAAAGCAGTCAGTTTCAGGAGTCAAAAATGGTTCATTTTGTCATGACATCTGCTTTACTCTCAAAAAAAGAAAACAACAGTGAGCTGCTACTGTTCCCACCCCCTCCAGGAAGAAGACTCTCTTTGTGCCGTACTGGAGTAGACACCAAGAATGAATATAATTCCTCTCTGAACAATCATATTACATGGAAACATCATCCAATATACAGCACAGTTGATTTTACCCCATGTGTATGATGAGTTTTCCAGACAATGTTACTTTTTCAGAGACATTCCATTGTCTGACAACAAAAACTGAAAAATATGTAAGTGAGAACAGCTTTTTTGGGAATTTAGCAGTGTTAAAATGCAATTTATGTGCAGCCAGAGAATAGGAGCGATCCAAACAGATATTAACACCAGTTGAGTTTGGGTTGCACAGAAGCACAACAAGCAACAAGGAAACACAGTAATACACAGTGATTTTTTAAAATTTTAATTGGTTTCAAAATCAGTCCTAAAACTTCCACTGTCTCTTGAGGTGACACTTTTCTTCCACCTTTTGATTGTGCCAGTTTCACAATTTCCACAGAGCTCTAACTCATGGGTATAAGATCAAAGCTAATGGTTATGTTGACCAAATTAACCACACAAAGTGCTAAAACTAAAGATTTCCCTACTGTTGAGGCGAGATTACCATCAAAATAAAGGTAATCTACTAGGTCTTGAGTTTATAATAATAATACATTTTATTTATAGGCGCATTTCAAGACACTCAATGTCACCATACAGAGGAAACAGATAAAACAGATTCAAATATACAGTTTAAAACATAAGAATTTTTAAAAATTTAAAAGAAAATTTAGCAATTTTAAAACAGAAGGAGAAGGAGGAATGGAGGTCACATGCTTGAAGTGCATGAAGACTCTTGTGTTCACCTTTGCAATCAAACAGCAAAACAATTGGTGAGCTTTACTCATTGCGGAAACATTTTAAAGTTGGCAGAAGAATCTCTAGACAGTAAACAAACCCGGTGAATTTTGAGGCAGGTGAGGAAAAGCTCACCTGGAAGCAGTGGACAGTGGTGGGGCAGGATCATCATGAGAACATCTGGGTCGGATTCTTACTGACTTGTAAAACTGGGAGGCTATGTGCACCACCGGTCAAAAGTCTGGGGTCACTTTGAAATCTCTGTATTTTTGAAAGAAAAGCTTTTTTTTTTTCAATGAAGATAACATCAAATTAATCATAAATACAGAAAAATACATTTTTACCATATGGGACCATTAAGTTAACATAGACCTTCAAACCATGGCATATGAGTTATTGTTTGATTGTCTCCCTCTGTTGCAACAACTTTGTGTTAGAGTGAAACTGAGTTTACATGCAAACAAAGGGGCAGAGTGGGGATCAGTTCAATTCAAATAACTATATTTGTCCCCAAGGGGCAACTTAAAATGGTATGCAAGCAGCTTAAAAAAGACAACCAAGCAAGACACACAATTACACACAAAAAGACAAAACAACATTAAAAAGAAAGATAGATAGATAGATAGATAGATAGATAGATAGATAGATAGATAGATAGATAGATAGATAGATAGAGATACTTTGTTAATCCCAAGGGAAATTTAAGTGTTCAGCAGCTTACATACAACATAAAATAACAAAAAAAAAGGCAGGTTAGTAACATTAACAGTAAAGGTTAGTACGTAAAACTATTGTAATTTAAGATCAAGAGGGACTGGTACAACTTTACAAAACAAACAAGTTATGTAAAGGAACATCTGACTATATCAAGATAATTAACATGGTTTTCTGCTAAATCTTCTCTGAAAGTCTTTCAATATATCTAAGAAAAAACAGTCTATATACCACACAACTCTTTTAAATTCTAAGAGCGAATGTACTACACATTGCAAGATGCTATTTTGTAGGATTTTAAATTGAAATTAGTTATATTTATGGAACTGTAAGGTTGGCTTTGTTCTTTAAACTGATAAGCAAAAGATTTTATTAATTAAAGCTTTCTTTCAATAGCGGGAGGTTTTTAACATATAAGTCATGGCAATGTAATAGTTAGATTTTTGCTTTTTATGATGGATATTGATGTAAAAAAGAAAGAAAATTGAGAAAAATAGATACATCAAGATGCATTAAAAAATTGACCTGTGATCATATCAAAAGAATCTAAATCGAAGTGAAATGGTGAGACACTTCAAGATTCCAATCTTCAGCACTCCCAGTCACATATACCAGACGTTGACATGATTGATCAAAATTGATCAGACAGACACACTGTGTGACTACTTAGCATTCTCTAGCAGTCAGAATTCCCTAATTGCTTCACTGATGCTGTTTTCTTACATAGAACATGAGGCTGGCATTTAAAGCTACTAGAGACACAAGTGAAACCCAGGGGATTGTTAGAATACTGATTCCCTTCTTTTGAAATTCAGTGCCTAGAAATAACTGAATATGATACAAGCAAATTCCATATTTTTCACTCGTGTTAACCACATTTAGGCAATTTTTAAAATAATTAACAGTCATATTATGTCAAATATTTGAATCTACACAAGAAACAGATGTTGAAGAGATATCTTCCATTCTTCTCCTGCAGCAGGAACATGTCATTATTAAATTATTAACACTTCAGTGTGAGGCTCTCCACTATGTGTAAGTTATGTCAGCACAGCCTTTCTGGCTTGTATGCACTGCATGCAGCAGCATCTCAGCCAGAGGCAGTTTCCATGGGAGGATGGCTTCCCAGATCTCTTCATCATCTAGAGGCTGCTAGACGTGTGTGTAATGGTCTCTCTCATGCCTCACTGCAGACTGTCTTCAGTCTGAGAAAACTACATACAGATGTGGATGGTGGGAGAGTTGACAAACGCTCTTCCACAATTCCCGACTGGTCTAGTGGCCTTTTCACAAATAGACGCCCAGGCAGCACACACAGATTGGAGGCCGTTAAGCACAAACACATGTACCCATGCCCACATCGAGAAGCTATGTGCATGAACGTGCACTCTCAAGCATGTGCACAAAGGGGAAAACACACAGACAGGGTTTGTTTGCAGTTTCTCTGCTCTATTTGGCATTTGTCAACTTCAGTGTCAGGCTGACAATCACTATAGGTCAAACCAAATTGCCTGTTGTCCAAGGTGTCTTGAAAACAAGCCTGCCTAAATAATTACTCACTCAACTCACTCCAGCAGTGTCAGGAAAGACACTGATTCCTTTTATGTTTAGAGAGTATATAATATGTCCAGTTTCATGAATTTCAAATGTCCCTGGGAAGGGAAAAAACATGCTACATAACAGGATCTGACTTCTCTCTTCACTGTGGTCAATCTAACATTACAGCATCTTGACAATCGATCTGCACTGCCCAGCCAAGCTGCTTGATAAGAAGTGCTCAGACTTCTGATTATGTTTTGTGGCCACAGCCGGCCTTCTTGCTGCCTGACACCAGTCTATTACAGCAGTCGTCAGCAAGCAGCAGTAATCACCAGTATAGGTGTTGTGGGAATGATAAGGATGAAAGGAGCATAGCTGAGCCACCAAAGGCTGGTTTCTGACCATCAAAGAGCAATCAATACATCATCTTGTCCAATAACAAACTACATCAACCTTTTGCCTGTCAACAGTTATATTAGAGAAGGGTGTGACATGGAGATTCCATGATGAATTGACATCTGTCAGCTACATATTAAATATTTGTTATCATATGTTTACCTCAATAAAACATATAAAATTCATTTCTATTTTTCATTATTTTTTCTTCAGCAATGTATAGACAACATGACACAATCACATAGTTCACTGATCTGTAAATCTGTTAATCAAGCCTGCACAGATCAATATCAAATGGATACACCTTTATTTTTTCACAGCCAGATTAGCAGATGTCAATGATCACCATAGCTACAAGCAGGGTATAGACACACTCTGGTCAGTGCATTTCATTTGCATTCAATCCAGATTCAGTCTCCAGCTGAAAAATATTCAAATATGATGTGAGAAATGTCTCTACTCTTCTTGCTATAATTTGTTATTAAACAGGGTGAAATAGAAAACCTTCTTTACCAGCTATTGCTTATTTTCATCCACCCATCCATCCATTATCTATACCACTTAATCCTCACTGGGGTTGTGCTGGGAGGTGGGGTGGAAGCTGCAAGGCAAAAACGCTAACCACCAATCTGTGCAGCCCTGCTCATTTTCAGTATCAATAAATCTGGAAATTCATTTCTGTTGATATCTGATTAATATTGTGGCAGTTGTCCAGCAACCAACAGTCCAAACCCCCTAAATATCCAATGTACAATGATGTAATCCAAATGAGCAGGTTTAAAGCTGCTGTCCGGAGTTTCCGTTTGTTTTCAATTTATGTATCATTTTTTAACAAAGCTTAAATGTGTTAGTCTAGTTCGATATTATAATATAAAGTTAGTATAACGTGATATGAAAATTTATTCCTGAGCTCCGCCTTCCTCTCATAGACCCCCATGTTATTCCAAAAAGCGCCGGTCGCTGCCGACCAATCAAGTTCGAGCTTCCGCTTTGTCATGCTGTCAATCAACGGTTACGCGCACAGCAAGCAAGCCCATGCAGAGGTGGGCGAGCTACGTACTACGCAACCGCGCGCACATTTGTTTTGCTTGTGGAGGAGAGAGCATCAGGGCTCAGCAACTTCCAGAAAAGTTACCAATCCCACGGCTTGTCAGGCCAAGAGACTGCAGGACGTTTTTTGGCTCGGGGTGCTCGCGTCGCTCCCCGACCACGGCCTCCATAGCCCGCCTGACGGCTTCGTTTAGATGCCCGACCTCTGGAGGAAGATGTTGGGGCATCTGGGACATACTCTTCGTCAGAGGAGTCATGCACGTAATTCCTTTATTATTTACTAAATGTACTAAATGTAGAAGAGTGGAAAACAGCAAAACAGGCAAGATGCTGCAGCACTCCGGGCACTCCTGTCATGTTCTGCGCGCGTGCACAAATAAAGGGGCGAAATCAGAGGGAGGGTGGGATCAACAGTGTTTTGGGAGAAGCTGCGATTCAAACTCCGGACAGCAGCTTTAAGAGGTTGGAACCAGTGACTGCTTAGTATCTGTGCATATGTGAAGTAAATTATTGATCAGTTATGAAAATAGGTGAATTAATTGTTTTGTTGTTAAATAAATCAGCAAATATTTAATAGTTTAAGGTTTACGATCCGATTGTTGAAATCCACAAAGAACGTTCCCAAAACGTTCAGCTAACCTCAGTAGTGCAGCCACATGTGAAACCACTAAGTCATGGTTTTGTACACTATTAAAAGTTATAACATTATTCTTCTAACTTGCTGCTTTATTAGACATCAATAACGTATGATGCTCAGAGCATTTTCAGATGAAGTCTTGTTGTTTGTGTTTTAGAAAATTCACCTTCCTGCATCCTGCTTTGTCTAGTTTCACCTCATTTTCCAGGTTCTCCTTGTTTCATACATCTATAGTGGAGAGGAAACAAGAGTGAGATGGAAAATGCATTATGTTCTTTGTAAATTGGGGAAAGAGTGTAGAAAACAATGATATACCTGGCTGAGCATCATTGCTCAGATTATTAAAAAATCTTACATGATGTATCAAGAGTTTGACAAGAATCTTGTGCTAACTAACAATAATTTTAATCATCCAATGTTTACCCTATTGTTTTTTAGTTAAAGTTAGAGCATGCAGGATTGTAGAAACAGCAAGAGCAAGCTAAATTTTGAAAGCATAAAACAGTAGAAGTCCCACCCATCTCCTTTCAGGGTTCTCCAAACTAATCCACAAGAGTTGCATTAGCGAGGAGAGAAGTCCATTAAATCTATGTCATGTCTACAAACACAAAACGTGCCAAATGTCCTATTCAAAGCAATATATACTAGCATATGTCAACAAATGATATTTCCTTACAAATCGGCTACAATGTTGGCAGGCAGTGAGCGGATAAATACAAACATATACATATAAAACTCTCATAAAAATGGAGGACGGAGACCACAAAGAGGACGAAGAGACGTATAAATATAAATGAACAAGATTAATTGGCAGTAGAGCAAGATGACGTAGGTTTCAGTGGAACCGTAAAATTTGGTTGCCATTCCTATGCAATCTCCTCTCGAGCTCAAGCAATATGTCTACCTAGCCATGTAGAAGACTCCGGTGATGGCAAAGAGTGCGCGGCGAACTGTTTGGAGGTAGGCAGGGCCTCACTTAGGTATGCAGGCCATCAAATCTATCTATTCGTTTCAAGCATAATGAATCCAGTAACTGGATGGACATGTGACGGCCACAGATAACAGATATGTCTCTTATTACTCTGTCAAACATGACAGAGTTTTGTGATGATCAGTGTACTTTTGTCTGTCTGTCTGTCTGTTCGCAGCTTTACTCAAAAACGGACCAACGGATTCTGATGACATTTTCAGGGTAGGTCAGAAATGTCACAAAGACCAAGTGATGAGATTTTGGCAGTGATGCAGATTGTAGTCTGGGTCTACGAATTTGTTAAAGATTTCTGTATAATTGCAAGATAGTGTCATGGCCTCACTGTAACTATGACTACAAGAGAACACTATGTCAGCTACCTGCTGATGATCACATGACTGCGATGCGACTACAAATCGACCACTGCGGATTTATCAGGACTCCTCCTTCAGAAGTGATACAAGGAACAATTGATTAAATTGAGGGGGTGCTTCTGAGTCCCATCAATTCCCACTGTCAGCTACGTATTTAGGACACACGAGGTATCCATACACAATGCACGCATGTATAACACACGGCTTTGTTCAGTGCAAAGTCTCTTGTTTTGGGTACATCTATATTAAATGGCCACATTCTATGTTGCTCTGATTTCTGATCAACAGTAATTAACAAACAAAAGCGGCATTTCTACAAAAAGTGCTGCATTTCTGACAATGCCATATGGAGGAATGAACAGCCTTGGCGGAGTACAGCACTCTCTGAGTGCTTTTCTTGTTGTTATTGATTTTATGGATTTATTGATTGCTGTAGAGATGTAAAGACACTTTCAACATAATAACTCATTTGCATCTGACAAAGCACTTGTCAATCCAATAACTTAAAACTCAACACGAAATGTACAATCTTATATGACAGAGAAAAGCAAAATACTATTTACATCTGAGGCTCTGGAGCCAATGAATTTTTGTAATTTAAGCTTGCGTCGCTGACATTGGCACGCAGAGGGGTCAGCAGTTGAGCCAACAACCATACGATTAGTAGACAACCTCCTCTAACATCTGAGTTACAGCCGCTCAACCTGATGTTTAATTCAATGAACTAGGTGGGCAGCAAATACTAAAATGTTTATTTCTAACAATATGTGTCCACTCTGTTTTTCACAGAAGCACAATCTGAAAATTCAGCTTCTGTACACGTTATATATGGACACACTCAATTATCTTATGTAGCTGTAGCAAAGAGAGAAATTAGTATGTCAGCTTCTTCTTTTGGAGTTCGCCTTTAGATGATCGCAGCTGTCAAGAAAAATGATCCTCAGGCCCCAGAGGCTGAGAGAAATCCTGACAGTGTTCGTATTTACATGAAGCGATGAATCATTCATTTTTCATATCTGGTTATTCCGATCAAGGCTTTTATAAGTGAAGAATCAGGATTAAACATAAGGCTGCAAAAGAGGTCTAGCAAGAGAAGAAACAGAAAAACTGATGCACCTGTAGGCAATTCAGAATCTTCTAACTAACCCGACCTACATGTCTGTGGACAGTGAAAGGAAACTGGAGCAGCAGCAAACAGCTCACACCAGCATGAGGTGAACATACAGAAAAAAACAGCAATGGGATAAGAAGGCAGATATTCTGATGGTAGAATCGATAAATACTCTCTGCACACAGTCAGTTATCTTTGTCCTTAATCAACGTCATGAAATTCTCATATTAATACTGTAACCCACAGGTTCTACGTGTCTGCGATAAGTGGAGCGCCTCTCCATAAATCCTGCATAGCTCTGCGTTGTGTTCCTTGAGGTGTTTGGGTGCAGGGTGTCATGCAGAGAGAAGAGGATCAGACAGCAGGAGTCATAGTTGTGATGGAGACTTTAATTGCTGCCAACTGTTCCTGCACATACAACCTTCAACAACAGTAGAAGAAAAAGAAAATTTCTGTTTGTTAACGTTCACTATGAACAGTATGTCTAGACTGTGAATAAATAAAAATTACACATCACACATACTGTAGTACTCAAAATAATAGCATTACCCTTCCATTCATTGAGTAAAAATAACCAATAATAAACGTGCAGCTGCTAATCCTTAGGAAATACTAGCATTGTCCAACTGCATGCGCACAAAGCTACCTACCTATAGTACGGACATTAGCAAACACACTATTAAATGCCATTAAGGCTATAATCTTCAACACACAGTCCTGAACGGTGCTTATGACTTCACAGAAACACATTTTAAAGAGTTTAATGGTTTAACTGCAGTTTAACTTGTGCATTTTGTACAAATTGTGGGCTGCCAGGAGCACTGCTTTCCTTTAACAACAGTTAAAGAAAAAGAATACTTAGTGAAACATGGTGCCCTCTGCAGAACAAGTGTAAACTACGTTGTCCTGGAAAGGACAAATCGCTAGAAATCCTTGGCTCAGCTGAACAACATGTAGTGCTACAGCACCACCTGGCTGGCGGTGTGTTTTAGTTTCTGCCTTGCAATACTATTGTATTTATATGACTTAAATTCAGCAAAATATTATCAAATTGATCTAATAGCTTGTCTTTATTGCATTAGCTTACATAAACTTGGAGGTCATTACCCACCGCAGAAGTCTTAGTGAGGGTTTAGCTAGAAGCAGGCCACCATGACAATGTTTTTTGCTTGCCAACATGAACTCACTTTAATTATTGCCTCCTCTGGTCGCTACAATAACTACAAAAGCACTCAGAGAGTACAGTACTCCACCAAGGCTGTACATTCTCCCATATGGCACTGTCAGGAATGCAGTTTTTTTTTCTTTTAGAAATGGAGCATTTGTTTAATAGCTTGATGTCCAGAAATCACGGCAGCATAGAATGTGGTCATTTAATACAGATGTATCCACAAACAAAAAGACCTTGCCCTGAGAACAGGCTTATGTTATGCATGTGTACGTTATGTACAGATACCGAATTCCATGACCCAAATATGTAGCGGGCAGTGGGAATTGACAGGACTCAGAAACACCCCCACAATTTAATCAGTTGTTCCTTGTATAATTTCTGACAGACAAGTCCCGTTAAGTCTGCAGCGGTGGATTTGTAGTAGGATCACAATCATGTTATCGTCAGCAGGCAGCTGATGTAGTGTTCACTTGTTGCATAGTTACAGTGA
Organism: Acanthochromis polyacanthus; assembly: GCF_021347895.1. Classification (NCBI taxonomy): domain Eukaryota; kingdom Metazoa; phylum Chordata; class Actinopteri; family Pomacentridae; genus Acanthochromis; species Acanthochromis polyacanthus. The sequence continues at coordinate 36,259,688 of NC_067117.1, read as the reverse complement.
CGCCATGCCACTATCTCACAATGATACAGAAATATTTAACAAATCCATGGATCCAGACTATAAGCCGCAACACTGCCAAAATCTAATCACTTGGTCTTTGTGTTATTTCTGACCTACCCTGAAAATATCATCAAAATCCGATTGTCCATTTTAGAGTACTGTTGCTAACAGAAAAACAGACAGACAAACTAACACCAATCATCATGTAACTCCACTGAGGCTCCGCCTCCTTGATAGAGTAATAATATAAAAGTAAAAATAATAGTACATGGGCTAATAGACAAGTCAAACTTTTCAAATATAGCTAAATACATTAAACACTGATTAACTAGACAAATAGTTTTCGACTGATTAGTCTTAACAGGAGGTCACAGCTCTACAGTGTGATACTTCCGAGCCTTGGCACTCTTATTAGCAAAGTTTAGTGTACAGAATATTCAGGAAGCAACTTTTTATTCTTAGTCAACACTGATTATTTCTGCTGAAAAGACAAACAACAGGTCCTACTTCCTGTTGCTAACTATTGTTAATTCCATGACTTAACCAGCTGACAAGCCAAAATGAAACTTTCGCTTGTCAGGTTTGTATCTCTATCTCCCTGCAGGGCGGACCCAGTGTTTCAGTAGTTCCAGAAACTCTGACAGAGTCAGAAGTCGTCTTGTACAACCATCTGCTCATCGCCTCACATCGGTTTTAGCAGTTAGAACCATAAAGTCAGTTAATCTGATCAACTTTACTTGTCGCATTTTTAAAATTCTAGATGTTTCACCACTACTTGCACAGTAAACATAATTAGGCTAAAATAAATAGGTTACACTTGGACTTTTGCCTCCTTTCTGGCAGTGATGGTAAATACACTAACACTGTTCTTGCATGCTTATGATGTGTGTCATCACCATTAGTCTGTTTCTCTTTTAGTGACTAATCTTTCCTCTGAAAGCTCAGTTTCGTTTTTATCTGAAGCATCAGAAATTTTTTCAAATTTTTTGCTGCTATAATCTATTCATTCTCTGCTGTTCTCTTCTCAATCCAGTCTCCACAAAATTGAGTTCCTATACAATTAAACTACATTTTCAAATATTATCTGAAGAGAACATAATATTGTTGTAGAAACAACATAATTTGTGCCTTCTGACATGGTGGGAAAGGCAGCCAGTTTGAAACAGCAACAGAGTTCAAGCTAGGAGGCAGAAATGGTTTTTAAACGAGTGGCCAGACTGTCCCCCAGAAGTCCAGAGTTCATATCCCATAATGCATGAGAAACCATCACTCCCAGAAGTAAGTTTTGCTTCCTGTCAGTGTTTACTTTTGATTTTCTCGCTCTTTCTGTTCAAAGGTTTAGGAGCAAAAACTATGTGGTTAGGTTTAGGAAAATACCACACATTGTCAGACACTTTTACATGTTAGAAGCTTGGTCAAGGTTGGGTACCAAAATAACTCAGTCAAGATGAGGAAAAATGTTGCAGTTTGGATTAAATACAGCCTTCTCATTATGTTGGAAATGGCTCTTCCATTTTCTGGGTTGCCAAGGTGACAAGTAACATCTCATCTAATACATGATTGTTTTGCTGAAAAAAATAACTGAGAATGCAGTTAAGTTGTGTAGGGATGTAATTTTGTGGATACTTCTCTTTAATGAATCATTGATAGTGGATGTATAAGTGAAGTGCTGCTGATGCACCAGTGCAGGAATATCACCACTAGTGATGGGTACCAAAACACAGTGTTAAATCAGAATCAGAAACAGTGTAATTTGGATTTGGCTGCTTGTGTCACCATAGGAATAAGTAAAGAGAATAATAAAATAACTATACAAAGAAGATTTAAAAAGAAGCAAATTTAAAAAAAAATAATAGCAGTAATAAAAATAAACAAGAAAAGCACTCTGCCAAGGCTGCTCACTCATTGTATGATTTCCTAAGGATAAGTCCCAGTAACTCCACAGCAATCAATTTGTATTAGGATCACAATCATGTGATTGTCAGCAGGTAGTTTTCATAGTTACAGTGATGTCGTGCTGCTATCTTGCGATGATACAGAAATCTTTAACAAATTCATGGATCCAGACTATAAGCCACATCACTGCCAAAACCTAATTATTTGGTCCTGTCATTTCTGACTTCTCTGAAAATTTCATCCTAATCCATTTATCTGTTTTTGAGTAATGTTGCGAACAGACAGATGGACCGACAGACAGACAAACATACGCCAGTCATCACATAACTCCGCCATGTTTCTTGTTAGGGTAATACAGAAAAAATAGTATATACAGATATTTACACAAAATAGGCCCCATAGGCGCCCAGATAGCTCAACTGGTTGAATGGGTGATCCATGAATAGGGGCTATAGTTCCTGTCAGCGGCCTGGGTTTGATTCCAGGTCACGGCCTTTTACTACATGTCTTCGCCCCATTCTTCTCCTACTTTCCTGTCTGCCCCTCAACTATACCTATGTAATAAGGCCAAAAAAATAGGCCCCAGAGCAAAGATATTGAAGACCAACGAATCAATAAACTTCGGCAAAATCAGTTTGCTTTCAATACTGTAGAAATTAAGAAAATAGATTTTGTCTTCGACATTGCTACAAAAACATTAGCTTTTCCCAATTCAAAGCTCCAGAGCAGCTGTCTTTCCCACACACTGCAGCAACCAGTAACACACAGACATGATGGTGACAATGCCAGAGAGAACTCAACACTCCAAACTGTTGTTGCATTTCACTAGAGTTTTTGCCACATGCTTGTTTTCCAGAGCAGAAACACGGTCAATCTGTCAAAGCATCCAGCGAAGGTGCACAGATCACATATAGGAGAGAAATGTACAGTTTTCGACTCACTCACAGTTCAGCTGTAATACAAGCCAGAGTTCACTAAATTATATGAACAAGGGTTAAAGATTAAAAATAACCATTTGGCAGCTGATTGTTCCGATGTTGCTTTAAATACAAGTTCTGTTTGAATTGGCCAGAAATTCACATTTTTAGTTTTAGAACAGTTGCAGAGAGAAAAATTTGGGTGCAGCATGCAACTCTTGCTTTTTTTTTCACTCTTTCACTAACTGAATGATGGAGTTAGTAGCAATAGAAGAAGTAGTCAAAAACTGCATGATAAAAAATCTGTCCAAGGAAAAGTTCTGTATTCAGGTTTTACCCAAAAGTGATGAATAAAAGAGAGGGTTTTTTTTTTAAAGGGAAGAAAAGCAGTGTTTATTCTATTTTTTTTTTTCTCACAGAGAAATAAGCCATTGAAGTACCAGATCAATAAGCAGCAATGGAAAGAGCTGCTGCACTGTAAAAATCAAGACATTATTCCTCCCTAGTCGCCGCAGATGCAACATTTAAAATTCCAGCATACTGTGAATATCACAGAGATGTATTTGTTGCTGACTGGCATTGTTTCAATTCATTTGAGAAAGGATTTTGAATGGATGAAATACTAAAAACTCAAACCTCATGTCAAAGGCCTAAAAGAAAGTAGCTGACAGTATGATGTTCCAAGAGGGTGCATTAATGTATACTTGTTCTTTAGCTGTCTTTTCTTGACACATTCAGATATATTTTTCATTTATCTTTGGCAATATTATATCAGTTTTGGACTCTAAACAAAGAAGTGAACTCTATATTTGTAAAGTAACCTGTTGTATTTGAAGTAAAGTACAGAGCTTTGTGGGCTTTTTTTTATTTGCAGTGAGGCTGTATGAGTCCACCACTCTGTCAACTACTGCTCTGGATCAACAGGATTGTAATAATTTCAGTTCTTAATTCAAGTTAAACTTGACTTAGCCCCGGTATGCTCTGAAATTAGCGGTGGACACTGTGAATTTTTTCATGTTCACCATTCCTGTGCACAAAGAGTTTTACAGCTGACGGACTGCAAAAAAAAATGTTCTGACATGACTGTATCTCCTGAAGAGATGAAAGTAAACCACTGACAGCTATTTTATTCAGCAGATCACGCCTGGCTGATGCTGCCTGAAATACAGGGACGTGCAGTGTTTTCACTTTTCTTTTCAAATCACAAATACCCGTCATCAATGATTGTGAAGTAGGTCATTGCTCCAGCAGGGAGGTGTTCATAAAATTTCCTGAAGCATTTCATCTATCATATGCCATTTTTGTTTTTAGCAACTCCTCTAACAGCCATTTGTTTTGTTGACCTCAAAATTGAGGAAACTAGTAAGCTGGGAACATATAATCAAGAAGTAATACGTTGAAGCAATTTTCTGATTTAGCATCAAATTGTGTATAAAAGTGGCTTTTTTGCTGCATTTCAAAAATAAAATTGCCTGTGGTAGTAGTGGCACAACAGCCAAGTGGTTAGTAGTAGAAGTGTAACTTCATTTCACATGTAAAAGTTGACCATATTTGAGATTTGGGCAGTTATGTAGAGCGTGAGTAGGCACAAATGAGCCGAATACCAATTCTGTAACACAGTTCAGGATTGGGCTACATGCAGTAGATGTTAGTTAGGGTGTGAGCACCAAAGGTGTGTAGGACCCTCTTGAAACTCTTCCCTTCTTTTTTTTTCTCTTGTTTTTTGAATCGTAATTTTGAAGGCCTAAAAATATCTGAAAGCGTATGAAAATTTGCACACACATCAGAACCAGTGAAAAATTAGATATTTAATGTAATTTGCATTAGTGTGCGCCAAAATGGCTCTATAGCTCCACCTGGAAAATTTCACAGACACACGAATACTTACCTGACAAACATACCTGGAACACAACAGGAATTCAGCCATTTTGTATTATGTGACATATTTTGAACGATTCCAGACCAATTTTTAGCACATTTTCAAAAGCTATAAACTCAAATAGGGCAACTCCAACAGAACTCCATTTTGGCCAGGATGTTGACCAGGCATGGGTGATAAAAAATTATCAAAATGCTCCGCAAAAATCTGAGGGTGTGGAATTGGTGTTTGGCAGAATTTAGATGATTCATCATGACACACAAAATGCTGTGTAACTAGACTGTACATGTTCCAATCTGCCTCAGTCTTGACACAGTGTGATCACAGTCCAGCACTGACAATATGCCTGGGCCAATATACATTCGTAGTGATAGCACCACCTGGTGGACAGTTTTGAGAAGTCGCCATCAAAAAGACCAGGGGTCGAAATTATTTCTCAATCGCAGTGCCACCTGGTGGACACACTTGGATTTGCTGATCAGCAAGGATGCAAGGATGCAAGGACCCTGTCAACGCTATTTGCAGCTGTAATTAAAATTTGTTTCCATTCAGTCGTTTATTAAAAGAAATTAAAAATCAACACCATGTTGACATCTCTTCTTTCAATGAAATCAACATTTGTGGATTCTGTGATGTAAAAACTTGTACTTCTGCTGCTCGTATAATAAACCAGGAGGGAATACAGACAGTTTTTATGATGTTTGTTTTCATGTTTCAGCAAAAAATATGTGTCCATTACACTGGACATTTTTTCACATAACTAAGCAGAAATAAACAGCCTATAATACACACATACAGTCTTGTGTTCAAACATGTCCACCCACGAGCACATAGACCAACACAAGAGTGGTTGGCATGTACAGACAACTGACAGATGGTAGAAGGTCTGGATGTTTATTCTGAATGGATGATTGTCAACTCTTGAAGATACAGAAATGTTGTTACATCTCATTTGCATGGAGAATCACTTACTCGTACTTGCTGCAATGAGATCATATCTAAGGCAAAATATAATTATAGAGTAAAAACAATATAATTACATCGGAATACACAACATGAAGCTCACAGAAATCCTACAGAGCAGACCAACACCTGCTTCCAGTAATTTTTTTCGTGTAACAAAAACTAACAGGGAGGAGAAATTACAAAAGATCACAAGCCATGAATTAAAAAAATTGTTCTGGATATAAAAATCTTTCAAATCACGTCATTTGAACCTCATTCCCATACATACATCGGTGTTAAGATGAATGCCTGTCGTGTGGCCTCGAGTCTTGTCAGAACTTTCTTTTTTCAGAGGAATGAGTCACCATGCTTACTCACGCAGCAGCAAATAACACAAATGGAAAAATCAAGCAGTAATAAAGAAAGGGTGATATTTTCTTGAGTGCAAAGACCACACTTGGGTTGCATTTCATTAGTATATCTCTCACGTCATTTTTGGATTTAGAAAACATTTTCTACAATTTTTTGCATAAAGACTGCATGTGGTAAAGACATATTTAAATTCCTTAACAAAGTCTTGTCTTTTTGTCTTTAGAAATACAGGACATAATAGCAGCCTTAAGGGCAGGATATGCCTAGAAAATATAATACCACATAACAAATAAAAATTTCTACATGCACACCAAATAGCCACAACGTGAAAACAACTGTAGAACATTGTGCAAGGACCCCCTCATTGCACCAAAACAGCCATGACCTGTTGGACTGTTGGTCTATGGTTCAATTGGGAACTGGGGACTTTGGAGGCCGGGTCAATGCCTTAGGCTCTTTGTCATGTTTGCTGAGCCATTTCTGAGCAGTTTCTGCAGTGTAGCAGGAAGCACTGTTTTGCTGGGGAAGGCCATTGCCATCAGGAACCTTGCCATGCGAGGGAGAGTAAATGCAAAAACATGAATATAAGAACCCATGGTTACCCAAAAGAACACTGCATTGTAACCAGTAGGTCAATGGCTTTCACTTCAGCTGTCAGTAGTTTGTTGTTGTAGCTTATTAGTATGTGCTGCTATCATGATATAATGCCTTTATTATCAATCCATGTAACTATATATTCACATTATACATGACAACTTACACTATCACTGTGATTGGTTCAACTTTGACATGGAGCTTGGCAGTTCTCTGGAGCAATAGTGTAGTATAGTATAGTATAGTATAGTACAGTATAGTATAGTATAGTGAAGTATACTATAGTATGGCATAGTATGTCATGCCATGTCATGGTATAGTAGGTTATAGTACAGTATAGTATGTCATAGTACAGTACAGTGTAGATTTTTTGTTTGTTTGTTTTACTGTGCTTTTCTTTGTTAATTTTGACTAATTGTTTGGGATGCATTTTATTATTATCATTATCAACACAATCAAATTAAGCTTTTTGTATTCTCTTCAGTTTCACTTCTTCTGAAATTTATACATTTTTATTCAACAAGAACAAGAAATGAAACATCCCTTCTGCAGTGCAGTGCTTTGATTTAACAGGTTACAAGGCAAAAATTTAACCAAAACCCTTCTGTTCCTCGGTTATAGCTTTGAATAATGACCAAAGAAATGTTTTTTCCACAACACTATGATGTGACGGTGAAGTTGACCTTTGGTGTTTTTGGATATTAAATGTCATCACTTCATCATTTTACCCTATCAGACGTTTGTCTGAAATTTTGTCATCACACCAGCATATTAATTCTTGAGTTATGGCCCAAAGCATGTTTTGTGAGGTCACAGTGACCTTTGACTACCAATTTCAAAACAGTTCATTCCCAAGATCAAGAGCATATTTGTGCCAAATTTAGAGAATTTTCCCACCATGTTCCTGACATATAACATTCACATGAATGGGATGGACAGTCGAACAACACCATTCTTCTAGTCACAGTTGTCACCAGTATGGAGGCCTAACAATCTGGGTCACTCTGTGAAAGGTTGAAATTTTGGGGGGTCTGATTTACGATTTGACCAAATCAGGACAAAAAAGTATTTCCACCAAATGCCCCTTTCATATATTAAGACAGACAGAGTCTTGCACTGTACGTGCAGGCAGCCGCTGTAAAAGCAGAATAAAATGACATGGATGATGCTGAAGCCGCTCTGGTGGTCAAAAAAAACGAGTTACCAAGTCCAATAATCTCTGGCTGATCAAAACCATAAACTGAGAAAGATCAATTATTACTACATGTCTATTAGAATATCAAAGAAGGGAGAAAGAAGAGATGGCTTAATAGCTGCACAATCAGACAGTCAGCATTTTGTTAATGGAGTAGTTGGAGGAGAGAGTGAAGAGGAGGGAAGGAAGAGAAAAAAACATGGTATAGGAAAATACAGAAAATGAAAAAAATATCACCTCCCTGAAATGAGCAGGATTATTATGTGAAGCTTCCACAATGACTTACAGTACTCTGGCCAAAATGGCTCTCATTTTGAAATTGCAAAGTAACAAAGCCCTATACTGTTTCTCCATTTGTGCTGCAGTATCCTAGCCTAGCCGCGCTAGACAACCCATGGCAACGAATTTAATTCTCTGCCAGGGTGGGTCTAGTTACCCTCCATAAGGCTCAAGGCTGGATGCTCCTAAAACTGGCCGGACGAATCACCATGAAGTGTAGAGGCAGAAGGCGGGCGTAACGAAGTGACAACAGAGGCGCGACGATTCTGACAGAAACAACCGGCGCACAATAAACAGTTATCTTTCGACTCGGCTTTGGCCACAGCCCTTAAAGATTTGAAGCAAAAATTCAACTTGAAAGATAAACAAAGGACGGCACTGAAGTGTTTCATTGAGAAGAAAGACGTATTTGTACTTATGCTGACGGGATATGGCAAATCCTTAATATACCAGTTGACTCCGCGGCTCCGCTGGTTGAGAAGCTAATGGGACTTAGCCACAATCTGCCGGCGCTCTAGGAACTACGTCAGCCTATTCGTTGCACTGATTGGTTGTATACCTACCCAATTGCTGCAGAGTGATTTGATAGACAACCTTTTAGCCTGTCGAGCGTTCCTAGACCCTTGTGCCTTCAGAACATGGGTCTAGTGCGGCTAGGCTAGCAGTATCCCCTTTTAAAACAAAAATCACACGGTCTAGTATTCTAATAAAGAATGTAATACATTCTCCTTGAAATACACTTAAACTGAAACCTACGATTAAATCTAATAATAAATCCTAACTTTGACATGAAATAGGCCTTTTTGTGGCTTCAACATGTAGCAGCATCACATAAACGCCAAGGTATATAACAAAATAACTTCGCTACCAATTGTGACTCCTGTTTAAACATGTGACCTTGGTGCATGAAACTGAAATCCATGTAAAGCAATTAAAAATAAAGCTCTTCATATCTCCAGACTGAAGCAGTCGATGTGAGCAATCATCTTGCCACTGGCTCACTGAACGAGTGGGCTTGGTTGAAGTGAGATGCCTCGATGGGCTGATACTAGTTAATCTTGATTTAGCTGTCATTCCCACAAATGAGTTGCTAAATCAGTTTTGGCACAGGGCCATCATTCTACTGTGTCAATGGAAGGTTTATGGGAGAATTAAAACTGTCAGAACAAGGTGAGACCAAGCATGATATTTCATGACCGATATTTTTGTATTTTAGACACACACCATATGAGGGTCCCAGCAGGGTAAAAATGTCAAGAAATATATTGGATATTGAAGGATTCACAGCTATGCTGCAGAGTGTTTAAAAGAGTGGGCAATGAAGAAATGCAATAAACACAGAAACTCATTTTCATCCATGCAATGATTTAGCCAAAATTTGGAAATGTCTTTTATACACATGGAAATACAAGGGAAGAAATAACATACATGTAAGCCATTTCTCAAAGCTTCTGTTCTGCGATTTTTTTTTTGTACCTCTAATATAATTCAGTCTGTGTGAAAATTCTAAATTAACACCAAAAGCAAGCCTGTAAATTTGCAGATTTGATTACATTTTCTTTAGAAGCTCCTCACAGGTTATTGCTTCTTTCCAAATGAGTACAAGCCCAATGGCTAAAAGATAAAATGCAGCTCAAATAATATGTTTTGAAAAACTGGCAAGAATGAGATGGGTCTGACATAAAATCTATTATAAAGACAATGTTCATTAAGATACACTTTAAGAAATGGGCAGATAGCTCCACAGTACAAAGGTTGTACTTTAATTATAGTGTCAAAGACGAACCAATCCAGCTTTTTTCCTTTGAGACTTAGAAATCTGCTTCAAGATTCCTCTCACTTTTCTCGCAGAGAGAAATGCAGACATGCTTGTAGTTTTGTGGTTTATCAACTGATCATAAAATCAGCAGATGTTTTTTTTTTTTTTTAACTCAACTGGTCTGACACTAAGATGCAGAGGATCAAGTGGGGGGGGGGGGGGGGGATAACCATTTATGCACTAAAACAAAGGTTGCAACAAAGCAGATGGTGAACACCTCTGAGAAAGACTGATGTGGGGGAGCTTTGACCACAAAACAGCTGCAGAATGGATCTATTCACTCATTCAAGGAACCACGAAGGAGACTGTCAGGCCCCCTCCCGCTGTGGTGCTCTGGCTCATCAGCCTAATGACGAGGGCTCGTCATGAACAATCGTCAATGAACAATCAACTACTGCTCAAAAGCCTGGCTCTGCCAACAGCTCTCTGCTGGGCCATTGTATGCGGTTCTCCATTGAGCACCGATCCTCTGTTTGGACTCTGTCTGCCCTGGGATTCCTTCGTCTGTTCCGTCTTCCTCCCCTCACCCCGGAACCCACGTCTGCTTGTCCTCCTTTCTCCGCTCCACAAACCCCTTGGTCTGCTCCGGATTCCGCCTGCTCCGCCGCCCCAGTCACGTCCCTGCTATCAGCTTCGTCAGCTCCGTTTTAGCCCTGTCTCCTGACCCCCTTTGACATTATGTGAGTTTTCTTTCTCCCGTTTAGAGTTTAGTTTTTGTTTAGCTCCCCACCGCGGCCGTGCGCCATCGCTTTAGTTTCAGTTTAGATCCCTGTTCAGTTCATTCTTTGTGTCTCCTGTTTTGATTATTTTTTTTGGTTCTATAATCTATTAAACTTTATTATTAATCCACCCACCTGCCTGTTGCCTGCTGCTTGGGTTCTAAACCACTTGGTTTGTGACAGAGACTGTCAACTGATAATGATATCTGCCATAGTCTTCACAGTTTGCTTTGTGACAGGTGCATCCTATATAATTGAAATATGTTGGAAAAGCTTCAATATTTTTCATCAGACATTGCTCAAAGTGAAAACTATGTATTCTAGACTCAGTATACATGAACTGAAATATTTCAAGCCTTTATTTGTTGTAACTTTGATAATGGCATACAGCTCATGAAAGCAGTCCAGAATCAATCTCAAAATGTTAAAGTATTACACAGAGGGCCACAGACACATCAATAAATTGCCCCTAGACACTCCCACACAAGCCCAAGAAGAGCTACAATCACCTATGTAACTCAAAATACATGCAAAGAGCCTGTAAGAGCCTGTACTCTGAGTACATACAATCACAGAGAAGACTGCTGACTTGACAGTAGTCCACAACACAATCGCTGAGACCCTCCACAATTAGGATAAGTCTACAAGTACATTGCTGAAAGTGCTGACAGGGTGCTGTATCAAAGCATATACATCAAAAGGTGCACAAACAACAGGGATGAGAGCAGACTTGAGAAAATGATCAGGAAACACAGATTCAAGAATGTGAAGGAGATTCACAAGCAGTGGACTGAATCTGGAACAAGAACATCCAGAGCCATCACACACAGACATGTCCTTGAAATGGGTGACAAATGTCAAATCCCTACTGTCAAGCCGTTCCTGAACACCCAACAACATCGGAAGTGTCTTACTTGGGCTAAGCAAAGAAAGAACTGTTGCTAAGTGGTCCAAAGTTCTGTTTTCAGATTTAAGTAAATTTTGCATTTCTTTTGAAATCTAAAGTCTCAGCCAAAGCATCAAAACTGCTTGAAGTTCAGTGTGAAGTTTCCAAAGTCAGTGAAGATTTGGATGCCGTGTCATCTGCTGGTGTTGGTCCACCTGCATAGTCATCATGCACCCATCTACCAGTTGATTTTGGAGCACTACATGCTTCCGTCTGCTGAGAATCTTTTTGGGAATACAAATTTTGTCTTCTGGTGGGACCTGACATCTCCCCACATTGCCAAAACCACTCAGAAATAATTCACTGACCATGGGGCAGCATAGCTCAGTGGGTAGAGTGGCTGTCTCGCAACCGGAGGGTTGCGGTTTGATCCCCCGGCCCGTCGTGCTCATGTCGAGGTGTCCCTGAGCAAGACACCTAACCCCTAATTGCTCCTGATGGGTCGTGATTAGCACCTTGCATGGCAGCTCCTGCCATCAGTGTGTGAATGTGTGTGTGAATGGGTGAATGTGATGTATCATGTAAAGCGCTTTGGATAAAAGTGCTGTATAAATACAACCATTTACCATGGCGTTACAGTGCTAGATTGGACAGCCAATTCACCAGATCTAAACTCGGATGAAAATGTTCGATGTGTTGTCAAGAGGAATATGGGATAGACAGTAAAGAAGAGCTGAAGGGGTGCCACAGACTATTTGTTAACTGTGCCACAGGCTGATGGCCTCCATGCCGTGCCACACTGCTGCAGTAATTTGAGCAAAGGGTGCCCCAACCAAATACTAATAGAGCATACAAGATCATACTTTTCAGAGTTTGAATATTTTTGCATTTATTTTTCATTTATGTTTGTTGATTCTTTGAAATATTCTAATATTTTGAGGGGGTATGAAGTTATGAGCTGTAAGCTGCTATTATCAACAAAGGCTTGAAATATTTCAGTTTCTGTTGATGGAGAAAATAGCACATCCTTTGTACTACAAACTCGACCTACACCTTGTGTCGCTCTTTATTCCATTACCTTTGTCACTGATAACTTCCTTTCCTGTCAGCCATATCTCTTGATTCAGTCACCTTTTGTTATTGACAATTGTCTGCCACATCTCTTGTTCTTTTACCTTTTGTTGTCTACCAGACACCTTGACTCCATCACCATTTGTCATTAATTAGCAATCATATGCAAACTGGCCACTACTCTTTTCTCTACTAACATACTGTCGCCTCCCAGCTGTCTGGCCAACTCTATAAAATGTTTGATACTATAAATATTCTGGGTTGGCTTTCCTTCACAGACTCACATTCTGTGTTGGTAAGTCCACCGTATAACAGAATACTAAAAAAACACCTCACAACAGCAAACTTCGCATGAGGACTTTGGGTAAATTTCTTCATCACTATGTACTGACTGGATACAATTTTCACTTTAAGCAATGTCTGATGAAAACTATTGATGTTTTTCCGCAATATTCTAATACTTTGAGATGAGCCTGTATATGTAATGAGATCGGCACTGATAGCCTTTATCTTTCAAGATGTCGTGTAATTGCATCTTTACTATGAGCGCAATGTTTTGTTGTAATGGCACAAACAAAAATTAGTCATGGCAGCAAAAGAAACACCAGTAAAAGCAAAACATTAGCAACTGCAGCCTGCGAATTTGATTTTTAAAGAATGTGAACCATTCTTCTTTACACCAAAAAAATGGGTTTTGAATCCCATTAAGCTGTTGCATGTTTGTGAAGTAAATCCAAGATATTTTGGGTCATCGTGTTAAATCATAGTATTTTAAATTGCAGATAGTGTATTTATATTTGCAAATCTGCCTGACAATGTATTATTCAACACTGTGGTTCATTATTTACATGCTTTTACTGGCTATGGTATCATCATCAAAATGGCAGCTCAAGACGATCTATAATCAACTATTCATAAAATATAGTGCTCATCTCATCCTAACCACAAAATATTATTTGTTCTGCCTTTTGTTGACAGTTTGAAACACTAAGCCCATGAGGGATCAGACCAATTAGACTGCCCAACATGAAATACAGAAATACCCCATGAGAGCAGTGTGGTAACACCGCTTGTCTGGATCAAAAAGGAGAAAAAGAATGTTCACATAGATATTGATGCTTTGTTTTTGTCTCAGAGACCTCTGCAATCACTAAATGATTTACCTTTGTTGTGAAGATTTTCTCACAATATACAGGTGCTAAACAACAGCTCAGTAGGTCAGCTTCTGTATCTCCAGGAAACGAGCCCAGACTAAGGGTAAGGGAAAGTGTCAAAATGAGTGGGATGCCAAAGGCCTGTCTGCTCTTGCATGAAAAATCATTGTCTTCTGCTTCTCTTCATCTAAATGGATCATTTCTTTGCTCTTCTCTGGACTCTTTATTACTGAAACTATCTATTCATTGAATCTGAGATTCTCTGTCCAGCCAGCACTAAACTGTAATGTCAGAACAAGGAGCCAACAAAATGCTTTCCAGTGAGCATTAAACGCTAAACACTGTGAGCTTCTTATTCCTGGGTCACCGCCTCTCTATTGTGCTACTCATGTGCACTAGAGAATGAAACAAATGAAATTTATTAAGAGTATTTTTCATTGAACAAGAGCCAAACTTTTGCTGCAGTTGAGCCAAAAAGGAAACCCCCTTTCAGGACCTCCTGCTGAGCTAAATACGTAATCAGGAGCAACAGACCCAGTGGTGTAATCTGCGTTGTAGGTGATGTGTGTCAACTTTATGAATGCATCTGCATAGCAGATGAATTATGTAATCATCTGACATAGCTTGTCTGTGATCATGCTTTATCTCTTTCCCCAAATGCTTGTCACAGCAGCTCCCACTTCTCAGCAAGCTACACTAAAATGTTCTTGAGCTGCAGCTCCTCGTCCCCATGTTACCATTACATAAGTTTGGACTAAAATATTCATCAAGCTGCTCTGGACCACATCTGTATGCAGCGGAGTGCTGAGGAAACACTTTTCTATAAACCTGCTAACTACATCAGGGTGGCTGCTGCTGCTGATGTTGGCTTTAAAGTGGTTTGCGTGCAAACGTGCTTGATTGCTTTTGTGTACGGTTGTGTTTCTTTATGTGTAGCATTTGCATACATGGAGAGTGTGTGTGTATTACAATTATGCATATAGTGTGTGTGTGTGTGTGTGTGTGTGTGTGTGTGTGTGTGTGTGTGTGTGTGTGTGTGTGGTTGTGCAAGCATACACTCGTGTCTACATGTCAAAGAGTCTGCTCATCTTCATCAGCATGCTGAGCTGGTACTTGTGTGCATGCATTGTCTTCATTTAAAGCAAACATTTATGTCTAGCTGCAGTCCTAGCAGACACAATAGCCCTTCTCTCTGCATGCTAGATCATGCAGCAAATGATGTCTCGCTGGCACGGGGTATGTTATGAGCAGGCTGTAAAGTTAAAACCTGCCGGGGCCATAAGAAGGTCCATCAGGGCCAGGAGGACCAGCTGCTGTATGGCTGACCTGAGGATCCCGAGAAAGTCAAGACCCCGCCTAAATGACTACACACCACTCTCCATTAAAGATTTACTGTTTAATCCATGTAACTGATCAGACTACTTTACGTCCTGTCAGGAACTCACTGTCGTTTTTGATTGCTGTAATGACTGTTATTCAGTTAGTGCAGATGCTGATTGATTGGTCACTGTCTTGGAAAGTGTTTGATTTTAAATAGTGCGACTCAGAAGCCCAAGCAAAGATGAACTGGACAAATCTCCCCGTGTTGACTACTCAACCACTGTCAGGCGGGAGCATCTTTCTTAACCTCCAGCTGTCTAAACGTTAAAAAAAAGCAGAAGAGGGGAATGCTAATATATACATTGAGAGTAAAGAGAGAGGAGATCAGAGAAGTCCAGATTAAATATGCAAGGACAACGCTTAGGTGCATTAATAAAGAAGGAATGAGCACTGTGCTAATGACGAAGGATGTGAGGCTTCCAAGTGAGAGTGGGATCAAGAACACGCTGCAGGAGATGCTCATTACTGTGGTCCACACCGACTTTTACCTGTATGAGTGCACATATAGGCATATTTTATGAGTGGGAGACAGAAAGAAATAAAGTTCATGTACAGGGCTTTGCATGCCCAAGTGTATTTTCCAGTGGGTGATATGGGCCACCCATACATAATGTGAAAAAAAAAGACTCACACATGCACACGATGAAATATGAAAACGGATGTACAAAACCTGAGTGAGTGTGTATTCTGTCACACCAAGTTTACTTTGATTAATGCTGGGGGCCTCGACAAGAAGGATACATCCCATGTGGTTTGTAAAACTCTGGAATCGGGGAGCTTATCAAATAATACATAGACTTCAGGCTGTTGCTGTGGAGTGTTAGATTAACCAATGCATAAATAAGCATTAAAGAAATAAATAAAAGCTTTACATCCATCTCTCCAAAATCCAGAGCTGTACCTAAATCACCTTGCTGATTTGAACCTCATATTAACTTTACAATTTTTGGTTTTCAATCTAAGTATATTTGGGTTTTAAAATGATTCAACATCACTGCCCTTTACCTGGAATTATGACTAATGCTATAGTGTTCATGGCTTCTGTCCAACTGCACTGCAGTGCAGCTGCATACAAATAGGCCGCCTCCCATAAACTACATAACGTACAACAGCCGACATCCTTTACCTCAAATCTCACATGATACAGGCTTTATCACATGTAACACAATTATCATCTGTGATATGATACAAACATATTCCCACAATCATTTGAGTAAAAGGTAGAGATCCTAATTATAGTTCATTGTCATTACACACTGCAGAACATCTCTCCTGCAATAGATGTCACAGAATTGATCTTACTGGAAGGCAGAAGATGAAGCAATGCCAGATTCTGCTCTGCTTCGGCAGTAGTCAAACATCTGGCACCTGAGCTGAGAGCATTAGCGCGGCAAGCAGGAACAATGGTGAAGAAACAGCGATCCTACCAACATGTCAATCCTTTGCCTTCCTTTCACACTGTAACTAAGGATTGCTTTCATTACTTCTCAGTCAACCACTGATTATTTAAAGGTCATTCCAGAGTTACAGAACATTTGGGCTTCAAATTTTTACAATATTCTGCTTCATATTTGTCAATAATAGGTAATAAACTATCAAAGGCTTGACTGGCTCAGCTTACACATCAACATTACAATTTGTAATATTTTTATTGTTATCATTTTATTATTGTTTAAGAGTATTGTTATTTCTTAATCCTGCTCTAATAACAGTAACAGGGTTGATTATTCATGCCAATGTTAGCTTTTTCTCAGGAGTAGAAGCTAGATATTTAGCCAGCTGTTACTGATGTAAAACAGTAAAGAAAAAAACTAAAAAGAATTTGTCTTATCCTGATAATATGCATAACAGGGTTGCATGAAGTAGAGTGAGACATTCAAGTGCTCAGGACTTTGTCACAAGAGCAAAACTGGGAGTCCAGCATATGGTACAGAAAGTGGGCTTCTTTGGGATCTTGGCTTGTGCCTCAAACCCTAATCCTCTCTTTGACCTGCGCCCACTTCCTGGTTCCCTTCTGGACTTTCTTTGGAGCAACTCTAATTGGGAAAGCCATCATCAAGATGCATATACAGAAACTATTTGTTAACTGACAATGTTATGAAAATATGAAAAATACAAGAGAGGACATAGCTTTACTCTACCCATTCTTTTGGAAAACTGTTTGATGATGTCAATTCCAGCATTCCATGTGATTCACTGTTTTCTTCTTTTTCAATGAACTAAAAAGCTTATGCTAACAGGGTTAGGTGCATGTTGTGGGACACACGTTCCATGCATAGTAATTATTTAAAAGCTTATGCTGATTTTTAAAAAAAGTTCCCACAATTACAAGAGACATCAATGAAAACATGTACATATTTACATATGTACAGCTGTATTGTGCCTGCTAAGCTGGTTGTCCTGTGTTTCTCTGTGTACACTGACACTGCTTCAAGTTCAACAGCTGATGTTTTGAAATTGCTGACATTAATGGGGAAGCCCTAAAAGAAAGCAATTGCAGTCAGTGATGTGAAAGCCCTGTGCCGTGACAGTAAACACCAGGCCTGTGTTCTTCCTGAATCAGCCGCAGGGATGCTGCTCTGAGAGCCACAGCCTACCTCTGAACCTTGCAGTTCTTTTAAGGAAGACAAGCCGCAGTGAGGTTTGGTTTACAAATTAATTTTCATTTGAGAGAAACAGGAGGACAAACTAAAGACTCAGGACTGATGCAGAGAATCTTAGATGTATTTGTTGTTTTTTAAGTCTGAATGTTGTCAAAAAATAGTCTCTTGTTTAAATTAATACAGAATTTAAATAAGTCATGAGCTCACCAGAACCAATAAATGTAATCTGAGTAATATCTGTGATAACATGTGTAATTACCCATGAAATAATTTCCAACATGTGACATTAATTTTTAAAACAAGTATTTTGTTTGTAAGTCAAAGAAAAAGGGTGTATTGTTTTGCAGTGAGCCAAGCGGTACACAGCAATCATACCTTCAGTAAAGCAGGAAGAACTATTATGCTTGCCATGGCTGGCTGGTCAGAAAATAAATATTTGTCTTTAATAATTCATCAAATGTCCAAATGTCCATGAACAGAACATATTTTTCCAATATCGTAAGCAGATGTAAACAGCAAACTGATTAAGAGAAAGGCTATGGGGTAAAAATGAAAAAAAGTAGTATCCTATTTATCACTTCTGTATTCTGACAGGCAATACCTCTCACTGCTTAGCAACCGACTCCTCCAGGGCAACAGTCAGTGATGAGATTTACCAGAGGATCTCCTCACTAAAGTTTTGAAAGTATCCATTGTGTGGCAGCAGTTCTCTATCTGTTCAATACACATTGTTCTCTTGTATTGTTCAGCAGCTCATGCATTTCAGCATTTCAGTGTTATTAATTATTCAAATAAATACTGTATACAAGCAGATCAATAAAGCAAAAACATCACAAATCACAGGTTTTTAGTATCATACAGCATTCAGAACAGCACCAAGCAAATAACTGTTGATATCTTACCTTAAACAGGCGGAGTATGTTGGCCACCATGATGGAGACAGAGCTGGAGGAGGCTCCGATGACACCCACCACCCGCTCAGGTTTGGTGATGATGGGTGCTCCCCCACCAAGACACTTGACGTCAGTGCCATCCTTCTCGATCAGAGCCTGCACGAAGGTGAGCGACTGCTCCAAGGCATGAGTGTCCCTGGAACAGGTATCGAGGATTCGTGCTCCCAGTGTGATGTTAGGCAGTAGATTATTGTCATTATTGATGCGGTCAAGGGCAAAGAGCATGGCCTCCAGTCTATGTATACCCTTCTCCTTCTTCAGCTCCCCACATGGTTTGCCATCGTGGCCTCTAGCGTGTACTGGGAAGAGCCCACCTAAGGAGATATCTCCATCAATGCGGATGGAGTTCAAATGTGTGTGTCCTGGCCCTTTGGGTTTGGCAGCCTGAGTGGCCTTGAGGGAGCTGTGGAGAAGCAGCAGCAGCAGCAGCAGCGGCAGAATCAAACTGTTTCTTTGACAGCCGGTCCGATCCGGTCTACACGCCAGGGGCTGAAACATGACCATGGCCCGAGCACACCTCCACACCGTACAACCAACCAAGCAATCAGAACACAACAAAAGCCAGGTATTATTTTATGATGGCCAGAGGGTTAATTGCAATACCTCTTCAAGCAGTTGGCACAGAAAAGGCTTCCTCTCATGTCTCTTCTGTCTCCCAGGCATTCAATTAATGTAGAATATGAGCTTGGCTCTTTCACAGGATGTAATCCTGTTCTCTTCTCCTTCACTCCCTCACTCCATCATCTGACCACAGTGGTAGGCAGCTGTTCTTGTGCCTGCTGTTATTCACAGGCTTGCCTATGGAGATCCTCCACTTGGGGCATTAGGAAGAACAAAGGTGAATGATAAGCTTTTTTTCCCCTCTGTCTATCCCTCCCTCTCTCTGTGTCTCTTTCCTCTCCACCTCAATCAGAAGTTTTTAATCTCCCCTGTTCCCCTGGGCAGGGATTTGGTATATGTCAGAGCCCTCAGGCCTGCTTAGGTCCACAGGCTTCAGAGTGAATTCCTGAAAGATGAAAAGAGAAGAGAAGTGAGACAGACCACAGAGAAAATAGAAAAAAAGGCAAAGGGATTTGTATTGGTATGAGCTTTTCAATACTGTTTTTTTTGTGCTTAACCTTTTTACTGCAGAATTATGTGGAATGAAGAGACAGTTCTGCTCCCAAACTAATTTCTTCCTCCTATACAGTCTGCCCACATCTACCATTGTGAATTCAAAAGGTTGCCATAGACTCCCAAGGCTGACAGTGCTGAGAGTCACATCCCACGTGTTTCATTTTCACCTATCAACCTAGTCAGCGGACGCACTAAGCCACTATCACAATGCTGTGACATTCTTGGACGACCACATTTTCCATTTTGTCGTCAAATTTACTTCAACCTGACAAACTGAAAAAGTACTGATTTTTTTTGCTGTTGCAGTAACACATGACTGTGCTGTCGGCACTGGCAGTAGCAGTTCTGTCTTCTGTGGTCTGTACATGAGAAATTATTATTTACATGAAAATGAATCACCATTGCTGACACATAACATACATCTTTAAAGGCTATCAAATCATTGAAAACATTAAGGGTCAAAAGGATTGAATAAGCTCCTGATAAATCTGATATATCTGTATGTCAAATGGACTATTCCATCATTACTGGCTATTTCTGCTTAGCACTGGCAGAATAAATGACATATATATTATAAAAGGGGTTCATGGGTCTCAGAATCTCTTAAGCATGTCCAAGTCTGTGCCTCACAGGGTGGAAAAGTACAACAAACGCAGGAGGGTAGAGTCTGAGAAATTAGTTTGAAACTGTAATTATGCAATTACACATGAAGAACAGCTTTCAAAGTCAGTGAGCAGATACATATCCACCTTCAGAAATCACTGCATTACACAAGCTGACTCCTGATTCAAATCAGCAGTTAACACAGCAGATAGAGGTGTTTGTACATAATACCGTAAAGGGATACTTTACACATACTGATGGCATATAGAAACAGAATAGTGAGTTGTTGCGGTCTTTTTTTCAACTCTTTATTAGAAGTTGTACCTTGCTTGATTTTTCACTACTTAGAAAGTGATTCGATGAAGATTCTTAACTGATTCAAATGTTGTAGATGAGCTCATCAGGTACACAATGCAAATAAATAAAGCTGGATTTTGAGCCTCTTGGCTTCATCCTATAATGCATGTCTGTGCACTCTGACAGTATTATTGTGCCTGATACTCAAACACAATGCGCCACACAGCCACGCTCAGGCATGCTGGCCGCCGCCGCACGCATGTTCTCTGGGCTACCTGGTTGATCCTGCCAGTAGCATATGTTTGTCTCAAAGATTATGCCATGCAAGTCTAAGTACACACGGCCGGTACAGTGAAACTGCGAATGGCTCATGAAAACAGTCTTGGTTTTTTTGTTTGTTTTTTATCTGACGGGCCAAGTAGACACACAAAATACACCACTACAAACCATAATGTATGTACACATCTACACCTGTTCACTCCTGATGTTGTAATAGGCTCTGAAGGAACAATCTCCCTGCACACAGCTGTCGAATAGGGCTGTAGACATTGGTTTTCCAGCAGAATGGGTTGAGGCCTTGGATCGGCAACAGCTGAGATTCATTGAGAGCATATTGGAAGTGACAAGGTCCTTTGAATACACCCAACTATCTCCTACTGAGTGAGAAGTAATTTTTGAGAGTTGATTCACTGCAGGTCTACTTAAACTGCTGCAGAGCAGATGACAACTGGAAAGCCAGCCTAGCGCCCATAACCAAATAGAAACCATGAAGCAGCATATCTGACATTAGAGCAAACAGTGAGATAAAGGCAGTGAGAGTTGTTGCTGTTGCTGCCAGCATAGGGCGGTATAGATAGGACAAAGGAAAATAAATGCAGCTGTAAACACTGAACAGGTAAAATAAGAAAGTATTCTGCAAGACCACAGATTTCAAGTCAGATGTCATTGAACTTCATGTTTGTATGGTGAGATGACAGCTCATATGTCTCCCTCAGATTGAAAAATGCTAGCCAATCTGCAGCAGTTTTTCATGCGCAATCAAAGGAAAACGATCTTATACCCCAGAAGATTAGATGATGTATTATCATGTTAACCAGCTTATTTTGTCTCGTTTCAGATTAATATTTTATGGCGTTTCCTCTTAGACCAGAATTTCGATAATGTTTTCAGTAATTTGAAAAATCTCACTGCATTCAGGGTGGGCTGACTATACCCTCTGAATTAATCATCTTAGGTATAAGCATCACTCAGTTGAAGCATTGAGTTTAAGACAGACCACCCTTCAGAACTTTATTCAGCATGAAACATAGTGATGTACATACTCAATTTACAAATCAGGTTCCACATTATCAGTGTTTTCAGTGTATATCTTATTTCCATAAGTCTGCTATAATACACTTTGTGTAACAGAGTTACAGTGCTGTGGCTCATATTAATTTATAAGCCTGACACATTGTAAATTTATCTCAGCTCTGGTTTTTTTTGTTTTTTTTTTGTAGCACTGCAATGACCAGAGTGGCCACAAAGAAAACAAAGTTACAACAGCAGTGGATGAGAAGACAAAATGCATATATTTACAGAACAGCCCTAAATGGCGTGCCTCGATAAACACAGACATGAGGAAAAAACAACAAAAATGGTTACCAGCTACAAAATGTCAAAGACAGCTGCAGGAATTACTGGAGATTTATATGAAGAGACCAACCTTTCCTCAGGTGCAAAAGCATATTTTGCAACAGACTGCATTCATTTCAAAAGGCCATACAATAACCTTCAGGCAAATACGTGGGTATTGTTACATGGCCTTGCAAGCCAAAGCAGCAGCTGAATCTACAGGAACTCCATAATTTTGATAGCTCAAAATCTGTTTAAAATAGTTCTGTATTCTGAACTATTTAGAAATTATTCACGTCGCACAATAACAATGCTTCTTTTTGGCAACTTCATTGCAAAACATCCAATTTAGTGAGTGTTTCTGATTCAACTAATACCAAATAAAATAATCAATGTCTGCAATTAGCAAAGGAAAATATGGTGTGGGAATGTTTGACATTAAATCAAATCTAGTTTTGCAATTTGCAAGCAATGTAGATAATCAGGGACAGTATATTGATGTTTGAAGGAAGCTTAGAGAAAGAACACATCATATTGGCGGAAATATGGGAAAACGAGACAACCACAGTTTTGCAGGTATATGCCATTGGGGAAATGACTTTTACACTTGTCCTCTGGTAAAGATTGTTGTGAGAGACTTATTCCAAAAGGAGAGTCCTCCTCATTGAAGCTCCTTCTCTCATAAAGGTGAAGCATGAAATATGCTAATGGATGAATGGCACATTTCTGTAGCTTGTGCCATCATTCACATTCTCACCCTCTTTCCTGTCAGGCTCCTGAAGCAGTGAGAATAATTTTCTCTGACAGCTAATGCTTTTAAGACTGTTTTTTTAGTTCATCATATCCTTGGCTGTTTGATAGATTTCCCTGTTCACTACTGCAGTAAAGACATCAACCACAAACACGTTTTCAGGCATCATTAATTTATTTCCTCCATGTCAGCAAAACACGTTAAACAAGACATCAGAAACTCTAGCAGGTTAAACTGAGCAAACCCTTTTAAGGCCTGATTGTCTCTGAAGGAGATATACATGTTTCAAGCAACATTAAAATTAAAACCAAAAATTCAACAAACTCTGTAGCTTGTGTTTTAGCTGTAATCTCTTCATTCAAAAACAATACCTGTTGTAGTAGATGTGTATTTGAGATCCACTTTCTCACCCGACAAATACTGAAGCCGTTGGTGAAGATGAAACTCACAAAAATTTTCAAATTCTAGACTCTGGTTGCTAAGAGTGACAATAGTACAAACCGAATCTATTTTCCCTGAAAGATAGGTGTTTCTTCCACTCTCTCCAATCTGTCTGCCCTTACAATTCTACTTCACCCAGAAAAAAAAGCACAAGGAGTGTCTCAGTGATGCTGCAAACCTGCTCTTCACCATCCAAGTCTTTCAATTTTTTCTTATTACTTCATATTAAAAATATCCCCATACCAGAAGTTTAGTAGCAGGTAACAATACCGCAGAATTGGTTTTCAAGACCAAATACAAGCACAACACAATCTATCAAAATAATGTATTTCAAAACAAACCATTCTATTGAATGAAAACCCGCTCCACACACAGATGCATACAAAGCGTTATATTTAGACGGACTGAACAAAATGAGAACGGTTATGAGAAGCATCCTACTCTAGTTATGAGCTATAACTAAAAGAAGTGCAACAGCCATACTCAGAGCAAGTCAGGTATGGGATTATATTTAAATTTTTTAACTGTTAAACATAAAAATAAATAATTACAAAAATCAGGCAGTAAAGGTGCTAGAAAAAATACACTGAGAACAGTTGAATATTGCAATTTTCTAAAACAGTCAAAACAGTGCAAATATTAAATATCCTACAAATAAGCACATGTATCTGCTGACTGTTGTCAAATGTTGCAAAAGAATGAATTACCATATGTAAAAATACAGATTTTGATAAGGACACTATGTATGGTTTTCATGTAAATGAAAACGTTTTTTTTTTTTTTTTTACAATTTGAAAAAGACCAGTCCGAAGAATGTAGATTCTGGATTTTTTTTCTGTATAAAGGATATTTTGGCATAAAACACTGAGTCAAACACTTAATGTAGATATTAAGGATGCAAATTTTAAACAACTTTCTCAGCCAGTAGTTGGCAGCATGATCAATAGATAATCAGTGAAACACTAACATGATAAAACTACAGCAGGCATTATATGGATTTATTTTTCTTTAAATACGGACCAGTACATTTTGCAGCAAAGATGACTTGGTTGGATTAGACACTCAGCAGCATGTATACCATCCTAATAGACTCCAGCTTGTCTTTATTACATTAACTTGCATGAGCTTGGAGGTCATTACCCACCGCAGAAGTCTTTGTCATGGTGGCCTGCTTCTAGCTAAATTCTCTTTGCTTGCCAACATGAACTGACTTTAATCATTGCCTCCTCTGGTTGCTACAGTAACTAAAAAAGCAATCAGAGAGCACAGTACTCCCCCAAGGTTGTATATTTCCACATATGGCATTGTCAGAAATGCAGCATTTTTTAAGAAATGCAGCATTTGTTTATTAGTTCTTGATGATCAGAATCACAGCAACATAGAATGTGTCCATTTAATATAGATGTAGCCAAAAATAAATGACCTTGTGCTGACCACAGTCGTGTGTTATGCATATGTACGTTATATACGGACATTGAATCACATGGCCAAAATATGTAGTGGGCTGAAGTCTATCCCAGCTGACTCGAGCAAAGGCAGGAGACAGGTCGCCAGTCTGTCACAAGGCTACATATACAGACAAACAATCACACTCACATTCACACCTACGGGCAATTTAGAGTAATTAACTTCAGCATATTTTTGGACTGTGGAAGGAAGCCGGAGTGCCTGGAGAAAACCCACGCATGCACAGGGAGAACATGCAAACTCCATGCAGAAAGATCCCAGGAAAGCCGAACCAGGGATCTTCTTGCTTCAAGGCGAGTGTGCTATCCACTACTCCACTATGCAGCCCCTATGCAAAATGAACATTTTAAATACAAGCAAGGGTACATAAATGTACATTTACTTTTATCAGATTATACAGACCCCACTTCATCTTCTGAGACTTAAGCAGCTGCTGGATGGCCAAGCCAGCAAGGGAAACTTTTAGAGATGCTGTAGCTCTACTCTCACAGATGGGCAGGAGGAGTTCTCTAATTGACACTCCAGCATGTTGATGCTGCACAGCAGATCAATAGGAAGGTAGAAGTAGGCTGCCCTGAGGAAAATGAATGGAGAGAGCAGGGCTTAGCTGCACACAAGCACTGGAGAGGTTTGAAGAAGCTGCCATAATGTTTCAAATGAAAGAAAAAAAAGACTGAAATGAAACTTAAAAGGATGCATCGACAGTGTGGATCTAACTTGCGGGTGGTCTGGGGATTAGACTTATTTTTTGAGCAGCAAAATTTGAAAAACTGCAACACAATTAGTGCAGTACACTAAAGAGAGCAAGCCATCTGTCACTGAGCTACTTTTAAGCAGCTCAACCCAGTAATTCCAACCTCAATGATTCCGTCACTCTTCGAACAGAAAACATTCATTATTTACTTTTACTAGACGTACTTTATGTACTTTTGTATATCATATTACGCAGTCAGTTCTTCCAACAGATAATCATATTAGGCACAGACCAAGCCATAAATGTTTTGTAACATGATTTTCAGGAAAGGAATTCATCAAAAAGTACGAGCATTTTTCTCTGCTGAAGTATGTGCATAATTCTGACAATGTAAATCTGCAGGCCTTCATATGCCTCTATGCAACACTACAGCAAAACGTCCTGTTGAAAAGATTTTTTTTTGCCAGCTGTCAGATTATGCATTTGAGAAAACGAGCAATCTTGAAACCCATTTGTGTCATACTTCACAACAGAGAGAAGTCTCCTCTCACTCAGATCTGTGCAGCCTGGATGTAGGGTTTCTTCTGTCTTCTTTCTAAGCTGCATGCAAGATGCTTCACCCTCAGCCAAGCCAGATGAATGACAGCTAAAATTTGCAATGCAACTGTGGTTTGTTTAATTTAAAAAAAACAAAAAAAACATGTTTGGTTTAACTTACCAACACATTAATTCAATTTTATAAGCGGCATTCACAAGACTGGGCCAGGTATAAATGTCACTGAAGAGTGAAGATACAACTAATCAGAATCAATTTCCACAGTAATTATTTATGCAACTTTAACTCAGCACGATAATGCTTTAGTCCTGAGAAAAATTAGCAGGAAATGTTTATTTTGCAACAATAATCGGGGTATCAGTACCAATTTTACCAAATTTCCACGGTGCGCTCCTTGGAAGACTTTAATTTCTGACTTTTAATTAGAGATAGTCTGAGTACGGAAACTCAATAAAGAAGACTGCTTATTATTTCTAGATTCTGCAATTAAAACCCAATTCACCATGTGAGAGATTTTCTAATTGCTTATTGTGTTAATATGTCTGAGATGCAATTTTATTTTGGTATTTGTTTGTGTGTATGCTGCATGTTGGATAGCATCAGAAAACCTCATCAGTCACAGTTTTCCAACACTGGATGACGTGTCAGTATAGACTATTTGCTGTAATTTCTAACTGGCAATCTAACATTCGCACCCACTTCAAGCTGTGATCTGTGGTGAGAGAAGAGCAATGAAAACCAAGGCAATACTTCAACCCCATTCAGACGGGATTATTTCTCAACGGGAAGTGGGTTGATTTCAATATTACCTGCCTCTGGTCAGTAAATCATTATGAAGCGCATATGTGAATAATTTTTCACCTCCTCCCCAAGTAATTACATCAAAAAAATGCCTAGTGTTTTCCAGAACGCTCTCTAGTCCTACTGTAATTTAAATTCCATCCACTGCAACACCCTGGTATTTAGAAGTGAAACTCTGGGCTTTCTACTTCATTCTATCAACATAAATTCTGTGTGAAAATAGAGAAGTTGAAGATGTTTTAACAAATGCATAGTTCAATTTGGGAACTAAAGTAACAGAGGAAAGAAATGAAAGCTGTCAGAGATGCTGCACTTTTTAAGGACATGACTAAGTTGTAGTCACAGCTAAAGGCAGCTGCTTTTCTCTTTGGAGCTCAGTTTTTAGAATATATTTGCTAATAACAAAAACTAGTGCCATTTCAAGAGTCAGTATTACAAGCTGCTGTTTGGGGGCTGCACAGTGGTTTGGTGGTTTGCACTTTCACCTTTCAGCTAGAAGATCCCTGGTTTGCATCTTTCTGCATGGAGTTTGCATGTTCTTCCTCTGCATATGTGGGTTTTCTCCGGGTTCTCTCGCTTCCTCCCACAATCCAAAAACATGCTGAAGTTAATTGGTAACTCTAAATTGTCCATCGGTGCAAATCTGAGCGTGATTGTTGTGATTGTTTGTCTGTATATGTAGCCCTGTGATAGACTGGTGACCTGTCCAGGGCGTCCTCTGTCCTCGTCCTAAGTCAGCTGGAATAAACTCCAGCTCCCCTACAATCCTAATGGAGATCAAGTGGTGTATAGATAATGCATAGATGGGTAGTTCTTGGGCTGCAGTGTCATAGTGGTTACCACTTTCGCCTTGCAGTGAATAGATCACTGGTTTGCATCCAGCTTTCACAGGATCTTTCGGGATGGAGTTTGCATGTTCTCCCTGTGCATGCGTGGGTTTTCTCCGGGTACTCCGGCTTCCTCCCACAGTCCAAAAATATGCTGAGGTTAATTGATCACTCTAAATTACCCGTAGGTGTGAATGCGAGAGTGATTGTTTTTCTGTATATGTAGCCCTGCAACAGACTGGCGACCTGTCCAGGGTGTCCTCTGCCTTCACCCATGTCAGCTGGGATAGGCTCCAGGGCCCCTGCGACCCTAGTGACGATTAAGCGGTGTATAGATAATGGACGGATGGATGGATAGTTCCTGTTGGCAAACATCATACGAAATGTAGCCATGGATGTGCAGACATTTATCGCTGCAGAAGAAAATGTTAATATATGATGGGTCTGTAGTACCGTTCTAAGAGGATTTAGGCCTATGATCAGTTATTCATGTTTATTTGCTTGTTTTGGTTTATCCTGCTGAATCTCCATGTCTATTACAGGTCACATCCAGCAATGTAAAAATTTAAAATCCAGCCTGGAACTATGATTTAAATTACCAGATCCACAGGGAATACTTTATCCTCCCATGTCTGCTTCTAATGTTAATCCCATCCAAATGGTGCTTAACTGGAGAGATCGCTTGAAATGATATGCCGTTATTCCCATTTGTAAACAATATGGAGAAGATGAAGATGGCTGGAGCAGGATAATTTATGGCGTTTTGATAAAATATTAAATAAAAATTGACATTGTTTTGATTAAGAAGTTAATCAACAAATTGAGTAGGAGTGGGAGGAAGAAATAAGTCCACTAAGGAAAAGAAAGGTGTTACATGTAATGCACTCATCAAAAAAGAAGAAACAAACAAGTTAACATCTGTATTCATTAAAACTGATGGGATTACGTCCAGTATGATGTATAGATTCCGTTGGATTCTGCACATCACTGCCAGTGGGGTCTAATGGGAAAAGCTTTTTACAGAAATGAAAATCATTGAAATGATCCCAATTTTTTTCTCTTGTCATCCGATGTGTTTTGTCACTGTTAGCTAAAGAAAGAGATGGGAGCTGGAAGCTGGAATATTCTAACTCTGGGGGTGCATTAATTACAGAAACAGCAAAATGCAGTTGACAGCTATGATTTATTTAGAACCCTGAGATACGTGGTAAATCTTGCTAAGACATATTATTATGCAATAGCTGACTGTGGCCCGTTTGATTTCCCTTCACTGAGAACCCTGAGGAAACAGGAGTGTAATTTATCTCTGGAAATATCAACTTTATGACAACCACACCAGAGAGCCACTCCATTTCTGTGCCAGCTACAGAAATTTTAGGACACGCAAACAAGGCTTATTAACACGAGACCAGAGCTGTGCTTCTTTCCCAAACATGGCAAATGTAATGTGTTGTTTAGAAGCTACTGTAAGTCATTTGGAAGACAAGGTTGAGAACAGAAGAAATGGGCCGTCTCTAGATTTGTTGTTTACTTGCACTGGATGCTTTTTGGTGCGGTCTAATGGAGGGCTAAGATCACTGAGCTGTATTGAGCAGGAGATAAATGGACTGAAATGTGAGAACAGGCCTCGATTTTCCTGCCCTGGAAGAGCGGAGAAAGAAATCTCATGCTGCTTAAAAAGGATGAAGATACTATGAGGGAGAAACCATCGGGGAGTCAGAAGAGCATATTAAAAATTGTTGACTTCCCATTTGCTGAATGACTGACTGATTCAATGACTATCATCTTGCTATAACAATGAAATACAAACCCCCACAATCCTCAGTTCCCACCCTTCATCGTTACAGACTCTCATCCTTTATTCACAGCCTCCTGTACACTTCTTTAGGCTCTCTTCCTTTTGGGAAAAAAAGTGCAAACTCTGCTTGGTATTCAGCACTGTGAGCACGTTTTCCTCCCTATAAAG
This sequence comes from Acanthochromis polyacanthus, assembly GCF_021347895.1. Lineage (NCBI taxonomy): Eukaryota > Metazoa > Chordata > Actinopteri > Pomacentridae > Acanthochromis > Acanthochromis polyacanthus. The sequence goes on along the minus strand of NC_067117.1, from coordinate 36,229,893 downwards.
CTTTCAATTCCTACCCATCATCACACGAACACCTCTGGGCCCTGGATTGAATATGATTCAGAGGGCAGGGTTGAATCTTGAATCTTGAATCTACAGGTTAAAATATATCCAAACTTCTTGGTCTCTCAAAGCCTCTGGCACTGAAGGCTGCTCCGTCACTCAGTGTGAGAGCCTGGTTAATGGCCCAGTGAAAAAGAGCAGGAGGTGAACCATCTCCAGCCTCCTGTTGACTCTAAGCGCTGCTTGGTAATGATGCCTAGCACTTCATCTTGAGGGTCAAATAAGCTCTTTTTTTAACCTTGTATTTTATAATACAAAACTATCACAGCTTAGTACTCACAGAGCCTGAATATGAAGACGAACTGCATCACAAGCCATCACTGTCTAGTGTGTCCTAGAAAATGTCTGTGAGTAAAGGGTGGTTGGAGGGGGTCACAGTCAATACAGAAGGCTGCTACTTCTCAGACACATTGATTGATTTACTGTATCTTGAGCTAGACCTGCCTGCCTGTCAGGATTAAGGAATTATGTCTTATCAAACCCTGGGCTTCTGACAGACCTATTTCCAACAGAATCACTTGAAGCAGCAACATATGGAAAACTGGGGCATAACAAAAAGAACAAGTGCTTTTGGAAGTATAGACTGAGATTGTTAGATTTTTCATGATAATAGGAACAAAGTGATGAACAGTCACACAAACACCCAGAGTGCGACTGGCAGCTCCAGTTGAGGTCATCTGGCCTCCAGTTTGATTATTGCATGTGAATCCCAGCAAGTTTCTTTACATAAATTGTTGGAGAGAGAAAAAATCTATGAAAAAGAGAAGTCATTTAAGGACAGAGCCATCACCTGCATCACCTCGAAAAAACTGCACAATCACTTTTAATCTACTGCAGCTAATACAAAATGCATAAGGCCCAGAACTTCAGGGAGTAAATCCTGAATCTGATGGCCTCTCTTCCAAATACAACTTCATAATCTCCAACACATGCGGACTAAGGAACTTTTCTGTTTCACTGCATCTGAGAGGAGATAGAGAACTGCCTGATTATGTGAAAACTCAAGTGTCTGCACCTCATACTTAATGGGAAGGTTTGCACACCAGCAAAAAAGCACTGGGAGACAACCAGGGATGAGGTAACAAACAGCCCCATCTATTCCCAAAGTTAACAACAAGGCAGCTTCTAGGCTGTCATTTCTGCAGCACAGCACAAAATACGCTGAAATGTTAGGAAAATTGCAAAACCAAAATAAATAAAAAAAACAGCAACTTTAGTCCAACCTTCACAACCTTGGCCAATTAATTTTCATGTAATTGCCTGCTGAGGCTATCCCTGAGTCCTTCACTACAACCAGGAGGCGTCCAATTAACTTCTTTCATAAAACTGTTTCAAGGAGTGTTATGTGGTGCCAGAATAATAATGTAGATTAATGTCCACTAATAATTCAAATATCATCCAGATTGGAGACTTAGAAGCTAGACAATATTGTGTATTGTATCCAAATAAAGTTTAATAGTAGTTGTGACATCTAGTCAATTTTTAATTCTAAATTTCTGCAAATTGCACAAAAATCTCCTTTTTTCCATTTTTGTTACTTGTCTGCAACATTTAGCTAATTGTTTTCTGAATTTGGTCCAGAAATCAGTTTGAAAATGTCAATTTGGCATTTGACCAATAGGAACCTGCATCTTATTTTGATTTTCTGACACCCCATAGATCAAATGAAAACAATTAGCTGCTTAGTTTGTGATAAAATAATTTCAGCCCTAATTAGTATTCAAACAATACAACAAATCAGATCATGTTCAAGAGCTTTACATGCAAATCAGAAAATGTCAGTGCATGCAGGCTATCAAACGCTTGACATGCATGGTATTGCTCCATTGCTGTCCTTATCTATGCCTGGCACACATCGTGTTGCATACATTCCCTATACAATAAATCAAACTTAATTGCAGCTTCAGAGCAAAGCCATTACATGGAACAGCATAGATTAGATTAATGTTCAACAAAAAGAAAAACTACTCAAATATCATATGAAATGGAGACTTGCAAGTTACGCAGTATGTCTTAACAGAATAAAGTTCAATTGTAGCTGTGACATCAACTCATTTATTCATCATTTTAGTAAACTGCTCTGAAATATTTTTTTCTCAATTTTTCTTTGTCCTCTACAACATGGATTCTAATTATTTTTTAAATCTTGGAAAAAGTAGTTTGAAAATGTCAGTTTGGCCTCGGCGACACTGTGACTTGCATCTTTTTTGTGTTTTTCAACTCTAATTAGTATTGAAACAATACAGCAAATCAGATCATGTCAAGAGCTGACATGCAAATCAAAAAATATTACTGCATGCAGCTCTGTCAAATACTTGACACATGCACAAGAGTGTTCCATTCATTCAGTATTTCCCTATGCATTAAAGAAAATTTAATATCATTTATACAGAGCAGCTTTAAAGCCAAGTGAGGACAAAACACTATGAAGGATCATACAGTGAACACTAATTTATTCAAGCTGGGACTGCAGCAGCTACTGTCAGCACACCTAACTGTACCAAATCCAACCGAACAAGGGAACCTCTAGGAACAATCCAGGCTATAGATGGCACAACATTCTACCATCAGTAAATTAAGCAAACAAACCACACGACGGATGTGGTGTAGGTTTCACTCATCAACTATTTTATAGAAGACTATGTCCTTGAACATGTTTGACAGAGATCATTTATCATAATAACAGAATATAATTTCCTACTGACTGCACATCTGTTCTTCTAATAGAGAGGAGAGTTTCTATCATACTTAGTCATTTGAGGGAGTAAATCTTCAGCTAACAAAGTCAGCAAACCACCTGTCGATGCTTACATTAAGTCAAACTCAATCACCAATTATGAAATTTACTATTATTAGTAGAATTTATGTTTAACTGTTGCTAACCTTCTGTTTGGTTAACTGTAAGTCCTGGCTGCTTATAGTTCTATGGATGCGATTAATGTCAAAACTGTGTGTTTTAATTCAAATGTGCCCCCGGTTTCTTTTGGCACTACGGGGTTACTTTTTTTAATAGACATGACTGGCAGTAGCCACATGTTGCATCGAGAGTGTACACAGAAATCAATGAAAGCCAATGAAAAATTGTCAAAGCATTGTTTTTTTAAACAAATAACATAGAACAATGCTTTATTAATACGATAACAAAATTGCTCTTATATAAAAATCCTGCGTTTTACACTACAAAACTGAACAAAGGTGACTCTAAGGTCAAGAATCTGTCATCAGTTTACAGCTCAAAAACTGCAGATTTGCCATGATTTTACTAACTACAACAATAAAAATAAGATTTTTAGCTTCTTGTCTTGGTCACAAAACATAAGTATTTGCAAGCTACAATGATAATTTGTGTTCAGCTTTATTGTTTGATGGGGTTTTTTTCTCAAGCCAGTTCTCGGACATGTTAAGAATTCAGGTGACCATCAGCATAACTATTTGTGAATGCACATTACTCTGTATCACCTGAAAGTAGATTAAAGACCCTTTTGGTTTGCTGATTTAACCCATAAAACTTCATTTCTGTGTATTAAAGTTGCTCAAATTTTTTGACAACTAAAAGCAAAATTCTTGATTAATTGTTGCTTAGCAAAATTCTGAGATTTTGTACCAAAGTGCAACACATATTTTTACATTAGGAACAAGAAAAGCAATCAGAGAGCACAGTACTCCACCAAGGCCGTTCATTCCCCCATATGGCATTGTCAGAAATGTAGCATTTCTTCTTTAGAAATGCAGCATTTGTGTAATAGTTGATGATGATCAGAAATCACAGCAACATAGAATGTGTCCATTTAATATAGATGTACCCACAAACAAAATGTCCTTGCGCTGAGCACAGGCGTGTGTCATGTATGTGTACATTATGTATGGATACCGAATTGTGTGCAATAAATATGTAGCGGGCGACGGGAATTGATGGGAAACACCCCCGACAGTTTTATCAACTGTTCCTTGTATCATTTCCAACAGATAAATCCTGATAAGTCTGTAGTGGTCAATTTGTAGTAGGATTGCAGTCGTGATCATCAGCAGGCAGCTGATGTAGTGTTCACTTGTTGTCATAGTTACAGTGACACCGTGCTGCTATCTCGCAATGATACAGAAATCTTTTACAAATTTGTGTATCCAGAGTGTAAGCTGCATCAGTGCCAAAATCTCATCAGATAGTACTTGTGTCATTTCTGACCTTCCCTGAAAATTTCATCCAAATCCATTAATCTGTTTTTGAGTAATGTTGTGCACAGTCAGATTTACCAACAAGTCCTCAAATTCATACGACCACATCGGTCGTATGTAACGTGCACCGGAATGCGACCCATGAGAGCGTATTTACGTTAGCGCCCCTACGGGGAAAAGGAACGCATTACGGGATTTAATTCGAGAAACGGTTTTTCCCTCGCAAAATGGCTTTTTCTTCACTTTCCCATCACAGGTTTAGGGTTATGGTTATGGTTAGGGATAGGGATAGGGATAGTGTTAGATAAATGTTTGTTCATGGTGACGTTTCACCTGCGACACTGGAGTGTCGATATTTACTCAACCGCCAGAGGTCGCATAGTCAAAACGTAACACGCGGTCGGAATACGGGCGTGTACAGATGACCTATGTGGTCGTTTTTCATTTGAGGACAGGCTGGATTTACAGAAGAACAAACATATGCCAGTTGTCACATTACTCCACCATGTTCCTTGGCAGAGTAATAATTGTGCAGAGACTCAGTAGCAGATGGCTACTGTACATTATGTAACTGCAATGTCTCCAGTTCAATGAAGGGACTATTATTTATTTCTAATTAAGGCTAAAAAAAAATAAAAGAATTAAAATTTTCACTGGTAACCTTAAATCCTGTTAACTAGAGATTAATGACATCTCAGTCAACCTTGATGATCAGCCTCCCCTTTTGTTTACAGGTACATTTATATATTGTGTCTTTTGGTACGCGCCACAAGATTATAGCTAAACAAAAAGACAAAAGGACATGTAAACGTCCCTATCATCTATTCTCTGTCAGACCAGAATTCCTCACCACAATCACAATGATGCAACCATCATCCGCTTCTGACTGTCTACTGACCAGTGCTTCATCCCTTTGCAATCCTGTAATTTCTAAATCCAATACCATATTTTATATGCACTGACTACAGAGAAAATGTTGATGTTTTTGTGTGCAGGATGGCTGATGTTAAGCATGTATCGATCCAGCGCCTGCAGGAACTTCATGTTATCATGCATATAGGAAATCTTATTATGCATAACTGATTAAATTATACAGTTGGCACATGTGTATGAACACCTGTTCTCTAACCTACAAATGCACCTTTCAGGAACTTCTCTGGCACTTCTCTGGCATGGTTCGGGCAAATGAGTGTGGATTTCAATTTTTGTGTCTTTTATTTCAAGAACACAGCTCCTATGTGTCCAACTCTTCAAATTTCACAAGAGTGCAAGCTAGCAGTCTACAGCCCATGGGTTCTTTGAGACCTGCAGCAGATTTGGCTGTGTCTGGGACTTCTTCCACAGATTCAGTTGGAGATGGGCATTCACCATTTAATGGATGGCCAGTGCGTCGGCAGCGTAGCCCTCTGTTCACCAGCTTTAGCTTGCCACACAGGCAGCAAAATGCTAGCTGGAAACAGTGTCTAAATCACAGCCAATGTCTTTGTTATAGTGAAACAGACGAAAGCTTTGACAGGGCTTGTCAATAAGGACCAAGAAAGATTTCAGGAAATGTGAAAATGTAAAAATGGATTGTGAGAGTTGGGGTTCTCAGCAGAAATCTTACAAGTGAAGGCAGGTGCAGTGCAAAGGAACAAGCCTACATAGACCTGTGGTGATAGATCTACACTGATATAGATCTATGACATTAATTGTTCTATTTGGACAGCTGAATGCATAAATTGATGGGTTTTTTTCTTGAATAGGGATGGCAGAAGCTTTGCCAAATAACAGTGGTCATACAGATCTTGGACATGAAATATAACAAAATCTTAGTTGCAGTTTGTGTCAAAAAGTAAAATATCAGTTTGACATTTATCAGAATGGATGATGAGCAGGTGGTGGATCATCTTGTGTTCCAAATTGCAACTGCATCTTCAAATTTCAACCCTTGCTAAAAATTTGAATTTAGACACATATTTTTAAATTTATTTATTTATTTATTTTTATTTGTGTTAGAGACTATCTCAACAAACAGGACAGTAAAAGGACAACTAATAAACTGCATCACTTCTTTTTTGAAACAAGTCAAAGAGGGCAAAAAAAAATCAAAATATCAGAAATTCCCAATTATCAGCCTACAAGTGACAATAATGTGCAGTTGTCTGAACAGCACAGTCTTCCGCAGGTCTTTACAAATGCGTAATTGCTATGTGACACTTTGGAAGACAGCACAACAATGCAATCTCAAATAAGATTATCTGAATAAAAAAAGAAGGGGACATTGTTAGAGGAGAAAGATGTCTCTTCCAGAAAATAATACTGCCTCTCTGTCTGCATTCATGTCACAATTCAAACATCAGTTTACACTGCCATGCCTTCACAAGTTGCCCTGAACACTGTAACAAGTCTTCAGGGGCAGGAGAGAAGGATGTCACTGAGAATTTTATAGAGCATGAAGCTTGACTACTAATGAGATTTTTTTTTTTATCTCACAGCTGCAAATATAACAAGGCATTTCCTGAACAAAGATCATCTCTAAAAAGACACAACCTGACAGTGCTGTTGATCAAGATTATGTTCTTGTTGCCATGCATGCACAGCTGAATCAACTAATATAACTTTTCCATTATTTTTATTATTATTAAAAATACTTTTTTAATTACACTGTTATGGAATTTTACTAATTTGTGGCATTGTTCTGTTTTACATTATGCAGCCTGTGAGGGTTTCTAACAATTTAGATAATGAAATAAAGCCGTTTTGGCTAATGAACATTCCTTAGATGCCTCATCCAGCAGTAGAATGCAGACATCTCCACTCAACACTTAATCAGGTGCTAATTAACTGACACAGCCTTAGAAACCAATTCATGATTATGTTTCTTTGTGCATTCATAGCCCATTATGCCAAACCAAGACTTTCATTTTAAAGATGGCTCTATTTTTCTGTATCTGAGGTAATAACTAAACAAGGAAATGGCTGCATCTGGAAATCAATTGAATTTCTTGAAAAGTTAGTGACACTTATTAGAGGTATTCAATTTTCTGTGATTAGTTTAAGTATTTTATTATACAAGCAAATCCACATTGGCCCCATGTTTTTAAGCACCAAAGGAACTGTACTCCTAATTACTGCACCAAGGAAAGCAGAGTAATGTGAAGATCAGCGTACATTTGTCCATCTGTTACGCAAATATGAATTGACAAATTTGGATGAAATTTTAGGGAAGTTCAGAAATGACACAAGGACCAAATGATTAGATTTTGGCAGTTGTGCAGCGTCTGGATCCATGAATTTGTTGAAGATTTCTGTATCATTGTCAGATAACAGCACAGCGTCACTGTAACTATGACAACAAGTGAACATTATGTCAGCTGCCTGCTGATGATCACATGATTGTGAACCTAATACAAATCGACCACTGTGGTCATATTGGGACTTATCCATCGAAAATGATGGAAGAAACAATTAATTACATTGGAGGGTGTTGTGTTGAGTCCCATCAATTCCCGCAGCTTGCTACATATTTAGGTCATGTAATTCAGTGTCTGTACACAACGTACACATGCATAACACACATCTGAACTTAGCACAAGGTATTTTTTCATTAAAAATTTCATCTGTCGGAAATGATACAATGAACAGCTTTGGCAGAGTACTGCGCTCTCTGAGTGCTTTTCTGGTTTTGTTGTGTTTTGCTGGCATACAGTGACAATAATCGCTCTCTGAAGACAATGATGCTTGTGAATGCGAAAATGTGTTTTCTATGTTAAGCAATGTGCCTGATGAGATATGCATTAATTCATGAACAGGTGTACTGTGATCTGTAAAAACTTGAAATGGCCTTTATGCAAAACTAAAAGTGCAAATTATTAATGCTGATTTTTAAATACGTGCAAACACAGTCAGGCTGAGGACTGTAACACAATGATTTTATATCCAGAACAACACGCTTGTAAGTAAAAGTTTCTGAACTCACTGCAATGTTTGAAACAAATGAGGAAACTTTCAGGTTTTTGCAACTTTATTTTGAGTGACTCCCCTCACTTTATTATGTGTACATGCTATAACTTCAGGCCTCTGTAGGGTAAACCAGGTTGTGCAGGGCTTCTTGCAGAAAATTTTTGAGCAAGGTAGCAGAATATAGTACATGCAGTTCTTCTGTTTTCACTGTATCACGGTAGAAGAAAGTTCAGCTCCCTTGTGACACTGTTACTATAAAAATAATATTTGATGAATAGAATAATGCATAGGCTACAATGCAATATTGGCAAAGCATGACTAAGGGCCTAGAAGCTCTACAAAGTTGTACTTCGTTGTATTAGTAATACATTTACATTAAATGGTAGCATGCTGTTTATCAGGTATGCTATAGTTTACTATGTTTAAAATCATAATTAACCCTCTATGGTACAGCGTTGCCATATGGCAACACCCACATTTTAAGCTTTCTACATACAGATAATACATCCCCAGTTATGATGCAATGCATTAAAAAGAAGTGGAGTTCTAAGTTAACCAATAGCAGTGTTTAAATTTGTCACATGACTTTCTGGAGGCCAGTTTGAAACCCTTTTCTGCAGACATCATTGACGGGAGGAGCCTCACCATTTGACTCCTAAAAATTCACCAAAAAAAGTGTTTTTTTGAAGTTTTTCAACGGGGAAAAAAACATACACTCAATAATAGGTGAGTTAAGTTCATTATTATGTACTTTCTTGCACTGTACTTGATCAATAAATAATAGAAAATGTTAAAAATGTGTACGTTGCCATATGGCAACACCGTACCATTATGGATTGTTAGCCTGGTATGTTGATAACATTTTGTATTTAGTTATACACCTACTTTGCAATTGCATTGGTGTACACTGATCTTCTATAGTCTATAAACTATAATAATACACTTTGTGAGTCCTTTCCACATTGCATATGATGATATTTGACACATCTTTCTTCCATTTACAGCATGAATGCAATTTTTTTTTTTTATGGTAAATCACGGAAAAAAGCTGAACTAGCCCTCCCACTAGATGATAGTGAAGATGACAAAGGATTCAGTGACGACAAAAATGAGCTGCTCGAAACACAGTAGAGTGAGAGTGATGAAGACAGTGAGACGGATGAAGACTATGAGCCAGAGAAAGAGGACAGTGGAGACAGTGAGGGCAGAGACAGTGAAAGTGAAGTGACAGGTATTACCAGTAAGAGAGTTTAAAATGTATATGGCAATCATGTTCCAGCCTCCATTTATGTATTGCATTAAACTATTAGTTTAGTTAGCTACTGGGGATTGTTTATACTATAACATGAGTTTTAAAATAAATGTTATTTACAATTTTAAACAAAACTCTCTTGTTTTCATTACTTTCCATTATGGTACGGTGTTGCCATATGGCAACGAACCCTAAAAACTACTAAAAAAATAATATTTTTTGAAAATGTCTCTTAATTATGTTTACTGGGTCTATTTTAAGACAAAAAAACACCCCAAACATTTTTTTACCAACTGGGATCATAGTGCGTACCATAGAGGGTTAAGTATGTTAGCATGCTAACATTTGATAATTAACACAAAATACAACTGAAGTTGGTGGAATTGTCATTAGTTTTTCAGTATTAGATAAGTCAAAAACCTGACCTCATAGTTGCACTAGGAGACGTAAAGAAATCGCCAATATATTTACACTGTCACTGGATGTCTGCATATCTGTGTTCAATTTAATGCCTTTAATCCACGCATAGACATTTCCCTGCATCGGTGAAAACATTTGACCTGTTAGTGTCAATTTTAACACCCAGTGAAGTACCAAAGTCAGCAGGATCCTTCACCTCTGGTGAGCATTCATTTTTGCACATAATTTGGAAAAAATTTATTCGAAAATTATGATTTTATAAAGTTAATTCTTTTTAAAGAAGTAGAACATATATCCAACCATTCCATACCATACCATAATAGATTGATATATGGAAATACAACAGTGACAAATCCTAGTTCAACTAAAACAAGAATATGACTAGGTTTCTAAGATTCTCTCTCTTGCTCTTCATAAACATATAATACTGTGTATCATCATAATACTCTCTGCATGTCCTAAGTGAACACCACTTAAGCATAAAGTAGTCAAGCTTCCCATTAAGACTATACCACATCTTAAAAGGTCTCTGTGAATGCCAGTAAGACTTGAAGACACACTGCTACTGCAGCTGTGCATCATCTATAATAACAAACAGTACAAAGGAGAAGAGTCCCACCTTCCTCCTGTTTCTGTCTTAATCGTTTTATAATTAGATTTTCTATGTGAGTCATGTGTACAGAATCTATGGTCCTGAAAGTGCTGCAGTACCATGCAAGTCAAATGAAGTTACTGTGCAGAAGAGAATAAATGTGACATAGATAATGTCAATGCCTTAGCTTTCTCATCTGTTTGATCACTGTCACAGTCTTCACAATATAAATATTAACATGAACATGTTAAATAAAAGTAAAACACCCACATATTAGACTGTCAACTTACAATAAAAGGACAGTTTTTCATTGCGAAAAGGGAAGCCTTGTTTTGAGAAACACAAAGAGTTACAGGTCAACCAGGAATAGCACCATGCCTTGAAAAAGAAAACAAAGATGTCCTGCTTTTATTTGACAACCATATTTTTTATTTATTCTGGAAGGGTACAGTTTTCTGTAATTGCAGGAGACGAAACTTTGGTTCAGTTTAACATTAAAATTTGGGATTTCAAGGCTGTTACAAAGTAACATTGATATGTTAATATCGTAATTTGAAATTCTTTTCATCCTCATTTCTTATGTGTTTTCAAATTATCTAGTAAGAAAATGATATCAGGTGCACTGCTTGTTTCTTCCACTTGCCTTCCCTTACACAGTGGACCTTCGAAGCTTATAAAATACACAGCTGGACAGTAAAGGAAGAGGGGGAAAAAATCAATGTAATTGAACCACTGTGTGGTCACTGAGATAGCAAGTGTAGATACAATTCTCAAATGTTAAAAGGGGATAACGTGCAGCATCATCATCCTGCACTTACATGAGCCATCAGAGGCACAGCGGAAACTGAGCAAATTCAAAGTCTGAAGTGTCAGAATTGGTGATATAAAGTTTCAGGCCATAAAATCTGCATTGAGCAAAGGAGAACCAAGTGCCAGTGACAGATCAGTTCTCGTAAGATCCTTGTTGTCATGGAAATAGTAGTAACTTGTTGTAAAGCCAGGGTTTGATGTTGCTCATTAGGCCAGTAATGATTTGTGGATGGATTGTAGGTGTGGGAGCTGTGTCTCATGTGAAGCCATACTTTGGAAGTCGGAGGCTACTTCAGACACCAGTGTGTCTAAGCACTTTTATTGTTCTTAATGTCATAATTCACAGTCATCTAGTGGACTTGAATGGATCCAACGCTCTATAGATTCCTTTTTTGTTCAGCTGAATAATCAATAGAAATGTAGCTTTTCAATCGTTTTGATTGTACAGAACACCATAATTATGTTTATTGTGTTATTTGTAGTAGTAGAAGCCTAAGTATTACTATTACTACTCTTATCATAATTGTTATTGTTAGCTTTGTATATTTTGGACTCGTGATGGAACATTTATAGCAGCTGCTTTATCATTTTTTTTCTGTGATGAGCCATTGTACAAAACTCAGGCTGCAATTTGCCTTTATGCAACACAATGTGAGTCCTTAACTCACTAATAGATGCTGAACATCTGTCAAAAATTCTCAGCAGTATGACAGTGTAAAGGCAAAAACAGTCAATATTTCAGTTACACTATGCAATATTTAATCAAAATCTTATGGGGGCTATATATTACATTTTGGAGCTACAGCAGATGAGATTTCTATTTTCAAACACATTTTTTATATCAGGCTGCAAGCCAGCAGCTGATTAACTCTCTTTACTTGAATTAATGTCTAGTCCTGGCATCCACAGAAGTGATAAAACAAAATTTAAGAAAAAAAAAAAAAAAAAAAACCTATCCTACAATCAGTAGCAAGCAAATGCTTTGACCTGCGAAAACTGGACTCCAACTTTCCAGCTATCCCTTGAAAGCAATCACAGAAAAATCACAAAATCGCCTTTTGTGTTGTGCAATTTGATAACTGTCAAGTCATGGTGTCTAAATACTGAACTCTAATTATCAGGATAGTGACATGCCTCTGCCACTCGGACCCTTTAAGCAATACGAATCTGCAAATCATATATTTACTGCAGCATCTGTAGTGTCGACAGCTTGTGACAAGATCCAACCAGTTTTTATGGGAGCACTCCAATCCATGCAGGAACCTTTTCCAATACCTCTGTAGCAGGTTCTATGAATTTGTATACATACAGGGGTTCTTGCTATATAAAATCCAATAGATTTTGGACCCCAAGGCTTGCTCTTCCAGCCCTGGTTCTTTCCTTTTGACATTAAGACCAGAACATGCTCTCTCTGAGGAAAAGTCGAGCTTCTGCCTTTTAATGAAAGGTGTTCATCATCACCTTGTCAGCAACAGTGTGTGACTACGACAGGTTGACGCCAGTTAGTCTCCCTAAGGGGAGCTTGTGCTGTCAAGCAGAATTTGCAGCCTTGCCATTTACCTTGACAGACAAACCAACCTGGACAGGACTAGAGAGCAGGGCCACATAATGGGCCCTCCACTTGTCTTACCCTTAAAAAAGTGAATTGGATGACATTTGTGTCTTGTTTTTGAGCCCTTAGCTGACTCTCGTTCTGCTGTGCTAGTGATTCTGTGTTTACACCAACAGATGAATCAGAGCATTACATTTGCCATCATTCATAGCCCACGCAATCATATTATGATCCTTGAAAATGCCTGAAAGGTCAGTGTGGCAGAGATGACCGGTCTTTTCCCCTTGGCTGCTGTGAATGAGCGCCCTCGCCTTGCCCCAGTTCGCCTGCCTGGCTGAGCCCAGATCGTAGATGTACGAGAGGGGGTTACCCTAATGCTAACTGGCATCCTGAGAAGCTGTGATTGCTTGGAGGGCTTTGAAGGCAGGGTGTGGGTGGCAACGGAGGGATAGAGGCCGTGTCTTACAAGGACCTTTAACAGCCTTTTAAAAGGCCAGCCTGACGACAGCCATTCACAGGACGATCATTGCTGACAGAGCGAAAGTGAGGGAGGCTGGTGGGGAAGAGGAGAGCAGGAGTTCCTGGAATGCCTTGAAGTTCATCGTATAGTCCTCCCTGTGATGATCTAAACACACCACAACCTAATCGCCCTCACTGTAGTCACTGTGTAATTACAACCATTTGTGCTAAATAATTCACCAGCAGCAACCACTGAAATAACATCCAGCACTCATGGAATGCACTTCTGTGAGCTCTTCCACTGCAGCTTATTACACCACTTTAGTCTCTGTCGGGTCAACCAAGCCACTGAGATAGAAACATCCTGCATGACAATCCTTTGACCTGGTACCACTCTCAGCAAGCTCACAGAGTGCTGTGTTTGACCTATAAAGGTTTGGCTAAATTGGCTCTCACCATACTGTGTGCCAGTGGATCCTCAGTTTCAGTGGACAATCATCAATTGTCAGATGAAAAAAAGACATTATCCAAAAAGATCACAAAAGTCCTGGGAAGCTTTATTACTCTCATTTCTTCAATAACTCCCTCAGACTTCCAGTTGTGTGCCATATTTCATGTCAGTGCTGAAGAATGGCTTTCTTGACAGTGAACATGAGAAATGCAAGAGACTCAATGGGCACGGCTGGAGGGGGGCAGCCTACCCACAGAAGATCACAGCAGTGGCAATGAATGCATCAGAAAACACTGCTGTAGGCGAGCATAAGTCAACAGTGCCTAATGTGAGCCTTTGGTATGCATGATGTTAAATAGATTGTGAAAATGCTCTTTTCATGACTAAGATGGAGCTTTTCATTAATCCCAGAGCTGAACCTGCCTCCGCAAAACAGCGAGCATCCCTTGCGGGAAAGACAAAACACCCACGGTGGGCTAGAGGGATCTCAGAAGAGCTTCATACAGCTCATGGACTCACTCGTTTTTACATCCACCCCCTTAGATGTGCATGCATTTATGATTTGCATGCTTGTAGATACATGTAATACGTCATATGGAGCGTGCTGTAATAATTGTCTATCGGGCCTGAACACGTATCACATCCTGCGTTTGTCGCTGTGCATTCGTGTCAGTGTGCGCACCTCTCAACAACACGTACATGCTTTTGTGCTCTGCGTGCAAAGTGTAGGTGGATGTGGTTGAGACAGATATTCACAGAACTTAAACTATATTCTGCCTTTTATGTGTGCATGTGCAGCACTCGGTCAGAGGAGATATTAGATTTTCTTTTAGCAAGCCCCCGTTAATGATCCCCACATCTTGAGGATTAAGCAGAAGCAGGGATTCAGTGGATATTCACGTGTGACTGCTGATAAGTTTGATCAAGCTACTTCCTTATTTTCCGATGATATAAAAACACAACACATACATCTCGATTTAGTGCAAATCTCTTTGCCTTTTAATCGACTTCGACCTTCCATCCTTTTTGAGTTCTGTCTTCCATGAATTCAAAATCAACTTGAAAAAAAATTGCCTTCTTTTAAAAATAACACAGAGGCATTCAATTGCAAACCACAATTTCAAACCTAAATTGCAGGGTTGGACTTGCAGTTGAGTAAGATTATCACATAAGTTGAGTTATGCCAGTTTGCCTTTGTGTGCCCGTATGTACATCTGCTCCAGCGATTGCAAATTTCACTTTAATAAGCTGGAGCCATCGATAGATGTAAATGGTGCAATGCAGATTCAAAATAAAACAGGTTTCACTGTCAAACTGTCATCCTGTCATGCTTTGTTAAAGAGAAAGCACAGACAGTTAAATCAACCATTGCAAAGTTAAATGCATCACCATAGGACATCAGAGGATTCAGCTTTCGCTTTGGTGCCCAGAGACGCTAATTCTAGGGCACAGCAGCAATATAGCAGCCATAGAGCACCCTTCATGTTCTGTCAATTCTCCAGAACCTGTAACACACTAATGTCATCACAGCAAGCCTAGCAATCTATTTCTGAGCAGAGCCATTTCTTGAATCAAACACCTTCCTCCCAGCCAGCAGAGTGTGACTGTGAGAACCGGAGCTGTCCCCAGGTAACGGCCCCAACATCCATTTGTAATGCTGATGTCTGAGCCAATAATTGTTGGCTCAGACTTTATCAACACCTGTGCTGACAAGTGATGGCTACGTAGAAATCCTGTTTGCTGCAGAAGGAGTCACTGTAGAAAACAATCTACAACTTGCTTCCACTGCCATCAAAAACTGCAGATAGTTCCTTTCTTTCATGCTGTCCCAATTGGGGAAAGAAGCAACAGAGCAGCTAAAAGTAGTGCATCTGCAAGGCTTCATTATAAACTACTATAACTACCTGAACCAAAATCCACTCAACAAGGATGTCACCTTAAGTGTGTTGAATGAGCACTTTCAAGTAGGGTTCAAAAGTGGAATATATAATTCAGACTTGTTCCCATGATACAGAAAAAGAAACATTTGAGAAGGCATTCATAGCACCCTGGCATCTGTGTGTGCACTGGGTCCCTATAACGGCAATGCTTGGGGGCGTTATTCTCACTAGAATGGATCCTATTGTGCCTGTGACTGCAATAACCAGAACAAAGGCAGCATTTTAGAGTACAAGAGAAGCATTTAAACCATATGGATTTGCAACAAACTGCTAATCTGTTAGTGTGCTGTGAAATACATTTAGGTGACAAATGAAAGAAAAATGGGAAGGGAAATGTTTTTAGTAAAGTGTTGGACCACCATGAACTGGCAGTGGATTAATGATCCTTGTTATATAGTTCTCTGAGAGTTTGCTTGGGGGATGAGCAGTATTCTTCCAAAATACATCCTCTCGCTTGATGTTTTAATGATGAAGCTGGAAGATGCTATCTCTTGTGTTTGTTCAAACTCTCCTGTTGTTATTCTGTCTCCTATAACACAACTGCATACTTGTCTTTGTGCTATGTTTTCTATTAATATAGTGAAGCAATGTTGCTAATTAATGCATCTGCCAGGCTGAAAAATATTCATATTGAACCAATCAGCAAAATCTTAATTTTTGTTTTTTTTTCTCTCTCTCTGCTCCAAGCAGTTAAAGTATTACTAAATGTTGTACGCTTTCACAGTACTTGGAAAAGGTGGGAAAAAGACAAAAGGTGAGGTGAGGCTGTGTTTACTTGATTAACGTTTCACAGAAAAAAGGTCTTGCTCCCTGACTATGACTCCAGTGACTTATTTTGTCCTCCCAAGAAATAACATGGACTCTAACAGAGAAGACCACAGTTCACATCTGATTTCTAACCAATAACATTGTGTTTTTGAAAGCATGACCACAGTCATTACCTAACCTTAATCATGTGTGAATTTCTGTAACCATGACAAAAAGGGTAGTATTACTTTAACAGTGTTGTTATTTCAACCAAAATCAAAATCTTTTTGCATTTAAACCTAACCAATTCCTGACTGATGTGTTGCCACATTATAAAATGTTGTGATTCTTTTTCAGCAGTGATTTGTAACCATTTTGGAATGTCCAGACAAGATGTCATCCAACCACAAATCAAGACAAACACTGTATTTTGTTGCCATAGTTGGAGGAGGAGTTGGAGGAGGAGTTGTTGTTGGATGACTTCCTTTACTTGAAAAACATTGCCAGGGAAAATAATTTCCTAAGACAACATAATTGGCAAAACAAATTAGTGATGTCATTAGCAGTAGATGATGTAATGAATGCTGTGAACTGCTATGCAATGTCATTTCTAGGAGATGCAGTTGTCCATAGATGTTAAAAGAACTGGTCCCATTTCTTTGGAGTGGGGTTGTTTGAGGCAATTATCAATAGGGTATTACCTACAGCAGATGGTGGTCGCCATGGTGGTCGCCATGCCCACAGTTTGGAGAAACCGAAATGACAGGAATATTTTCAGGGCTTCATCTTGCCATCAGCTGCACAGTGGCGTAATGGTTAGCACTTTCGCCTTGCAGCAAGAAGATCCCCGGTTCAAATCCCAGGGTGGGCCTGGGATCTTTCTGCATGGAGTTTGCATGTTCTCCCTGTGCATGTGTGGGTTTTCTCCAGGCACTCCGGCTTCCTCCCACAGTCCAAAAATGTGCTGAGGTTAATTGATGACTCTAAATTGCCCGTAGGTGTGAATGTGAGTGTGATTGTTTGTCTGTATATGTAGCCCTGCAACAGACTGGCAACCTGTCCAGGGTGTCCCCTGCCTTCGCCCGAGTCCGCTGAGTTAGGCTCCAGCACCCCCCGCGACCCGAGTGAGGATAAAGCGGTGTATAGAGAATGGATGGATGGATCTTGCCATCAGCTGTCCTCTCCAATGAGGAACTGAAGCCACTGTAGCGATTTATGCTCTCTCCGAAGGCACCAGACTCACTGACAGTAATTTTTTTAAACAGTCATTTTTCTTCACTTTTCTGGTGTCCTCTATTGGTTTGTTTGTTTGTGTCATTATATGGCTTGTGTTGATTATTAGTTAATTTGGGTCTGAATTAACATGTTATAAAACACCAAAGTCATGTAGAAGTAGATCAGTAACACCTGTATTTTGCAAGGCAATTTTGCTGTTCTTATGAACAGAGTTTGGTGCCTTAGAAGAAAGGGCTATAATGGTTCCAGTTCTTTGTTGGAAAGAGCGGCTCACTTGAAAGGTTAAAAAGGTGAAAATATTCTAAATATAGTGTACACTTAAATTGATATACATATTTTTATGGTGGCCATTTTTGGGTGGCCTTGGTGCCAGTACTTATACCTCCTTAACCAAACTGACTACATGCTGGCTGCCATCTACTCTAAGTGATACACTGAATGTGGATAAGTAACTCATATAATTCCACTTCAAACTATCCCTTTAAGTGGGTTTACATCATGTGACTAAAGAGGCAATGATTCACAGTGTTTTCATCAAACCATTCAGTGCTCAGACTTTTATCTCACACATGGTTTGTTAGGCTGGTTAAGCAGCAGCATTTGTCCCTCATTTGCTTGGTTGCAAACCAATTTGTTTTCTACAAATAGAAGATATTAGGATTTGAGGTAATGCGGTTTGTGACTTCAGCTACATTTCAGTGAGTGCATCCTCTTTGCAAGCTGCTGGTCTCAGCAGTGAAGAGTTGCTTTCTGGTGGGTGACCAGTTTCTATGTGTGTGTGTGTATATATATATATATATATATATATACACACAAATACATACATATATCAGTGTCTGTACAAGGAAAGCTTGGGTTGAGTTGATATGACCATCTGTGTTGAATGTGTAAAAAAAACATTTGTTAACATGCTCTTCTTTATAAGGAGGCAGGTTTATGCCTTGTTGTACTGCCCCCAAGTGGGCAGAAAACAAGCTATTGTGGGTTGATGGGGCAACTCAACATCAGCTGAAAACCTTGTCTTGTGAGATCTCCAGTGGTCAAACTCATCAAACTGCTGTAGTGTAGTCTCGCTGTTGGGTGTAGTTTGAGGGACAACAGAGCCCACAGAGCTGCTTTTCAATCTGGTGTTCGTGACAGGAAACACTCAAATCCTGCCCTATTAAAAAACACACACACACACATTTAAATGATAAAATAAATTACTGTATTAAATTTTGGGGGGAAAAAAATATGGAAAAAATGGACCCAAAAGATGATCATCGAAGTAGAAGTTTCAAGTCAAAGTGAGCACAAATGGGATATATGGAGTGCAGTGCAGCGTGACAGCTGTGGACTCCTGCCTGTGTTGCCTCACCCACATTCAGAGGTGGAAAGAATATCCACAGGAGCTTTGCTGTGTTGTTAAATTTTACTCAGGCCATGCTTGAGCTCAAGTCAAATAACAGCTCAGAGAGTCTATCTATCTATCTATCTATCTATCTATCTATCTATCTATCTATCTATCTATCTATCTATCTATCTATCTATCTATCTATCTATCTATCTATCTATGGTAATTTTATATCACTTAAAGCCCCTTGGTTGTGCTGTATTGTAAAGGAGGTGAAGAGGAGAGATAAGAGAAGAAATTTGCCTAACTATATATTTTGAATTGCTGGGTTGTGACAGCAGCGTCTTATTATTTCATTATGCAGGTGGAACACAGTAGAAGCACTGGAATTGGCAAACATTACACAACCATACATGAATAAGAAACAAAATCTCAGGAAATAGTTTGTGAAAATATAGGAAGGAACAGTTACAAATAACACCAGCGTTGTCATAGTGCTCATTCTCAGTTTAGGCTCTCATCTCTGACATCAAGGTAACTGTCATTCATAGGGTGGAAGAGAAGAAAAGTGAAATAAGCTTTCTTTTATGACAGCCATCATTTCATGTCAAGAAAAGAATTGTATTCTTGTGCTGCCCGTTAATATATAGTTCCCTGGAACTGTTTGTGTCTATATGTTAATGAGCTTTATTTATGCACAGTTAGGAGGCAGACATGCAGGGATGGTGAATTTGGAGGTTCGTGTAAGGGAAGGCTATGGGTGGGATGGAATCTCATCTGTGATTTTTGTTCAGTCTGATTGTTGAAAAGATTACTCTTGATTTGTTTCCTCAAGTTCTGGCTTTATCAACTTGAAATTCCCTTTCTGATTTAAAGGTCAATTAAAGTTGGAGCACAGAAAGATGTGCATATATGCATACAAAGAAAAACCGTAAATCACTACCTTATGCAGATTAGAACTGAAATATTATGGTAACATTTAGTCATGTTTTCAGTATAGGTGTCCTCATGATTCTTGCATTTCTACAATCACTCGATGGCTGTTTGTGAATTTCCATATTTGTGAAATATTGTCAATATTGTCAGTGTGCATTTAAAAGCCCCTTCATATTGGGCTGCAAATATTTAGCATTTTTCTATGACATTAGCACAGTGGAAGTTTGCCACTTCACAACCCTCTTAGAAGAAAAGTGACCATGTTACAGTCATTTCTGGCTAATATAGACCCATGAGCACATGAATACAACTAGTTTGCGAACATGTGGTTGTAGCTGTGATCTTGGCTGTCCCTTTTACTCAAAATGCAGTATTTCTCCCATCTGCATTTTGGTCAGTTGAAGCCACTTATGTTAGAGAAAGCAAAAAATGAAAGGGAAAGAATGATACCTTTTCCCATTCTGTGATGTAGACCCACTGGCCCCTGAGCGATTGTTGAACTAAAGAGTTGTTCCTTTTTTTTGGCAGACACAAAATCTCACATGGTTTTCCTATGAAAATTGCCAAAAGTGTTTAAAAAGGTAACAAATATGCTCCAACTTTTCAATGTGACTGCATTGCAGGAGTCTGGGTGTATTGTCACATCTTCTATGTTTCAAATGCATACAAAAATAAATACCCCACAAAATAACAAAATGCTTCTATAAATGCATGATACATTTGGAATAGCTGCTGTTTTAAGTGACAAAGTTTTACTTCAGTGAAGCTGTTTATTCATTATCCATAGGCCCTATCAAAACACTGCAGCTTCCTTATTTATGACAGGCGTACTATATATAACCATCCCTAGATTAGTGTAAAATTTGTAACACAGGGCAAAATAATGAGCAGAGGAAAGTTTAGACAGTTTGTCAGTTTAAGTACTTTGTGGCGATAAACAGTAGATCAGACATGATGCAGACTCTGGTCCAAATAAGTTAAACCATAAGCACTATTTGAACATATTATTCACTCTGGTCTGGAACTCAAGGCATGGATTGATTGAACAAATGGACTCAGGCATGTGGGGAACATTAAATGGACTTGGGGGAAGGTGAATGTAACTCGATGACAGATTCACAGGCATGAGGCGAGATGCTCTCGAACCCTGGTGTAAGATAATGTGCATAATCCACTGCAGGGATGTTAAGTGCACTCATTTCACACTCCATTTCACACAATGCCGCCCCAGGAAGAATCTGTGTGTATGATGACTCAGGAAATACACAACATCATTCTTGTGCATCTTTCTGTTGTTGTTTCTTCCCCCATTGTTAATAATTTGGAATCCAATTGTTTTTCCACGCTTTATAGAATTAATGATATGTCAGGAATGTAATAAGGGCCGAATCCGCCATCACTGTGTGAATGTGTGTGTGAATGGGTGAATGTGACGTATCTTGTAAAGCACTTTGGGTACCTTGCAGGTATAGTAAAGCGCTATATAAATACAGACCATTTACCATTCAATCCATGTTATGTACGAACTTCACACTAGTCAATGGAAGTCGGTGTTTGGTTGCAAATTACTTCAAAAGATGTATTGCCAACATTAAAATGCTATTTATGGGTCTAATTTCTACCTGTTGCTTTGTTCCAAACTTACAAGCTAATGCATACAATTGAAATAGTGCACCCTCAAGAGAAAATGTTGTCTGTTTATGTGCGATATCCTGTTACAAGGACAAACGTTTAATTTCCATCCATCAACCTAAGAATAGAAAATCTTCTCACTGAGTGTCAATGGTCCATTACAGTACAAAATAAATAGCTTTCATCAACTCTTTGTTTTTCGCTGTTCATAATGAACTATTTGAACATTTATAAAACTATAAATATATAAAATACAGAGTCTTCAGAGTGTAAAATCTAGTTCACTATTTGGAAGGAGTGTCCTAAAAACGTGACAAATAAGAGATGGCTTCTAAGTCCATAGAGAGATAATCTGTATGTATGTGTTTATTCCTACATTATGTAAATATAACAAGAGGCTATAAAGAAGTGCAAGGTTTTTTTGTAGCCATGCATTTATCACTGTGTTTACACATCGTTTTTTCCTTCAGATTAAGTAACCTGTTATTTATTTCATAGAAGAAGAAGCAGCGGAGCATGCAGTGTTTGTAGTGTGACCATGTTTCTCATTTCCCCTGTCTTTACTATGGAATTGTTGGAAAACATCCCCAGTGAGCAGATGGCATCTGCCGGGAGGAGAATGAAGCTGGAACCTGGGCACCATACACTGTACACACACACCCATTTCCAGAACAAGCCTTTGTAAAAGGGAACAACAGTGGTCTATTGGGAATTTAACCACGGGTCTGTTTTGGGAAACAGTGCACACGTTTGTTTATTGCAGTCTTGCTCTTGGATCCATGCAGCAGCTACAGTAAAAGGCTGTGGAAGCTGGAGAGTTTCTCTGCAGGCTGGACAACAGAACCAAGCTTTCCCTCGCCGTCTCTATCTGCCCTGGAATGATTTCAATCACTTTGATCATTGTGGTTTCCATCAAGTCAATGAAATGTGTTCATTATCTGACCCCTTTGCCAGCAGAATGAAATATATAGGAACATTTGTATACTCTATTTGCAAGCTAATCTACAGCATGCTCATGTATTATTAAGCAAAGAATGAGGCAATGCTACAGTATCTCCTCATAGCTGCTTACATTCCAGTCAATGACATATTAAAGAGAACTTAGCAGCAGGCAAACCAGGGGTCTTTTGCTGAGTCTGCACTTGCTAAACTAACTCAGAGGACAAGATAAGCCAGGCAAAGCTTGGAAAAGTAAATCTAAGGCTGTTTGAATAAGCCCTGCACCTCCCTGCCAGCTACACACAGAGTGTTCCTCCCAATCTCTCTCTGGGGGAGGTTTCTTAAGCATGCTTTGTTGCTAGATCCAGGTAGGCTATCAGTCACCACAGTTGTGAAGAACATGTCAACAAGAATAAACCCAACAGAAGATATAAAATCTGTCTCACGGGAGCTCACAGGCTGGACGAGATTGAATTAAATTCTGTCTTTTTGCTGAGTCACACTATTTAGATAATTACCCACTGATATGAAGAACATTTCCCCTCTTGGCTGTAAGTTCAGAGGGAATGCAGACAATGGCATATTTGGTTGCAATCATAGCAGTGCCTCCTCCCACCCCCTCCTTCTCACCACCATGAAGTGAAGATATGAGAGTAGGATAGCACAAAGCTAATCTCTGGCCCTGCAAAAAAGGCCAGAGGGAAAAGCCCAAAATGGAAGCAGGTATTAAAAAACATGGGTCCTTTGTGTATGTCAGGTGTATTTGCTTCTCTTATGAACCTTGACCATTATCTCCAGTCTTTTTAATTTATACCAGCAAACATTGTACATGCAAATTGGGTATAACATACACCCCTGTCAACATAAACAATGGCCTTGACGTAACAGTCATGCATGCGGAAGTAACCTATTAAAGTTTGCTCTAGAGGTGCACAGTATCAGTCTCACATCAGCAGTTCTACCGCTGTCTCCAATCTCGCTTCCACTATCAGGAGGACGCACATCTGCACACAACACAGTGACTGACAATCGATGGTTCACACACCGTTTACCCAACAGCCCCCCCCCCATCCCCAAACCTCAACACTCTCACAAAAAAGCCACCCCAGTCGGGGTGCTCCCCTTTGCTGCGTGACTCAACTTGTTTCAGGGGGTTGAGAGTGAGATACGGACGGAGAGGTTGGGGTGAGATAAGTGTGGGAGATACTGGAGGATGATGATGATGGCGATGATGATTATGAAGCGGCTGTTTGCATCCTGTCG
The DNA here is from genome assembly GCF_021347895.1 of Acanthochromis polyacanthus. Classification (NCBI taxonomy): domain Eukaryota; kingdom Metazoa; phylum Chordata; class Actinopteri; family Pomacentridae; genus Acanthochromis; species Acanthochromis polyacanthus. The sequence goes on along the minus strand of NC_067117.1, from coordinate 36,206,153 downwards.
TTGCTTTTGAGTGTCAAACTGGATTGGTTCGTGTTGAAGAAGAAGGAAAATGCTTTATTCATGGTTTTATCTAATCTGTGCTTTCAGAGCTATGACTATATTAAAACTCCGCAGCTCCCGCAGTTTCGATATTGAGGCATTCTTTTATGATATTTTGTGAGACTTGGGGCGCCTCTGCAGCGCAGCGTGGCTACAGAGCTCCACACAAAACGCTGCGCGTTAACGCATAGAAAACAATCAATGCACTTCCAATCCAGGGCGTTTCACTGCTTTTTAACAGGCAGTGACACGTATACTTTACAAAACTGTCACAACATTGTAAATCAATTATCAAATTAAGTATAAAACAGCGCTGAAACATGCACGAAAAATGTTTTACGGACATCCCCAGATTTGTATCATGGCTCCTAGTTGCCAGTCTATTTCCAAAACGCTGCCTTAACACCTAAGTGCATTTAAGTCACGACGTTTTCCAAACATTTGATTGCCGTAGATGACCCATTTTTGCAGCTTGGGTGGCTGCACTTACCCGTCTCCTGTCCACGAAGAATCCTTTCATAAGTGACCCATATCCAAGGCTATCTTGTTGGGTGTATCAATATGTGTGATTCCCCGAGCAAGTCTGGCTTTAAAAGGGGAAAAAAACCATCTAAACATTGTTACTGAACAGTATCCAACAGGGATCTACACGCATTTCGAGGCTGCGTCGAAGAAAAATGATCATTGCGAGCGCTGTCCACGGGGAAAGTGGTGCTGAAAGTCTGAAGTCCCAACTTTAGGCTGTGTGAGAATGGGGAATAAATAGCATGTCCACTAGAGTCGCGCACTAATGCAGCTCCTGCGAAAAAAAATCAGATTTTTACGGGATAATACAGCCGAGAAGCACATATCCCACACCCGAGGCGAGAGCACTTTCCAACTGATAGACGAAGACTATACGCGCCCCGTGCTGGATGTGATTGATGTTAAATGCATCGCAGCACACCGCCTTTATCAGGGCAGAAATGCACCATCAGTGAACAGAGGGGGGAAAAGGTGTGAATGCCAGATTACACCATGTAATACCAGCAGCGCTTTGGCCCGTGCATGTAGTAGGAGTGTGACATGCAGCATTTGCTTCAATTTGTGCATTTTAACGTCGATTTGGCCGCCTGCTGTCTCACCTCTCAGAACACTTCACTGTCGGCTTTTTGAAAAAATTCATCTTCTACTGTGAAGTAAAAACTAGCACCGAAAACCACGCCGTCTGCCTTCTTTTGCAAATAAATGTGAATAAATTTATGTTTTAAAAATATTACACTTAATGACTCCATTTGCAAGCCGCGTGCCACATGATTTGAAATGACAAAACAAGACGCAACAATTCTATTTCACCCACTTAATATCCCTATGTTTAATATAATCTTTTTTCCCGTAACTATGAAATTATTTGCTGCATGATACTGTGCAATCGATTTACAAGCCGACAACACAAGATGTGGTTTTATTATTTCAAATGCAACGCTTCTGGGGCGACTCGAACGTTACAGGTGCTGTTGCGCAGCCTTATGCAGTATGTTGAGTCTCAAAGCGCTTGGGATGCTGTGCGTAGACCATGACGAACATATCAAGTCCAATCACTGAGTGCGAAAACTCAATCTAGATACTAGGTTTGTGTTGAGCGTGTGTATCTGTGTGCATTCGTTCGTGCGTGCGCGCGTGCGTGCGTGCGTGTGTGCGTGTGCGTGTATGTGTGTTTCACTGACTGACAGCAGCCACACTCTGCAGCACAGTTATGAAATTGTGTCCAAGGGCATGCCTATATGTGCCCAACATCATCCAGCAAAAACGCGAGAAATTAGTTTTTAAACCAGGAATGGTATGCTTTTATTTGAGACTTGAATACATTTGATGGAGACATTTCGTGGCTAGTAAACTTCAAAAGTGTGTGAGCTTGACAAAGGGGCTTCCTGGTCTATCAGCTGAACTGGGGGGCATCGTTGCATCTAGCTGTCTGGATTGATTAATCTTCCTCGTTGTGCCAATTGGAGGCTCACGGTGACAATTCCGCACTTTTGCTTCCTGTATTATGCGCAGCTGCTCTTTCTGCCTTCCTGATCACAGGGCCAAGTGGTGTGTGTGGAGGCTTTCAGAGGTCTGAGTGGGTCACACCTGTGGAGTGCTGGGCTCACTCCACCACATCAAGGGGAAAGTGGAGGGGGGTGTGAGTGTGGAGAGAGGGAGGGAGGGATGGAGGGAGGTGGGGGTCCTTGGAGATGGTGTGTGTGTCATGTCCCTGTGGGCCTTGGAGGCAGCTGAGCCTCTGAATATTCATCCCCACTTCTGCTGGAGCAAATTCCAGCTACACGACCAGACTGACTGACAGTCTTGTGCTGCCGTGGGACCGTAAAAGTCATGCAAAAAAGAAATCAAATGAGCCAACTTGTGCACATTATTGAACAGAGTGTTTTACATCTCTTTATTACCCCCACAAAGCATCACCGCCTTTGCAATCTGTCAGCTCCTCAAACCGCTGTTCTATTTCTGTTTAGCATAGTTGGCATAATAAGTGAATTATTAAGCTGTGGAGAATGGATACAAAAGTTATTCCTACCAGGAGACCCATTCGTGTGCTGCAGTGCACTAGGAGACGGTCTCGCTGAACGTGCCTGCTCCGAGGATAACATGTTTATGCCGCTGAGTCCTCCCCGTCCCTCTGTGCAAGGCAAACTCTGGAGATTACTTGTTTCAATTAGCTATGGGGCAGAGAGAATTTAAGCCATGTTAATTCCAGTCACTAGTGAAAATCCCAGTCAAAAAGACTAGCCACTCAGTCATAATCGCCTGCCCCCAGACGTCTCTTATTTCATGGATATATTAGGGGGAATTAATGAAAATGTAAATTCTGAGGTCAAAGGATTCTCAGCTTATTGACGTTATTTGAAACTTCTGCAGCTTTTGCATGACTCAGAATGACTCTCTGCTCATGACAACTCTGACCCTGTTTGGTTTGTTTCCATTCACTCATCCCATATCAGATGGCCTTTGACCTCATTTCCCAAGACTGCACTGGAAAAGAGAATTTTGTTTTTAAATGGTGTGTTCAAAAAATAAACGATGGATTACACTGACTGAGGAAGAGCTGCTTTAAAAGTTTCCAACTAAACAGTAACAATGAGATGAGTTGAAGAAAGAGGAAGAGCAGGAGGAGGGTGTGAATGCATGGACGCTCCTCAGTCAGTCAAAGAAGTAATAATCTAGTTGGAACAAAATAGGATGTTTGTGTCTCACATCTTTTCATCAGTGTCTGTGCCATCTAATATTGAACTCTGAGCACATACAGACTATCCGCTAATATTTGATTATATAAAAATGAGACTCTGACTGTCTAATACACCCACAACTTGGAAGACATAGCAGTGAGTCACTTTGTCACTCTTGGGTGAAGCAATATTTCACAAAGAGAAACAGGCCAGCTAGGGCAGACAGATTGACCATATGCTTTATTTGTGAGTAATACTTTGTTGAGATGCTGGGTAGCTGATAGCTGTCACAGGTGTAACCTTTGAACTCGAGTTTTTTCTATATAAGAGACAGCAAATTGCATGTACGGTAGAGAACGTGCACCAGGAAAAACAGCATATTTGTTCTGCAGAATGCATTTAAACACTGAGACAGCTGCATTATGTTTCTGTATGGAGGAAGGCACCTTGTAAACAACAGAAAACACAGCTATAAAGAGTGATGCCGTTATTACCATAAAACTGTAGTCTCATAAAAAAAAAAAAAAAAAATTTCTGGGCAGAAAACGTAGACATGTGTCTTTACAAAGCACTCAAAAGAGCCACAAAAATATACATGACTGGACTTGTGTGATCTTATTGTCTCTGTCTTGTCATAATGAGTCATTATTTCCTACAGTAGAAGTGGACGTTGTCATCGACATTTAAATCTCTAACAAAAAGCATTGTTTTTTGTAATAAAGTTGCTGCAGATGTTCAGTACAAATCAGTTATGGAGTTTACATTGTTACACTGTTTACATGATCTTTTCATTCTTAGATTATCTAATTAATAAACTGTAATAAGGTACTGGAGATATGAGCTTGGGCTTGCTGTAACTGGCATGACAGCAGCCCCTGGTGGTTCTGACATTTAACTTCCTTACATACCTTTATTGGTTTTCCATGGAAAAATGACAGTACAACCTAACAGGTATATAACACATACTGTACGGCTTATTACAGAATTGGAGGACATTTTACACCCCACCCATCAAATTTCAAACAATCTGTGTACAAACTACTAAAGCATGCAATTGTTGTGTAAATTTACTGGTCCTGAGACCAAATCTAAAAAAAATAAAAATAAAAAAATAGGAAAAAAGAATGCTTGAAAATGACATTATTCTCTTGTCCCACCCCACTGATGACCAAATTGAATCTCTAATAAAACAGTTAAAATTAAATTTAAATCTCCTCTTTTTTGATCTTTTTTATTGATATCTCTTGTAATTGTGGGAACATTTTTTTAATCAACATCGTATTTTAAATAACTGTTATTTTGCATGGAACAAGTGTCCCACAACAACCCTGTCAGCACAACCTTTTAGCTGGTAGAAGAAGAAAACAGTGAATCACATGGTATGCTGGATTTGACATCATCAAATAGTTTTCCAAAAGAATAAGTAGAGCAAAGGTATGTCTTCTCTTCTATTTTTCATATTTTCATAACATTATCAGCCTTGACTGAATGTGTCACTCTACCTCATGCAACTCTGTTACGCATATTATCAGAATAAGACAAATTCTTATCACTTTTTTCTTTACTGTTTCACATCATAACAGCTAGCTAAATCTAGCTTGTTAATCAAGCCTTTCATAGTTTCCTACCTATTACTGATGAGTATGTAGCAGAAAATTGTTTATTTTACAAAAATTGTGAAGTTCAAATGTCCTCCAATTCTAGAATGACTTGTATACACTATTTCACAGTAATATCCACATAGAAAACATAGTTTTTATATTGAGCTATTGTACTTTAGTCAAGACTGTCGCCTTTTCTTTCTACATATACCATTGCAGATACAAGCAATGGAACTTGATTGATGATTAAAGTACAATGACAGTGATAATTACAAATTAAAAGAAAATGCATTCCTTCGGTCTTAATGGGATTCTTTTTGAGAACATTTAGCAAAAGTTAACTTTTCCCAAAGTAATGATTTTAGATAACACTAACACACTGATGGGTCTACCTTTTTAGCAAAGCAGAGAGAGGGCAATGTTATTTTAAGCCAAGAAAATCACAACACACCAAATTGCTTCTCTTATATGTGAAGCCAAACACAATCTATTCTGGCCCTGGGCAAGACACCACAATCTCCTGCTTATTTGGTCATTAACGCGCATATTTACCTGTGGGGAAAAAAGATGCTCGAAAGGTTAATGTTGCCAATATCTCTGCAGTCTTCAATTAACCAAACCTTAGCTGCCACACAGACTTTGGCTGTGTGACATCAGGGGTTGGCATATTAAGAGATATAGCACCAAAGCAGAATTTTCCTGCTCATTTACTTTTGCCACAGTTGAGCTCTGGTTGCAGCTGCTGTCTGTCTGTTACATGATTGCTAGAGGATGCTGTGTCTCATTCACTGTCACACTTTTTTTTATTTTATTTTAACTAAGGATAGAATGCATTAACTGAGATTTGTACGCCCCTATTATAGTCTCTTCTAAAAATAAACTCAGTTCAAACATTGACAGAGGTGTGACACCGAGTGGGTGTGAATAAAGAATGACAGAGGCATGGAGGCATACAACATTTTGTATGAATTTTGAAATAATTTCACAAAGATGTCACTTAGAAAAACAACGTCTGGTTTAACATTTTCTGCCATCACTGTACAGTGAACAGACTCTACTGTGTAAAAGTTTGGGGTCACCGAGACAATTTCATGTTTACCATGAAAACTCACATTTTTTCATGTGCTAACATAATTGCATAAGGGTTTTCTAATCATCGATTAGCCCTTCAACCCAAGTAGCTAACAAAATGTAGCATTAGAACACAGGAGTGATGGTTGCTGGAACTGGGAACCTCTGTACCCCTATGTAGATATTCCATTAAAAATCAGCCGTTTCTGGCTAGAATAGTCATTTACCACATGTAACTATGTCTAGACTGTATTTGTGATCAATTTAATGTTATCTTCATTGAAAAAACTACTTGTCTTTCAAAAATAAGGAAACTTAATTTCCCTTGGGCTTACTTAATTTCCCTCATGATTAATAAAGTATCTACAGTGGGTACGCAAAGTATTCAGACCCCTTGAAATTTTTCACTCTCTGTGTCATTGCAGCCATTTGCCAAAATCAAAAAGGTTCATTTTATTTCTCATTAATGTACACTCAGCACCCCATCTTGACAGAAAAAAACAGAAATGTAGAAATGTTTGCAAATTTATTAAAAAGAAAAACTGAAATATTACATGATCATAAGTATTCAGACCCTGTGCAGCGACATTCATATTTAACTCACATGCTGTCCATTTCTTCTGATCCTCCTCGAGATGGTTCTGCTTCTTTATTGGAGTCCAGCTGTGTTTAATTAAACTGATTGGACTTGATTAGGAAAGGCACACACCTGTCTATATAAGACCTTACAGCTCACAGTGCATGTCAGAGCAAATGAGAATCATGAGGTCCAAGGAACTGCCCAAGGAGCTCAGAGACAGAACTGTGGCAAGGCACAGATCTGGCCAAGGTTACAAAAGAATTTCTGCAGCACTCAAGGTTCCTCAGAGCACAGTGACCTCCATAATCCTCAAATGGAAGAAGACTGGGACGACCACAACTCTTCCTAGACCTGGCCGTCCAGCCAAACTGAGCAATGGTGGGAGAAGAGCCTTGGTGGTGAGAGAGGTAAAGAAGAACCCAAAGATCACTGTGGCTGAGCTCCAGAGATGCAGTCGGGAGATAGGAGAAAGTTCCACAAAGTCAACTATCACTGCAGCCCTCCACCAGTCGGGGCTTTATGGCAGAGTGGCCCGACGGAAGCCTCTCCTCAGTGCAAGACACATGAAAGCCCGCATAGAGTTTGCCAAAAAACACATGAAGGACTCCCAGACTATGAGAAATAAGATTCTCTGGTCTGATGAGACCAAGATTGAACTTTTTGGTGTTAATTCTAAGCGGTATGTGTGGAGAAAACCAGGCACTGCTCATCACCTGCCCAATACAATCCCTACAGTGAAACATGGTGGTGGAAGCATCATGTTGTGGGGGTGTTTTTCAGCTGCAGGGACAGGACGACTGGTTGCAATTGAAGGAAGGATGAATGCGGCCAAGTACAGAGATATCCTGGAGGAAAACTTCTTCCAGAGTGCTCAGGACCTCAGACTGGGCTGAAGGTTCAGCTTTCAACAGGACAATGACCCTAAGCACACAGCTAAAATAACAAAGGAGTGGCTTCAGAACAACTCTGTGACCGTTCTTGACTGGCCCAGCCCGAGCCCTGACCTAAACCCAATTGAGCATCTCTGGAGAGACCTCAAAATGGCTGTCCACCAACGTTCACCATCCAACCTGACAGAACTCGAGAAGATCGTGGCAATAGCCAAAGGTTATAGTATTGAATGTATGGAGGAAGAGTGCATTCACCTGACCTCCACGCCCATCACCCCATCTGCATTCCAACCAGTAAAATGGTTGCTTTTCCGCGAGCTGGGAGAGCTGGCCCTTCGACTTCCGCATATCAGCCAGCCTCCAAGACAGTATGGTGGCAGAGTCAGTGACAGCTGGTGAAAGGTGTTGGTCTCCCCACGCAATTCCAAACGAGTTGTCCGCGATTAGTGACTACCGACCATCGGCGCAAGCCGGACTTTGCCCTGAAGGACGTCAGCTACAGCACGAACATCTCCGGAACAACATATTTATATTTACATACTCAAATAAACAAAAAACAAATCCATACCTGTGAAACCAACAAACATTGGACATTTTGTTAAAAAAAACTTAACTATAAGGCTTAAAGCAGACAGTGTTTCTGTGAGCTAACTTTTACATTAACAACCTTACATGACAATGAGAAAACAGCAAATCTGCATATTTAAGATCAAAGCAATAAGAATTTGTCACTTTGCCTGAAAAAAAATACTGAAACCATTAGGCATTATACTATGTATAACTGTGCATGTGACAAATACAACCTATCTTATCTTATCTTAGGCTTTGAGCCCAAAGTGCTTCTGTCAACTAACATCAAATATTTACAATGAAAATAAAGAAAACAGTAATTCCTCAGATTTCAGAACATATGAAAATCAACAGGCTTTCAGTCTAAAGTGCCACTTGTGTCAACTAACATTTCTATTTACATTATTAAATGACAAAAAAAGTAAATCCTCACATTTTAGAGATTAAAGCCAGCACCTCTACATCTGTGTTATTTTTTGTATGCAAGTTTTGCTCTTCTGTCTTTGAGACATGCAAATTTCTCAATGGCTCTATGGTTAAAATCTGGGGTCAGAGGGAGATCAGAGCGATCAGAGGGAGACAGGCTGTCTCCTATCTCTTGAGGAACGAACTGTGCATGTCAAAGTTATAACGAGAGTCAATGGGGAAAGATGAGTGCACCCCAGACGTTTCTAATCTGACTTTTTATTACAAATTAAAAATTTTAGTAACTCTCTACAGGCTTTATTATCCATTTTGCTTTTTAAAAACATAGGATATACATGTAAATGTAATTTTAAAAACGTTTTATTAAAGGAAGGGCTGTGACTCTACATGATGTGAGAGGGAGGGGGCGGTGCCCTAGCGCCCTCTATTGACCAGCTGCCCCTGTGGCAGAGGATCCCCAAATCCAGGTGTGAAAAACTTGTGTCATTCCCAAGAAGACTAGCCGAAAAGTGTGCTTCTACTCAATACTGAGCACAGGGTCTGAATACTTATGACCATGTGATATTTCAGTTTTTCTTTTTTAATAAATTTGCAAAAATTTCTACATTTCTGTTTTTTCTGTCAAGATGGGGTGCTGAGTGTACATTAATGAGAAATAAAATGAACTTTTTTGATTTTGGCAAATGGCTGCAATGACACAGAGAGTGAAAAATTTCAAGGGGTCTGAATACTTTGCGTACCCACTCTATCTATCTATCATCTATCTATCTATCTATCTATCTATCTATCTATCTATCTATCTAATCTCTAAGTAACTCTAAACTTTTGAATGGCAGTGTATGAGAACTCTCTCAAGTATAGGTCTGTCCTTGTGAAAATGCCCCATGACTGTACAAGGTTTTATAAGCAAAAACACTTCATGACATTAATTATATATACTCTTTTTTTTTTTAAATGAAAGGCTCTCAGTTATATATGTGACCTTCCTTCTACACTTAAGTGATGATATATTAGCAAGCTCTGCCAGTTAATTCCTTTAGCTAAGCAACTGTTCCTTCTGGCAGTTACTGGGTGTAAATTTCCATCTAGTAAACACTACTGTTGTAATTACGCCAAGTCTGAACTGAAGAGGAGCTGGAGCAATTGCTTCCTGTTATCATATCCAGCTCACAGTAGTAGAAGGAATTATTGAAGAACAGGAACATAATAAACCATAACTTTGCAGTGCTCATGTTTGACCCAGTGCCAGTCTGTGTGATTGGCAGATTTTCTGCTTCTGGGGTAATAAAGCTGTGATCTGGTTTGAAATGATTTCGGTAGGTTTAGTTATTTATTTATGATTCACATGGTGGGAAAAAAAAGTCGTGCCACCGTTGTTTAACCCCGACTGAGTGTACCTTAAATTAAGCTACCTTTGAATCCTACCCTCAGCGAAGCAAGGAGCAGATACTCAGTGGATTAATCTATATTGTATCTGTCAGACTATTGCTTGGCCTCGCTTCTCCAACTGGCTTGATACCATATGCAGTTTCATCTGAAGGCCAAAGCATGATCAGTTGTTTCTTCCACCATCACTGCCTATTTAGCACCACCAGTCTCACACAAAGCAATTCATTGTATATCAGTAATTTCTCTATGCATTAATCCCTTGAATTGTCTCAGATTTTAAAAAAAATTTAAAAAAAGATGTGAAAAAGGTTTTCACATGAGTTTGAGTGGCAGGAGGAATCTCTGAAATGGCAGAGTAAAAGGAGAATCCCTCTTCAAGATAGACAAACATGAACAGACAAATATATTGGTGCAGATTGAACAGACAGTGCTTATGACCAAACATTGGCAACTGGGCAGAGAATTTTTCCAAACTAAATCTCACAATTTTACAGTTGAGTCTCTTTTGGTCCCAAAACCCTGGCTGCAGTTTATTTACTGAAAGGAGTTACGCGACCCTCTTCTGGGAAAGGCAGGGACTGTATCTATTGCATCGTGTGTATGAATAGTTCACCCAGAGATTTGCAAAAGAGGAATGGGTTGCCATAGCACAGCAGATAGTAAAAGTGCAACCTCTTGACGTGCGACCCTACACACGAATATGTTTAATTGTGTTAAGACCTGCCTTCATCCTCATGAGGCCAAAGGGAAGGCAGAAAGGGAGATGGAATAGAAGGCAGAACTTATATTTATTTAGATTATTGTTTATTATATATTATTAAAGTGAATTATGTGACCCTTTGGTGAGTTTGCCTTTGCAACATTATCACTGTCACAAGCCTTGGAAGAAGTGAAATCAATAGATCTAATAAACAAGTCAATTAACTGATTTGTTGATCAACACAAACTAATCTGCCAACTGTTTCATAATCAAGCACCCCCAAACTACTCCATCGATTCTCTGGCGTACTGCAGTCGTGAGGATTTGCAGCTTTGGTCTGTTTTACATCTTGCGTTTTGTATTGTTTTAAATGGGCAAGCAACGAAATTAGAGGCCATGCACTGTGAAGCTCGGGGGAGAAAATAGACATGTTGGGGCATTGTATAATATTTTGTCAGCCAGGGAGGTCATTAATTAATCAACAAACTACTGCAGATCTAAAGGATAATAAAGAATATCCATGAGTCGGCGCCGCAGAAATTGATCACTTTTTGGAACTCGCTTTGCATGAACAGCTTCAGAACATCAGGCTGGATATGCTACAATATGTTTTTGTAGAGAAAAATGGGGTTTCACAAATATCGTATTCTGTTTGTAGCCCTACACTTCTGTATTACAGTGTGTTTTCACTGCTTTCTGATAATCGTCTCCCCGCAGTGAGGCCTTTGGTAGTGCTGGGTGTGCATAAATGAAGTATAGTCAATCCGTTTTCTGCCTACAACTAGATTATGTTGACACTCCTGCTTCAAAAAATATCACTATTATTGTTATTTTAGTTTAGTTTAATTACATTTTATGGTTAATGATTGCATATTTACTGCTCCCTGTTGGCTCAGGGCAACACATCTAATTACATTTTACTTTCCTGCATCTTGTAATGCATCTTAATATACAATCAGTCAACGTACGGTACACACAGGGGGTGGTGGACACAACATTATGAATACCTACTGACTGTGGTTATAACGCTGTCTGATAGAAAGCTGTGTAATTAGTTCAGTTTGCAATTTAAAATTTTCAATAAAGCTGCAATAAATTATGAATACGATACAAGGGGAACCACATTTCAGCATACTTATTGCTAATATAATCCATATATGCACGCTCATGAAACACCACAAACTCAAGTCTAAGAAAGTGAATCTCTCTGTAATATTACAGTAGTCTCAACTCTTGTCATGTTAAACATTAACAACCTCTTGTATTTTCATGTTTAAACCTTTTTACAAATGGTGCATATTTCCAAATTAATAAATATAGATATAAAATGAAGTAATATATAAGTTTCTTTAGACATTATGGCATATTTATAGAGAACTGTCTTTAGATTGGCGGTATGAATCATAGTGCAGCACTCTGGTAATGTCTTTTAGGTTTACGTATGTTTTCGCAGAGATTTGCTTTTGCACAGAGCATCTGAAATGTTGTGAGATGAAGGTAAGATCCACTTCAAATGTCAAACCTGTGGAGAGAAACCTGAGAGGGAATATAAGTAAATGAGACAAGAAGAAATTAGTATTGATTCCTGGTGGGAAATTGGATTGTTGCAGCAATAAAAGCAATTTACTTTAAAAGAAAAACAAAGAAAACGTATATTAAGATAAAATAGAGTATGAAAGAAGCATAAAGTGGCACAAACATTTCAAACAATCATAGAACAAACCTGAATAGGGGTTTTGTGTGAGAATCATCATGCTGACAACTTCGTATGTTCACTGCACTGTTGTAGTTTCAGCATATCAATCAAAAATAAATGTAGTATTTGCAAGTTTTCTTGATTTGTTTTTATCAATCCCTTCAGGATTTCTTGGGCTTTTTTCAAGATTGTTGCAGCTGAAAATGCCTGAATGCGCTGCAGCTTTTCTAAAATATTGCAATATAAGTTGCGATGTTTTAAGCTTATTTGTTGTAATGAAATTTCGGGACACAGTGACAGTTGCTAAAAGTTGGATTTTGTTCAGCTTTTAGAATATGTTTTAACATTGTAATTGACAATATTTATTCCGAAATTAATTTGTTAGCTCCAACCCATTCACACAAAAGCTTGCATACTATGGTGGGAAATTAGCAGCAGCCAGATACTGGTTTAACATAAAGTGCTTGGTAGATTTAAGGCATCCATCCATCCATCCATTCTCTATACGCCGCTTTATCCTCACTAGGGTCGTGGGGGGTGCTGAAGCCTATCCCAGCTGACTCGGGCGAAGGCAGGGAACACCCTGGAGAGGTCGCCAGTTTGTCACAGGGCTACATATACAGACAAACAATCACACTCACATTCACACCTACGGGCAATTTAGAGTCATCAATTAACCTCAGCATATTTTTGGACTGTGGGAGGAAGTTGGAGTACCCGGAGAAAACCCACGCATGCACAGGGAGAACAGGGAGTGGTTAGCACTTTCGCCTTGCAGCAAGAGGATCCCCGGTTCAAATCCTGGCCTGGGCCTGGGATCTTTCTGCATGGAGTTTGCATGTTCTCCCTGTGCATCGTGGGTTTTCTCCGGGCACTCTGGCTTCCTCCCACAGTCCAAAAATATGCTGAGGTTAATTGATAACTCTAAATTGCCCGTAGGAGAATGTGAGTGTGATAGTTTGTCTGTATATGTAGCCCGGCAACAGACTGGCGACCTGTCCAGGGTGTTCCCTGCCTTCGCCCGAGTCAGCTGGGATAGACTCCAGCACCCCCCGCGACCCTAATGAGGATAAAGCGGTGTATAGAGAATGGATGGACATTTGGACATATCTGTCAGTGACTTAAAAAGTTAATTTCACTTCCTGTCACACATGTATTTACACACACGCGCTCATGGCTTGTCACGTCAATTAACAAGAAAGCACCCAGAGACCACAGTCTTCCACCAAGACTGTTCATTACCTGACCTTGCGCTGAACACAGGTGTGTTATGCATGTGTACACACCACAATTTAATCAATTGTTCCTTGTGTTGTTTCTGATACGTCTACAGGGGTGGATTTGTAGTAGGATCACAATAATATGATGGTCAGCAGGCCGCTGAGGTAGCGTTCAGTTGTTGCCATGGACACCATGCCAATATTAGACACCATGCCACTATCTCAATGGGAAATCCTTAACCAATCCGTGGATCCTGACTTTAAACCGCATCACTTCCAAAATCGAATCACTTGGTCCTTTGTCATTTCTGACCTTCCCTGAAAATTTCATCCAAATCCCTTAGTCCGTTTTTGAGCAACGTTGCTAACAAAGGAATGATTCACATATACCGATCGTCACATAACTCTGCTGTGTTCCTTAGCAGAATAATTAATCTAACTCACCTTCATTCTTTCAGAGCTCCAACAGATCTGGATGCAGCAGTTTCCTTCATAGTGATTTGTCTGGTTTGTGATCCGTTCCTTTCAGCCGTTCTCCTCATATGTTTTGTTGTAGAAAAGTTTTTATCAATCAATGATTTTTTTAATTTTTAATTTTGTTTTTCCACCACAATATTGCACTGGTGTAAAACAGTCTACTTCCACTTTGGTGAAGAACATCATGGAATTAATTGTTTTGCATGGTCTTCAGCAGTAATTTTTGTTGGTAAATGACAGACATTAGAACGGAACATGTCTGCATCTTCAGACCAGAAACAAAGAAGTGAATTCGGTGATGTACATGCGTTACGTTTGCGCTGGGAGCTGCTATGATTGGTGGAACTCACGGGAGGCTGGCCAAAATTGCAGGAAAGTTGCGGTGATTGGACAAAATTACAAGCTCGTGCAGAATTCGCGGAGATTGTTTCATTTTGCGTGAATTCATGCAATCGCAACATTGAGAATTCCTGAAGGGACTTTTTTATACACATTTGTTTCTTATCAAATTTACACTAAAGAGTTCTTCAGGGGCTGCACAGTGTTGTAGTGGTGAGCACTTTCGCCTTGCAGCAAGAAGATCCCCGGTTCAAATCCCAGCCTGAGCCTGGGATCATTCAGCATGGAGTTTGCATGTTCTCCCTGTGCATGCGTGGGTTTTCTCCGGGTACTCCGGCTTCCTCCCACAGTCCAAAAATATGCTGAGGTTAATTGATTACTCTAAACTGCCCGTAGGCGTGAATGTGAGAGTGATTGCTTGTCTGTATATGTCGCCCTGTGACAGACTGGCGACCTCTCCAGGGTGTCCCCTGCCTTCGCCCGAGTCAGCTGGGATAGGTTCCAGCACCCCCCACGACCCTAGTGAGGATAAAGCGGTGTATAGAGAATGGATGGATGGAGTTCTGATTCATGTCTACATATCTGCTCAAGAGGCATTAGTCGAGCTCAGTGTGTGCAAAAAAACATTGAGCTCACTTTTAGTATTCTGGACTCTAAAGGACAAACTCTGTAAAATCGCACCTTAGTTCTTTGTCCATACAGCATTAAAATGCTGCTGAATAACATCTGCTGTTGTATCAGTGGTTTATTTGTATGATAGCTGAGATTTTGAATGAAAGTGAAACAAAGAAAGAACATATTTTTATACCCTATTCTCTGCAGTAACTTCAGAGTTAGTCCATGTTTGTTAAATGTGCAGACCAAATGCATTGGTTTAAAATTTTAAAAAAGCATTATTTAGGGATCTGAAACACTTTCTCTGATTGTAATTTATTATGATTTTTCTATTAATTTAATTTATAATGTAGTGGTTTACAAGAGCAAATTAATTCTTACAATTTGTTGCCAGAAATGGTTTTTGATGTCATTTAATCTAATCTCAATAATTAAAATAGCTGTTAGACATGACTGGAAATGGCACAAATGTACCAGTTATTATTTCACTTTTGGAAAAAATGTGGGAAATAGCACATGTATTGTACTTTTAATAAATCATAGCATGACAAGGTAGATTTTTTTTAAGCGAGCAAGTACACAAACTGTAACTGATGCAAATGCCGACAAGGTGAAGATTTGTACTTTCCCAGAGAAAAAAAAAAAACTATATTTAGAAATGTGTCCATAGTGCAATCTTGAGCTTGTTCCAGATACATAAGCACTCTTCCTCATTTTTGCTTTTGTATGCAGAAATGCAGTGGTCACCTCATTAGATCAGAGAATGAAGACTATTAAACAGTTACTATGTTTAATTTAAAAAAAACTTGTGTTTTGCTATGTATCTTTGCAAAGAAAATTTAAAAAAAAAATCTTCATTTAGCCTATGACAGAGCTGAAAACTAACATGACCATACATTTTACAAAAAAGTGGTAATACCTGTATACAGGTGATTTTGAGCTTGGTAATATTTTATATCAGATCTGAGGTGTGTGCCATTTGTCAATGTGGTATAACAGAAAAGCTATTAGTAATAATTCTGATAATTTATTAATCATTTACAATATTTTTAAAGAAATAATGAACTTTAAAGATAATCATCATCATCATCATCATCATCATAAGAAGAATACATGACTGTCTCACTTTTTTTTTTCTCGCACAATTTGTTGAAAATGGCTGAAACGTAATATCAGTTTAGAGGACTAATTGCTCCGTGACACCGTTACAGTCATATATAAAATTAATTCCCTATTTTAGTCGACATTGGGTCAGTTTTGAGGCTCAGGTCGGCGCTGTCCATTACCTGCGGTGCTGAAACTGATGGATTAACCTTGGGTCCGATGTTATCAGTTGGAAAGAATGTTGCTTTGATAAAGTTACGTTTTAATTTACACAAAAAATAGAGTACAAACTTAAATCAACCTCAAGCAAGTAGGAAAGCTTGTTGGAGCCGAAACTGCCAGTTTCCCTCGCCGGCTTGCTCCAGTCAGAGCGTGGTGTAACGTTTTGTCGCTGCTCTCAGTTGCCCGAATTCTTCAATCCCCGGTAGGTACATTTCTTACGCTCGCCGAGCTATTAAAGGTTAAAATACGTCGTGGGCGTAGCGGCTCCTTGTAATGGCGACCGTGCCGTAGATGTGCCTAGGTTTGTGAAAATGAAGCGAAGAAGAAGTTATTTCTTTTAAGTAAAACGCCGAGGTTCCCCGGAGGAGGACTTTGCGTCTATAACCGTCATCTTCATAAGTGGTAAACTTAGCTGTACTTTTGAACTTTTGCACCCCCAAAATGATGAAGCTCAAGTCAAATCAAACCCGGACGTACGACGGGGAAGGCTACAAGAAGCGGGCTGCCTGCCTGTGCTTCAGGAGCGAGAGCGAGGAGGAGGTGAGTCCGGGATGTTGCTGTCTGGAGGGCCAAGCTAGCGTTAGGCTCTTCAGTGTCTTCTCTGTCTGTAAGTCGATATATTTATCAACACAGCTGCTGTTTAATGTCAGCTGGAAACGATGACTCACTTTTTTCTTAGCTTCTCGTGCTGTCTTCCGAGACTGTGCATTAAACGTTAGTTTTCACCTCGTACTTACCCTGGTGTTATGTAAGCCTCTTTAACTGTGCAGATAGCAGCCGCTGGTTTTTATACCCAGCGTTACTTGGAACCAACCTGTTAGCTGCATGCTAATGCTAACGTTAGCATGCTAACTTGCCGTGCTGCTGTGGGCAGCCGGCTCTCGGCCAGCGACCACAGCCTACAGTATTGGCTGTGGTAACTGGTAACTTTATTACTCTGCACCGTCGGCCGGATAGAAATATGTATTTAGTATTTACAGTGATAGTCTAAAGCATTTATCTGCTGGTGTTACGGATAATCTGGCGAGCTATGTTACGCTAAGCGTGTAGTGTTAGCGTAAATGCAACTGGTATTACTAGCCAAACACTGTACTGATTTGTAGCTATTAGCTTACTAGCCTAAACCAAAAGATAATCAGGTATAGATACGCGGTTTGCCGATTTACTGTGTGGTTAGTGTTGCTTACTTTACGATCTTAAAGTGTTATGATCTGGAAAATCAGCGAAATGACAAAGTGGAAACCTGCTCCGTTGTGTACAAATGTTTACCACTTAACTGTCAGTGCACTGCCCGCTACCTCCGAGTCGCCTCCAACGAAAACCACTTAAACTAGCCTGCTGTAGGTTATTTGAGATCAGAAGTGATTTAAAAAGCTGGTATGCAGTCAAACAGCAAGCACAAAGATTTCATTGTCTTGGAACCATTTTACTAGGGAGGAGATGAGATGAGATAACCAATTCCTCATTTTGGTGAAAGTAGAGGCCAGATTGTGACATCATGGATTGCTGATTCCAGGAAACGCATCAGTATCACAAGCACATAGCTGGGAAGTTTTACTAGGACTTAAAAAAAAAAAAAGTTTACTAGAGACTTTACTTGATCTGCAGTCAAGCTGTTCTGCAACTGATTGTCAACACCCAGAACTTACCATTACCTGTATTCATACCGTAGTTATTGTTTGGAGAAATATTGTGATTTATGTGCCGCAGTACACAGTCAGTTATTTTAACTGCATTCACAAGATATCCAGCTGGATCACTTCAGTGGCAGTGTTGAACATTTTCAGGGGTTGTTAGATGACAGGCTTACTGAATACTTGCTCAAGTGGTAATACGTATGTAATTTGAACTCTATCAGCAAGACACTTTGATTTTGATTGTATTGCCTAACCAGTCTTGTATGGGATGCATTGCAGGTGCTGTTGGTGAGTAGTAGTCGACATCCTGATAAGTGGATAGTTCCTGGAGGGGGAATGGAGCCTGAGGAGGAGCCCAATGTTGCTGCAGCTCGAGAAGTGTGTGAAGAGGTTGGTTCTGTAAATGTCTTACAATATTATTTTATCTTAATACAGCCTATATTGTGGGTTCTTTTTCCTAATCCTAGCTTCATGTCTGATAGAGGTTGTAATTTAAGGACCTGTACAAACACTCCGCTGCAGAAAATAATCTCTTAATTTTTCCCCCTCCTTCATCTCGTCGCTCTTCTTTTTATTTACCTTCATCTTTACCCTCACTTTATTTTTTGGACTGTGGACTTGCAAACTTTACTTGACTCTATCTGAAACATGGGTGTGAAAGATGCCTTTCGAGATGCCATCCATAGCCAGGAATACTGTTCTGAGAATGGATTTCCGTTTGTAGCGTGGCAAATTAGTAAGAGTGTAGGCTGATAAGATGTATTGTGTTACATTTCTAGTAAATCATGCCTGTATTTAACACTGAGCCTAATACCTTGCTCTCAAAATCCATTTTGTCAATGTAGTCATCCTGTTTGCATGGACAGAGAGAGCCTAGCAACATGTAAGCTGGACCATAGCATCATGTTACAAAGCAGTGTTTAGGTGTCAAAGCAGGTCACACTGAGATTGGGCGTTGACTACCCAGCGGTTGCGCTGCAGTACTATTCTTTTCCACAAATTTGACAGATGAAGGAGAACAATCGACATTTCCTGTTTATATGTTGTTGACAGTTCTATTTTTATGACAGCAGTCTCATTACAGAGGCATATTGGTGAACAAAACTGTGTTTTTATGGTGTATGTTGGGGAGGGTAGGTAGCAATTAGTAAACAGTTATGAAGCCCATTGGAAGTCAATATTCTGCTTAAACTGCCTACATTCTCTGCAGTAACTTCAGTGAGGTGTTCCTCCAGTGTAAATGCTGTTCATCCCTTGAACATTATGATCAGAATTGACACAGGGCACCAAAGACACTGAATCTCACCCAGCTGTCAGCTCTTGGCGGGTCACTGACCATATAAAGCCTATTCTCTGTGTGTGATCCATCACACTGATGGATGCTGATATCATCTCTTGTCTTGGCTCCGTGCTGTTTGGTGGCTTTGGAGGTGGCAGGACACTAAGGCTTGCCAGCACATTTCCACAGGGTCATAAGCAATGTCACATCAGTACTGAGGTTTGCTAAAAGGCGACATTCAGGAAACATTGTGGCGACTTTGAGTGGCGCTCAATACATCACCACGTACTGTGGCATTCTAAGCCTCTTATTGGGCGGTGGTGTAACAGGGCATATCCTAATCCTGGTTAGCTTATTCTGATGACCATATGAGTGGTGAGTGATTGCTTATGCTTATTGGCTTGGAATCTTGCCAGGTATGACAGTGAAGATGCAGCAGTCAGGAGCAGGGTTAGGAGCAGGCCAAAGGTAACCAAGGGTTCCTTTGTCTTACTTAACTGTTCTCTACCTCAGCTTCTCCTTGTGTCCTAGTGATACACCCCAACCCTCCACCATGAGACAGAGGACAGCATTGCATAACTTGAAATGCAGCCTCAGTGCTGTACATCCTCTACCCGGGTGATGCCCAGTAGTCTTCAGTTACATGAATGCCTGAACTGCTAGACATTTTCCATCTCATAAAAACATACAGGTTGACTTTTGGCCTATTACTTAATCACTGGCACATCTTTGGGGTTTCTAGTTGTAGGCCTGTTCTTTTCCATATGATCTAGTTAAAGGTCTGAGAAGTGCAACACTGAGTCCATGGTACAGTACGTGGAGTCAACATTTATTTATAGACTGAAACTGGAACCTGAAGAAGAAGCTTCAAAGATGTCAGCAAGTGGCCTGACTCTGGATCTCAGCCAAACCTACTATTCACCTCTCCGAGTTAAGATATTGGAGGTGGTTTTCATGAGAATGTGCTAAAGAGTAACTGAGAAATATTCCAACCTTTCCATTTTCAGAAGGAAAGGTTGCAACATTTGTATGGTCTCAGTTTTAGGATTGTGAAAAGCGTAGCAGTACCTAGCAGTATAGAGGGTATTCTGTTGTTTTTTTCTGACCTTTTTACAAGATTTTGTAGGAGTGGCTGTCAATATGTGGCAGCTAAAGCTGGACAAAGGTGTTTTGTGTGTTTGGCAGCTGTGAAGTTCAGAGCTTCAACAATATGTTGATTAATCAACAGAAAATTATTTGCTATTTATTTTGGTAATTGTCCAGGTTATTATTAAAAGCTCCAGCCTCTCAAATGTGACGATTTAGTTTAAATACACTGTTGTTAAAAAATGTAGTCACTTAGAAATGTCCTTTTTTGAAAGAAAAGCTTTTTTAGTCAATGAAGGTAACATTAAATTGATAAAATATTGTCTACACATTGTTAATGTGGTAAATGACTATTCTAAACAGCTGATTTTTAATGGAATATCTCCATAGGGGTACAGAGGCCCATTTCCAGCAACCATCACTCCTGTGTTCTAATGGTACATTGTGTTAGCTCCTGGTGTCGAAAGGCTCACTGATGATTAGAAAACCCTTGCGCAGTTATATTAGCACATGAATAAAAGTGTGAGTTTTTATGAAAAACATGAAATTGTCTCGGTGACTCCAAAATGCTGAACAATAGTGTATATTTGTGTCATTGTGTCTTGGTCGGGTAAAACAAGGCATCTGAGAATTGATCTGTACAAGATTTCTTTTCACTGGTTTGTGTCTTACAAACCAAAAAGTTACTGGATTAATCACAAATGTTTTAGCAGATAATCATTTATGATTTAATGACTTTTGTATTTTGAGTTGTTTGGCCTTCAAAGTTCATTAACCTAATTTTTAACAAATGTATTGGCAATTTTAATCTTGGTATTTATAATTTAGACAACTAAAATAATTTGGAACTAATTTGGCTAAATTAGACCTCATTGCAGTGCCATGTGACGTTAATTAAAAAATTACACACAAGACATGACCTCAGTCTTTGTATATGTTGTACTTCTGTGTTATCTGGAGAATTGAACAACAATGCATCAATATGAAGGAGGGGATTTGCGGGGGAAAACATAATCTTATAGTGTAGTGTAATCCACTGCTGCACAAACACAAACTGTAGTTTGTACCATATAAATTAAATCAGTTAAGCATCTTGTTGAAACTGTCTCAACAAGACACTATGAGGTTCAAAGACATAGTGTTTATCGTTAGGCTATTAGAGTGAATGCATTACATTGTACAAGTATTTTCTCTCCGTCAGTTCATATTTCTGAAAACTCTGTGTTTGGACTGTGGAAGTACTTGCTCATCGTTCTATCATTTTATTCATTTTACAGGCCGGTGTGAAAGGGACTTTAGGTCGCTTAGTTGGAGTATTTGAGGTGAGCGGCAGTGTGCTTGCAGTAGACTTTATTTATCTTAAAATGTCAACAAACTGTTCGCTGTGTTTATGACTGAGAAATGAAAATATGCAAATTTTTACTTTTCCACAGAACCAGGAGAGGAAACACAGAACATATGTGTATGTTCTTATTGTAACAGAGGTGCTGGAGGACTGGGAGGACTCGGTCAACATTGGTAAAGCTCTGTTTGTTTACTTGTCAAAGTGAGGATCATACGGACAAAGTTCTCAGGCAGTCACATGCTTTGACTGTAGCTCTGTTTTCTTCCCAGACCTTAGCAATGTTACCGTTTAGGAATTTTGGTGTATGTTTACTGGGGAAATTATAACACCAGTTTTGTTTCTACCCTTGTGATTTTTCACATCAGCTCAGTGTACCAGTACTGATCATTAGTCAAAACCTACACTAAAACAATGTTTTTTTTTCATGTCATCTGTTATGTGTTAACTTTCTCTACAATGCTTTCTTGTTTTGTCAACAGGGAGAAAAAGGGAATGGTTTAAAATAGACGATGCCATACAAGTGTTGCAGTGTCACAAGCCTGTGCAGGCCACCTACTTCGAGGCTCTCCAGGAGAGTTGCCTGACCAGTAACGGAACACCGTTGGTGGCCACGATAGGTGGGGACCTCTCCCCTACCTACAGCATCAGTCAGAGCTCCGTCTCGGGTATCAGATAACTAAAACCATAATTCTGACACCCCCAGGAGCTATCGCCACCACTTGCGCTCTTACTTGTGTCATTTCTCTTCTCTTCTCTTCTTTTCTCTTTCTCTTCTTTCTCTTTCTTTGTCTCAATTACATGGTTTGCCTTGCCAACTCCTTTGTGCCAGAACCGTGGCACAGACTTGATGACAAGTGTTGAGTGAATAGTCTGAAACACTTTGTAAATGTAAATGTAATTTTTGGCCCCTCTTTTTTTCTTTTTACTGACAACTGCATGAAGTGTCCCCTCATTCCCCTTCCTAAACACGCCCTTAGCGTGGTGTTTATTGAATGCAAGAACTACTTTTTACTGTTGTAATGTAAAAGTGTATACTTAGTGCTTAAGCTGAAGGCTTTTGGTGGTCTTTTTAACGTTTCCTCCATCCTTTTGGTTATTTTTCTGTGAATGAATGTGTCCATTAGTGTACTCCCTTCCCTGTTGTATGGATAGGAAATATTGTCTGTATCTGAATGAACACAGTTGTGGGAAGTGACTTGTCTTGCATGAGCACTGTTATGTTGTGTCTCACTCACTAGAGTGACCTGATGCTGACTGTGCAACAGACATTTGGTAAGGTCTTTGGCTTTTCTTCATTTTTCTCCTTACTGTAGTTGTTGATGTCTTTTTAATCAGAAGGATACAGCCCCTAAGTAGTCTTTCAATTTCAGTAGTCTTTCAATTTCAAGTGTCAACTGTGTTTCTCTTATTTGGGAAGCTAGCCAAGCACTACAGGTTTCACTCTCAGACAAAGCATACTGTATACAGAATACTGTATAGCGAGTGAAAGAATGTCAACATACAATGTAAATTGAACCAC
The DNA here is from genome assembly GCF_021347895.1 of Acanthochromis polyacanthus. Classification (NCBI taxonomy): domain Eukaryota; kingdom Metazoa; phylum Chordata; class Actinopteri; family Pomacentridae; genus Acanthochromis; species Acanthochromis polyacanthus. Next base: position 36,183,145 of record NC_067117.1, on the reverse strand, counting down.
CTTTCTCCTCAGTGTCTTTACCTCCTTTTAATCCCTTTCTGTTTTCTTTTTTAAACTGCATTCTTGTGACTGACTACAAAGTCTTCCTCCACATACTGAGAGGGTAGAAGTAGTAGACTTAAGAATCATGGATTTGTAATTTCAAAATGCAGCACATATCACTTAAGTTATTAAAACCCATTTTCATATTTTACTCCTCACATTCAGTTTGGTTAAAAGCAATTGTTTACATTGTGTTCGTAATATAGCGCGGGTGACTTTAGCGGGCAGTTTTCATTATGGTCATGATTTTTCTTTTTTAGCCCTTCGTTCTTTAGTATTTAATCTGCATCCCCAAGAACACTCAGAACACCTGCTTGACATTGAAAGTAATGGATCTATAATGCTGTCCTTGGCAAGATGCAGAACAAACAAGCCTTGTACAGTTTGAGACCTCGTTTTTAACATGTAAAATGCTTTTGGATACTAGTTTATTTTTCCTTTTTGTTTTTCTCTCTAACGTCTGGCAAAAGTCTCTTTAGCTGAGCTGCGTCACTTAGCCTCAATGTGGCGTGAGGCAGCTAGCTCAATACTGTGAAACTGGAGGCGCTGTAGATAGCATGTAAGAGGTTTTTATTGTAAATTGTTTATTTCTGTATAGATCAAAAGCGAGAGTGCAAATGACAAAACACCTCTTGCACATCTGTGAGTGCTACATGTCATTTCAACTGAGGCTGGAAGAACTGATTGAACTTGTTGTGCTGGCTTTGACGCTGTTGGGAATTTTCTCTTGAGATAGAATACAGTACATCTAAGGCTAAAGAACAAGGAACGTGGCTGTGGTTATTGGTGAAGTTAAAGAGCGTATTCATAATAGAATATTCTTAAATCCTTCTTTTGACCAAAACTAATTTCTAACTGTAAGGGACTCCTGCTTTTTCATCCTTGGTCAAACTGTAAAGTGAATTAAAACTGTAGTCGGAGTGTCTCAACCACTACTTTGTTATGAAATTAGAAAGGCTGAAATCTTTTCAAGCTAGCAGCTGTGCCACTAGCTCTGGGCAGTGCAGTTTCCCATAAAGGGTTTCTTACATTGGTGTGTCCCAGAAGCTCCTAAATATTGTGTTGGTACTTTGGCCATGTTTAAACCTGTAATAACATTTAGGTGGATTAGGAGAGAGCAGCCAACACTGTTTTTTTAATTTGAAAATTTCTTGCATGACTACAAAATCTTGTCTACTTCCATATCGAAATATTAGCAAATAATTTAAGTCAGTGATGTGCTGTCCTTTAAGTTTTCCACCAGTGCATGACAGAGATTTCTGGATGTTTTGTGTGTCTGCCTTTTTGGACTGGGCAAACTAGTGATAAGTTTCATAGCTGGTGCAAATACTTGCCTCCTCAACCCAAAGCTATGCTACCAGCACAGTGAGAGTAAGCATATAGTTGGAGACTGGACGTTCAAAACAAGAAGTTTGAAAATGCTAAATACTACATACTCAGAAAAAAGCCCCTTTACATACAAGAAATCATGTAAACCATGATTATAGTTGCAGTATAGACCTAAAACACTTTACTTAGTTGAATAGTAAACTGAGCACCTTGTCTCTTGCACCTTTAATAAAGATTAAAGAGTTCACATATTATTGTAGATTTGACGGTTTCATTGGCAAAGACTGATGTGCTTTGTGGCTGGAAACTTTTTTAAAAAATTATTTTATTGTTAGTTAAAATGTTTACTGTAAAGAATTTACTGTAAAGTACTGTAGTAGTTCAATAGATCTATATGTACAGAAAACCCATGGTTCAAAAACTGGTAAGAAACCCTTGATGGGAATTGACGCTGACAACGGAATACTAGGGGAAGGATGAGCAGGACCGCTTTTTTCAGCAAGCAGTGGTTGTGGAGTAGTGGTGACTTGCTTCTTTGTTCCCGTTGATTGTTTTTGGTGGGCGCCACTGTCCCAATGAATACAGCTTTAGACGAGTTGATAATATTGGCCTGTGATAATTAAATATTTTCTGTATGCCAGTTTGGGTGAGCTTATAGTCTGAAGTCTCCTCCAGTTATTAGACTTTGAACTGATTTACTGCTGTGTATCAGAAAGGTGTGGTGGCCAAAGTCCTTCTTTATGATGCCCTGACTGGCACTTGACATAAGATTTTGTGTTGATTAGACCTTTCAGTCTTCATCTAAATGTGCAATTCGATGTTTATGGGATGAACCTGTACACTGCGGACAAGCAAACCCCTGAGTAATTGGCAATGATTGAATTTGCTCTCTGTAGTTTGATGTGGGTGACAGGTACTGTCAAAATGAATGTGAGGAGGTTTTCCACAAGTAACAGCCAGTGACTTAATTATTGATGACCACTTGTTCTTTGTCCTTTTTTTCTGTTTGTTCTTTAATCTGTTGTGTTATTGACAAGCTTATGTATATACCTAACACAACACCCTTACAGACGATACACTTTAACTTTATAAGAATTAGTGTCCTTTTTTTTTTTCACCATTCTTACTAAAATTCAGATAATTCCTGTCAAAAATAAAGTTTAGGCTCAAGTGCAAGAGCAAATTTATGAAGTAAGTGTTTCCACAAGGACAGTGGAGATCATTGGGTCAACCCTTCTTCCTGGAAATTTTGGCAAATTAAATCGGCTGTCGTTTGACATTGAAGCTGCTTGATTTGGGCCTAACAGGATGTACTCCTGAAACACCTGAAGCTTCACATAAAGTCACCTCTTTAATTTACCAAAGCTGATTGTGTCTGTTAGCTGGCCCATCTTGTGGCCAAAGCAAAAGTATTAAAAGCACATCACTTCACAGCTGAGGATTGTAACATTCAGTTTTGTTTAGTGTAATCTTCAAACATTTTATCAGGTAAATGATTGGAAAATAAAAAACACATTGATTTATAAAATGGCAACCCCCCTTCAAGACAACAACAACATTGCAATTGAATAACAAAATAAACGTGTGCACTTCTAGCCGTTGGCCTCAACCTTGAAGTTACATATTGTAATGGTGTTCTCCAAGGTGTATGTGTCACTGGAGTATTCTTCCTCCTCTCTTTGTCATTTGGGACTGTGGAATAAAACCAGTGCGAGAAGACTGAAGATTGTAATATAAATGTGCCAACAAACACCAGTATTTACATTCAGCTCAGTGTCTTTGTGTTCATATCACAAACCAATTTGAGTATGATGTGAATATGATGTACTAGAATAAACTTAAGAGGTTTGATGGGAGGATTTCACATAGATTTGAATAGTAGTCATTTAACTCAAAATTATAATTGTGCCTAAGGAATGTGCTGCAACACAATTACATTTAACATACCAACGTTGCATTTTTTTTGCTACTTTATATGCTAATGGTAACAGTATATTGTTTGTAGTCAGTATACAACATATCAATATACTCAACTATGATATATTGATGGGAAATTTGACAATACGTACATAGAGAAAGCAATATGTCTTTCAGAAGATCTCACGTCTTATGCTCTTATACCTGGAGGTGACAAACTAGTCAGCTTGGCTATTAGACATTTGTTCTGGGAAAACACAAAATGATAAACAACTTTCCACAGTTTCTTTTTATGCATATTTTAAAAAATACTCAAAGTGTAGTGTGGCACGATTCTTTTGCAGTGCACCACTCAAAGGGACTGGACAGACTGCTTATAGCTGGAAAAAATAATAATTGTAAACGGTGGTGAATCAGTTCCAGGAACATGCCCTGAAACAAAGAAAAACCCCTGAAAACATCTATTTGAAAGTTGAATTCTAAAGTAGAGCTTTGGTTGGTAGCTGGTGCTGCAAGTATTACTCCCTGTCAGCATAAATCAGTTTTTCCTTTTACGCTAACTGCAAAACAGCACACTGTCAGGACCGATACACTGTACAGCAAACATCTGGTCTTGTTAAGATAGGAAAAGCACTGGTGTAAATAATATTAGAAATGACTCCTTTCTATGAAGTATTCCAGTAAACCACGAGTAAGAATTCACAATAGCTGTGGAGGTAGCTCATCTAAATGGGATGCAGCCATCGTCAACTCTTATTACCTACTTTAACAAGTGAGGCCATCCCTGTGAGAAAGGTCAGTGTCTGACTTCAAAGATTTCCTTTGTGAGACAGCAGACCACACAGACTTTTTAATTACAGTCTTCCAAGCAAAGCCTGTTAATAAGTATGTAGTGTGGAAATAGGACACAGCTAATGGGCATAATTTCACATTTAAAACACTTGCAAAATTGCGTTTCCACATATAATCTAGACCTCCAGTAAAAGCTTCTCCTTGTGCCTCTGAGGCATGTTTCAGATTAATTTACATAATCTGGACACCAAGTAGTATTTTATTTTTCACTTTCTGTGCTTTATTAAACCTCGCTCAGGTTGATGATGAAAGAGGACACCAAAACCAACTTACGAAAGTGGTTCAAGTATGGTTTGATCGAGTGCCAATGTTAGACAGGGACAGTCGATACATGATTACAGTGACAAAGCTATACTGGTTCTCTATCTAGCTTCACCTTCCTAATTAACCCTTTAAGACTCACCGTTTGTAAAGTTTCACAATATCTCATTTGGTCTAATTTATAAAGATTTTTGTTATCTGCATATTGTTTTTTAAAAACCCATCACTGCAACAAAAGCGCTCTGAAACATGGTGAATGTGTGAAATGTTAGTGTCCAAGTACCCAGATTTTATATGCAAACAGAATGACTGATCCACCTTATCTGGTTTCAAATCTACCACCAATCAAAAATGAATAAGTAATCATACCGCCTGCACTACATTGGGTTCCATAGGATTAAAACAAAGGAGAAATTGAGCTTTTTCAATCAAAAACAGGGTAAGTGTAACTGAAAACACCGTTTGGTTTCAGGGTCCAGCACATTGACTCATCCTCTAACCTGAATACAACTTTGCTACAGTCATCACTACTTATTTCCTTTCTTCATCCAACACATCTAAAAACCTACTGGGCTCACTCTAAAATGTGAGTTTCAAGTACATCACTTTTAGGTGTATTGAATGTCATGGTGGGACAATAGCATTTAACAACAATCACTTCCTCAACACATTCAGTGATCAACGACTCAAGCATTTTTACACCAAGTCTCACTGACTTCATGCTCTTTTGGGGTTTTTGTGGTCTTTATCTGTTCACTTCAGCTCCACTTTGTAAATTTATACCTGCTAATTAACTTAACCTTGCTCAGCAGAAAAAGATTCACGAAAAACACGGAGACGTAAGCTGTATTTTGATTTTCTTTATTGTACAGAAAGAGATTGTGAAATTTACTGAGGCTGCTGTCCTCTGCGCGTCCGAAGCCACCCCTCTGCAACAGAACGTTTCGTCAATCCGTCAGTCAACGCAGAGTTCGACAGAAGAATCAACTTTTACAGCTTACAACCACATAAACCTAATTTAGCTTTCTGACATTCCTTATTGAAACCCACGTACAACCGCACCCTCAACCTAACAATGTTACAGCGAGGAATGGTTTTGTTTAACTCCTCTAGAAAACATTCCTCAATTGCTGTGACTGAAAAACAAGTAAACACAGAAATGCTTTTGTTGAAGGTGCATTTAGAAAAATACTCACATAAAAAACAGAAAAAAGTACTTACGAACTGGAACTCTGTGGCAGCTCCAGCACCGCCTCTGCTTTCTTGTCAGCACCAGCTGAAGGAGAATTTATGGATAATCAAATTAGTCGATCACTTCAAAACATGCCTGTCAGTGTAAGAATTTACAAAAAAGTTCACCATGAGCTATAAATGCAAAAAAAAAATCCTGCAAATTTTTTTGGGACTGCAACTGAAGATCTTTACGACTATTGATTTTTTTTTACAAACTACTTTACAAAACATAAATACAAGACAAAAACAGTAATTTAATATCAAAATGGCAAAACTGACTGAAAGTAACTTAGTTTACTTTCAAAAAGGCCAACAGAAGCAATAAACTAGGCCACTTGAAAACCAGAGAGCTATGAATACATAGCATTTTTCATTTAAAGCTCCAATTAAATTTGTTGACACTGTAGAATTTCCTTTGGAATATATAAATTTGTATTACTGACATGCTTTCTTGATAGTGGCTCAAATCACTTGCACTTTCCCATTTCATTCTCCAGAATGAAGTGTCCTACTTCACAGAGAATTTTTAATGCATAATACCATCTTAAAATTAACCTAATGAGCCGAAGTCACCGTTTCTATCTGCCTCATTTAATGCCTTCACGCAGCTCATTAAACCTAACAGCACCAAGACCACATCAGCAACTCAAATGATAATGTGACCAGAATAGTTAGTGCTATACGTACGGGGTGCAGCAGATCGCCTGTATGCTTCTCTGTCTGCCTCCCCACGGGTAAGGCGGGCAGGCCTCTCTCCTTCCATTCCTGCAGAAAAAAAAAAGACAGAAAACACTCAGTTCACATTCTATGGTTAGCGGTTGTTCTTGCTTTTAACCAGGATTAACTAAGAGTAAATTCAATATGCTTTAAAGTGAAACTGTTCAGCTTGAATGCCATGGGTTCTCACCGAATACAGTAGCTAGAAAAGCAAGAGTATTTCTAAAACTTTGGCTCCAGGGGCTTGCAGTTTGAGAGGATTATTCATGGCTAACTTCAAGAAATGTGTATGCTTTGAAGAAAAAAAAAAAATCTATTTATGCACTGCTGTAGCAGACAGAGAATCCTGTTTTATCTTGCAAGTAGCTGTAGTACAGCATTTCTTTTAGGTCCAGATGAAGATCCCACATGAAATACTAGTGCCACCAGTTTCAATAACAGTCAGTGCAGCAGTTCAGGCATTTTAATTGCCAGTATCCTGCATACTGTGGCATTGGCTTCATGAAAACTAAAATTGAAAACATATTTGAGTGTCTTACCCTTGGGCCTGGGCCTTGCGGTCTCAGGGCGGGTCTGACGACGCAGGGTGGCGGGCACGATCTCAGGGGGAAGGTGGAGGAAGTCTCTCAGGTACTGGATACCCTCATTGGTGAGGTACCAGTAAAATGACGCCAGGCAAATTGCTCCTTGACATACCACAGGACTTCAGGGACTGAAAGAAAAGTGCACACACTGTCACATTAACTACGACGACAAATCAGTGCAAAACCTGATGTGAGCACATTCTACATACCAAGTACCTTTTGAGGCTTTGTTTAAAATAAAAGAATAATCTTCTACATCCTACTTTGGGAGCACCAAATTTTAATATTCATCCACTAATTGCTCTCTCTGACATATAAAGCAAGACAACTGAATTCAGGGCAGGTAACAATTGCAGGGATAATGGAAAAAGTTATCCAGTGGGAAATTAAGTAGAACAGCAGCATACATAACATGAGAGATATTTTTCAAATGTGTGTCCCTTCAGGTCTTGTTGTGCAAATCATAACAGTTTAAGTTTGTTCTCCCAACAACAACATTGTTATTTTTGTCTCATTCAAATCACTCTTTACACTGAACTGTTATTACTTTCCTGTGAATTCTTCAACAATATTGTACATTCTTGACTGTGTTGCTACGTCACAGCGTTCCTGCATAAATATTTTGCACTTAAATTACTCTGACTAGGAAGTTACTCTCCATCATGTCCTGTTCAATACAAGTGGGAGGGATATTAGCGATGGGAAACAGACTCCCCAGTTCATTAATTACAAGTGTACTGATCCTGAGTCAACTTAAAGTTACTGCATGGTAGTAGCCTTACTTGTATTTCACAGACAGAGCATTACTATGCACATTATATCCATTACATTACCTTGAAGCACCTTGGAGCGTGGCATGTGTGAGGGGTCCATATTTTTATTTTACAAGCATGATTGCAGAAAAATTAATTCTAAAAAGCTGATATCAGAGGAGCTGCAGTAAACATTTGAGTGTTTAGATGCCATGACAGTTCAAGATGATGAACAGTTTTTACCCCTGGTCCATCAGACTTTTATATTTTTTATATTTATATCTCCTGCCCATGTTTATTCAATTTTATTGTTTATTTTATCTCATTACCTCCTCCTTGCTGTACATATCTTGCCTCTTTTGCATATACTGGAATTCTTAATATAGTTTTGTTTATATGTACATTCGATTTTATTTACGGTTGTCAGTAGGGCTGGACCCGAATATCCGTTCGCTATCTGGATATTAATTTTGGTATCCGAATACCCCCCCGGACGTTACCAGGCGGAAAGGATATGCGGCGTTAATGTCTTCCCTCCGCCTTCGGCCCACATCGGCTCGTGATCACATAAACATATACACATATGTCTATGAGATCACCTCCTCCTCCCCCCAGACGAAAATAGGAATATTCGGAGCTCATCTCTTCCCTTCGCCCACTTCGGCTCATCTCGGCTCATCCATTTGTGTTTGTTTACCACCACCCGAATGGCCTGGTGGCTGCCGACTCTGACGTCACGCTTCACATAAACACAAAGCCTACCAATGACTTACAGCAAGGTATATTTAATAAAATCAACATTACACAGTTCGTTAGGATCAAAAACTGTAGACGGGAGGAGTTGTCTGTGTTTCCATTTTCAAGCAGTTCTTGGACAACTCAGGAACATCGTAAAAATAACCATAATTCACACTAAATCATGATATTCCATTGAAGTATCTTTGCTCTATACATCTCATTTAAAAAATTGCCAAGATGATGCTTTTTTAAGCCAAATTCTGTAAAAATGAAAAAAGTGCTCCGTAGATCAACTCAGAAGCCATGACTGATTGTTTCGACCAAAAGACGAGACAGATATTGAGACTTTTCTGCCAAAATGCAGGTTATGTATATCTGAAAAGGACAACAGACAACTTCGAAAAAAAATTCAAATGCAAGTATCGAAGTATATATAATATGCAGTGACATTTTGAGTAATTTATCAACATCTGCTTTTTAGATGTGGCATTACAACTTTGCTATGCAGCTCTTTAGACAATTTGGTGAGTTGTTTCCATGGGGGTGCAGGACTTTACAGAACAACGCAAAATGAGCCCACAGTGAAAACAAATGTGACAGGAACTAAGAAACTGCCTTTAAAGCGCCTGTGGTTCAGAGGGTTAACTCTGACACATTCTAAACTGCAGTTTTGCTATTTAAGAATACTTAATTATCACTAGCATTCCAGGATATGAACCACTACCAAGATAACCTCATACGACTTAACTGTCTAGTATTTCATCAACACTGGCGGTATCCCTGCTTTGACCAGATGTACGATCTATACTTCCAGTCATCTTAAAGACTTTCATCCTCCAGCGTCTCACCTGCATCGCTTTCATCACATGAAGGTTGGGCACATTCTTGTCAGCAAGCTCCGGATGCTTGGCCAGGTGGACGTCTTTCTTGGCCACCATTACTCCCTCCTTGAAGAGGAGCTCATAGATAGCAATGCGGTTCTTCTTGGGCATCAGCATCTGTATTCAGAGATAAGTTGAACATCAGTTTTGCGGATGCTTCCATTAGCCTCCATAATAGGAACGCTGACTGGCTAACATGCTAAGTTATCACTAGTGATGTAAAACAAAGCAGCAGGAAGCCAGTAAACAAACGCCTTATTAAAGCTCTAAATTGCTGTTGTTCTTTCAATGTACATATAGCCAAATAGACTATTTTAAAGACATTAAAGCTTCCGAAAGTGGCTCGCGTCAAGTGAGAAACATGGCAGCCATTCGTGAACACCAGAGCCGGGGTTACTTTCCAGCTTCTAAGCCTAATATCCCTGATTTTAAACGCGTTTAAGGCTAAAATACGGTTATTTTTCATTTTTTGACTTTAACAACAATAGATTGTCAAGCTCTAATATTGTACAGATGGACAGATGTTGAAGATATATTCGGATTATATCGCCGGGTCTCATTTTACCTTTCCACTTGTTCAGGAACCGGAGCTGGAAGGAACGACTGACGTTGATCAGGAAGTGTTAAGGTCTCGGTGCGGCCTGACGGAGAATATCGCCGCCTGTTGGGGTGGAGAGGAAGAGCAGCACAATCAATGACGTACCACATAAATATAAGATAATAATAATAATAATAATAATAATAATAATAATAATAATAATAATAATAATAATAATAATATTAATAATAACATTATTATTATTATTATTATTATGCATCTCAAAGTACGTGGAGGTGGATCAAAATTTTGGGCCTTTTGATTACTGGTTACTTTATCCAGCATTTTTGTAATCATATGCAATGTTTCCTCTAGGATTTTTTTTTTCAGCAGCAGGCTCTCTGGGGTGCCGTGATGTCATAAACAAATGACACTTGACTGCAGATTTTACTTTTACACCATATTTATTGATTGGCCAGCTGAAAATGGCTGTCTAAAGGCTGAATGTAAAAATAAATAAAAAATACTATAGAATTAAATAAATAATTTTTCCAACCCCTTTAGGGTCCCAGACTGATAGCCTGTGCTTCCCTTTAGGTTTTTCTCCTCTACTCTCATCTCTCTCTGATGCACCATCACTTTGCTCTCCTGCTCCATCACTGGGCTCTTCTCCTGCTGTACTTTGCTCTCCTTCTCTTTGTTCCACTGCTCCTCCCTGTCTAATGTTATTAGTCTTATAAGATTACATAAAACATTAACGTTAGACAATTTACAATAAATTTCATTACTTTTAAACCGACAACTGAAAAAGGAAAGTATGGTCTTTTACCTTGCTGACATCTTTCAACTGCATCTGCAGTCTTCTTCAGAGCGTCATCCGACGTCCTTTTATCACGTGGCCGATCTGACAGATCTGTCAGCAATACAGATCTGATAGATTATTAGCTGATCTCCGATGTTAAAATCCTCCCCCATCCCAGTCCATGATGTGTTTTTTCTTTTACAACTGGTCCGTGATGGTTGATTTTTTGTTTTCTTGATCGGCTTTTTCTTTTTGTGATCTTGTGAGTCATCCAATTGTTTCCTTTTCACATTCTGTCTGGTGTTCCTTCTTTTCCTTTTCTCACATGATTTGCACAGAATTTCATATATGATGTTGTATTTATTGTCTGATTCTATTTTGTGTTTCGAATGAACTAATAGCTGCCAGAGTTTTGTATGTGGTATTACTGCTGTGTTGATGTTGTGTTTTTCTTTATGCGTTGTATGGGTTCTAACATCACATCTGACTACAAGTGAGAACACAATTTTTTTTCTCACAAGTTACTTTGTGAATAATAATACCAATGACAGCAATATTAATGATGATGTGTAGGGTACTTGTTAAAATATTTCAAAGCGCTTCACAAGACAGCAAAGTAAAACTGACAAGTCATGAAATCGCCTGAATTTTAAAGACAGATAAAATTGCAACATCATGTACGAAAAATTATCTAAAGAAATTATAGACCATTCAAAGGAAAAAAGGGCTGCACAGTGGAGTAGTGGTTAGCACTTTTGCCTTGCAGCAAGAAGATCCCAGTTCAAATCCCAGGATGGCCTGGGATCTTTCTGCATGGAGTTTGCATGTTCTCCCTGTGCATGCGTGGTTTTCTCCGGGTACTCCGGCTTAATAAACTAAGAAAAATAGGTTCAATAATGAATGTGTCATACTCAAAGCTAAAGGCAGTCCAACAAAATATTAGTGTGCAACTTCATTGCTACAGCGATAATACCATGCAGAACAGTCAGATAAAATTAGAAAAGATTCTTCAATAAAATAATCTAATAGTATAAAAATAAAACTATAAGAAAGACTGAAAAAAGATCGCTGACTCAGCTGACCTGTTTTCCTTGTGCAGATCATTTCAGAGCCTTGGAGCCCTAACAGCAAATGCTTAGTTCCCTTTAGTTTGTCATAGAGAAAGACATCTGCCTGAGGATTTCAAAGTGTGTACAGTGCAGACAGTCTTAAAACGTCAGGATGTAGCTGGGAGAGAAGTCCTGAAGGGCTGTAAAAGCAATCGGTAAATTTTTAAAATCTGTTCTAAGCATTCATAGGCCATTGTAAAGAGACTAAAACAGGAATACTGTGACTGGTCTTTCTGGACATTACATACAAAAGACAGTGCGATTGACATATGAATGATGATCCCCTCTCTAGCCCCACCTCTATCAACTATTACAGGTCAATTCAACATGTACACACGTGGACAAAATTGTTGGTACCCCTCAGTTAAAGAAGGAAAAACCCACAATTCTCACTGAAATCACTTGAAACTCACAAAAGTAACAATAAATAAAAATTTATTGAAATTAAATAATCAAATCAGCCATCACTTTTGAATTGTTGATTAACATAATTATTTAAAAAAACAAACTAATGAAATAGGGCTGGACAAAAATGATGGTACCCATAACTTAATATTTTGTTGCACAACCTTTTGAGGCAATCACTGGCAATTAAACGATTTCTGTATTTGTCAATGAGCGTTCTGCAGCTGTCAACAGGTATTTTGGCCCACTCCTCATGAGCAAACAGCTCCAGTTGTCTCAGGTTTGATGGGTGTCTTCTCCAAATGGCATGTTTCAGCTCCTTCCACATATGTTCAATGGGATTCAGATCTGGCTCATAGAAGGCCACTTTAGAATAGTCCAACGCTTTTCTCTCAGCCATTCTTGGGTGTTTTTGGCTGTGTGTTTTGGATGGTTGTCCTGTTGGAAGACCCATGACCTGCGACTGAGACCAAGCTTTCTGACACGAGGCAGCACATTTCTCTCCAGAATGCCTTGATAGTCTTCAGATTTCATCGTACCTTGCACACTTCAAGACACCCTGTGCCAGATGCAGCAAAGCAGCCCCAAACATTACTGAGCCTCCTCCATGTTTCACCGTAGGGACAGTGTTCTTTTCTTCGTATGCTTGGTTTTTGAGTCTATGAACATAGAGTTGATGTGCCTTACCAAAAAGCTCCAGTTTGGTCTCATCTGTCCAAAGGACATTCTCCCAGAAGCTTTGTGGCTTGTCAACATGCATTTTTGCAAATTCCAGTCTCGCTTTTTATGAGTTTTTTCAGCAGTGGTGTCCTCCTTGGTCGTCTCCCATGAAGTCCACTTTGGCTCAAACAACGACGAATGGTGCGATCTGACACTGATGTACCTTGGCCTTGGAGTTCACCTTTAATTTCTTTGGAGGTTGCTCTGGGCTCTTTGGATACAATTCCAACGATCCGTCTCTTCAATTTGTCATCAATTTTCCTCTTGCGGCCACGTCCAGGGAGGTTGGCTACTGTCCGTGGGTCTTGAACTTCTGAATAATATGAGCCACTGTTGTCACAGGAACTTCAAGCTGTTTAGAGATGGTCTTATAGCCTTTACCTTTAAGATGTTTGTCTATCATTTTTTTCGGATGTCCTGGGACAATTCTCTCCTTCGCTTTCTGTTGTCCATGTTCAGTGTGGTACACACCTTTCACCAAACAGCAGGGTGACTACTTGTCTCCCTTTAAATAGGCAGACTGACTGATTATGAGTTTGGAAACACCTGTGATGTCAATTAAATGACACACCTGAGTTAATCATGTCACTCTGGTCAAATAGTTTTCAATCTTTTATAGAGGTACCATCATTTTTGTCCAGGCCTGTTTCATTAGTTTGTTTTTTTAAATAATTATGTTAATCAACAATTCAAAAGTAATGGCTGTTTTTGATTATTAATTTTCAATACATTTTTATTTATTGTTACTTTTGTGAGTTTCAAGTGATTTCAGTGAGAATTGTGGGTTTTTCCTTCTTAAACTGAGGGGTACCAACAAGTTTTGTCCACGTGTGTACATCAATGCATCTGTAATGACAATATAATTTTATTTATTTAGATTTCCATTAGCTACTGGATTGTAACAGTGGCCGCTCTTCCCCATTAATATTTTAGCAACACTTTAATAACAGGAATGCATCCAAACACATCCATCATCACATTCATACTCACAAAACGAGTCAATACATAAGACAGCTGCAAAGACACACATTAAACTTGTACAGCCTCAAAAGCCTGTCTCACTGATACAATAGCTCTATATAGTAATTTTATCTTTTGAGTAACCAAAAAAAGAAGCTATCTGTGTAAACTGGTAGTTTCTGTATATTTTTTTAAATTACTTTGCTGTATTTGTTTTTGAATTAGCTGATAACTTATATAGTCCCCAAAATGAATTAGCATGCTGGGAACCAGAGGATGTTTGGGATGAGGATTAAAATGGTTTGTTTAATGTTAACATATTTGTTTTGAACAACCTTGATGACTTACTGAAGTTAAAGAATTAAGGTCTACATGATTGTTTTGAACAACCTTGATGACTTACTGATGAACTTAAGTCATCAAGGTTGTTCAAAACAACTTTTTTATCTGAAGAACTTATAGAAAAATAAGTTGATTGCTGATGTACTAGTTTTGTGTTTTTCTCATGTAAACTTAGAGTTGAGGCTGCAGAGTCTTTATAGCTGAATAATCTTAATCCTTTTCAAGCTCCGAGCTAGAGATAAGGATTTTCAGCTTTATCAACTATTTTGTATCACTGTCACTAGTGCTGAAATGTCCATTTATAATATATCAAAGAAGAAGAAAAATACTGAACTTTATTTTCATAATCCCTTTCAAAACTGCAGTAACAAAGTGCTTTACAAAACTATAAGATACACAACGTTTTGGAAAGCTACAATAAAATAATAAAACAAGGCAATAAAACAAGGAAAAAAGTTAAATTTTTTTTTTTTTTTTTGTCATGCTTGTCTCTAAAAACAAGTGGGGTTTTAAAAGCTTTTTGAACTGAGGAACTGACTGAGCCACTGGAAGTTCCCGGAGTTTTGGCTAAAACAGTAAAGGCCTGGACTGTGGGAGTCCAGGTGCAGAATAAAGTATTAAAAGTTCAGAGATGTACAGTGTAGTCTGATCGAGTAATTATTTAAAAAAAAAACTGACAGAATCTTGGCTGCTAAATCTTAAACTGAATTATGTAAATATATTCTGTTCTGTAATTGATTAGTTGATAGAAAAAAAATCTTATTGATGGTTTTAATAATTGGTTGATTGGACATTTGTAAAGTAAAAAAAAAATGAGGGTACCTTCTTAAATATTAAAATTTTGCGCTCCACTTTGAAATATATATTTCTGGAGATTTAATGAATCTCAAGTTATTATTATATTTTAATGATAGCTACATACTCTGTATTGAGTTTCTGATTCTCATTATGATATATGTTTTATCATCATCTTTTCCTGCACCCAGTACTTTCTTTTGCAATTCATAATCTTACTTAAAAAAGAAAGAAATTATATATATATATATATATATATATATATATATATATATATATATATATTATATAAACTGTTGTTGTAACCCTGTAAAAATATGTAGCTTTATTGTAAAACATATTGTATAGAAAGGCTGCATCATTAATATTAGTGTATTGCCTCTTTGGATTTGTGTATAAAAGCTTTTCGGGTCATTCACCTCTGCAGCTTATATTTTGAAAGCGCTTCCCTGAAGTTTGACTCTTCCCTTGCAGTAACTTGACTTCCGTTCTCGGACCCTCCCCCATCTGGAGGCTCCTTTCACAGCCTCATTTACCGGCGATACAACGGAGTCAGTCCCCGCTGATGAACACCATGATTACATATTAAGACCTTCAAAGAAGCTGGATTATAATTTCACTCAGGTATGTTATTCTGGATTATTTTTCTTAGCTGCGAGTTTGTGATTAGCAAGCAGAGCAGGTTTTTTTGTTGAGGAAAGAGCTTTAATGTATACCCAAATCCTGCTGTACCGTTACATCTGCTGTCTGAGAGGAGGAGCCACTGGCAGTCTCACTGAGAATAAATGTAAAGTGCCTAGAATTTAAAGTTCATTTTTATTTGCAACAGCCTCCTAGTTTTCTTAAATCTTCAGTTTGTGCAGCTGTGAGTTGAACCACTGCCAGACTGGACTCCTACTTCCTGACACTCAGTTGTCATAAAAATGAGCCAAGCTTCACTTAAAGTTTGATATACGAAATCACAACGGGCTGATTTTGTCGAAGTTTCTATTCAGAACATGCAGTGCTGATTAGAGAGCCAGCAGCAGCAGTAGCAGCAGGCTGCAGCAGAGGGCATGGAGGGACGTCCAAAGTAAAAAGCCTGTCTCTGGGGAGTGCCCGTGCTTCTTCCACACCAGCACATTTCTCTGATTTATCGTGGGATAGAGCAGCTGGTGGTGGATCAGGTCAGATCCGCTGACCTCCATCTGAGCAGTGACTCTCATCTCTGAGCGTCTCTGTCCACGGTTCTGAACTGATCGCTGATGGACTGTTGTACATTAAGTACAGCAGCACTCTGAATCTGAAATTCATGGAAAAGGTTGTGTAAGATCCGTTGCAAAAGTTTGAATTATTCCAAATACATCAGTTTAGTGTGTAGTCGTTTAACAAAAGTGCAACTAAACTGGTGTTATCAAGTTTAGTGTTTGTTTCACTAGAAGAGCCACTCAGCCTATGAGAACATTTATATAATGTCTCTTGACTTTGATTTAGACAGTTCATCAGTGAGCTTTTGGTTTGACTTTGGAAACTAGATATTTGTAACTGAAAGAAAACAGCAGCTCCTGTAGATAAAATCAAGTGTCTTGTTAACTTGCACATGTGGTGTTTTTTTATATCCTAGAATATACATCATGAGTGAAATAAGCTGTCAACACCATGGCTGAGCATTTCCACTGAGAAAATAAAGTGTAAAGATGACGGCTTCTTCAATGTGGATTCAGACTTGTGGGGTTTCATATATGTAGGAAATCAATCCTGTCAGTTATTCTTCTTAAGGATCTGTTCTCAGTTCCAACATCCATCCATCCATCCATCATCCATCCATCCCATCCCATCCATCCATCATTTATACACCTCTTAATCCTCATTAGGGTCACCGGGGGCTGGATCTATCCAGCTGACTTAGGGTGAAGGCGGGAGACGCCCTGGACAGGTCACCAGTCTATCACAGGGCTACATATACAGACAAACAATCACATTTGCATTTACATCTATGAACAATTTAGAGTTACCAATTAATCGCAGAGTGTTTTTGGACTGTGGGAGGAAGCCAGAGAACCCGGTGAGAACCCAGAGGGAGAACATGCAAGCTCCATGCAAAAAGATCCCGGGAAGGTGTAGGTCCAATCATGTAGTTACATTTAAACCATTTTAAGACACAGAGGGTTTTTTTTTTTCATAGAAAAAACTGTTACTAAATATGCAACTTTGATGCACAGAGATGAGTTTTTCAGGGTTTAATCACTGAGACGTGGCAAACAAAAGGTTGGGCAAGTTCAACAAAAACACAGAACCCAACATCTTTGTTGTTTGGTCGACAGAACTGGTTCATGTCTCACTGGAAGGCAGGCTGAAGAGGTGGCTGTAATGGGGTCACTATGGCTGCCTTTTGGTGTTTCCAGAAGCCATTTACAGTGGTGCACTCAGTTGTTGAAAGATAACAAATAGTTGTGTTACAAACACACGATGGCCGATAATGGCTTGGACCTACGTAATGTAGTTGTTGGAAAAGAGAAGGGAACCATCCTTCAGACAAGCTGCTGTGATGAAGTGTATCTGCAGCTAAATGTTCAAGATATTTCTCGCTTTGCTGCTTTGATTTTCAACATGTCGGTGGAAGTGAATTTTTGGTTTACTCCTTAAAGTCACTGTATACATTTCTCTACACCAGGACTGTAATTTTCGGTGTAGAAAACGGATTGTCAATTTAACCACATACATTTTAACTCACTCTGTGTATTTACAATTGAAGTCTACAAGCTGATCTTCCATTTGTTGTGTACTGCTGGAGAAAAATTCATTTATGGCTTTTACTGGTTCCTGAGTCCTGAAGTTTCCAAAAGGTCTGGATGACTGATCACAAATCATTCGGTATTTGAGGTTAATAATTCCATAAATTATTCAAGTCATCTGTTAAGTAAAAAATGGCAAATAATTTCCCGTTCCAGCTTCTCAAACATAAATTTGATGCTTCGGCTTCTATTATTACTAATTGTGCACATTTGGATTCAGCACTGTTTAATTGGACAAAACACACAATTAGAAGACATGAGGATCTGTGAAACTGTGATTACTTTTATCACATTTTTTCTGACTTTTGCAGATTAAATAATAAATCTTATCTACGTAAGTGGGTTGCGCACTGGATCGCGTGGTTAGTGCTGGCACCTCACAGCTAGAAGATCCCCGTTCGTGTCCCAGCCTGGACCGGGGATCTGTCTATATGGAGTTTTGATTTTCTCCTCTGTGCATGAGTAGGTTTTTTCCAGCTTCCTCCCACCGTCCTAAAAACATTCGAAAGGTTAATTGGTGACTCTAAATTCTTCATAGGTGTGAATGGGAGTGTGCTTGTTTGTCTCTACACACGTGGACAAAATTGTTGGTACCCCTCAGTTAAAGAAGGAAAAACCCACAATTCTCACTGAAATCACTTGAAACTCACAAAAGTAACAATAAATAAAAATTATTGAAAATTAAATAATCAAAAACAGCCATTACTTTTGAATTGTTGATTAACATAATTATTTAAAAAAAAACTAATGAAACAGGCCTGGACAAAAATGATGGTACCTCTATAAAAGATTGAAAACTATTTGACCAGAGTGACATGATTAACTCAGGTGTGTCATTTAATTGACATCACAGGTGTTTCCAAACTCATAATCAGTCAGTCTGCCTATTTAAAGGGAGACAAGTAGTCACCCTGCTGTTTGGTGAAAAGGTGTGTACCACACTGAACATGGACAACAGAAAGCGAAGGAGAGAATTGTCCCAGGACATCCGAAAAAAAATGATAGACAAACATCTTAAAGGTAAAGGCTATAAGACCATCTCTAAACAGCTTGAAGTTCCTGTGACAACAGTGGCTCATATTATTCAGAAGTTCAAGACCCACGGGACAATAGCCAACCTCCCTGGACGTGGCCGCAAGAGGAAAATTGATGACAAATTGAAGAGACGGATCGTTGGAATTGTATCCAAAGAGCCCAGAGCAACCTCCAAAGAAATTAAAGGTGAACTCCAAGGCCAAGGTACATCAGTGTCAGATCGCACCATTCGTCGTCGTTTGAGCCAAAGTGGACTTCATGGGAGACGACCAAGGAGGACACCACTGCTGAAAAAACTCATAAAAAAGCGAGACTGGAATTTGCAAAAATGCATGTTGACAAGCCACAAAGCTTCTGGGAGAATGTCCTTTGGACAGATGAGACCAAACTGGAGCTTTTTGGTAAGGCACATCAACTCTATGTTCATAGACTCAAAAACCAAGCATACGAAGAAAAGAACACTGTCCCTACGGTGAAACATGGAGGAGGCTCAGTAATGTTTTGGGGCTGCTTTGCTGCATCTGGCACAGGGTGTCTTGAAAGTGTGCAAGGTACGATGAAATCTTGGAAGACTATCAAGGCATTCTGGAAGAAATGTGCTGCCTCGTGTCAGAAAGCTTGGTCTCAGTCGCAGGTCATGGGTCTTCCAAGCAGGACAACCATCCAAAACCACAGCCAAAAACACTCAAGGAAGTGGCTTGAGGGGAAGAAGCGTTGGGACCTATCTAAAGTGGCCTTCTATGACCCCAGTCTGAATCCCATATGAACATATGTGGAAGGAGCTGAAACATGCATTTGGAGAAGACACCCATCAAACCTGAGACAACTGGAGCTGTTTTGCTCATGAGGAGTGGGCCAAAAAACCTGTTTGACAGCTGCAGAACGCTCATTGACAAATACAGAAAATCGTTTAATTGCAGTGATTGCCTCAAAAGGTTGTGCAACAAAATATTAAGTTATGGGTACCATCATTTTTGTCCAGCCCTATTTCATTAGTTTGTTTTTTTAAATAATTATGTTAATCAACAATTCAAAAGTGATGGCTGATTTTGATTATTTAATTTTCAATAATTTTTATTTATTGTTACTTTTGTGAGTTTCAAGTGATTTCAGTGAGAATTGTGGGTTTTTCCTTCTTAACTGAGGGGTACCAACATTTGTCCACGTGTGTATATGTAGGCTCTGTGACAGACTGGTGACCTGTCCAGGGTGTCCTCTGCCTTCGCTTTCTTTTGTCATAAAGAAATTCATCTCAGCTCATGCTAGTCATCAAGCTGCCATAACAAGACTGAAACACCACTCGGCTCTTAAAAGGGACCATTTTATGCCTGAAGAATACAGTTGTGCAAGTTAGTTGTTTTAATCATGAACCACAGAAGGAAAATGAATTGTTAGTGTTTGATTTCATGGAAATATCAGGGCTTGGGTCATTTGAAGGAAGAAGCCTGAGTGGATTTCTGAGCCTCTGTTAAAGCGCTTTTATTTTGAGTGCATAATTGGATTAATTCATGTGACAAATTAGAGACACTCATTTGATTTGCAGCGTTCGGTTTGACTCCTCTCCGTTTTTGTTGGAGGGATGACAGAAGAAGTGTCATTGCTAATGTAATTAATTAGACTAAACCCTGAGTCGTCTTTTCTCTCTTTTCTCCATTATGGACACATTATTCCCAGGAGGGACGGACACAACAGTTTGCTTCCAATTTTCATTTGTAGCTACAAGCTTGGCATGTCACATCTGGTGCTCACAGCGTTTTGCCCATGTTAAATGATTGAAAGAAGCCAATTAAACCTGCTTCTTCTTTTCTATTAGTCCCTTTAGCCTGCATAACCAAGGATATGGCTCTCAGCCTTTTCTGTCTGGCCTTGGATCAATACAATTATAATTTTCACTTTATCTAATTTGCACAGAGAATTATATCAACATTAAATAGGTTAGAATTGCTTTTGAGTTATGTGTTGCTCTCCTGCAAAAATGAGTAAGATGGTTTAATGCTTTTTTAATCTTTTATTTGACCTCGACTGTGTGAGGTAGGCCCTGCGACAGACTGGCGACCTGTCCAGGGTGTCCCCTGCCTTCGCTCGAGTCAGCTGAGATAGACTCCAGCACCCCCCGCGACCCTAGTGAGGATAAAGCGGTGTATAGCGAATGGATGGATGTGTGAGGTAGTTGGAGCCTGAGATAGGATCATCACCAGGTATCATGGGAGAATGGCAGGCTGTGTTTCCTGAAAGCCCAGAGTTTGCGTCTGCTGTCATCTCTATCCAGCTGATGTCATACATGACAAGATTCAGAGGTTTTGACTTGTACCAGCACGGGATGGGGTTTACTAAAACTTGGAAAAGGGCAAAGTTGACTTTAAATGTCAGGTCATACTGAGTTATGTTACTGTATCATGCAACAGTTTCATGGCATAGGGGCAATTCCAACATGAGAAAACACATTTTTATGAGATTGTTTATCGTAAAGTGCTCAGTAATCTGTTTTGTATGTGTTTGTTCTGCTGCCTGCTTCAGTAGGCAGGATTTTATTCATTGCTTTGTACTTTCTCATATAACTGAAACAGCCACTGAAAATGAGAAGACATTTAGCAGCGAAGAATGTTTTCAAGGGTAAGCTGAGCACTTTGTGGTATGGTGCACAGTGTTGACGTACTAATTGTTTCAAAACCAAACGTGATGTATAGTGATGGTCGGTGTACATTTGTCTGTCTGTCTGTTAGCAGCATTGCTCAAAAACGGTCTAATGAATTTGAATGAAATTTTCAGGAAAGGTCGGAAATGACACAAGGACCAAGTGATTAGATTTTGGCTGTGATGCGGCTTATAGTCTGGATCCACTGATTTGTTAAATATTTCTGTATCATTGTGAGATAGCGGCATGGTGTCAATACTGCCCATTGATCACACATGAGACTTAGGTTCTTTGCACTGATATTGACTCCACTACACTTCATAGCATCGTAGAACTGCAAAATACAAAATATTACTTCTCCACCTGTCTTAAAATACATTGCTCTATTATTGTAAACAAAAGAAGTGTAAACTAATCACTTTGCCTGATTGCAACCAATGGGAGGGGTTAGCTTGAATGCTGCTTTTCTTGTAAAACTCTTACACCACATTTTCCATGTGTATACACCAGGGAAGGAGAGACAACTTGAAAATGCTTCATGTTCATGTATGTACATATTAAAAAACAAAACAGAAAATAAATGATATCAATAAACAAATATTAGAAAATCAGTGATATACACACGTGGACAAAATTGTTGGTACCCCTCAGTTAAAGAAGGAAAAACCCACAATTCTCACTGAAATCACTTGAAACTCACAAAAGTAACAATAAATAAAAATTTATTGAAAATTAAATAATCAAAATCAGCCATCACTTTTGAATTGTTGATTAACATAATTATTTAAAAAAACAAACTAATGAAATAGGGCTAGACAAAAATGATGGTACCCATAACTTAATATTTTGTTGCACAACCTTTTGAGGCAATCACTGCAATTAAACGATTTCTGTATTTGTCAATGAGCGTTCTGCAGCTGTCAACAGGTATTTTGGCCCACTCCTCATGAGCAAACAGCTCCAGTTGTCTCAGGTTTGATGGGTGTCTTCTCCAAATGGCATGTTTCAGCTCCTTCCACATATGTTCAATGGGATTCAGATCTGGGCTCATAGAAGGCCACTTTAGAATAGTCCAACGCTTTTCTCTCAGCCATTCTTGGGTGTTTTTGGCTGTGTGTTTTGGATGGTTGTCCTGTTGGAAGACCCATGACCTGCGACTGAGACCAAGCTTTCTGACACGAGGCAGCACATTTCTCTCCAGAATGCCTTGATAGTCTTCAGATTTCATCGTACCTTGCACACTTTCAAGACACCCTGTGCCAGATGCAGCAAAGCAGCCCCAAAACATTACTGAGCCTCCTCCATGTTTCACCGTAGGGACAGTGTTCTTTTCTTCGTATGCTTGGTTTTTGAGTCTATGAACATAGAGTTGATGTGCCTTACCAAAAAGCTCCAGTTTGGTCTCATCTGTCCAAAGGACATTCTCCCAGAAGCTTTGTGGCTTGTCAACATGCATTTTTGCAAATTCCAGTCTCGCTTTTTTATGAGTTTTTTCAGCAGTGGTGTCCTCCTTGGTCGTCTCCCATGAAGTCCACTTTGGCTCAAACAACGACGAATGGTGCGATCTGACACTGATGTACCTTGGCCTTGGAGTTCACCTTTAATTTCTTTGGAGGTTGCTCTGGGCTCTTTGGATACAATTCCAACGATCCGTCTCTTCAATTTGTCATCAATTTTCCTCTTGCGGCCACGTCCAGGGAGGTTGGCTATTGTCCCGTGGGTCTTGAACTTCTGAATAATATGAGCCACTGTTGTCACAGGAACTTCAAGCTGTTTAGAGATGGTCTTATAGCCTTTACCTTTAAGATGTTTGTCTATCATTTTTTTTCGGATGTCCTGGGACAATTCTCTCCTTCGCTTTCTGTTGTCCATGTTCAGTGTGGTACA
Organism: Acanthochromis polyacanthus; assembly: GCF_021347895.1. Classification (NCBI taxonomy): domain Eukaryota; kingdom Metazoa; phylum Chordata; class Actinopteri; family Pomacentridae; genus Acanthochromis; species Acanthochromis polyacanthus. The sequence goes on along the minus strand of NC_067117.1, from coordinate 36,159,837 downwards.
CACCTTTTCACCAAACAGCAGGGTGACTACTTGTCTCCCTTTAAATAGGCAGACTGACTGATTATGAGTTTGGAAACACCTGTGATGTCAATTAAATGACACACCTGAGTTAATCATGTCACTCTGGTCAAATAGTTTTCAATCTTTTATAGAGGTACCATCATTTTTGTCCAGGCCTGTTTCATTAGTTTGTTTTTTTAAATAATTATGTTAATCAACAATTCAAAAGTAATGGCTGTTTTTGATTATTTAATTTTCAATAAATTTTTATTTATTGTTACTTTTGTGAGTTTCAAGTGATTTCAGTGAGAATTGTGGGTTTTTCCTTCTTTAACTGAGGGGTACCAACAATTTTGTCCACGTGTGTACCCGTGTTAAAACCCCTCCTCCTCTCTGTAAAAAACTTATTTTGTACTGATTTTGAAACTGGCTCGTACTCCATTCCTTAACCTTACTCTACATATTGAAAGACAAAATGACTTTAGAGTTGTGTAAAATCTATCATGTTTTAATTTTAAATCCCCCCCTCCAATTACAACCCTCATCCCTGTCGAAGGAAAAGAAATTCTGAATATGGACAGGAAGTTGATTGTTTATTGCTTTGTACATTATTTGTGCTGTTTGAAAATTAACCAGGTTAGTGAATTTTAGTATTTTTGATTTTAAGAAGAGTAAATTGGTGGGATATCTTTAACCAATTTTATGAATTACCCTTCTTGCTCTTTATTGTACTATTGCTAGTGACTGTAGTGAACATTTATATGTAGTGCCCCAAACCTCGGTGCAGTAATTTAGATATGGTCAAAACCAGTGAACAGTATAGAAAGTGGCATGACTTCTGGTCAGAAATGTCTTTTACTTTATTGAGTACTGAAATGCTTCTTGATATTTAGTTTGAACACGTTTTATGTGAGATGTCTGGTTTACTTTCTCATCAATTGGAACACCAAGAAACCTACTTTCATGAACTCTCTCAATTTCCACACCATCTGCCTGTATCTGTGCATATGTGTCCCTTTTACCATGGCTATAGCAATCTGTTCTGGCTTGAAGGTGAAAAAATCCCTCAAAAATGAAAGCTGATTTAGCAGATTAGTCATGAAACACAAATCTACTGTGTTGGTGTCCAGGGCTGCTGTATTATTTACAAGTATAAGCCATTTTGTAACCATCCTCCCAGACACTGATTTTGTCCATACTGTCTGTGAGTATAGACTGAATCAGCAAAATCTACCCAGCAAACTAGACAATACAGCTCAGCAGTAAAAACAACTCAGATGTGCAGCTCTTGTAACTTTCAAACGTGGAATGAACATCTTGAAAGTCTCTTATATTGTTCAGATCAAAAAAAAATTAAAGCTGATAACTAAATTAATCTACAATATTTTTATCATTTTGTCATCATTCTGGTGAAAATTGCCAAACACTACCTCTTTCTAACTACTTTTATTCGTCTTTTGTAGTCCGTATAAAGAATCACCTCAGGCTTTAGGGAATCTGGACATCTGCTGTTATTTTCACACTTTATTGCTGAAAATATGAACCTAGAGCAGAGCCGATCAGTTGATTGTCACCTGAAACCTAACAGACAACTTTTTTGATGCTTCATTGTTATTTTAAGCAAAAATTTAAAAAATTGATAGTTACAGGTGCTGAAAAGTTGCTATTTTTTGCTATATGACAGGAATTTCTTAGTTTTCTAATGTGCTACTGAGTAAATAATTAATAGAGAAAGGCCCAAGATGAATCAATGACTTAAGGGCAAATTTTCAGATTAATCAATAATGTAATATAATCTGCAGCCTTAATGAAATCAGTATCTATCTACAGGATCAGAGTCTCCCAAGAGGTTCCAGGATTCATCTAAAATCTACATTTTTGATGGATTTACTTTTTCCTCAAATTCATTGATTCTTTTTTAAATGAAATACAAGATCTTTTTACTCTTAAAGGCTCTAAAAATCCCTTTAAATCAAGCAATCTGAGAAGGAAAAAAATCTTAAGTCCCCGAGCTGTGATGAGGATGTCACAGGCAGATGCGGCTTTGTTTTAAGGAGGAGACACAAGACAAAAATCACTGTTGCATCTTGCATGGCAGCAGAACTGCTCATGAGACATTTATAGACTTGTTAAATGTAAGTGAGCATTGTACATGCACTGTTGAGGGCTAGATTGAGTAAATGCTGTGGGATAAGTTGAAGTGAATCACCAACATGTGGCATGCGTTTTTCCATGTTCCAGAGTGTATTAAGTGAGTGTAGATCTCCACAGTGTGTCTGCTGTAGATGGAACATTACTGAAACCATGTCACAGCTTAAGAAGAACAAGAAGAGGCTGTTAGAGGTTATAGGCTGGAGGTTTGTTTTTCTACTCGAAGACTTCAGCACATCAAATTTATAGTGTCAGTGAAGAGCTTTAGAGCCAGGCGAGGAGGAAGCAAGAGGGTTTGATGTTGTCATAGTGACTGTGTGTGGTGTTTACAAATGCACATATATGTTTGTATGGGTTATAGCTGAAACTGGCAATTGCTTTCACAGTCAGTTCTGAGAAACTGTTGAGACATACACTACCGTTTAATAGTTTGGAATCATAGTCATTTATTACATTAACAATGTCTATACTGTATTTCTGATTAATTTAATGTTCTCCTCATTGAAAAAAAAATTCTTTGAAAAACAAGGACATTTCTAAGTGATCCCAAACTTTTGAATGGTAGTGTAAATTGTGTGAAAATAATCAGTCACACATCATAAGTCCAGAGCCAAGAATGAGTTCAACCAACAGTAAGAAAAATATACATTTTACTTTAATGTAACACTTACAAAACAGAAAACATGTTCAGTCATCCATAGATGAATTCAAAATTAGATTCTCTTCTCATCCACATCAGCTTAAAAGCTGAGTTTCAGGCTTTATTTCTAAGAACAAGCAGAGCTCCGTAGGTTAATGAACATAATGTAATGTTGGCAAAGCTGAAGAACTGCTCAGAAATGGACCTTAAGGTCAGATTATACTGAGGCAGAGAATGAACTTTCAACTCAGATTGTGAAAACTGCTGTCAGATTTGTTGACTTTCAACCAACAGTGATTGTCATCATGCGTTCATTTGCTGATTATTTTCCTTGTTTATTGATTGTCTTGTGTAAAAATGTTGACAAATATTAAATTTACTTCAATCTCTTAGAGCCCAAAGTAACATAGTTAGATATTTATCATGTGAAAATCTAAAGTTGCAGCAGACCCTATTATTATTATTATTATTATTATTATTATTATTATTATTATTATTATTATTATTATTATATACAGTTTGCAGCTGTATACAACCAAAAAAGTAGAGCAAATTGTCATTGTCATATTCAAAAAGTTCAAGCAAGTGAATGTTTAACATTTTCCTCAGATAACTAAAATTATATATTGATTTTCAAAATAGTTGCATGTTTGGTTGATAATTTCAACTCAAGCTGAAAGTCTGAATGGCTCCTCGGTTCCTCCTCTGTCTGCTGTAGTGTGAACACACAACAATGTGTGTCAGCAAATATTGTCGATGTTTCTTGCTTTTGCTTTAAAAACCAGCAATCTTGTCTCTACAGTGAAATGCAGAAATAGTGATGCTCACGATATCACAAATGTTATTTATGACCTGCGTGGTTATAGATATTTATCCTCAGCGTGGATCTCGATTCTAACAGCCTGATGAGTTTTCATTCATGAGAACAGAAGCTTTTGTATGTATGTGTCTGTTTGCGTATTTCTCATAGCTTTTAGCAGCTGAAGGAGTCACTTCCATTATTGCTCACTGAGATTCTTGCACAGCTGCACTGGGTTCACAGAGTGTGTGAACACTTTGAATCCAACAGCTGAACCAGAGGCTTCAATAAATGCCTTGTCCATGCTGCCTCTCTGCATTGGGCAGTGAGGGAAAAAAAGGTTATTGATTGCAAACAAACAAGGATGGAGAGTGTTGAGGTTCTCCACACGCCCTAGAATATTGATTGGATTCTTAAAACTTTGGAGTATGAGAAATGGGCTTTGCACTGATTGCTAAATGGTGTTTCCATTTCAACCACACGCAAGCATAGGATTTTTTGTTTACCATTTGTGGTTGAAACATCACGTCCATACAAAAAAGTTTCCATACCTCCTGATGATTACCTGAAATTACCCAGAAAGTCATAGTTTGTGTTTCGTTCCCTTACTGTATATCCATCCATCCATCCATCCATTCATCCATCCATCCATCCATCCATCCATCCATCCATCCATCCATCCATCCAGCCATTATCTATTCTCTATAATCCTCATTAGAGTCACGGGGGCACTGGAGTCTATCCCATCTGACTTAAGGTGAAGGAAGGGTACGCCCTGGACAGGTCCTCAGTCTATTACAGGGCTATAAATAGAGACAAACAATCACAATCACATTCATACCAAAATCAGTTTATAATTACACTTAACCGGCAGCATGATTTTGGACTGTGGGAGGAAGCTGGAGAACCCGGAGTAAACGCACACATACACAGGCAGAACATGCAAACTCCATGTGGGAAGATGTGTCAACCGGGGATCTTGTACTCTGCCGCGCTCCTTGAAGGAGTAACAACAAGCAATATACCTCACTGAAAACAAAACTGAAACTAAAAGCTTTGCAGAGGATTTGAATCATGCCGCAATCAGGCAGCTCTGCTATTTATTCCAGGAACGTGGTGGAGTTATATGATGATCGGCATTGGTTTGTTTGTCTGTTTGTCTGTTTACAACATTATTGAAAAACAGACGAGTGTATGTTGATGAAATTTTCAGGGATGGCGAAGAATTATCCTTCTTTTGTCCTTTTTGCCTTTATTCTGAGGTGAACATTGAACAGACAGACAGTGTGAGTAGTGGGAGTGAGGAAGGATGTGCAATAAAGGCAAAACCGGCCAGGAGTCGGACCAAGGACTGTGCTGTTAGTTTCATTGTGATCTCAATTTTATTCTCAATTGTGTGTGAAGTTGGAAATGTTACAAAATGCAGATTCTTTGGTCGTAAATGAGTCCCAGACACTTGATGCCATGGGAAGAAAAGAGAGATTTTGTATTGAATACTCAACGGAGGCAAAGCCATCACTAGCTGTTTTCCATTATGTATTTTTTTGTTAAATGGCAGAAGTCTAAAAAAAGATTCTCAAAAAAAATTCTGTGCTGTCTTAACATGCTTTTAGACATGTTCAGAAAAACGTCAGTGTGCTTGATGGGAGATGGAAGCACATTTCTTGAATGATGTAGTGAAGATTTCACTCACGTTGCTGATCAACTTTTCCTATTTCTTTTATTGACTTTATCTCATAACAGCATGAAACATGGCCAGCTTACATGAAAGAATACTGACAAATTTCCGAATCCAAAATAATTTTTAACACTTTTTCTAATGTTTTTTGTTGATCCATGGCCAAAATGTATTTGTTTCCTTGGCCAGAAATGACAGAGTTATGTGATGACTGGCGTATGTTTATCCGTCCGTTTGTCTGTCTGTTAGGAACATTACTCAAAAATGGACAGACGGATTTGAATCAAATTTTCAGAGATGGTCAAAATTGACACAAGGACCAATTGATTAGATTTTGACAGTCATGTGGCTCCACAGATTTATTAGAGATTTCTGTGTCATTGCGAGATAGCGGCACGGCGGCACTGTAACTATGACAAGTGAGCACTTCGTCAGCTGCCTGCTGAGAATCTCATGATTGCAATCGTACTACAAATCGACTGCTGCAGACCACAAATGTTTTCAAGATTTCATCCACTGGAAATCAAACAATGGCTGACCAGCCTTGGTGGAGTACTGCACTCTCTGAGTGCTTTTCTTGTTTTTTGTGTTATCCACAATGCTCATCCTTGTACAGATGTTCCATCACAACAATTTCAGCTTTCACTATTTTAAGGAAACACCATCCCCACATTCTTTGTTTAGCCCTGTCCATGATAACTGTGATTGATTTCAGGGAATACAAACAAGCCAGAGTGTTTTTCCCCCTATAGCAGAATGTTACTGAGCTGCAGCCATATCATCATGTTCTACAGAATGTGCTGGCGAAGTGAGACTCCACGTAGGTTGACGCTTCAACATCATAGATGCAATTTGGGCTATAGCACCTTGCTCAAGGGCGTCACAACAATGGTACTGAAGGAGTCTAATATTTCCTGATTCAGCAAAGGTAAAAAATTGGTTTGACATTTTTGAGAAATATGCTTATTTGGTCTCATGCAGAGAGTGAAATGAGAAGGTAAAAAAAACAATCTCACACCTGTCCATCAAATATGAAGCTCAAAAACAATAACCCAGTAATTAACATATTATTCCTCATTCCTCATGGTAAAAGTAGAAACACATTTCTGTGGCGATTATTTTACTCCAACTTCAGCAAGCCGTGGGGAATTAAAGTACAAGCACTTGTTTATTTCCAGTTTCAAAAAATTTACAAATTCACTAAATAAATAAATTAAATCCAAATATTTCTTGGCCACCTCCACCAGTGATATGCGACTCTGTTCAATTACTCAGTGACATGCTCCACCACAGCAATAAAAAGGATGTTGTCAAATCACAGCAGGAAAACAGACTCAGTTATAAGATTGTGATTCCTATATGGGGGCGTGTGGGGGGATGCACAGTGATCGTAAATTACTTCCTGCAGTAATGAGATATAACACCAGGGTCAAATGGAGAGAGCCCCGCAGGGAGAAACATGATTGGATGATACACAGATGGCACATACTGTGGAGACGAGCATCTGTCTGTATGGTTTTCTTTGGCTCTACAATGACTCACAAGGATTTTAGGTACCGGTCCTGATCAGCATCCCTGCATGTCATTATCTGATGTCGTGAAGCTGCTCAGTCTATTATCAGAGGAAACATGCACACCTGCCTGCTCTAATTCTTCGTATTCACAGCATCATACTAAACAACAAAAGAGCTTTGTGTGTCTTTCCTCAAATGTGATGCAGCATTCATTATGCTCACAAAAACTGTGATCCTAAGATTATTTTTGCTTATTTTTTCCTGCATTATTAGATAAATAAATAAAAATGGCTCAGACTGTTTGGCTTTCACACACGGTGTACGTTGTACATCAGCAAATTTGTATTGACTGAGTGGATGCAGCACGGCTGAACTGATACCCTGATGTTGACTCATCCTTTCCACATAACAGGCTTTATCTGACCACCTGTGTGTCTGCGTCCCCTCCGTGTCCTTCCTGTCTATCCCAATATTTGTGATGAGCAACTTTCTGTCTCTTTCTTCCCTCTCTATCACTCCATTAGTACGTCTTTCTCTTTATATATCTCTTTTGCCCGGTGGCAAAGCATTTCTCACAGGAATGACAGGAGAGTGGCCTCAGTCTCCTCCCTCCCTCATGTCTGGCTAATTATTGATAGCCTAATATGTCTTCTCAAGGAAATGTCAAAGATCATTCTTGCAGTGTGTGTCCATGTGGGTGTGTTAGACTTGCAGGATGTGTCATGGTTGCAGGTGAATGGAGACGCTCTTTGACTTTCAGTCTCAGGTGTCAGTGCTCTTGAAGACTGTCAGAAATTACTCGGAGTTTCGCTGTCGAGAACTGAGCTGCCACAAAGAGGACGAAGCAGGTTGAGTAACAGCTCTGATCTGTTGTAATGTGTCTGAATGTCTCCTTTTGGACCACAGTTGTATTTAATCTGAAATTGTAGTTGGACGCTTCCTCCAATGGATTTTGTGTTAGCTGAAATGAGAAATTATGCTCGGCTAAAAAAAAAAGGCTCCTGATACAACCACCACAGCAGTGCCGGTCAACAGGTACACCCTTCTCTTCTGTGGTTCCTCGGTGGTGGAACATGTTACCAAACTCTGTTCTCCTAAATAGATCCTTGCTTGTGTTGTATCCACTCTCAGACGTACATCGCTTTGGATAAAAACGTCTGCTAAAGTTATACAGGGTGTCCCTAAAATCTGGACACATAGGAAATCTCATTAACTATATTTTTTGCCTACACAAATTAAACATGACTTTGTCGAAAGAAGAAAGAGTTGAACTGGTACTTCTCAGTGGACGTGAAGGATGGACATATCGATAGATGATAGGGTTAGGGTTAGGGAAGTGATTTTTTTGGAGCTAGCATGAATGCTAGCCGTGACCAATGCTTTAGTTTTGGCTGATATATTTGGTCATCCAGAATGGGGTTTGTCCATGGCACTGCCTGTTTCTTTAAACTTTTTAACCACCTTCGCCACTGTGGAAAAGCCAAGTACAATCCTCCTTGTATTCTACTTGGCTATCTTTTGATATGTCCATCATTCACGTGCACTGAGAAGTACCAGTTCAACTCTTTCTTCTTTCGACAAAGCCATATTTAATCTGTGGAGGCAAAAAATATATAGTTAATGACATTTCCTCAGTGTCCAGATTTTAGGGACACCTTGTAGAATTGTAGAGTTCTGACTCAAATGATTGAATGAGGGTTTTTTTTGTGTGTGTGTGCGTGTGCGTGTGCGTGCGTGCGTGCGTGCGTGTGTGTGTGTGCATGTGTGTGTATTCAAGTGAGAGGATGCAGTCCAAAAGAACCAAGAAAATAATCCTAAGTACACATGGACATTGAACTTTACTTATCTAGTTGCATATTTTTTAAAAATGTATCAAAATTAATGCAACAGAACTAAAGATGCTGTTTTGACTGTCAACACTTCAGTCAGAATCCTGAGTCTGTTATTCTTGCTATGCTAGTTGCAGTTGATGTAGCCTAAAGCAGAGTTGAGAAGCAGAAAGCTTTCTTCTTTCCGACATTCACATCTCTACAATCTTCAGCTCCAACCATCAGGAGATTTTTACCAGACTTCACACAGCTCCCTCTGGAGTCACATAAGCCTCTATACAAGTTTATCCCCAGGACCTGGAACCAGACTTCCATGTGCCAAGTCAGAGCAGCTCCCCTTTAAGTATTACCAATGATATATGAGTGGTGTAAACTTGGACAGCTTCAGTATATAAGCAGCAGTTGCACAGGCTAATACGAACAAGCTTGGTGCATACTTAAACTGTGAAGTCCTTTTTTAATTATTTTCTGGTTCTATTGTTGATCATGTAAAACCATATTTCCTGTGTGGATAACTGGCCTCCAAGTTTGCAATCACTTTTAGCTCCCACTGATTAATCATTGATTGTAGTGTATAAAGGATGTAGCTGCAGAAATGGGCCTGTGGCGCATGTATTTTAGCCTGTTTTTGTCTTTTATTAAAAAAAACATGAATTTTAAAGAGACACAGGAGTTTTAACTGTCAGCCTGCTTTGCTTTGACAAATCATTTCCAGCTGGTAAGTGCATTCTCTTGTAATAGTATAGTTTTGTTATAGCATCAGCACTCTGTTCTGCAGTTGTTGAATTGAGGAGAATCTTCTGAGAAAAGAACAAACCCTCCATTTATACAGTTACACATTTATGCCAGCAAAAGACACAATAACTAGATCATGAGAGCGGCTGAGGGTTCAATGCCTCTCATCAAGGTGTATTTGGTAACGATAGGAGCTATCTCAGGAGGGGAGAACCCTACAGGTTCTCTTTCCTTATTCACATTTTATTTACCTGCAATTATTTACTTATGATTTTGTGTAGTGTGCTGTTGGGGTAAGCTGAAACATCCTTAACTGTGCTTAAGGTGTCAAACACATTATGTTATAAATTCTTGTTCATGTGTGTCCATCTACTATATTTATTTCTGACAGTGATGTGAGATTACATCAACCTTAAAGAGTTTCTCCACGTGAGTCAGGTTAGCCGTCTCTTCTATCTGTTTACACAGCACTGTGAATTATTGATGAATGGGGCTCTATATATAGGACTTGAATGTGATGAGGGCAGCAGCAGCAACTTTGTCCTGAGGGGAAAGAAAAGGAAAAGGCTGCATTTGAAAAACGTGTCCAAGATCTCACTGTACGGGAGGTGTTTGTGGTCAGAGGGCAGATCCACTGAAGATGTCGTAGATAGTGGACATCTTTTATAGCTCTCTGTCCAATTACCTGGATCCTTGCATAGAACAAAACTTGGATGCATCACCTCATTGTTCTCTAAAAAAAATGTCAGCAGCCTTTGTTACGCTTTGTTGTTTTTGCAGTTTTTACCTGAGATCGAGTGCAATGAATGAAGTGAAGCAGAGTCAGTTGTTTTGTTTATTATCATTATTTTTTGTGACCCCAAACATTTGAACAGTAGTGTCGATTAAATGATCAAAATGTCATTTTGAGCTTGTGTTAATGCACAGATTATCACTGATTAGCACACGTCTGCTTGACATTGCTGTGACACTACATATAATCAGTTACAGCCAAGAAAGGCTGTGTTTAGTGATCATTAGGAACCAGGATTCCGTTGATCAAGAATGAAAGTACAGAACAGTTTGGACTATTTCCTGTGGGAAAAGACAGATTTTTGATCAAGGTTTTGTTCTCACTAGAATTGAAAACACGCATACAAGTTTCATCAGTTTATTCAGTTCCACCTGCTGAGACTGAATATTTTCCTGAAACTTAGTGACTAAGTTAAATCAGCCTTTTTTTAGCTTCTGCTTCTTTTACAGAGAAATTCGGTATGAATAGCTGACTTTGAATCTGTTTCTCCTCATTTTCCTCTGAGAGGTTGAGGAGGAATTCTCAATAGTAAAATAGCCCATGAAACAGAAAAAGATTGTGCTCAAAAGTGTTTTTATTCAGGAGGTTGTGAAATTTCCTCAGTTATATGTGGTGTGTAGCTTTGTTGTCCTGTATTATTTTGATTTCACACTGCGCCAAAGCTTTTGAAGAAGAAGTGAGGAATGCTATGTTTGAAAGAATGTGAATCACCTCAACTGTTGGCTTTGTTCTGCTGGGACTGATTTCTGCTCAAATTTGTGGGGCATTGCTGGTATTAAGAAGATATTGGAGTGGGATGCAACATGAACAGAGACTGTTGAAAAAGACAGTTTAGTTTAGAATTATCTTTCTTTTGTCCTTTTTGCCTTTATTCTGAGGTGAACATTGAACAGACAGACAATGTGAGTAGTGGGAGTGAGGAAGGATGTGCAATAAAGGCAAAACCGGCCAGGAGTCGGACCAAGGACTGTGCTGTTAGTTTCATTGTGATCTAAATTTTATTCTCAATTGTGTGTGAAGTTGGAAATGTTACAAAATGCAGATTCTTTGGTCGTAAATGAGTCCCAGACACTTGATACCATGGGAAGAAAAGAGAGATTTTGTATTGAATACTCAACGAAGGCAAAGCCATCACTAGCTGTTTTCCATTATGTATTTTTTTGTTAAATGGCAGAAGTGTAAAAAAAGATTCTCAAAAAAAATTCTGTGCTGGCTTAACATGCTTTTAGACATGTTCAGAAAAATGTCAGTGTGCTTGATGGGAGATGGAAGCACATTTCTTGAATGATGTAGTGAAGATTTCACTCACATTGCTGATCAACTTTTCCTGTTTCTTTTATTGACTTTATCTCATAACAGCATGAAACATGGCCAGCTTACATGAAAGAATACTGACAAATTTCCAAATCCAAAATAATTTTTAACACTTTTTCTAATGTTTTTTGTTGACCCATGGCCAAAATGTATTTGTTTCCTTGGCACACTACTAGTTTTCAGTTTAAGTAGTGCAGCCTATACAGTCACCATTGGACAACACTTTGCAGCCTCATTTATTCCCCCCAGAACAATTTCTTTAAAGAAAAAAAATGGAAAATTTCAAAGTTAATTTCAAATTGGCTTGACATATGAAAACACTGCTACTTTTGGTCAAGTTGGTTTCGTATGACTAAATATATAGAAGTTACATTGTTCCCAAGAATATGTACCAATAAGTGCACATCACTTGTTTTTATCAGAGCATGTTTCTTCACTCTTGAATTTAACCTCCAACAAGAAAAGCACTCAGAGAACACAATACTCCGCCAATGCTGCTCAGTCGTGTGATTTCCGACGGATGAAATCTTAAAAAAAAATTTGGTTCGCAGCAGTTGATTTGTAGTAGGATCGCAATCATGTGACCTTCAGCAGGCAGTTGATGTAGTGTTCACTTGTTGTCATGGTTACAGTGATGCCGTGCCGCAATCTCACAATGATACAGAAATCTTGTGGATCCAGACTATAAGCTGCATCACTGCCAAAATCTAATCACTTAGTCCTTGTGAAATTTCTGACCTTCCCTGAAAATTTCATCCAAATCTGTTGTTAACAGACAGACAAACCAATGCTGATCATCACATGACTCCACCACGTTCCTTGGTGGAGAAGTTATTTTTTACATAGTGTGAAATCACTAGTGTAGCAGAGGTGATTATAGTTGTATATAACCTTTCCATAACGCTGGATTTTATTACAATTTTTTAAATATTTTTTCTCATTATTATCGTCTTCCTCACCCCACCAGTCTCTTTTTTATTTTGTATTTCAAATTTTTATTGTCATTTCACAAACACGGTACATTGCTTCCACAAGAACCAGCATAGCCTACTATAAAAGACCCTACTTTCCAAAAAATGAAAACATGGTCTAAGGCAGAAAACTGTTATATTCAGTCCATGTTTACATGGTTCCAAAATCCTTCCCACAGCGATTTGTCCTCCAACCTTGAAATATCAGACAATCTTCTAAGCATACATTCATATGACACAATTTCACTCAAAGCAAAAGCCCACTCCCAAACACCTGGGACAGTGGGGGTTTTCCAATGTCTCAAGATAATACGGCATGTTATCATACTCATAGAAATCACAGAGAATTTTTTTAGATACATTTGGTATCTAGATATCTTTGGTATCCCCCCCCATGTTGGTGCCCTTGTACTATTTCTGTAATGTGCCGTGCCCCAATATTAGATACATTTATGGTTATTCATCTAACTGGGTAGAAAAATGAACGCCACTAAATATGTTTCATTTAACATAAAAGGGATAAATAGTGCTGTTAAACATAAGAAACTATTATGTTGGTTGAAAAAAAAGCAAAGCTAATATAGTTCTGTTACAAGAAACCCATTTGGATGACAAGGAACATGAAAAACTTAAGAGAGAATGGGTAGGTCAAATTTATTACTCCTCTTTTTCCACAAGTAAGAGAGGGGTGGCCATCCTGATAAATAAAAACACTCCGTTTACTCTGGAAAAATGTGTTAAAGATTGTGAAGGTCGTTATGTGATTATTACAGGATTCTTATATGGGGAACATGTAGTGATTGGATGCGTATATGCCCCAAATGTGCACCAAGAAAACTTTTACTCTAAATTATTAGCTGATGCCTCTGCAATATCTACAACATTCAGTATACTTGTAGGAGACTTCAACTGTGTTATGAACCCTGAGGTGGACCAAAACCCCCTGACTAAAGTCATGTCTAAACTGAGGGAAGCAACAAGAGAGATATGTGTAGACTTACAGTTGATGCTTGGAGAATTCTCCACCCAAGAGGGAGAGATTATACCTTTTTTTCACATCCACACCAAAGTTTTTCCCGAATAGATTATTTCCTTGTCTCGAGGACGGTGTTAGATAGAGTAGAGGAATGTGCTATAGGTACCCGTCTGCTATCAGACCATGCAAATACGTCCATTATAGTCTCTCCTCCCTCCCCCCAATCTGTACCACGTTACTGGTGACTAAACCCCTCGCTTTTTAATAGCCCCGCATTTGTAACTTTTATGGAAGAACAAATTAACATTTTCCTGTCAACTAATGATAACGAGGATACCAACCCGTCGATACTTTGGGATACGCTCAAAGCTTTCTTGAGGGGAGTTATAATTTCATATAGCACAGCTAGAAAAAGGGAAGCTTTGAAAGAGCAGTTGAATTTAGAGATCCAATTAGCTGAGCGCGATAAACAACTAAAGGCTAATTACTCTGCAACACTGATGAAAAAAGTAGAAGCCACACGGTCAGCTCTTAACCAACTTCTAATGCAAAAGGCAGAAGCAAGTATTTTCTATGCAAAACACAGACTGTTTGAAATGGGCGACAAGCCAGGGCATTTACTTGCACGCTTAGCAGCGGGTAGGCAGGATGCTAGGGCTATCTCCTCCTTAATGGACGAAACGGGGAAAAATCATTATGAGACCAAAATGTTGGTGGAAATAATGAAAAATTTCTATGAAAAACTTTATACCTCAGAATCTGATACACCAGAACATGTATGCAGAGTTTTTTGGGAAAGCTTAAACTCCCCTCCTTATCAGAAGCAGATGAATCTGCATTGGGAAGACCAATCACCGCTGATGAGATAAAAAATGTAATTAATTCCCTGCAGACCGGAAAAGCCCCAGGGCCAGATGGTTATGGTCCAGAATTTTATAAAAAATTACTAAAATCAGTAGATAGATCTCTGCTAAATATGTACCTTCATTCAATAGAGAAAGGCTCCCTACCATGTTTTTTATATGCGGCCAATATGTCTTTGATTTTGAAAAAAGGAAAACCCCCCGAAGAGTGCAGTTCATACCACCCTATCAGCCTGATGAATGTGGACAGTAAAATCTTTTCGAAAATATTAGCGAAAAGACTTGAGAATTACCTCCCTCTCTTAATCGGTCATGACCAGACTGGCTTTATTAAAAACAGGAACTCTTATACCAATATGAGGAAATTACTTAACACTATTCAATATGCAAATACTAATCAAGCACAGGGCCTGGTTATTTCACTCAATGCTGAAAAGGCATTTGACCGGGTGGAGTGGCATTACTTATTCTTTGTCATGGATAAATTTGGACTTGGGGAGGAGTTTATTAACCTCATTAAGTTGATATATTTATCCCCCAGAGCAAGTGTACTTGTAAACAGTTTAAAGTCATCAGAGTTTAAACTGGGGAGATCCACTCGGCAAGGGGACCCTTTATCCCCACTTATTTTTGCACTGGCCATTGAACCACTGGCGGAGACTATTAGAAGTCACTACAGCATAACTGGTTTTAAAATAAAATCCATATCTTATAAGATTGTGTTATATGCAGATGACATTCTTCTTTTTCTCACCAGTCCAGTCGATTCTATACCTGTTTTAATGTCTGTCATTCAGACCTTTGGATCCTTCTCGGGTTACAAGATTAATTTTAGTAAATCAATGGCCATGCTAATTGGATACGGTCATAATGTGCCAAAAATACCAAACTTTCCATTCTCATGGTCTACCTCAGGATTCTCATACTTGGGTATCTCGGTATCCCAGAATATTAAGAGTTTATTAAGACAACATTTCAACACTGTACATAAAGATATCAAGAGTGATCTTAATAGGTGGATGGATTTGCCAATTTCATGGACGAGTAGAAATGAATGTTCTACCTCGGCTGCTTTATCCCATGCAGATGTTACCACTGTTTATTTCTAAAAAGTTAGCAAAAGAGGTTGAAAGAGATTTCTCAAAGTTTATCTGGCAAAAGAAAAAACCCAGGTTAAGTATGAAAACTTTACAGCTCCCAAAAGACAGGGGTGGTCTAGCATTTCCTGATATTATATTATATAATTGGGCCTGTCATAGCAGATTCATACATGATTGGGTTCACTGTTATTTAAAGGGAAATGGTAGACCCACTTGAATCCTGGGCTTGTAACCCATTTAGATTGCTAGGGGAACTCACTAGTAAAAATACTGCCCCCCCTAAAGTAAGGGACAACCCAATACTTCATAGTGCCATTAAGACTTGGCAGGACATGCATAGGTTTGTGGGTAGAAAAGGTACCTTTTCCTATCTGACCCCACTTATGGGTAACAGGGACATTTTACCTGGAGTTGAATATGCTGTTTTCCGCTCCTGGCAGGAGAGAGAAGTGAGAGTTGTTGGGGATTTGTTTGATGATAACAATGTCCTATTGTCTTTTTCAAAAGCTCAAAATGGATATGGTCTCCCACAAAAAGACTTTTTTGCTTATCTTCAAGTCCGTCATTTTATCAATACCAATCATGGGCCGACTCAAACTGAAACACTGAAGAGTCCAGTTGATGAGTTCCTAATGGATTTTACATTAAACAAAGGTCATATCACATACTTTTATAATAGCTTTCAGAGTTGTAACCAACACAATGTTCATGGGCTTTGTAAGCGATGGGAGGAAGACCTTCAAAGTGTATACGATGATGTCGCTTGGGAGGGATGTATTCCGGCCACTCACTCTCTGTTTCTCAGTAATAAATGTAAAGAATTACAATATAGAATACTCCATAGACAGCACAGAACACCTCATGTTATGAACAAAATTGATCCTAACAGATCACCAATGTGCCTTAAATGTAAGTTAACTAATGGGACTTATATACACTGCTTCTGGAGCTGCCCAAGAATATCAAAGTTCTGGTCATGTATATCCAAGGAATTGACAGCAATATTTAAACATAGGATATGTAAGGATCCGGGTCAGTTTTTATTGGGGCTGCCACCTCTAAACAGAGTTATGGATGGGAAAAGATCTAAGCTACTCAATAAACTTCTATTTTTGGCCAGAAAATGTATATTACTTAATTAGATCAGTGAAAAAACTCCCACGGTGACTCAGTGGTATATGGAAAGACTAAGTGCCAAATTAAAAGGAAATGACACCACGTTTATGGACATATGGCAGCCTCTAATAGATTTCTTGCCTAAGGATCTAAGTGAAATTATCCAGAGGGGAAGCACTGTAGTGGAAGGTCCCCGAATAAGTTTTCGATGTTAAACAATACTTCTTGTGTAGGTACAGGGACACCTGTGTGTTTAATCCCCACCACCACCACCCCTCTTTTTTATTTATTTATTTATTTATTTTTCTATTTTTCTATTTTTCTTTTCTTCCTGTAGCGCAGACCACCACATAATGATATATACATATATGTATTTGTGTTATGTTAATTCTGAAAATTTAATAAAATCTGATTTTAAAAAAATGCTTTATGATATTATCAAATTGTCTGAATATACTGGATGGCAATCTGAGGAGTAGCATCATAGTGATGTAATTAAATTGTGGAATAATTATCATTTTTATTACATTGACCTTTCCCCACAAGGAGAGTTTCAACTTGTCCCATTTTTCAAAGTTTGTTTTGGTCTTTATTAGTAGTGGATTAAAATTAGACCCAACTATGTCATCAATATCCTCAGACAATCGAACACCCACATATTTCATTCCCTTACGTATCCATCTAAAATTAAATTTCTCCACCATAAACGCTGAGCAAGTTCTAAAGAGAGGCATGGCTTCCGACTTACTCCAGTTAACAGAATAACCTGAAAATTTATAAAAGGTCTGAATTGTTTCCATTAAATAGGGTAAAGAGTCCAAGGGATCTGACACTACTGCCAGGATATCATCTGCATAAAAGAGTAATTTGTGTTCAATCGCACCACCTTTGACTCCTTTAATACCGGAGTGTTTTCTAATAGATATTGCAAGAATTTCCAAGAAAATTATAAATAGTAAAGGGCTGAGAGGACAACCCTGACGTGTCCCATGTGTCAAACTGAAAAAGGGGGAAACCATTCCATTAGTCATCACTGCAGCTCTAGGTTCAGTATACAACATTTTTATCCATTTAATAAAATTTACATTAAAGCCGAAATGAGACAGGGTGGAGAACAAATATTGCCACTCCACCCTGTCAAAGGCTTTTTCCGCACCTAGAGAAAGAGCGGCTACTGGAGTATCTTGTGACTGACTGAGCCACATCAAGTGCAATAGAAGTCTGACATTATCTGTTGAAGTCCTGTTCTTCATAAAACCCACTTGACTAGGATGGATGATATTTGGCAAAACCAATTGTAACCTGGTAGCCAAAATTTTGGTTAAAATTTTACAATCAAGATTGGTCAGACTGATTGGTCTATAATTAGATGGATCCGTCACGTCCCTCCCTGTCTTAGGAATCAATGAGATCAGAGCCTCATTGAATGTAGAAGATAGTCGACCTTTGTCAAACATTTCTTGAAAAACCCCTTGCAATATTGGTGCAAGTATATCTATAAACACTTTATAATACTCAACTGGAAGGCCATCATAACCAGGTGATTTCCCATTTGCCATTGATGAAACTGCCTTTCTTATTTCTCCCTCTGTTATTGAGAATTCTAATTTATCTGCATCTTCTGAGCACAATTTGGGCACTTCAATGTTAGCTAAGAACTGATCAATTTGCTCTTGGGATTTAGATATAAAAGAAGACCCCACCAGTCTCTTCTGTGTACGTCTGCCTCTCCTGTTAGTGATATCGAGGTCGTCCTCTCTGTTGCCTGTGACAGATCTATGATGGTCAGTGGACATCAGACTGATTCATGTTGATCTGGTTGCAGGAGTGATCGAGATGCAGCTGAGACTGATAGACCGTCTTTGTCAGAGGATGTGGGGGATAAAGACTGTGCTTTAAATTGTTCTGATCAAATATTCTCACAGTAGCAGATATCAGTGTTAGTAAGCAGGACTTTGATAATTTCGATGTGTTCTACAAATGTATTAATTGTATCTTCACTTGGCTCATAGTTGAAAGTCCATTTGTATGGCCTAACTTTTGTTCCGCTGTTAAGTTAATTATTAATCATTTTATGGCTGCCATGGTAACAACACATACATTCCAAACAGCTGATGCATATCTGTCAAGTTGATATTGTCGTAATCTCCTATTGCTTAAACGATACCTGCTCTTTACTGAAGGAATCTGTGATGCAGTATAATGGAGCACCTTTTATCGTCTGAACGATTGAACTGTAATTATGAAACAATTTCTGGTTCTGGCCTCGACTGTTTTTCTTTGTTTTTGTGTTTTTTCTCCTTTAATATTTACTTTCTTCTTCTCAATTAAGTGAAATTTACTTTGACATTTTCTTCTGTATTTTGTGGTTTAAAAACAGCTTTTGTAAAAGCCTGGCTACAGTCTTTGGAGGAGCACAATTAAGATAACAACCTTCTGTCACCTCTGACATCCACTGTTATGACTCATTTTAACTGTCAACAACATGTCACGCCGACAACTGATGATAAATGTCTCTCACCCAGCTCAGGAATACCAATATTTCTTATGAATAAATCATTGTTTATATACATTGAGTTCATTCAGAAAGTGAAAAATATTGAAACAATAATGACTAAATTATAGGTTTTTCTTTACGCAAACTACCTATCTCTTAGCCAACCAGGCTGCATATGCACTTCACAAGATACTCCAGAATATCCATCCATTATCTATTCACCTCTGAACAGAACTGGAGTCTATCTCAGGGCAGGAAACTCCCTGGACACGTCGCCAGTCTATTGCAGAGTTACACATAGAGAAAGACAACCAAGCACCCTCTGGTTCACGTCTACAAACAACTTAGGATCACCATTTAACCTCCTGAACCAGGGATATTCTAGCTGTGAGGCAACAACCACTGAGCCACTGTGTAGCCCTGCTCCAGAATATGCAATGTTCAACTGTGCAAACCAAACTAGAAGAAACAACTGCTTTTCACATGAAACTGAAAAAATCAGAGTGGTGTTCTTATTTTAATTGATACTACGCTCAGTTCAGATGAGCTCAGTCATTCTCCAAACTCGTCACATATGCATGCTTTATCAGTGCCCAATGACAGCACTTTTTAAAACACTACATACAGTGTGGCCTATAAAAACCCCAGGATGTTTAAAATAAACACCATGAGACGTAAACCAAATATTCTGTGCTGCTTTTTCAAGTATGCACTTAATTTTGTGAAATGGTGTGTTTTAGACCAAACGATTGTTAGTCCTTAAGTTAGCCAAGCAGTTTTGGTGAAAGCAAAAATAAATTGCAACTGGACATTAAATTTAGTCAAAAAAATAAAAGGAAACAAAGTGTCTTGCACACACTCACACACAGTAACCCACACGGCCCATGATAATGTCACCAACGCATATACTCATTCCCATTTCATCTCTTCGGTCCCCAGTAGCTTAGTGTTTACATGCTGTGAACATTTTGTTAACAGCTCCCCAAGCTGTTCATACTGTTTGTTTTGTAGCCTAATTCCTCTCCCATGTATTCACCCACACCTCTGCATTCTCACTCACAGGTGCTTTGAGAATTTAAATCAAAGTGAGAAATCAAAGTGTCAAATAGTTCATGGAACTAAACTCAATTCTCCAATGACTCACTCCACTATTACTCCAACCTCCATAAATGGTCAGCTCAAACTGGAAACAGTTTATTGGTGCCTCAAATAGCTACAGGTGGCATCAATACCAAATGACAGTTTGCACGTGTTTCTTAGACACCAGCGGCTTTGATCAAACGGCACTATTTGACACCTTGTGAATGAACCCATTCCTTCAGACAGGACACTTTCTTCAGATTTATGCATTTATTACTCTGCCAAAGAACGCAGCAGTTATGGGATGATTGGAGTCTGTCTGTTTGCTACATTACTTAAAAAATGTAAAAAAAAACGGATTTGGATGACATTTTCAGGGAATATCAGAAATGACACAAAGACCAAGTGATTTTGGCAGTGATGTGGCTTATAGTCTGGATTCACAGATTTGTTTAAGATTTCTGTATCACTGCGAGTCAGCGGCACGGCATCACTGTAGCTATGACTGCAGCTGAACACTACGTCAGCTGCCTGCTGACAATCAAATTATTGCTATCCTACTACAAATCAACTGCTGTGGACTTCAGGACTTATCTGTCGGAAATGATACAAGGAACAATTGATGAAATTGCGTGGGTGTTTCCGAGTCCCATCAATTTCCACTGCCCGCTACATCTCCGTACATGACGTACACATGCATAACACACGCCTGTGCTCAGGGCAAGGTCATTTCGTTTGTGGGTACGTCTATATTAAATGACAAGATTCTATGTTGCCATGATTTCTGATCATCAGTAACTACTAAACAAATGCTGCATTTACAAAATAAATATGCTGTATTTCTGACAATGCCATATGGGGGAATGAACAGCCTTGGTGGAGTACTGTACTCTCTAAGTGCTTTTGTAGTTTCCGCATGGCATCTATTGGTGACTCTGACTGGTGCTCTGGAACAATCTGAACAAGAATGACAGACAATTTCTGAGG
Source organism: Acanthochromis polyacanthus (assembly GCF_021347895.1). Taxonomy (NCBI): domain Eukaryota; kingdom Metazoa; phylum Chordata; class Actinopteri; family Pomacentridae; genus Acanthochromis; species Acanthochromis polyacanthus. The sequence goes on along the minus strand of NC_067117.1, from coordinate 36,138,794 downwards.
TCACAGGGCTTTAGATTCACAACATGTGAATAATTGAATATAAAATTAACAATGAAAACAGTTGCTGAAGCAGTAGGAGGATGGGGAAGTTGGTGAGATGAATTGCAGTTCTGTAGTCTGATGCAGAAGCAATTAATGGACAGAAAAGAATGTGTGACTAAAGATGAAGGCCTGAACTTTCTCAAAGTGCCTCTGTTTCCCTGCATTTTCAGAAAATCCTTGCTTATTGATTTCAGCAGTAATTCAGTCGTCATAGGGCACCTGTTGGATGCTGCATTTATCAGGGCATTCAGACCTAACAGTTTCCTGGTGCATAATATTATTTCAGCCAGTTGAAGGTTAACATTGAGCTAAAATGTTCATATTCATCACCAGTTCTACCAAAGTCCGGTCTTTGGACGTCTCATGTATCCACACCGGAGTATCTTCAGCGCTGCACACAAGCAGAAGCCCACCCACCCCACCCCCATCTCCTCCCTCTAGCCTGGTGCTCTGTCTGAGCCATTCAAGCACAACACAGGATTATCCTTCACTCATTCAGAACCACACACACACACACACACACACACATACTGTGTATTCCTATCATTGTGAGGACATACCATTGACTCCCATTCATATCTAACCCCTAACCCTTACCCTAACCCTAACCTTAATCCAGACCAAAACAATGCCTAACCCTAAAGAAACGTTTTTGCACGTTTACTTTTTTCAGTAACAACAGCATGGCCAAGAAAACACTGTTTCCCCTCATGTGGACCCAAATGAGGTCCCCACAAATGACATTTCTTTTGGTTTTCCTATGGTTGTGGGGACATTAGGTCCCCACAACTATAGCCACCACCTGATCACACACACAAGCACACACACACACACGTAAAAACTTTGCACAGCGCTCCAGGCAGGAAGATCTCAGATCACAGATTAGAGTGCTCCTCTTCCTCTGCCCTGCACGCTGATGGACCGCCGCTCAGTCAGTCAGAGAGGAAACAAACAGACAGGAGGGGAGGCGAGGAGGAGGAGAGGGGCTGCTGCTGCTGGAGGAGCCCACGTGTCTCTTTTCTCCTAGCTGTAGCCTTAGCCGCTGTTAATGGACGACTGGGGGTAAGCTTTTGTTGTTTTTGTGGGGGCTGTGGTCTCCCTTTCTCGGGTAGCCTGCACGGCCTTTGTCTCAGGGCTTTTCCTCTCTTGACGTGTTGATGCTGTTGGCTTGGCGTGCTGGGAGCTGTGGTGCCTTTTTGATGCCTGTTCACTTGCTTTAGAGGGATGGGGTCTCCTGATGCTGGTTTGTGCTGAGACTGAAACGAAAGAGAAGGAAGAGTGAAAAATGTCTGAGTGGTGTGATGGTGACTAAACCTTTGGAGGGTGCTGCCAGTGTTTGAGCTTTGATGTGTGTGTGTGGGCAGACACTGGTGTGTTGTTTTGCTATTTTAGAGAATGTGTACTCTAAATTGGGATTACTGTCAGATCTGTACCATGATTTCTGTCTCAATTTTATCTCTACTTGTTGGCTGAACAGAAAAATGGAGAAAGCTTGTGAGCAGTTGTTTTCCTTCACTGCGATGTGGCTTTATTCGAGCCGAGCAAAGAGCTACCCTGAACAAAAGCCCCCTCTCGGCATGTAGATAATGGATTCACCTAGCTTGATAAACACCCACTTCTCGAGCCCACTCTCCACACTTCGTTGCTGATTTGTTTTGCCCAGAATTGTTGGGTTAGACCGGCTGTAGAACTTCCCATCAACTAACCAGATTTTTAATTCTTTTGGAGTCCACACTTCTTGATTTCATCTCTGCTTTTCATTGTGAGAAATGTTTCATCCTTTGGTCCATGATTGACCCAAATACTCATGCAGGTCCCTCCCCCTGACCTCCTGTCACAACACACCACTGCTGCTTGTATTTCTATTGTTTCATATTTAGCTCTTCTGCATCAAGCTTTGGCTTTGTTAGTAATTTTTTGTTATTTATTAGACAATTGAACTGACTTCTAATTTCTAATCCACCGCTGGTCTCAGATTTACTCTTTGAGAAAGAAACAGAAATGTAGAATATTTGTAAACTGCTGAACAAGCTGCTTCACTAATTATGTTTTTTGAACGGTAGTGTATATGTGGAAGAAATGTGTTTGTTCACTTTCTCACTGAGGGTTAAATGAGAAGATTGCCTCTGGATTGGTATTTTATGGTAAACAAATGGACAGCTTAATATAATATATTATAAACAGGGCTAGATAGTTAACCTGGCTCTGTTCAACACGCATTAACTATCCACAATATATCAGGTTTATTTAATCCACATTTACAACAGAATTGAACATGAAAAGCTGTGGTTTCATGGAGAGTTACATGTCATAGTATTTTATAGTGTTGTTCTTGGACAGCCTCACATAGTCCCATGCAAAACAAATTTTGCATTTCTATCTCCTCTGCAGATTAAACGGAGAGTATGTTTCAGACAGAGTCAGAGTGAGCTTTCGATATGCTGATGGATCAATTGTTCCCTTTGGCCATGCTAACTGTTTCCCCTCCGTCTCCCCTCTTTTTGCAAAGCTAACCTATTAGCTTCATGTTAAGCAGCTGCCAGGAGAGCAGTATTGATCTTCGTGTTCAACCCCTGACAAGAAAGTAAATTAGCATATTTCTCAAAATGGCGAACTATTTAATCAAACATGCAAACTTGTTCATTCATCACAGCTTAGAAGGTTCATTTCTCAGGATTCTTGGGTATTTAACAAAGACCGGCAGCAGAAATTATCCCACATTTTTTCAGTCAGTGCATCAGTACATCATCACAGAGCAAATCCTTATCAAACGCTCTCACAGGCACATCTTGTTTCTATTGATATTTTCTATTTCAGCAGGATCTCGATGAAACCTGTCATGGCTGCAGCTGGCATTTTACTGCACTGACAACAATTTTTTTCAAATAACCAGTCTTGTTATCCCATGTTTGTCATTCTGTTCATTTGCATCTTCTCTTTGCATTTCACCTTCATGAAGTTCATGTGCAACATTTCTGTTCAGTGGTTTACATGTGTCTTTTGTTTTTGGTTTGTAGCTTGTGTCTCACCTGCGTTTGTATCTTACTTCTTATTTTAATTAGATTAGAAGTCAGCATGTCTATAATTTATGCTTGTGAAAATATCTAAAGTAGTGGTGCAAATGTATGTTGTATCAAGTTACCTGGTTTCCTCCATAGCAGCACGCTTATTTCCTACAATAGCTAACCAATAGCTATTTTATATGTTTTTTGTTTGTTTGTTTGTTTTTTGTTTGTTTCCTTGTGGTCAGATTCAGAGACACGTTTTTTAAAATTACTTCTGTGAAATTAGAATCAATTTACTTTATACATTGTTTTATTAGACTCTGCATTTCCCAAATCTCTGTATTAAAGATGGTAAGTTTAAAGTTAGCACAACACAGAAGCTCCCCAAATACCGGAATGTGGTTTGAAAATACTGGAATTTTCCTTTCTGAGCACCAACCAGTGTTAGTGAGCTGTGTTACTGGTTAGTCTAACCTTGTAGTCAGTAAGGTCATTTGAATTTAGGGCCTACTTCCTATAAAAAGGTTATGAAAATTAGCCTGGACATTAACCAAGAAGATAAATAGGGTTTCATATTTACTGAACCTGCACTTTAGTATTATTTTACTATGACAAAAGTCAACTAGACAACCTTACAGATTTCACCCTTTGAATCTCACTCAAATAGATAATTATATTTAATATACTAGAAAAGCACTCAGAGAGCTCAGTACTCCGCCAAGGCTGTTCAGTTGTTGTACCATTTCTTACAGCTGAAATCTTTCAAAAAAAAAAATCATGGATCCAAACTATAAGCCACATCACTGCCAAAATCTAATCAATTAATCTTTGTGTCATTTCTGATCTTCCCGGAAATTTCATCCAAATCCATTAGTCCGTTTTTGAGTACAGACAGACAAACCAACGACAGTCGTTATATAACTCTGCTGAGGCTGAACCTCCTTGGCGGCATAAAAATTTGGAATGTTTTATAAAATTAAAAATGCTAAATGAAACTTTTGGTGTTTTGGTAAAGAATGTATTGCAGAAAAAGATGGTAATTAAGAAATAGTGTTGTTTGCAGCACGTGTAGCGGTGCGAATCACCTACAGTGGTGCAGAGTCAAATGGTGTCCACATGGGAAGCTGCTAATTAGTTTGTGAAATACATCACTGGAAAATGACCCTATTATTTTCTTATCTTAGTGCTGCCCCATGTCTGTTTAGATCTAAATAATAATATAGTAGTACGTAATCAGTCGATATCTCAGGATTGAAATTCTTAACGCTCTAAAATAGTTCTTTAAAAAGCAGGACTCCAACGGAAACTTTGGATTTGCTGGGATTCTCTGTATACATTTGTAAAACAAATGATGTGAATTGGTAGTATATAAATATAATTGTAATTAATTTTATTGAATGAAATATTTATATCAGCATCAACTCTAATGAATCCGTACTGATCGAGCTCCAACATGGCTAGTATGGTGCTTTACTCTAAGTCCATCGTAAATTGTCACTATGCAAAATCAAAATCAGATAAACTCATTTTGTGAAATAACTCAAAGTACTTCCCCTTCAATTTTTTTTGTGAATTTTTACTCACTTTTTGCACTTGCAAGTAAGTAGTGTGCTATTGCAGGTTACAATTATTTGGTCTGTTTCCGCTCTTAAATGTTTAGTTTGCGTTGTTGTGATAATGTCAAAGTTAGGAACTCGAGACTGCAAAAGATCGTGCCAAAAACTGTGCTTCTCTGTAAGTAGGCTTGAGTAATAGTAGACTGTATATAACACAGTGTTACACAGAGTGTAACAGTGTAAAGCACTGGTGACAGCTAGTTGGCCCTTAGTGAGAGTCCATCAAAGTTTCAGTACTCTCTGTGGCAGTTTAACACCACAGTCCCTTTTAAAATTGCAGTGTGGACTATGAGCTGTGACTGAACTGGTGGAGTTAGGCGTGAGGCTGCAGCAGCATCACAATGATGTTGGTATTATTAGTCTGTCTGTGTCTTTGCTCAGTTATTACACTGAAGCTTTGTAATCAGTTAGATAGAAATCACTGCTTTCTTATACCATTTTATTTGTGGGACAGTGCACATTAAAGAACGTATACTCAGACAGCAATAGACGTGAATATGCCAGATTATAGCAACAATACTAATTTACATTTGCAGTCCCTAGGCAGGTAAAAAAAAACAAAAAAAAACAGTGAAACGTAGCACAATAGGTCACAATAAAAGCACATTACAACAAGTACACAAAGAAGTTAAAGGTCAATGGCCCCAAGACTGGTTCACTTTCAGCTACTGTTTAAGGTGAGTTTTGAAGGTTGGTAACATGGGACACTCCCTTATGGAGAGTAGAAGACTGTTCCAGAGCTTACTGGTCTTCACAGAAGGAGCATTTTGTCCCAAGACTGTTTTTCTGTGTGGGACTTAACAGTCGCCTCTACAGGACGGCCTGGTCCTGAGACCCGCTGTGAGCCCTTCTTTTAAGGAAGTCAGACATCAGGAGTGGGGCGAGTCCATGGAACACCTCGTAGATCAAACAAGCAAATTAAAAATTAAAAAATGTTTAAAGCTCAATAAGTTGTACATCTCCTAAAATGTTACAAACATGATATGACATTGGTTTTCTATTGAAAACCTTTAACATTTTTTTACAGAGTGATTCTATGATTTTGCATATATCTATAACATGTTATGCAATATTCAATATGTTATAATATCATGGAATGTAGAAACATTCCAGCAGCAACAAGTGGTATCTATCTATGCATTGTCTATAGAGTTCGGGAATGGACATCATACCGCGATGGATTATGGGATGCGCCCGCCATGTTTGTGGCCTGCAATAGTAAACAACCGAATAGCATCATCTGGTGGAGTAGATCATTTTCGTTTAAAAAAGGACTGAAACAGAGGCAAATGCACTATTATCTACCGGGAAAAATTGAACAACGAAGCGAAGCAAAGACAGATGGAGAAAATAGGACTTATTGATGGGATAGATCCATACGAGCACAAAAGCTGATCCAGTGACAACCAAACGAGAGGGACTGACAGATGTTTAGCTACCATAGTGGGCTAAGGATATCACGATTGACAGGCAGAAACAAGAATAAAAAGGCAACTCACCCTTATGGAAATGCCTGGAACAAACGAACATCCTCTTGGGAATATTGCCAAAAGAGATTAACTTTAGTTTAATGGCAGCAATCCAAGCCATTCAGCGTCTTTTTGTCATTTCAGAGATGTCGCTCCTCTGATGTCTTTTCCAAGCGGGAAAACTGAAATATTTTAGCCTGCTGGTCAATTTTCTCCCAGACCAGTGGTGAGACTTACTGTCACAACCCACCACACCACATCTGCGCCCCATTGTTGCTGATGACCAGAAAGTTTGCACGGTAAAAACATGTAAAAATGTGTAGGTTTTAATGAGGCCGCTAGTGAGCAGGCCACAAATCCCAAGATGCTTTGCGACGTGACGTCACAATCCCGAACTCTAGACACAGCTTAGTCCTCATTCGGGTCACAGAGGAGCTGGAGTGTTTCACAGCAGACTTAGGGTGAAGGCAGGGGCCACTCTGCACAGGTCGCCAGTCTGTCGCAGGGCTACATATACAGACAAACAATCACTCTCACATTCACACCTACCGACAGTTTAGAGTTACCAATTAGCCTGAGCATGTTTTTTGAACTGTTTGAGGAAACTGGAGTACCTGGAGAAAACCCACACATGCACAGGGAGAACATGCAAACTCCATGCAGAAAGATCCTGGGTAGGCAGAGATGTGAACCGGGGATTTTCTAGCTACTAGAATGAGTGAATATTACTCTGCAATTAGGCAACAGTGTCCCAGTAAAAGCTTTCTGAGTTCTGCCAGTGAAAATGAATAGCCAGTCATTATACAACACTTGACACTATACAACATTTGTAGAACTATTTCAACGATCCACATGTAAAGAGGAGAAGAAAGTCGAATCAAGGGTGGAAGCGAACCTGACTCACTTTATGCATCTGCACATAGAAATGTACATCGGAGAGAATGGGTGTCATTAATTTATGTTCTAAAAGTGTTTCATGAATACTGTTCTACCACAAATGAAAACAGGTGGCATGTTTAAAAGTTTAAAAGTCAATAAGTTGAGCAGCTAACCTATGAACAGGGGCTATAGTCCCCGACGTAGCGGCCTGGGTTCGATTCCAGCTCACGGCCCTTTGCTGCAGCCTTCTCCCTGCTTTTCTGTCTACCTCTTCACTACCCTGTCAAAGACAAACAAATTCTCGATTGAGTTCACTTGTAGAATTAAAGCAGCTATTTTAATAAGCGATGAAACTTTTCAGGCATTTTCTTCCTTGCAAAAATGTTACATTCATTAGTTGTAGCTCTTCAGTTGTGAGTATTTGCTGTTCTGTGAATTGTATGAATATAAACTGAATATATTTGATTTGTGGATGGTTGGAGACTTCAAATAAGTAATGTAAATGCATCATCTTAGCCGTCAGGTGCTTTCCTTGTATAAGTGCTCTCTGGTTCAATTTTACTCAATCATCATGTGTAAATAATACATGTTCACTGGGTGCTTACAGTATTTTGCATCCACATCATGTTGCATTACAGTTGTGGGTATTATAAAAGCTTGAACAAAGCATTTAGATGAGGGATATAATATTGTAATCAGATAAGCTGCATTGATGGGACTGAAACTGAGGAATTCATGAGCTTGTTTTAAATGATCGCATCACAATGGCACAATGTTTATCTAGAAACAGTTATTTTCCTGAATATATCTGTGGACACTGTATCTGTAGCTGCTTTACCTGCAGTTTATAACCAGATTTGTATGTTCACGGGGAGTTTTAATGCCTCTCACGTATCTCACAGCTTACAGTCTCAGTGTTCCTCTGTGCTTGTCTTCTCCTACAGTGCATGAGGAGCATTACTCTACTGCAGACCGCCACAGACGCCTGAAGCCACCCTACTCAAATCTGGGACCATGTCTGGAGGGTACGATGAATATGCCAGCCAGGAGGAGACTACAGACAGTTTCTGGGAGGTGAGACAGCAGGGAACCGTCTCTGACAAATTAAACCTAACTAGGAAGTGACGCTTCTTAGTGATAAATTCTCAGTGGACCTGCTTTGTCTGGGAGGTGAGAAGAAAGATGTGGGGCCTCATTCCTTCAGCAGCGTGTAGCCACGAAATCAGGCATTAACCCGTCAGTATGCATAGCATGGGATTTAGAGCTCTGGATGCTCACCAGATGGAGGAGTGCCATTATTTATAGACAAGTTGACCATGTCAACAAAAATCTCCTTTTTTGAAGCTGCTGAAACATAAACAAGTAAAATAAAAGCAAGATTTAGAAACTAATGAGGCTGCAGCGGCACTCTGATGGTACCCGTGTCACTGTTGTCTGTTTATGATCTACTGGTCATTTTGTCCGCCTTGGACACATTTCATATTGGAGGTGACAGTTATCACATACTGCCTTCATGCTGTCTTCTTTCTTCATTGACAAGTCACACAAGTACTGATATTTAACACTTATGTTTACTTAAGTGCGCAACATACATTTTAAGAACTAATATGGAAAGGTCAATAGAAGTGCAACAAGACTTATGCATGTATTTCATCGATTACACCAAAGCATTCGACACAGTAAAACATCAAGCAGTAATCCAGATGCTAAGGGACATAAACATAGATGGAAGAAGAACGTGGTGATGGTGATGGGATGGTGAAGAACAACCAGTAAAACAAGGATTCAGACAGGGATGTGTGCTGTCACCTGACCTGTTCTGCTTGCATAGTGAAAACATCATGAGGAATATACAAGGCTTACCAGGAGTAGCCATCAGAGGTTGTAACATGAATAACATTAGTTATGCAGATGACACAGTGCTGATAGTGAACAGTAAAGAAAACTTGCAAACCATAGTATTGATATTTAATACAGAGAGCCAAAAACTTGGTCTGTCTTTAAACAAAGCATGCAGAAGTAATGGTAATTTCAAAGAAAAATAGAAATACTGATGCAGGTTCATCATTTCAAATATCTCGGTTCACAGATGACATCAGATGGAAGGTATGAAACAGATATCAGATGTAGAGTAGCAATGGCAAGAACAGCATTTATAAAAATGAAAAATATGCTGACAAAAGAAAATAGCAATTAGAATCCATGTGAGGACTCTGAGCTGGTATAGTCTAGTTCTGATGTATAGATGTGAATTTTGGAACATAATATAGTGACAAACAAAATCATGGCTGCAGATATGTGGTTTTACAGATACATGCTACGTATATTTTATATGGACAGATTAGCAGTGAAGATGTTTTAAAATGACTAAACACAAATTATATACTATTGAGCAAAATTAGGAAATTTGAATCATCATTGTTTGGGCACATCATAAGGAAAGAGACCTTGGAATATATTGTCACAACTGGAAAAACTGATGGGAAGAGAGAACGAGGCAGATAGAGAATGAAGATGATAGATGGACTGACATCATGGCTACACATGGAATGGCAACAGTCATAATTCAGAAAGCAAAAATCGGATTAGATGCACTGAAATGATCGCCTACGCTAAATGGCATGGCACTTGATTCGGTGTTTAGTTAAACTTCTTTTACCAAACCTCACCTCTCCTTATTGTCTGTGAAGTTTGTCCTCCTTTTTCTTGCTCGTTTTTCCATCATAGCAATATTTTTTTCTTTTTCTTTTTCTTTTTTTTTTTGCTGCTACTTAGTAAGAATTTAGAAAGATGGACACTTTAAGGCTCTGTTTTAGGGTTGCTTATTTTTGTTAAGAGGTTTATTTATCATTAGTAGATGGAGAAACAGGTGGGACTGTCCTGTCCAAGCAGACTTTTGGAACCGTGATAAGCTTACCTAGTTGGGGGCTGAGCTTTTGAGATTAAGGTTGCACTGACTTCTCCGTAATTAAGGTCTTGTGTTAATTAAAGTCATGATATTTGTCTTCACCCATCACGGTGACAGACACATTGTACAGGTTCTCCAACACACTCCTTAGCTTTCACACAAGTAGTCCTGTTTAAAGGTAGCAACTACTTGCAGTAAAAATAGCTGAAATTTACTGCATCTGTCAGAGCTCAGGAACAGTGATAAAAAGAAGATAAAAAGAAAACAGTTCAAGTAGATAAGGGGTTAGACAAGGGGTAAAGTCATCAAGCAGGCAAAAGTCCAAGAACATGCGGGAGGTCAAAAACAGAAAGGTTCAACAGCTTTTGGTTGTTACAATCTGGCCAGTGGATTTGAATGAGTGTGTGGACTAAGATGCTGATGAGAGAATGCAGAACAGGTGAACAGGTGAATGTGGGGAATGAAGCCACTGCAGAAGATGTGCAGGACTGAGCTGCTGCAGGGTTGAAAACGAAAAGAGAGTTATGGCTGGTACAGACTACACTAAATCGACATACGAGTACGGTTTGATTTTAGAATGAAAATGATCCCCAACCAAATGAGTGTTTTCAAATTTTTTCAGAAATATTCTTCATCCTGAAAATTCCTCTGGCTTGGTTCTTCACTGCACATGCATGTATAAACTGGAAGCAGGAGGTTGGGTCACATAACAGAGGCTTGAACACATGGGGCACATAGTGACTGATAAGACCCAATCACAAAGTGACATGTGTCAGTTTGTCCGTCTACATGTGAACACTGTTCAGAGTTTCTGAAAATCCCCACACTGGAAAGAGTTCCCCAAAAGCTCACTTTTTAGTGCTATAGAACTGTTTTTGTGTGGACAGAATTTACCCTTGAAAAGGCTAATTTTCTAAGAATGCCAGTTTCAATAAGGGTCAGGCCAAAGTTGACACGATAAAGGCTAACTATAAAGATATATGGCATTTCAGACCAAAAAGGAGCATTGATTACAATAGTTGAGCAATATTCAGGATTTTTTTTTTTTATATATTCTGCATTTTTTTTACAGTGTTTTTAATTATAAACAGGTCATGAAAGACATCAATTGTCTTTTTGTCCAAGTCAGATCCAGGATTTATGAATAGTGATCAAATTATTATGTGGTTTGAACCTCAAAATAATGAAAATGGTACGTAAACTGTGACACCCTTCAGATAGGTCTCCATCATGTCAATGAAAACAGTTATTGGTAATGCTATCCTGTAGTTACAGAAAATATTGCTGCTGCACACTGTTTTGTGCTAGATATGTTTTCAACAAACCAACAGTGATGACAAGTTATCCATTACTGATCAATCAGACAATAATTTTTCTTGAATGCTTGGTAAGTACTCAGCCAAGGAACAAGACAGTTATGTGACGATTGGTGTTGGTTTGTCTGTCTGTCTGTTAGCATCATTACTCAAAAATGGAATAACAGATTTAGCTGAAATTTTCAGGGAACGTCAGAAATGACATAAGGACCAAGTGATTAGATTTTGGCAGTGATGGGGCTTATAGTCTGGATGCACGGATTTGTTAAAGATTTCTGTATCATTGCGAGATAGCGGCACGTTGTCACTGTAACTATGACAACAGAAGAACACATGATTGTAATCCTATTACAAATCAACCACTGCGGACCACAAATTTTGTAAAGATTTCATCTGTCTGAAATCATACAGCTGAGCAGTCTTGGCAGAGAGCTGTGCTCTGAATGCTTTTCTTGTTTAGCCTCTGTGGCCTTTTTTATCTGAGCAATAGTCAGCCCCCCAAATATTCAGTGTACCACTCCATGAGGCAAAGAAAAGCAAGATGTTATAACACCTGAGAAGCTTTTGCTTGGCAATTCCTTCGTAATAGCAAACTCAATAATAACTCAATAATAAATTATTAATGCCTTGTCAAAATACTGATGCAATTTTTCACATAACCCTATGTGTACTGGATTTCTCCCACAAGATTACATCACCAACAACCTTTGGTAAGTAATTTGAGCAACAAGTTCCCAGAAGCCTATTCATTATAAATGAGAGCTGTTGACTCTTCAGTGTTCAAACCAGAAAAACATCCAGCTCATCTGAAGCAGCAGAGGATGCAAGTAGTCATTTTACTTTATATTCAGATGCAGTGGTGTGTAGGAAAAGCTTGCTCTGCGGGTACGTTAGACAGAAGACAAATATTGTCACTTCACACATTCAGGTTTTGTGATCGATTTCCTATCAGACTCTGTTGAGTTTCATCCTCATCATGTCCCTTCAGCCTGGCAGTGTGCTCAGGAATCAGCTGGAGCAGCAGAGGTGGTTGGTTTGCAGAACACAGTCACTTCATCACAGTCAGTCACTGCGTTACTGGAGAGCTGCTGCAGTGCTTCCTGCTGACTCGGCTGGCTGCCGCTGAAGCAGAGGCCTGGTGTGGAATACAATCATTTGTTCCCTCTCTCCTCAGCTGCATATATTGAGTTCAAATTTGAGGTTTGTTGAGTGTCGCTTTCAGAGTGAGTCATGAGTTAACATTTATCACACATTCAGTGAAAACTCAGTCCTTGGTTTGCTGTCACAGAGGTGTATAATGAATGCAGTGAGCTGGGTTTCAGACTATCCCTCTCTCTCTTTTCTTCTCTGTGGTTCTGTCTCTGGGCCAAGCTATCAGCTCTCTGGGAGGCTGCTGCTCCTGTGTTCATTGAGAGTTGTAAACTATATGACATTACCCCACCCAGTACTTCCATTGCATAACACCATACTCAGCGGCCACTTCCCTGCTGATCCTTCCTATCTATTCAGTGCATCACCTGCAGGCTAAAGGGAGTTTGTTTTAAAGTAATGTCACACACAATGATCTTTGTAGCACACAGCAGTCCTTCAGTAATTTAATTCAAAATCTGCAGATAGCTGGAGTTTTAACCTGAATCTTTTCTTACTTCAGTGAGATAATCTATACGTCAGAGTAAGAAATGTTTCTTATTTTTGTATTGAGTATAATTTATTCTTTGTGGACAGTGGACGGTGTTAATGACATGCAGCAGAGGTTACTGATTGGAAGTGGGTTCGGGGACTTTGTTATTGCAGTGTATTAACTGTAAGCAGATAATTTTTAGCCACAAGTAACAAAGGGAGCAAATCTTTGCAAATATCTGCAGAGATGTCCACAGCACAGCTCCTAATATCCTGCTAACAAAGACCTTACGTATTTTGCTGCCCTAAACAAAATGCTGATGTTGAGAACATCTTTTAAATTAGCAAACTTTCTAAGCTTACGCACATATAATGCAACTGGTTTGATATCAGCGGTTTGCGTCCTTTAATCATGACTCGCATTGGAGCCCACAGTCTCTATGCTGAAAATGAAAGATCTAAGGATTTTTACTCTGCCAAAGAACACAGTGGAGTTTTATGATGATCGGCATATGTTTGTCTGTGTGTTACATTACTCAAAAACGGAATAACAGATTTGGATGAAATTTTGAAGGAAGGTCAGAAATGACACAAGGACTAAGTTTGACAGTGATACAGCTTGTAGTCTGGATCCACAGATTTGTTAAAGATTTATGTATCACTGACAGCAGCACAGCATCACTGTAACTATGACAACAAGTGGGCACCAGGTCAGCTGCCTGCTGACGATCACATGATTGTGATCCTACTACAAATCAGCTGCTGCAGACTTATCGGGACTTACAGTGGGTACGGAAAGTATTCAGACCCCTTGAAATTTTTCACTCTCTGTGTCATTGCAGCCATTTGCCAAAATCAAAAAAGTTCATTTTATTTCTCATTAATGTACACTCAGCACCCCATCTTGACAGAAAAAAAACAGAAATATAGAAATTTTTGCACATTTATTAAAAAAGAAAAACTGAAATATCACATGGTCATAAGTATTCAGACCCTGTGCTCAGTATTGAGTAGAAGAAACCTTTTCAGCTAGTACAGCCATGAGTCTTCTTGGGAATGACGCAACAAGTTTTTCACACCTGGATTTGGGGATTCTCTGCCATTCTTCCTTGCAGATCCTCTCCAGTTCTGTCAGGTTGGATGGTGAACGTTGGTGGACAGCCATTTTGAGGTCTCTCCAGAGATGCTCAATTGGGTTTAGGTCAGGGCTCTGGCTGGGCCAGTCAAGAACGGTCACAGAGTTGTTCTGAAGCCACTCCATTGTTATTTTAGCTGTGTGCTTAGGGTCATTGTCCTGTTGAAAGGTGAACCTTCAGCCCAGTCTGAGGTCCTGAGCACTCTGGAAGAGGTTTTTCTCCAGGATATCTCTGTACTTGGCCGCATTCATCCTTCCTTCAATTGCGACCAGTCGTCCTGTCCCTGCAGCTGAAAAACACCCCCACAACATGATGCTCCCACCACCATGTTTCACTGTAGGGATTGTATTGGGCAGGTGATGAGCAGTGCCTGGTTTTCTCCACACATACCACTTAGAATTAACACCAAAAAGTTCAATCTTGGTCTCATCAGACCAGAGAATCTTATTTCTCATAGTCTGGGAGTCCTTCATGTGTTTTTTGGCAAACTCTATGCGGGCTTTCATGTGTCTTGCACTGAGGAGAGGCTTCCGTCGGGCCACTCTGCCATAAAGCCCCGACTGGTGGAGGGCTGCAGTGATAGTTGACTTTGTGGAACTTTCTCCTATCTCCCGACTGCATCTCTGGAGCTCAGCCACAGTGATCTTTGGGTTCTTCTTTACCTCTCTCACCAAGGCTCTTCTCCCACCATTGCTCAGTTTGGCTGGACGGCCAGGTCTAGGAAGAGTTGTGGTCGTCCCAAACTTCTTCCATTTGAGGATTATGGAGATCACTGTGCTCTGAGGAACCTTGAGTGCTGCAGAAATTCTTTTGTAACCTTGGCCAGATCTGTGCCTTGCCACAATTCTGTCTCTGAGCTCCTTGGGCAGTTCCTTGGACCTCATGATTCTCATTTGCTCTGACATGCACTGTGAGCTGTAAGGTCTTATATAGACAGGTGTGTGCCTTTCCTAATCAAGTCCAATCAGTTTAATTAAACACAGCTGGACTCCAATAAAGAAGCAGAACCATCTCGAGGAGGATCAGAAGAAATGGACAGCATGTGAGTTAAATATGAGGTGCAAGCTGACATTCGCAAGTACTTCCTCCAGCTGTACACGCAGGACGTTTTCAACTAGATTGTGATAGCAAGCTGATGTAACAAATAGAGTAAAAGTAGCACATCGAGTTCTGTATTCAGACGCTGCAAAGGGTCTGAATATTTATGACCATGTGATATTTCAGTTTTTCTTTTTTAATGAATTTGCAAAAATGTCTACATTTCTGTTTTTTTCTGTCAAGATGGGGTGCTGAGTGTACATTAATGAGAAATAAAATGAACTTTTTTGATTTTGGCAAATGGCTGCAATGACACAGAGAGTGAAAAATTTCAAGGGGTCTAAATACTTTCTGTACCCACTGTATCTGTCAGAAATAATACAGGGAACAATTGGCTAAATTGTGGGGGTGTTTCCAACTCTCATTAATTCCCAGTGCCCACTACATATTTTGGTCACACAATTCAGTGTCCGTACTTAACGTACACATGCATGACACACGGCTGTGCTCAGCGCAAGGTCATTTTTTATTAAAGATTTAGTAGATTTAGAGTAGTGGTTAGCACTTTTGCCTTGCAGCAAGAAGATCCCAGTTCAAATCCCGGGTTGGGCCTGGGATCTTTCTGCATGGAGTTTGCATGTTCTCCCTGTGCTTGTGTGGGTTTTCTCTGGGCACTCCGGCTTCCTCCCACAGTCCAAAAACATGCTGGGGTTAATTGATGACTCTAAATTGCCCGTAGGTGTGAATGTGAGTGTGATTGTTTGTCTGTATATGTAGCCCTGTGACAGACTGGCGACCTGTCCAGGGTATCCCCTGCCTTCGCCCGAGTCAGCTGGGATAGGCTCCAGCACCCCCCACGACCCTAGTGAGGATAAAGCGGTATATAGAGAATGGATGGCTGGATTTCATCCGTCGGAAATGATACAAAGACTGAGCAGCGTTGACGGAGTACTGCGGTCTCTGAGTGCTTTTCTTGTTAAATTATGTGAATATCACACCTTTCTCATACCCGCAGTGAATGTAATGTTATTTTCCATTGTTTTTATGTAAGGTTGGGAACTACAAACGGACAGTGAAGCGGATTGACGATGGCCATCGTCTCTGCAATGACCTGATGAACTGCATCCAAGAGCGTGCCAAAATCGAGAAGGCCTATGCACAGCAGCTGACTGAGTGGTCCAAGAGATGGAGGCAGCTGGTAGACAAAGGTAAGATGTGTTTCACTCTCAAATCATGTACATCTGCTTTTCCCATAACATGCAGTATGGTGCAAAAGTTTCAGGCACTTCAAGTGAAGTCATTTATTTTTTGCAGTAAGCAGGAAAAAATTAAAATCAAATCAATATTTTTAGTCATCACCTCTAAAACAGTACCAGTTCTCTGAGGAGATTAGGTCTGCCTCAGTGTTTTCTGTTTCATCAGATAATCTCAGACTCAGTCGATGATTTTGAGATCAGAACTCAGTTTGCTGTAGCACTCCTTGTTCTTCTTGTGGGTAAAAATAGCTCTATATTAATTCGATTCTAAGTGTGAACTCATTGCCATGTTGTAAAATTAAGTTGGGATTGAGAAGAAAACAATTTTTTTGTCTTTAAATAAAGCTTGAGTACCTTCTTCTCCTCCAGGGCCTCAGTATGGCACAGTCGAGCGAGCCTGGATGTCGGTGATGACAGAGGCAGAGAAGGTGAGCGAGCTTCACCAGGACGTGAAGAACAACCTGATCAACGAGGACTTTGAGAAGGTGAAGAACTGGCAGAAGGACTCATACCACAAGCAGATGATGGGAGGATTTAAAGAAACCAAAGAGGCAGAGGAAGGCTTTAAAAAGGCTCAGAAACCTTGGGCTAAAAAGCTGAAAGAGGTGAGGTCATGTGGTTTTTACTTACAATGTACAGAGTGAGCACATTGTTGGGCTGTGCAAAGACTAATTTTAAAAATCAGCTCACCCAAACTACCAAAAAAATAAGTTTCTAATTGAGCCATGTAGAAAATAAGTTTTGCTTGCAGAGGCTTTGAAAACTCCAACTCTGAGATAAAATTAAGATTGTGTTACTAGGATAGTCACCGTTGTTGAATGCTTTGCTGAAGTGGCAGCAGATGTTTCACATATAAAACCATAACTATCTGCATGACAAGAGTTTGACATCATAACAAAGTAAAATACATTTGAGAAAACTGACCTTTTATGCCTTTTATTCTTTTATTATTGCTGATGCTCCCTGTTTATGAGTCATTCCAAAATTGGGTTGTTTGGGCTTCAAAATTTTTGAAAAGTAAACCTTCTCCTTTACAAATTTCTGCGACATATTCATCAGTAGTAGGTAATAAACTATCAAAGGCTTGATTAGCTCAGCTTACACATCAATGGTACCATTTTATTTCATGTTTTATTTGTTGTTTGCTAACCCTACTCTAATCACAGTAACAAGGTTATTAACCCATGCTAATGTTAACTTTTTCTCAGGAGTAGAAGCTAGATATTTAGCTGGCTGTTAATGTATGATGGAAAACAGTCAAGAAAATAATAGAAACAAGTTGTCTTTTCCTGATAATATCCATAAGAGTTGCATAAGGTAGAGGGAGATATTCAATTAAGGCTGGCAGTGTTATGAAAATATGAAAGATAGAAGAGAGGACATAGCTTTGCTCTACCCATTCTTTTGGAAAACTGTTTAATGATGTTTATTCCAGCGTATCATGTGATTCACTGTTTCTTCTTCTTCGACAGCTGAAAAGGTTATGCTAACAGGGTTGTTATGGGACATATGTTCTATGCATAATAATAAATATTTAAAATTTTACGTTGATTAAAAGAAATTTGACATCAATAAAGAAAATAATACCAAAAAATGAGATTTACATGACATCTGAACTGTTTTATTTGAGATTCAATGTGGTTATCAGGTGGGTGGGACAAGAGAAAAAAGGTATTTTAGGGGGAGCTCCAGACCTACCTTGGTATTTTAAAAAATATTTTCAAACATTCTTCTATTTTTTTTCGATTTGGTCTTAGGACAAGTAAATTTGCACAACTGCATGTTTTAGTATATTGTGCATGGATTGTTTGAAATTTGATGGGTGGGGCGTACAATGTCTTCCAATTCTGGAATGACTCATATGGCAAGTTGATACCGTATCCTTTGTCATTTCTCCGTTATCTTTCCTGTTCAGCTTGAGGCCGCCAAGAAGTCGTACCACATGGCCTGCAAAGAGGAGAAGCTGGCTACCACCAGAGAGGCCAACAGTAAAGGAGAGAACTCTGTGACCGCCGACCAGCAGAAGAAACTCCACGAGAAAGTGGACAAATGCAAACAGGATTCACAGAAGGTGAGAAAATCAACTACTGCAGGATCATCATTATGCAAAGGCTATTTTCTCCAATCAAGCCAAAGTCAAATCAGTTCTCAGAATATTTAAAGGCAGCATGGCTGGTTTCAAGGTAGCATTGTTAATGTGTGACTGAATGCTACACCTTCCCATCTGTATCTCTTCTTCTCTGTTCCACAAGTTGACTCTGGTCATCTTTTACTGCCTCGACCTTCACATTCCTGAACTCTGGATCTTATTGTGACTAAATAAGACATTTATACTGTTCTTTCAAAGTTAATGGGATTCACATTTGACCACAAAAATAATAACAGAGGATCATGTGTCATTAAAACAGTCAAGATACACCCATTGGTTCTTACTCAAGATTTAGACATAAATAGGTTGTATAGATATACTTTTACTTTAGGAAATGGTTTAGTCTTTTTCTAAAGCTTTATAGAAATGCACTTCAAATGGGAGTAAATCAGTGAATTGTTTTGCAGATATGGATCAACTGGCGTCAGGACTATGCATGTTGATTCAACTTAGAATTAAATTATACTAAGCATGGTGCTCACAGTGAAGGGACAAATGCAGCGTGGCTCAGTGATGGGTTTTTGACACTTTCTGGACACTAGTGGAGCTGAATGACAGACAATAAGCTTTAACACACCTAAACCTCTCAGAAAGCAGCAGTTAGTCAGATCCTTTGTTGATTTTAGTCTTTTTTGAGATTTTTCAGTGATAAGTAAATGATGTTCCAGAATTGCCACAGTTACATGGAGTTTTTTATTCGGAATGAACTCATTCGGAATTAAAGTTTTGTTCTTCGAGTATACATGGCAATATTAATTCCGAATTACGGTTTACATGGACCGCACGTTTTTTCCCCTTCCTTAATTCCGCTGTAATGCTTGACCGTTGGAAATGATTCTGATTGGACAGGGAGTGGACGTGACATATCCGTGTTTACCAAAAGAAAACAAACTCCATTTGCCTCAGCATTTCTTTTCCCCAACAAGACAGAGGAACAACTAATAAGCACGCTTTTCTTTTTTTGTTTAAGGTTATTTTTTGGCTTTGATTCTCTAAGAATGTGTTACTTGTGTGTGTGCTAGGCAAAGGAGAAGTATGAGAAGGCTCTGGATGAGCTCAGTAAGTGCACCCCTCAGTACATGGAAAGCATGGAGCTGGTGTTTGAGCAGTGCCAGCAGTTTGAAGAGAAGAGGCTGAGCTTCCTCAGGGAAGTGCTGCTGGATGTCAAGCGCCACCTTAACCTCACAGAGAACCAAAGGTTTGACACGTTTGAATCTGACCAGAGAGTCATCAGCTAATCATGAGCAGCACACTAAATCCTTACTGTCTGTTCACAGTTACGCTACAGTATACAGAGAACTTGAACGCACCATCACATCAGCTAGTCCACAAGAAGATCTGAAGTGGTTTAGCAACACCCATGGTCCTGGCATGCACATGAACTGGCCACAGTTTGAGGTAACAAAGTCCCATTACAGGCTGCAATGTGAAGACCTTAAAGGGGAACTTCGGTTTTTTTCAACCTGGGGTCTGTTTTCATATGTCATTTCATACATGTGAGTGATGGAGAAATGAATTTTCGAAAACCTCCACATTCCGAAATCGCGCGATAGCTCGCGCCAAAACCGGTGTTTTGGCGCGAGCTATTGCGCGATTTCGGAACGACATTTGCTTTCTAGCGTCCTGAGATTTGGATACAGACCACAACAAATAGCGATCGCCAAGTAATGTGGAGGTTTTCGTTCACTTCTCATCTCTAGTATGTTGTGGGACACTCGTTGAGACTATCCGAGCCGGTCAGTGTGGGGAAAAAAGCACATTAGGGCGGACTTTGACGCGGGGGGGCAAGTTGCCCCATACTTTTCGCTAGCTGAGCTGCCAGCTGAGCTGCCAGCTGAGCTGCTAAGCTGAGCTGCTAAGCTGCCTGCCTGGCTAAATACTGGCTATGTCGAAAATTCATTTCTCCATCACTCACATGTATGAAATGACATATGAAAACAGACCTCAGGTTGAAAAAAACCGAAGTTCCCCTGTAAATCATCACTGGATACCTGTGCAGTACTGTTACATACTGTCCAAACATTAGCGCAATAGCTTGACCTCAAGGAAATACTATATTACCTGCTTGTCCTGAGAGAAGATTGATACCACTTTCATGTTTGTATGGTAAATATGAAGCTATAGACTGTAGCCAGTTAGCATAGCTTAGCACAAGAACTGAAAGCAGATGAAAGGACCTAGCTTGGCCGGAACGGCATGTAATAGTTTTGCATGTGATGTATATTGAACATTCTGTTTGGACAGTAGCCTACATGCCACACGGTGACTCCATTACCTTATCTCCTCTTGTCTAACACTCTACAAAACTGCCAATAAGTGCATTTCCTGAACTGTTCCTTTAACAATGCATTTTCTATGTGAAACTAGAGAACAGAGAACTCTCATTTATGTTGATCATGCTAAATGAACATCATGAAGTATTTTGCAAGAAGGTAGTTTTGATTATCATTTGGTACTGGAAAGCAACATAGTGAATGATGCCTGGTAGATTACAGCAGTGCAGCGCTTAAAAATTTCAGTCTATACATGTTTTGTCTCTTTTTTTGCAGGAGTACAACCCAGACCTTGCACATAGCATCATTAAGAAAGACAAGTCAAAGAAAGCTGATGGAGTCATGCTGACCCATGTCTCGACAGCAGGAGACAATGCTCAAGCTGGAGACCGGGGGAGGTAAAATATAATCAATTTGCTGTTTTTTTAATTAGTGTTAATCATCGTATCCAACTCATCTTCTTTACACACAAAGCTGACTTCTATATTTACAAGCTATATCTGAAGTCTCCAGTGCCATTATAATCTTTTATCACAGCTGCTACTAGACATACACTGAACTGAAAGCTACATAAATAGTAATAGAAGGATACAACAAAACCAAAAACTTCTGCAAATTATACACCTAAAACATCACAGGGGCAGCAGTGATAGGATCAGTGCATCATGGCGTATTTAATGTGCTTCTGAAATGTGTCGTGCCAAGTTTAAGCAGCTACGAGAAGAACCAGGTGTACACGGCCTCCACAGAGTGGTCAGACGAGGACCAGACAGCTCCAAACTCAGGCAACGACACCAATGGAGGGACGAACCCCTTTGATGAAGACGTGGGCAAAGGTGTGAGAGTGAGAGCGCTGTACGACTATGAAGGCCAAGATCATGATGAGCTCAGCTTCAAAACAGGTGAGTGTGACGGTAGATGATGTCATCATCAAACTTTAAAAGGTTATGTTTTTGCCGAAGCATCTTAATGTCAGTGAAACTTACCTTCTGACCTCATCACCACGAACGCTGTTCACATATGTGAGGCTGACTTTCTGTCTATGTACTGCTTTGTGTGACTCTTTGATTCTTAGAGTGTACAGTTAGCATCACCCAAAGAGCAATAGCTTGCATAGCAACAATAGTAGGAAATACAGCAGGTTGAGATATACCAGAATAAGCCTTTAAATACTCAAATCCATAATTTTGGATGGATTATTCCTTTATTGCTCTTGTTGATAACTTACAGGATTGATGTTGGCACTGTTTGACATAATCTCCTCCTGCTGCACATTCCTGTCTCTGCTTATTGATAAAGGGGATGAGCTGACGAAGCTGGAGGATGAGGACGAACAGGGCTGGTGTAAAGGTCGCCTCGACAACGGCCAGCTGGGTCTTTACCCAGCCAATTATGTGGAGCAAATCTAGCTGTTCCAGCTGAGAACGCTTCTTCCTCATCGGAGGACAAATCCAGACTGAACCATCCAGTCATAACTGCACATTGCCAGAGACTTCAAAGCAAAGCTTCCTTCTCTTGTCAGGCACAGCGAGCTTTGTTTATCTCAGCCTCATCAGACTTCACTGAAAGAAGATCTGTTTAGGATCTCATCACCTCCAGACACTGCAACTGAAGCAAAATATTTTACTCTCCTTTGTGTGTAGCCGTGATATCAGTTGTGATGCTAACATGCCATACAGTACATCGCTCATCATGATATTGATATGGTATCGTCAGTTGTGCCTGGATAGCAAGAATGAGCTATGCATTGTGCATTTCATGTATATATTTTAATCATTTTTTACAGTCTGGATGCTTGTACAGTTTTTTCCTCATTGAATACAGTGTTTTCTTCCTTAGTATTTACATATTTATCTGTAAAGAAATTCTTTGACATGTTGGAAATAAATTGCTTTTGCCTGAGAGTTAGATGACAAGATTTTTATCATCTGGAGAGAAATGTAAAGCTACACTGGGCAGCTAGTTAGCTTACCTTGGCATTACATATGAAATGCAAGCCAGGCTTTGTGGACAAATACCATCTTCCTGCACCTTTTAAAGCTTGCATACACTACGCTTCAAAAGTTTCTTGTACTTAGAAATGTCTTTATTTTTGAAACAAAAGCATTTTTTTCAGTGAAGATACCATTAAATTAATTGGAAATACAGTCTACACATTGTTCATGTGGTAAATGACTATTCTAGCTGGAAACAACAGATTTTTAATGGAATATCTCCATAGGGATACAGAGGAACATTTCCAGCAACCATCACTCCTGTGTTCTAATGCTACATTGTGTTAGCTAATGGTGTTGAAAGGCTCATTGATGATGAGAAAACCCTTGTGCAATTATGTTAGCACTTGAATAAAAGTGTGAAAACATGATATTATTTGGATGACCCCAAACTTTTGAATGGTATTGTGTGCACAAGGTATGCTGAACACACAGGTCATGAATAAAATTAAAGGTGCTTTGAAAAAGCACTTTTAAAATTAACAGCAGGAGCTAAACTAAGCAACATGTAAATGGAAATATAAAAACGCACCCAAAGCTGTTTGTATTTGGAGTGTATCAAGTAACAGCACAAAGGCCCCGTCAAGCCTCAGCTTGTAGGACTTTTGCGCATTATTAAGAGAATTGAGCTGTTGAGTTGCTGCTTGGGACTTTAGCACCCATGTGGTCTGCACTCTCATGACTCAACTATCAGGTCACCCTGATTTAATGAGGTTGATGTTAGAGACCATTTTGCATTCAACTTAAATTAAACTAACTATCTAGTCACTGTGTCTTATTTAATATACACATATAAACAATTTTCTCATCTAACTCTTTACAAGAAAGCAAAAAAGAGCATATTTTCCCAGGATGTTGAAATATTCCTTTGTGTGTCAAGTTCTTTTTGTGCTCCACTCCATAGCATGTCACTGAATTAGCGTTTTGAAATGAGATAAAACAGTCTCTCTCCGCCGAGCTCGTCTTTGAAATGGAAATCCGTACTCTAGCAGAAACTGAAAGGACTGTTTACATTAACCTCTTCTGTCCCACCCCTCTACAACACTGTGCCTGTTGTAACATTTATCTTCCATTTAGTTTCTCCTTCTCTACACATGTTAATAATGCAGACGCCATGAACAAAACCTGCCTAGAAATACACGCCTGCAGCTGTTTTGTACGAGGAGCTTTGTTTCACATCCAGCGTTTTAACTGATTTGATTTCTCCTGCAAATAATGAGGCTTGTTTCATATGAGTGAATGTCAGTGATTTGACATTATCAGCTCTCAGCTTCTCTCTGTGATTTTCTGCATGCTGATGCTCCCACACACTGTTTACTGCTTTGAGCTGAACTGATCCAGCACATGGCCTTGATTAATTAATGACTTAGTCTTGATTGAATTAAAGCTGCTATCAGGGTGATGATCTGTTTCACTGTGCACTATTATAATGGTGTATTTCTGCTTTAAAGATCAAACTCAAACTTCACACAAACAGATTAGGGCTGCATGTGGCAGTGCAGTATGTGTTATATGAGACTGGTGGGTTACTCCTGGTAACTGCACATGCTGCTCTTTTGTCTGAAGCAGGCAGGTGTTCTCTTACTGGTGCAGACAGAGACAGCTACAATGAGAAAAGCAGAAAGAGGATCTGTCTCTGAAATATTGATGAGACGGTTGCTTTTTCTGCTACAAGAACAAAATTTATTTTCACAGGATCTGGGAGGGAAATGTTTCTTGTTGCAGTGTTTATGCTTCGGTATGCTTCTTTTAAAAAGTGTCACTTTCGTTAGCACTGGATTCATTGTGGTGAAATGTATATTGCCTTACCAAACTTCTACCAGCCTTTCTCCCCAAAGACTCTCAACCACCACCTCTGAAGACACGAAACAGGACTCGCCTCCACAGAATCTGACTCCAGCTTATCCAGATCACTTTACACTGACTCGACACGCAGACCCTCTTTGACTGATTGAATTTAGTATGAATTTAAAGACTTCAGCATCTTAACTGTCTTAATGTATCTTTGACTGTATCTGAAACAGAATTGGATTGTTTACAAGTGTACTGTAAAAGTGCTGCATCCACTGTGAACCTCCTAAAGGACGGAAAATCGTATTTAAAAATGTTCAAACGCTCCTTTCTTTTCTGTCTTGCTCTTGCTGGAAACATTTATCTGCAATGTCATGGAAGACTTTGAGAACTGGAGGGCTTTCTCTCGCTCTTTCTCTCTTACTCTCTCTCTCTCTCTTTTCTTTTTCTAGCATAGTGCTGTCATTTCCGAACTGTAGTGCCTGTTCATCTGCATAAGCAAAAATAAAAGATGTCATCAGAAAACTGAGACACACATGAGAGTCTGGGGTTGAGATTAAAAACATGGAGTAGAATATAAAGATGTGTCGAGTCACATTAACCGGTGTAACTTTGTTAAAATTAGCATGGAGCGAAGTATTCAAAGATCCTGTATTTAAAATCTTAGTTACTTAGCAGAGCAATGATATTTTTAGCAATGCAGTAAATGTAGAAAAATAATCCCCATGACAGTTACAGTAATAAATATTGCTCTATTATTATTATTATTATTATTATTATTATTATTATTATGTTTAGGTACAAAATTTAACCTGTAGTTGGTTGAAGTGCCTGTTATAACTATTTCCCAAATTACTGTGTAGTTCAGCGAGCACACAATACAAACTAACTTGCTTCAGAAAACCATTTAACCAGTAGTACATTCAACTAAAACCATTTAACCAGTAGTACATTCAACTAAAACCATTTAACCAGTAGTACATTCAACTAAAACCATTTAACCATTCCTAGTAGTACATTCAACTAAAACCATTTAACCATTCCGAGTACTATGTTAAACTAACTAGTAGTAAATATCTCTAGAGGTTTTCCTTGAGAAAAATGACCCATCAAACTGATTACATTATCCTGGTATTAATTTAGTTATCTTGATGCATGAGAATTTTACTGGTCTGAGCTACGTTTTTAAACAGGTGGGGGACAACTTGAATTTTAAAAAATGAATAAAACAATGGGGAAATGCAACAAATGAAGATGTTTAAAATGTTGTGTATTATATGGTATAATTAAGCATTAACATCCAATCATGTACAAGAGTAGCAGGAAGAAGATACCAATGTGACTCTGAAAAGGCGTTAAGACATTAAGACAAAGATTGCTCAACTGGCAAGTGTTTAAGTGGCAGTTGCATTTAAACCTATGAGAGAGTCATCCTTCAATAGGATCTGAAATTGTACACACATTTGATGATGCTCGCACATTAGAGCAACATGGGAAAAAAAATCGAGGAACAACTCTTTTTCAGGTTGCTGAGAATGTCACTGTAAGACATGATCAGACTGTCAGCAAGAAGAGTTTGTCAACCATTAGACAAAGAATGGTTTTGTAGTGGGGTTGCAGTGCATGAATTCCTCATTACAAAGGTGAATGGACATTTTAGAGTTCAGTGGTGCAAAAGATAATGTTCTACAGAAAAGTGATATGGTCAGATGAGTCATCCTTCACCATTTTGTTGACATGATTTGTCCATGTTCTCCTCTAGGAGGAAGAGTCATTGCAAATCACTACAAAGGGTTCTGAGTGATCACCTTTATTCAGTGATGGAGCATTCTTAATCTAATAGAAGTGGTCTCTAAGGTGGTCACAAACAGTCACTGAATAGTTTGATGTGTATGAAATTATGTAGAATGACATGCTACAGTCGTCACAGTTATCAGGTATCAACCCAACTGGATACTTCAGGTCAGCCCCCCACAAAAGGGTCAGTATGAATCAAAGGCTTCAAAGCTAAAAATGTTGAAAAGCAAGATTTGATAACGACTAACTGTGGCATTCTTCTGCACAGTGGGATTTTTCTGTGTGGAGTTTGCATATTCTCCCTTTGCCTGTGTGGATTTTCTCCTTTTTCTGGTTTTTGGGCTTCCTCCCACAGTCCAAAAACATGCTGAGATAAATCAGTGATGGATGGATAACTGAGGCAATGCTGGGTTTTATTTTAAAGCTAATAACAGATGCTGCCACTAGAGGTCATTAGTCACCAACCATTTCAAAACATGTTTCATTTTGTCAGATCAGGAGTGAGATTCCCACAAATCAGTCCCAGTTCTTCTAACAGACATCAAAATTAGTAATGAAATTTGTGATTATCTGCTGATATTTTAGAATTTGTTAGGGTTTCGTTTCTTTTACAGACTGCACATGACTCGTAGAGGAAGTCTACAGTGGAAATAAACTGGAGTTTACTTTGTGAAGTATGGTTAAGTGGTGTTGTATTTATACACTATCATTCAAAAGCTTGCGGTCACCGAGACAATTTCATGTCTTCCATGAAAACTCACACTTTATTAATGTGCTAACATAATTGTGCAAGGGTTATTTAATCATCAATGAACCTTTCAACACCATTAGCTAACACAATGTAGCATTAGAACACAGGAGTGATGGTTGCTGGAAATGTTCCTCTGTACCCCTATGGAGATATTCCATTAAAAATCAGCCATTTCCAGCTAGAATAGTCATTTAACACATTAACAATGTCTAGGCTATATTTCTGATTAATTTAATGTTGTCTTCTTTGAACAATACTGCTTTTGTTTCAAATATATGGACATGTCTATGTGACCCCAAACTTTTGAACACTAGTGTATATTTTATCCTTTGACACCTGACCAACTAATTACCCTACTTTGCAAATTTAACCTTTTTACTTTCTTAAGCAAAAAATCAAAGCCCTTCAAAATGTAAGTTAAAACATTTCATTCTGGATATGTCATTTGTTAAGATTTATTCTGAAAATAGTAGAAGTAAGTATCCTCTGAAGTTTTGCAAAACTTCACTTTGTACAGCTGTTTTCACAGGAAACTTTGGGACACGGGGAATTCATTCAGCTGCAATTAAGGATAAGACAAGTCAGGGGAAAAGACAATAATAATATCTGTAGTTTGTAAGTCTGTGTGTTGGTCTTTTTCAGAAAGCTGGATATGGTGAATTAAATTGCTTTGGGCAGTGCTGCGGCTTCCTACAGTCTTTGGACCCTGCATGCCTGTAAGTACTGTCATCCCCTTAGTCTTCACATCTTTGCCACTGTATTATCATTTCATGTTGGTGCTGACGACTGAAATATCGTATCATATCCTTTCACCTAAAGACTGACATCTTAACGCCACTTGATCCTTTTGATGCAGGATTCTGTCAGCGACATTTGAAGCCTGTACGGTACATGGCCATTAGGGGCAAAAATAAAAAAATAAAAAACTGAAGCTCCTTTATCTGAATTTGCTCCAGATTGCTTAAGGCCACCTTGTCTTGACACATCTTCACCATCTGACTTGACATAGAGCGAAACCAATTATGACACATTTTAAAACCTGTTGGACTATTTAAAAGACAGAACACTTAGTGATGGGAAAACATGAAACATCAATAAAGACCTGAATTTAGAAAAGAACACACAGTATTAAGTCATTATGTAATGGTTGCTGAGCCTTCCAGTAACTTTTCAAAGGGCATATAGCTCGTTTTAAATGCACTGCAAACTTTTTATGATTTAGAGACAGCACACAGATACAGTCCAAATGCAAAGTTTATTGGTTAATGTGTCCGTACTCAGATTTTTATTTAGACAGATGAAATTAGTAAGCAGTGTTGCAAGAGGCAAACTGGTGTGAAATATAGACACCCAAAGCATTAAAAATTAAATATGTACTTAAAAAATAATAATAAAAACTCATATGAACAGATCTGGACAACATATTTGACTATGGAACAGTAAAATATCCTTTAATCAAGTTTCTTTGTGTAATAATGGAGTTGTGTGTGAAGCCAAGCACAGCGCTGCTAACTTGTTCATATTAAGCAGATAATTTTCCACAAGGTCAACAGTTCATTTAGTGTTTTATGATGTTAATACTTTTTAATTAGTACAAAACACAAAGTACAGCTGAGCTTGATGGAAATATCATGAGTTTTGTATATATTTGTTTATGAATCAGACTAATTTAAGTTCTCTCTTAATGATTGTGCAACTTAAAAATTGAAGTGATCAGGATAGCTTTTACAGTTCTGCCTGAGTGAAACAAGAATGTGTCGCTCACCACTGTTGAAGCATTCACTGAAAATATATCAACTTCAGGATAGTCGTAAAAGGAAAAATATAAAAAACTCATCAGGATTAATCTTCCAGGGACCATGAACATAAAATGATTTTTCATTTCAAGTCTCTTCTATCTACTTTGTTTTGAACACTTTAGGTCTTATAAAATAAAATGCAATCTACAGCTGTATCAACTAGAGCTGGCAAGACAAAGCAAACACTTCACAGCAGTGCTATGATATTGCGGAATGCGTCACTCTTAACCAAGTTACATCTTAGGAAACAAAAACACATACAAGTGGCAGTGGAGGGTTGAGGATTCCACTCTAGGATCCAAATTCATCAACTACTGAAATCTGCTCCTTTGTATCGTCTAGGTGAGATATGGAGAGACAGCCCTGCCCTGTGGTTGACTGGGTTCAGAAAAAACAACTAACCACATTTTAAACTGTCAGTGAGGCTGAGCAAAATGAAAAGACAAAGCAAGTGTAGCTGTAGACGAGAGGCGTTTTCCTGAAGCTTAAGAGCAGTCAGTTGTAACTCTTCGATGTAATATAATGATAACTGGGAATCACGTTGTGGAAAAACAAACAGGCAGATCATGCAAATGACAAGGCAGTTCATTTATTGTTTTCAGTTTTTGTTGTTATAATTAGTGTTTGTTTCATTGTGCAGCAAGAAAACGCCTCAACAGCCACACTGTTATATCGCTTCCTCTCCGCTTTCTGCACAGATAAGCCTTCATGGAGCAGCTGCCAGCTGTTGCTTCAGTGTTGGCACTGAAAGTGTGTACTATTGGGGATGGTCAGTGCACATGTTGCATGTCAATTTTCATCTTGGGCTTGGGTGTTCCAAGTGCATCATGAGATAGTGCGTCCTTTTAATGTTGTAGGTTTTTATCTCCTCCCCTTTGGCCTCCCTTCCTGCTGCAGCCTCATACTGGGTGAACAAACTGATAGACCAGTCTCTGAGACACGTCAGGCTTACGGATGATGCCTTTCTTGTAGTATTGGCGTATGGAGCGGCTCAGCTTGTCATAGTTCATAGCAGGTCGATTCTTTCTGAGTCCCCACAGTCTCGCAACATGAGCTGAGTCTTCGATTTTAAAGATACCTGGTGGGAATCACAAGAGGTTTGACATTTTTAACAACATGCCAGAAAACGTGCAAAACAGAGTGTGACTGCTTTAATATATGTTCATTTAAAGAGAAATATAGAAAGTTGTCCTCCACTTATGTCTGTGTTCTTTGATTTGTTTAGCTTCTTGTTGAAACCAGCAAGCCAAGAAGTAATTTCATAAGTTAGAGAGACAAAATGATTTTAAAATATCTGTTTGTTTTTTTTTTTTTTTGCTTCAAAATATGCCCTTTATAATTGTACTGTTGTACCAGTTTCCCTTTTTAAATTGTATCAGTGTTTCCCCTGTTTCAAATAATTCTATTTGAAGCTACAGTCAAATATTTTAAAATAATAATTCTTGGAATTGCACAGTGATCAGTGGTTAGCACGATCGCTTTGCAGCTAAAAGATCCCCGGTTTGCATCACGGCCTGGGCCTGGGATGCATGGAGTGTCTGCATGGAGTTTGCATGTTCTCCCTGTGCATGCATGGGTTTTCTCAGGGTACTCTAGCTTCCTCTCAGAGTCCAAAACATGCTGATAATTCTAAAATGTCAATAGATGTGAATGTGAGTGTGCTTGTCTGTCTGTATATGTAGTGCTGTCCACTGTCTTCACTCTAACTCAGCTAGGATAGACTCTAGCCACCCCATGACCCAAAGAGGATTAAGTGATGCATAGAAAATGAAATGGATGAATAATAATTTGTTGCATGTGACTTCTAATAGCAGCTCTTACGGAGTTTAAATGTCAGTTGAAGTGTAAACATTAAAAGTAGTTAAACTGTGAGTTGAGGGTAAAATAAACTGCATCACCAAAGGAGTCAAAGTGTCAGCTGAAACAATGGCAGCATTGTAAGTATCAGCTGACATACAAGCACTAACAAGATGTTACACATCAGCTGAAGGGAAAGAGCAGTTAAGTTGACGTGTAGAAGCACGTGAAGAAGCAGTCACTGTCTAATGATGAATTCACTTAAATTTTAGATGTAAAAATTAAGTTTGTTCTCTTAATGTGGACGAAATGTGAAGAAAAAAAATTGTGGAAAAACGGAAGGGTAAGAGATGACAAAAGTTTGAATAAAATGGCAAAATAAATTATCATTTCATCAAAATATTTGTCTTCTGAAAACTAAGGAGCAATAAATTTCCCCCCAAAATAGAGTTTAACAGCACAGTTGGATGGCTAAATACCTACAATGTATTGCTTTTTTTTTTTTGCTTTTTTTTAAAGAGCAAAATTACCTTTCTCTTTATTGAGCCAGCGGATGCAGCGTCCGTAGTTGTGAGGTTTGAGCAGAAGCTCTCTGAGGAACTGCCACAGATGAATGGGCTGACCGGAACAAGATGAATCTGCCTCAGACCACAACTCATCGCTGCCTGCACAACAAAACAAAAACATGTGGTCCTTCATGTCAGTATGTAGTGAGTCCATGATATGCACCCTGAGATCCAAAACATTACAGAGGTCCTTAAGGCCACAGAAAATAGACAATATAAAAGCTTGATGTACAAGTACAGTACAGCACGAGTTTCTGACCACTATTCAGCAGAAGTTTCTAGAAATTAAATTTTAATAGTGTTTTTACGGGACAAAACTGTGTAAAAATTGCACATACATTTTTGCAACAATTATTGTGAGTAGTTAATATCTTTAAATTGCAGGGGTTTTTGCATTGAAAACAATCCTACCTGTCGTTTTAGGATCTCCAACTGAACACCTCTCTTTCATCCAGGCAGCTGGAGAATAAAAATAAAACAGACATTCAAATTCAATTCAATTTTTAATCCTTCCCAAACTTTACATAAATACCACAGTATGCACACACTCACAAAGTTCACAGCAGCCAAACATCAGATCATAAACTTATCAGAGGAGGTGCAGCAGGCAACAATGAATTTGTTGAATAAACATGACGCACGTACCTGACTTCCATATGTCCAGGTGTGCGTGCAGCGTGTCTCCACACTGGGGGGAGCGCTGCCGAAATTCCTCCTCACTCATGGCACATAGATCTTTTCCTGTTAGATCCTGGAAGGCCTTTCCTGCATGAGGCAACCTGTACAGATGTTCAGTCCACAGCAACCATTTCTGGACATTCCCTGTGTTCCATTCTATGGGGTCTAAAGGCAGATAGAGGTATGAAAATAGTGAGAAAACCTCCAGCTGCCACCACAGCAAATTGTTTTTTGTGAGATAAAGTCATATGAAGTCAAGTCAGTTAAATTTCTATTTTTTCAGCTTTGCACTGTGTTTATTTTCTTCATCAATTTAAACAGAATAAATCAACTGAAACTACAAGGCAATCATTCTTTTATGCCACTACAGTTCTAATCGGTAGAACAGATGACTGGGGATCGTATTGGTTTATGACAGCCAGAAGCTGTATAATGCATTTTAAAAAAACGCTTTCTCTGTTTGTTTTATGAGCATAGCGAGACCTCGCCCTTAAGACTGTGTACACGTCTGCTGGCAGGAAAGACCCATCACTGTCACAGACCAGAAGAACTCATGTAAAGGTCAGGATTAAACAGATCCTGGAGCAGGCAAACACAACTTTGCATCAGTAAGGATATGATTCAGATGATCTGTCATCTTGCCTGCGCTATTCACTCAAATATATGTTGATTTTGGGAGTAAGACCCAGTAGCTTACGGTAAGTATCTTTGAATCAATAAGCCTTTATTTGCAAATACTGAGCAACACTTTGGGATTTTTGGTCATGAAAAATGCCTTGTTTGCTTGTAAGTTTAGTTTCATTGTCAGTTATATGCCTCAGTACTATAACACCACTCCTGAGGATGACAAAGTGTAATGGCAGGTGTGGTGGAAAAGCAACCTACCTGGGGTGATGTTGAGCAGTTTGCAAGCTGTTTCAATGTCCTTCAGCACTTCTCCCACAACCATGCTTTGCACTTGCTCCAGAGACTGCTCCTCCTCCTGCCCCTCCAGCCCAGGAGAGAGTCCTTGTTCCTGGCTGTCGATGACCGGACACTGCTCTGGTTCCTCTTGAGGCTCCATGCGAGTCGGGGGTACAGACAGCGTTGAAGAAGCTTCTGAAACCTTCACCAACCACGTAGCATCTTCAGTGAGAAGCATGTCAAAGCAGGAGAGGTAGAGGCCTGGCACTCCACGTTCCGAGGTTTCCACACTCAGCTTGGTATCCCCCATGTCCCAGGGTTCTGCAGAGCACCGGTTTCGTTCCAGGAAATCCTCTGTCATCCCAATTCGGGATCCATACACTGTTTCTCCTGATAAACTGCCCACTGGGTTTGACATAACGGATACCTGAAGATAAAGGAGAGAAGAGACATTCAACTTCTAACCAGTGATCTGCACATTAACTGAAACTTATAAAAATAGTGCAAAATATTGGAAAAGGTATTTTAAATTATTCCAAACAGTGCAAAGTCAAAAAAGTTTTCTGACAAATCTTTGCAACATTCAAGTATCTTAGTTAAAATTATTTGATAAGTCAGTCATAATTACAATAATACCTTTACCATTAATTCCTCTCATGCAAATCTCTGTCTGCTAAACAAGCAACTCTTGTAGTTATGAAAGATGCTCCATCAGTGGCTGCAGTGGTACAACTGTGCTGCTTGATGCTCTATAAGAACCTCTGAGTCTCACGGGGATGCTGGGGAAATGACCCTCAAGAGAGTTGAAACACACACAGCGATGACGGGCATGGGGCAAAATGGATTTGACTGAGTCTCTTATTTGTGGGTCAGTGGCCCAGAATGGTCCATGTCCTGGGGGTGGGTGACTTGTATTAAGACCTGAAGTAGTTCTGTCGTCTGCCTCAGCTTTCAAGGTGCCGTCTCTGCAGCCCTCTGTCTCCACTGTCAGCTGGAGATTTTAATCAAATAGAAGTTAGATAATGTGGAGAAGAGCATGCTCAAGATCTCCCCAAAGCCACGTTTTAAAACAACCAAAATGCCTATTTTATGAAGACTAGACTCATATGAGCGACAGTCTTTTTAACAGGAGATTACCATTAAAAGTGCTCATTTATAGACGTACACTCTGTAGCACAAGGGTAATTGCACATATGGCGCTTATAATGGTTACCTGTCACAGCTGGCATATGGGAAGACACACTGCTGTCACACATGAGGTTATCAGAGCTGGCGACTGATGACACAGTAAAGGATGTGTGCTCCCACAGAGCACATGTTCAAGGAGAGTTATGGCTTAATTTGTGAAAAGACAAACAATTAAAGTCTCATAAAATTTGCAAAATGATCAACTCCAGCTGTCAGGCCCAAACCAAGTGTTAGCGTAAGTTTGAAATGAATGAAGGTGGCTGGTGGCATGACTTGGATGATTTACTCCATACGATAAATGTGACAAAATTAAACATTCCAGTCATGTCATGCTGATGATGGTTGATGTTTTTGCATCTGCATTCTCTTGTACTTTTTCCTCAATATGTTGACTGACCTGTTAATTTAGACTTTTACAATTGGCACTACGTTCTGAAATATTTGAATTCAGATTTGCAAACAAAACCCTTTACATGTGTCTTTGCATTTTTCCACATATTTTCACTGTTACTAAACTGGCTTAAAGTTAAATGAAATTGTCCCCCTGCACCCACAACAAGAATCGTCTTTTTGGTCCTCAACCCCCCATTGTAAAACCTTCTCCCCATTCCTCCTTTTATCTCTAAACTTTTCCTAAACTATAACCCAACCTCCCTTTCACTCCATCAGGAGTCAGATTAAAAGCCACTGGCATCCCAGCCTGCTGCTGCGTGTCAACTGTGCTCTGTAACAGCTTGCACTAAGCCCATTAGCAAAGCAAATTTAGCCATATTACCTTCTTCCAAAAGGAAGAGGGGGCACAAGAAAAAGACACAAACACACACCCCTGGAGAGAGGGATTAAGACCCTGACTGATTTCTAAATGAGTTTGGTCAAGACGCTGATATTCATTTCAGGAGCATTAGAGATTGCTCCATTTACTCAGCAAAGTCAGCCTTTGACACAGAACCAAAAAGAACTGCCTCCATGCAGGCGTCCACCCTGGGAACCATATTTTTTCTACATGCTTGGTCTCAATTAGCATAAAGAAGATGATTATTTGAAGCAGAGTTTGTATTATTTCCATACATTGCATATGATTTTTATTTTCTTATTTATTTGTTTCTACAAATACCTGAAACAAATAGACGAAAGAGCAATTTGTGCATATTTTTATTGGGGAAAAAGTACAAAATGGAGTGTAAAGCAGTAAAAGTTAGAGACCAATGCAATTGCTTAAAATAAACTCGCAGGCCAGTCCATCATTGTCACTGAGCAGTTGTGTGACAGAAGTCAATAAAGTGTTTCAATTAAAGTTAATGAGTAGTGATTAAAACAACCACAGAGTCTAGGCTTGTTTGTCTTAGATGATTCAGTCTGAGTTGAAAAAGAAAAGGTCATAGATACGATTTGAAATCATCAATCTAATGTTGACCACTATGTTGAGCGAGTGCTTCGCTGGTGTTGTTTGAGTCTGGAGTTAAAGGAGTGTGTACAGCCAGGCGTGACTGTTTGCCATGTGAGGGAGATCTTTTTCTTCCTTGTTATTGTTTCTCATGGGAAACTTGGACCAACTAAGGAGGTCATTGTTCCGAGAACAAGGATAAAGGAAGGAGCTTCATCTTTGCGTCGAGCTTCTCCTCGCTCAATATGACTATTGCTCTAAAGAAAGTCTGCTGCTTTGGGGAAAGTGATGTGGATCTGTGGATTACTGCTGTTGCTCATTTTTTTATGGCAATGGTGACATGTGCAGGTGTGCGGTTCACATCATAAATTAGAATCAGGTGTGACAGCAGTCTGCTTATACCTATTTGCTTGTTTAATGAATTGCAAATAAAGGTTCATTTTATGCTCTTGTGACTGCAGTGTCTTACAATATTTGTAGCTTACAGACCTTCACAAATCCCCGTTTTCTATCTGTCTAACTTACAATGTGTAATATTCTTCCTTTTTTTTTTTTTTTACCACCCCTGGGCAGCTTGTATTAACTGCCAGTGGGGGATGTTGGTGTTCTCGGCAATATATTTCTGCGGTTAGTCAGGTGTGCTGGCATTAGGCCAATATCCTAGGAAACTACAACACTGCATTGGTAGAAATGAAAATGAAATATGACAAAGGTCTGGAGTTACAGTTAAAGATGCTGATGGTAAACTTAATACAACTAAGATTGGACCTGGAGATTGTAGGCATATCAAAGGCAGACAAAGAGATGAACCTGTCATTTGCTTTTATTTTAAAATATGAGGCCCGTCGCTATTTGGCCTGAGGCATGTAGTTCTGGTTTTAATCGGCAGGACATCAGAAAGAACTGGTATTTATGAGAACTTTTTGTTAGTTACACAAAATAATGTGTAACTAACACAGCAGCTGTGTGAGAAAGTGCCATTAAAACCTCAATATAATCAGCAGCAGTGTGATATTATAGATAAGTGAAATAGGTGAATTCCACTGCTGATCTGATAATTTGCATATTTGCTGGTGAAATATGAGCCAAATCTGGATGGAAATTTGACAACAGAGTTAAGCTGGAAGTATGTTTCTTAAAAAGTGATGATCGTATCTTTGAAAAGTTTCAGCCAACCCTGTATTTGACCACATCATTTTAGTGATGAAACTACATGACAAAGGAGCCAAACTTTCTTTTTCACTCTCTACATAAACAATGTGGTGACTTTTCACAGTACAAATAAAAGCACAAAAGAGTGCAACTCTATGAATAATACGTAGGAGGCATTTTTAAATTATCATCATATTTAAATTATATTGTTCAGCGTGGACGTTTGGCACAACTAAAAACAATTTCTGATTTCTGGTCAGACAACCTGAATTCTGGTCAAATCCTGATTGTGGTAACCCTAAAGCCAGAATTATTAGGTTTTCTCGTCTTTCTATTGATTCCACTGCCTTAAACACCATTTATGGGGACCAACTTGAGAGAATTTAATTGAATTTGGTACAAACGTTCACTTGGACACAAAGATGAATTCATTAGAATTAGGTGATCAAAAGCCATGACATCATAAATCACATTTTTGACCATATCTCAAGAATTCATACGCTAATTATGTCAAAATTTGTAAATGATACAATAAGGAAGTGATAATGTTTAACTGATCAAAGATCAGGGCTGGA
Source organism: Acanthochromis polyacanthus (assembly GCF_021347895.1). Taxonomy (NCBI): domain Eukaryota; kingdom Metazoa; phylum Chordata; class Actinopteri; family Pomacentridae; genus Acanthochromis; species Acanthochromis polyacanthus. The sequence goes on along the minus strand of NC_067117.1, from coordinate 36,101,712 downwards.
CAGATATGGACTTAGATTGCAACTTGGCTTGTGTGATGGTAATAGTTTTTTTCCCATGAATCCTCATAAAAACATAGCAACCATGACGTCACTCAGTCGTTGGTTTACAATGATTTTGAAACCTTGAGTTTGAAATTTGGAAATTGCCATCTTGATTGAGACTGAGAAACTATCAGTTGAGACCATAAATTCATTAGGAAAATGTTTACTGATGTAACAGAGTCATTTTGTCATAGACTTCCAAACAATCGAGACTTGTTTTTACAATCAGAGGAGTCGACCCCTGCTGACCAGTAGAAATAAAGCAGGTTTGAAGCACATCTGCAGTGCCCTTACTTTTCAGATCCAGAGGCTATGTTCTCCTTCTACATGCAATCTATGTTTTTTTGTTTGTTTTTTAAGGGTAAGTAGTTCATTTTTTTGAGAGAAGTGGTATTTTTAGCCCATATTATAAAGTGAATCCTAAAGTTGTGCTTTGACGTGTTGAAAATAATCTGATTAACATTGTTTTACATTTTAAGAGAGAGGACAAATGATCGCCCTGTAAAAACAAGCAGCTAATGCAAGTTGCTTATGGAGTCAGGTGCAGCTAATGCAACAGAGTCATGATGTAGAGTAATGGTGTAGATTAGCTGGATGTGAATGAGAGGATAATAATGCACCTGCAGCCGCAGAAAGATCAGAGCTGAAGGTCCAGTTCTGTTATTTCTGTTTATAATTACTCTTGCAGTCTTGGGAAACAGCCGTTGTATTTAAATTCCACCTTTAATTAAAAATCAAAATGAAGTCCCCTGTCTTATCTTGAACAGCAGTGACAAACCTGCTTTGATTGTGTTAATTTATTGCTGTGGTTTTTGGCATCTAACTGCCAACAACCTCTCATACACCTTTAATCCAATCACATGTTGTATTTCACCTGTCTGACTAAAATCTGACATGCAATTGCAAGTATACAGAGAAAAGCAACACTGCTAAGTGTGGATAAGACACAGAGAAAACACAAAAAAAGCAACTAGAAATGAATCAGTGAATTCCTAACCGTTCTATAGATCATTTCATATGTGATTGTGTGGTAACATTTGGTTCATGTGTCTTCATAGCTGTCATTAAACAATTAATACTGTCTTGTTGTACATGTCTGAATTGTTGATTTCATGTTCTTGATGTCTGGCCGCATCAATTCCCATATATTGTTTTTTTTCCCCGTTTTGTGGAGACAATTTTTTTTTCAGATAGTACAATTTCTTGTTGACCAAATATCTGATTATTTGTATTATTTTAACCTACTGCAAAAGCTTTAAGCCTGTATTTAAGTTAATAATAATGACAAAAATTCTGCTACCATTGTTATCTCTTTGCTGCTCAGAAGACCCCCAGTATTGACTCTGCAAGATGAAATGATGATAACCATCATGTATCAACAGCAGTAACAGGAAGCTGCACACTGTACATGTATGCTATTTAAATATTCAAGAGGAAATACGGTTGAATCCCAGAAAATCACAGCATGAATACAACAAATGTTACAGCTTTAAATAACAACATTAATACTGTGAAAAAACAAATAGACACATACCAAACATTCAAGATCTTGTGTAAGCAATGGCTTCTTACCACGGCAGAGATGCTCTGATGGCCGTAGGAAAAGGTTGGTAGAAGATGAAGCACAGTTTCCAATTAATACTCGCCTCAGATGGGACAACTGGGTGCCACCTGATTAAAGAGGTGCAACAGGCAGTGGACAGCCTTCAGTTTACAAACTCCTGATGACTGTTGCTGAGCGAACAGCCTGAGGCCTCAGACCTTCCCAGGCTTTCTCCTTTGCTTTTTTTTCCTTTTTTTTTTTGTTGGCAAAATTACGGTTAACCTGAAAGTCACAGCCTAAAGCACAACTGCAAACTAAACCTCAAGCGAAAGTACCTGCTGGGGGTGTGGACAGAGTGAGAAGGAGGCAAGTGACTGGCTGAGTGAGTGCAAAGGAATTCCAGCACCATTGACTACAATTTGTATTTATAGGGCAGTTGTATTTACTTACGCATGCACAACCCTGTGTGTGTGTGTGTGTGTGTGTGTGTGTGTGTGTGTGTGTGTGTGTGTGTGTGTGTGTGTGTGTGTGTGTGTGTGTGTGTGTGTGTGTGTGTGTGTGTGTGTGTGTGTTTGCAGATTAGCAAAAGAGAAAACCTCCTCAAACACTGCTACTTGACCTCAGTACTTAGGTGAGAGACAATTCAAAGTGATAAGATATAGAATATAGAGAAAACTTTCTAAACTTTGCAGCTAAATGCTTCTAGGTGACACGGCAGAAAGCTCATGAGGGCACACACTGAAATACAAAACTTTGCATTACTTGGTAATTTACTTAGACTTAGAAAAAAGAATTGTTGGACCAACTTCAACCTTAATGGATTGCTACATGTAATATGCAAATTAGTTCAGCTTATCCAAAATTAAGTTAAAAAGCAATTGTTAATTGGCAATGATTTAAGTTAGATGTACCGAAATGATGTGGTTACTCCAGAATAAGTATTGCTGCAACTTCATTTTACAAGTCAACTTCCAACTTATGTATTCAGTTTAGCTGAACATGATTTTGATATTACACTCAAAGTTGTTTTTTTTTGTTGTTGTTTTTTTCATTTGGAATCCTGGAAGAAAACTATTGACAATTTTGAAGAAACAATGATATTAGATTGGCAATGTTCAACTTTTTGCACTTTTGCTGACATTTCGAAACAGCTGCCGTTTATGCTTATAAATGTAATAATGTTATGTATGATATCGTCAAAGACCAATTTTTATGTGCGTTATTTTTTCTTAAGTCATGAATCAGCCATGAAACAACATGGAAACTCCATGTAGAAAGATCCCAGGCCCAGGCTAGGACACGAACAGGGATCTTCTTGCTGTGAAATGCCAGCACTGACCACTGAGCCAGTGTGCAGCCTACCTACTTAGTTTCACAGTTTGCCAGATCCTGATGTATTCTAATTGTGTGTTTTATCCAACTTACAATGCTGAGTCTAAATGTGCAATAATAAATAAATTAGCAATAACAGAACAAAGAAAGCATCAAATGTTATATTTGGAAGCTGAAACAGGCAGTTGTTTTCAGTGTATACTTAACAGATGAACTTGAATAATTGATGAATTATTAACACAGATGCTAACTAATTACTGATCAGTCACCCAGGCCTTTTTGGAACTCATGAGAATGACTAGTAAAAGTCATAAAATGAACTTTTTTCTAGCAGCAAATAACAAATGGAAGAGCAACTGGTAAATTTCAAATGTAAATACACAGAGTGAGATGAAATGTACATGATCATACTCACAATCTCCTTTCTCCACCACACAAGAATGGGAAATTACAGTACTATTGTAGAGAGATGCATATAGCAACCCAACAATTTCATCTCCACTGAGTTAGGTGACATGTGAGGGACTGGAACAAATATTGAAAATCCACCAAACCACTGTACAACCCTGTATTATTATAAGCTAGACCCATTGTTGAAGCATTAATATAAGAGGCTGTGTTAAGATCCAGCACATAATGGTTGTGCTGATATTTTCATTTATTTAGCCTGATTAAACGTCTTCTCAGAACTGTGTGGGTGTGACATTTTACACCCAAATTACTTTTAAGGCACTTTCTTTTTAATCATGCTTTTTTCTAAATAAAGTTTGTTGACTTGATGTAATTTCCAACCAAATGTAGCCATACTTATTTATTTATTTATTTATTTATTACTTGTAGACTGATCAGACAGAAAAGGTTAAAACACCTGTTGGTAGAGATTATTTTAAGTACTTTTTTATTGTGTATCTGCAGTCATTTTCAGTTTATAATTTGTCTGTAGCTATCCTATCTGCAATCTGCAAAGTAGATAGCACAGTAAACAATACAGCATCCGCTTTTAAATGTAGTAAGGTTAAGTGATAAGGTTTCTTCCCTGTTAAAAGGGTGTTTTTCCTTGCCACTGTCGCCTTTGGGCTTGCTCTGGGGGTCAGGCATATGGGTTCTGTAAAGCGTCTTGAGACGATTTGACTGTAATTGACGCTATATAAATAAAATTGAATTGAATTGAATTGAAAATAACAAGTACTGAACTGTACAAGTATCTCAAAATTGTACTCATAAGAGTTAAAGTTATTCCTCCTGCAGACTGAAATATTAGGTTAAATAAAAATTTAAGCAACACTTTAATTCCTTATAGAATAAAATGAAACAATAAGCAACAAATTTCCATAAAATGCACATATGAACATCTAAAACTCTGTAATGCTTAACCTGCATATCTACTGTTTAGCCATGTGGTTGATATATTCAGAAAGTAAAACAAAACACTTCACTACATTGCTTCTGTCTGTGGCATTTGCTGCTACCTTATTACGAGCAGCTAGCTGTTTCAGTTAGCTCATCACTGTGGCTGCTTTTACATACACAGCATGATTTACACTCATTTTTAGATTCAGTCACCCTAACGTTAATAATGATCATTTAGGGTTAGCTGTGTTATGCTTGTGGTTGCTAACCAAGCTGCTAACTGTGGCTAGTGGTGGTAACCTGACAAAGTATCAGCATTACAAAGCAACTGATTCAGTTGTAAACAACTAGCTTCTGATAAATAAATTAATACATGTTTAGTATAATGTATTAATAAAGTAAAAGTAAAAGGAGGGATTTGGCAAAGTTGAATCAACGAGTTGAATCAACAACATTGTGTATAAATTCTACACAAAAATCGATTAACTGGTTATTGGCACAGAGAACTTTGAAATTCGATACATAAAAATCATTTAGTACAACAACCCCAAAAATTTTTTTATGCTTTTTATGTTTTTTTATGCCTATGATTGCTGCAATGATACAACCTGGAGCACTTTAATAACTTTAATACTTTAATATCTCATATTTAATGTTTATTGTCAAATGTTTGTCTCAATTTTTAAATTTTGTTTTTATTGTTTTATGTATGGGCGGTGTTATCTCATGGACTGCAAAACAAATCTACCTATGGGTATAAATAAGGTAGCCTGAACCTGAACCTAAAATAATCAAAATTTCTTTATCATGGCATTAATTGACAGCATTTTTAACATCTTAACATGTTTAACATCTTAAGTGTTATGAGATGACATGTTGTGAATTGGGACTATATAAATAAAATAAAACAAACTTAACTGAACATTTTTGAAACTCACTTGTTCTTTAAACCATATTGCAGCCTTGTTGAACAGGTTTCATTTAATAACTTTAGATGCTAATTTTTTATTATTTGCAGCATTTTTATAATTTCTAATGGTGCAAAACATGAGCTTAACATATTATTCCACTTTCCACACATATTCTACAAAACTGAAGCACCCACACTATTGTCAGTCTGATAATGTCATAAAAGCCGACATGTCACAAAGGTTACAATTCAGATTTATTTTTAAAAATAAGGAGTACAGGTTTTACCTCATTTAAGGTGATTTCCAAGCAGCACATATAGGATACAGCAAAGTACATTTGTTTAGATTACATGGGTGATTTCACGAGCAAATAAAGCACAGAAAAAGCATGTATCAATGTCTCTATCACCGGCCAGTACTTCAAATTATCGGCCATGCATAGACAAATAATCTGTTGACACCCACAACTCTGCTTGAAACTGGTAAGTATTTTTCTTTGTTTAGAATTAGTAGTTACCCACCAAGAAGTTAAAAAACTGTCTTTGTAACTCTGTTTGCTTTAACTGTGAAGTGATGCCATGTAATAAAAAAATGGTTTCCTTTACAAGAGTGTGTTGCGTAATTTAAACCTCTTTAAACAAAGTGGCCCTGCCAAAAGCATAAAATTAACAGGCATTTGTGAAAAGGCTTTTAAAGAGAAGCTTGTTGTTACCACAACAGTGGTCACCCACAACAATGGAAGTACTTCAAGACTTCTGTATATCTTATCTTTTGCTTCTAATCTCACTTTTAATTCATCGGGTAAGCCGCTAAATGGCCTGTCCCTTGATAGCACTTGCCAATTCTTAAAGTTTTTTTTTTTCAGTTCCAGGACATATTTTCTATTCTTTTATTTCCAATGCAAGAGCTGTGAGTTTGATATGGTAAACCACACTGTGTGAATGGATTGATTGTGAGATATGGAAAGGGTGTGCGCAAATTGCGTCAAGAATCCTTAGCAACTGAGTGTTTGTGGACACACCAAATCAAACTGTGAATGAATGACAGCCTCCTTTCATTGGACAGTTTGTTATGAAATTATAAACGTGTGCATTTGTGCATGTGCATAAACGTAGATACATTTGTACACACAAAAATGTGTACTTTATGATACTGCACACAATTGAATTGGCTCGTAATTAAAATTGCATGTATATTACAATTTTTTTTTCAATGCCTTCAAGCAAAAAGAAATGATTAAAGATTTCAATGAGGAGAAAATGTCTGTTTGCTTTTGGCTTGCAACACATCCATTCCATCAACAAAATTTGCATGGCAGTTTCTTGACATAGCATTTGACCTTTTCTTGGCTCTAGAACAACATTTCATGGCTGAAAGGCAATGAGCTGAAAGAAGTTAACAGACAAATATCAAGTAATCTTGATATGAGTTATGACTGTGCAGGTGTCTCTGCTGTTCAGGTGTCATTGTCCCACCTAAGTTGTCTTAGCAGTGTCAATAAACTCGTGCATTTGGGCCTTAGTGTTAGCTTTGTTGAGTGAAAATGTTTTTTAATATCAGGATGAATATGAAGTCAGTTATATTCTCTTTTTTGTGGTTTTGACAGTTCTAACTGGTAGGGTTGATAATAAGGTAAACAAGGAAAAATGTGAATTACAAGCTGCTTTTATCTGTCATCATGTGAACCACATTTCAGCCGGGGTATTCATCTGAAATTCAGATGAATACATTTATCATCACATCATTAGTCACGGAGCTTCGTTAAATTATTTCCTCTCGTCAGTGATGCATTCACCTGTAACATTACTCTCCTAGTTAGGATTCATTACTTGGTGATCTACTCCAACAGTCGGGCAGCATGCCATAGCATTACACTGCTTGTAAAACTGTTGGTGCTGCAGAGACATGCCTGATCAAGCAGATATGCAAAAACGAGCTGATATGAGGTCAAAAGATGATGTGGAGTGTGATGATTGAGTGTGCTGTGGTGTTTTAATCCTTGCTATGCTTTCTCTCTGATGAGGTTCTGACAAACTGGACAAATACCTGTTCCTATTTGCACCAGTCAATGTACATCAGGGATGTTCATGTGGCAGGTAGCCTGATTCTACATAAAAGTGTCAAATGACAAACCTTTTTAACATTTAATAACTAGACAAAACTAAACAATGAGTTTCAATATCCCTAATGACATTCATGTATGTGCAGTTTCTCATTGCAACTGTAGACAATGATAATAATAATAATAATAAGAAAAACAAGAACAATACATTTTATTTATAGGCACCTTTCAAAACACCCAAAGACAGTGTACAAAGTAAACAAATGAAAACACATTCACATTAACAAAATAAAATTTAAAGATGGAAAAAGATAGAAAAACAGAAGAAAATAGAGGAAGGGAAGTCAAAGAAAGTTATGCTTGTTTGAACAGGTGGGTTTGGTGATGGGATTTGAAAATGTCCAGCGTGTCAGTGTTTTGGATGTCAGGTTATTGAAGATTAAAGATTCAAGATTCAAGACCTTTATTTATCATATTTATCATGAACACAATTATACATATTATAATGTGCAGTGAAATGCATTGTGCACGAATAAAAGAACAAAAGCACACCAGAAATATATATATGTGTATATATATATATATATATATATATATATATATATATATGTCAGTCCGACAACAGCTGGTGATTACCATAAAAAAAGATATCACTGAAATTAAACAAACATTTATAAAATGTGCTCCTTCACTGAGAAACACACACACAATCATTTATAAGTGATGAAACTACAAAAACACCAAGACTGTCCCTTAAAATTTAATCCCCCAAATTGCTATTTTTAAACAGGCAAACCCACATTTTTCCTAGAACACAATAGATTTAGTCCTTGCACATTTGGAATAAAGCAGTAAACAGTGGGTTTAAACCACTAAGGAGTCTCTTGTGCCTCCTCCACCCAGCCCCCACCAGCACCCCCACTCTCATATTCATGTCTAACCAAATCTTGGGATGTGTTCACTCTGCTGTAGCTTTCTATATGAATTATGAACCAGCTTACACATACTTTAAAAATAGTCCCTTTTCATCAGGTGAAATAACCAAAAGAAAATGCTTTCGTACGTTAATTCTTTTCCATTTTCAGTGTGGCTAATTGAATTTCACAATCATATTATTTATCAATCATATTAGGTGGTACTTTTATCTTAGGGTCATTGTACTGTTGAAAGGTGAACCTTCGGCCCAGTCTGAGGTCCTGAGCACTCTGGAAGAGGTTTTCCTCCAGGATATCTCTGTACTTGGCCACATTCATCCTTCCTTCAATTGCGACCAGTCGTCCTGTCCCTGCAGCTGAAAAACACCCCCACAACATGATGCTCCCACCACCATGTTTCACTGTAGGGATTGTATTGGGCAGGTGATGAGCAGTGCCTGCTTTTCTCCACACATACCACTTAGAATTAACACCAAAAAGTTCAATCTTGGTCTCATCAGACCAGAGAATCTTATTTCTCATAGTCTGGGAGTCCTTCATGTGTTTTTTTGGCAAACTCTATGCGGGCTTTCGTGTGTCTTGCACTGAGGAGAGGCTTCCATCGGGCCACTCTGCCATAAAGCCCCGACTGGTGGAGGGCTGCAGTGATAGTTGACTTTGTGGAACTTTCTCCTATCTCCCGACTGCATCTCTGGAGCTCAGCCACAGTGATCTTTGGGTTCTTCTTTACCTCTCTCACCAAGGCTCTTCTCCCACCATTGCTCAGTTTGGCTGGACGGCCAGGTCTAGGCAGAGTTGTGGTCGTCCCAAACTTCTTCCATTTGAGGATTATGGAGGCCACTGTGCTCTGAGGAACCTTGAGTGCTGCAGAAATTCTTTTGTAACCTTGGCCAGATCTGTGCCTTGCCATAATTCTGTCTCTGAGCTCCTTGGGCAGTTCCTTGGACCTCATGATTCTCATTTGCTCTGACATGCACTGTGAGCTGTAAGGTCTTATATAGACAGGTGTGCGCCTTTCCTAATCAAGTCCAATCAGTTTAATTAAACACAGCTGGACTCCAATAAAGAAGCAGAACCATCTCGAGGAGGATCAGAAGAAATGGACAGCATGTGAGTTAAATATGAATGTCGCTGCAAAGGGTCTGAATATTTATGACCATGTGATATTTCAGTTTTTCTTTTTTAATAAATTTGCAAAAATGTCTACATTTCTGTTTTTTTCTGTCAAGATGGGGTGCTGAGTGTACATTAATGAGAAATAAAATGAACTTTTTTGATTTTGGCAAATGGCTGCAATGACACAGAGAGTGAAAAATTTCAAGGGGTCTGAATACTTTCTATACCCACTGTATATGTATACATCCATATATATATATATGTGTGTGTATATATATATATATATATATATATATATATATATATATATATATATATATATATATATATATATATATATATGAATAATGAATACATACATTAGCAAAATAAAGATCAAACGTGAAAATAATGCAAATGATATATATACAAGGTGAAAGTGAATGGATATTGAACAGAGGTAGCAGGTTGATTATCTATTGAGATTACTGTTTCAGGTTCAGCAGGTGGACAGCCTGTGGGAAGAAGCTCCTCTTCATCCCCTCTGTGTTTGCCTTCAGGCAGCAGTAATGCCGACCTGATGGCAGCAGAGAGAACATTCTGTGGCTGGGGTGGGTGGGCTCACTAGCAATCTACATGGCTCTTAATCTGCAGTGTTTGTTGTAAATGTCCTGCAGGTTGGGGAGGGTGGTTCTGATGGTGCACTCAGCCGAGCGGACCACCCTCCTCTGTGCCACGAAGTCCTTCTGGGTGCTGCTGTCCATCCCAGTGGTGATACTCCCAGTCAGAACACTCTCAGTGGTGCAGGTGTAAAAGTTCCTGAGCACCTTGAGAGGGAGCTTAAAGGCCCTCATTCGTCTGAGGTGGTAGAGACGCTGTCGAGCTTTCTTCACCTGAGTGTTGATGTGACAGGACCACATCAGGTCCTGCGTCATGTTAACACCCAGGTACTTGAAGCTCTCTACTCTCTCCACCTCTGTCCCACTGATCCTGAGTGGATGGTATGCCCTCTGCTGCTTCTTGCTGTAGTCCACAATCAAGTTCATGGTCTTGCTGATGTTCAGGAGGAGGCTGTTGTCTCTGCACCAGTGCTCCAGGTGGGTGATCTCCATCAAATAGTCCTCCTTGTTGTTGTTGATCAGACTCACCACTGCTGTGTCATCAGCAAATTTAATGAGGTAGCTTGTGTGAAGACCCTGAAGACACTAATTACACTCAAGGCAACAAAGCAATGGAGAATTAGTGAATCAAATGAGTTAGATGAAGTACCACAACCAAATATCGACAATTCTTTGCTTATGCTATATGTACTATGTAAAGATAACATTAAATTAATGTTAATTTGTTATGGAAAACCTGAAATTGTCTGGGTAATCACAAACGTCTGAACTTTAGTGTATGTTTGTGGCCACCTGATGAATGTAAGTCCAATAAGAAGACATTTTTAGTTCTTAATCTGCTCTTTACAAACTGCTGAAAATGTGTTTCTCTTTCGCAAAAAGAAAATGTTCCGTTGTGTTCAGCACCTTGTCATCTCTGTCTTCTGTTTGGAGCTGAGGTGGTAATTCTCCGGCTATTTCACTAAAAACAGTGGCTGACTGCAGGCAAAAGGAAACCCATAAGAGCAGCCAGGGTTAACCAATATGGTACATTAGTAGTCTCTAAAACCAAAACAATCTGCTGAAAGATGCTAAAGCAACTCCAGGTAAAGTGTGGTCACATCATTATTCTCTGTGGATTCATCACTTCAAGTGAAATTGTGATGATGTCACGTGATCCATTGTTAATACACAAATATTAGCCAAAGCCACTTTCATTGTATCGATAAGATAAGTGATAATAGCCTAAAGATAAATAGTTCCCAATGTTCTTAGGTCTTATAGTATTCCAGCCTTTACATGTGCACAAGGCAGAATCACACAGTGAAACCTAGAGCTAGAAAACAGCGGTCTTTTCTGCTACGTTTAACTCATTTTTATTTCATATCAGTTGTCCAGTGCTTTGCGTATAGTTGTTACATCTTTTACATTCATTTGCTGTGTGTCACATAGTTCTATAGCATTTATGAAAATGTTAATCAAGTTTGTTCACTGTAAACCTTTACTATTTATTCTGTTTTACATCATGTGGTTTGTGGATATTTTCCTCTTCAAACCAGTAGCACTGCAGTCAGACAATTGGACAATCAATCATCTTTAAATCTGCACAGTCTGCTTCATTCCAAAATTGCATTTGTTCAAGCTTGTCTGCGTACTTATTTGTTTCTATTTCAGTAAATGAACCTTTTCTAGATGCAACTTTTCAAGTCATAAGATGAAGGAATGTGGTGGTAGAGCAAAGCTGGAACAAATGAAACAGTCGATGATGTGATTTTGACTTTGCATTCCGTAAAAAAACACATCCAAGAGACACAGTCATAATTGTTTTTCCAAATTGCCAGTTAAAATGCCACAAGAACTGGAGACACATGCCACCAATCAACAGGCTAATCAACCTGGAGATTGAAGTTTTGATAACATTCTGAGAGAAACTGACAATAGACATGATGAGACAATCTTGTGTGTGGTTACGTAAATTACTAAAATAAACATGGGGCTATTGCCACTAAGAGAGGCTCAGATTAGAGAAGTCTACCTAGAGAAAATGAACCTTAAAGCTGCGTTCACCAACAGATGAATAGGAGGGAGCAACACATAAACTGTCTCAGGGTAAAAAGATCTTTTATTCATGTTTTAGCTGTCTCTGCAGGTGATGAATGCCCAAGATAATACTTTTTGGAATGAACAACTGTTGTTTTTTTTTTTAGTTGGACATGAAACTGGAAAATCAAGTTCCAGAGCTTCACACCTTTATGGGGGGGATTCTATAGGCAACCCCAAACTTTGGAACGGTAGTGTAAATCCAAAGAAAGTTAATTTGTAGTGGATCATAATACAAGCAGAGATATGAGAAGATAGAAACTAAATCACAAAAAAACCCTCGAAAGGGTTGGAAGTAATATTTGTTCAGAATGTCTAAGTGTGGAAGAGACAGAACGGACAGACTTATGTTAGTCGCTGTGTCTGACTCCCTCAGATTGCTTTTACATGCAAAATGCTCTGAATAATATTACTGGTGAGTTAGGCAATGTTTCTCAAATTTAATATGTTGCATTTTTCCGGCCAACTCGGCCGGCTTTTCCAATGCAGGCAGCCAGTGCCTACGCAATAACACATGTATACATAAACATACATACATTACCGTTCAAAAGTTTGGGGTCACCCATACAATTTCATGTTTTCCATGAAAATTCACACTTTTATTCACATGCTAACATAATTACACAAGGGTTTTCTAATCATCAAGCAGTCTTTCAGCACCATTAGCTGGCACAATGTACTATTAGAACACAAAAGTGGTCCATCCATCCATCCATTTTCTTCCGCTTATCCGGGGCCGGGTTGCAGAGGCAGCTGGCGAAGCAGGTCGTTCCAGACGTCCCTCCCCCCAGCCACGCTTTCCAGCTCTTCCTGGGGGATCCCGAGGCGTTCCCAGGCCAGACGAGATATATAATCCCTCCAGCGAGTTCTGGGTCTACCCCGGGGTCTCCTACCAGATGGACATGCTTGGAAAACCTCCAAAGGAAGTCTCTCTGGAGGCATCCGAATCAGATGGCCAAACTACCTCAACTGGCTCCTTTCGATGCGAAGGAGCAGCGGCTCTACTCCGAGCTCCCTCCGGATGTCTGAGCTCCTCACCCTATCTCTAAGGCTGAGTCCAGCCACCCTACGGAGGAAGCTCATTTCGGCCACTTGTATCCGCGATCTTGTTCTTTCAGTCACTACCCAAAGCTCATGACCATAGGTGAGGATTGGAACGTAGATGGACTGGTAAATCAAGAGCTTTGCCTTACGGCTCAGCTCCCTCTTCACCACGACGGTTCGGTACAACGCCCGCATTACTGCTGACACCGCACCAATCCACCTGTCCATCTCTTGCTCCATTTTCCCATCACTTGTGAACAAGATCCTGACATACTTAAACTCCTTCGCTTGGGGAAGCAACTCCGCCCCAACCCGGAGGGAGCAATCCACTGGTTTCCGGCAGAGAACCATGGCCTCGGACTTGGAGGTGCCGATCCGCATCCCTGTCGCTTCACACTCGGCTGCAAACCGCTCCAGTGTGTGCTGGAGGTCACGGTCTGAGGACGCCAACAAAACCACATCATCCGCAAAAGCAGAGATGCGATCCTGAGGCTCCCAAACCGAAAACCCTCCCCACCACAACTGCGCCTTGAAATCCTGTCCATGAAAACCAAAGAAAGTTTCAGGTTCCTGGGTTCCACAATCTCCCAGGACCTGAAGTGGGAGTCCAACATGGACACCATCAAGAAATAGGTCCAGCAGAGGATGTACTTCCTGCGCCAACTAAGGAAGTTTAACCTGCCACAGGAGCTGCTGATCCAGTTCTACACTGCCATCATCCAGTCTGTCCTCTGCACTTCCATCACTGTGTGGTTTGGATCAGCCACCAAGCAGGACAGGCACAGACTGCAATGGACAGTCAGGACTGCAGAAAAAATCATCGGTGCCAGCCTGCCCTCTATTCAAGACTTGTACATGTCCAGAGTCAAGAAAAGGGCAACATCACTGCAGATCAGTCACACCCTGGACATAACCTGTTTCACCTCCTCCCCTCCTGCAGGCACTACAGAGCTCTGTACGCCAAAACCACCAGATACACGAACAGTTTCTTTCCACAGGCTGTTGCTCTGATGAACATTTGAAACCAGTCACAGTCTGAATCATGAACATAAACATCCATAACCTCAACAAACAGTCCTATAAACAATAAAATTATAACTAGAAATGCACCATTTCCACTGATCACTTTAAACTCAGTTATTTTTTGTTCTTATGTTATGTTATGTCATGTCATGTTTATGTCATGTTATGTTATGTCCTGTTATTGTACGTTATGTTATGTTAATTTTTCTTATTACGTAATGTTAAAGTTATGTTACTATTTTTTATATATATTTTTTTGTTACATAACTTATGTTTATTATTTAATTTTCTATTTGTCTAGTACAAGAGGGTACTGTAAAATACCGGAGTCATATTCCTTGTATGTGCTCACATACTTGGCAAATAAAAGTGATGCTGATTCTGATTCTGAACAGGATTGAAGACAAGGGGCAGCCCTGACGGAGTCCAACCCCACCAGAAACGTGTCTGACTTAGTGCCGAGGTATGCGACACAGCTCTCATTTGGTCGTACAGGGACCGAACGGCTCGTAGCAACAAGCCCAGGACCCCATACTCCCGCAGTGCCCCCACAAAGCCCCTCGGGGGACACCGTCATAGGCCTTCTCCAGATCTACAAAACACATGTGGACTGGTAGGTCATACTCCCATGACCCCCTCAGCAGCTCCGCAAGGGTAAAGAGCTGGTCCGCTGTTCCAAGACTGGGACGGAATCCGCATTGCTGCTCCTGAATCTGAGGTTCGACTATCGGTCGGATCCTCCCTTCAAGCAACCTAGAGTAAACTTTCCCGGGGAGGCTGAGAAGTGTGATACCGCGGTAGTTGGCACACACTCTCCGGTCCCCTTTTTGAAAATAGGGACCACCACCCCGGTCTGCCACTCCACATGTACTGTACCCGATGCCCACGCGACACTGTATAGACGTGTCAACCAAGACAGTCCAATAATGTCCAGAGCCTTTAGCATCTCAGGGCGAATCTCATCCACACCTGGCGCCTTGCCACCGAGGAGCTTCTTAACTACCTCGGCGACCTCTGCCATGGATATGGACGAAGATCCCCCCAAGTCTTCAGGCTCTGCCTCCTCCATAGAGGATGTGTTTACCGGGTTCAGGAGTTCCTCGAAATGCTCTTTCCACCGTTCGACGATATCCCCAGTACGGGTCAACAGTTCTCCACCCCGACTGTACACAGCCTGAGCGAAACCCTGCCTCCCCTTCCTGAGGCATCGAACGGTTTGCCAGAACTTCCCCGAGGCCGACCGAAAGTCCTTCTCCATGGCCTCCCCGAACTCCTCCCACACCCGAGTTTTAGCTTCCACAACCGCCACAGCTGCCGCCCTTTTGGCCAGCCGGTACCCTGTCAGCTGCTTCGGGAGACCCCCGAGCGAACCAGGCTCGAAAAGTCTCCTTTTTCAGCCTGATGGCCTCCCTCACCGCTAGTGTCCACCAGCGGGTCTTTGGATTGCAGCCGCGACAGGCACCAGTGTCCTTCAGACTACAGCTCCTAGCAGCTGCTTCTGCAATGGAGGCTTTGAACATGGACCACTCAGAAACCATGTCCCCAACCTCCCCCGGGATGCAGGAGAAACTCTTCCGGAGGTGGGAGTTGAAAATCCTATGGACAGGGTCCTCCGGCAGACGTTCCCAGTTCACCCGCACTACACGTTTGGGTTTACCAGGTCTGTCCAGCAGTCTTCCCCGCCATCGGATCCAACTCACCACCAGGTGGTGATCAGTTGACAGCTCTGCACCTCTCTTCACCCGAGTGTCCAAAACATACGGCCGCATGTCTGACGATATAACTATAAAGTCGATCATCGACCTTTGGCCTAAGGTGCTCTGGTACCAAGCACACTTATGAGCAACCTTTTGCTCGAACATGGTGTTTGTTATGGCCAAACTATGACTAGCACAGAAGTCCAATAACAAAATACCACTCGGGTTCAGATCGGGCAAGCCGTTCCTCCCAATCACCACCTCCAGGTTTCTCCATCGTTGCCCACGTGAGCGTTGAAGTCTCCCAGGAGAACTATGGAATCTCCGGGCGGTACCCCTTCCAGGACACCACCCACAGACTCCAAGAAGGCCGAATACTCTGAACTGCTGTTCGGCGCATACCACAGACAGCAGTCAGAGTTTTCCCCTCTGCAACATGAAGTCGCAGAGAGGCGACCCTCTCGTTCTCCGGGGAGAACTCCACCAAAGCGGTGCTCAGCCAGGGGCTTGTGAGTATCCCCATACCCGCCCGGCGCCTCTCACTTTGGGCAGCTCCGGAGTAGGAGAGAGTCCAACCCCTCTCCAGGATTCTGGTTCCAGAACCCTCGCTGTGCGTGGAGGTGAGCCCATCTATATCTAGCTGGTATGTCTCCACCTCCCGCACCAGCTCAGGTTCCTTCCCCGCCAGTGAGGTGACGTGCCACGTCCCCAGAGCTAGTTTACGCCACCAGGGGGCGGGATGCCCAGGTGCCTGCTCCTGCCTACTGCCCGGTGAACATAGCCCCCGACCCCGACTTCCTGCCCTGTAGGTGTGGGCCTACTGTGCCACAAGAGTGGTGGTTGCTGGAAATGAGCCTCTGTACTCCTATGTAGATATTCCATTAAAAATCTTTCCAGCGAGAGTACTCATTTACCACATTAACAATGTCTAGACTATATTTCTGATTAATTTAATGTTAACTTCATAGAAAAAAATGCTTTTCTTTCAAAAATAAGGACATTTCTAAGTGACTCCACACTTTTGAACGGTAGTGTGGATCACAAACTCTAACATAACGTTGTCACATTCAAACGCAAAGTAGGAATTCTGAACATGTTAACTGTGGATGACAATGTGGAGTTCTGTTGTCCTCCTCGTCTTGTTTTGCCTAGCCGCGCTAGACCCAGCTCTTAACCCTTGCCACCCGAAAGACGCTCTGGAGCGTTTCTTGTTGCGCCGCGGTAATCAAAACAAAGCAGGAAAATGAAGCGTCGGCGAGTCTCCCTTTAAACGTGTGCTGAAAGTACACATTCTGAACTTTCTACCAGTTTTTGAATCAAGTTGATCGGCCAAGTAAAACCAGAGATATGATCAATAATAAACGCCACATTTTTTACCGAACTTCACCGGAGCTATTTCCAGCGTCTTTTATGCGCCGCGAAATTTTGAACTTTGGACTCTGCAGAGAGTCCTCTCTGCTGAAAGCATCTGGTGAGAAACACAGACCTTTGGAGTTTTGCTTGGTGTAGGAAGGAAAATGTGGACGCAGATTTTCACAAACCTGGCGTTCTCTGGAGTAAAAACGAACTGGATTTCCCCAAAGGTGACTGAGAAACTTGGAGCTGAGTGACAGAAACGCTCTGACGGGAGCGGCCGCACAGACACGCCCCCAGTCTCTGTGTTCATTGTAAGAGAGTGGAATATTCTAGAAATACACAGAGGAGAGATGGCCAAAGTGCGGATTTGGAACTTTCTATCATTTTTTAATTTTTTTTAGTCAGGTGATAGTTATAACTCTTGGGAGAGCAGCACGTCCTTCACTGGCTTTGGCCACAGATCACTCTCTCTGCTAGACACCAAAGATGCACAGAAAATGAAGATTTGTTCAGATGTAATATATTACTGCTACTACTACTACTAATAATAATAATAATAAAATAATAATAACAATATTATAAAAATAAAATAATAATTAATAAAACAACAATAATAATAACATTCATAATAAACATATTCTAGCAATGGAGAACACCAGGACTCTGGATTCTCCCTGTGGTCCTAAAGACTGTTTCTATTGTTTTTGTTCATTGTAGAGATTGTGGTGGACAGAAAAAGCTTTTTGGAATGGTACAAATTCATTTATGTAAAATTTATTGTGACTCCTATGATTTGTAAATAGTTGTGCAAAAACGCCTAAAAAAATTCCTCCATTTTAGTGCAAATAGTGGTATAGAACTGTGTTAACTGCTAAATTTGTACATTATTTTATGACAAACAATTTATATTTACATTATAAGTTCTGAAAAAGATTCGTTACACATGTTTATGGTGTCCACAGCAAAAAAATCTAACTTTTTTCTACTCGGATTTTGTATTTTTTCTGCTATTTTAGGTCAAGTGTGTCCATACATTATATCAAAATGTCTAAATAATTATAGAATGACACAGGTGAGGTTGTGCTGAAAAAAAAGATACCAAGCAAAGCAAGATCAACAGCTTTTAAGGTGAAATATAAAGGTAAAATCAGAATTTGTCAAAAACGGACCTAAACCCCCCTAGGGCCCTAAGGGTTAAGACATAAGGGTCTAGGAACGCTTGACAGGGAGGGAGGCGGGCTAAAAGGTTGTCTTTCAAATCCCTCTGCAGCAATTGGGTAGGTATACAACCAATCAGTGCAACGAATAGGCTGACGTAGTTCCTAGAGCGCCGGATTGTGGCTAAGTCCCATTAGCTTCCCAACCAGCAGAGCTAACTGGTATATTAAGGATTTGCCATATCCCGTCGGCATAAGTCCAAATACGTCTTTCTTCTCAATGAAACACTTCAGTGTCGTCCTTTGTTTATCTTTCAAGTTGAATTTTAGCTTCAAATCTTTAAGGGCTGTGGCCAAAGCCGAGTCAAAAGATAACTGTTTATTGTGCGCCGGTTGTTTCTGTCAGAATCGTCACGCCTCTGTCGTCACTTAGTTACGCCCGCCTTCTGACTCTGCACTTCATGGTGATTGGTCCAGCCAGTTTTAGGAGCATCCAACCTCGAGCCTTATGGAGGGTAACTAGACCCACCCTGGCAGAGAATTAAATTCGTTGCTGTGGGTTGTCTAGCGCAGCTAGGCTAGGTCTTGTTTCTGTCTATCTGAAAAAAATAAACCCACCAGTATCTCTACTTTCAGTTCTATTTTGGTCTCCACCAACTTCTGAGGGACATTTTTGACTTTTAATGTCACATTGTTCCACTGTGTTCACCAGAGAGCTGCTAACAGTATCTTTGTGTTGTTTGGCAAAGCAGGTAGTGACAATTGATTTATCAGAGTTGGGTTTTTTTTGTTTTTTTTTGGTTGTTGCTGAAACCAGTTCCTAGTTGTAGCTGAAAAATTACACTAATGACTGCGAGGTGACAAACAGTACAGTTCTGAGTCACAAAATCAAGACAATGGATTTTTTTGAACAAATATATTGTTCAAAAATTACTGATTTGATCAATATCTTTGGTGCTTAAATGACCTCAGTTTGGTATTTCTAACTTGTGCAACTTCCTTCGTCTGTGATAAGAGTAATATGCATTGAAATCCACTACTATGCAAAACTTGCAGGAGATAAAGAGTTTACTTTACAGTTTGCAAGGGAGTAAATTTGCTTGTGAAGGAGAATTGCTTTTATGGTCACATTGCTGCTGTAACTTGAGGAAATGATCATTTACTGTTTACTCTCCTCTGAGTTCTTGATGATCTCAGACATCCCGTCACAAAAAATTTGGCTCACGTTGTTCGTCATTTATGATCCCAGCAGTGTTCCCAACCCAGACAAATAAAATCCCTAATCTAATCACATTGATACTTTCAAGGCAGACGGTCCTCTATTAACCAGATGGTGTATGAAAACACACGGCTGCTTCCCGTCTCTAACCACGACTGAGCAGTTTTTAAATTATCTTGAATGACTAAATGCAGCAGTCATGTTTTAAGCACTTAATATTTTAGCTGAAATGTTTGATTTTGAAAAGTAAAATCTTATATCACTGCTGGGTCATGATCCATGTATTTACTGAGTGGTGTGTGTGGCTGGGGGCAAAACAGACAGAGATTCTTAAATTAAACATTCCCTAAGAGTCTTGTAGCAACCACATTCTCATTAAATATTGGATTTAAATTTGAGTTGCAAACACTCTAGGATCCCAAATATGAATAAGATGAATCAAAAACATGTATTTTTATCGTATGCATGAACTTTTTTTGCACATTGAATTTGCTGAAAAGTAGCCTAGCCGCGCTAGACAACCCATGGCAACGAATTTAATTCTCTGCCAGGGTGGGTCTAGTTACCCTCCATAAGGCTCGAGGCTGGATTCTCCTAAAACTGGCCGGACCAATCACCATGAAGTGTAGAGTCAGAAGGCGGGCGTAACGAAGTGACGACAGAGGCGTGACGATTCTGACAGAAACAACCGGCGCACAATAAACAGTTATCTTTCGACTCGGCTTTGGCCACAGCCCTTAAAGATTTGAAGCTAAAATTCAACTTGAAAGATAAACAAAGGACGGCACTTAAGTGTTTCATTGAGAAGAAAGACGTATTTGGACTTATGCCGACGAGATATGGCAAATCCTTAATATACCAGTTGGCTCCGCGGCTCCACTGGTTGGGAAGCTAATGGGACTTAGCCACAATCTGCCGGTGCTCTCGGAACTACGTCAGCCTATTCGTTGCGTTGATTGGTTGTATACCTACCCAATTGCTGCAAAGGGATTTGATAGACAACCTTTTAGCCCGCCTCCCTCCCTGTCGAGCTTCCCTAGACCCTTGTGCCGTCAGAAACATGGGTGTAGCATGGCTAAGGAGCTAAGCTGAAAAAGCCAGAAACAAGATATGAAAAACAGTTATAGGAACAAAATTAATGAGCCGGTGTATACTACAGATCGAAAAGTTTGAACAACCTTCTCATTTAATGTTTTTCTTTATTTTATGATTATTTACATTGTAGATTTTCACTGGAAAGCATCAAAACTATGAATGAACATTGGAATTATATAGTAAACAAAGAAAAAAGTGTTGAAATGAGACTGGATGGTGTGCTTGAGGTCATTGTCCTGTTTGAAAAATATATGATGGTCCAACTAAACGCAAACTGGTTAGGATGATGTATCACTGCAGGACGCTATGGTAGCCATGGCTGGTTCAGTGTGAATTCAATTTGAATAAATCTCCCAACAGTGTCACCAGCAAGGGCACCCCCACACATCATAACCTCCTCCTCCATGCTTCCACAGTGGGAACCATGCAGTAGAGACGATCCATTCACCTTTCTGCATGCACAAAGACAACCAAAATTCTCAAATTTTGACTCATCAGATGAAATCACAGATTTCCACTGGCTCTAATGCCCATTCCTTGTGTTTCTTGGCCCAAACAAATGTCTTCTGCTTGTTGTAGTCCTTAGTAATGGTTTCTTAGCAGGCTATTTGACCTTAAAGGCCTGATTGGTGTAGTTTCCTCTGAACAGTTGAATGTAGAGATATGTTGCTACTAGAACTCTGTGTGGCATTCATCTGATCTCTAATATGAGGTGCTGTTAACTTGCCATTTCTGAGGCTGGTGACTCAGGTGAACTTATCCTCAGCAGCAGACGTGACTCTTGGTCTTCCTTTCCTGGGACGGTCCTCATGTGAACCAGTTTCATCGTAGCTCTTGATGGTTTTTGTGACTGCACTTGAGGATACATTCAAAGGTTTTGCAATTTTCTGGACTGACTGACCTTCTTAAAGTAATGATGGACTGTCGTTTCTCTTTACTTAGCAGATTAGTTCTTGCCATAGAATGGATTTTAACAGTTGTCAGATAGGGCTACCAACTGTTTACCAACCTGACTTCTGCAACTGATGGTCCCAACCCCATTAAGAAGGCAAGAAATTCCACAAATGAACCTTGACAAGGCACACCTGTGAAGTGAAAACCATTTCAGGTAACTACGTCATGAAACTCATGGAGAGAATGCAAAGAAGGTGCAAAGCAGGAATCAATGTAAAGGGTGGGTATTTTGAAGAATCTAAAATATAAAACATGTTTCTACGTATTTCACACTTCTTTGTTTACTACATAATTCCATATTTGTTCATTCCTAGTTTTGATGCCTTCAGCGAGAATCTAAAATGTATATACTCATGAAAAGAAAGAAAAAACATTAGTGAGAAGTTGTGTCCAAAACTTTGACTGGTAATGTAAGTAGTATAATGTAACAACAGTGTAGTATATTTTCCAAGATTAAAGCACCATCTGTCTGTGACACCTGTGTTTCATTCCTTCACTTGTAGCCTCGAGCTTCAGGCCCGTTCCACTTGACCAGAAATGATGGGCAGGGTTATCAACAAAACAAAACCTATTGACCTAAGTGCTGAGGGAGATGGCAGATATGATAGGAGGTTGGCAGAATTCACGCTCAAACAAAAGTCAATATTTGTCCTCAGTTACTCTGTCACACGATGTCTGCATAAGCCTCATTCAAATAATTGCCTCAGTGCTTGCTGTAGCCCCACTCACAAAAAACGCACACTGGGTGCCTTTCAAGATCACACAGGTACAGTGCACCTGTATCCTCTCATCCGTTATAGCACTGTGATCTGAAGTTAAGAAAGCAAAAAGGCTAAAATATTATCTAACTCATTTGAATTAACTTCAATATATAAAGTCAGTGATTTTTATCTACCCAAGATGACTACTAAACCTGTATGCTGCAGAAGTCTTTCAAAAACTGCCAAGGCAGAAGTTTCCCTGGGAACTCAGGCTGGACAGATAACTGATGTACTTCGTGAATGGTGGCAGGATTTCAAGGGAATATAAAAGTAAGAGCCAATCTCCCATTCATTAAGACAGACAGAGACATTTGAATCTTTAGACATGTGACATTTCTGTGGAAATGGTTTGTTTCTGAAGAAGGATGCCAGAGTGATATCGAACACTATTTGAGAGTTCATTTGCAAAAACAGGTAACTCCGTTTTCAGAAAACTCATTTTTTTATTGTTTACTTGAGATAATAATAATACTAATAATTTATTTTTTCTCTATTTTGTCATGTATTTTCTACTGAGTCAAATCTACTCAACTTCAGTTTGATTGATATTCTCTCAAGTAAAACAATAAAAAAAGTTTTCTGAAAATTTATCAAAACGGAGTTATCTGTTTTTGCAAATGAACTCTTCATTTGTTTTTGAATATCAGCAAGCGTGTGTGCACACCTCATCTTTCCAAAACAAGCTTAAGACATTTAATTCACCTTTTCATTAATTCATGCATGTGTGTTTGTGTATAAGACCGTTGATCTATAGCTTGTTCTCTACGCTTGTACTAGTTTGTAAATTGCTTTTGTGTATTTTGCTTTTCAAGTAAACTTTATTTTTAGATATAAATTAATCTGCTTGTGTTGGAATTATGGCTTAGCTCATGATTGTCTTACAGACTAACATTACATAGATGCTAAGTCAGTCTGTCAGTCCACCAGGTTGATCCAGACTGAATTATATCAATAAATATTGTATGTGGTGCCATGAATGCTCCCCTGAATATGAACCCTATAACAAATGTCATCATCAGTTATTATTCACATTTGTGATTTTTAGAGAAATGTTATAAAATAACCTTTGATCTGTTGCCATCATCACGGCAAAATTTAGGAACTCGGACATGCTACCTTTCAAATACAATGCTAGACATGCATTTTGGCCTCACGGTTCCATGTGGATATGCCAATTAAAGTTGTTGTTTGGGGTTTTGTAAGTGTTTGTTCGAGGTCTTCACAGTGGCTTGATGGTTAGCACTGACTCTACACCTGGGCTGTTGTCCATAGGTGTGAACATGAGTGTGATTATTTGTCTGTATATGTAGCCCTGTGACAGACTGGTGAGCTGTCCAGGGTGTCCCCTCCATTCACCTTAAATCAGCTGAGATAGACTCCAGCATCCCTGCAACCCTGATAAGGATTAAGCGGTGCATAGATAATGGATGGATGGATGGATGGATGGATGGATGTTTTCCAGGCTTTTGCATTCATTTTTCTTATTCTTTATTTTGTATTTTTTAGGCAAATTAAGACCTCAGACCTGTCAAAACAAAGAGACAGAGAGAATACCTGTCATCCAATAGCTGTTATAACTTCAAAACTTTGATTTCAACAAAGATTTGTGGGATGTCAGCCTTTTGGTGTGGCTACAGGACAATATGGTTTGCTCTAAGAGGACTGAGCACTACACTTCATGTCACTCAGTGAAACAGTTATTTGGATAATACAGTCTGGACAAAAATGGGATCATGACCAGCATGTTTGACTGTTTCCATAAGGTGTCTAAGGTCCCTAAATGGCATAAGCTTATGTTCTGTCTGGAGATGGAACACTCAGCATATTACACCTGCAGGTCTGAACTTCTCCTGCTGTAAATTTTCTTGTTGATATGGAGTGAAGCATATGTTTGACCGAAGTGCAAGTCTGTAACTGCTGGGACTCAACTTTAGTTACATGATACTGTCAAACCCTGATGGAATTTGAAGATGCCTTCCAGTGAAAAATCCAGTTTCCTTAGTTTTTGACACATGCATTCAGTGTTTTTTTATGTGCTTGGAAGATACACTATGAGCAAAATAAGCAGTTAATGCCACAGCTGAGCATTTCATATACAACAAGAAAAGTGCTGAGAGAGCGCAGTACTCCACCAAGGCTGCTCAGTCCTATGATTTCCAACGGATGAAATCTTCAAACAATTTGTGGTACGCAGCACCGGATTTGTAGTAGAATCGCAATCATGTGATCACAAACAGGCAATTGATGGAGTGTTCACTTGTAGTCATAGTTACAGTGACGCCATGCAGCTATCTCGCAATGACACAGAAATCTTAAACAAATCCCTGGATCCAGACTGTAAGCCGCATCACTGCCAAAATCTAATCAATCGATCCATGTGCCATTTCTGACCTTCCCTGAAAATTTCATTTAAATCTGTTTGTGCATTTTGAGTAATGTTGCTAACAGATGACAGACAAACCAACGCTGATGATCACGTAACTCCGCCACGCTCCAAATCAACTTGTTTGACGCTCTCCATATGATTACTCCTCCTCAGAATCAGTTTCAGTTCAGATGAGTATGGCTGAATCACTCCAATATTACAACTTGCCATTATGTAGCATGGAGTGATTTTAGTGTTTTAGTTTTTGAGCTGGTGTGCTCCAACTGCAGTGAGTGGAGATGGATGCAAGGAGTAAGAATGGAAAACATTATTTTCAAGATTTAAAAAAAAAACATTCTAAATCAATAAATAGAAAGTTACATTTTTTTAAACCTTCTGAATATTTAGTTTGATACACAGAAATGAGCATTTAGCAGTTTAATAAATGACTGGTGAGGGAGTTTAAGGTGAAAATGGAGAGGAAGTGTAACGTACACTACCATCCAAAAGTTTGGGGTCACTTACATTCACACTGCAGGGCTTAATGCTCAATTCCGATTTTTTTGTGAGTTCGTTCACATTTCCAATTAAATGCGACTTGTATGTGATCTCCTGTGTGAACCTCACATGACTCAAAAGTGTCCCGCATGTGCAGAAGAGGACACAACAACGACATGCAGAGTGTTCAGTGTTTACGGAAGTAAACATGGACGCTAACAGTAGAGCATGTCTGGCCATTTTAAAGTTGTTGTCCAGCCGGAGCCAGCATATTTATAACTTAATCGTTTTAAGGAGAAGGTCAAGAAGGAAGAGAGACAGGATTTTGGCCCTGGTGTTTTGTGGGGCAGTGGCAGCGTCTGTCCGGAGAACTGTGTGGGTGCGGAGTCGCAGCCAGGAGTGGTGGGATAGTGATGTGAGAGGCTTTTCAGATGTGGACTTCATTCAGAATCTTCGAATGACAAGGGCGACCTTTACGTACATATGTGAGCGCCTCTTTTGGCACAACACGTCTTCGGCAGCCCGAAGACGTGTTTTGCTTGAAAGCAGAATAGTGACGTTTGTTGTGTACCAATGACGTATAGGTCGGATAAATGTGACTTGGCCGTTCAGACTGAAGTCGCATGGCAAAAGACCCGATACGTATCGGAATTAGGACCACATATCCAAGCGGCCTGGGTTGCATTTGAAAAAATCGGATCTGTGTCGTTCAGACTGTCATGAAAAGATCAGGTCGCATAGGGGCAAAAAAAAAAAAAAATCGGATTTGGGTCACTTTAGCCTGCAGTGTGAACGTAGAAATGTCCATATTTTATTTTTAATGAAAAGCTTTTTTTCCAATGAAGCTAACATTAAATGGATCAGAAATACACTCTAGACACAGTTAATGTAGGAAATGACTATTCTAGCTGGAAATGGCTGATATTTAATGGAATATCTACATAGTGGTACAGAGGAACATTTCCATCATCCATCACTCCTGTGTTCTAAAGGTACATTGTGTTAGTTAATCGTTTTGAAAGGATAATTTATGGGTAGAAAACCCTTGTGCAATTATGTTAGCACATGAATAAAAGTGTGAGTTTTCCTGGAACACATGACATTTTTTGGGGAACCCCAAACCTTTGAACGGTAGTGTAAAATAATCAGTTGGTGTTTGACTCCATCAAAGAAGACGATTAGTCACTGTTTCAGTGTTAATTTAATCATACAAATGCTTAATTATAGATACAGGGGGAAAAAAAACTTTATTTTGACAATTTCTCTTCAGATAAATGTGCTATCTTAGGACTATGTAAACTTTCATCCCATCCACTCACCATGCCACCCTCAAGTTCATACATAGTCGTAAACTAAAACTAGAGAATAAATCCAGCAAATTTCAGACCTCCTCACCATCTGTCTCTCACACTCACAAACACACACAAGCAACCCCACAAGAAGAAAGTGCACGCACACGTAAAAGAAAAAAAACCTGATGTGACTAACAGATTCAACAGTGTATACTGTTTGGGAGGAGGACTCTCAGATGATTCATGAATACAGAAAAAGCAGAGCTGCAACACAGAATGCTGGTGAATTTACAAATGGTACAGGTTATAACAACAAACTTTAAATATTTTGAATGGCATTCAGATGTTCATAGAAACAACTTCGAGTAACTTTGATCAATCAAAGTATCAAAACAAATACAAAAAAATCTGTTTGAATTCCTCCTTGTGAAATAAACCGTACCGGTATCACAGATTTCTCTTAACAAATTTTTTCCATTTTATTTTTTAAGCCAAAAATACATGAAAACCACTTTTGGACATAATGACTGAAGCTGAAAAAAATTCAGGGGTAACAGCAGTCAAACTCATTCATGTCATCAAAATAACATATTTTAAACATCAGACACTAGTGCAGTGATGAAACGGGTGAAAATGTGTACGTTCAATAGTTTGAAAACAAAACCTGAAGCTGTCATGAAACAAATGAAAATGCTGGTGTCACAATCCACAATAAGCCAAAAATCTCTCCTTTTCCTCATTGGAGGTGGTGGGCAGCGCTGTGCAAATAGCAGTAACAGAACACCGGTGCTAATAAGGCAGATGCAAACCATCAAATTTCAGATCTAGATCATCTACCAGGGTCAAACTACAAGCTCATTACCTCTTCATTTGTTTTTACAGTGTAGCATGGTGTCAAGTAAAGTTTGAGTTGGTCGACTGATTTTTAGCACCACCTGCTGGCTACAAATGGAACCTTTTGAATCTGCAGTGCACATAAAGACAGCAAATAAATAACAGGGTAATTATTGAATCAGTTCATCCAAGCATAGAAGAACCACTCAAAAATATTTCTGAGGTACATGCTTATTAAAGCTCTCTCCATATTGATGTGTACATGTCAAGTCATCCTTTGCCCAAGTAGTATACACTATTTAACGTCAGTTAAATCCAAATAGAAACCATTAACATACATGCACACCTAACAGGCACGCACACATATATATACATTTAGTACACATACTGTAGACGTAGACTCAGAAACTACAGTCACTCACCAGGCAAAATAGATTTAAATGGCTTTTTCAACCCTTCCTCACACCTCACTTACTCAAACTCACTCGCATCCTTTTTGCGCTTCAGCATCTATTTAAAGCAAAAACCCACCCTACAAAACACACACATTGTCCCATGCAGTCTGAACCAGGCACCTGCAGACTGTGTGGCTTGATGACAGCACAGATTAGTGTCTTGGCTCTCTGGGTTTTATCTTTGGGAGAAAAATGGGGCTCCTACACAAGAATCAACATTTTCTATGCAAAGGTGCAGGAATTTCTCTCCTCATCTTGGTGCTCAGGAACATCTATCTGATCAGTCTTGAATGTATAGACTTCTTCAGATGTGATTTTTCTGGACAAAAATGGAGTGTTCCTACATGTAATGTGGTTGTGTGACAAAATGTAAATGTTGCAACTTATTCAACGTATTGGTGTTTCAATGTGTTATCTGACCTGGCTCAAACACCAGGACTCCAGACAAGTCCAACACTGCTCAGTTTGAGTCTGAAAACATGAACACTGATAATTTTAGAGTTTAATGTGTAATACAGTAGATATTTGTGTCAATTTCCATGTCATCTCAGCCAACAACTCAAACAACTGTTTGAGATTGCACCCAGTTTGATGCTAAGAACTGTGAAAAAGACAGAATGAAGACAATTAAGTCTATTAAACCAGACTGGAGAACCTGAAACGGTAAAAAGGAAAATTCCATTTTCAGCCATATCCATTTGTTTTTGTTTTTTCAGAATTCCCAATTTTCAACTTGTAAACCTCATTACAATCCAAATCGGAACCACAAGTGGAAAGTTGACTTCTCTGAAAACTTTGATATTTCTCACCCAGCATTTGATTACAGAACTGTCTGAAAATAAACAAATGTGGATGCCTCATTTCAGCCAAGTCACACATTCAAATTAAGACAAACTTAATAGATGAGGTGCCATACTGTAAACAAAATCATCCATTTATGTTTGTCTGCTGATTTGAACAAGATGTGTTCTTAGAAATCTTTCCCATAATCCACCTGCCATCATACATGTGAATACAACTCAAAGGCAGATTTCAAGAACTGAATAACTGTCTTTGATGTCTGCCAATCTTTGGAATTTATCCATGAAGAGTCGTCTGGTACAACAGGTCATACTTGTTTTAACCATCTCATCATTCCCCTGGTTTGTGGTGAAACTAGGGCAAGGCTATCATCTAAAGGAGTGTGGAACTTCTCCACGTGCCTAAAATAAAAACAGTTTGGCATGGTGACAAAAAAAAAAAAAAAAAAAATCACAATTCGGTTCAGTTTTTGTCTTCTTTTAAACATTTATCAAGGCCTCAAAATGATCAATAACCACCATTCATTTTTGTACAGCTATGTGTTTTTCAAAATGTCAGACCTTGGTAGGAACCCCAAAGAGAGAAAGTATTCAATTGCCCATGGGATTACCAAATAGTATGCACATTGTTTAGGGTGATTTTCCCTTTAATTAGGCGTGTTTTACATTGGAAATAAAAATAGCTGTGTATGTATGTTTTTAAGGGTTTATAGCACTCTTAAATGAAGCATTCACACATGCGAATCCGGGTGATGATGTCAGGTGGGACATTTCACTGTAGCAGATGTAATCCATCACCTCACTGTCATTTGTGTTTCTGTGAAAAGGGCCATGGGTTTCTTGGAGAGAGGGTTCTCATGAGTCAGTATAAAACAACTGTTCCTCCACCCCCCTCAGACTCCTCTGCATTTAAGGACTCCCAGGGTGTTAAACTCGTCTACACCATGGGGGGGAGGGGGGGTGTCTTTGTCATTCTAGCTCTGTCCAAATGGATAGGGTCCGTGAATACCCTGTAAAAAAAATGAAGAAATGTTATAAGTCCGTAGTTTCTGAATTGTTTTTTCAATCCAACACTGATGATAGATGTAAAAAATTCAGAACGTGACACATATGCGAGCGCAGCACCTCTGAATTGTTGTATTTAGTTTTAGGGCAGTAATAGAACCTGCAGTACTTATACACACGTGGACAAAATTGTTGGTACCCCTCAGTTAAAGAAGGAAAAACCCACAATTCTCACTGAAATCACTTGAAACTCACAAAAGTAACAATAAATAAAAATTTATTGAAAATTAAATAATCAAAATCAGCCATCACTTTTGAATTGTTGATTAACATAATTATTTAAAAAAACAAACTAATGAAATAGGGCTGGACAAAAATGATGGTACCCATAACTTAATATTTTGTTGCACAACCTTTTGAGGCAATCACTGCAATTAAACGATTTCTGTATTTTGTCAATGAGCGTTCTGCAGCTGTCAACAGGTATTTTGGCCCACTCCTCATGAGCAAACAGCTCCAGTTGTCTCAGGTTTGATGGGTGTCTTCTCCAAATGGCATGTTTCAGCTCCTTCCACATATGTTCAATGGGATTCAGATCTGGGCTCATAGAAGGTCACTTTAGAATAGTCCAACGCTTTTCTCTCAGCCATTCTTGGGTGTTTTTGGCTGTGTGTTTTGGATCGTTGTCCTGTTGGAAGACCCATGACCTGCGACTGAGACCAAGCTTTCTGACACTAGGCAGCACATTTCTCTCCAGAATGCCTTGATAGTCTTCAGATTTCATCGTACCTTGCACACTTTCAAGACACCCTGTGCCAGATGCAGCAAAGCAGCCCCAAAACATTACTGAGCCTCCTCCATGTTTCACCGCAGGGACAGTGTTCTTTTCTTCGTATGCTTGGTTTTTGAGTCTATGAACATAGAGTTGATGTGCCTTACCAAAAAGCTCCAGTTTGGTCTCATCTGTCCAAAGGACATTCTCCCAGAAGCTTTGTGGCTTGTCAACATGCATTTTTGCAAATTCCAGTCTGGCTTTTTTATGAGTTTTTTTCAGCAGTGGTGTCCTCCTTGGTCGTCTCCCATGAAGTCCACTTTGGCTCAAACAACGACGAATGGTGCGATCTGACACTGATGTACCTTGGCCTTGGAGTTCACCTTTAATTTCTTTGGAGGTTGCTCTGGGCTCTTTGGATACAATTCCAACGATCCGTCTCTTCAATTTGTCATCAATTTTCCTCTTGCGGCCACGTCCAGGGAGGTTGGCTACTGTCCCGTGGGTCTTGAACTTCTGAATAATATGAGCCACTGTTGTCACAGGAACTTCAAGCTGTTTAGAGATGGTCTTATAGCCTTTACCTTTAAGATGTTTGTCTATCATTTTTTTTCGGATGTCCTGGGACAATTCTCTCCTTCGCTTTCTGTTGTCCATGTTCAGTGTGGTACACACCTTTTCACTCATAATCAGTCAGTCTGCCTATTTAAAGGGAGACAAGTAGTCACCCTGCTGTTTGGTGAAAAGGTGTGTACCACACTGAACATGGACAACAGAAAGCGAAGGAGAGAATTGTCCCAGGACATCCGAAAAAAAAATTATAGACAAACATCTTAAAGGTAAAGGCTATAAGACCATCTCTAAACAGCTTGAAGTTCCTGTGACAACAGTGGCTCATATTATTCAGAAGTTCAAGACCCACGGGACAGTAGCCAACCTCCCTGGACGTGGCCGCAAGAGGAAAATTGATGACAAATTGAAGAGACGGATCGTTGGAATTGTATCCAAAGAGCCCAGAGCAACCTCCAAAGAAATTAAAGGTGAACTCCAAGGCCAAGGTACATCAGTGTCAGATCGCACCATTCGTCGTTGTTTGAGCCAAAGTGGACTTCATGGGAGATGACCAAGGAGGACACCACTGCTGAAAAAAACTCATAAAAAAGCGAGACTGGAATTTGCAAAAATGCATGTTGACAAGCCACAAAGCTTCTGGGAGAATGTCCTTTGGACAGATGAGACCAAACTGGAGCTTTTTGGTAAGGCACATCAACTCTATGTTCATAGACTCAAAAACCAAGCATACGAAGAAAAGAACACTGTCCCTGCGGTGAAACATGGAGGAGGCTCAGTAATGTTTTGGGGCTGCTTTGCTGCATCTGGCACAGGGTGTCTTGAAAGTGTGCAAGGTACGATGAAATCTGAAGACTATCAAGGCATTCTGGAGAGAAATGTGCTGCCTAGTGTCAGAAAGCTTGGTCTCAGTCGCAGGTCATGGGTCTTCCAACAGGACAACGATCCAAAACACACAGCCAAAAACACCCAAGAATGGCTGAGAGAAAAGCGTTGGACTATTCTAAAGTGGCCTTCTATGAGCCCAGATCTGAATCCCATTGAACATATGTGGAAGGAGCTGAAACATGGCATTTGGAGAAGACACCCATCAAACCTGAGACAACTGGAGCTGTTTGCTCATGAGGAGTGGGCCAAAATACCTGTTGACAGCTGCAGAACGCTCATTGACAAAATACAGAAATCGTTTAATTGCAGTGATTGCCTCAAAAGGTTGTGCAACAAAATATTAAGTTATGGGTACCATCATTTTTGTCCAGCCCTATTTCATTAGTTTGTTTTTTTAAATAATTATGTTAATCAACAATTCAAAAGTGATGGCTGATTTTGATTATTTAATTTTCAATAAATTTTTATTTATTGTTACTTTTGTGAGTTTCAAGTGATTTCAGTGAGAATTGTGGGTTTTTCCTTCTTTAACTGAGGGGTACCAACAATTTTGTCCACGTGTGTAAATAGGCAGACTGACTGATTATGAGTTTGGAAACACCTGTGATGTCAATTAAATGACACACCTGAGTTAATCATGTCACTCTGGTCAAATAGTTTTCAATCTTTTATAGAGGTACCATCATTTTTGTCCAGGCCTGTTTCATTAGTTTGTTTTTTTAAATAATTATGTTAATCAACAATTCAAAAGTAATGGCTGTTTTTGATTATTTAATTTTCAATAAATTTTTATTTATTGTTACTTTTGTGAGTTTCAAGTGATTTCAGTGAGAATTGTGGGTTTTTCCTTCTTTAACTGAGGGGTACCAACAATTTTGTCCACGTGTGTAGGAAGCCACTCTGTCAATCTGGTTTTGAATTAATGGCTCATTTAAATGCTCCAACTGGCAAACAAAGTCAAATGCTTCTCTAGAGTCCACTTTAACCGGCCCAGAAGAGCTTCTGAGGTCAAACCGTACATAAGGTCTCAGCTATGAAAGTAGGAGACGATACCAAAAATCCATCTGAGGGATTCAGGTGATTGAGTCGCACAGCTGAGTAACCACATTGACAGATAAATTCAGTCACAACTTCTCCTCAACAAATATAAACTTAGGTTAAATAAGCTGTAGGTAAAATTTGTTACACATATTACAAAGAATTAGCAATGAGCTAAATTGTAACAATACTCACATGATGGTCACAGCACCTGTCATCGCTGATATTGATTTTATCAAGACTTTCAGCCATACTAGCACTAACTACACTCAAAACAAAACAAAGGCACTCACAAGAAATGAGGAAATGTCTTTGGTCTTTTTCTTCTTATGACTAGTGTGGGAAATAATGGAACATTTATCCTATTGGTTGTGCTACATCATTCTAAATCTAAAACCACTTTCAGACATGCACTCCTTCCTGTCAATCTGATTACATCTCAGTGTGTCTTCATCATGTCTGTGTGAGCTCCCTGGTCATATACAATCATACTGCATGGAACTCAGCAACATTTAGATATCACTTTCAACACAACAGAAGTCTGAACAGCATGTTGTCGCATTAACGGATAGACACGCAGATTTGATGAGCAACGTGGTTCTGAAAGAAAGTCACTTTGGTGAATTTCAATGTCTTTATGATAGCATTACTATAAATAACATTACAAAGCGGCTGTCAAGTACTAAGCATATATGAAGTGAATGTGGTGATGTAGGTTCAAAGTTGAGAAAGTATTTGTAATATTATAAATGTATGGTTTTAGGTACGCATACCTGGCCATAAGTCATCACGGAAAGATTGGTTTGGAGACCATTTGATGCCCTATTTACAGCATTATGAGACAGTCCATTCTGATCTTGCTGGATTGGCTCTTGTGTGCGTTCCCAGGCTCCACCAGGATCTCTGAAGCTGTTGTCAGTGGCATCATGCTTGTTCTTCTGTGGCGAGGCAAAGGGGTTGAAGTCTCCCTGGACATTGCGCTGGGGTTGGGTGTTGAACTCTGTCTCAAAGGAGGACAGCTGTTGGGTCACACCGAGGAGACCTCCAACTTCTACACTAAGAATCACCCAGATTACATCTGTGGGAAAAGAATTATGCACTGATGTGAGTTCACTATAGATGACTGAGTCAAGATACAGTACCAATTTACTAATGTTCTCTATGTTATACAGCTTTAGTCTGAATAATTTTGGTTTGGTGGGTCAAACAAAGCAACCTTAGGCTTACAGAAAATTCAGTGGAATATATCATAAACATAAAAGTTAGTTGTAGGTCTCATAAATTGACATGTTAGAAATGAATCAAATCATCTTGCTTTCCTACCTCCGTAGAATAATCCGGTGGCTGTACACATCCTCCACTGGCCTTGATACATGCCAGGATTTGTGGGACTTCGCATCTGCACACTCACATCTGATATTTCCTGGGGATCTAGAGACTTCACCATTACTGTGTTAACATGACCAAACTGATCCCCACCAATATACTTGAGACAAACCCCAGGTGGCCATGACTCTGCACCTACAAAATTCAGATATGATTTCAGTCACAGTTCAACTACAAAGACAGGACAGTGATTTGATGCCTGTTACATACAGATTGAGAAAGGCTGCCTATATAAGCCAAGAGTTCAAATATAGAGACATGCACCTGTGTTTTGTATCCTCCAGGTCTTTGTGAACGGTGTATCTGGAGGGACAGACTCTCCTTCGCCAATCGTCACATCTTCGACAAAGGACATGGATGGCGTGTTGACACTAGGACTTTCAAAGTCATAATATGCACCAATAGCAGCCTGTAGATTCCTGTTCCAATATAAAACAAAGGGCATGTTGTTGTTAATTGTTTATTGATAGTATTTCCCATCTATATGTGCAGTATATTCAAATAAGAGGTCAAGACACTGATCAACAAAAAAATAAATCTGTAATTATGTAATTGGCCTGCATGATATGAGGAAAATCTGCAGTGTACAATAACACTGTTTAGTACTGCAACGATGATACAACCGGTGATAAATCAACAAATACTTGAGTGACATTAGCTGTACAGTTCCCTTATCTGTCTTTACGTAAACATTGCTAACATTAACCACAAACAATGAATAGGTTATGCACACTCAATAATGAAATAAAATCATTTTAAACATTTTTCATTAAACAAATTGCATCTGAATACCAAACAAATCAAACAAAACATCCATTTAAATAAAACTTTAAAACTACAAGAAATTGAAGTTGAATTTTCCCTGATCCCTTTAAAATCTTTTCTTCAAAACTCAACCAAAACATCTGTTGACCCTTCCCTTGCTCTTCCTCAGCCATTACTCTTGCTGTCCTCACAGTTGCCACTAAATCGACACCAATTAATCCGAAGGTAGCAGACGGCCACCCGGGACTTGATCTGATTGGCCAAATGGTGTGAATGCTGAGTGTGAACGAGTGGCACGTGAAAATAAAATCATTTTTCTGTCTCACTGCAGACAGTGTATTACAACAGTTTCATTCTGCATGTTCATATTTCAATGAGGATAAAAAAAATAGTTTTTTGTGTTTGTCTGCACTATTGTGTAACTTGGCAAGCGAAAATGCCAATTTTCATTAGTTGGAGCTTCTGAAATGTATTACTATAGTGATTTTTGTTATACTTCTAAATAGGGCTGGGCGATAAATCAAATTAATTCGATTAATTCGCATTTTTAAAACCTGATGATTTGAAAATTTGCCAAATCGTAAAATCGAGGCGAGCTTAAATTATATGACAATACAGAATCTTCTTCTGCCTTTTACGACTTGTGCACTGGCGTTTGCTTCCGCCTCTCATCTCCTTCCGCCAAAACACTCACACCCACGTCACGGTGGACACAACAGCAGACGAAGAGTTGGTCGCGAGAAAAGGACCTCATGTTACATCGATTATATGGAAGTGGTTCGGCTTTGACAAGACTGACACAGAGCAAACTACAGTCATGCAGTGTTACCAACTTAGCGACTTTCTCGCTAAATCTAGCAACTTTCCAAAGCGTCCTAGCGACTTTTTTTTTTGTCAAAAGCAACTAGCAACAAATCTAGCGACTTTTTCTGCCGTTTTGGAGACTGACAGGAAAACTGGGATCATTCTGCAGTTACTGTTTTCAACAAGCAGCAGGTGCTGCTGTGAGCTTCTCCCCCTCCCAAAGCACAGGCTGTCAGTCCAATAACCCCGCAGCAGTCCCAGTGTCTGATCACTCCGCGGCCAGACGGCAGATGAATCGCGCATGTGTAAAGTCACTACAGATCCCATCCAGACTTACGGAGCAGGATATAAATGAAAATGTTTTCTTCACTGTCATACTAAAATAAACCACAGCATTTAGCTTCTAGTTCAAAAACATATTTTGGGTGTTTTATACTCACTTTTTGGTCTCTTCCAAAGCGTTATTCCTCTTTCTTACAACACTGATTACAATTACAGGCAAACTGGGAAATATGCAAATTAGGAGATGACGTCATTTAGCGACTTCTAGCGACTTTTAGGACAGTCAATAGCTACTTTCCTTACTGAGGAGTTGGCAACACTGCAGTCATGTGCAAGGTTTGCAAAAGTACTGTGAAAACGAAGAGTAGCAGCACAACTAACCTCTTTCAGCACCTCCGTCAGAGGCACCCTACAGAATGGGGAAAAGTGGTCGCAGCTATGGGAGTGCGGCATGGCTAGCACTAGCCATAGCAAACAGACCGCAAAGAAACAACAAAAATCGATTAAAATCTTAATCGTCCAAGATGACTAAAAAAAAAAAAAAAAAAAAAAAATCGAGATTTTATTTTTTGGCCATATTGCCCAGTCCTATTTCTAAAAGATTAAAAATGATTGGAGTTTGGACTGCTGTCATTTAAGTTGTCCGTACATGAGCATTTTGGCTTTCCTGTAAAATACAGTGATGATGGAAGAAAGGTTGTGGACAAAACTATAACTGTGTGTAGGCACTGTGGCATGAGAAAGCTGTATAAGAGTGGAAATACATCGAGCATGACCACCTATATGAAGCTACATCACCCGGATCTGTCAGTGACAGGAGCCAAGACGAAGGCTGCTCTACAACCGCTTATCAACACGGCATTTAACAGCTGTTTCGAAAATTGATACGATCCATGACTCAAAACCGTGAAACAATCCAAACCATGAGTTTTTTGATCTGTTGCACCCCTACAGACAAATGTAGACTTTTAAAACTGACTGCTCATACACATGCAGTTCTGTTCATACTTTCATAGTTTGCATAGGCCTGAGCTAACAGTTGTATTGCCCCTCATATCGAACACAAGAAACATATGGCAATTCTTACAGGATATAGCAGCTACTTACAGACTGTAGCACTGTGTCAGTGATTATTCCTGAGGTATGTTGAACACAGTAGACGGACATAACACAGAATTTCTAGAGAATTTCAGACTTCTCACTGTGTTTGGGCTAGTTTGATGGAAAGCATGTACAAATCAAAGCTTCTCAAAAGCCTTACAGAGACTACTTGCAGCACAACTGTTTCAGTGATGAATTATAAAGCTGTGCATACCAGAGAATCTCATCACACAGTCTCTCCTACAAACAAGGCTTTGCTTTGACCACCATTTATTTTACTTGCACATATGCAGTTGGGGTGCTTATGGTGTAGACAATCTGCAACTGCACTGTCACAAATTTTGGGCTGCATACAGACATCTTTAAACGTGTCTCTTAAGGATGACAATATTTACATCACATGTACCCTTGCAGCTGCAAAAAAAATAAATTGGCCTTAACAATAACAATATCCAACATAATAGATACTTCAACAATACAAATCAGAAAACTGCTCAACAGAAAGTTTAACAGTTTCATTTAAATGCATCAGATGCAAACACCCAAAAAACAACGCGACTTCGGTTGCATGAATAAATGCTAAGCATGCTTCCTCTCTGGGTCCCGACAGTCCATCATATACTTTGATATTGGAGTCCCTTCCCCTCTACTGTTCTCGCTGTGTCTCCTATGCAGAACTCCACTGTACTCCACACCTAAGAAACCTACTCTAAGTGGCTGGCTCCAAAATCAGACAGATTTGACATCAGGGTACAGATGGGACGGATAGGTCTCCACTGGCGATACCAAGTTTAGGCCAGCCACCTGAAATCATGACCTCAGCATGAAGTGGCTTCTTCCTGGTCACCCTCGACTCACCTCCAGGTCTGATTGTTTTTTTTTTTAATTTAATGTGGATCAAGAAGAGATTATTTCTTGATCCTTGTTTATTTTTATTTATTTGTGTACACATGTACTTATGCATTTTGGCATTACTGTGGTAATATTAAAATTATTACTTGTCTATCTTAACAAACAGGAGGAAGTCACCTAATCCAAAATAACCTAAGATATTTGAATTCAAATGAAATATGTTTTTCTGCTGATCTCTGTGAAAAATCTGTTATCAATAGTAATAATAATCATTACTATTATCAATAACTATCGATTCTGACTGAATTTTTTTAAATGCGATGCAAAACTTTCTAGCTACATCACCCACTCCCATTTCACTGTTGGATGGCTCATCAAGTCTATGTTTACACCTCCCACACTGCACTTTATAACACCTTTTATAACGCTTAGTCTAGTTAGTTTCACTTAGCCTGACCATTCTGTAAAGCACATAATTTCATTATCACTCTGCTAAGGGGAAAAATGCTTTAAATGGTGATGGACAAATTGTATTGGTGGAGCATTTGCACCCCTACCAATTATCAGTACAATGGCTAACCCCCGACCCCTCTAAAAAAAACTTGCACGGCTGCCTTACTGCACCAATCAAATCCTCTATAAAACTTTAAAATGTCATTGTGTTAGTGTATTAGCTCTAGAGGTTGTTTCCTGAAGGGAAAGGGATTTTGAAAATGAAGACGTGTAGGTATTTCGGGGGGGACTGCCTGAAATGTGTGACCGATCATCCAGTAAGTCAGACTACTGGCTGGTTTACAACTGCGTCACTGCACACCTCTAGTTTGTAACAAAGACATTTTCATATACATTGCTACTCTATGAGTTGAGGTACCTGTGATGATATTACTGGCATAGCCTCAGGTCTCCACATTTATTTGTTTTATCAGACAGAGCATCATTATCATGACTGTACCTGACAGTCAGGCTGATATTTATGTGGAAATACAGTGGAGTCATCCTTGCATAAATATGACCAATCTGCTACCTATGTTATCAAGAAACATAACACATATAGGTGCACAAGTACTTCCACAATATTGCTCATTTATTGCTGTAACCTCTGGATTCCTAAATAACTCCTTGTAGTGGGCAAATTCCAGCATCTGCCACGTGATAGTGTTATCTATCCAGTTTGACATGCAGATTCACAGACTTGATTTCATCCTCCAAAACAGAAACCGCTTTTAATTTCCGAAGGGACGCGGCGGATTTTGATTTTAAATGCAAGGCAATCAAACCCACCGGTCGTAGATGAACTAAAAGCATGAGTCCGGTAAATCAGCACCACAAATATGTTTTGATCGGGACCACTTGTTGTCGGCTGTTGATAGATCACGACTGGTTACGTCATGAGACTAACGTGAAGTGACTGGCGCTGCCTTGAGTTGTGGCTTCCCGAGGAGCGCTGTTTAACTGGCTGTGTTCACTATTATATAACATGGCAGATAATCTACACCGAGAGTTTCCTGCGCTTAAATTAGCCTGCTAGCTCGTTAGCTAGCATGCTCTTTGTTTTTATATCAGTTCTACCACCTTATTATAACTAACGGTCAGGAAAAACTTCACCGTTTCACTTCCGTTTGCCACCGAGAGATCGTTAGGAGTTAACTACCATTTCCCGTGTGGGAATGATGAAATAATCGCCTCGGCTGTTAACACCACCAACTTAGCACCGTGTGTGTCTGCTTCCACGTTTCTTAGCAGTTTCATGTATGCTAACTAGCTAATTATAAAGCTAGCTCCGCGTCATGTTGCTGCCGGACAACAGGCCCTCCAGTCCCCGCACTCACCAGTTGGTCATGTCCAGGAAGAAGGCGCAGCCGGCTGGGTTGAGCTGGAAACCCAGCAGCCTCTGGAACTCCGAAATGAGGACGTCCTTGTCCGTGGTGCCCATGCAGCTGAACTTCTGCATGAGCTCCGCGTCCACGTCCATGTCTGTGCCCTCCATGGATGGCGGGTGTCCCGTAGCGGAGACGGGGTGGTCTGGGGAGGGGAGGGGGGTCCTCTCTCAGTTGAGTCCGAGGCCTTGTCCAGCCATAACAACCAGCTCAACAACAACAAGCGCCAGTGCGCATGGCACAACCAGGGGGACGATGTTTGACGTTGCAACAGCGCGCGCGTCACCTTCGCCAATCACTTAGTGGGCGTCGACGTCATCTGTTGCTATTTGTAGCCCCTTTTTCATTGGTTTATCATTGAGGTTCATGTTGCTCAGATTTCAGCCCAGTACCAACACATAAATCACAATACTGACATCGGATCCAATAATTATTCCATCCATCCATCCATCCATTCTCTATACACCGCTTTATCCTCACTAGGGTCGCGGGGGGAGCTGGAGCCTATCCAATAATTATTCATTATTTATAAACAATATTTAACCAACAAAACTATCAGTCTCATCCTGAAATTCATTTATCGGTATTTGAACCATGTTGTATTATTTAGAACAGAAAGCACTACAGTGATGAATGCAGTTGTCCGTGGTTATAATCACCGAGCGACTGCAAGGAAATAGCGTTTCAGATATTCTGTAAATTTATATCATTACACACTGTTCAAATAGACTATTATATTGCCTCACAGTAAACATAAAAAATGAATCACCAGTAGCATAAACTACACCTTTTGAATTATGCCAGTTTAATCCAAACCATACAATATTATTGAAATGTTTCAGTGACACAGCAAGGTTCTTAAATCTCAAATTATTATTATTATTATTATTATTATTATTATTATTATTATTCTCCTCAGCCATCTCTGATTTCCTTGAAACATTTGAATCCTAAACTATGAATATTAAAAATGATATCTGTAAAATTTTAGATCAGTATGTCAAGAACTTTCAGAGATTTCAACTCATAATCAAAGATTATTTTGTTTACTTGTCAAAAACTGTAGATTCTAATTCAGCCACATGATGAGAAATTACAGCGAAAATTTGAGGATTTTATCTTTAATAGTTTCTGAGATATTCTCATTCCAACTAATTGTAATTTGCTCAAAGCATGTTGAAGGGTAATTTGAAAAAATGTGCATTTCAGAAAGTATTTGATATATCAAGCTAACATCACAAATGTCTTTATAAATATACATATTTTCGGCTACAAAATATTCAAATCAGAGATGGTCGGAGTAGAAACTGTTTTAAAAAATTTGCCAATTTTAATCAACTGGCCGACCACTGTTGATTTTTCTGTTAAATTGGCATTCTCCTTCAGTAAATATGATTGTACTCACAGTGATTCTAAATTGTCCGTAAGTGTGAATGTGAGTGTGATTGTTTCTGTATATGTAGCCCTGTGATAAAATGGTGACCTCTCTAGGGTATCCCCTGCCTTCGCCTTAAGTCAGCTGGGATAGACTCCAGCTCCTCATGACCCTGATGAGGACCAAGTGGTGTATAGACAATGGATGGATAGTGTCAGGAAATTATTTCTGTAAGACAAAGACTGTATTTTCGCTGTTAGTTCGTACCACATAATTTCCCGACACAAAATCAAAACTCAGTGAGGCTTTGAAGTCTTTCTAATCGTTTACTTGCAGCAAGGAGTACAGACAATGGATTACATCTGCACTGAGGCAGTCTCAGTGTCTTCACAAATAAATATACAAGAAATCTTCCTCCCCAGCACACCCCCACCCTGTTGCACTCCTCATTTCTCTCCTTCAGATTGTGAGGGAAGCATGGTCTCGTTCATCTCCACTTTCATTTCAAGGTCCTCTATATGTCTGAAACGCTAGCTCAGCCTGATACATCTTAAACACTTCACTCTTTATCCAGTATATAAAGGCCACAACAACAATTATCACACAGTTTAACAGATCAGGCTAAAATAAAATTTCATGTTAATAAATCATGAATTATAAAGTATAAATGTATTAATATATAAACTTGTCCGTATTTTTCCTAACAGATGGAGGGTTGGATGGATGTACTCACAGTCTGATAGTCCCTGAACTTGTGTCACTTAAACAGTGAGTAACAAACCTAACAAATCAAGTTGTTGATTTGTTAGATTTGCTATGATCTTAAAAACAAACCAAAAAGAACTACCAAATATGTTCCTTATGAAGGTAAAATTTCTTTGCAAGCTTATTTATTACACTCTACCTAACAAATTGACAACTGCACATGACATGCATATGTACTGTATGTTAGTATGCTCACGATGATCTTCTTAAGATATAAGATATATAATGTGTTGCAGATTCACAGCCTTCAGCCTCGGGTTCAGATAATTAATGTTTTTGTTCATGAATGACATCCAAGTTGCATTTTGCAGCTTACTATTATATGGATTTGCTAATATACAATATTGAATGTATTATTTGCACAACTTGTAAACCTGATACTGAATTACTAAAATGCATTTTTATATATGTTGCGCTTTTTTGGACTACTATGCTCCCATGACTATAACTGAAAATAAAAGGCTTTATAGCTACAGGGAAAAAAGAAACATTTCAGTCATGATTAATGCTTTCTCACAGTTACTTGATGTAATTAACTTTAAAAAATCATTCATATTCTCAAAATAACTAAATTATTGCAACTGGTTAATGTCATGTTTGAAGATGTCTGTTTTAAAATGTGTATATAACAGAAAAAAAAGAATTAAAACTGTATCTTTCATTTTCATCTGTTTTTTTTATTATTGTATAAGCAGACCTGAATGAATCGTGTTTTTGTTGGTTTTTTTTTCAAAGAAATGTACACTACTGTTGGAATTATCAACTGTGGGTTTATGACAACCATTTTTGATGCATTTTCTATTTACAGTAATTTACTGTCAAAGGAATTAAACACGAACTGGTCAAGGATACTTTTTGTCAGTTTTTTTTTTTTTTTTGCGATGGATATGCATAAATGAAGACTTGTATTCAAATACAAGTACATATTTGTTTATTATTGAACCGGGATCTTCATGTTGCTGAATTGGATAATTGTCGATTTGCATGATTTAATAACCATGTGTGATGCAGTGGTAGAAGGTGATGTATATTTACTACCTAATAGTATGAGACATTGTACTTGTATTGACATATTTGGTGACTTTGAGAAATGAATAAACACTATATATGGTTATACAATATATAAAACTAAATTAAAATACAGTTCACTTCAACTAACTACAACATTAAAATGATGTTTTCTTAATAATAGAACAGTAATAACAGCTCAGTAATATATTAATCCAACAAAAGACCTCTCTGCTGACCAAATAGTGCTTTTGTATTTACTTTCAGTACATTTTGACAAAAACGCTGGAGCACAAAAGTTGCAAAGATAGATTGCTTTTAAAAATAATATCTAAAGATGTCATATACGGTAGTTGTTGATTAATTATTGTTGTACTGAGGTATTGCAAACTGCACCGTTTTACTTAAAATTTTGGACTG
This sequence comes from Acanthochromis polyacanthus, assembly GCF_021347895.1. Taxonomy (NCBI): domain Eukaryota; kingdom Metazoa; phylum Chordata; class Actinopteri; family Pomacentridae; genus Acanthochromis; species Acanthochromis polyacanthus. The sequence goes on along the minus strand of NC_067117.1, from coordinate 36,058,285 downwards.
TTTAAACAACAAATTAAGTAATCATGAAAGATTTACCTAAAATAGTTGATGTTTTTAATTTGACAAGAGCAAAATTTCACTTTAAACTGTCATTTGAGACCATGTTTTTTCTTCGTCCAATTTTCAGTAAGCTGACGGTGAGGCGGAACCATCTGTGAGTTCGTCTTCATATCTGGTCGGAACCTTCATTGGGAACACCGGAATCGCGCTCTCTCGGCTGGGGTCGCTGTGAAACATGCCTAAGTAAGTTTAGATGTATTTATTGATATTGCTAAATCTTTCACTCTGTTATTTCAATAACGTTAATAATCGTTTATAGTTGTATTAAGTTGCGACGGGCGGAAGGTCAAAATCTGGAAAAAAATGTATTAAACCGAGTCGTTTTCAAATGTACGCCGGGAGCTTTGTTTGGGCTCTGTCTATTCACTGGAGTGAACCTCGATTTAAACGTTTACCACGTCAAATTGGCGCACAGGGCAATCGTAGCTCTTTGATATTCACAGTTTTTGTTATCTAGAGTTAATGAGCCAGGAGTAATGTAACATTTTATGATTTGAATTATAATGTGGTTGATAAAACATCTTAAATTCTAATTTAAAGTGATCGTTTGTTAGGGAGTTTTCGACCGTAACTCATGGTCTTTTTCAGCAGATTGAGCTTTCTCCGTTAGTTTGTTGAAAATATCTTTTATTTCAATATTTTAAGACCTTATCCACGTTTAACCAACATTGTCACCCTTTTTGGTTTGAAGAAATTGCTAAGTGTGCGCTCAGCATTTTCCCTGATTAAGACAAGATTGTATTTTAGTGGTACTTAGTGATAAATGCATAAGCAGTTTTGTTTCTTAACGCACAGTAACACCATTTTTACCTCCAGGTTCAACGTCCTAACTGGGACCAAAATGTTATTAAGTGACTGCAGCTGCCAAGATCAACGCATCCCAATAAAATAAGTAGTAAATAAAGTGAGAAGATCAGAGACATGATACCAACAACATCATGAGTTGCTTTGTTTTTTTTAAATATAAAATGTAGTCATTTAATTATTACTTTTCACTAGTTGTTAACTGTAAGTCAAAAAATCACAAGTGACATTTTACAGAAAATTAATTACAATTAAACAGATGTGCAACTAAAACTTACAGGATTGTGAATTGTCGTGGGTAAATATTTTCTGCAGAAGAGTAAACTTTTCTGTATGAGATATCAACCTTTCAAGTCAGACAATGAATTGTCTTGCTGGACTTTTGGCACAATGTAGGCATACTTGCACAGAACTCATTCCTAACTAAAATGCATTTCTATGAGTATTTTGAAGAGAATATTTAGTCAGGAGGTAATGATGGCTTCACTCATTTGTATTATATTTTGCTTGTTTTAAAGTGTTGTTGTTTGAAAACCTCTGCTGCTGTGGATCAGGATTTTTTTGTGTTAACCTCGGTCTTCACATTTCACAGGTTTTACTGTGACTACTGTGACACCTATCTCACACATGATTCGGTAAGTTGTGTTTGTATCAAATCAAATTATTTAAAAGCATGAAAAAATTCTGTTTTATTTGCTTCTGTTAAATATCTGTAATTTTATTCTGTTTCTGTTTCAGCCGTCGGTGAGGAAGACCCACTGCAGTGGCCGAAAACACAAAGAAAATGTGAAAGATTACTACCAGAAATGGATGGAGGAGCAGGCTCAGAGCCTGATTGATAAAACAAGTAAGCAAAATCCGTCTTGGTGTCCTGTGTAAAGACTAAAATTACTGCTTGGTTTGGTGTAGGGATGTCTTAGCCCTACATCTTTGGGGATGTTGAGCTGCTCACTGCTACTCTTTGTCTGCTTTGCTCCCTTCTGTTTACAAAATAAATTGCACATCAAAGATGCAAAGTGCATCCAATGAGCATCGTCCTAATTGTGTCACAACCAATAAAGCTTCTGCTTACTTCATGGGGAGTAGTGAAGTTTGGACAGTGCTGTTATTTATTTAATGAAATGATCTGCTCGATTCCTCTGAAAAGCAAATCATGTGCTAGATTGAAAGATTCAAAGATCACCAGATCGCCCACCCTTTCATGAATGCAATCTGTAGTGGCAGTATCATACTGATGATGATTTGTTTGGTTGTGCAGTCAACCGTTCACACTCTGAATGTGGGCACTACAAGCTTTTTTTCTTTTCCATTTTTAGTAGCCTGTTAGATGTGGACAGTAAAAGCCAGTTGCATATCCCACACAAGGCATGCTTTTGCACGTGTGTGGGATACCCAAGCTCTCTGCTTAAACAGTGCACTTTATACACCAGCTTACTTGGCCCCCTCTGAGATTACAAACCACTAATCCACACAAGATGCAAAGCTAATGTGTAGTGTTGTCCACTGTGTAGGCATGTGTTGTATTACAGTGTAAATTATCCTACACTGTCCTTGCTTATTGTCAATCACATTCCTTTTGCACCCTGTTTCAAAACCTAGAGCTGCAGCAGACAAGAGCATTGCATCCCACATTTTATACAATGTTGTGAAAGGTTAGAAAGACCCAATGTGTTGTTTGCATTTCATATACTGAATATGAAACACACTTCAGTTAATTCTTAACAAACACAAAACGGCAATGACAAGATTGTGTTCTGTACGTGATTCATACTCTACGCGAAATATTTGCTTGATTTTGTGTTTGTTAATGTGTCGTCTTTTCTCCCAACAGCGGCCGCGTTTCAGCAGGGAAAGATTCCTCCCACACCGTTCCCTGGTGGCCCTCCCCCAGGTGAGTCCATCGTCTTTCAGCTCTGTAGCAATTTAATTAACCAACCATAAGTCCTGGCTTTTTATAGTTACATTTATTTTTACACTTTGGTTTATAAAGTTTGGAGTCATCCAGACAGTTTCATGTTTTCCATGAGAACTCAGACTTTTTCATGTGCTAACATAACTGCACAAGTGTTTTCTAGTTATAAATTAGCCATTCAACTCTGTTAGCTAGCACAATGTAGCATTAGAACACAGAAGTGATGGTTACTGGAAATGTTCCTCTGTACCCCTATGGAGATATCCCATTAAAAATCAGCCGTTTCCAGCTAGAATAGTCATTTACCACATTAACAATGTCTAGACTGCATTTGTGATTCATTTAACGTTATCTTCACTGAAAAAAACTGCTTTTCTTTCAGAAATAAAAACATTTCTAAGTGACTCCAGACTTTTGAATGGTAGTGTATATAGGAAATACAGTCAGACTACTTCCGTATTTAAAGCTCTATTGAAGTGCAATTCATTAGAATAAGCAGCCAATAAAAATGTGAAACTGAACATTCCTGCAGGACGATATGTAGCAACCATCTGTGCTGTAATATGTCATTAACTAAAGCAAAGAAGAGATTTAAGTTGTATTCAGCATGTCCACTGGATGCAAATTAGTAGCATTTCTAAGTTTTGTAAGAGTCCTTGCTTCTGGTACTTTGAATTTCTAAGTTAGACAACAAATAGAGCACTGAGATATATTGGGCAAAAAATGCTAAAATATTTCATATGTCAAATTACAACCACAAAGCTAACCCACAGGAACAGAGTGGACATGCATGCTGAGCCACACTCCCAAGAGGCTGTGCTAGTGTTAGCAAAGGTCGCCTACTTGGTGTTTATGTGATTTTTGTTGACACCTGACAATTTACACAGTTAGTTCTGTCAGAAATAACTGCTTATTGAGCTCTCAAAATATTGTAATTCACTGTAAATGAACATGAACCTGATAATTAATGTACATAGTTTGACCTGCACACTAATATTTGCTGTTTGTACTACAGGTGGTCCTCCTCGTCCAGGTATGCTGCCAACACCCCCCATGGGAGGTCCTCCAATGATGCCCATGATGGGACCTCCACCTCATGGGATGATGCCCGGTGGGCCTGGTAAGACACATAAGGCCTCGCTGATGCCTATTTTGTGTAACTGGAACATGAATGAAATTGGTTGTAGAAACTGAATGTTTTTAGTTTTTTAGACATTTCAGATATATAGCCTCACATCAGACAAGTTTGTGTTAATTCAGTCAGCAGTAGTCACATGTAGAAAGCAGGCTGTTGACCTCAGGGTTTTGATTTGTTTGTATGCAGTTTGTGATGTCCTTTAATTCTCCTTCCTATCCGTAATAATGTGATTAAAAGAATATTTCTGTTCCCCATTTGTTTTTCTCATGAATGAAATAGTCTAGACAGCGATAGTAGTTGCCACCTTCATTTCCTAAGGTTTCTTAAAGTAATATATTTTTTGTTTATATCATATTGTGCTCTTGTTGTGACACTATTAGTCGACAAGAAAAGCACTCGGAGAGCACAGTACTCTGCCAGGCTCAGTCGTATCATTTCCGACGGCTGCAATCTTGAAAGAAATTGTGGCTGAAATCAAGGCATAGAATGTGCCCATTTATTATAGATGTACCCACAAACAGAATGACCTTGCACTGAGCACAGGTGTGTGTACGTGATGTACGGATACCGAATCGCGTCACCTAAATATGTAGCAGGCGGTGGGAATTGATGGGACTCGGAAACACCCCCACAATTTAAGCAATTGTTCCTTGTCTCATTTCCGATGGATATGTCCTGATAAGTCCACAGTGGTGGATTTGTAGTAGGATCACAATCATGTGATCGTCAGCAGGCAGCTGATGTAGTGTTCACTTGTTGTCATAGTTACAGTAATGCCATGCCGCTATCTCACAATGATACAGAAATCTTTAACAAGTCCATGGATCCAGACTATAAGCTGCATCACTGCCAAAATCTAATCACTTGGTCCTTGTGCCATTTCTGACCTTTTCTGAAAATTTTATTCAAGCCATTGATTCAATTCAATTCAATTCAATTTTATTTATATAGCGTCAATTACAGTCAAATCGTCTCAAGACGCTTTACAAAACCCATATGCCTGACCCCCAGAGCAAGCCCAAAGGCGACAGTGGCAAGGAAAACACCCTTTTAACAGGGAAGAAACCTCGAGCAGAAACCGGCTCTATATAGGGAGGACCCATCTGCCTGCTGGCCGGGCGGGTTGAGAGGGACAGAGGAGGGCAAGGGAGAGGGATGGGAGAAGAGGGAGGGGTGGGAAAGCAAGGAAAACACAACACACATTTGGATACATGCATGACAGGATATGTGACACAGACAAAGTATAAGCTAACATTGAAAACTGACTCATAATTTACTCTTATGATGTACGGCTCTGACATTAAACATACTCCATATATAGCTAGCAGTAAAATTAAAACAGTATGTAAGTTAGCATAACAAGTATAGTGAAGGCGATGCAGAGTTGAGTGGTGGAAAAAGGGAATTGGAAGCAGAGGGCTGGAGGAAGGCCAGCAGCAGCATCCCACAGTGGACATGATGGAGACGGGACCAGCTGGTAGAACATTGATCCGTTCAGAGTAATGTTTTAAAGAGACGGACAAACGTAAGCCAATCATCACATAACTCTGCCATTCCTTGGTGGAGTAATAAATAGAATATGGTTTAGCAGATTGTTGAAATCCATTCAAGAAAAAGTATAGTATTTACTGTTACCTGCTGCTCATTGTTAGTTGAAACCCTAATTACCATAAGAAAACAAGTCAGAGTGCACAGGTATCTCCATGTTACACTGGAACAGTTAATATCTGATAACAATGTAAGTTCCCACCCAGATTTAATGTTTTAAATATACCGATGTGTTTCTTGATGTAAGGCTGTTGTCAGAAATCAGTACCTAGCCTGCGTCTCCCATCACTGTGACATTTAGGAGGCATGAGGCCACCAATGGGAGGACCCATGCAGATGATGCCAGGACCGCCACACATGATGCGTCACCCTCGACCAATGATGATGCCAGTGAGGCCGGGCATGATGCGACCGGACAGATAAGGCGAAGTGGATTCTCTGCATATGTTTTTTTTTTTTTTTTATTGCCATGAACAGACACTGTCTAGTGAAGACAATTGGTTAAAGTCTTGGATTTATCAGTGCAAATTTTTAACATCTAGTCAACTTCTGTCCAACCTGGAACATAAGTCCCTGATTGTAATTATGCCACTTTTGTATAATTGCTTGTATGTTCTGGTATTTATTACTCTTCACCTCATTTGAATTAATTTCATATCCCTTATGTCTTCTCTAGCATACTGTTCAGCCCACACACTGAAAGAGTGTGTTTGATTTGACGATATTTGTTACTATATTTTTCCTGTGTTTTTAGGTTCCAAATGTTTTTTTTTGCATTGGTTTGAAAAAATAAAACGGTGATTTAAACTGGTTTAATTTGGATTTCAGTTCGTATCAACGGCTTATTTAAGGTTTCAGGCTCTGCACTAACAGTGGTGTTTTTAATTATTCTGGCTGATTAGACCTCTAGTCAGACTGAAGCTCTCTGGAGCACAGCTTTAAATGATGTGAAGTCATAAACCTAATGTACCAATAACAGTGATTACAGGGTAAGCTATCACTTGCAAAGAGAAGATGATGTTAATCCAACCCAGTATGTACACGCATGCACACAGTCCTGAGAAGAGCTCTAATCAGGCAGTGGAAGTGAAAACATCTGTGTGGGTTGACAAAATCATTGGAGAATTCTGTTGTTTCAGTCTTCCTAATTTTTCCATAGAATTGTATTATATTTTTCTATGTTAATAAATGCAGTTTGTAACCGTAATGTTCCTTAATCCCTTTAAAATACATTTAACAAGGCAAAGCAGTGACAAACTCACAGGCACACTACATTACTTCACTACAGATTCTATCAGCTCTACACAGCATTTTAATGTCTTCAGCTGGTTGGGGGTTTTTTTTGTATGTAAAAGCTTGAAAACTTCACTGTGCAGCAAATTTAGCAACTAGCTGTTGACCCGAGTAGAGCATTTAGTAGCTTAATAGCCCAGTATTTCCACTAGGAGTTAGAGGAGCTAGAAAAATAGTGACTGGCAAACAACACGGATCCACATTAATGTTAATGTTGTTAAATGCAACTTTCTGCTGCCAGATTTTACATAGCTCTATTAAGTGACAGCGTATCTGCTTAGACATGGATTTCTGGAAGTGATTTGGCTGCTGCAGTTTTGAAATTAAAGCTTGTAGCTGGTAGCTCAATGCTGTTGACTATATTCTAGCATGTGGGATATGTCTTTAAACCTACACGCATCACGCAAAAATATATCTGAGCCCCAAGAAGGAGAAAAAAAACACTATATTCATAAGTGGAATACAATCTATGTGAACAAAATGCGCCCGGAATTGTACCCGTTCTGCTTTTGAAATTCAGAATTAAGTCCTGCTATGAAATCCACAAAATGTTCCCTGATAGTTTTAAACAGAATGAGTAAAACACAGGACTGAAACTGTGAAACAAGTTGAGTGTTTTGGAGTTGGCACTGTCACAGAATGGCATAAAGGTCCTTGGTTTGAACCCAACCCTGCCATCCGGAGTGTCCCTGAGTGGAAGTGACATGTCCTCTCAGCCCGCAGGTGGTAATGTGTTTGTTAGGAGTGTGAGGTGCCCTGTGATAGATGTATGACTTGTGCAGCGTGTAACTTCATCTGGTATGACCCTATATATTACAAGCAGGTACAGAAACCAGATGGAGATTTCTAATCTTGTTCCACTAGACAAATGAGAAAGTTGACCCGGCCCTAATTAGTTTACTCGGTCAAGCATGGTTGAAGAAGTGCAGCTCTTACATAAGAATCTGCAGCAGCTCGTGAATCATTATCTTAGCTGACGTTTGTATCTACAGTGCCTTGCAAGAATTCACTGCCTCTCCTCTGCCCTGTAACTTCTGTGTCTGTAATCACAAGAATCTGCCGATAGTTATGAAAACGTCTCAACAGATGGAGCTAGAGAGTTAGAATGCTTCGCAATTAGAACCAAGACACTGGAATGATGTGCAGTGACTGATTATGTGCTTCCCTGGACTGTCAAATTTCTTTGTATCTCCTGCTCCCAGAGGACATATTTGTAGCTTTATGGTTTAGGAAATTTCTAGGCCACATATAAAAAAGAAACAAATTTGTTGGGGGCAATAGCCATATGCTTCACGCTGTGTTTGCCAATTTATATATTTGCGTATGGGAGGGAAAGCACTGCAAAGACGATACAAACTGTTACAGTGCTGTGCACCACATCAGATAAGTTTTGGGAGCTGTCAGTCATGCATGCTGTAAACTATGATCTTCAAAGAGACTTTGGTAGATTACATGCAATCTGTTGGCCACTCTAAGGGATGGATTCCATTAAAGGTCCTATAAACATCCACTGTCCACATCAGTGAGACAGAAATAAAACCATGTTAATGCACATTTTATGCATATGTTGAGCATAGGCGGATGCCCGTGTGTCATCTGAAATCTGAAGAGTCTTTATGAATATTCAATCTCGCCGTGAAGTGGAGCATTGCCCTGAAGGGAATGAAGTGGAGTGGTGAAAAGTGTTTATGATTAGAGCTCAGGAGTTGAGGAAATCATGAGAAATCTGTATTCTAATGAATCTTACAGGAGGGGAAACCGCTCGTGAACATCCACTACAGGGTTTAGAGAGAGATTTTAAAAGTTAAATGAGTAAGATTAGAATCTACAAAAACTGTTATTCTCAGATATTTTCAACAATTGCATAAGAAGTAACCTTTGGGGGAAACAGCATGCTGGTTCCATTACTGGCACTATTTCATACACAGTGAAATCGCTGACTTATAGTGTTGTATGATGAATAAGAGCTTGAGCTGCAATTTCAAATGGACCTCCTGCTGCAACACAAGTGAGTAAAAATCTGATGACATACAGTCTTTAGCTGGAATTCATTACAAGTCAGAAATATCTGTTTACTTGTGTTTGGCACTTGGTATTTGTCAAACACAAGCTTTTGAAGTTCATGTTTATGTTATTTCAGACGTGTCTGCTTGATGAAAATCAGTAATATTAAGACAACTCAGCTTTTATGATTAATTTTCTGGGTTTTCCGTTTAAAACCAAGTCTAATTAGATTATCTGTTTAATTTCTCTGATTCTGCATTATAATCGCGAGTTCAGTGAATGAAACGAGGAATTTGCAAATTTCCAGCTGATTGTTCTCTAAAGGTCATTCGACTGACTTAAATGCATGGTTGAATCAACTTAGTATTTGATTTGAGCTTAATTCATGTGTTTGTTGATTTAAAACTAAATTCAAGTTAAAGTAACCTCATGAAATTGACTTGATAACTGCATGTTTCTTAACTAAGAGTTCAGGATTTCAAGTCGTTTTCTTGTTTAACAGTGTGTTCAGTTATCTTTAAGTAAATTGTATGATAAGGTAAGATATTTTATTGTCTCAAAGGAAATGTTGAATTGACAATACAGGCATTACACTGATGTTATGACATCACATTATATATTATTATTGAATTGCTTGACATTAAACCTGCAACATCAAATTATGTAATATACAGTACAATGGAAATGGTACAAAACAATGAAAACAATTGTAGTAGTCATATTTAGAATGTAGAATACACAGCAATACTGTATCTGTCATGAAGTGAAGCTCCTTACATGCCTGATCTTACATATTTAACAGTGGTGGCTGGTGGTGAAATTTGTTGGGTGGGCTAACAAATGCATAATACTGATTAAATGGTTAACACAGCTGCAAAAGCAACATCACCTATGATCCACACAGTTACATCAATTACAGGTACACTATACTTTTTTAGTGCTCTACATCAATACTCTCTCACTCACTCACTCACTCACTCACACACACACACACACACACACACACACACACACACACACACACACAGAGAGAGAGAGAGAGAGAGAGAGAGAGATACACGTGCCACATCGGTTGTCTCATCAGCTTGCACAGCCACAAATGCCATCTGCGATATTTCATCAGTCACTTTTTGTTCATAAACAGCTAACATACAATCAAGCAACTCGTTTTGGCTAGTCTTGGACGTGTGCTTTGCAACTTGTGTGTTTGACAGGTGATCTGCTAACTGGCTGTCTAAAAGAGAAAATTGGTCAACCAGGTCCAGAAATACGCTGCGTTGGGTTGAAGTGAGGGATTTGTCAGACCCCTGTAAAGCTAGCTCGTGTGCTCCACAAAATTTAATACAGTCCACAATCCTTGATAGTGAATGTCTATTTTTTTCATCAGCTCATTGTGCCTCTGTACTGCCATGCGGTGGCCCTCATCCAGCTGACAGGCGATGTTAACTTTTCCTAACATGGACAGCTTGACGCTGTTTCCGATGTGACTTGTGCTGCATTCATGTTTTCTAATTTTGTCCGACAAATGTTTCAAATCCACAATTCCTTGTTGAGTCCATGCGGTATCTCCTCCTAAAAGTAAGCATGGGAAACAGAAAAGTGAATTCTTAGCTACACTTGCCGTGAGCCAGTCCTTTCTGAGAAATGCAAAACTTACGATTTTGTCATTTGTCCCGTTGAGTTACTTGAACATTGTTTGGCCGATGTGATCCCAGTCTCTTAACTTCCAGCTTTTTCTCCAAAGACATTGAGGTAAATGGACAAGAAAGCAAATAATCCACCTCCTTCATGCTAACGCCCGCCATAGCTTAAACTTTTCTCCCTCCTTCCCAACTCTGGCACAAATAGCAGCACTGCTGCGTCAACTCGCTGCTATTGGTCAAAAATCAGTGGCCTGTGGACTGACTGAAGTTAGCCCAAATGATCAGTAAATCACGGTGGCGTGACATGACACCTGTCAATCACTTACAAGAACGAAATGAATGAAAGCAGACTGTATCTGCTGGGGCTGTAAAAAATAAGCCCATTTAGAGATATTCTATGTTTTTCTTTTGACTGATTGGTGCTGTTGCTACCTTTGGTTTCACCTAAACTTAAAACTATCTGTTGTAAGTTATTTAAAAAATAATTTTCTCATCTTTTTTGTGTTGGCCTGGGAGGGCTTAGCCCTGTTAGCCCATTTATACCAGCCGTCTCTGATATTTAACATCTGCATGGCATGTTGAACATCACTGATAACCAAGAAATTACCTTCAGGGTGAATGCTTCATGTGTATAAATGAAGATTTTCCTTATTAAATTTGCCATTTGGTGCTAAGCAGTAGTAGTTCACAATGGGTTTATAAAGCTTTTTAAAGCTGAAAGCAGCTGAAAACGATGAGGTAAAGCTGCTATGAAGCTCTGTAGAGCTGAGGGGAGGTGTAGAGTCAGGGTTTAAAATCTCTGTGGATTCATTACTAGAGGCTGGTTAATATGAGGATATTTATTCTAGTTTCTTCAAGTCACTAAGCCAGGGATACTCAGTTCATTTTGCTTAGGGTCCACTTTTGCAAAAAGACGGACAGTCAGGGGCCAGTTAATAAACGAACAGTAATATTCATCAGATACTGAATGAACTTTAAAGGCCTGTAGCGGTTAGTGGGTCCGCCAGCACCTTATCGCTGGCCTGATTTGACCCCGGACAGTAAATTGACTCCGCCAAGGCTGCTCGGTCTTTGCATCATTTCAGACAGATGAAATCTTTAATAAAAAATGACTTTGCACTGAACACAGATCACGTAGTTTTCACTTGTAGTCATAGTTAAGTTGATCTCGCAATGATACAGAAATCCTTAACAAAGCCATGGATCTAGACCATAAGCCGCATCACTGCCAAAATCTAATATGGTGGTCCTTGCATAATGTCTTACCTTCAATGGAAATTTCATCCAAATCCGTTAATCCGTATTTGAGTAATGTGCACAGACAGATAGATTCACAGAAGGACAAACATACGCCTATCGTCACATAACTTCGCTGCATTCCTTGGTAGAGTAAAAATTTTGAGATGTAATATTCAATTGAAATTCGTCACAGCAAAATTACAGGTTTTCCGAACTTTTTCATTTGTACTGTGCAGTTCCCACTCACCTCTTTGATATTCCTGTCAAGTGGATGCATTAATGTCATGAATATCAACACACAGAGCTCACAGGAGATTCACTTAGAAATCCCCCACACACACGAACATGCGTGCGCACACACACACACACACACACACACACACACACACACACACACACACACACACACACACACACACACTATGTTTTTCTATCATTGTGGGGACATACCATTGACTCCCATTCATACCTAACCCCTAACCCTTACCCTAACCCTAACCTTAACCCAGACCAAAACAATGGCTAACCCTAAAGAAACGTTTTTGCACTTTTACTTTTTTCAGTAACAACAACATGGTCAAGAAAACACTGTTTGAACTTGTGGGGACCGAAATGAGGTCCCCACAAGTGACATTGTTTTCGGTTTTCCTCCAGTTGTGGGGACATTTGGTCCCCACAAGTATAGCCAGCACCTGACCACACACACACACACACACACACACACACACAAACAACCCCACCTCACCCAAGACCCACCAGCAAGGCCGCGAAGCAGAGGGGTTCAGGAAAGACTGATGATTGATTAACTGTTTAGACCAAACTGGTCTGACTGTGACTGACGGCTGGCTGGATCCGCCCAGACTCTCTGCAGGATCATTTGAGTTCTGTATTCATGATGATGCATCTTCTTTTGCTCCCAGCATGCAGTTGGCATTCTTACCACTCAACAGCCTTGGTTGAATGGAAAATGATAATCCCCTGACTAGCAATTCCTCCAAAGCCAATTGGCTCATAACTGCATGAAGACCAGGAGGGTGCTCGGGTGTATGGCATGCAGCGGATGATTGCACAGAGCTGCTGGGTGGCCTACTGATTAAAAGAATCGGGAAGAAAGAAAAGCAGTCTGCAAGGAAAAGATTTTGGTTGACTCTCTCAATATCCCGTCTCTTCCTTTCCTCTTTCCTTTTGTCTCTCCCTCCCATCTCTTCTATGTCCTCTCCTCTTCCTCCTTCTTGTCTCTTTCTCTCTGCTTCCCTGCTACCACCACTACTCTGTAATTTAATCCATTTAGTCATGGCTCCAGATCAATATCCATTTTCCTTGGCCGTAGGGAGAGCCTCTTGAGTCTGCTTGTTTCAAACAGTGGTTGTGTTGGCCAGCAGGGGCTCCCATGGGCCTACGGACTGATACAGACGTATTACACCACAGCACCCGAGAAAACAAAGCAATGCCTGCGTAGAGATTTCTCACTAACCTGTTGTAGAAAACACAGCTGTTTTACCTTAAAGTGTGCGGTCACATTTTCTGCCAACTTTTTGTTGCAATTTTCACCCTTAAAATGAAGACTCACTTCCAGATCACAGTGAATTCTTCCATTCCACAGAGATGTTGAAATGCAACGCCTGGGTGGTTAGCAAATGAATGACATCAAATCAGATTCAATTATGACTAATTTGATTAGTGGGTCTTGTCAGTGAGCAGGAAGAAAGATGGAATTATTATTTCTTTTCCCTCCAGGATTGATTAACTGATGGCACAATGTAGCACACTTGGGTGGCAGATGAAGAGTGGTGAGTTTTACTCCACTGTATTGAAAATATTCAATAACTCCTAACAGCCTGTGTGTCCTGCCAAGGTGTCCTTGGGCAAAATGACAGCAAACATTCAATTAAATATCTAAATGTGACTGTAAGAACTAGTCACTGGCTGCCATTGGGTGAACATTTTGTGCGCAGATAACATTGTTAGCTGCCATACTTCAGTATGAACTGTCTTTAGCCAGCCCCACAGCAGCTCTGCCACCGGCCAGCTGTACACTCTGCGGACAATGACAGTGATTCTCCTTCACCTGCTCCACTGTGCTGACCATTGCCATGTTTTTATAAATAACCATGTTAAATATTCATCTGCTCCCATTTGCATACAGAGTATTTTGTATTTTAAAGTTGAGTTTCGTAAAGTCAAAAGGACAGGCCACTGCTGGACACTCAACAATGCATTGATACAGTTACAACTATTAGTGAGAATAAAGGGACATTACTAATAAGTCAAAATTAATTTTAAAGGATTTTAAACTTTGAATGCATGGAAAACCACCCAGCTGATCTGTCAGACATTTTTGATTTCACTCAATTATGTCAGACCCAAAGGAAACTATTATTTAGCAGCATAACTAAAATAACTTTTACCTACATCGGTCAATGTTAAAATTATAATTACACTGAAACTAGACCTTGCGCTCTGTCTTGTTTCCGGTCTCCAGCTTCATCACATCTGCAGGTGGCTGGCATGACTAGCCTCTTAAGATTTCTATACACAAATCGTGTGAGCTTTAAAGTACTTCCACAAATGGCAGCAAAAGCTGTCCTGGGGCTTTTGATTACATCACCTGATCTCTGTCAGCCAGTCTCTGTGTCCTTGGCTAAACTTTGATGCTCAGTTTTAAGTAACTGTTGTACTAAGTTCTTATAAAACATGGGATGTAAACATCTACAAATACGTATCTGCAGCAGATAACAATACTTTAGATGGAGTCGAAAGCGGCTACTAAATGGAGCTTGAGGTTAGATTATTTGTTGATCAAATGCTTGATTTACAAAATGATTACCATCTAAATTAGCCATTGTTTTTATTGTAGGTAATAATAGTTTTGCCTCATTGTTTCAATCAATCAATCAATCAATCAATCAATCAATCAATCAATCAATCAATCAAACTTTATTTATAGAGCACTTTTCATACAAAGAATGTAATGCAAAGTGCTGTACAACATTTAAAAACATTAAAAACAAAAAGACACCCTCCTCCATATAGGCGCACAACTGCACAAGCACACAAACAGACACACACCCACTCTTATCACTGGCTATGGGGAGACATGGCAAGACACTGACGATTGTGGGAAACGCTTCCTTTGGGTCGTCCACACTGGGAGGAGCTCCAGGCTATGCCCGCCGGAGGCACCGGCACCCAGGTCCCCCCCCCCCGGGTGTTTTTGGCTGTGTGTTTTGGATCGTTGTCCTGTTGGAAGACCCATGACCTGCGACTGAGACCAAGCTTTCTGACACTAGGCAGCACATTTCTCTCCAGAATGCCTTGATAGTCTTCAGATTTCATCGTACCTTGCACACTTTCAAGACACCCTGTGCCAGATGCAGCAAAGCAGCCCCAAAACATTACTGAGCCTCCTCCATGTTTCACCGTAGGGACAGTGTTCTTTTCTTCGTATGCTTGGTTTTTGAGTCTATGAACATAGAGTTGATGTGCCTTACCAAAAAGCTCCAGTTTGGTCTCATCTGTCCAAAGGACATTCTCCCAGAAGCTTTGTGGCTTGTCAACATGCATTTTTGCAAATTCCAGTCTGGCTTTTTTATGAGTTTTTTTCAGCAGTGGTGTCCTCCTTGGTCGTCTCCCATGAAGTCCACTTTGGCTCAAACAACGACGAATGGTGCGATCTGACACTGATGTACCTTGGCCTTGGAGTTCACCTTTAATTTCTTTGGAGGTTGCTCTGGGCTCTTTGGATACAATTCCAACGATCCGTCTCTTCAATTTGTCATCAATTTTCCTCTTGCGGCCACGTCCAGGGAGGTTGGCTACTGTCCCGTGGGTCTTGAACTTCTGAATAATATGAGCCACTGTTGTCACAGGAACTTCAAGCTGTTTAGAGATGGTCTTATAGCCTTTACCTTTAAGATGTTTGTCTATCATTTTTTTTCGGATGTCCTGGGACAATTCTCTCCTTCGCTTTCTGTTGTCCATGTTCAGTGTGGTACACACCTTTTCACCAAACAGCAGGGTGACTACTTGTCTCCCTTTAAATAGGCAGACTGACTGATTATGAGTTTGGAAACACCTGTGATGTCAATTAAATGACACACCTGAGTTAATCATGTCACTCTGGTCAAATAGTTTTCAATCTTTTATAGAGGTACCATCATTTTTGTCCAGGCCTGTTTCATTAGTTTGTTTTTTTAAATAATTATGTTAATCAACAATTCAAAAGTAATGGCTGTTTTCGATTATTTAATTTTCAAGAAATTTTTATTTATTGTTACTTTTGTGAGTTTCAAGTGATTTCAGTGAGAATTGTGGGTTTTTCCTTCTTTAACTGAGGGGTACCAACAATTTTGTCCACGTGTGTAAAAGTAGTGGCAAATGTCTGCCTCTGAAGAGTGTCCGTGAGTGCCATCACAAGATTATTTTTTGCCACTCTTATCATCTTTGCTGCAAGAAAATCTTATTTCCTGGCTTCTTTTTTTTTAAATTTTGCTTTTCTTTTTTTTGGTCTAAAGCACAATCTGCCCCTGTGTTCATATGATGTTCTCGTTTATCTCACCTTATTTTGTGCTATCACGCTTTTGTCTTGGCCCAGTTGTCTTGGCTTTATATTACTGTTCAAAAGTTTGGGGTCACTTAGAAATGTCCTTATTTTTGAAAGAAATTTTTTTTTTCAATGAAGAAACCATTAAATTAATCAGAAATATATTCTATACATCGTTAGTGTGGCAAATGACTATTCTGACTGGAAACGGCTGATTTTTAATGGAATATCTACATCAATCAATCATCCATCCATCCGCACTTTTCGTACAATGAAATTGCACCACAAAGTGCTTTACAACATTAAAAACATTGAATTAAAAACACTGACATAAAAACAAGAAAATCTTTCCCTCCCACCCTGGGTATGTACATACATATACACCTACATACACACACTCTCACACACACACACACACACACACGGACTGTAGGGAGACATGTACATAGGGGTACAGAGGCCCATTTCCAGCAACCATCACTCCTGTGTTCTAATGCTACATTGTGTTAGCTAATGGTGTTGAAAGGCTAATAGATGATTAGAAAACCCATGTGCAGTTATGTTAGCACATGAATGAAAGTGCATTGTCATGGAAAACATGAAATTGTCTGGGTGAACCTAACTCTTGAATGGTAGTGTATACAAAAAAAAATAAGCATGTAAATGGTAAATGGTTAAAATGGTAAATGGTTGTATTTATATAGCGCTTTTATCCAAAGCGCTTTACATGATATGTCACATTCACCCATGTACAATTTTTTTAAGATGGAAAATACCACTGACTGAAAGTTGATTATTTGTTTGAGCAATAAATGAAAATTATGCATTATTTAAAAAAAAAAAAAGATAATAAAAACTTGCTATAGCATGTTGTGGGCCCTAAAAAGTCAAAAAGCATTAGCTATATATTTGGTAAAATTGCTTTTTTCCCTTCTAAAATATACTGCTTCATGCAAATGGTTACTTTTTGTGAAAATATTGTGTAAGATTTGCAATAGCTGCAAAATCAAAGCTATAAACAAAACAAATCTGCTGTACTCTGGCTTCATCATGTGAAAATTAGCTTTACCCGCTAGCCTTAGCTAAAGGTCAAACTTGTTTGGTGGTGTTATCTGTAATGAAGTGATTGAAAAAACATCAGTGTCGATGAGATTACATTTTGGTGATATTTTTGTTATTTCATATTGCTAAATGAGACAGTACCTAAATTCTGTCAACACGTTTCTGGGTAAGCTAATGTAGCAAGTTGTGATGCAACTGTCCCAACAAAACTGTTATTTATTGTGTATTTAAGCTAATAAAGAGAGAGAGAGAGGGAGAGAGAGAGAAGTCATAAAATAGCTGTCAAATGCACAAAATAATGCCCTTACAAATGTTTTATCTGTTATGCATTCTGCCAGCCCGCCTGAAATCTCAAAACCCTTTTTCCTGTGCAGCTACTCCTTTCTGCCAACATGCTGGAAATAACAATGAGCAATAGAAAGAGTCATAGCATGGACTTGTGAGTTTCAACAGTCGTGCGTGTGCACTGTGCACACGTAAAGGCCCTCCTGCTCATCTTCTTTCTCATCTGGAGCATGAACAATCTTAAGGCCCTCCAGTACAGTCCTTTTCACTTGTACATGAACGCACAAGATGAAAAGTGAAGGTGCCAAATCTGCACTTTTTCCCCACAGTGATTATGGAAGATTACCAGCAAAGAAGAGAGAAATTTCACAAATCGCTTTTTTTCCAGCCTTGGAGGCGCACACACAGCTCCCTGAAGTATCCTAAATGGTTTCTATCGGGAAGCTGTCTTTGCAATCTAGTGTCTGTCTGCTTATCTCTGCTATAGAAATTTCTGTTGTTTCCTTCTGTCAGTCAATACGCGCCCAAGGTGGAATTGAAAAACCCATCATCTGTTGCCATCTCACTCATGCATGTAATGGTGTTTAATACAAGGACTCGGCTCTTGTTAGAAATGAGCTAAACCTGTCTTTATCAAAGTAGATGAGAGACCGCTCTGCACTCTGGAGTATTGTTCTTGCTTTGCTTCCTTCTGTCTTTTGCTGACGATTTGAGTTGGATAATCAGCTCACTGCTAAATGAACATATTCTATGCTTTTGAAGAAAAGTCGAATGATTTCTAGATACAGCTTTATTCATTTTGTGGGAATTGCTGAGTTTTTACTGCCATTACAGTGTTCTTGTTGTTGAGACAGGCTTCTCTGAGGAGTTGTTAATTTCTGCATTTGCAGTTATTACCGAGTAAGCTTTCCAAGAGGACAACGGATTTCATGAGCACAATACAATAAGAGCATTTTCTCTTTCTAAAAATAAGTACAACGAGGTGAATCAAGGTTTAGGCAAAAAAAATCCTATAATGTTATCTTTAAAATCTGCCAAAAAAACATGACAGAAAGCTAGGGCTGAATACTGAAGTGCTGTGTTGCCTTTTACTTCAGCAACAAGTAAAATTGCTTCTAAAAATGTGCTCAATATAGAGTCAAGGGCAGAGTCTATTTTTAAGGAAGGGGAAAATTCTTCTACTCTCTAAAAAATCTTTGATGTTCAGAAGTTAAAAATGGCTAAAAGCCTTTGGGTGAGCACTGTGTATCTAAAGATGAGGGCAGATTTAGCAATAGCACTATAGTTTTTCAAGCCGGTCTAGACTAGGGTTCATCAAGAAGGGATGCGACAGCAGAAAGATGTTCCTGTATTATTTTGTGCCTTGAGCATGTGCAAACTTTTATTTTATAAATGGATTTTTCTTCAACTATCAACAGTGATTAATGTCTCTATTCTGAACTTACATTCTTAATCTTTCTTAAAGTGCTGTGTGAGCCGGCTCATAATGGAAGCGGATTGTCTTACATTATTGCTTCCCTGAGAATAAATGTCTTGACGCCGAGTTGAATATATTGAGCATGTCTGATTGATTCATGACTGCCAATATCATTACTATCATTTGGACATACATCTCCGGTGCTCGTAGGATATTGAACTTGTCAAGGGCAGCTATTATGGTGGTGTTACACTGAAAGTGACCTGGCTGTGAACCGTCAGCATTATCTGTGGATTAATTACCCTGCTTCTCATTTTTGCTCGACCTGCTCTCCTCTGTGTCTCTCTGCATCCCTCCTACATCCTCAATTTTCCCCTTGTCCTTTGTTCCCTCTGAATTTGAATGTCTTTCTTTCATTCTCTCACCATTCATAAGACATTGTGGATTGCTAGCCACTGGATATAATTGAAAATTTGCGGTGTTTCTTTTCTATTTTTCTTTTTTAACTACGGTATTCTGAGTCAACTGCAATAAAAAAGGGAATGTGTTTAATCTGTCAGTGACCATTGTCATCATGAACCCCCTGATGGGAGATTCAGAAACATGGAGCTGTGCCCATTGTTTTCACTGAGAGCATTCACCTAACACAGGAAGCTCTGCATGCCTCTGGCTTCAACACAAACATCTATTCCTGCATGCAAACACACACACACACACACACACACACACACACACACACACACACACACACACACACACACACACACACACACACACACACTCACATTCACATGTGCAGCCATAAACACATGTGCATGCATCCATACGTGAATGCACTGCAGGTGAACACACATCTGCATCCACACACCCCTCCCCCTTTCACCCAGGGTATCATGCCATCATTTCTCATCTTATATACGAATGAAGGAACTACAGTTGGACTCTGTGGTGCGCTTTGATTCTGATCTTTCCAAGCATGTTAAATTTATCTGTTAATTTTATCTTTGTCCTTATGTGGCTGGCAGCATTTGTTGTGGCACGTGATGCTGTGCAGTGTAATGGAAAAGAACGAATCCCTTATCGCACCAGACCAAAAATATACTTTTGCCTTTGAAAAGGATGCCATATGAATGCTGTAATAACATCAGTGAATTTTGTGGAAGTGAGAATTCATGGCAGGAAGACTATCCTGCTGAGGATGGATTTCTCTCAGTGTTTTACTTTGTCACAACAATGCACCTTATTCAAAGGCATTTGATGCCTATCGATATATTTCTGAGCTTGTAGTTTCGGATTACATGGCTGTTGATCATGAGCTCTGGGTAATGACCAAAAGACTGACATTGCAGATATTAGCAGCCAAATTTAGTTTCCTCCATCGGGTGGCTGGGCTTAGCCTCAGAGATCGGGTGAGGAGCTCAGACATCCAGAGGGAGCTTAGAGTAGAGTCACTGCTCCTTTGCATCGAAAGGAGCCATTTAAAGTCTTTTGGATGTCTGATTGGGAAGCCTCCTGGGTGACTTCCTTTAGCATTTTCCTGGGCACATCCAGTTGGGACTTCTGGGCACTCCCGGAAATCCCTGGTGGGATTATATATCTCATCTGGCCTGGGAAAGCCTCGGGATCCACCAGGAGAAACTTGGTAGCAAGGGTGTGTCTATGACCCATCCTTGTATAAGCAGAAGAACATGCATAGAGTTGCATGTTTGGTATGCTAGCATGACAACGGCAACATGTTTACAATTTTAGTTTAGCATTGCATAGGCCTATATCTACAACTGATGTTAATGGGAATATCACTAGTTTTGCAAAAAATGGAACATATACCAAGATACTGGGCAAAATACAATAAAAAAACAGATAAACAAAGCTGTCACTTTCAAAAGCTGTCAACTTACAACCGCACAAATGAACCTAATGTTTGTGCAAGTATAATCGTTGGAAAGATCAATTTTTTTTTGGTTCATCACCACAGGACAATGAATGTCTTCTATTATTGATTGAGTTTTTTGATTGAGATATTTATTTCGAATATGTAAACACGAGTATCAGGTGAGCAAAGAATGGATATTATATGTCCATATATATACTGCATATGCATACACATACATACAAATACATATAGACATGCATACCCAAGACTCCTATACATACATATCCATACACAGGCATACAAAACAATTTCATGAAGAAGAAAAATTTTGCCACACTTCTGGACTAGATCTACATATTCGAAAAGGAGTGAGAAGAAGTGAGCAAACACTTATTTAATCCCACCCCTTTTCCATAAACTATTGATTGATAATTTCCAGCTTCCTAAAATTTAATAATACAACATTCAATTTATATTTACACATGTAAGATACAATAAAGTAATATAATACTATCTATTTATATTTATCTCTATAAATATATACACCCATATCCATGTTTAAATAAATACACATATACACACGTTTATATATAGTCATACATACACACACACACACACACACATCAACACCTACATACACCTATGTACATATAAGCATTCATACACACACACACACACACACACACACATATATATATATATATGTGTGTGTGTGTGTGTGTGTGTGTACATACATACATGCACATACACATAACCTCATACTAAAGAGAAATGAACTAGAAACCAATCAGCAATTCATCCTTAGTTACCAATTAACTAATTAACAACATAAACCATAACTCCTGTAAACACCTGGCATAAGTCAAGCCCCTCTTCCTCTTTATATCGTGCAAAAATCATGTTTTTATACCGTATTTTAAACTGGTTTATACTTGTACATTTCTTCAACTCCACATTCATACTATTCCACAGTCTGACTCCACAGACTGAAACACAAAATCTTTTCCTGGTGGTTCGGGCACTACACGTTTTGAAGTTGCATTTTCTTCTTAAATCATATCTCACATCTCGACTACTAAAAAAATTTAAAATATTTCCTGGTAGTATTTTATTTTGGGCCTTGTGCATTATTTGTGCTGTGTGATATCCCACCAAATCTGTGATTTTGAATAATTTTGACTGTAAGAATAATAAGTTGGTGTGCTCCAGATACCCGACCTTGTGAATTATCCTTATTGCCCTTTTTTGGAGAATGAATAATGAATGTAACGAACTCTTGTAATTATTGCCCCAAACCTCTACACAGTAGTTTAAGTACGGTAAGACTAGTGAACAGTAAAGAATGTGGAGTGACTTCTGATCCAGTACCTGTTTTGCTTTATATAACACTGAGATACTTTTCGACATTTTGTTGTGTACATGTTTAATATGTGATTTCCAGTTAATCTTTTCATCTATTGTTACCCCAAGGAATTTATGCTGAGAAACTCTTTCTATTTGCACTCCATCTATCTCGATTTGTACATGTGAATTTATTCTGCAGTTACCAAATATCATTACTTTTGTCGTATTTAAATTTAGTGATAATTTGTTTCTATCAAACCATATTTTCAATATTCTCATTTCTGCAGTAATATCTTCTAATAATTTATCTAAATTTTCACCAGAGCAGAAAATATTTGCATCATCTGCAAATAGGATTAACTTAAACCACTTGGAAACTTTACAGATATCATTTATATATAGTATGAAAAGTTTTGGTCCTAACACTGACCCCTGGGGGACGCCACAAAAAATGTCCAAACATGCTGAACTAACATTACCCAACTTCACAAACTGCTGTCTCTGTCTCAAGTAGCTTGTAATCCATTTTAATGCAACACCCTTGATACCATACCTTTCCAGTTTATTGATTAACATATCATGATTTATTGTGTCAAAAGCTTTTTTCAGATCAATGAATAACCCCACTGCATTTTTTGTTTGTTTGTTTATAGCATTTGTGATCTCCTCGATTGATTCTAAGATTGCTAATGATGTTGATCTGTTAGATCTGAATCCATACTGGCTGTCACTGAATAAATTGTGCTTCTCTAAAAATGAATCCAATCTGTTGTTAAATAGTTTTTCTAATATTTTGGAGAATTGTGGAAGTAGTGAGACAGGCCTGTAGTTTGTGAAGTGGTGTTTGTTCCCAGTTTTGTATAGAGGTATTACCTTTGCTCTTTTCATTTTGTTTGGAAATGAACCAGTTTGGAATGATAAGTTACAGATGTATGCTAAAGGTTTTGAAATCCCCTCAATGACTTTTTTCACTAATGTCATATCAATGTCATTCACATCAGTAGATTTTTTATTTTTACATTCTTTAACAATATCCAATATTTATTTCTCATCCACTGGTGTAAGAAACATTGAGCTGGAATTTCCCTCTAGCATTCTTTCAGGTTTTTCCCCAGCTGTTCCTGGATCTGAGATGCTTGCTGCTAAGTGAGGTCCAACATCCATCCATCCTCTATACACCCCTTTATCCTCACTAGGGTCACAGGGGGTGCTGGAGCCTATCCCAGCTGACTCGAGTGAAGGCAGGGGACACCCAGGACAGGTCGCCAGTCTGTCGCAGGGCTACATAAATAGACGAACAATCACACCTACGGGCAATTTAGAGTACTCAATTAACCTCAGCATATTTTTGGACTGTGGGAGGAAGCCGGAGTGCCCAGAGAAAACCCACACATGCACAGGGAGAACATGCAAACTCCATGCAGAAAGATCCCAGGCCCACCCCGGGATTCGAACCAGGGATGTTCTTGCTGCAAGGCGAAAGTGCTAACCAGTACACCACTGAGCAGCCCAGGTCCAACATTTACAAAGAAATTGTTAAATTTGTTTGCTATGTCCTCCGTATTATCAAGTTCGTTATCTTTATCAATAAAATACCGAGGAAACAGTGTTAGCCTAGTGCTATTTCTTATAATACTGTTCAGTATATTCCATATTCCTTTAATATTATTTTGTTATCTTCAAGTATTTTCCCAAAATACTCTTTTTTACTTTTCCTTATAATATGAGTTAACTTATTTTTATACGTTTTGTATTTATTTTCTGCCTCTTTATTTCTTTGTCTTATGAAATCCCTGTATAGTTTATTTTTCTTTTTGCAGGCATTTTGTAATCCCTTTGTGATCCATGGACAGTTAGTATATTTAAAATTTCTATTATATTCTTTGATTCGACAGTGTTTATCGTATAGTACCTAAAAGTTTCCAAGAATATTTCATATGCACTATCAGTGTCTTTCTGTTGGTATATCATCCCCCAGTTCTGTGCCAGTAGGTCGTTCTTTAGTGCACTGATGGATTCCTGTGTCCTTACTCGTCTGTACTGTATTTGTTTGTTTGGTTTGTTTTTTCTGAAAATATTATCGTATACTGTGAAAACAGGCAGGTGATCACTGATATCACTGATTAAAAGTCCACCCACTGTGTTATTGTCAATGTCATTGGTGAAGATATTGTCTATTAGAGTGGCACAATGGGATGTAATTCTGCTGGGTCTGGTGATTTTTGGAAACAGGCTCAAACTGTACATTGTATTGACAAATTCATCTATGATTTTATGGCTGTTGGGATTTAACAGATCAATATTGAAGTCTCCACATATGAATACAGTTTTGTTACCCTTATTTGAAAACATGCCCTCCATCCAGTCCTTGAAAATGTCAATCCTTGATCCTGGTGTCCTGTATATACAGCTAATGCAAATATTCTTATTCCTTCCATTGCTGATCTTGATTGTTATGCATTCTAATAGGTTCTCTACCACAGTCATCATGCTGTCCAGAACTTTAAAATCCAGCATTTTATCCACATGTATTGCCACACCTCCTCCACTTTTAGTTTGTCTATTGTTGTACTTCAGTTCATAACCCTCAAGCTCAAAGTCAATGCCTTTTTCCGTGTTTATCCAGTTTCAGATACAGCAATTATGTTAAATGGGTGTGAAAATTTCTGTAAAAATTCCTTTATGTTATTGAAGTTTGCATACAGGGTTCTGCTGTTGAAATGGATAATTGATAATTTGTCCTTGGATTTAATGTTCTGGTTGTACTGTTCTTCAGTGTAGTAGTGGTAATTGTTGCTGCAGGTGGAGAAGAAATTGTTGTCTGGGTCTATTTCATGATCCAAGTCCTTCAAATTATAGTCGCTGCAGTGAAATATTTTCAGTTCAGATTGATCCTGTCCACTTATTCCCTGAGTTGTGTATTTCTGGTCTCCAGATGTAGAATGAGTTCTATCAGTGAGTGTCATGTTTGCAGATGTTCTTGCTCGTTACCTTATTGTATGTATTGAGATAACAAGAGAAAACTGGCTTGTCCTGCTGATAAATGTCAATCATGGTTGAATCTGTATCAGATTTTATGATAATATAAACTCTTTTTGCTGAGCCATGCAGTTACTCTCGCTAAAATGTCAGTAAACCACTGTACACCAGTAGAAAATTGTTGGATCATTTTACTGTGGGGAACCTCTTGTCAATTTTCCCATAGTCTACAGATGTTTCAGGTGCTACTGATATGTGAGTATTTGAGGAAATTCTCAGAATAACCCAATGAGATTACCGACTAAACCCAGTTAGACGCTGAGAAAAGATTGTGTCTCTACCCTCCAGTGTCTCTTTTGCTCCCTCTCCTTCCCTAATGCTGACGGATATCCAGCACTACGTCTTCACTCAGCCATGCACACTTGCCCTCCCATTTCCCTGCTGAGAGGTCAGCTCTGTTCTTGTCTGCTGGAAAGCTTTCACAGAAGCCACATCTTTAGCCATTCTGAGCTAACAGCAGGTAGTTTTGCTGTTGCCTTTATTTGAAGTGATTCATCTCATCCCTTGACTTTGAAGTGTCTTTTACAGTGAAGAAATATTTGAACAGCGTTGTTTCAAAGGGAGACACCTGTTCTTGATAGCTCTACAATAACGGCCAAAAACATTACTGTAACTCCCTTGGTAAAGATCTAAATTAGGGGTTTATTTTCAAGTGTATATGCAATATGTTGTTGTGTTGGCCTGTACAGAACTTGATCTAGTATTATTTCTTTGGTTGCTCTGCTAGTCCAGTGATAAATAGTATGTATTTCCACATTTTGGGGCTCTGAAAATGGATGAATGACACCCCTGCTGGCTCGGGGAACAGATGACCTCAAAGGTCAGCCTCAGAGCATTTTTGTCCGTGACTCTCGGGTTAATGCCCTGTGAAACTCTCCAAGGAGAACAAGCTAATCAGAGTGCAGTGAGATTTCACTGAAGGATCTGTCACTTGGGTCTGTAGATTCTCAGACATATAGACAACTGTACAGCATATTTTATGCCGTTCATGAGAGGCTGATTTGCACTACTTGTTTTGAAGCCAATCTGAAGGTAATCGCTTCCGAGGTTGATTAACTTTGTTAGATCTTTACCCAGTGGCCTCATTCTCTGTCTCTGTAATGTTGGTTGATTAGGTGGGAACTGCAGGGCACCAAATTGCAGAGAAGAACGATGATTTATAAGCTGGAGTGGTGAGAAAAGTGTTATTGGGACTTGTGCAGTGTTATTAAAATGTCAGTTACCTGGAGACACATACGGCAGGTGGAGTGGACGTCACAGACAGAAAAATCCTGAAAAAACGTTCATGTGTCATGGAGCCTAAACAATTTAGTGGCACAAAGCCTGTGCGCACAAACTCTGTGTGCAGGAAATCATTGCACCCCAGCATGTGTGTTTACTGTATGTGCTGTCTCTCTGTGACTTGCACAGTGTGCATGTCTTTGTTAGAGAAGAGTGTTCATGAGTCACCACTGTCTTCAGCCTGAGGCTCAGCATCCAGCCAGCTGAAGGAGGGGATGCATGTTTTATTTTAGTCGCTCTAATATGCCATGAAGACATCATTATCTTGAAACATGTTGTATTCCAGAGCCTCCATTGTTTAAAATGGCAGAGAAAATGGGGATAACTTAAACTGTTATATCCTCATCACCATCATAGAGATCATTAAATGTGCAATTCAGCATGTTTCATTAGATGTGGCTTTGTTATTGCCAGCCTAAGCAGTGTGTGGCGGTATGAGCCCTACTTGGTGAGCCAAGGATGTTATCTTTTCTGTCATGCACATATACCAGCACTGCCCACAGGGAAGAGGTGAGCATGCAAGGAACTTGGCTGATTGAGGGTGCAGGGCGCAGAGCACAGAGGTGGTGTGCACGGCTACAGTTGCCTGTGAATACTAAGGATGCCTCACAAGAGACTCTTTTGTCAGCTCCCTTTGAGAGGAGACATAAATAGCATAGAGTGTATGAGATCTTTTCTACATACCTGCCATATCATCAGCATTTCTTATCTTGATTTTTTTTTTAACCTCTGGTACATGTGGCTTAAGTCACAGACCAAAATAAAAACACAGTGGTATTTATTTTTTGGTAAATGAATTCATTAGGATATTTGTACTCAAATGTATCCCAGAAGGCCTGCACTGTGAATTGGTGGTTAGCACTGTCACCAAGCAGACAGAAGATTCCTGTTTCGCATCCCCGGCCCAAACCAGGGATCTTTCTGCATGGAGTTTGCATGTTCTCCCTGTGCATGCATGGGTTATCTCCTGGTACTCCAGCTCCCTCCCACAGTCAAACAACATGCTTTTATTAGGTAATTCTTAATCGATGGTAGGTGTGAATGTGAATGTGCTTGTTTGTCTCTGTATGTATCCCTCTGATAGACTGGTGACCTGTCCATGGTGTCCCCTATGAAGTCTAGTAGAGACAAGGAGATTTCTCTAATAAGAAAAATAGGCATCCATAGCAACATCTTCATGGTCACTATGCAAAGTCCGGCCAAGACTGTTTTAGGTATAAGTGCATATAAATCACTGTATCATCCAAAGTCACACTGATCGAATTGATGACAGAAATTTCACTGGGAGTTCAAACCGGCTCCATAAAGGTCTAAAAATAAAATTGGTGCCTTGTCTGCTTTGCAATAACAAAAGTAAGCTCAACTTAGTATGACTCTTGCTCTCACACACACATACATACACACATCATAGACACAGCCAGCAAAGGAGGAATCCCGACTCTCCCTCCTTTAAAATGGAGCAGCCACCCAGTGCGTCAGTAACCTGATTACCCCAGCTGTCAGTCTGAATAAGGCCAGGGTTTGGGATCCTCCCGTCCTCTGATCCTCACTACGGGATAAACCAGTCCTCCTGAAGACTCTGAAAACAACCTCAGAGCAGGACAGACAGAAACACAGGGAAGGAAGGAAGGAAAGAACCATGGCAGCAGGTAAGAGCATGCAGTGATGAAGACTTTTTTTGGCTAATAGTGATGAATTTCTCAATTTTCTTTAGCATCAGGCAATCTTAAGATAAAATTCAATGTATCTGTGAGTGTGTATGTGCACATGCATACAAGCATTCATTTTCTTGCTCCATCAAATCGTGGTTTACACTCTCAGATTCCTCTGGGAATATTCTTTATTAGACTTTGAATGAGAACACGTCATACTTGACCTGACGACAAAACCCCTCTGTGGACAGGAGAAAGTGTAGGAGTTTCAAAGAAGGCAGCCAGTCACTAAGGGGAGGGCAACAGGATACAACTAGTGGGTGGACCATGATGATTGTTTCTATGCACACCAAGCCTCTCACTTACATGCTGCATTTCACACCCAAACAAGAGACCTCTGTGTGACTTTGAGTTAGTTGCTGCGTAGAAAGATTCTGTGAGTCTACCGTATTCATATTTCATAAATCTGTATCTTTCAGTACTACTGTTCCACAACTACAAGTTTAAAAGCTCCACAAAGACTCTGGATCGCTCTTTGGACTGACTGACTGAACAAGTCAGAACACTGCAGGAGACTGAGGACTCTGAGCTGCATTTGGCAGCTCCAAAACAATGGCAGAGTGCACGCCGGATGCCGACCCTGCCAAGGTGATCCAGAATCCAAATCCTGACACGACGGACTCGAGCGGAGTTTCAGCTGAGCCTGCATCAGCAGCAGTGGTCAAAGTTAGACCTATAGACCTTGGACTGATTCGAAGCTTGTCCAAGTCGGACTCTGACTTGTTGGCGTCACCACTTGGGGAGGAGGATGGAAGTCTGGCTGGCCGCAGTGGGTCTATGTCTAACTGCAGCTCTGGGCAACCATCCATGGAGCGCATGCCTTCCTTTGCCTCTGAGTGGGATGAGGTAATACTCAAACTCTGGGGATGGGAAACAAGTGGGAGGGTGTGGAGGACGGAGGGAGTGCACTGTCACTGTTAAAGCATGGGCAGGCTTTTAGGTGGAGTGTGTTAATATCCTTAAGAGAGAGTGTGCTAGCGAGTGTGAATATGCGAGAAAAAGAAAGGCAGACGGATAAGAGAAGCAACTCAGGATGTGTGAGAAAAAGATTAATGGGAGCGGGCGAGGCAGCACATTTCAGGAGGGGGGGGGGGGGGGGGTAGAGGCAGCAGTATGAGAGTGATCAGGAGTCCAGCAGAAGCAGTGATAGAGTAACTTTATCCAGGCTGTCGGCTGAGAATGCCTCCGGGCGAGTGCTTGAATGCATGAATGGCTTGATCACTTGCACCGACCTCCCTGTAGCAGTCCTGGCATCCAAGACTAATTGGGCTTGTGCTGTCATTCCACATCCACTCAGTACATGTCTCTGGGGCCAACCCACGCTTATACTGTCTCCTCCTGCACTCTTCTGGCTCCTTTGCTCCATCTTGCGCCATCTACCACTATGAGCAATTCTCCACCCCTCACTCTCTCCATTATCCCCAAAAGCTTTAACTTGTGATTTCTGAGCATTTTGGAGTGTCAGTGCAGTAGCCTACACCCTAAAGCGCTGCAAAGACACTGAAATGAATAATCCTTTGCTACCACAACTTAAATAGTTGGAGACAATGGAGACAATGGTTGATAACATATTAAATTATACAGCTTGAAAGCAAAACAATGCCGTTTTATTTAAAATGCCCACAGCCACATGAAACATTTCTGACACTTTGTGCCTAGTGCTAATCCCAATCCCAATCATAATATTTATAGGATCTTCTTCACATATCAGGCTAAACTTTGGCACAATGCAATATCTCGCCAGACCCAACAGACATTTTTGCTTGCAGCTGATTTCTGTGGAAATAAAAAAAATGATCCGATTTATTTTAACTTTGTACCTGAATGAATATTTAGCTGCCAGTGCAACCAAAGATCATCTATTCTTGTATTCATTCATTATTCAGCTTGACTCCCTCAAGCCAAGAACATGACTGGTCAGTGCCATCACTTGTTTCATGCATTTTAGGAAAGTATGTTGATGATAGATAAATACAGCTAGTGTTGAAAGTGGACTAATGATCTTAGTCTTTCTAAAATCCTGGCTTTGGCTCTGTTGGCTTCAACTGAGGCCAACAGAGTGACACTGGCTGCTTCGGAAGTTGCAACATGCACAAATATGTGGACAATTTGTTTTCATTGTTTTCATAGATGTACATAAATATTCTGTTTCACAAGGTAGTAAATAATGCAAGTTCAGGGCAAATTTATGCTAATTCTTGCAATACAGCAAGCAAGCAATGAAACACTACTTCAGTCATAAAACAAAGTAGCACAAGCCAAGTGCTGAGATATATGTGTGATACACTAAATGCAACTGGGTTCCTAGTGACTCTACAGTCCCTGACAAAAGTCTTGTCGCTTCTCTTAAGTTGTAGGAACAACAAATAACAACTGGACTTGTACTTGATCAATTGGAATCAGAAATGGCTCATATGAATGACAAAGCCCTCTAGATTATATTTGGGTCTTGTGTCTTGTGTTTCTTTTTTTTACACACCTGGGAATGTGTCAGTTACAGTATTTGTCACAGGTGAACTTCTTATATGTGATTAGTTGAATCATTTAAAGACATGACAAGACTTTTGTCCTTGCAAAAACCGTTGTTTTGGGCTTTACCAAGACGTGAACATCAGGACACTTTATGACGGGTTCAATTTGCACCCACTTATTAATGTGAAAGCCCTTGACATTAAAATGAACCATTTTTGTGAGAACTGATTGATTAGACATAAAGTTATATGCCAATTTAGGTTACTATATCCTTATGCGACAAGACTTTTGTCAGGGACTGTACATTTGTCTCTCATTTTAGTGTTTATAGTGACAGCACACAACTAAAAGTAATTGCTAGCTAGCAGCTAATTCACATCTGTTGTCACTGGGCAGGACACAATAACCACCCACTGAACCATAAATACACAACATAAAACAACAACAAAAAAGCCAGAAGTCCATCAGTTAAGACAGTAAATACAGCTAGTGTCACGAACTGAGCTGGTTGGACCCGAGCAGAGAGGCACACTACCAAGGCTGGTTGGAATGAAAGTGTTTTATTGCTGGGGGTGAAATGGTGGCTCAGTGGGGGAAAACCAGGGTGCAGGAGCGGGCGGTTCCAGGCAGGGACAGAAGGGGTCCAAGTAGGAGTGGGGGTCCAGGCAGGAGTGGGGGTCCAGGCAGGAGTGGGGGTCCAGGCAGAAACGGGGGGTCCAGGAAGGGGAAACCGGTGATGACTGGTCTGGGGAGAGCCGGAGGGGAAGGAGGACGGTGGGGATCCCGGACAGCTGACTGTGTGGAGGCAGGAGAAAACAATGTGAGAAAACAAGGCAGGAACTCAAAACAGATCTTGTAAGAGGCTAGAGAGCAAACTGAACTGCATGGTTCTTGTTCAACAATCTGGCCAGGAGCGGAAGGATGAGCCGGTTCTTATTGCAGGGGTGATTAATCAGCGTGATGTCTCTCAGCTGTCCGGGAGCCGTGGAGGTGGTTGATTGCCTGAGTGGAGTCAGCTGGGAAGCTCGACTCCACTCAGGCACCGAGCTGTAGGGGGAGAGACAGGGCAGAGGAGCGGATGGGAGACAGGCAAGACAGACAGGGCAGAGGAACAGGAGAGGGAGGAAGAACCAGATGGGAAAAGGGTATTGGGGAGGTCAGGTGGGAAGGACGGGGGTGAGAAGGGAGCCGTGACAGCTAGTGTTGGTATATCATTGGTGGTGAGAATTTTGTGCTGACTTCAGCCAAATTCTGAGGCAAAGCTTCCTGAGACTCTGATGTTTGTGGTTATGAATTCCATTTCATCACAGCTTGAGCTGAGAATGCGTATTGACCAAAAGTAGTCTTTGTGAACTGTGGTATCCAGTCACCTCTATTAGATGCTCCAGTCCCACTTGCATTGCCACTGCCTGGGTGGACCAGACACCCTCTAAGAGGAGGGCAGGCAAAATGATGAATTCCTTTAAACATCAGACAAGCATACGAGCAAAAGAGAAATTTGCCCAAATTAAGAAAATTGTATTTTTTAGGACATTACAGTGACACTGATCTTCTGGTTTCTTGTCGAATATACATAGAGTTTAATCTATATGTTTTACTTGACTCGTAACTGTTTATTTTTGCTCTATTCTTAGATATCGTGGTGTTTCATTTCTCTAACATACTCATGGTGCTGACAAAGTGCATGTGTGTGTTTATATGTGTGCACGCGTGCATCTGTGTGTTTGACGTATGACTATGTATAATTTGCACAGTGTGTTTCGTCTTGTCTGTCTAGTTTTCTCAGTGTTGTTTTAATTGTGACTTCCCAGCGGACAGCAGATTAGAATTAGCCTTAGGCTCACTCAGGTACAATGCATCAAACCGTAACATGTATGTTTAATGTTGTACATGGCCCCTTACCGATTAATTAATTAATTAAAAATGAAGTCAATCCTACCCCTCCTCCATAAAACAAACAAGCAACCAAAAATCCCCACTACTTCCTCAAAGTTCAAAAGCCTTTATAGTTATGGATACCTAACTCAGAAAAAGTTCACAGCATGTCAACTGAGCTCAATACTGAAGGTTTTTTTTTTAACTTTTTGTACTTCAACATGTGCTTTGATTTTTGTCCCTTTTATATCTTGGTTCTATGCAAGGAGCAGAAAAAGAAATTCTATCCAGGTTCATTAACTGCGTCTGACAGTAGGACGACATTACTTTGCTTTATTTGTCATGATCTTGATTCAGCTTCAAGCCTGCGTGGACTCAACGACACTACCAGTAAAAAGTTTGGGGACATCTTCTATTTAATGTTTTTTCTTTATTTTCATGACTCTTTACCTTGTACATTCTCTGTGGTTTGGTCTGATGAGTCCAAATTTGAGATATTTGGTTCCACCCGCCGAGTCTTGGTGCATCCGAGAAGAGGTGAAGGGATGGTCTCTACATGAATGGTTCCCGGCGTGAAGCATGGAGGAGGAGGTGTGATGGTGTGGCGTTACTTTGCTGGTGACTCTGTTTGGGATTTATTCAAAAATGAAGGCACACTGAATCAGCATGGCTGCCACAGCATCCTGCAGCAACATGCCATCCCATCCGCTTTGACTTATTTCACACTTTTTTGTTTACTACATAATTCCATGTGTGTTCATTCCTAGTTTTGATGCCTTCAGTGAGAATCTACAATGTAAATAGTCATGCAAATAAAGGAAAACCATTAAATGAGAAGGTGTGTCCAAACTTTTGACTGATAGTGTGCATCTCAAAATTTGGACTTATACAGGACTACACTTATGTAATCTTGTCCATAGCCCTTCTCAGTGTACGCTCACATAAGAGGCTCATACAGTATGTTATGAGCATGTTCACTTACAACAGGGGCATCAGTGTGTCACCTCAAAGAACACAGACATCTTGAACTTGTACTTGGGATTTGCGTAGCTGTGTTTTTTCACTTCTCAGTGCCCTGTGGCTGCTCTTTGCTCCACCCTCTGCTCTCTGACAGGACTGTTTATTCAGGCCATGTTGGGTGGGGTGTCCTGTTCTCAAGGGCATCCTGTTTTGCAGCTGTTCCTGATTGTCTGTTTGTCTTCCACATTTCAAGGGATTTGTTTGGGTTGGGGATGTGGGTATGGGGATGTGGGTGAAGGCAAAAACTGACTCCACTTGTGTGTATCCAGTGGCCTCAAAGCATATTTAGACCCATAAGCCATACTTGAAAATGCATATAATCTTTTTGCATTAGAAAACAAGTTGTCAAAATGAAATCTAATCGAGGAATTTTTCTCAGAGCTCAGGAAACTGAGGAAAGGTTTCACTTCTGAGGAAGTTTCTTGAGTGAGAGGGGAAAGGCTTTCAAGAACCAAAATGAGAATTCCATTTGCCTTCTAATGAAGCACTTAGGACTACTATGACCTGGATGACTGAAAATCAATGCAATGTCAAAGCATGTGGAATTTATATTAAAGAAAAGCAGCACTATCAGAAGGAAAAACACTTAACAAAAAGAAGTTTGATAAGTTTTAAATGGTAAAACAAAAATTAGATGGTTCAGCATAAACACAAATATATATTTGGACATCAGGGGTGGACTGGGATGAGAGTTAAGGCCAGAAATTTGAGTCTTGACTGTGTCTGTGATTCTGCACTTCACTTTCAGTAAACACGATACACCACAGCAGTCTTAGTATAACACACATGTTTATTTCTGTCTCCATAAATCACACCGCACCAAAGTGGAAAAATGAGACAATAAAATTTAACTTACCTCACTAAGTATAATACAAAGCTTAATATAAGCTGTAAATGTTACCTTAGCCAACTAGGTAGGTAGGAAGATTGCAGTGGTAGCCGATATGTAGTGTTTTATATTGATAGCCAATTGCACTGTAGACTAACCCGATTCTTTACTGGCAAACATGCCACTTATTTTAAGACTCCTCCTCTCTGCTCCACCTTTACTTTTCTACTGACTTTCACCTAGTGAGAATGTCATCAGCGGACTATCAAACAGACCCTCAGGACACCAGGAAATGTCCTGGGGCTTCTGCTGTCTTTTGGATATCCAGTTGAGGCTTCACTATAAGGTTCATATTCACAGTTTTTCAACACTATTTCTACTGTCTGTTAGTTTCCAAAATTACCTGATGACATCTGGACATGAAATTCACCACTTTCTGTGAGTGCTGTGATCTTAAGCTTTCTCATTGCAGAGCTTTCAGTTTGTTCAGACCAGACCATCACTTCTCCATAGCACCCTCTAGGTGCTCTATGCTATTTAGACCTTGGTTCTGAAGGGTCAACTATGCTTTGAATCATCACCCTGCTGAAAGTTGCATCCAAAGCTTTCTCGGTGCAAAATGAGAAAGTTTTGCATTGAGAATGCTTAGACCTTTCTCAATGCAAATGTCTTTCTTGTACACTTCAAGGTTTATGTTTTTACCAGTAAATATGAGTTGACTTTCACCATTTTTAGAAAAATAGTCCTGTCCTGCAGTCACTTTGCTGCTTTATTGTACTCTTAGCGCAGTCTGACTGAAATTTTTCCTTTGGCTTTCTGCTATTAGATCCATATAGGCTGATGTTATGAAAATAACATGTTTCCAAAAGCTTCTGTCTTTCTTTACACATTCTTTTGAATATTTAATCCAAGCTGTCTCTTTCTTGAAGACCAATAAGTTCTGTCATATTACTGTCCCTCAGCTGTTTTGAGTTGCATTTCGCAGTTCTCGCCAGTTTTGCTGCTGTTTCTTATCTGTTTTTCTTAGTTTCATTCACAATCATGTAGTCCAATTTGTTTTAGGTCTTATTCTAGTTTTTGACTATACATCCTACTGTGAAGAATGAAGGATTGAGTTTTTGCTCTTTTATTGAACTGAGTGGCAATGCTTGGCCTTTTCACTGAACTCATTTCATCCGTCTTTCAACTAACTTCCAAAAGGTATAAAATCAGTTACCCATATGTTCGCATAAGATTTTTTGAAATAACCTCAAACACCTCAGGCTCGTTTTATGCCTCTTTAACTGTCCAAATACTTTTTGGAGCCACTGTATCTCCTGCAGCATTCAACCCCAACATTAAACATTAAAACAGTAAAATGACACACGAGGCTCGGAGGGAGTCTGGGCTTCAGGTCAAATACATAAAAACACTCCTATGCCAGGACATGAACACACAGACAGCCCAACTACTCAGTGCAAATGCTGGCATTCAGATGATGTTATTATGAAAAGGAATGTATGAGTTGAAGCATAACCTTTAAACTCCATTGACATTAACAGTGGTACGTATACATTTTTGGTTTTATTACTTGTGACAGCTTATGCAACTGCTCACCGTGTTTTAGTTTCCTATTGCAGTGAAAGCACTTGGTATTCTATTTAAAACTATTTAAAACTTAGAGAAGAGCTGGCTGATGTGAAGAGACAGCCTCTATTGTTTTTTTTTTTTTTATGACACTACTGAATGCAGAGCAAAAATGGTCTGATGGACTATTTGGGCAGGACTTTATATTATTAAATGTGTTTGCTGTAAAAAGGAGTGAATATGGAACATTACTATGGGTTGCTTGAACTTGTTTGACTCCTTCTGGATTTATCTTTGGTTTAATTAAATAAAACTTTAATTTAGGAAAATGCTCAGTAGGAAACCTTAAAGAGTTATACCACATTCACCCTCAGCATGTCTGCATGATGAGTGCTGATGCCTGTCTGCTGGTTCAAATTTATGATGGTGCATTATGATGTCCTCTATCTGTCCTGTCAGCTTTTGTTGGATTAGTAAATCATTCTTTTGACATGTGACTGGGACCTGGATGCGCCTCCTGCATTACCGTTTAATGTAGGCTCGTGAAAGCAAAGCTGGATTTCCAGCTGAGATATGACATCAGGGTAATTTGATTAATCACACATTTATTGGGGGGGGGGGGGGGGTGCTGGACCCTATCCCAGCTGACTCGGGCGAAGGCAGGGGACACCCTGGACAGGTCACCAGTCTGTCGCAGGGCTACATATGCAGACACACAATCACATTCACACCTACGGGCATTTTAGAGTAATCAATTAACCTCAGCATGTTTTTGGACTGTGGGAGGAAGCCGGAGTACCTGGAGAAAACCCACGCATGCACAGGGAGAACATGCAAACTCCATGCAGAAAGATCCCAGGCCCAGGCTGGGATTTGAACCGGAGATCTTCTTGCTGCAAGGCGAAAGTACTAACCAGTACACCACTGTGCAGCCCCCCGAAAAATTTCCTAATGCTGAAATTAATATATTCTAATATCCTTTTTTTTTTCTTTTTTGTCCAACCAAAAAGACATGTAGTTTACCATCAAAAAGTTGGGAAATTAGTTTACATTACTGAGTAAATTTTCAGGAACTAGCACTGACACAATATTCTAAAAAAATTTTTGCTAAATTATTTTCTGTCAGTGGAGTATATTTCATTATCAGAATATTTCAATTAGAGTACTGGCAGGTTTTCTAAAGAAATGATGAAACTGACATGTTTAAGTGAGGTCATTAGGGACTCACTGAAAACTGTTTGTCCCTGGGGCCACATCTATTATCTATTAGAATATAATTCTTTAAATGTAGTTTGAGCACCTACTTTCTAAAGTAAGTTTAATATTAACATGTCTGGAAGATTTTGGAGGTAACATGATGATAAACAAACAATCACATACCTAATTAGTGCAAAATTAATGCATTAGCACAATGATTTAATTCAATTCAATTCAATTCAATTTTATTTATATAGCGTCAATTACAGTCAGATTGTCTCAAGACGCTTTACAGAACCCATATGCCTGACCCCCAGAGCAAGCCCAAAGGCGACAGTGGCAAGGAAAACACCCTTTTAACAGGGAAGAAACCTCGAGCAGAACCCGGCTCTATATAGGGGGGACCCATCTGCCTGCTGGCCGGGCGGGTTGAGAGGGACAGAGGAGGGCAAGGGGGAGGGATGGGAGAAGAGGGAGAGGGGTGGGAAAGCAAGGAAAACACAACACACATTTGGATACATGCATGACAGGATATGTGACACAAACAAAGTATAAGCTAACATTGAAAAAAATACATTTAAATACATGTGTTTTGTATATAAATTAGATAAATGTTTCAAATGCATGAAGGAAACCTAGATGTACCAGTTTTGTAAGTTTCAGTGGTGGGCTGTCATGGCCAGCAGGGCCTTCTCCGCCAGCCTAAGTGCTATCAGAATCAATAACTTACATTTTAATATTTTCCCATTTATCTATTTACATTATTCCCAATAGTCTATTGTCTGCATTTCACAGTGTGTCTCTGGGCTGTGGCGCTTCCAGCATATTAATGCTCTTCTCCAACCATATTTCAGCCATCATACGTTGCCAGGGTCAAAGAAATCTGTCTGGAGGCCTTCAGAACAAAATAGTTTGTAATAAAGCTGTTGCTTTAATTAATCACATTTCGAGCTGATGACTTTGATGCCACCTAGCAGACGTACGATTATGTCAGCATCTTCGCGTCCTCTGATTGGATGGTCAAAGAGCTTAGTCTAAGCTAGCAATTCCTGTCTGTAGCCTGCACAAGCAAAAACTTTATCATAAAAGTATTAATGGCTGTTTTTTTTAACCCACAATGGCTGCAGGAGGAGAAGATATTGATTTGGTTGCAGATATACTTAGAAAGCAATTTTCAAGGCGTACTTTCCAAGAAAACCTCGGCATTGTGATTAAAGGCCGGCCAACCTCAAAGCTAGCAAGCCACCAGCCAGGAAAAGGCTTTGTCTGTCACTTTCAGCTTAGTAACTATGAGCGCTTCCCTTGGCTCAACTTACGCCAGAAATAGACTGGACAGACTCGATTTTCACCATTAGCCTCGATGGCAAAAAGACCTTATCGGGACTTATTGTTGGAACTGAAACGCATTAAACTCTTCATGATGAAGGACAGGAGGATGGATTTTGTGTTAAATTATTCACAAGTTTTGGTGAGTTAAATGAATTATATATGTATTGGATGAATATTGACGCTCCTGCTAGATGTGATGTATATGGCAAAGGTGCGTAGCTGTGGTAGCAGTGAAGAGGATATAAAAAAAGGATATTAGAATATATTAATTTCAGCATTAGGACATTTTTCGGGGGACTGCACAGTGGTATAGTGGTTAGCACTTTTGCCTTGCAGCAAGAAGATCCCCAGTTCAAATCCCAGCCTGGGCCGGGATCTTTCTGCATGGAGTTTGCATGTTCTCCCTGTGCTTGCGTGGGTTTTCTCTGGGCACTCCGGCTTCCTCCCACAGTCCAAAAATATGCTGAGGTTAATTGATGTTAAATTGCCCGTAGGTGTGAATGTGAATGTGACTGTTCGTCTGTATATGTAGCCCTGTGACAGACTGGCGACCTGTCCAGGGTGTCCCCTGCCTTTGCCCGAGTCAGCTGAGATAGGGTCCAGCACCCCCCCAACCCTAGTGAGGATAAAGCGGTGTATAGAGAATGGATGGATGGATTTCTTGGTTTACTGAAGGAATTCTTTCTCATGACATGAGATACCTGTCTGCAATACAACGTCCTGTTGTACTTCCTTTCTGTATAATTTCATGCATTTTAATTTATCGTTTCCATAGCCGAGGCGTCATAATGAGTGTATTAAGTAAGATCCTGTTTGATTCAGGGAGGATGCCAAGAAAGGCCCCATGTGAAATGCACGGCCACTAAAGTATGAATATGGAGAGGGGCGGAGCCACGACAGCTGGTTAAACAATCAAAACAATCAAACTCACCTCATTGAAATCTGAAGGCAATTCTCAAAGCTTTACCCCCAAATGCAGACTTTGCTGAAATAAGTTGACCTACTGTCACAAAGGAGATGAGGCATTTTTATTAACTAATGCCTTCTTCAACACACCGGATCACAGCTGGAAATGCACCGCATGTTGCATGGTGGTCCAGTTGTGGTGCGTGTCCAGCTGCGATCCGGTGCGTTTACCTGGAGCGGGCCACAGCTAATTTGCATAAAGTAGACTTGACTTCTACTTTGTGCAAATTCAGTGTGGCATGTGGAGATCCCACACATCGCGAAACTTTCCTCAAATGTCTAAACTAGCCTTCTGTGAATTAAAACAAAGACAGATTCAGCTACTGCACAGCTTATTTCTTGCCTCAAATGCTTTTAGAAATACTTTTTGCTGCAGTGTTTCAAAATAGGGCTGCACAGTGATGTAGTGGTTAGCACTTTCGCCTTGCAGCAAGAAGATCCCTGGTTCGTGTCCCAGCTTTCCCGGGATCTTTCTGCATGGAGTTTGCATGTTCTCCCTGTGCATGTGTGGGTTTTCTCCGGGTACTCTAGCTTCCTCCCACAGTCCAAAAATATGCTGAGGTTAATTGATTACTCTAAATTGCCCGTAGGTGTGAATGCGAGAGTGATTGTCTGTATATGTAGCCCTGTGACAGACTGGCGACCTGTCCAGGGTGTCCCCTGCCTTCGCCCGAGTCAGCTGGGATAGGCTCCAGCCCCACCGTGACCCTAGTGAGGATAAAGCGAGGTATAGAAAATGGATGGATGGATGGATGGATGTTTCAAAATAAAAGGGAAAGTTTGTAGACGTCTGCTGGACTGTCAGGCTGAAAGCATGGTCACATGACCATGTAGCGCCCCGCTGAAGCTCCAGCGCTGTCATGTGACAATGTTGTGGCCTGCTAGTGACCACCCACTATAAGTGCGATTTTCAGATGCGATACGTTTACATGCGGGAACAAACAGATCTCGTGGGCATGCACCTTTATGCCTCTGCATATTGTGAAGGTCAGAAATATAGGACAATCAGTACCAAGTATGACCTCATTAAAACATGCATACATTGCATGAAATGAAACACAACACCTGCGTTGAATTATGGACTCTCGAGGCCACAGTTGGTAAAATCAGTTGTTCTCTGCAATACCTTTGCCCCTGCTTGGAAGCAGCCAGACTAGCTATGTTTTTCTGTTTTAAATTGTGCTTTTAAAAGGGTTAATGTCAATGAACTTATCAGAGCATCTAGAAAATAAATGACACGCCATACATCATAGCAGATAACCTGGAAATTGAAACACTCACTGCATCTTGCAGACATTAATGCATTCCATTCAAAGACTGTGACTCCACCACACCATTAACTATTTAATGTTACAGTAGCACACATCTAGAAATATTAAGTAGGGCTGCAACTAACGATTATTTTAATAATCGATTAATCGGCTGGTTAGTTTTTTTAGATTAATCGATGACTCGGATAAAAAAAAACATTTTTAATTTCCGCCTCTTTATTCAGAAAAAGAAGATTTGGAATGACAGAGAAAATAAGATCATTGTAGTGAAGTCTTCGTCTTCAACCATCAACAGAGGCCTCACGTCAGTGACCATCTTAGTGAGGATGCTCCGTCAGACAGCTGCTTGCTGTGGTGTACATGATATCTTTCTCATCATGAAGCCTATCAATGCAATTCATCCTGCCTCACTCCAACACAGACCAGTGTCTTCACTCAGATAGTGTCAGAAAATTAAAACTTGAGGGTTAATCTTCAAATTATTACCACTATAGTGTGCAAGTTACATTTATTTGTAATGCATATTCAAACCCTGCTTAAGCTGATGAAAGTGAAATAAAACGTATCTCTCACAGTCACACACGCCCCATCTGTCATTAATCAGTTAATAAGCAAACCCATCAGACAAGCTACCAGAGAGACTGATATTACGTTTCCTCACTTTAAAATGGATCAAATGTAGGATAATGCAGTGACTTAAGGTGCGTGTCCACTAGATGCGACACACTGCATGTGGCATGCTGG
Source organism: Acanthochromis polyacanthus (assembly GCF_021347895.1). Classification (NCBI taxonomy): domain Eukaryota; kingdom Metazoa; phylum Chordata; class Actinopteri; family Pomacentridae; genus Acanthochromis; species Acanthochromis polyacanthus. The sequence continues at coordinate 36,016,819 of NC_067117.1, read as the reverse complement.
TCCGGTTAGTGCGTTTCCAGCTGCAATCCGGTGTGTTTACCTGCAGCTCATTTGCATAAAGTAGACTCGACTTGTCCTTCAACATCTAAACTAATCATCGGTGAACTAAAACCAGGACAGGTTCAGCTGCTGCACAGATTATTTCTCGCCTCAAATGCTTTAGAAATACTTTTCCCTGAAGTGTTTTCGAAATAATAGAGAGAGTTTGCGGCCGAGCCGCTGTGTTTATCAGACTCGTCTACCGGACGGTCAAGCTGAAAGCGCGGTCACGTGACCACGTAGTGGCCCGCTCGTGACCACCCGTCAGCAGTGCGATTTTCAGATGCGTGCATTCGCATGTAGTGGACACGCAGCATGTCTTTGATTTGTGAAGCGTGAAATGCTCCCACACTTTTGAGGACTTCGGTCAAACTGTTTTCTCCGTGCTGGTCATGTTTCATTTGTTGAATTTACTCTTCCTTTGAAAATACCTCCTCCGCTCTGCCTCCACCTCGTTCTGTTCAACTCGTTCTGCAGGTGAGGTAGACGACCCCCCGACATGGCGAGTGACGTATGAATCGCGCGACACAACGAATCAATAATGCAGTTCGTTGCCAACGCTTTTAATAATCGATTATTATCAATTTTATTGATTCGTTGTTGCAGCCCTAATATTAAGCCAAATTCTCAATTTTGCCTTTAAATCAAAACGTTATTATCAATAGTAGACTTATAAATGTAGCTATTTCATTTCCCCTATTGAAATATTTTGTTGCGGCCATCAACATTTGGGCAGTTAACTACAGAAATAGGACCCATACACTATAGACCCTTTATTTGTTTACAAACATTGTGACGTTTTTTGTGGGCGGGGCTTATGCTGGAGGCAAAAGCGGAGGGAGAAGTCAAGCGGGACTGGGAGTATATAGTTTGCGCTGGGAGTTTACGCTGCAAACTCGAGCATTTTTAACCCGTTAAACTTAAGTGTACCACCGGCGGTACACCTACTAATTTGCATAGGAATTTAAAGAATGTCCGAAGGCTGCAAACGCGATTATATAAACACTATACGCCGATGGAAAGCTTAGAGTCTCATGAATCCGCTGGTATAAACCACTTTCAGATGTGATTACCACAGCGGGTAATATAAACACATTTGTCCGACAAACAACTAATATCCATCCATCCGTTCTCTGTACACGGCTTCAACGTACACAGCGCGACTCACATTTCCGGGTTCATTACTACACACAGATGAAAATATTCCACAAAAAACGGCCATAATCCAACCTTGGACATCCAGACGACACAAGCCAGTAAACTATTTTGTCCAAAACATGTCTTGAAGTCGGTATATAATCCACGAATCGGTCATTTTCAAGGAAATGCACCTCACGATGCTCGTCCAATATTCCCTGTATTTCTCGTCATATTTAACGGGTTATTGTTTTTGATTGTATTTTTTCTGTGTCTTGTTGTGTCCTTGTTCTTATGGTGTGTGTATTTGGACCCAGTGTCTGGAATAAAGCTGAACTGAATTGAATTGAATTGAATATTTTTTTATTTACAAATAGAATATTAGCGATTTTTTTGTACTGAAAATGGCTGGAATTGACTGCAGCTGATTGTCTCTGTCCAGTCTTTTCGCCTCAGTGCATTTAACCACAACTGTCTTCGTTCCCTCTGAGCACGAGTGTTCGGTGGAATTCTATAAAACTTTAATTTGCGTTCGCCAATGTCATTCCTCCTATTCTGGCATCCAAAAACACAGCAGGACGACATTTTAGAAAAGTTGATAGAGCCTAGTCCCTCAGTCTTTCGCCTTTCGGTCACGGCCGCGGGCTTCCTCTTTTGCCTCCAGCTAAAGCTGTGACGTCATTCGTGACGTGGGTCATTAAAGGGTCTATATGCTAGCACCAAACAACAAAGTGGATCCATGGATGGAAGTTACACCAGCACTATTCTCACTTCACATGTAAGTTCATGTATTTTAATGTGGATTCCTCCTTTTCCTCTTAGAGCAGTGCCAGAAATAGCTTTACATTATATAAGAATTTTCATTTCGGTGGCCATTCCATGTGTTACTCAGGACAGAAATGGCATTTATAATAAAGGTGATTGACGTCTTCACTGCATCTGTTCAGTACTGAAAAGGCAAAGGTTAACACAGCCACATGTTACAGATGCTTGAGTGGCTTGATTTGTGTGCGTACTCTGAATTTCCCAGCGGTACTCTTTAGGTCTTTACACATGCAAGATTTTCAGCTCTTCTCCATTTGCTAATGGCTGTGGTTTTACATAACAGGTAGATTTTGATGTTGAGTTAAAATACCTATATTTTAATTACTTTTCTGATCTATTGAAATCCTTATTTATGTGAGTATTTGTACATACACACGTGGACAAAATTGTTGGTACCCCTCAGTTAAAGAAGGAAAAACCCACATTTCTCACTGAAATCACTTGAAACTCACAAAAGTAACAATAAATAAAAATTTATTGAAAATTAAATAATCAAAAACAGCCATTACTTTTGAATTGTTGATTAACATAATTATTTAAAAAAACAAACTAATGAAACAGGCCTGGACAAAAATGATGGTACCTCTATAAAAGATTGAAAACTATTTGACCAGAGTGACATGATTAACTCAGGTGTGTCATTTAATTGACATCACAGGTGTTTCCAAACTCATAATCAGTCAGTCTGCCTATTTAAAGGGAGACAAGTAGTCACCCTGCTGTTTGGTGAAAAGGTGTGTACCACACTGAACATGGACAACAGAAAGCGAAGGAGAGAATTGTCCCAGGACATCCAAAAAAAATTATAGACAAACATCTTAAAGGTAAAGGCTATAAGACCATCTCTAAACAGCTTGAAGTTCCTGTGACAACAGTGGCTCATATTATTCAGAAGTTCAAGACCCACGGGACAGTAGCCAACCTCCCTGGACGTGGCCGCAAGAGGAAAATTGATGACAAATTGAAGAGACGGATCGTTGGAATTGTATCCAAAGAGCCCAGAGCAACCTCCAAAGAAATTAAAGGTGAACTCCAAGGCCAAGGTACATCAGTGTCAGATCGCACCATTCGTTGTTGTTTGAGCCAAAGTGGACTTCATGGGAGACGACCAAGGAGGACACCACTGCTGAAAAAAACTCATAAAAAAGCCAGACTGGAATTTGCAAAAATGCATGTTGACAAGCCACAAAGCTTCTGGGAGAATGTCCTTTGGACAGATGAGACCAAACTGGAGCTTTTTGGTAAGGCACATCAACTCTATGTTCATAGACTCAAAAACCAAGCATACGAAGAAAAGAACACTGTCCCTACGGTGAAACATGGAGGAGGCTCAGTAATGTTTTGGGGCTGCTTTGCTGCATCTGGCACAGGGTGTCTTGAAAGCGTGCAAGGTACGATGAAATCTGAAGACTATCGAGGCATTCTGGAGAGAAATGTGCTGCCTAGTGTCAGAAAGCTTGGTCTCAGTCGCAGGTCATGGGTCTTCCAACAGGACAACCATCCAAAACACACAGCCAAAAACACCCAAGAATGGCTGAGAGAAAAGCGTTGGACTATTCTAAAGTGGCCTTCTATGAGCCCAGATCTGAATCCCATTGAACATATGTGGAAGGAGCTGAAACATGGCATTTGGAGAAGACACCCATCAAACCTGAGACAACTGGAGCTGTTTGCTCATGAGGAGTGGGCCAAAATACCTGTTGACAGCTGCAGAACGCTCATTGACAAATACAGAAATGGTTTAATTGCAGTGATTGCCTCAAAAGGTTGTGCAACAAAATATTAAGTTATGGGTACCATCATTTTTGTCCAGCCCTATTTCATTAGTTTGTTTTTTTAAATAATTATGTTAATCAACAATTCAAAAGTGATGGCTGATTTTGATTATTTAATTTTCAATAAATTTGTATTTATTGTTACTTTTGTGAGTTTCAAGTGATTTCAGTGAGAATTGTGGGTTTTTCCTTCTTTAACTGAGGGGTACCAACAATTTTGTCCACGTGTGTATGTACTTACAGTGTGGAAAAAGATATAAAGTAGCACCTAATATAATTGATAAATAATATGATTGTGAAATTCAATTGGCCACACTTAAAATGGAAAAGAATTAACGTACAAAAGCATTTTCTTTTTGGTTATTTCACCTGATGAAAAGGGACTATTTTTAAAGTATGTGTAAGCTGGTTCATAATTCATATAGAAAGCTACAGCAGAGTGAACACATCCCAAGATCTGGTTAGACAGATGTGGTACATGAATATGAGAGTGGGGGTGCTGGTGGGGGCTGGGTGGAGGAGGCACAGGCCTACTTCACCTGCCGTGTGTTCTGTAAAATTTCTCAACAGGTGGAACACAAGAGACTCCTTAGTGGTTTAAACCCACTGTTTACTGCTTTATTCCAAATGTCCAAGAACTAAATCTGTTGTGTTCTGGGGAAAATGTGGGCTTGCCTGTTTAAAAATGGCAATTTGGGGGATTAAATTTTAAGGGACAGTCTTGGTGGTTTTGTAGTTTCATCACTTATAAATGATTGTGTGTGTGTTTCTCAGGGAAGGAGGACATTTTTAAATGTTTGTTTAATTTCAGAGATATCTGTTTTTTTGGTAATCACCAGCTGTTGTCAGACTGACTGATGCTTTTCATTAAGTAAATTGCAGTTAATAAGTAACTTCGCGATAAAATAGCAGCTGCTTTTCTTTTGTGAATTATTATGAAATGTTAGCTGCTTTGCATTTGGAAATCACTGGTCACTGAACATTTTTTGAGATGGAACACATTTGCGAAACAGCAGTTATTGGCAGCCTTGTATTGTTTTGACAATAAATAGAGGATATTCAAGTTTAAACATTGGTGCCCTAGGTTAATGTCTGGGGCTGAATACTGAACCTAGAGTGATGATTAAATGCATCTGTACCACTGTCAAGTACTGTCATCAAATGCTTGGAAAGATATTTTGACTTTCTTGCTACTTTCTTGGTCAAATATTTCCTATTATGAGTCACAAATCTAGTCATTTGTGTAGTCTTGGTAGAAAAAATATGTTTTGGCTCATTAAACTGATATATTTTAGAAGTTTGGCTTATTTAGTTAATCAGAAAACAAGAGGTTTGGTCTGCTTTGGTGTATGCAACTGAGGTATTGTAACATTACTTTAAATAAAATATAGCTTTCAGGGAGGATGCTGGCGGAGGAATCAAATGCAGACAACAGAAACAGGATGTAGAAATCAGAAGGGGAGCTTTAATCCCAAAAATGGCACAAATGGTAACTAAAATTCAAATTAATCAAAAAGTACAATGAGCTGGCAAACATCAAAAGCAACTAAGGCACAGGAGCACACTGAAGCAAGAAATAAAATAACACATCAGGTTTCAGAAAAGGAAATGCAGAAACCACAGTCAGACGAGGAACATGAGGAAAACCTGGCAACACAAGGGTAGCAAACCAGTGACTAAACAGGAAGGAAAAGACAACACTATTTATACATTCATAACTGATTGGGGAGACAAGACACAGGTGGCTCACGAGACAGAGGTGAAACTCATTAGAATGATCAAAAGAAGAAATGGCTATTTCAAAATTAAATAGGAATTAAGTGAAAAGGGACATGAAACAAAGAGACAAAAAAAGGGAAACACAAACAAGGAATTACAGGAGACACAGATGAAGAAAACACAGGAATGAATCAAACAAAACAAAACTACAAACCAAAACCCATAGACCATGACAATACTCATATGAGATGGTGTCGACGTTTTTATTAACTAGGAATGGCTACCTCTGGTTGTTTAACCTTCCTCAGTTCTTTTATATTTTAGATGCATACAGTTTGAATGTTCTGCCAATGAAATCAGTTGCGTGCTACATATTTTTAGATAGGTAACAAAAAAACATAGATTGACATTTCAAAATGTAATGTCAATATTAAGGCCAGTTTTATCCTTTATGTGGTCATGGACAGAGTACCCAGAAAATTACACACCAGTGCGTACTACAGCAAACCATACAACGTACTGTACTGATGCAGTATGTGTACACTTGGGGCATGTTATTTCATCATATTATTGTGACCTAACCTTTGACTGCTGCAGTCTGTAGTGCAAAATGAGACGTCATCTGTCCGCAGGCTCTCAGTTACTCAAGCTTTACTCAAGTGAGACAATGTAAGAGAATGGCCAGAAAAACATGCAAACTGGACGCTACAAAATTCAACGGGATGTAACATCCTGGTATTTTTCTCATTCTGCATTTGACAAACTATGTGTTTGGACATACTAAATATTTTTCTGACATACTATATAGTACAGTAGTATGGATACTGGAATGCATGACTGTCACATCGTGACCAATATCCATGACTACACCATGACTCAATAACAAAGTCTTTATAGAAATACTAAATAAATGCTGTCTTTCTCAGATTAACTTTTGGATCTTATACACTTCTTTGCATGATAACAAAAATTCTAAATTTGTTCCACAGAGCTTCCTGTAACGTTGACAAAATCATGCACGAAAGAAAGCTGTTCACATGTCAGAATACCTCCCTTCATTTCAAATAGCCTACTCCTTGAAGGCCCTCCTGACTTGTCTGGTACGATTCTTGCCGGCTTTATTTATGCTATGTGGCTCCAAAGCTGTCAAATAAATAAAAATCAATCCAAATCACAAGCACTGCTGGATAGAATTATGTGATCTGGGTCTTGTATACTGTGGAGCTACTGGCCCATCTGTCTTTATTGACAGTGATACTGAGGCGGTAATCCTGTTTCCAGACCAGCGCCAGTGAAGCAGCAGCGCCTTTTTGGTTAGTCTATTATACCCAGCCATCATTTCCATTATCTCTTCTGTTTTGGGCTCGCAGCCATCATTTATGCGCAGTACTCGCTGGCTCAATGAACAATAATGTATTCTGTATCTCTAAAGCATGTTGTTTAAGATTATTTCAAATTATCTCTATCGTATTAGCTAGTATGTAGTTTACTAGACAGGAAAGGGATGAAGAGAAGCAATGATATGCAAAAAAAAGATTACAAGCTGAATTAAAAACACACACACAACATGAATTTATCACATATTTGCTGAATTAGTAAACATCCCAAAAACATATCCTGTGTCCTAATTTCATACGTTACTGCTTTTTCCACACTGGAAGAGTGATAAAATTCAATATTGTCACATATACTAGTACTAACATTGCTTAGATTTTCATTTGTGCACTGATAAAGACTGTTGCCCCACCATGCAGCCCGCAATGAATTATAAAAACAGCTCAAAGCTTGGAAATTTATGGAAGCTAACAGTGTCAGAAAAAAAACTGTAAAACAGAAAAGAACCTAAATTGTTTGCCGTGTGTCTGTGAAACTTAATGGAGTCATGTTTGTCCACAATGTATAGCCACTGAGTATATTCTAACTGTCCAAAAATGACAAAGACAAGCAAACAGAATGGTAGCGATGTCTCTATCAAACTTTTTTTTAATGTTTGGTATCTCCTATACACAGACTGATTTGATACTTACATTCATACAAATGCTAAAAGTAAACTGTAATAGTCTAAATTTGACATATATATATTTTTTATAGGCCACTTATTCAAACTACTTTGATGACTTGGTTCAAAACTGTTAAATTTATAGACCTAATTAAAATTGATAAGTTATGATTGAAGTTGTACAAGAAGAATTTGACTTTGGAAAATGACATAATGTGAAGAGCATTTATCATTTTGTTGTGGTCGTTGTGACTATAGACACGCTCATCTCACAGTCTGTTCCCAGTTGTACAGACATGTTACAGTCATGTTTCTTTTACCACAAACACAGTCTTTGGTAGAGTCGAGATGGCAGAGAGCATGCAAACAAGGGCTGGACGATGAAAAATTTATCAGAATAAAACGCTTCACCTCCATCAATATTGCTAATTATTGATCATGCATAATGACCTATTTTTCATACAGACCCAGAGAAAAAAAGGTTTAATTTGAAGTTAACTACTTAAGCATATTTATCAAGGTACACGTTCAATGCTTTTAATGTTATCATAGTCTCACATTGCCAGTATATTCTGCAGAACATAATGGTCTGGCTGCACCTCGCTATCATTTTGCTATAAGAAGATAAACGCTCTGGCTTGTTTGTATTTCTTTAAAACAATCACATTCTTCGTGGAGACTAATCAAAGGATCCAGGTTTGGTGCTTGCTTAAAAATAGTGATGATGGAATTTCATGCAGATAGGGCACAGTGATTAAAATAGATAATCCACCGGAAAAAAACAAACAAACTAGGAGAGCTGCCTTACTGCATGATCCAAATCCTTGGCATAACTTTCATTTTCAGTGCGATAGGTTGCTGGATGCAGATAGCAGCAGGAGAGGGATAAAGCGACATGAGCTGCCAATGGTGGGCTTATACCTGCATCCTGCATCCGGCAAGTCAGACTGCTGTCAACACAGTAACAAAAGACACATTCAACACGATAGTATTTAAATTTTCACACATAAATGAAAAGAAATAAGGATAAAGGAATGGTCTCTCTTTCATTCATGTTACATAAAGAAAGCAAGTAAAGTTGCTGCATTGTGTTGGGATAAAGCCTCTGAGTGAACGGCCGGAAGAGGTACCAGGATCTTGCTGAGGTTTGTGCGGACGTTGCTTAGGTGGAGGTAGTGACAAACACAGGGCTGTAATAAGAGGAGGTCTTTGGGTACAGAATAATGTACCTCAGGAGACCTGCATGGCAGCCACAGGGAACTGCATCATCAAGAGATATGATAGACAGTCATGAGCCAAGAAGGGATCATGCCAGGGGTTTGTTCATTCAAATAAGCATTTTCGTTATATACTGTCATGTGCTGTGCTGTCTTAGCAATTGGCAAATAATGTGGTGGCTGGTGCTCAGCTGGTAGAGCAGGTGGTCCAATGTTAACAGTTCCGCCCCAGGGTTCTCCAAGTGTTGAAGGATCCTTGGGCAAGATGCCAATTACTACACTTACTGTATATTAAGGCTATAATTAAGACAAGCACCTTACCACCTCTTTATGTGAGTAAATAAGAAATACATCTCTTTGGAGCCTAAGATTTTTTTTAAAAAAGTGCTACATAGCTGTGGACTATTTACCTTTAATGCATCTAAGTAAAACTAGCTATTGTTCAAGTTACTGTTTCCGGTGCATATTGTCATTATTTTGTTGCTCGGCCCCAAAACAAACAGAGTTGCTACAACAATAGTTTGCTTCATGTTATTCATGGATTTGCTGCAAATTTAGCAGCTGATGTGACCTCCCGACAGAACCTGAATATTTTGCTAATGAGGAACAGAGGAGGACTAACCAGTGTGACCAAATAGTTCTTCCGATTCACATACTACAATATTCAATCACATACACTGTAGAGCACAGCTATAGAGCTGAGGTGAACACTGCACATGAAAGCTTTGTTTTAGATGATCCAATACCAGTCTTTTAGATGGGATTAGAACATCTCCATCCATCCATTTTCTATTGACAAGTGTATCCTCTGTAGGGGCTGTAGGGGCTGTAGTCTATCCCAGCTGACTCTGGGAGAAGGCAGGGGACACCCTGGACAGATTACCAGTCTAGCACAGTGCCACAGAGAGAGACAGAGAACCAAGCACACCACATTCGTAGGACGTCTCTACTGTATACACCCCGTCAAAAATTTTAGGACACTTTCTCATTCAAATAAAGTAGAACCTGTCCTACAACTTTTAACAGGGGGTGTATCTACCAAATTTGCTACACATATGCAGCACATCAGACTGAACAAAAAAGTCAGTGACAGCCACATTTCAAACCCAACAGGAAGTGAGCTATTTTGCGTTGAATGTCAGATTTTGCCCATTTTTCATTTTTTTCTAGAGCGAACTCCTCCTGGGGGGAAACTTCAATTCACCTCAAATCCAGCCAGTATATACAGGAGGCCTTAATGATTCAAAGTTATTAAAATCTTTTTCAAAAGTCAAAGGGTGTGTCCATGGCGGCCTCTGGAATTTTGATCCTTCGCCATGAAATTTAAAATGCTGTGTAAATGCCCTGAACATGCTCCAATCTGCCTGAAACTTTACACGTATGATCAGAGTCCTGCCCTGATCACATTCATGTGATGAAATACACCCCCTGTCAAAAGTTGTAGGACAGGTTCTACTTTATTTGAATGAGAAAGTGTCCTAAAACTTTTGACAGGGGGTGTATATTAGTATTTATTATGGAATAGTTTCTACACATGCATTGGAGTTACCCACTGTGGAGTACCTCAGAGCATTATATGGCTACCTCATCCTCTTTACCACAGCATTCTACTGTATTTGTTTATTTTATTGATCTGTTTTGCAGTTGTGTTCTTCAAAGCCTATAGCTGAGGGAGCTGTTCTACAAGTTTTAGCCCCATAAGTCACTTGTTGATACCGTACACTGGAATTTGTTCTATTGACTGTCTTTTGCAGTTATTTTAATGTATAATTGTGTTGGAATCATAAGACTTGATTTCTTCTCTGGGCTGTTTCATAGCAGCAAACATTTCACCTTACAGGGAAATTTTGGGGTTTAAATTAAATTATATGTGTAGAACTGATGAGTAAATCCTCAGAACCAAAAGCTGAGCAGGTCCGACAGCAATTCAACTTAACAGCAACCAGACCCTTATGGGCAAAAGCTATAAGCCCAATTAATTCTAATTACATTAAAATATTCTATCTCCTGCTTTGTAGTCAGTATTTGAGGATTTAATTTTTTTTCTCCTGGAATGATCCCACATATGCAAACATTCTGTATATTTTTCAGGGGCAGTGATGCACAAAATACACACGTGGACAAAATTGTTGTTACCCCTCAGTTAAAGAAGGAAAAACCCACAATTCTCACTGAAATCACTTGAAACTCACAAAAGTAACAATAAATAAAAATTTATTGAAAATTAAATAATCAAAATCAGCCATCACTTTTGAATTGTTGATTAACATAATTATTTTAAAAAAACAAACTAATGAAATAGGGCTGGACAAAAATGATGGTACCCATAACTTAATATTTTGTTGCACAACCTTTTGAGGCAATCACTGCAATTAAACCATTTCTGTATTTGTCAATGAGCGTTCTGCAGCTGTCAACAGGTATTTTGGCCCACTCCTCATGAGCAAACAGCTCCAGTTGTCTCAGGTTTGATGGGTGTCTTCTCCAAATGGCATGTTTCAGCTCCTTCCACATATGTTCAATGGGATTCAGATCTGGGCTCATAGAAGGCCACTTTAGAATAGTCCAACGCTTTTCTCTCAGCCATTCTTGGGTGTTTTCGGCTGTGTGTTTTGGATCGTTGTCCTGTTGGAAGACCCATGATCTGCGACTGAGACCAAGCTTTCTGACACTAGGCAGCACATTTCTCTCCAGAATGCCTTGATAGTCTTCAGATTTCATCGTACCTTGCACACTTTCAAGACACCCTGTGCCAGATGCAGCAAAGCAGCCCCAAAACATTACTGAGCCTCCTCCATGTTTCACCGTAGGGACAGTGTTCTTTTCTTCGTATGCTTGGTTTTTGAGTCTATGAACATAGAGTTGATGTGCCTTACCAAAAAGCTCCAGTTTGGTCTCATCTGTCCAAAGGACATTCTCCCAGAAGCTTTGTGGCTTGTCAACATGCATTTTTGCAAATTCCAGTCTGGCTTTTTTATGAGTTTTTTTCAGCAGTGGTGTCCTCCTTGGTCGTCTCCCACGAAGTCCACTTTGGCTCAAACAACGACGAATGGTGCGATCTGACACTGATGTACCTTGGCCTTGGAGTTCACCTTTAATTTCTTTGGAGGTTGCTCTGGGCTCTTTGGATACAATTCCAACGATCCGTCTCTTCAATTTGTCATCAATTTTCCTCTTGCGGCCACGTCCAGGGAGGTTGGCTACTGTCCCGTGGGTCTTGAACTTCTGAATAATATGAGCCACTGTTGTCACAGGAACTTCAAGCTGTTTAGAGATGGTCTTATAGCCTTTACCTTTAAGATGTTTGTCTATCATTTTTTTTCGGATGTCCTGGGACAATTCTCTCCTTCGCTTTCTGTTGTCCATGTTCAGTGTGGTACACACCTTTTCACCAAACAGCAGGGTGACTACTTGTCTCCCTTTAAATAGGCAGACTGACTGATTATGAGTTTGGAAACACCTGTGATGTCAATTAAATGACACACCTGAGTTAATCATGTCACTCTGGTCAAATAGTTTTCAATCTTTTATAGAGGTACCATCATTTTTGTCCAGGCCTGTTTCATTAGTTTGTTTTTTTAAATAATTATGTTAATCAACAATTCAAAAGTAATGGCTGTTTTTGATTATTTAATTTTCAATAAATTTTTATTTATTGTTACTTTTGTGAGTTTCAAGTGATTTCAGTGAGAATTGTGGGTTTTTCCTTCTTTAACTGAGGGGTACCAACAATTTTGTCCACGTGTGTAAGTGTAGGTATAATAAGGATTGTAGAGGAACTCACTCCGGCTGACTCATTCTGGATAAAATTGGCTGACTCCTGGCTAATATGGAGCTCTCTCAAAACTAACAAGGACAGTCTCCAACATGTCGATGCCACATTGATTCAAGTCAGCGATTCGGTCTTATAGTTTGTCTGCAAAATGATAAAAGTCACAGGGATGCACAATATATCCCTTTTGCTGATAAGCCACGCAAAATTATTGCCTATGTTTTGATAATCTCAGAAAACAATTACATCTAATTATGTGGAGCATGATGCAGAGCAGGGACGCTGCATAAATCTTGATTTTATAGTGATTTTTATGGATTCCTCCTGCCACACACGCGTGCACATACAGACACAGACACACACACACACACACACACACGCACACACACATGCACAAACACGCACGCACGCACACATGCATGCACACACAAGCATAGCAGAGGACATATAACCAAGAGACTGCCACAGATTTTAGATTATTTTTACTCAATATCTTTCTCAAGTTGAGTTTTACACACTCCTTGAACAAACAGAAGATAAACTTGGAGAAATGTGTGACTGTTTGCTCTGCCTCCTCTGCACTCACAGGTGTGGTCATATGATTTTTTACTATCAATCTACAAATGAACACAAATTCCCTTTCCTAATATCAGAGAGGAAGTTAGAGGAGAGTATGAATGATTTAAATGAAATGATCTGACCTGTGCTCTAAGATTAAATGAAGTCCAGACTTTAGAAGAGCTGTTGTCAGGCTCCTGGACAAAACATAAGAACTCCAGGGAATGTCAAAAGGCTTAACTTGCCACTTTTAAATAATTCATATTTAAAGGAATGTGGTGTTTCTTTAGATACATGCTTGTTTCAAGTTTGAGAGGATCAAGCAATAATGTCTAGAGGCAACGCAGAATAAGACAAGTGCCAAGGACATGAACGGATCACAAAAATTCTGTCAGCTGGTTGATTTGCATGGGAAAGAAGCAAAACAATTTCACTTTCACTGTCAGATCTTTTTCACTGCAACACTTGAGCATGAAAAGGTGACATCAATTGGATAAGTTTTGCAGCATGTGCAGGAATTGAGAAGCAGATCAACCTGTATTAACATGTAAATCACTGCAGGATGTAATACTAAGTCCTCAGTTGAGCACTACTGATTTAATGATACAGTCCACTCAGAGCCCCATGCACTTCATAGCAGCATTATCAATTACATCTCTGTGTGAATAGATCTTCTTACATGATTATTTCTATCCTGCTCTCAGACATTTTCTAAAAAGTGCACTTTGAATCAAATGAATTCTCACTGAGTGCAGACTACCAGGTCAGGGTAGCTGGACCTTTTCATTTTTAATGCAATACCAGTAAGGACAGAACAATGCTTAACTCATTTTCATAGATATATAGTGAAAGTACAGTTACTGTTTACCCATTTGCTTTAGTTTGTGCACATCTGTGTAGCTCCCTATTGTTACAGAAGTGCAGTGATGTGAACAGCAAGTACTAAACAGATGTCAGTGAATAGTTTGGCACTTTTTTAAATGAGCCTGTTCATTTTTCCCCTCTGTGTTTAAATTTATGCTACTCTCAATGTGTAGATACACATTCAGTCTGAAGCTAGAGCCCAAAGCCACTTAACGCAATCTCCATAAAATCTGCCTACCAGTATGTCTAAAGCTCACCAGCTGATGTATTGTATCTTGTTTGTTTGATGTTGTTTGGTACAACAACCAAAGTATAGTTTAGTGGATTTGCTCCTTGGTACATTATTTTGTGGTTTAGATTAAAGAAACATGGTAACTAGTCGTCTCTCTCTCAGAAAGCCCAATCTGCTCTGATTGGTCAGCAGGTTTCGAAATGTGTGAACTTCAGCCATTTTCTTCTTAACCAACAGTCAAAGTGTTAGGTGGGAATATTTAAAGTGGGGCTGTATGAGGTACTTATCCATCGTTAGCGTATTACTTGCTGTAGATCACAGTTGGCAAACCACTACCTCGCGCTCTTCAAAGCCACCAGACTCTACTTACAAAAACAGTTATTTAACCATACAGAACACAGTATTTCTGACTTAGATGCTTTAACTAATGTGTTAAAATACCAAAATCACGTACGTAACATAAACAACTTAACTTGGGGTAGAAGTAGACTAACAAGTTCTGCGTTCTGGAAGGTAAAATTACAGTTTTTGTCAATGGAGTCTGGTGGCTGTGTAGAGAGCGCTGGCACAGTATCAGTTCTCCAACAGAAAGAGTCGTCTGCTGTCGAGGTTAAGTGGTGAAAGTGCTCTCAACATGGCATACACTTAAAGTGATGCTTTAATGCAGCTAAAATCTGTGTATTTTACTCCTGATCCCATCTGACATTCATTAGCAGGACTCTATGGCCAAGTACCTCATACAACTACTATTGAAAAACTTTTAAATTTACAGTTTAGGAGGCAAGGGGGGAAAACTGTGGGAGTCAGTAGCACAACCAAAAAACAGTGACAGCCTATGTTAAGGCCCTGTCACACTCTAGAGTACAGAGCCAGCGTATGAGGAACGTATCGAATATTTCGAAAAATTGTTTATACACACAACTTTTCAGCATATGAGGTCGATTTTCGGTTAATGACCGTTAGAGTAACGTGAGCCAAGCCTACCGTCAGCGTATGAGTAGCGTATGAGTAGCGTATGCATAGCATATGTCAGTGTATGTGATGTGATGTGTATTTGAGTTGGACGTATACCGACGTATGAGTAATGTATATCAGCGTACCTCCGACGTATGAGAAATGTATGCGGAACGTCAGCCTAACGTATGAGGAGCGTACACAGCGGGGGGTATAAAATTCATTTCTCAATTCAACCATAAGCTGGTCATAAAGGCCAAATTGACGCCGCCTTCCAATCCAACGGTTGGCGGTTGGCGGGGGTCTGGGGGCCGGGGGGGGTCGGGTGGTGGGTGGTGGGGGGCGGGTGGTCGTGGGGGAGGTGGGGCTGTGGGCCCGTTTGGGCGCCGTGGGGGTCTGCTATGGCCCGTTCTGCTGCGCGGGCCTTGGGGCTCTGGCTGTGTTGGGGGGGGGGGGGGGTCGCTCCGGGTTCCTGGGCTGGCTGTCCACTCGGTAGCTCCTGCGGGGGGGGGGCGGTGTGGGCCTCCTTCGGCTGGAGGAGACAGCTCCCTCCTTTTGGTGGAGGTTTTCATGCATGCCAGACCCACCACACCGGCACCTACCAAAACTCAATAGAGTTTGTTCCTCCGGGCGCTGAGTCAGTGGAGGTTGCTGGGTTAGTGTCTGTGGATCTCACTCTGCTTCATCTATCCTTCCTGTGGCCTCCTGACATCTTCATGATTGAGCCTGTTGGGATTTTGTCGTATCTGGGGTTTGTGAAGGGTCTTAGATTTGTAACTGGTTTCAAGGTGTGAATTAAAGAGCACAAATAAATAGAATGTACCTTTTCTCTCAGAACACTGTCTATGCCTCACTTTTCTGTCTGTCCTGTTTGTTTTACGTTTCACTTGGGTGTGCACAACCCTCAATGGCATAATGTAGGAAACAGTTTGAAATAAACATGATAGGTTAATTTGCCATGAGGGCAGGTGATGGTCACAGTCACAAAGAAGAAAGAAATTGCATGAAGCGTAAGTAATGACACCATGGGTGGTTGGTGTCATTTGTGAGCGGATATACAGACAAAAAAAAAAAGAAAAAGAATTGATTTTTTTCCTTTACACTTGTTTTTTATGGACCAATGGCTACAGATGGAAATTAGCATGATGCTAAATCTGGTGCAGCCATCTTTTTAATGTAACTGCAAGCTGTCCTTTTTCAAATAAACTTGAAAGAAAGACATGATGCAAGATAAATCATGTAAAAACACTTAAACATTAAATCTGATGCAGGCTTTAAGAATTATGTAGGCTTACCATTTTATATCACCAAGAGATAAAAGATTTTCAAATGGTGATTCTGTTCATTAAAGGCATCTTTATTATGCAAAGGCTGTGCTGAATCAGTCTGGCTATGTGAGACTAGTGCTTCACGCAGCATCATCAGAGAGGAGTATAATCAATTCCAAATTCATTCCAACACCAAATACTGAACTGGAGTCAAAAAAATAAAGTCCTGATCTTATCAGTGAGTCAGTCTAGGATTACATGAAGAGACAGGAGTAACTGAGTCAGACTAAAGCCACAACAGAACTGAGGCAAGTTCTCCAAGAATCTTGGAACAACCTGCCTGCTTAACAGCACTGTGTACAAATGTACCTAGGAGAATGAATGCGATTTTCAAGTCAATGTGTAATCATAGCAAATATAGATTTCTTTTTTTAGCTCACTTTTTGTGAAATTAATTGATAAACTACTGCTGATTTAGAAACTATTCTCTCTATTCTCTTAGCGCCTACAACTTTTGCACAGTTCTGTACGTTGACATCTTTGATGGCAACTTTTCTTTTTTTATAAAGAAATATGTGCATGAAGTTGTGTAACATTACAGCAGTTTGCCTATGATGAAGCTGTTTTTCTCGGAAGAAGCATTTTTGAAGACAGGTTTTATTAAAGGTGCACTTAAGCTTAGACGTGATGCTGTCCCTCTTTGTGTGTGTGTATGTGTGTGTGTGTGTGTGTGTGTGTGTGTGTGTGTGTGTGTGTGTGTGTGTGTGTGTGTGTGTGTGTGTGTGTGTGTGTGTGTGTGTGTGTGTGTGTGTGTGTGTGTGTATGTGATATAGAATGTAACTGGGTTAATTCAAAGAGTAATGTGAGGTCTGTATTGCTGGAGGCATATGCCATGCATCCCATGTGCCTGACTTCCAAACGAATCAAGGCTTTTCCACAGTGTTGATGCCACTAGCAAAGTGCATAGGGCTTTTTCAAACACTAAATATTACATCAAATAAGCCTGACTGTGTCTCTGGTGTCACTGGTGAAAGCAGAATCAGTTTTTCAGGCTTGCAAAAATTTTCATTGCTGATTTTGAATACACTAATCCAGTGATTCTAAATTTAGGTCTGCAATAGTTTGGTGACCCTCGTTTGCTAATTGGCTTGCTTAAAGTTGTCAAAACACGTACTTAGAGCTACACTTTTCTCTACAGTATCTGAACAGAGCTGGGTGGCTCCATACACTCGCTTGGCAAGTTGCGTAGGCCCCAGACAATTATGCAAGGACCTTGACTCCCACTCATGTCAAAATGGGAGGCATGTCAGTGTTTACAACTCTCCTCTCCAACTTTGATGTCAGCAAATAATAGCAGTATTAAGTTGATGTGCAAGCTTGCAGTGCATCTCTCACTAATCTGTCTGTCTCCTAAACTAGCTGGGCTCTGCATCTCTTGGTCTATCTGTGTCTGTCTTGCTTGCCAGCCACTTCTGGGGCTGTGTTCTGTGACTTTGCGCTTGACAAAAGTCAGAGTGAAACACAACAACGCCAACGGGCAATGGTGTTTATAAAATGCAGATCGGAAAAGATAACGGCTCTGTTGGTAAACAGGCATTTAAATGTATGTGCATCAACCGCTGTGGGCACCAGTTCAGACAATGTATGACTGTGAAGCTCTCCTTGTAGATATGCATAGTTTTAAAACAATGCAATGATTGTGCACAATGTGGATGCCCACCTCTCAGTAAATAATACCTTTTTAAATATTCAGCCAAGCTATAGTACAAAAAATGTTTTCTATAATTTCCTATTTATGTTAATGCAAACATTCACCTAGAGTTACCATTAAATGTATTCAGTCTTATCTGAAGTTTTTCCATTTTGTTGCTGTGAAACATTGAATCGAGGTCCATTTAATTTGCCTTTAAAAAAGATTCTTTCACATCAAAATGAAAAAAGATTTCTATAAAGTGATGTCAATTAATTAAAATAAGTGATTACATTACATTGTGATTACAGTGATTACACTAGACCTGCTTTGGTCTAGTGTTTAGCTGATGCACCTTTGGTCGAAATTAAAGCATTGAGCTGATAGGTCTCAGTCAGCCTAGTACATCCAGACACTGCAGTTTTACCTCAGTCTTCTTTGCACTACTGTCAGGTTGCAAAGGGATTATTATAAGTGAACAGCCCTTTTCAAGTTCAGCCACAGATCTTCAGTCAGGCTGAGGTCTAGTCTCTGACTCGGCCACTCCAGAACATTCAAGTTGTTGTATATAACCCTTTCTGTGTGGCTTTCATGTATGCTTCAGCTAATTGTCTTGCTGGAATGCAGATCTTCTACCAAGTAGCAGCTCATTTGCAGTATCAGTTGTCCACCAGGATATTTCTATATATTCATTTTACCCTCTACCTTTGCAAGCCCTCTCGAGCCTGATGCCGAGAATATTTTTTCACATTGTGGTGCTGCCACCACCTTGCTTCAAGGTGGGAATGGTGTGTTTGTAATGATGCGCAATGTTTGGTGAAAAACAAACTAAGCATCTAGTGTAATGGACAAAAAAAACTTAGTTTTGGTCTCGTCAGACCAAAGAACCCCCTTCCAATTGACTGCAGTGTCACCCACATGCCTTCTGCCAAAGACTAGTTAAGATTTATTATGAACATACGACAGGATGTTCAGTGACTTCAAAATTTTCATGTATTCATCCTCTCATTTGTGCTTTTCAGTATTCTTTTCACCTAGATGCTAGGAGTGTTCTTTTGTCTTTATGGTGTTGCTGCAGCCAAGAGTACCAACTCATCAGTGACTGTCTCAAGTTATTGTCTTTATACTACAAGCACTAGAGACACATTTACTGGACTCAGATGATCCCCTTTTGACTAGCTATGTAATTTGCAACACCAATTGGCTGCACCTGTATAGAATTAAGTGAATCTGTTTTCACTTTGACATGAAAGACTCTTTCTGTAAATTCTCATCAAAAAAGCCAAATTAAATAGATCATGATTCAATGCAGTAGATAAAAGCAACAAGGGAGGAAAATTTTTCAAGAATTATGGATACATTTTATAATAACTGTATCCAAAGATTCTATAAAACAAATATTATACACACTACATATTGTTAGTGGGAAGCTCATTGTGTCCTATATAGGTATACTTGTTCTTTAACCAAGACATGGAGCAAGCTGTTTCAAAGGAGAGAGGTTTGTAGTGGGACTACTGGGGAGTCAGGTGTGAAGTTGTGGCAATGAGAAATGGTTTACATGTCTCACTGATCAGGTAGGGCCCTTAGCAGAATTTTGGTCAGAGTCTCAGGGAGGTCAGGCCCAGCTCTGTAGCCAAAGAATACTGATTGCTTTTAATATGTATAGTCTGTTTTCTGTACAATGGAGTGAATGGTTCATTTGTTCTGTACATTAGGTTTTATTGTCCTTGAAGCATGAAGTGTCAGCAAATAGCGTGGCTCTCTGTAGACAAATGCCAACACTTAGCCAGTGATGAGAGTGATTATTATTCAAATATCCAGTACATTTAAGTCCCAGACTGTTTGGTTGAGTAGGAAAATCATGACCTATAAATACACCACTGTGTATTTTTATACTGAAGAAATATGACATTGGCTCCACACATAAAATGTCTGTCCCCACTGCACTGAATAAAATCAATAAGTGCAGTTCTTCTTTTTGAATGTTTGAGAAAAGAGAAAACATTAGAGACCATCTCAACTCTGTTGTATTTCTGGCTTTTGTTTGTAATAAATTGTGGCTTTGAAAGGGGATGAATTAAATCAGATTTGTCCCTACCAGGACTAATTGTCTGTAGTTCAGTTAAGGCATTCAAAATCCTGCATACTGTCAGTACGAAAAAACACAGACTGGCACACTCTGAAATGTATTTATTTATTTATTTAATTAATTTTATAAAATAAAAAAAATGGCAAATACACTATATTAAAATTCCAAAACAACCACTTTGTCTATGAGCTCACTGGTGTCACTTATAACTGAGCTCAGCTGTGACAAACAGGTCTGACATGGACCAATCAGCCACTGTATTATAACCACTTAGGGATGCAGTGAAAAACATTGATTATTTTGGTTACAATGACATATGTCAAAGGGTTGGGATATTTTAGGCAGCAAAATGGTAGTTCTTCCTGAGTGTTCCCAGTACACAGTAGTTAGTAGTAAATGGTAAACAGGGGCCATAGGTGCTGAAGGCTCACTGATGCATGTAGCTGACCTTTGTGGTTTGATTCCACAGCAGAGCGACTGTAGCTAGAGCAGGAGCTAGAGATGGAGGGGCCATAGTTATCCCTGTCCATCTTCAACGGCACCTACAGTGAATCCAAATGTCAAGACTGGACCATGGTGCAATGGCTGAAGATGGCCTGGTTTTGTTTTACATCATGTTGGTGACTGGGATCATGTGTGTCCACAGCGTCGTTGTCCCATAGTTCATCCTGCAGGTGATGGATGCACTCTGGGAAGAAGGCAAGCTGGCAGAGGCAGTGTGATGCTCTGGGTAAAGTTCTGCTGGGAAACCTTGGGTCCTGATGTTCATGTGCACGCCAGTTTGACTTGTACTCCCTACATAAACAATGTTGCAGACTAC
The DNA here is from genome assembly GCF_021347895.1 of Acanthochromis polyacanthus. Taxonomy (NCBI): domain Eukaryota; kingdom Metazoa; phylum Chordata; class Actinopteri; family Pomacentridae; genus Acanthochromis; species Acanthochromis polyacanthus. Next base: position 35,995,858 of record NC_067117.1, on the reverse strand, counting down.
GTACACATCTTCATGGTAATTGTATTCCCTAATGGCAGTGGTGTCTCTTAGCAGGATAATGCTCTCACAGAATGTTGACTTGGCCTCCAAATTCCCCAGATCTCAGTCCAATTTAAGCATCTATGGGATGTGCTGGAAAAACAAGTCTGATCTGTGGAGGCCCCCTACAAGTCATCTCAGGGTGTTTCACATAGTAAGAAGCAGATAGTAGCAGTTCAGCAGATAAGGCCTTGGCCCACAGACTGATTGGCTACCAAAGGTTGGGGGTTCAAGCCCCAGCACCACAACTGTTGGGCCCTTGAGCAAGGTCCTTATGTTTTTTGCTCCAGGGATGTTGTAGTGTGGCTGCGATCTGTCCCCAGCTGCCTATCACGCTATATATGCGAGGGGACAACTCTGAGATCAATGGCGTACACCAAAGACTTTACAATATTATATTATAGAGAGGAATCCAACAATTACTGAGTGACTGGGGGAAGAAAAATCTCTCTTTTAGGATAAGGAAACGTCTGGCACAAAGGCCATTTGTGGTGATCTGTTGGGATGAGCTGTTTTGGTAGTACCAGGAGCTCCTACACAGCGTCGAAGTAGTGTTTTAATGTTTTGGCTGATTGGTATGTAGCAGAAACCCTGCGTTACAAACTCTGGGTGTAGTGTTTAGAAGACTCAGGCATTACCTAGTATTATGCATTGTGAGAAACATTGCAAGGCAGGATATTTTGCCCTCAGTTGCTTTAATTTTGAATTTTATTGTAACTTTTGTGAGATTGTGGAAGTCCAGCTTGTGGACCAGTCATGCCCCTGCCAGCATCCAATCCACTCAGATAATAATAAGGTCAACACTGGGGCAGATACCGATCTAATCTGTCTGTGTATATCCATTCCTACTGGAATGAAAAACATATTATTATGCTTATAGCTGGTTCTGCTTGCATTTCATGTATCACCTATGAGAATCTGATGGCACATAGCACATCTAGCCCACAAAAGCACTTTATTGCAATTTTCAGCTGCTGTTCAGTTATTCAGCAAAATAAACCAAAGCAAACAAACAACCAAGAGATGTATTTTGGCTCTGGAATGTCACAGTTTTTCTTAAATAAACATTTTTGGCTCTAAGCCCCAAAACAACTCTTCTCCGAGCTGCTCTGTAATCTCCTGCATGCAGCATTGTGCACAGTTAACCTTGCAGTAAGCTATTGCTGTATTCTGTGAAGCCTAAATAATACAGTTCTGAGAGGACAAATCTAATACTCCCTGTGAAACAGTCTGAAGCAGATCTCAATCTCCTGAGGTGCAGTTTGTATAGCTTCGACACGGTTATAGGATGCCCTGTGGGCAACAATAATTTAGAGTTTCTGGAGATTCTAGATTGTAATTCACCTTATCAGCCAGCTGTGTTTTCGCTGAGTGGTGGATTAGTCATTGAATTGCTGTCCACGTTGGACTGTTGCTTGTAATCCATCACTGCAAAGCAGCCCGCCTTCTTCCCAACACTCCCAGCAGCAGCAGCAGCAGCAGCAGCACACACTCCAAGCTTCTCGTCCAGTTCCACTCATTCAGTCGTCCTGTTTTACAATTGGTTTGGCAGCATGGAGGAGGGTTAGATGGGAGTTTAATGGATGCTTTACTTTAATGCAAAATGTGTTGATATGTTAATAAAATGCAAGGTGATTTTTCATGCTTGTTCTCTTTCACAGATTGAGAAGATTATGAACTTGATTGGAGCAGGGATTGAAACATCCAAAAACAGACAGCCCACACCAAGTGCAGGTAATACTTCAAAATCTGTTTTGAAGTCATGGTAACAGACTTTATTTGTGGACTATGGTTTTTTTTCCCCCCGAAGATGTAACTATGTGGTGTGTAATTTATTATTTGGATAATTTAAAGTGACAACTGGCTCAGGGGATTAAGTGAGTCTTCATTCATTATCCATTCATCTAACTCTAAATTGCCCTTGGTGCTGCATTGATGACACTCCTTTAGAGTTTATTGAACAGGAATTATATGTAACATTTGCAGCAACCAAACATGCAACTGTTTTCTAAGAGCTGCTATCTAGCGGTTAGTCTTACTGTTCTTACAGAAACTTCCCAGAAATTCAAGCTGACATTTGTTTGGCACATGCGTTGCTATTTGTTGCGCACAAGGTTTCTACTTTAAGGGAAATCTGATTCTAAATTCCCCGTGCTGTCGTATTTTTTACTCGAGCTACTGTATATCTCAATAGGGCTTCAATTGATAGTACGCTTCATCAAGTGTCCTTCAGGCAGTGCAGAGGGAGAAGCCAGCTGGCATCAGCTCAGTTTGTTTAGATAACACTCCTGAGCTGATACAGTGTAAACCTACCTCCATTAGATACTCTGCCATAAGGAGGTTCATCATAGAGGACTGTGGAATAGCTTTTCAAAGCAAAGGGCTGCTTTTTACATGTCTCATCACATTTATTTAGATAAAATTTTCATTACTTATGCGCAGCATGCTTTGTAGGCTACCCGCATCTGCTGACCACAGCACGGTGTATCACCAACCAGTGCAGAAACAGTAAAATAATTGTGATTGATAAAATGTTAGGATGGGTGCTGGAGGTTAAAAAAAAGACATTGGACTTTACATGAATTAGGACTTAATGCTGTAGCTCAATTTAACTTTTCATGTGTCATCAGGTAATTACTGTATTCAATTCAATTCAATTCAGTTTTATTTATATAGCGTCAATTACAGTCAAATCATCTCAAGACGCTTTACAGAACCCATATGCCTGGCCCCCAGATCAAGCCCAAAGGCGACAGTGACATGGAAAACACCCTTTTAACAGGGAAGAAACCTCGAGCAGAACCCGGCTCTACACACGTGGACAAAATTGTTGGTACCCCTCAGTTAAAGAAGGAAAAACCCACAATTCTCACTGAAATCACTTGAAACTCACAAAAGTAACAATAAATAAAAATTTATTGAAAATTAAATAATCAAAATCAGCCATCACTTTTGAATTGTTGATTAACATAATTATTTAAAAAAAACAAACTAATGAAATAGGGCTGGACAAAAACGATGGTACCCATAACTTAATATTTTGTTGCACAACCTTTTGAGGCAATCACTGCAATTAAACGATTTCTGTATTTGTCAATGAGCGTTCTGCAGCTGTCAACAGGTATTTTGGCCCACTCCTCATGAGCAAACAGCTCCAGTTGTCTCAGGTTTGATGGGTGTCTTCTCCAAATGGCATGTTTCAGCTCCTTCCACATATGTTCAATGGGATTCAGATCTGGGCTCATAGAAGGCCACTTTAGAATAGTCCAACGCTTTTCTCTCAGCCATTCTTGGGTGTTTTTGGCTGTGTGTTTTGGATCGTTGTCCTGTTGGAAGACCCATGACCTGCGACTGAGACCAAGCTTTCTGACACTAGGCAGCACATTTCTCTCCAGAATGCCTTGATAGTCTTCAGATTTCATCGTACCTTGCACACTTTCAAGACACCCTGTGCCAGATGCAGCAAAGCAGCCCCAAAACATTACTGAGCCTCCTCCATGTTTCACCGTAGGGACAGTGTTCTTTTCTTCGTATGCTTGGTTTTTGAGTCTATGAACATAGAGTTGATGTGCCTTACCAAAAAGCTCCAGTTTGGTCTCATCTGTCCAAAGGACATTCTCCCAGAAGCTTTGTGGCTTGTCAACATGCATTTTTGCAAATTCCAGTCTGGCTTTTTTATGACTTTTTTTCAGCAGTGGTGTCCTCCTTGGTCGTCTCCCACGAAGTCCACTTTGGCTCAAACAACGACGAATGGTGCGATCTGACACTGATGTACCTTGGCCTTGGAGTTCACCTTTAATTTCTTTGGAGGTTGCTCTGGGCTCTTTGGATACAATTCCAACGATCCGTCTCTTCAATTTGTCATCAATTTTCCTCTTGCGGCCACGTCCAGGGAGGTTGGCTACTGTCCCGTGGGTCTTGAACTTCTGAATAATATGAGCCACTGTTGTCACAGGAACTTCAAGCTGTTTAGAGATGGTCTTATAGCCTTTACCTTTAAGATGTTTGTCTATAATTTTTTTTCGGATGTCCTGGGACAATTCTCTCCTTCGCTTTCTGTTGTCCATGTTCAGTGTGGTACACACCTTTTCACCAAACAGCAGGGTGACTACTTGTCTCCCTTTAAATAGGCAGACTGACTGATTATGAGTTTGGAAACACCTGTGATGTCAATTAAATGACACACCTGAGTTAATCATGTCACTCTGGTCAAATAGTTTTCAATCTTTTATAGAGGTACCATCATTTTTGTCCAGGCCTGTTTCATTAGTTTGTTTTTTTAAATAATTATGTTAATCAACAATTCAAAAGTAATGGCTGTTATTGATTATTTAATTTTCAATAAATTTTTATTTATTGTTACTTTTGTGAGTTTCAAGTGATTTCAGTGAGAATTGTGGGTTTTTCCTTCTTTAACTGAGGGGTACCAACAATTTTGTCCACGTGTGTATATAGGGGGGACCCATCTGCCTGCTGGTCAGGCGGGTTGAGAAGGACAGAGGAGGGCAAGGGAGAGGGATGGGAGGAGAGGGAGGGGTGGGAAAGCAAGGAAAGTACAACACACATTTGGATACATATATGACAAGATATGTGACACAAACAAAGTATAAGCTAACATTGAAAACTGACTCATAGTTTACTCTTATGATGTACGGCTCTGATATTAAACATACTCCATATATAGCTAGCAGTAAAATTCAAATAGTATGTAAGTTAGCATAACAAGTATAGTGAAGGTGATGCAGAGTTGAGTGGTGGAAAAAGGGGAGTTGGAAGCAGAGGGCTGGAGGATGGTCAGCAGCAGCATCCCACAGTGGACATGGTGGAGACTGGACCAGCTGGTGGAACATCGACCGCAGATCTGAAGCATCCAGCTCTGGGACCAGGGACACTGTATAATTTCTGACATCACATCTTCTCATCTTTTTTTAAATTCAAAGACTGACAATGTTAAAAAAATGTAATTATATGGCCATGTTTGATATTTTAGTAGCTCTTTATTTCCAAAGGTCATCTGAATCTACATTTCTGTTTTTGTCACCAAGTTTCATGCAGAGAAGAAGCCTGAAGAAAACTGATGTCTTTTGGCCTCAAGAATAAAAGGTTGTATCATAGAAGTACATAGTAACAATAAAAAGAAAGAATTTTAATTATATCACCTTTCAGAAACAAAATGCACATCACCCTACAAATTTATAGAGACACTCAAAATACTAAAATACATTTAAGGAGGGAACATATCTAAATTGAGAAATTATGAAAAAATCATGAAAAAAATTAAAAGAATTGTCAGCTATCATTACCTCATTCACCATATTACATAATAATATATTCACTGATGCTGTTTTAGACCAAATGGAGCCACATTTTAAACAAAGCTGGTGTCCACTGCAGCGTTAATTTATGATTTTAATTGTAAGTGGACTTCCAGCTCACTGAGCATTCTTAGATTAATTGCTATCCAAACAATTAAGACCTGAAGTTATTCCACATTACGTAAGAGGAAACATGGTGTTTGTTTTCCTTTTTTTCCACACTTATAGGTGTGTGCTATTTATAGTCCCCGTTTGAGGGATGGCATGCTGAAAGTGTCCCAGATTCAGCTGAGTCATGCAGTTGCTGCTCCGATTTTAATCAGAGATTGTGCACAAGTAGTTCTGGAGGTTGTGAGGATGCTTTTGTTGCTGTTTTTGTATGTGTCTCTCAGTAAAGAGGTCATATTTCTTTTCATTCCCACAATGTGATAAAAGGGAACAAACAGGTACCCTTCAGAATAATCACCAGGAGAGGGAGGGAGACTGAGAGAGGAGGGGAGATGCACAGGAGAAGAGGGATTACACAAAGATGGAAACCTAAATTGTAAATCTTCATCCTACTTTTATATTTTTATTGTGACAGAACCAGGAAAACCTTATCTCTATCCCTGTTTTGTGTATTTTGAGTTTTCCTTGTATAGCCCCACTGTCCCTCTCGTATTGAAAGTCAGGAGTGGTCAGTTCATCTTCTGGTTCAGATTTCAGAACATCAGACGTTGGTGGCTATCAAAAACATTTTCATGCAATTTTGCACCTGCTCAAGGATGAGGTTGTTGGTGTTGTGTGTCCATCAAACGTGTGTCGATTGTGTGCTACGAGAGCAACTGAGTAAATGAGCTTAAAACAAGAGAGGGAGCAGAGAGAACGAGCCCAGCTAGCAGCACACAGGAGGCATCGACTCGGTTTGTGTACAGGCACGCTGACGTTCAAAGGAAAAGAGTCCGCCTTCAGTTTCCCTGAATTAATTCAGCTTTGCGACTCATTTTCTCCAGTGCTTGGGTGTGTTGACAAGGAGCTACTGCTTCTCCTTCTGCTCTGATAAAGAGGTACGACTTTATCTGGGCACAACCTCAACCTTGCTCCTTAATAAATAGGCCTTTCTGGGCACATCATGGAGCCAAGTCTAGACCTTGCAGTGCTCACACAGAACAGAAACCCACATGGATAGATTTGACAGCTTGGCCTATTTAACAGGGGATAAGACAGTGACCCAGTCCCCCCCCCAGCCCCACGAACGAAGGAGCATTGGATACTGTCTGTCAGTCTGTAATTAGGTCCTGCTATCGTGGGAGGTGTTACTGTTTGTACCAAATGAATGGAAGTAATTGGGTGGGGTGGCTGGTATTTTTAACACTCTTTGTCTGAATCTTGTGGTGTAAAAGCTGAGTTTGGTATGAGGCTCAGGAGGAAAGAATAAAGAAGGAGGAGGAGGAGTTGTGGGATCTTGTAGTGAATCATAATTAGTCCACTTCAATCCTTCTTACTTCCTATTACCATCTTATCTCGCCCATATGTTTCATCGCCTCCTCCTCTATTAGTCTTCTTCTGTGTCTTATCTGCCTCTTGCTCATTCTCTCCTTCCCCCTTTCCATCATTCTTCTCCTCAGTCAGAGCAAATCTGATAGCAGCCTCTCCTCCTGATAACGAATGATGAGCGCCGGTCCTTGCGGATGATTGACGGCTCATAGAGATCTGACCTGGCCTTTACCTGATTGTTAACGTCAGAGCAACAGGGGTATAGGTGGCCAATTACAGAGGGGGTTCAATCAATAGCCCTTCACTTTACCTCTTTTCTGTTGTCACCGCTTCTCCTTGCCCTGACTGCCTCACTGACTAGCTGACTACCCGTTTGGGAATATGTGAGGTGATTGCAAGCAACTTGAAAAGGCTGCATAATTACACTCTGCCTGCAGCTGTACCCAGATAACACCAGTGTTGGACGCAGTAGGCAGCAGAACTGCATAGGTGGGTGCAAGAGTAAAATGGTGCTGTGTAGTGTTCTTTTTCTTTTACCCTGAGACTATCTGAATTTTATATCATCTCACGTGCTTATCCAGGCTTTTCCTGTAAGTAGCCTCTGTTGTGCGCTGAAAATGGTTGACGTGACATGAGCATCTGGAACTACATAATGGAATTTGCCTCTTTTCTGTCATGCTGCATAACTGGACGAGATGGAGATGAGACAGGCCTGGAAGACTTCTCTTCTCTTCTCTTCTCTTCTCTTCTCTTCTCTTCTCTTCTCTTCTCTTCTCTTCTCTTCTCTTCTCTTCTCTTTTCTCTTCTCTTCTCTGTCCTCCTGTACAAGTGTATTACAGACTCTGCTGACTTGAATCAATGCTGCCCCCCCTTGTCCTATCATCAAAGTAAGATGTAAATGAATTAAAGCCTTCTGGTAATAAGCAGAGGTTTGAGGAGATTCTTTGTTAGCCAAAATAAAACTAAAAAAAAACCTGCAGTTGCTCCTGCAGAACATGATGGAGGTTCCGTTATTCCTTTACCCTCAAATCATTCTTTGCACACACACATATAGAAAAAAAGACTGTGATTTTGGGCTCTCAGTTCCTCTCGTCTGATGGTAGTGTCCTTTCTGCGCTGGCAAGATCAGAGTGTTTCTGTGCAATTCTAATCAGTGCAGTGGAGGGAGAGAAGGGGAGAGGTAGGTTAAGGAGACACCAAACTGGTGAGCGTGTGTGCGTTTGTATCAGAAATAAAGGGGGGCGAGATAGGAGAGGAAAAGGGGAAAGAGAGGCAGACGAAGAGGGAGAAGGAGTGTTTGCATTTTTCTGTGTGTTTGAGAGGCAAAGGAGCGAGACAGAGTGAGGGAGAGTGCAAGCCAGGGAGGGAGAGAGAGAAAGAGCAGCAGAGGGAGGGGAATTGATATAGTGGGAGAGAGAGGGAGAGGTGGTTACGTGGAGCAGCACCCCACTTCATCAGGCAGCATACGGCAGCCCTGCAGTGCGATCAAACTGTACGGGAATGTGGCTATGAGATCGAGAGCGAGAGAAAGAAAAGCAGAGAGAGCAAGGAGAGGGGTGGGGGGGAGTTAAAAAGAAGAGCTTGAGGGATTTGCTCAGATGAAAGGGGGGGGGGGATGATCACTGAGTCTGTTGCCTGTCGTGGATGCAGGAAGGATGTGGCAGCAGTGGCTGAGGCTGAGGCACATCCGTGGTCTGCTGTGTTGAAGTAGCCGGCGTCAGGACGTTATGCCCTGTGTGCAGTGAGGGGTAGCGCGTGTGAGCCAGGAGCAGCTGCTGTGACTGCATCTGCGCTGCCTGCATGTCTCAGACAGGCAGGGGATGCAGCAAACCTCTGCCCTGAGCACAGGAGCTGCTAGCTGTACCCAGCGAGGAGAAGAGCCAGGTGGGCTGGGGTGGGAGCAGGGGGCGTCTGCATTAGGAGGGAGCTAGCTTAACCTGCGCTGAGGTCTTGCAGTGATCCTTGCTCTCAGAGTCAAGAGGCTCACCTGCCCGTCTGCTGGATCTGAACCTGGATTTTACTGCTTTGAGAGATGAGAAGCACGTTCTCTGACGGAGCCGCACAGCCAGCAGCCTGCTGAAGAGTGTGAATGCTGGGCAGCACCGGGAGCGCTGGCACCACCAAGGACACAGAGCCTTTTTCCACTGGCAGACAGCTTACCTGGAGCTTTATCAAGGAATATATACTTGGATTTGATTATGAATTGAGGAGTTTGGAATCAGCACACTGTGGAAATCCTAAGCCAACGTTTCTTTGATGTAGGATTTACAATATGTCTACCTGACCGTACTCCGTGTGGCTCTGGAGTAAGGACGAAATATGATTTAAGCAATGTGTATTCCTTGATCAAAAATAACATGAGTACCTCAACAGTACTTTAGAATGCTGCTACCTTCATTGTATGAGCCTTGTCCTAGCTCTCAAGAGGTTGACCAATGAAGCCATGGGACTCAGCCAGAGCTTTACAAGTATGTGGTGAAAACCCTGACAAATTCATTTTGGGGGAACTGAATATTTCTGTGTTACGTCTGATGGAGTAATTACTGATTTTAGAATAAATGACGGGGATATTTTTTAGCAGAGTAAATAATGTGTGATTTATGAAAATGTCTAATTTAGTGATAAATAATTTCCATTTTCCCTCAACCTGAAAAATTAGTGTTCAGTATTGTTATGTTTATTTGGATTAGCTAGACACTTGCTTTTACACTTGCTCATCTGCTCACTAAAGGAATGTTTAGTGAGCCCTGTTTGTTGGAAGATGCCATAGTGGCTCAGTCCAACATAACTAACAATACCAAGCTTCAGGATGGGCTTCTTTCCCTGCACTACCTCCACCTCGCCTGACATTTCCAGTCAGTCACACTAACACCAGTGGGTGTATATTAGCCTAGTCAGTCCCCTGCAGGGCTCGAGTGGTGCCTGCAGCACTTCCTACCCTCCTCCTGTGTTTTGAGTTTAGCCGGGCCCCCGCCTGTATGTGGGAGCCCCTCACCCCCGCCTGGACCCTGTCTCCCCCCCACCCTGCCTGGTGCTGCTGCACTCGCTCTGCCTCTGCTGGCCGAGGATGATGTGGCAATGCCATGTGTCGTCCTCTGAGTGCCGCTGCTACCGGCTGAACGGCTTCTCCCTGCTGAAGCGCTTCCTCTCTCGGCAGATGGGGCCTGTGGTAAAGCCCTGGACCAGCCGGTGGGAGAGTGGCTGGAGCACGTGGGGCTGCCGCAGTACGAGAGCAAGTTCCTGCTCAATGGTTTTGACGACCTACGATTCATGGTGAGTCACCTGCAGCATGTCATCTCAGGGGTCGCTTCCACTTTACATCACCCTGTCTCTCCTTGTGTCAGCCTAGCTACATTTGTCTTTTTGTGTCACCACTCTGCTCTCTCACCCTCTGCTTGTCTCTTTATAGCTCCACCTCCCCCACCCTCATTCCCCTATTTTGCTTCCTCACTTTCTTCTCCCTTCATAACGCTCTTCACCTAGGTGCAGTGCATGGCCCGCTAAGATTTATGAGCACTCGCTGGATCCTTTTAAAGAGTATGGCCTGTCACCAGTAGCAAGACAAATGCCAACCAAAACCCATTAACTTTTTCCCAGTATTCCCAATATGCTATCTCATTTACTGTACATTCCTGCAGTTACCTCCTCTCCCCTGGTATTGATCCTCCTGATTTACAGATCCTGGGACTTTAACCTCTGTGTAGGTTTAGTCAGATGACCCAAAAAAACATCCCTCAATTTAAGCACTCTGTGGTTTACTCAAATACTCTTTGCATGGTTGCTTGCAGAATCTCACGAAATCCCTCTCCCGTTATGCTCTGCACTGTGCTTGTGGTACTTATGAGACAGTCTTGCAATAACTACCATGTATGATTACACTGCAGCAACATGCTCTAATGCTGCATTTATATACGCATGCTCGTGGATATAAAATTTAATAACACATGTTTGCATGCAGATGTTATTTTGGTTCTAAATTTATTATTTAGCCAGTAAGTATATATCCACATAATTTCCCATCATGGAGTTTAAAAAAACATGATCTCAGCGAATCAGTGTTTTGCATTTTTGAATTGCCTCAGTCTGATTGCACATTAATAAATTAATTTAACTGCAGCTCGATAGACGTCCACAATCTGACTAAAGCATTATCATGTATCTTTGTAAAGAACATTGCAAGGAACTCGATGTTGCATTTGGCAGTGATTGTAGAACATTACATTTTCCATCCACTGGTCATGTTTCTCTGAAACATGGCTGTGCACTGGTAAATAAGTAGGCCAAAGGGTAAATGTGGACATTTTCAGACCACTGAACTGCATTACACAATGGGTTATACAGCAGTCAGCCACAACATTAAACCACAGAATAAAACTGTGTAGTTTCATTCTGACCTGCGATGTCTGGACTCCACAGACCACTGAAAGTGTCGTGTGGATCAGGCACCAAGACGTTAGCAGCAGATCCTGTCCTGAGATGACCTCATGTTGTGAATTGGTGCTATATAAATAGAATTGAACTGAGTTGCCAGGTGGGACCTCCTTGGATCAGGCTTGTTTTCACAGCAATCCCACAAATGCTTGATCAGATTGAGATCTGGGAATTTGGATGCCAAGTCCAACACCTTGAAGCTGTTTGCCATCTCCTAAAACCATTACTGAACAATTTCTGCAGTGGCAGGGAGCATTATGCTGCCAAGAGAGGATACTGCTATTATGGAATACTGTTGTCATGAAGTGGTACATATGGTCCGCAACGATTTAGGAAGGCAGACGTGTTAAAGTAAAATGCTTATTGATGTAAGGAGCACAAGAAAATCAACCCAGAGCAACCCACTGCTCCACAGATGTGCTTTCTTCCCACAGTCCCTGCCATCTTTTCCCAGGTAAATGACACATATGTCCTAGAGATGTAAAGAAATGTGATTATTCAGACTAGGCCACCTTCTCAGTTGCTTCATGGCATGCTGATACTCGTCTGCATATTATAAGGGCTTTCAGCAGAGGACATTGCTTAGCGGAACGCTGACTGTTCTAATGGCTCCTCAGCGCCGTACGCAGCCAGCTGTCATGCCCTGTGTGATCTGATGTCTTTCTATCATTCTATATTTTTTAAGCAATTTAGCTATAGTAGCTTTTTGTGGAATCCAAACACGTGCCAGCCTTCGCTCCCCATGCACATCAGTGAGCCTTAGGAGTTATGACCCCGTTTACTGGTCACAGTTGTCCTTCCTTTGATACTTTGGTGTGTACTAACCACTGCATACTGGGAATACTTCAGCAGATCTGCCTTTATGGAGATGCAGCATCTCCAGCTGTCTATCCATCATAATTTGACCCTTGTCAAAGTCACACAGATCACCACAATTGCCCAGTTTCCCTGCTTCCAACACATGAACATCAGAATTTACTGCTCACTTGCTTGCCTGTTATAGCTCACCCTTGAAATGTGCATTGTAACGAATAATCAACGTTATTCAGTTCACCAGTCAGTGGTTTAATGTTGTGGCTGATCAGTGGTGTGTTACATCTGTTTGTGATAGCTGAGCTCAGTTAAGTGAGACCAGTACGCTCAGAAGAAGTGATTGTATTCACAATGCGTTCCAGTTGAGAAGTGCTGCTCTCAGTTTGTTTTCTTTCTGGATGGCATGAGTCACAATATAATGGGAGTACTTAAGAGCATTGATGCTCCTATGATGAGATGTCTGCAGATACAAGCTTTAGACTCAGATTTATATTAGTGCATGAGATGACACCGAGGCTACAAGAGTCGTAATGTATGTGCTTAGAGCACGGAGGACAGTAGAAAGTGGGTGATATGGATTATCACTAGACCATAAGTCGCTTAGAATGTATTTACCAGTATTAATGCCGATACAATAGTATTCTTGTATTGAAAATGCAGTGAGCAGATAATCTCAAGATAAATTTGAGATCATTAGAAACATAGAGATTTAAAAATGCTATTTGTCCAATTATGGGAAAGTTATTTCTCAACTATAAAGGGTTCTGCCCATCAAATATTAGGAGTGTTGATAAAATTATTCCCTCAAATACCTCAACTTAGGTATCAGTTGAAAGTCAATTCCTGTTCTTAAGTAGTTCTCGGATTTTACAAATTTTAAATCCCTGTGCGTTACTGCATGTGACTCATAGATAAACTTTTTATGTAAAGTAACATCAGATGTGTGGCTCTAAAACTTAGCTGGTGGTCCACCATGACTCAGTGAAGCTAGTCCAAAGCTGAAACCTGAATTTTATAGTTATACTGAAAGAAACTGGATTTAATGTGAGTAGTCACACCACAAGCAACACCTGACTCATTGTGTAGGGCCACTATTGGAACAACCAACCGATCCATGGTACATATCGTGGTTACTATTCTAAAAAATTGCAAAGTTATGAAAATGTGTGGCTATGTAATTAATCTAAAAAACCAACATTTCTTATATCTTTCAAAATTCATTTATCGTTGTATGTGAATATCAAAGTATATTGCAATAATGATATATATCGGACACATACAATTTTAATTAATTGTAACGAAGAATTAGATTCATAGATGGAATTGGAATTATGTTTTTTTTTTTTTGCAAATCTAGTAAATTAATGTGTGATTTAAAGAGTGCTTCATTAAATTGATGAAAGAATCCTATAAATCAAATGTTGCCATGAGTCAGTCCTTCCTGTTGATGTGTTACATGATCAGCAGGCAGCCTGATACATCTAGCGATATTAAAGAATGGGCTACTATACTCAGTTTCTCTTCCCTCATGATAAATTTATATGGCCCCAAACTGTACAGTTATCTCGAGTAGTGATAAAGACAGTAAAGCAGCTTCTTGTCTGACTGGGTTTAAAGACCCATGTTTTGATCAAGCTTTGCGAATGTATGTGGTAACGACTGTGGGTCATTAGGCATTCTGATGCTCATTTTCATGCCACAGCTGATGTGTCTGTTGGACTTGACACATCAGGGAAATAAATCATTAGCTTCACAAGGCAAATTACCCTTGGATATTTACAAGGATGTGGAGGTTGCAAACAAGGGAAAGGTCAGCGTAGTCAGGCAGACTTTGTGAATGTTTAATACTGTGCCCTTTTAGATTGTGCCAGATTCGCTTCACATGTGATCAGTCTGACTGAACTTGAATATCACGACTCATTGTGGGATTCATTGCGAAGACGAGTAAACTGATCAACAGAGGGCAGCGCTGTGACTCATTGCGAGTTCAGTGTCATGTCTGCATACATTTATGTAAGAGCATACGGAGGAGTTAGCCATGTCGGCGACTTACTCCACATGAAACAAGATCGGAGCAAACCCAAAGCAGGTTGTGTCCTTTGTAAGATTGGCAGAAAACCCTCCTCAGTCTAATTCTGCCAGTGGCAGCATGTGAGCCATACTGTACCTACAAACCACCGCTGTCATGGCTGAAGACATACAGTGCTGCTTGGAAAGTTTCCTCAGGCCCGCCCACCAGAGCAAGAGAGCAGGCACTCACATGAGTCGGCAGGCCTCTCCCCATGTGATGATTGCTCTGAGATGCAGCTTTTGAGGGATCATAAATTATGAACAGCTGTGTGCCCATTCTCATAATTTTTACACGACGATTATCATTTGTGCTTCTTTCATGCTACCAGAAGTGGGGCGCCCGTAGCTTTCATTCTCTTTGGCCTTCATGCCCACACATTTTATTACAGTCAAAAATTCCACACAATTTATTTTTCTTTTTTAATCGCATTCTGCTTTGTTGCTTTGATGTCCAAAGTAATGTGGAAATGATGCAAATTGTCTAGTGCAGAATATCTTACAAATTTCCCATCATGCATTTACATTGCATCTCCCCTGCATTAATATTGCATCAGACTCTGCAGCCCCTTCTTTTTCATGTGTTATAATGTGGAGCCGAACATACATATTGAAACACATGAACCTTTTTTTTCCACTCTCCTCTCCGCAAGTTCATTATTATGCCCACTGACTTTTGAAAAAAGTAACAAAATTAGATTTTTTATAAACAATTCCTCTGAGGGCAGAGCAATAGAGCAATTCTAATTCACTGTTGCCTTAACTGAGTGCATTTAGTGAGATGAAGGACTTCTACCATGGCTACATCTGCAAGTCGTATCAGATTAAATCAAACTACCATAGCTCATAAGCTATGTAAGAACTGAACCATACATTCCCGTCACATGTTTCAAATGCAGCATGAAATAATAAGTTTGCAGAGTCTCCCGAGGCATCATCAAACTTCAGACTGTGTTAATAAACGTGGAGAATCTATTTTGGGCCTCCCTTACATCAGACCATGCTTCATTTTGACCTTTATTCTAGCGATCAGTGAGTAATCTCCCAGCTGCACCCTGATACAGGCCTGAGAATACTGCTGCATTGTGCTCTGAAACTGCTCCAGTGAGAGCAGATTGAGTAAAGACTACAGAACATTTTAACATTCTTGGCCAGGAAGAATCAATCTGCAGCAGTCCACAGGGGAAAACGCTTAGCTCAACATTTTCGTGGCTCTCCTCGTGTCTTTATTCCTGCCCGTAAACCTGAATAAGATGACAAAGCAACTGGAGCCGTGAATGAGTATGAACATCGACATGAAATAGGAAAGGATCGAGTTTTCGGCCAAGATATCAGGATGTAGGCACCAGTAATTGTTAGTCGTTTCTTTGTCCGAAATGGCAGAATAGCTGCAAATTGTGATGAAATAGTTTAATTTCTTTAGTGCCCCTCAATGAAACAACAGCAGCAAAGTGATCACGTAGATGCTGCTGCAGCTATGAAGGCTTTGTTCCCTCTGAGTCGCACCAGATCAGATTGATTACTCTTGGCATGCACAATTTATTTGACTCTATTGTCCTCCCACTCTGTTGTTACTGCTTGTGTCAGAGATGTGCGTATTCTGTGTGTGTGCGCATGTTGTGTGTGATAAAAGCAAGTGTGTATTTGTACAGCTACAATTTCAGCTGGGCAGTTAGATTGTAGTAGAACAAGTCATGATACTTTTATTGACCCGACTGAGTCTTTTGTGAGCGTGTGAATGAGCTTTTTCTGTATTCCAAGCTCTTGTGCTCTATGCCCATATTGTGCTTTGTCTCCGTGCATGTGGTTGTTCGCACGCATGCCTGTCTGATGACCATGTCTGTGTGTGTGCCTGTGTGTGAATGTGTTTATTTGTGTGTCTCTCTTGTGTCTGTGCCCATGCAGGGAAGTAACGTGATGGAGGACCAGGATCTCAGAGACATCGGGATCACTGACCCAGGACACCGAAAGAAAATCCTCCACGCAGCACGCAGCTTGCCCAAGGTAATTATCGTCATAAGTTATCCTCAGCACCGAGAAAGAACAGTGACTGACAGCATCTCATAAACAAAGCATGAATCCAAGTTCTTTACAAACAATGACAGGTGAGCTAAAAATTGATGAATAAAGCGAAAAGTGCTTTGGATTGCTAAATACAAATGCCATATTACTCGCCTGAACTATGGTTCATTAGAGCCGAAATAAAATCCCTCCTCATATGAAACACAGTAAATGCTTTGAGGCCACAAAGTGAACTGAAATAAAAGAAAATCAAAATTGCATGAAAGTAATAAAACTGGTTTATTTAAAAATAGAAGTAAAACATTAATACTTTATGTAAAATGGGTAAATATAGATTGGTCTAACTTAATTGTCAATGTAAAGTCTGAATTTGTGTTGTAGCCGTGGAAAGTGTAGCAGGAGTAAGGAAAACATTTATTGATTATTCTTAATTAAAAAGACATTGACTGACATGAGCTTCAGTGAGGCAGAATTAAAACGGAAATTAATGTATACATTCCTATTTTAACCCTCTGATCTCCACACACTTATTTTTCTGTTTGTTTTGTGTTTTTCCCTGTCACATTCAACCCACTGTGGGCTCATTTTTTACTGCAGTGAAAGTCCTGCAGCTCAGTGGAAACAACTGAACCATGGCCAGAAGGAGAGGGAACTGAGAAATGGCTTCTGTGCAGTGTAACAAAGTTATGATGCCATGAATTAGAAAAAAGTCAGAAAAAAAAGTTGAATTTCTTAGATTTTTTTTCCCACCAAAAATAAAAACTGAAATTAAAAGTACAAAATGTTTCCAAGGGCCCCCAGGTGTTACCATGACTGGGAAGAAAAATTATGCTCATATTATGCTTGTTTTACATTTTTAGAACTACTTGATGTTTTCTACATGACTCTGCACATTAGCTCCAGTAAGATATTTCATGTTGTGGAATGTATCGTTCAACAACTTACTGACAGCTTGTTCCTCTGTTTATCATTTTTGAGCCATGCTGCATTTATTTTTCGATCATGTTTCACTTTCCTCATACTCTCTCCTGTCGTCTCTCTCTGTTTTCTGCCTGCAGTTCAGCCACATAGTACATTTTTATCATGTGACTGTTGGTTGCAGCTGAGTGTGTCATAGCTACTTGGTTGAACTGAGAAACACAGAGTCTATTGCAAATTATTTCATTTAGGAGAATTTGTAAATGAGGCATATAGAAAACAATGGGATTCTGATCGAATATTGTTACTGTCAAGTTTAGATTTCTCTGTTTTTATAGTTTCTGACTAGGGGTGTAATGGTACACAAAAATCACAGTTCAGTACATATTTCGGTACGGAAGTCACGGTTCAGTTCTCAGCTAAGGGGAAAATGAAAAAAAGAATAACCTGAGCTGGTACAAGAGCTGGTATGACTGTCTGGCTGAAGTGTGGATGAGAAGGAACTTCTTAACGGGGCTCTATCACCTAAAATCAGGCGTAAACTAACCGTGACGTCACCCATTGGTTTCAACGGCGAGAAAATGAAGCCCGGATTTTGCTATTTCCTGGTCGCCGTTTTGGATTTTTTGGAGCCAGTGACGTAAAAAGCGTCATCAAACAGACTGGACCGGAGAGCAACTAGGGGCAGGATTGGCTGAGAACTCTCTTATCCCGCCCACGTTTTACCGCAGAGGCTTCTGTTGCTGTCTATCAAGTATAGCCACGCCCCCTGGCTCCGCCAACTTTAACGATTTACAGTGAACCCTCGTTTATCGCGGGGGTTACGTTCCAAAAAGAACCCGTGATAGGCGAAATCCGTGAAGTAGTCAGCTTTATTTTTTTAACAGTTATTATACAATACTGCACTTGGGGGAGCGCTGCAGCTGCAGCCAGGTGGACGCCGCGGCGGTACTCTTGCCTCAGAGAGCGGGCCGGCTGAATCAATTGGAGCAGTCGGGGGTGGGAAAGGCTCGCACCGGCGCTCTTCTCCTGGGGAGCGCGGCTGCGGTGGCCAGAGACGGCTGGGGACCACGTCCACTGTCCGGTTGACGGCGGGGGAAAAGAATAAGGCTGCTCCGTCGGCTCCGTCTTTCAGGGTGTCTCACTACATGGAGACCAAGGAGAGAAATTATCCAGCGCTCCAAAGCAGGCAGCGCTGGCGTGTATGAAAGAGGAGACGAGGCGCGGAGACTGTTCACATTGGTCAGTGTCCCTTAGCCAATCAGGATGCAGAACACAACGAACTGTTTAAAAAAGCTTAAAAAACTGCACTAAAAAAATCCGTGAAACAGCGAAGCCGTGAAAGGTGAACCGCGTTATAGCCAGGGTTCACTGTATTTAAAATTCAGTATTGATTTATTTTAAGATCGGCCACCTGATCTCTCATTTTGACCATGAAAACTAACAGGAAAAAAATCCTGAGCTGTAGAAAATCAGTCTATCATATTTTATTTTTTCCAAAAATGAATTGGGGTCGATGGAGCAAAAGCTTTTTGGAGCCAACCCTAGCGGACGGCAGGATATTGCAAGTTTTTGACACTTCCGGGTGGACTTCAATTCTGGAGCCAGATGCTACGTCCACAGTCGTATACAGTCTATGCCTAAAATAGGAAATATATTTTAATGTAACTGCTTTTTTTTAAAAAAAACAACACCATTTAGTTTAGGCTCTTGTTTACCAGCATAAATATACTAGTAGGCTAAAAAAAAACACACACAATATAGTCATTTATCTATAGCAAAGAGCACAGCAGTAATGTAAAGATAGCGTAAGCTGACATTCATCTTAAGTTTTAAACCTCGATTCTCAACAACGGAGTATGGCCGTAGATCTGCTGCTATGAAAACACCAAGACTTGGTTATTGCTTTATTCCGTTCTGAATTGCTAGGCAGGGTTTGATGAAATGATGTTGGGAGCATTGTTCGTACAGTTTGCTGTTTTTTCCTAGCAGCGGGGATAGTTACGCTTGGATGGTACTTTTTCAAATGTGTGTCTTAAGTTTGACGTGTTGCTGGATGCATAGTTGAGGACTGCTTCACAGTGTCGGCATACGGCTTTTGTCTTGTCCACTTGTTTTTTTACTTTTTCGTACTTCACCGGGAAACCGAAGTGATCCCAAACGGGTGATTTTAATGACATCAGAGCGTCTTCCAGCTCTAGCTTCTTCTCGTTGTTGCTAGCATTAGCCATGAAGCGCCGGCAGGAGAATAACGGTCCATCACATCCTGTTGTTCACTGGAAACTGCCGAACGGCCGAACGGGCCTGTACCAAACGTTTCGGTACGAATACATGTACCGTTACATCCCTATTTCTGACTGATAATTGGTGCAGTTTTGTAATTTTTTTTTTAAAGATTACATGCCTTATAAACCTGCTGTTTTGGAGTTCAGAGATTTTAAGGTTTAAGGTAGAGTCCTTGCCTACTTACATATGTGTGTCTCTGCAGGTAAAAGCGCTGGGCTGTGATGGCAGCACATCTCTCGCCTCCTGGCTGGACGTCCTCGGCCTGCACGAATATCTGCCCAACTTCCTCTCAAGTGGCTACCGCACACTGGAGTGTGTTAAAAACCTGTGGGAGCTGGAGATTGTCAATGTAAGAAGCCATTGATTGCTACTATCTAGTGTGGATATGTGTAGTCATCAGCTTTGAATTCAGTTACATTGTTAACCGGAACTCACAGACTGCTCTCCTCTATGACAAGGCCACCTTGATTTGTGGCTCGGGTTTGAGGTTAAGAAGCACTTAACAATGCAGTGCTGAAATGTCAGAGAAGTGCTGGAAGCATTTGCATAAAACTATAGCAGAAACATTTTGAAAATCACTCCGTAATTAGTAGAAAACTGACAGATAAGGCTTGGTGACTAATGACAGGGAAATATGTAATTTGTTTTTATAATTATGGAAATAGTGTAAAATGTTATGATAATTAGTCATAAATTAAACAAAAAACTGCTGAGGTTACATGCATCTCCCGGTCTTCTTCAACATATGTGCAGGTGTTGATCTGGTGATGTGTGCTGTGATGTTTTCCCAGTAGGTTCCTAACATGCACAGAACAGGGAAGAAAAACACATTATTATATTGTTTCTTTGGCTTTTTTTAAACTATTTTTTTAAATTTAGTGTGAAATATTTGATCAAGTAGGTTCATCTGGCTGCTAAACATGAAAAATATGGAGCAATCTGAGAAGGAAAATCTCGCTGTGATTGACCAGTGATGTAGTTTCTAAGAGTCACAAGTTTAAACTAGGCTGAAAGTACTGAGCAACAGTAACTTCACAAGCATCCATTTGATGTTTATACGTGGTTAATTCCATCCATCCATCCATTATCTATACACCGCTTTATCCTCACTAGGGTCGCGGGGGGTGCTGGAGTCTATCCCAGCTGACTCGGGCGAAGGCAAGGGGACACCCTGGACAGGTCACCAGTCTGTCACAGGGCTACATATACAGACAAATAATCACACTCACATTCACACCTACGGGCAATTTAGAGTAATCAATTAACCTCAGCATATTTTCGAACTGTGGGAGGAAGCCGGAGTACCCGGAGAAAACCCACGCATGCACTGGAGAACATGCAAACTCCATGCAGAAAGATCCCAGGCCCAGGCCGGGATTTGAACCGGGGTTCTTCTTGCTGCAAGGCGAAAGTGCTAACCACTACTATGCAGCCCGTGGTTAATTCATGGTGCACATATTTGCTGTTTTTGACTAAATGCAGATCTCATCAGTCTTGGTGGAAGAGTTCCAACAGACTGTTAAAAAACAGCAGTAGAGCATCCAACATAACTTATAAGAAATAATGGCGAGCACTGTGGGAGCTGAGGTTGAGCGCGCTTCATATTTTTCCCAATTATTACTGCGTGACTGCTGGTTGCGATAAATATGAAGGCAGTGGTGGTTAAACAGCGGAAACCAGCAACAGCTGCAGTAGCGGCAGCAACAGAAAAGCAGCAGCCAAGCTGCCTGTCTACAGCAGTGTGAGGGACGGTGTCCACAAGACTGCGATGCAGAAAGAAGGTTGTGAGTGCAGGAAGCATTCCTCTCCGTGTGCAGAGTAGCAGAATCGCCTCTGAGCATCTTAGCAGGACTCACTGCCCATTATATCTGTGTTTCCTACATCCTCTTATAGAAAGCAGCATCTTGATGATCAATGAGCTGGTTTACATTCCCATAAAATTCCAAGGTCCTTTGTTACTATTTAAATTTTTTTCTGATTTTACATGCCTCATGCATACTGGTCTCACTGGGATTCTGGGCAAAACGATCATTTAAACAGCACCAGAAATCCAGCGTACAGACCAGTTGCCTCTTCTGCCTCTGACTCTCACTGAATAAATAATTAAAGCCCTCAGACAGAGAATCATATGAGCCTATTATGGAATATTTTGTGCCGGCAACATAATTGCAGATGTATCATTAATCACTCAACATCCACCTTTACTGGATGAGCAAGAATGTTAATAGCCAATTATGCAAATGTACAGTATTAAGATAATGAGTTTTACCTACATACAATTAACCTATGGTTCTTCCTGTGAGGATTTTGACACATTAGCTGAAATATCCTTTGTAAACAGACACAGAGACAGTTTGGATGGTCCTGTTGCAGTGTTACTGTACTGTAAATTTCAAACACATTTAAATTTTGACAAATGAAATGGATTTATGCTGCACAGTTACCTGAAAGTCATTTGCTTGTTTGCATATTACATCTCATTGCCTCATAAATTGGTAAAGTCATCTGTGTTTCTTAAGCACTATGTCCAAAAATGGATTGTGAATTATAGAGTGTCCCAAGAAGGAGACAGTGCTGTACTTGAAGCTTACGGCAAAACAGATTGAGGCTGAATTATTGACGAGAGTCATTTCTGTTTGCCTGTGAATGCTTGCCAGTGAGGGGGTGCAATGCCACCAACTCTGTGTCAGTGTATTTTGGATGTATCTCTATTAGCTTAGTCCAGATACGTCCTTGTGCATGAGATTCAGATTTGAGGCTGCGGTGGAAAGTCTCAAACTTGTGCTCTGACGTTGTCCTCTCTAGGTTATTAAGATTGGTCCTCTGGGCCACCGGAAGAGGATCATTGCCTCATTAGCAGAGAGACCCTATGAAGAGGCTCCATCTAAGTCCCGGCGTCTGTCCCCAATTATGGTAAGACTGGAAGTGTAGAAACTGATAAAGTTCACATTCATTATAAGATCTTTAGTGTTTTGTGACAGTAGCAGTGTGTAAAATACACTAAAATCCAAGGACGTTGTTTTTAAAAGCTACTGTTTAACCACTGAAGTGTACTATACTGTCAGTGCTAATCTGGGTTGTAGATGAGATATGCTTAATGTGCACAATTACGATGGCTCTGCACATGCCCTTAATATAACACAGATTTAGTTTCACTAATGCCCTTTAACACAATGTGTGTGTGTTTTTTTAAACTTCATATTTGTTTGTATGTGTTGTTATATTTTAGCCGAGCTTCACGATTACTCCGTTATTTTTTTAACTGAACAGTCAAAACAGAGCTTAAGGGCAAAGTTAACCAGCATGACCGGTGAGCCGCACTTCTATGCCAACATCATTATGTGAGAAAATGGATCCTTTTCTTTCAGCAGCGGATGTCTAATTTTGGAATGAGATTCTTCAATATCATTATGTTCACAACAGTTAAATACTCAGGGCTGATTTCCCAGGCAGATTAAACTGGGCTAAAAAGAATGGAGAATCTCCACGGAAGAGGCCCTTTTGTCGAGGATTAGGCTTGGATGTAGATCAGGGGAAGCCAGCCCGTGTAGACAGTGCTGTCAAATCATTAATCTGTGGCATGTTTCTCTGTGTTTGTGACTGTGTGTGTGTGTGTGTGTGTGTGTGTGTGTGTGTGTGTGTGTGTGTGTGTGTGTGTGTGTGTGTGTGTGTGTGTGTGTGTGTGTGTCAGTTCCATGACCTCCTGTCCCAGACCACATCTCCTCTCAGTCAGATGGATCCCTACACCAGTCGCTCCATGGATATGCTCCTGCCCCTGACAGAGTCGGACCGAAGGCGGAGAGGAGTCGACCAAGACTGTAGCGTATCTCTGCGTTCTTATAGCGAGAGGCCACGCTCTGTAGTAAGTTCCACCTGCTTTTACTTGATGCTGCAAAAACTTAGATGCCTTAGGACAGTGGTGCAAACATACAGCCCATGGGCCAAAATCGGCCCGCCACAGGCTCCAATCTGGAATGTTGGACAACTTTGCACAGTCTAAAAATTACAGAGAAGACAGAGAAGATATATTTTAAATCATTTCTAGATCTTGATAAGTTTTTTGATCAGCATAATACTGTATCGCTCAGCTTCAAATACCTGATGCTAAATGTTTTGTGCTATTGTAGATAAACTGTGATATGAAAGCTGTAATGTGTAAATGATAACTGAGATATAATGTTGTTGAAATTTCACTTATTTTATTTTATAATTATATTATCATTAATTAGATTACAATTTCAGGTTATTCACAATGTTTGGTAATAAAAGTTGATTAAATGTGAACATTTTCAGAATTGTACTTTTTTGCACTTAAAGGGAAAAATTTGGAGTGTTGGTTATTTATAGGTTATTGTGCTTTGATTTTACTAGTCTGACCCAGTTGAGATCAAATTGAGGTGTATGTGGCCCCTGAACTAAAATGAGTTTGACACCACTGCCTTAGGATATCTGGTTTTTCAGATGCAGAGCTGATCTGGATGAAAAACTGCAGTCTGAATTAAATTGAAGTGTGCAGAGTCAATTGACGACAGTTGAATCTGATTTGATCCCCAAAAAAGGGCAGAAATAGAAAAGCAGTATTTAAAATGTAGCCGCAAGGGGACACAAGCCAGTGTCTTATTGTGCCGGTCGTAAGCCCGGATAAATACAGAGGGTTGTGTCAGGAAGGGCATCCAACGTAAAACTTTGGCCAAATCAAACACGCCAATCAAATGTATGACTTCCATACCGGATCGGTCGAGGCCCGGGTTAACAATGACTGCCATCGGTGCTGTTGACCTACAGGGTGCTGGTGGAAAATGGACGACTGTTGGTCGAAGAAGGAGGGGAGGAAGGTGTGTTCGTAGGAAGAGAGAGAAGAGGAACACCAAGCCTGTGGAGGAACCATTTTATGAAAAAACATAAAGATGTTATTGAGGATTCAGCTGAGAGTCACTGCGAAGACGAGGAGAACGCTCAGAGGACCGACTGGGAGTCTTCTTATTCATCAGAAGCTTTCAACAATTGGTCTGAATTCGACGAAGAAACTGAAATGACTGAAGAATCGATGTACTTTTTTTTTTCTTTTTATCTTTTCTGGCTTCTTAAATACATCTGAACTCTAACCCAGGTACGATGCCACACCAAGGGGCAAAAAATTCCACAAGTGCGAGGTCATGGTCTCCAATTTTGCTTTCGAAATCGTCATCCGTGTAGTCAAGCACATCACTGGCCCGACTGAGCCCCGCGAGAGCGGCCAAAAAGATGAGTCTCAGCATCGCACCCTGCGCGACCTGAAAGGCTTTTCACTGTTAGGGACTTTGAATGTTGGAACTATGACAGGAACAGGTAGAGAGCTGGTTGACATGATGCAGAGAAGGAAGGTGGACATACTGTGTGTCCAGGAGACCAGGTGGAAAGGTAGTAAAGCTAGAAGTTTAGGAGCAGGGTTCAAGTTGTTCTATCATGGTGTAGATAGGAAGCGAAATGGAGTAGGAGTTATCTTGAAGGAGGAGTTTGTTAGGAATGTCCTGGAGGTAAAAAAGAGTGCCAGATCAAGTGATGAGCCTGAAGAAATCGAAGGTGTGATGTTCAATGTTGTTAGTGGGTAGGCTCCACAGGTAGGATGTGAGCTGGAGGAGAAGAAGAAATTCTGGTTGGACCTTGATGAAGTGATGCAGAGCATCCCTAGAAGTGAGAGAGTTGTCATTGGTGCAGACTTCAATGGACATGTTGGTGCAGGAAACAGAGATGATGAGGAGGTCATGGGCAGGTTTGGTATCCAGGAGAGGAACGCAGAAGGACAGATGGTGGTTAACTTTGCAAAAAAGGATGGAAATGGCTGTAGTGAATACTTTCTTCCAGAAGAGGCAGGAACATAGGGTGACCTATAAGAGTGGAGGTAGGAGCACACAGGTAGACTACATCTTGTGTAGACGGTGTAATCTGAAGGAGATCAGTGACTGCAAAGTAGTGGTAGGTGAGTGTAGCCAGACAGCATAGGATGGTGGTGTGTAGGATGAACCTGGTGGTGAAGAAGATGAAGAGGGCAAAGGCAGAGCAGAGGACCAAATGGTGGAAGCTGAAAAAGGAAGAGTGTTGTGTAACTTTCAGGAAAGAGTTGAGAAAGGCTTTGGATGGTCAGGAGGTGCTTCCAGATGACTGGACAACTACAGCAAATGTGATCAGGGAGACAGGTCGGAGAGTACTTGGTGTGTCATCTGGTAGGAAAGGAGATAAGGAGACTTGGTGGTGGAATGAGGAGGTGCAGGAGTGGATCCAGAGAAAGAGGTTAGCTAAGAAGAAGTGGGACGCTGAGAGGACTGAAGAGAGTAGACAGGAGTACAGGGAGATGCAGCGTAAGGTGAAAGTAGAGGTGGCAAAGGCCAAACAAGGGGCTTACGATGACTTGTATGCTAGGTTGGACAGTAAGGAGGGAGAGACTGACCTGTATAGGTTGGCAAGGCAGAGGGACAGAGATGGGAAGGACGTGCAGCAGGTTAGGGTGATAAAGGATAATGATGGAAGTGTGTTGACAGGTGCCAATAGTGTGATGGGAAGATGGAAAGAGTACTTTGAAGAGTTGATGAATGAGGAAAATGAGAGAGAACGAAGAGTAGAAGAGGTGAGTGTTGTGGACCAGGAAGTAGCAAAGATTAGTAAGGATGAAGTGAGGAGGGCATTGAAGAGGATGAAGAGTGGAAAGGCACTTGGTCCTGATGATATACCTGTGGAGGTATGGAAGTGTCTCGGAGAGGTAGCAGTAGAATTTCTGACTGGCCACCTGGAGTGGCAGAGAAGTATGTTAGAGTGGTGCAAGACATGCATGAGGACTGTAAGACAGTGGTGAGGTGTGCTGTAGGTGTGACAGAGGAGTTCAAGGTGGAAATGGGACTATATCAGGGATCAGCTCTGAGCCCCTTCTTGTTTGCTATGGTGATGGACAGGATGACAGACGAGGTTAGACAGGAGTCTCCATGATGTTTTCAGATGACATTGTGATCTGTAATGAGAGCAGGGAACAGGTGGAGGAGAAGCTAGAGGCGTGGAGGTTTGCCCTGGAAAGGAGAGGAATGAAGGTTAGCCGCAGCAAGACGGAGTATCTGTGTGTGAATGAGAGGGACCCAAGTGGAAGAGTGAGGTTACAGGGAGAAGAGATCAAGAAGGTGGAGGATTTTAAGTACTTAGGGTCAACAGTTCAGAGCAATGGAGAGTGTGGAAAAGAGGTGAAGAAGCGTTTACAGGCAGGCTGGAACGCCTGGAGAAAAGTGTCAGGTGTGATGTGTGATAGAAGAGTTTCAGCTAAAATGAAAGGAAAGGTTTACAAAACTGTGGTGAGACCAGCCATGTTGTTTGGTCTGGAGACAGTGTCCCTGAGGAAAAGACAGGAGACAGAGCTGGAGGTAGCAGAACTGAAGATGCTGAGGTTCTCTTTGGGAGTGACCAGGATGGATAGGATCAGGAATGAGTACATCAGAGGGACAGCACATGTTGGAGGCTTTGGAGATAAAGTCAGAGAGGCCAGACTGAGATGGTTCGGACATGTCCAGAGGAGAGAGAGTGAATATATTGGTAGAAGGATGCTGAGTTTCCCACTGCCAGGCAGGAGGGCTACAGGAAGACCAAAGAGGAGGTTTATGGATGTGGTTAAAGAGGACATGAAGGTAGTTGGTGTGAGAGAAGAGGATGCAGAAGACAGGGTTAGATGGAGGCAAGTGATTCGCTGTGGCGACCCCTGAAGGGAGAAGCCGAAATAAAAGAAGAAGAAAAGCAGTATTTAAGATTGAGTGATAGGAATATTGGATTTTCATATTGTCTGCCAAAAAAACAAATTTCTCTGAGGCGTTTTCTCTGTTTCTTCTGAACTATTTAATTGAGTTTGCAGAAAATATTTTGTCTCTCAGATGCTGTGTGGAAAAATAATATTTTAAAGCCGAGCACTGCTTCTTCAGGATGGAAAACCCCAGTGTATTACATATAATTAAGATTTTCTCAAGTTTGGCCAGCTAAGCTCAGCTAAACACCCATGAGGGCAGCTTGATTTGGATGAATTCATTCAAGTTTCAAACTTGTAGAATGGAGCACTCTCCATTGCTCCATTGTAGAATATGGAAAATACATGCAAAACAGTGAGACAGATTTTCTATGCATAACATCAGGGAAAATTTGGTGACAATAATGAAAATTGCAAATATGTTCATGAATGGTTATTTTTTAAACAACCCCCCCCCCCCAATAGAATCATTTATTTGGACTGAAAAGTCAAAACATGACCCTATTGAATTATTGCCCTGCCCTGCAGCTGTTTTTGATTGTTGTCGACTCTCATGAATTCAGTTCGGTCTCCTTGAATTTCTTTTTTTTTTTTCTGCAAGGGGATGGACTAAGAATAACTCAGTGATCAAATTGTAGCATTTATTAAAGGTCAAACTACGACACAAACAGTCAAGCTGGCGTGCCTGGTTTCTGACTCACTGAGGTCAAAGAGAAAATGCCGAGGAGCGTCCGCAGAGAAGGAAAACATTGCACCGCTGAGGGACCGTGATATGTAAAATCAATACTTGTCATTTCCCTAAAACCTTATGAATCCTTATCATAAGGATATTTTCCTTCAACAGATGATTTATTGAAAGAGCTGAGGCTGGCATATGTTGACCGAAAGGCATGCATGAATATTTATAAGCCTACCAGCATATCAAAAAGGACTTACATTAAATTGCTGACCAGACAGACTTTGGTTAACTTCTTAATAATGCAGTCAGTAGTCTTCTAACTCAGCAGCCTGACTAAGAAACCACAAATTAGTCCTTAGAGTCTGTGTAGTTATAAATTGTAGCATGAAACACCAGTGTTTTACCTTGATTGTATATACTGAGTGAAATGTAGATTTGTAGGAAAAACAAGAGCCAAACAGAAGGTGGGAGTTTACTGCGGTACAGAAGGATTTTATTTGTTTCATGCCACACATCTTAGTTTAGTCTCTTCTTTTTGTATCTCTGCAGGACAGACACAGTGAACGACACAAAGATTCTCGATTGAACCTCCGGCCACCAAGCCAATCTGCTACCTATGCCACGGTGTCCGCCTGGCATCACCAGCCTGAGAAACTGATCCTGGACTCCTGCGGGTACGAGGCCACAGTAAGTCACTTCCACCGTCCTCTACACATCTGCAGAAATATACTCAAGTTCAAGTTCAAGTTTATTTGCCATTTGCAGTATAAAAACACATCGGAAAAAAAGGTGCAAGAGCTCAAAGTGCACTGTCAACATCTAAAAAACAGCAGCAGTACAGAAGAAAGTAAAACAAAAACAGAGAACATAACAAACAATGCCACATAAAAACAGATGACAGATGAAGGAGTATTATTTATGAGCAATGAACAACACCGAGACCCAAACAGGAAGAATCCGCTCAGATGGGGTGCCTGAAGTTCAGGCCGGCAAAATGGGCCATGGCGCCGAGCTCCTCCTCAATCCTGAGAAGCTGGTTGTACTTGGCCAGACGCTCAGATCGGCAGGGTGCACCTGTCTTGATCTGTCCAGTGCAGAGGCCAACTACAAGGTCAGCGATGAAGGTGTCCTCAGTCTCTCACTGTTTACAAACACTATCATTCAAAAGTTTGGGGTCACCTAGGCAATTTCCTGTTTTCCGTGAAAGCTCACACTTTTATTCATGTGCTAACATAATTGCACAAGGGTTTTCCAGTCATCAATGAGCCTTTCACAGCACCATTAGCTAACACAATGTAGCATTAGAACACAGGAGTGATGGTTGCTGGAAATGTTCCTCTTTACCCCTATGGAGATATTCCATTAAAAATCAGTCCTTCCAGGATTTCACAGGCATTGTTCGTGATTGTTGCGGCTGAAAATGCCTGAATTCGCAGCAGCTTTTCTAAAAAATTGTGATGAAAGTTGCGATGTTTTAAGCTTATTTATTGTGATGAAATTGCGGGAGACAGTGACAACTGCTAAAAAGCTGCATTTTTTCCAGCTTGTAGAACATGTTTCAACACTGTAATTGACAATATTTATTCTGAAATTAATTATTTTGCGTTCCAACCCATTTCCACAAAAGCTGGCACACCACGGTGGGAAATTAGCAGCAGCCAGATACTGGTTTAACATGACGTGGTTGGTAGATTTGTGGCACAAAATGGTAATTTACTATTGAATGAATCATATTCGGACATATCTGTCAGTGGCTTAAAAAGTTAATTTCACATCCTGGCACACACGTGTTCACACACACACGCTCACGGCTTGTCATGTCAACTAACACGAACAGCACTGAGAGAGGGCAGTCCTCCTTCTGCATGTGTACATACCGAATCATGTGGCCTAAATATGTAGCCGGCGACGGGAATTGATGGGACTCAGAGACACCCCCACAATTTAATCAGTTGTTCCTTGTATCATTTCCAATACGTCCACAGCGGTAGATTTGTTGTAGGATAACAATCATGTGATCGTCAGCGGGCCACTGTGTAGCGTTCACTTGTTGCCATGGTTACCGTGCCGCTATGAGACGCTGTGCCGCTACCTCAATGGGAAATCCTTAACAAATCCGTGGATCCAAACTTTAAGCCGTATTACTGCCGAAGTCTAATTACTTGGTCCTTGTGTCATTTCGGACCGACCCTGAAAACTTCATTTAAATCCCTGAGTCTGTTTTTGAGTGATGGTGGTAACAGAGGAAGGATTCACAGGCGCTGATCGTCACATAACTCCGCCGTGTTCTTAGGGAGAATAAATAATCTAATTTACCTTTATTCTTTCAGTGCTCTAACGGATCTGGATGCAACAGTTTCCATCATGGTGATTTATGTGGTCCGTTTTATGATCATTTCAGCCGTTCTAATATGTTTCGTGTTTTTTTAAGTGTATCAGTCGATAATTTTTTTTTCTTTTTTGTATTCCACCACAGTATTGCACGGGTGTAAAACAGTTTCGCTCCGCTTTGGTGAAGAACATCAGTGAATTAATTGTTTATCATGGCCTTCAGCAGTAATTTTTGTTGGTAATTGAGAGATTGTATCGCACATGTCTGCATCTTCAAACCATAAACAAGGAAGTGAATTCGGTGACGTACGTGCATTAGGTTTGCGCTGGGGACTGCTCTGATTGGTGGAACTCACGGGAGGTGGCCCAAAATTGCAGGAAAGTTGCAGTGATTGGACAAAATTGCAAGGCCGCGCAAAATTCGCGAAGATTGGTTGATTTCGCGTGAATTTGCGCGATCGCAACATCGCGAATTCCTGGAGGGACTGAAAAATCAGCCATTTCCAGCTAGAATAGTCATTTACCACATTAAAAAATGTCTAGACTGTATTTCTGATTAATGTAATGTTATCTTCATAGAAAAAAACTGCTTTTCTTTCAAAAACACGGACATTTCTAAGTGACCCCAAACTTTTGAATGGTAGTGTACGATACAGATGGACTGAAATACAACAATATTAAGCATGTCTACTTACCAAGAAATACAACAACGAAGACATTTTATTTACAGTATTTTGTGTTTCTGTTCTCTTCAGTTCCGTCAATACTAATGTTGAAATTGTGCTATAAATTGTGTTTTGATTCTTTCTCCTAGTACCTAGGATCAATGATAATCAGGGATCTACGAGGGATTGAGTCCACACAAGATGCCTGTGCTAAAATTAGAGTAAGCATTACTGAAAAACCTTTCTTTTTTTCTAATGTTATTTGCTCTGACCTTTAAAGGAACAGTTGAAAACTGTTTTGTTGATTGTAGAAATTAATAAATCTCAGCAAATAAATGTCAGACATTAAATAACACAGCGACAGAAGAAACACTTATCTGTAATACACACCTGACAATCAGTAGAGTCACTGTCACATTGATAGTAAATGAACCATTGTGGGTTTTTTTTTATATGTACCTCTCATTAAAAACAAATAAATTACATCCATTCTAGAAATCAAAGGATTCAAGAAAGGGCCCAGTTGTCATACTTTCCATTACCTATAGAGGAGTCAAGTTCATTGATGCAGCCACGAAGGTAATCTGTTCACATTTTCATTCTGCATTTGTGGTTGATTTCCAGTTTACGCTCACTTTATTTCTGCCTCCATCAGACTATAGTTGCAGAGCACGAGATCAGGAACATCTCATGTGCCGCACAAGACCCAGATGACCTCTGCACGTTTGCGTACATCACCAAGGATCTGAAGAGTGGCCACCACTTCTGTCACGTCTTCAGCACTGTGGAAGTGGTGAGTAAACCAGTTCGGTGGCGTCATTGTCTTGCTTTTAAAAAAATACTATTTTTTGAAATTTGAAAGCTTCATAGATCTTTGCTTCATCAAACTAATCTTTAAATGCCTCAATAAATCAGTGCCACAGCCACTCTGTGGATTCATCCAAAGACAGGACGGGGGGTCACCAGAAGATCCACCAACAACAATTGCAAAATAGCTTACCGCAAAACTACATTTGGACAGACAGCCTTTTCAATTAAAGGCTGTCACATCTGGAACACATTACCAAATGACATTAACAGGATAGCAGATTTAAAAACTTTTACAGCAAAAGTGAAGTTTTGGCTGAAAGAAAACCAAGAATGTTCCCACCTATGACTTCTATAAGACTGTCTGTGGATTGTGTCATTGTGTGTGTTTGTGTGTGCGTGGGTGGGGGTTATAGGTTTTTTATGTTGTCTGTGCTGTTTTTATTTGTGTTGTTGGTCCTTTGACTACTTTTACTTAAAAGCCCAACCAGGGACGGGAGTTGCAAATTGGCTCTATGCTACACAGTCTATATGTAATGCATTGCTTCTATGAGTCCCATGATAATTGCATGGTCCCTGATTTAATAAATTAATAAATAAATGAAATAACTAATGCAAGTCTATCGTAAAAAGTCTCAACAAAAAAAGCTTACACCATGTGCTTTTTAACAAAAATTCATCGACAACTTCTGCAGATTTTTCAGCAGTGTCCTTTGTGGGATGTCATGCATCTGGCAGTTAAAGCAGCATGCAGCATCCTGTGGCCATTATTGTCTTGATTGGCTCATCAGATGGCCTGATTGAAGTCTCCCTCCCGCTATGTGTGGCATTTCCATGTACAGGCACAGATTATATTGTCATTTGTGTCGCACCATGTGCACAAAGGTCAACGACAATGTCTTCTATTGGGTGGATGGACCACTGTGGCGCCGCATTTGACTGCAGGGAATTAACAATTTTAACTGAACTCCATTGATAAAGGCAATGACAAGGCCAGAGCACAACAATTTAATCCTCAGTGATTTGTGTTTAACACAGCTGCTCCATCCACAGAATGTCAGTTAATATTCCCTTTGTCAGGAAATGTGTTATGTTCAAACAAGAGCCAGTGGATAATTACACAAAGTAATTATCCTCAAAATGTGAAGAGCAGCACTTTTGCACACTAGAAAATGCTTTCCATGTGATGCGCAACAGATTGTTGAAAACAAATACTGTAACCGATTCAAAAGTCATTAAAGTGACTGTGTGCAATTGATTTTTATAGTCCAAGCAACGTAATCCAACTGACACCAGGTGTTTAGTCATGTTTGTGCAAGCATTAAGCTCTTCCTAAAGCTTGTTGGAGAAATGAAATGGTTTGTTAGGCACACAATAAACAGTAATTGTGTTTGTTCAAGTCAACTGTAAAAGACAGACAGCCTCTGAGGAGATGGGGTTTTTTATTGTTTTTTTAAACAGTTATACAATAACAGACATAGACATCAGTAATGTCTCAACATTGAACAATGACAATCCCCACCCAGCCACAGTCCCCACCCTCCTTAGCTCCAGCAGAGCCCATTTCCAATTGTACCGTTACATTTAGTGGGGGGAAAAAAAGGGGGGTTCACAGATTATGAGTCAATTAATCTATATATATATATATATATATATATATATATATATATATATATATATATATATATATATATATATATATACACATGTACACCCATATACATATAAAAAATAAAATAATCAAAAAGGGGATTTAGAAAATAAATAAATAAAAAAAATAGATAAAAATAAAAAATAAATAATAAAAAAATTAAAAATGTTTTAAAAATTTAAAAATAAATAGATAAGTAGTAAATAAGAGCCTACAGTATCAGTATTTGTGGGGTCGTCAGATCTAATTTATAATATCCTTAGCTTCCATTTTTTCTATATATGATAAGAAAGGTTTCCAGATGGCATAAAAGTTCTGGGCACTGCCTCTCATAGTGAAACGTATTTTTTCAAACGTCAAATGTTGAACCATATCATTTATCCAGGATTTGAAAGTTGGAGGATATTTCTCTTTCCATTTAAACAATATCAGTCGACGTGCAAGGAGAGAACCAAAGGCTATTGTAATTTTTGCCTGACGGCTCAGATGTAAGTCAGGGGGTGTAACTCCAAAAATTGCAATTATAGGAGAAAGTTTTAAGGAGATTTTCAAGACATCTGCAAACGTTGTAAATATCAATTTCCAAAAGTTGTCTAGTTTTGGGCAAAACCAGAACATATGTGAGAGGGTGCCTGGTGCCTGTCGACATCTGTCACATATGGGATCGAGATCAGGAAGCATTTTACATAACCTGACTTTGGACCAGTGGAGGCGATGCAAAACCTTGAATTGAATCACAGCGTGTCTTAAGCAAACAGAAGAGGAATGTACTTTTCCTAAAGCTTCTTCCCAGACTTTTTCAGAAAACTTCATTCCCAGTTCTTCTTCCCAACAACTTTTTAGCTGAGTCAGAGGTTTCAAGTCATGAGAAGTAATTAAGGAATAGATTAGCCCAATGGACCCTTTTGAGGATGGATTGAGTTTCAGAATAGAGTCTAGGAGAGAGCTAGACGGTTTGTATGGAAAAGAAGAGATGGAAGATGATATGAAGTTACGAATCTGAAGATATCTATAGAAATGTGGGTGGGGGAGCTTAAACTTAGATATAAATTTTTTCAAAAGACATAAAAGTATTGTTGATAAACAGATTTTCTAATGTAATAATTCCTGCTTTAACCCAGATATCAAATGCTCTGTCCATGGTTGATGGTGGAAATAGATGGTTTTTCGTTATGGGTGTATAGATTGAAATATGTCTCAGTGAGAAAAATCTCCTAAATTGAGCCCATATCTTGAAAAAGTTCTTTACTATTGGGTTTGAAGAGTGTTTAACTATAGGTTCAGATGAGGGAAGTTTTGTATTGAGCAAGGCTCTTAAAGAAGTAGAGTCACAGGACAAGTTTTCTAATTGTAACCATTTAGGGGAACTTGGTCGCCTCTGGGGATTCTTTCCAGTAAAGTATGTTCCTTATATTGGCGGCCCAATAATAATATTGAAAGTTGGGAAGGGAAAATCTGCCATTTTGGCGATTGCGCTGTAGCATATTTTTTACGTATCCTAGGGTTTTTATGCTCCAGATAAACTCTGATATTGATTTATCTATTGCCGTGAAAAAAGATTTTGATAAAAATACAGAGATACTCTGAAAACGTACAAAATTTGGGCAGCACATTCATTTGATTGCATTAATTTTACCTCCTAGCGATAAGGTAACAGGCTCCAGCGATTCAAATCTTGTCTTAATTGGCATAATAATGGGGGAAAATTAGCTTTAAAAAATGTCTTTGAATTTATGTGTTACCCAAATTCCTAAAATATTTGAACTTATGTGTATTTACTTTGAGGGAAAAATGGTCGAGATTAAGTGATTTAGCGGCGGCATTGACTCGCATAATCTCACTTTTTTGAAAATTAACTTTGAACCCCGATATTTTACCAAACTCTCCCATGTTATGAAGTGTAGTTGGCAGACTATTCAAAGGATCAGATAAAAATAAAAGTATATCGTCAGCATAAAGGGATATCCTATGTTCAGAACCATTTCGCCATATTCCCTTTATGCCCATTTCACCCCGTATTGCAACTGCCAGTGGCTCAAACTGCTAGAGCAAATAACAGAGGCGACAGCGGACAACCCTGTCTTGTACCGCGCAGAAGTGGAAAATAAGCAGAGAGGCTATTATTTGTAAGGACGCTGCTGTTGGAGAGGAGTATAACACTCTTATCCAGGAGATAAATTTTGGACCGAAGCCGAATTGTTTGAGGGTGTAGAAAGAATAATCCCACTCACTCGATCAAATGCTTTCTCGCGTCAAGAGTTATTAATATCTCTGGGTGTCAGCTGGAGTGGGATCAAGTAAGTGGCGTATGTTAGAGTAGGACTGACGATTTTGAACCCTGTTTGATCGTGGATATAATGGTAAGAAGGGACAGTTTCTAAGCGCTGTGCCAGTGACCTTGAATGCAGCGCGAGCGAGACAGATGGCAGTCGTTCGGTAGAGGAGAGAGAAGATGTAGTTGCTGGGTTGGCGGTACTGTGCGGTTCAGCCACTGTTGATAGACAATAAAGGCTGCAGTGTTCTTCGATACGGCTGGGTTCCTGTGTCTTTGCCTCTACCCTCTGAGGAAGTGAAGGGGGTTAACCCGGGCTTCCTGACCACGGTCGGGGCCGAACAGGGAAGGGTTAACACTGTGATTAGGACCGCTGCGCTGTTATTTTGACAGATAACACCATGTGTGTTGTTTTTATCGACTGGGTGCCTATCTAGGTTAATTTATGTCTCCCCCACCTCAGCCGTACTTTCCTGTCGATTGACCCGTTCCCGTCTATTGCGTGCGTGCATGCTCGTGCGGGAGGACCTGCCGTTACGCTGAAAAAAATCCTGGTGAGAACCCTGAATGTCTTATTAAAGGCACATTGAATAACACATTAATATGAATACATATGAACATATCCACTTAAGGAACATTTTTTCAGTTCCAAGAATCAACAAACTCCTTTAAGGATTTGAGGCAGTTATAACCTAAAGAGCTGTGTAAATTTAAACTGAGATTTACACTATTTACATAGAGCATTATTGTGAGAATCCTAAAATAAAAAAAAATGTATATCTTAGGTTAATGTAAACAAAAATCAGATACCAATGATAAGTCAAGTAATGTATCCAAAAGTTTATAATCAAGTATCCTGAGATATTGGAGACAATAGTAAAGTAATTCACAGAAAAATCTATACTCAAGCCTCATAGTGTTACCTGTAAGTATCTTATACTGTTCCTTTTGATATTTTAATATTTTCTGGCATTATCTAAGTTAGCAATAATCTATGCCAACCAAGACATAACAGCATCGTCGTCCCGAGTCCCTGTCACATCAGTTGCTGTGTGTATTTACTACTTACCAGGAATAATAACAGCATCAACAGGGATTACATGATGAACAGGTCCCTCTTACTCACACTTGGTTCAGATTTATGTTGACTCTGTCAGAATTTTAGTTTTCACATAAGTCAGGGCTTCCTCCGGTTTAGAAACTTGCCTCTCAGACCATTGTGTGTGACTCGTAGTCTCGCCGGGTAGAGAGCCCATAGCGGATGTTGCCCGTCCTCGAAGCAGTCGTCTGACCTCCGTAAATGCAGACCTGGCTTGCACTACGCTCAGGGGGTAATCCGGAAAGATGTAGATGGGAGCCCCGTTGAGCTGAAGAGGCTCAGCTTCTCGAGCATGACAAAGAACCTCCACACAGTCCTGATGATAGTGTAACTTCGCCACTATGACGCGGGGTTATCTGATCTCTTCGCCTGGGACCACCTTTGAGAACTGTTGACCAGAATGTTTTTGTCGATATTCAGTACTTTTTTCAGCAGGCTGGAAACAGCAGATGGGGGTGCTTGAACTGGGGGTCTCCGGGACGTTCAGGATCCGAATATTAGAGCGTCTCATCCTTCCTTCAATGTCGAGGCATTTTCTTTAAGAGTGTTACTTCGGTCTCGAGCTTACCCACTTTAGTTTGCAGTGAGGTCACATCGTCCGAGCATGATGACAGACCCCGCTCCATTTCAGATATGGTTGTTTTCATCGTGTGTCCAGGTCAGAGCGAATTGTAGCGGTGCTGTTAGCAACCTCTGATTTCACTGCTTGTAGGTCGTGTCTAACTGCTTCAAGTTCCTCAACAAGTACGGTTTTCAACTCCGACCTGAGCAGCACATTAATGTCTTTTTTCAACGAGTCAAGTATTTCAGCTTTCACGTCTGCCATATTCACCTGTTGGTCAGGTTGGGGAGATGCCGGTCCGCTAGCATCAGATGAGGTACTCGAGGCCGAGGCTTTAGGCCCAGTGGAAGAGGATCCTCTGGTGAATTTGTATTTCCGTAAGTTGTTGGCCATTAGAGCAGCAAAATATGGAGCGGTAATGCAACCGGATGACAGACATAAAACTCAGAACAGTATAAGAAAGTCTATTGTGGTCATAAAGTGCCTAATTATGACTTTAAAAAGTACGTTTCAGCAGAGCTTGACAAAACAAAGCCTACTCCATTTGCCTGCTCACTAGCGCCCCCTGAGGAGATGTTTTTTGTGTCACTTGTTTTTATTGCTAAGATCTACTTAGTATCTACTGATTTGATCAACACTTTTTAAACCTTTTCTTTCTTTGTTTTCAAATCCACACAGACACAGACGTATGAGATCATCCTCACACTGGGACAGGCGTTTGAGGTGGCTTATCAGATGGCGATTCAGTCCAGGGCGAGACAATATATCCCCGCTTCATCTCTTCCCTCAGAGGTCATAGAAACCAAAACCAGCCGCCCTGTGTCTCAGTCGTGGAGCAGCATGCGAAGATCAGCAGTGAGTACCACCTTACAAACCCTCAGAATGACATGGTGAATGTGAGTGTGCGGGGAGGGCCGAAACACGCTGTTGTGGAGTCATAATTCAGAAAACGTACGCAGACCTCGTGACCAACTTTTTCTCCGCCGCTGAAGCCCCAGCGGACCACCTACGAAAGGAAGATTTGCTGTGTGTAGTAGAAAGTGATGAGTCATTACTTTGCTTCCAATTTAATCTCGCCCGCCCCCTCAACTCTGTGAGTCACTCTGGTAAAGGAGAGATTTTCCATTTGTGCATATTTGAAACATAGTAGTTTTATTTGTTGCTTCCAGACGGGTGTGTGTGATTTCCTCTGGGACGTTTCTGAGGCCTCAGTTAGACCCACCCGCTGCCTCCTCACTTCTGATTGAGTGTGTTGCGTAAATGTTCACCCTGAGCGATGCGTTGACCTCTCAGGCAAGCGTATAATAAGCATTCAGTGATCACTGTCACCTGAGAGAGCTGCACAGCTGGCAGCACACACACACCACTGCTGGACCACATGCTTACATAGACACAAATCACTTTGTTTTACTACCTGCCTGTACGGATAATATATGGAGTAATCACAGAGCTGCATAATGAGTTCCTGGCTGCTTGTTTAAGTTTTAGATGAGAGGGGGGTTATTTCTGTCAACTGCAATTTGTTTTAATGCTGTTCATTGCCAGAAAAATGTTGGTTTAAACAGGAACAGTGACAGCCATACAGTTTTTTTTAAATACATTTTCCCCAAGGAGCGATTGACAGTTGCTAAGCCCGTCCGCTGTAGTTACAGTTGTTATATCTGTCAAATTTCCCTTCTTTCAGGGCCCATATGCAGTTTACAGGGATAGCAGTGACAGATTTGTGCCATTAAAAAAAAAACAAAAAAAACAAAACCAATTGTCCTTGCTTTCAGACAGAAGTAGACAAATGCGGGCGTTCCATTTATAGCCACCGACGGTCCATTTTGCCAACTGGGGCAGATTTTATCAACTGTAACTATCGAGTTAATTAAGCGAATGTTAGGCCCCAGAGTTGTATTTTTTAAAAGCTTCTCTGGCTGACTTTATAATTGGTGCACTGACTCGTTTTAAACAACAAAAAAACTGCAATGGGGTCTTTAATTATGCACTGATGGCTACATACATGAGGCTGTGCTGACAGAACGGGAGAAGTGAGCTGCTTCACGAACTGATGATGCATGTACAAGATGTGGAAATGAAGAAAACCGATATTCCTAACAGTGTAGCACGAATCAATACATTGCACAGCATAAGTAGGAATACGAAAAATAGAATCAGACTTTTGTTTAAAAACTAGAGAGCAGGCCTTTCACATATAAATAAATGTCATTACATTAGGCCCTTACCAAATGAGTTTCAGCAATGTTAATTAAGCTGAGCAGCATCAGGTAAATCTGCTGCGCCTGTGACATTCCTGCACCGGTCGGAATTTATCATCAATTTGCCTAAGCGAAGAACGGCCCAACTGTAGCAGCAGTTTTAAAAAGAAACTCAGCATTTAGAGGAAGACGTTTTTAAAAAAAGACATGTTCCAAGCATGTGTTGACAGTGTTTGTGCAATTACTCTGTCAGAAGGGGGAGACTACATCCCACACTGCAGTTTAACGTAATGAGAAAAAGCTTTTATGTTGATGACTAATTGTCGTGTTTTTTTTAACTCAATACTGTCATGAATTCTTGGCTAGAGTTATAAACACAATCATGTCTGCCATGTAGATGTATAACATGAGTACTCATTTACAATAGGCTCTGTAACCCTGAATTGATTTAAAAATATTAATCATTATTTAAGTGAGGCTTAAAACGAATTTTCAGTAATCTGCTAGATCACCATGGTATCTTATGCTGCACAGCTAACCGACTCTCGAGGAGGTTCTGGTCGACTGTAAGAGCGCCACTGTTTCAACAATTCTGGTCCTGGATGATTTTCTTGATGAGCGATGTAGATTTTCAGCTGAGGGAATGTGTACCTGCAAACATGAGCAGCACATGGTAGTCCTACTGAACAGAGTTGCACAGTATCAGAAGGCAAACTATCATTTACCTAAATGTATTCAGTTGCTAAGGCAGAAAATGCATAAATATGTTTGGACACTTTGTTCTTATTCGCTGCAAAGTCTGGTTTAGATTGTTGGTAATGTATCCAATAGAGAACTGACTGATTTATCACAGAGTATGTGGAATTAATTCTCTGGATTTTACTTTGATCAACAACTAAATATTTTCCATGTATGCCTTATTACTTCCGCCAAGGAACGTGGAGGAGTTATGTGACGATCGGCGTACTTTTGTTTGTCCGTTTGTCCGTGCACAACATTATTCAAAAATGGAATAACAGATTTGAATGAAACTTTCAGGAAAGGTCAGAAATGACACAAAGACCAAGTGATTAGATTTTGGCTGTTATGCGGCTTATAGTCTGGATCCACGCATTTGTTACAGATTTCTGTATCATTGCAAGATAGCACAGCACGGTGTTCACTGTAACTACGACTAAGGGCTTTCTTTGTTTTGGTACAGTGTCAGACCTAAATGCACTTCTTGGTTACTATATTTAACAAGAAAAGCACTCAGAGAGTACTCCACCAAGGCTGCTCCGTTGTTGTATAATTTCCGACGGATAATTCCTGATAAGTCCGCAGCAGGCGATTTGGAGTAGGATTTGCAATCATTTACTCATCAACTGACGTAGTGTTCACTTGTAGTCATAGTCACAGTGACACCCGTGCCACTATCTGGCAATGATACAGAAATCTTTAACAAATTCATGGATTCAGACTATAAGCTGCATCACTGCCAAAATCTAATCAATTGGTTCTTGTGTCTAGGGCCCAACCAATTTATCGGCCAGCCGATTAAATTGACCGATTATAGCCCTTTTCAAAATAATCATCATGATTAAACGCTGATATATTTTTAATTTCTCATAAAACAGTAAATTCTGTTAAGTGTGGAGTCGCGCAGAATGATGTCCACACCCCATTTGTCCAATACATGGAGCTCTGACTCTGTTCAGTCCTAAGGTATAGCAGCAGTTACAATCAGGCACCATTACAGGAGTGGGCTGAGCGGAGCTTGCCGACAGGTACGTTTATAACGACGTTGTGAAATTAACAATGGCTCAACATGTCTCCCGTTTCAGTTTAACTTTCTTTGCCATGTGTCATGACAAGTGACGTGTGCTTCGTTGCATCGGTCATGCTTTTCATTTATGTTGCATTGCTACAGTTATGCTAACCTAGCTTCAGTTACTCCCTGTCTATGTTAGCAATAACATCGCTGTGGTTAAGTCAACCTTGCCATAGCATTAGCTAACAGCTTAAAAGCCTGTAGTAATTGCAGAAATAACATAAGTGTACAAAATATTTGAGAGTCTGGTCTGTATTTATATAGCGCTTTACTATACCTGCAAGGTACCCAAAGCGCTTTAAATGATATGTCACGTTCACACACTGATGGCGGAAGCTGCCATGCAAGGCACTAACCACGACCCCATCAGGAGCAATTAGGGGTTAGGTGTCTTGCTCAGGGACACCTCAACATGAGCAGAATGGGTCGAGGATCGAACCGGAAACCCTCCGGTTATAAGACAGCCACTCTACCCATTGAGCTATGCCGCCCCCACTAGTCATCACTCCGTCAGCTGATTTTTAAATTAATCGGTTATCAGAATTTTTTTCTGCCAAATACTAGAATCCACATTGCCTCAAAAAAATCATGTCCGTCGGGCCCTACTTGTGTTAATTTCTGACCTTCCCTTAAAATTTAATCTAAATCCGTTTTGAGTAACGTTGCATACAGACAAATGTAAGCCAATCATCACATAACTCCGCTGCGTTCTTTGTCTGAGTAAATATGTTTAAATGCATGAACTGTTTGGAACCTGCAGCCTCACGATTATGTACACTATGCTCCTTGGTTTGGAATTAGGTTATGTTGTTATTGTAGCTAATAACCTAGTTAACCAGCCATGCTAACCACAAATTAACACACTGTGTAACCAGTTCTTTACACACTTCACCCTAAAAAATGCTTACTGCAAGCACTACTTCAAACATACGTAGAAATACCTACGTAGCTGCAGCTGCTGCGTCATGATCTGTCACTATCTGGGGAAAAGGTTCGTAAATAGTCAACACAAGTGAAAGAATGTGTTGAATTTTAAAACCAGGTAATGAACTGCCTACTGGAATTCCTCACTGTCCATTCAGTGCACTGAAATGCTCTGTCCCTCTCCTCTCTTCTTTTTTTAACATATCTTTGTTCTTGTCTTCTTGGTCCTCCTGCTTCACAGGGTGCCCCTCTGCTCGAATGCCGCTGCTGTCACTGTCACACCTGTACCACCCACCGTCCTTCCTTCCTCCCGTTGCACTCTGTTAGCCCTGGAGTCCAGGTCCTTCTCTTTCCTTTCCTCTATTTAATCCTCAATCATCATACATCTGCTTACACACCGATCCCTCCCCAGTTTCTTTTTCCCTGTTGCCGGCGTGCCGCAGTGCACTTGGTCTCCTCGTTTTGTGGTTCTTAATATTCAGACATCAACGTTCTCCTCATCCCTTTTTACTTTCCCATCGCGCATCGTCATCTTTCATTTCAGAGTTTAAAATGCAACTAGCTCCAGTTCATTTAAGGAAGAAGGTTTCTTGATGGGATCTACCTTCTCTATATGAAGACTGTTGGCTAAATTGTGCCAGTGAGGGTTTATTCCATCGCGGCATTAACATGATGGTTGAGGTTGTCTCTGTTGGATGGTTTTCAACAGCTTCTCATGTTTTTGTATACTTTTGAGACATATTGAACTGAAGGGGTCATCCATAAGTAGGGAATTTTAAAATCAAACACCTTTTTAGCTACTTAACATTCATATTTTGTATTTGTAAGTAAATTATTTAGGATAATGTAAGTAGAACTGTGTGTCTTGACTGTTCATGCTATGAAACTAGCCACGGGTGTAGAGCACGTACGCTGCTGTTGAACTTCTAATCAGCTTATCTTTTAACTCCCAGAGGTTGGTATCTTTGGTTTACTGCTGCGGCTTTCAGAGTGTGTTTTCTGTCAGACATCATCCATTCTGTGGATTGAGCCCTGAGTGTCTGTGATTATAACATGATCACTGGACTGTACCTCTAATCCACATGCACGTGTGTGAGCTGAGGACTTGTCAGTGTGGCGCAATGGCCTCCACTGCCGCACGTCTCACGCCCTCCTCTCGTCCCTCCTCCCTCCCTCCCCCTCGGCAGATCGACCCCTGGAGATGGACGCCGACATGCACTCCCTGGGCAGCACCACCTGGCTCTTGGACCAGCGGGACTCCAACAGGCGCCCCGTCAGCACCAAGTACGAGACCACCATATTCTGAGGCCGGATCCCCACAGCCGCCCCCCCCCCCCTCCCCTACTCTGCATCTGGTTCTCTATTTATCTCTCTCACACACAAACACTCACACATATATACATGTGAGCCCCGTGCCTTCTCACTGTGATGGTATAGCATCCCTCAGGGCTGCCTACTCCTGCACCCTCCTTTGCCCTGCCCCAGCGACCCACACCAACTTCCTACCTGCCATGACAAACACTCCTGCGGCTCCCCCGTGCCTCCCCCAACATCCCCCGGCAGCCTCCCTCGCCTGTTGCTGCTGCAGCCAATGGCGGAGCCCTGGAACGGATGATCCCGGACTGATCTCATTTTACAGTGGCCCTGCTCTCTCAACCAAACTGCCTCTTCCTCCTCATCCTCCTCATCCTGACAACTTGCATCTGCCTCCAAATCCCCGATAGCTCCCAGAGG
Source organism: Acanthochromis polyacanthus (assembly GCF_021347895.1). Taxonomy (NCBI): domain Eukaryota; kingdom Metazoa; phylum Chordata; class Actinopteri; family Pomacentridae; genus Acanthochromis; species Acanthochromis polyacanthus. The sequence goes on along the minus strand of NC_067117.1, from coordinate 35,952,003 downwards.
TTACATCTTATTATTCTTCCTCTTTCAAGCCATTTTGTAAAATTGATTCTCCACAGGCAAACAAGCATGTTTATTTTTTTTTTATATTTTGCTCTTTATCTAGACTCCACACTGGTTTGACCTAACAGCAAGTTGAAGTACTTCCAGAAATGTTAAATTTATGTTATATTGAGTAAACGACAGTTTTATGTAATACTGAAGGTGTCAGTGTGTTAAATGTTAAATGACCAGTTTGACATTTTGGGAAATATGATTGTCAAATTTCTTGCGGAGAGATAGATAGATATCATATATTACATAATGTTGATACCACTCTCATGTCTGTGTAATAAATGTGAAAATGACAAAATATGACAAGCGGCATCTCTTAAACAAGTCTAAAACCATCAAATCACTGTTACACTGTTTCCCAGAGTTGCATCTTCATTATTTTTCTGGTTACTGGCCATTTCTTAAAATTGACAAGTTTGGATTAGTCTGGCACACAACCATGTCTTGAAGTGCGATTTGTCATTTTTATGTTTCGGTTTTCTGTGGATTAAGCAAACAAGACATGTCAGTCAGAGAGCTTTAAAGGTGCTGGTTTTGTTGCCTTCAGATGGAGCCAGACCAGCCAGCGGCTTCATAATTACACAGATGTGAGTTTGCTATTAATCTTCTCACATAATTTTCAGCTAGAAACCAAATATGCCTATTCCCCAAAATGTTTAACTTCACCTTTAACAAATTTAAGATTCCAAATCTGTAAAATACAAAACTAGGATTTTTTTGTTTGTTTTTTTTAGCTTCTTTTTTATTCTTAATTTACTTAATTGTTTGTTTGTTTTGCATCAAGACAGTTTTAATTTTTTTCTTTCTCCATCTGTAGCCTGTCCTGTCTTACCAGGCATCTACCACTGTGAGGCACTATGAGGAGGCTGCTTTGCTAGCATGGGATGCAAGAAGGACAATTAATCAATGAAAGACAAACAGCAACATGCAGCAAACAACCTTTTTTTTCTACGCATTTGTACAGTACTCATAGTAAGACCACAATGGATCGGTCACAAATCTTATCATTGATGTCTGAACTCTAAACGGACCAAGAACTGAGACCTCGTACACTCACACATGGGAGGACAACAGCCCTACTATATTTCGGTTATCTGTAATCAACTAAAAAAAGAAGAAAAAAAAACACCTTCCCCTGACCTCCTCTGAACACAAACACCCAACAACTGCACGCCTCCACCCTGCTTCTAAAAGACTTAAAAAAAAACACTTTTGATTTCCTGGTGTATTAAATTGACTGTGACTGGCTGAATGACGTTGTTCTAAAGATGGTACAGGTTTGTCAGGATGAGTCTTTGCTCTGGCCTTGTACTGCCCAGTGCCTCTCAGCATTCATGGTAGCACTGAGAGCCTGTAAATCACAACATCTTCTTGTCAATTTAAAGAAAAAAAAGAAACACTGTGTTAAAAAAACATGGCACTATCCCTTTTAAAACCTTGTTTTCTTTTCTTATGGTGCAAACGGGACATTAGTGCATTTTGTGATACTTTTTGATAGACGGGGCAAACTGAAACACTTTGGGACACAATGAGAAGGGATCAAGCAGTATCCCGACATTATTACAACCAGAGGCAAAAAAAACAACAACAAAAAAAAAGGTGTACTGTCATTGGTTTCACATTTCACAATTTTGGTAATCTAAAACTAAAAAAAACACTTTCAAAGAGATTTAATTTAGCGAGTGTTTTAATGAGCCCCGAGCACAATTTAGTGCACCTTTCCCTACATAGCATCTTATTATCATGATTACATGGGTAGGTTTCCACGCTGTTCCACACCAATTGAGAATTAGGTACAGTACACGCAAAGTATGTCACTTGAAAGTAAACAGCAGTGAAAAGATTTAATTCCACTCCATTAAAAGAGCCAAATCTAAACGTTGCTCTGGTGTCGTGTTAATGCGAATGGATTTGTTATGCTGAGAACATGACACCATTTTTTTTGTAAAGGATTTTCCTTCTGCACTGTGATTAAAAAAATGCTCGCCGTGGAGTCGACACATACCTGTGGGTTCTCCCCCTGTGTGCACTGCCTACCGTGCGTGCTGTACGCCTTGTTTCTGTCTGTCCTCATGGGAGTTTGGAGTGTTACCGTTACATCACTGGCCACTGTCCTTGTTTCTGTGTGCTGCAGGAGAAGTGAGGGATTGAGCTCCTCTCCAGAAGACAGTGTGTCTGGAGACTGTTAAGATGTAACTGGTCTGTGTGCGGTACCGTGGCTGTGTCGTTGCCACTCTGTTCTGACTGTTAACTGTTAGCTTCCACTGATGATGCATGTTGGCAGTGTTTTTTGTGTTCTGTACCCTTTGATGCACTTGGCCTGAGCAGTCTTTGTATGTACTGTAGCAGTGTCTCGTCTCCTCTCACTCATCTGCCATTCGCTTTTTATGTTCCCTCCCCTCTTCGTTACACGCCAATACAAGCGATTCATCCCCATCCCGACATTTTGCCATTGTCGTCATTCCTCCAACATTTTTGTCACGTATGTTCTTCCATTTTGTGTGTCACCAAGACAACCTGCTCTAGAATGGATGCATAATATAAAAGCATTACACTTTAATGAGCAGCAGCTATTTAAAGCAAGTTTTGGTGGCATGATATGGCTGTGCATGTACCGGTCTTTTTAACATTGGTGTTTTCCTTGTGTAGCTCGCCCCAGCGTTCAAGTTTCCGGATACCAAGCTGTGAGTTGAAGGGGAGCAGCTGATGTGAGTGGCTTTATTTGCGTGTGTTGAGTTAGTGGGCAGAGCAGTGGAAAAGAGGTAGAGAGAGAAACTGAGAGGTAAGCCTGACGCAATGTGCAGGGCCAACCAGCGCTATTCTGACATTTAGATCTCACTCTGTATATCCCCTTGCTCCTCCACTGCCCCTGAGATGAATCCCAACACACAGACGAAAAGGTAACCTGTGGACCCACATCACTGGCTACACAGGACCTGTGTATCACTCCTGTCTTGAGAAAGGTCAGTCAGAAAGGTCAAGTCTATTTCCTGGCTTCCATGTGACTTTCTGATCTTGTCATGTAGGTACTGTAATGTTATAGCACTGTAGACCATTAATGATATAGACCATTAATGAGCATTTCTATTGATTCAGGTCTACTGAAGATAGTAACTGTGGGAATTATTAAAGGGCAACAAAATGTAGAGAAAAAAGAAAAACTGTACCAGCATACAATGCTTTGCCCATGTTTGTGGACAGAGTATGGTTTGTCAATGAAAATGTGATACTGTTTCAAATTTCAAAGCAATATTATATTAATGAAATTAAATAATACAAAGACTAAAGAATCCCTCTCAAGTCTGTTGTCAGCATTGATTTTTTATATGGCTGAGTAGTTAAAAACACAAATGTTACACCAGCTGTTTAAAATTTAAAGTGACAAATATAACAACATGGTAATTATTGTACAATTATACTTTCAGTGTTTCCCCAGCTGAAGAGATTAGTGGGTGGTTCAACTTCTAATCTAAACAAACGATCAGCGCCAGTTTGTGCCTCTCATGTATTTTATTCATTTTAAGTCACAGAGCTGAACATTTGAGTGCCTGTTGATGTTTGAAAATCACACATTGCTGTTACTGTGCTGTAATTGTTGATATTTCCCAGGGGCCTACAAAGGAAACATTGGTTTAATCTGTGATTAAAAACTGATTTTTAACACATTTTGCAAACTGCAGCTCTTCTAAACAAACAAAAAGGGTAACGGGAACTGACAAGTCTCGCTTAATTAATGCCCCTTTGTTTAGAAGAATACTTTACATTATGTTACACTTGTATACACAGGGGCATGTTGTTATTTCTCTTGTGCCCTACTAAGTGTAAAAAGACATTTTTGACTCCTAGATTAAGCAGCAGTTTGGAAAACAAGTTGAAATCTTTATAGTTTCTTTGTGTCTGGAAACATCAGGACATCAGCTGGTATGCTGCTAAACTCACAGGACATTGATCTTTTACAAAATGTGCAGCTCTGTTACTTCTCATCTGTTCTCCTTGGACCTGTAGCAAAGCCACTAAAAGTTCAAGGAGCATCACATATGTTTTTGCATGGTTTAGCATTAATGAATAAAAATTTTAAAACTAGAAAAGCATTCAGAGAGCGCAGTACTCTGCCAAGGCTGTTCATTCCCCCATATGGCATTGTCAGAAATGCAGCATTTTTTTTATTAGTTATTGATGATCAGAAATCACAGCAACATAGAATGTGGCCGGTTAATATAAATGAACCCACAAACAAACTGACATTGCACTGAGCACAGATGTGTGTTATGCATGTGTACAGATACCGAATTGTGTGACCTAAATATGTAGCGGGTGGCAGGAATTGATGGGACTTGGAAACACCCCCACAATTTAATCAGTTGCTCCTTGTATCATTTCCAATGGATAAGTCTTGATAAGTCTGCAGTGGTCAATCTGTAGTAGGATCACAATCATGTGATTGTCAGCATTCAGCTGTTGTTCACTTGTCATAGTTACAGTGATGTCGTGCTACTATCTGGCAATACAGAAATCTTTAACAAATCCGTGCATCCAGACTATAAGCCGCATCACTGCCAAAATCTAATCACTTGATCCTTGTATCATTTCTGACCTTCCCTGATAATTTCATGTCAATCTGTTAATTTGTTTTTGAGTAATGTTGTGAACAGACAGACAAACCAACGGCGATCGTCACATAACTCTGCCGTGTTCCCTGGCAGAGTAATTATGTTACAGCATTTTAGAAATGTGGTCTTTTAGCTACATTCCAGGTAACGATTTGTGTCTATTCATTAGAGCAGCACGGTATATTGTTTCAACACAGACACTGCAGTGTCAGTATGTACACTAGTCACACTGCGGGAAGTCTGATGTAAAGTAAGAAAATTTAACACTTCATTCTAAGACTTGTTTGTGCTGCCTGACACAAAGAAAACATGCACAGGTCTTATTTTCCATGAGTGCTCCAAAGGAGAAGTCTGTCTGGTAGCGCATTATTTAATCCGATTTGAGGGCCCTTGGATACAGATATTTTTACTTTATTACAAGACATGGAGTTAGTTGGCATGAAGACTGCAGCAGGTACGCAGTAAAATGACCGAGGAAAAGGAGAGATACATCAGAAAGGAAGATTTGGGTGCAAAAAGGAGATGCAACATCACATGTGGGGCTGCACAAGTACTCGAATAATCATCATAATCACAATTTTAGTTTCAGACAAATAAAATAACACGATCAGTTGTGATATTAAAATGCATGCACTGCTTTAGAAAACAGTCCAGATAAATTCTCTGGGTTTCAATGTTGGTAAATCTGCTATTAGAACACCCTATTTAGATTTGTCTTTGTCAACTTTGGTTGCACACCTGTCTGAGCAACTGAGTGGAGACTTGAGGCTTCCCTCTGTACAGCTACCTAGCTAACTGCTACCACAGTCTGCATGTGAGGTGCTACATTACATTGTAATATCCACAGATAAGCAGATGTTTAGCAAGTGAGGTGCTCCGGGCACAATTTTATTCAAATATTGCATTTAGAAAACGCTTCGAGTTCAGGTAAAGAAGAACCTTTAGTCTTACTTAAAGACATATCTGTACATTAACAGGATTGTATCACAACATGAAAATCATTTTTCAGCTTTTTAAAAAATTATGGATTATTTTCTATGGAGATACACTGCCTTACAAAATCTCCCCAATCATTGTAGAGTAATTCATTATTTTTTCAAATTATTTAACTTGTCTTGTAAAAAACATTGTGATCACAGAAAAGCTAAATATTACGGTAATTTGTTTTCCAGCATTGTGCCGCCCCACTATTTCCATACATGACAGTATGCCAACTGACTCTTGAAACTTGCTTGACAAATGCAAGTCTTGACTCTTGAAACTTTGTGTTGAGCGATCCACCACAGTGAACGTCTCATTTGCATAACTCTCAATTATTTTTGTAATGCAGTTATTACCACGCAACACTGACAAAATGTGATGTTCGCTGCAGTAAATTAGACAATATGAGCAAGACTCTGATAAATGATGTTCATAATGTGTGGAAAATAAATAGATACAAATGGCTTCCTGAAACTGTACGAGCAATAATCCAAATGTAACACAGCGCTGGCATTTCATAGCTGCAGCTACAGCCCAGCTTGTAAATAAACTGAAAACTATTTCTTCTCCAAAACCAAATAGGTTCTTCTTTTTTTCAGTAATATAACGTGATGCTTAACACACGTTAACTACATCATCTGAACCCTATTATTCATTGTAATAATAATTTTTAAAACAAACTAAAATTCGATTTTTTAACAAAGTCAAATTACTGAAATTCACAGAGGTGATTTCTTTTAGAATTTTGAATCCATCTATTTGTCTTGATTTGGTCTGTAATGTTTTAGTGGCTGGAGAACAGTGAAAATGAACCACTTAGGGATTGCTTTACAAATAGAGTTCTGCATACTGCCCTATCCTCCCCACTAACACCAACAGCTGCAGGGAAACGCTGGAGTATATTTTTGGTTTATAATCAAAGGTGCAAAAAAAAAAAACAACAAAAAAGGCAAAGCAATCAATATAAAAGTGCTCACTGTCTTTGGTAAGTCACACATAAACATCTATCAACATAAACATAACCAACTTATTAAAGCTTAAGCATTATTTACAAATTGTTAGCATATTTTCTTTGGTTTATGAAAAACATTTCAGAATCACAGTCAGTCTCTTGTTAGGAGTAAATGGGACTGATATTGGATTTTCTCATTAAAGGTGGAAACTATTATTTGTTTTTTCCACATGGCTACTTTCAATGTTTTGCATACACGTGTTTGCAGTTAGAATGCACTTTAATAATTATTCATGCCTAATGCTTTGATTTGGATTTTTTGTCCTAACTTCTAAAAAAAAATCCTTTTTTTGGAGACTGTAAACGTCAATTTCTAAGTTTCCCTTAAACATTTTAATCCACTGTATTTACATTTTAAAGCTACCCATTTAAAATAAAATTGCAGCTGATGTTCAGGTGACCATTGGCTGTCTAGATCCCCCTCAGCGTGAGTCCTCCTCAGCCTCAGCCTCTCCTGGTGGGAACAGCAGTTTCCTGAGGATGGGTGCATAGAAGGGACCAAAGACTGTTCGGTTGAAATGGACGATTCGCCCAAAGGCCGTCCCCAGCTCAGCTAGCTCAGCACTCACCAGCCTGAGGGGAGCAGACAGCTCTGGACTCCTTTTAGCGGGGCCGCCCTGCAGCATGGCCCGAAGGAAGCCCTGTACTCTTTCTCCTATGTTTGATGAAGAGAGGGAGGGAGAGAAGTCAGCGCTCTGCACCAGCACACATCCAAGTTTAAAAGCATCCACATGGACAAAGATAACCCAAACTCATTGGCATCAGAATGCACCTTTCTCCTGTTGGATAGAAATGTGGTGTGCTCCAAATGTCACCCTTTTACAGAGTAAAATATACTAACCTTTCTTAATAGACAGATTTTTCCGGGTTGTACTCGAAAGGTATTTGTTTTTATCTGCCTGATGTTATCTGATTTGGTTAGCTGTTGCACGCGACATCATGCAGCAATAAATTCTCTAAAACACAATCATAAAATCGTTGTCCCATTTGTGCTTTACAGCTTAAACAGTTCATAAATTACGTTATAAATAAGGGGTCAACCAGTATTACTTTTCAAGGCCGATATGTGCTATTAAAAAGTGAAATTCCTGTTTGTCAGAATTTGGAATGACAAAAACTCCAAAACAAATCTTTATTTACATGCATTTAATTAAAAGAGGACTTTTCAACATTTATCCTTCAGTGCTGATAAACTGTTACTTGTGACTTATGACTAATCAGATAATAGATAACGCTGTGGGTGGGACATTGTTCGACACCACAGAGTGGTGATTATAGATAGAGAGGCGGCTACATCAGGGCCAGAGTAACTTTTTGTTCACCCTTTGATGCATAACATGGGCCAACAGTGACCCATATTCAATGAAAAATAGGTATCTCTTGACCCATGTTGTGAATCAAAGGGTTACATAAATTTATTTTGTTGGGAATTGGCTAAAGCAAAATAACAGTAACAATAATCGTAAAAATGCAGAATGTCAGCTCTGATAATCAGCCTGCCCAATAATTAGTTGACCCCTATTATAAATATTACAATATAAGCAGTTGAAGCAGTTGTACAGAAATACAAATATATATAGTGTGATTTTGCTAACCAGTTATTGAAGTATTTTTTCAAATTGAATGCATTACATTGTGTCCCCCCAAATCATCAAATCTATGATCTGCATCCTTGATGTCACATTTGATAGGAGAACATTTTATTGATTTTGAGCTGGTTAGAAAAATGGGCTATATAAGGGTTTAAATACAACCTTTGTGAAGCTATGATAAAATATTCTATTCAAGAAAAAAGGGTGAAATGAATTGATAATGAAAACAATCCGTAGAAAGTCATGTTTCATTTATCCACTGAAAATGGTGGATCTCCAAATGAGACATTTTTACAGGCTAAACCCAGGCTATACACTTTTTTCCAAGTAGCTTTTTCTGTCAACCATAAATGTCTGTTGTTTTTTTTTTTTTAAAACCACACCTAAAACAAAAAGTCATCAGCATCCACAAATAAAGACTTGAAAACCTGAATCTAATGTGTGGATTTGTGTCATTCCTCCCTATTTGTTCTTCTGTTCTACTCTTAGGTTCATAGCTGACCTGTAAGCGTGCGAACAGAGTTGTTGTGCTTCCACAGGTCGGATATTTGTCCCTTCAGCAGGTCCTGGTTCTCCTGAGGCAGTGCTGCTGCTCCCTGGGCGCTCAGAGCTTCGGTCACCTGCTGCACTACCGTCTCCCCAACACCTGACAGGGCCTCTTTCAGGTCAGCTTCACTGCAATACCAGAAACCAGAAATGCACCAGTTAACAACAGGCTTCATTGGATGTGTACTGAGTCACAGTCCTGTGAATTTATCCATTTCCACAGAGTGCCCAGTAAAGAGTCATGGAACTCGCTGGAGGAATGACATGTAGTTCTCTCAATAGGCATTTAGCTTAAAATGACATTTTAATAACAGTGATTAAAAGCAAGAAACAGCCTGTGCTACATTTTATTGCAGCTTTGGCCACAGTGTGAGCAGGCCTTGAATATCACAAGCTGCTGTTCCACATTTATGCACTAATCATGATGGGGCTTCTCTTGAACAGAAAGAATGAGGTTAGCTGGATCTGTTCTGACAAGCTAGTTGCCAGCTGTCACCTCCATTGGGTTCCTTCTCATACAATACCTGTTCCCCATGACAGCCAGTACATGCTTCACCACATCCTCCTCTTACCTGGTGTGACTGCCCTCCAGCAGAGCAGTGACGGACTGCCTGAGTTTACCTACAAACCCCTGCAGGGTGAAAACGACGCCCCCACACTGAGCGTTGGTCAGGAGCAGCACGGACGCCTCCAGAACCAGCATCTGGAGCCGCTGGCCCAGAGCGTCCAGGCGGGCTTGGTCCATCAGCACAGTCTGTGGAGGGCAGGTCAGGGTCATATGTCATGCAGATAATCACCAGGAATTCAAAGCCGAAAAATGAACCTTTCCAAAGAAAACCAGCAGCTGATACTGTATGTGTGACTCGCAAACGGGATGATTCTGCAGGTAGCACAAGGTATGTGAAAGACGGCAGAGAAGTTCGACCAAACAGAAAAAATACAAGTTATAGTTTGCTCTATGAATTAAAAAAAGAAAGTAAAATTTATATGGTCAGTTGAAGCCAGTTAGCTAAAAGTAATGGATAAAAGGGTAAAACATGCTAAAAACAATGTGTAAAAGACATTCTCCCTACAAAAGTCACTAAAATAATATGCTAGACCTAATGGAAAAAAGGCTTATCTAGTCAGTTAATACTAATGGATAAATCTGTGTTTTTGTTGTTAAATTAAATGGATAAATCATTCAAATATTTAGCTGAACCTAATGGCTAAATTGTTGAACTTTTTTTCTAAATCAATTGATATTTGGTATTTAGTTCGCCAAAATGCATACATAAACTGTTGAATCAATGTCTCAAAAGAGCAGAGTTGATAAAACGTTAAAATAGACAGCTATAGTAATGCTAAATGGTCGAAAAATGTAGCTTCAGTTATTTCAAAGGGCTGCACACAAATACAAACTTGACCAAATCACTGGTGTTAAAACACTGCTGTACTGTGAGGCTTAAAATCACTTAAACTGAAGACGTTTGAAGCGTTTCCACATGTTGATTAATGAGTATTTGAGTTCATTCGACAAGCCTGGGTGGGTACATCTGATAAAAAAAGGTTTGGAGCCGCTGTTTTACAAGAGCTCTAATGTGTTGTCAGATGCTTTAACATGCAGCAGAGTGAGCAGGAGTGCGTAGGGAAACTAAATATTCCCTCATAATCAATAAAATATCACTTGGCGTAATGAAAGGCTCAGTGAGAAGTAATTTTTAAGGCTGCCGCTGACCTCGGGATATTTCTGGTCCTGTGGGTCCCAGTGGAGCAGATGCATGTAGGCCCGGTTGAGGACAGCGGTGGCACTGAGAGGACCTCGGCTGTCAGGACCGGAGGAATCAGACTGAACTGTGAATGCCGACGCCTCTTCTGACACTGCTGCCTGAAGCCAAGCGGCAGTATTGTCCAGAGAAGCTGAGGAAAATACACAAAATACAAGAAATATTCAATTCAATTCAAATTTATTTCGTCAAGGATGTGTAGCACAGAAATACACATTTTATGATCATCAGATGACCAGTCATACACACATGATATGCCATACACACCCCTGCTCGAAAAGGAGCAGGCTGAAGAAAATCTTATATTTCCTGCCCCTTATCAACTAAAGATAGCCTTGCTGGATGGCTCACATGACTAAGTAAATATATTCAAGCAATCCACACAAAATACATTCAAAGATAATTTAAAAAAAAAAAGAAGAAAACACAAACAAGCAAAATTACCCTTCCACGAAATACAAAACAAACAACACTTACAACTGTCAGCTTACAAAACTGTACAGGACATCTTTTCTTTTCTAAATCATAGGTACCTGAATGAACAGTCCAAATTTAGGCACAAAATAAAAAAACAAATCAAACATAACACCTATGCTCTTGCATATAATCTCATTGTTCTGTCTTTAAAGACTTTCTTTAGATAAAATATATTTGTACGATCCTTAAATTCATCATAAAGAGAGTTCCAGAGTTTAACACCCACTACTGACACACATCCGTTTTAATGTGGTTCGTGCATATGGCTTTTTAAAGTGACCTTTCCTTCTATGGTCAATCTCCTCTGAAGTACAGACAAATAAGTTTTGTATTGCTATTGGTAAAGCTTTGCTTTTGACTTTGAACATAACTAATAATGTATGTAACTGAAGTAATTCCTGCCACTTCAATAATCTAGAGTCAAAAAATTGCGTATTTGTGTGCTCCCGATAATCTGCTCTATTAATAATCCTGATTGCTCTCTTCTGTAGGAGGTACAGTAGTTTTATGTTACTTTTATAAGTGTTTCCCCAAACTTCCACACAGTAACTAATACAGGGCAATATAAGTGCACAATACAGTGTCCTCATTGTCCTAAAATCTAATATGTGCTTAACGTATTTAAAATAAAAATACTGTTTGACATTTTTTCCTTACAAATACACAAGATAGAAGTAGTGTCACTGGATTTACCAGAGGAGCCACAGTGTCAACACTATGTTTTCTTCAACAGAGATAAGTAATGAGGATTTAAGAGTCTGATGGTAGAGTATAGGAAGAAAACCAGTTAAATGGTGTTTGCAGCATACTTTATTGATTCTAACTCCAGCAATTAAAAGTTTCTGTTCAAAGTTAAGACAAATAACTTAGGAGACATGGTTAATCAATAAGTCAGTGACAGACAATTATCCGCAACAGGTTGGATATTTGATTATGTTTAAGTAATTTTTTTAACAAAATGCCTAATATTCTACAGTTTCCTTTAGCAGAAACTTCTCTGGTTTCAGCTTCTTAAATTGTCAGTATTTATAAATTGAACGTCTCTATGCTCTGGACTCATGATTGAAAAAATAACGAGAAATTTTTAACAGACAAAACAATGAAGCAAATAAATACTTAGATTAATTGGTAACAAAAGTAATTAATGGTTTCAGCCTTTCCAACTCTACTAATTTCCTTAATTATTTCGATAACAAAATACATGCTTCAGGACAGTGACTTTTCAGAAAAAAATACTATCTGAAGTTCTCATGAGGATATTTAGTGTCCCCACTTAACATGACTACGTCAGCACCAGTGGCCTGTCACTGTGCCAGTAACTATGATTAGTCAGCTCTACTTAGAAAGAATATCTGAGCCAAAAAAGCCAGAGTTCAGTGATTGGTTGTTCTGCTCCTTACCTCATTTACGAGAGGCTGAAAAATGGTTGGATGGCGCTTTCGAGTGACAAGGGTCAGAATTTATTTAATTGAAAACTGAAATATCCACTGAACATAAATGATACACTCTCAAAGTCACTTTTATCATTGATCGCGCTCACGCTGTAAGAAAGGTTGGAGATTGAAGCACTCTGGAATTAAACCCCTCCTCACCTGGCTGGTTCTCCAGGATCTGCTGGAATTTGGCTCTCTCGTACTGCACAGCCTGCTGCATGAGATGAGGCCTCAGACTTTGGATAGTGAAGTTAACCATGTCGGTCTTCATGAGCCCCAGGACCTGGAAGATCTCCCTGAGGGAAGAGCTTTTATTATAATATTGCCTAAAAAGTTTCAGGAAACATGCACTAATTTAGCCTTTATGAGTTTTTGCAGAAGTTGAGCAGCAACGATAAGAAAAGCATGATCACTTACTTCAGTTTTAATCAGAGGTAACTGCAGGTATGAATGTGAAAGTGAACATTTTCACGCTAACAAAAGATGCATTGAACTTTGATTAAAACTTCACTTCTCAGTAGAAAATTGATGAGCAAATGTATACGAGGTGCAAACAAAAAGGTCAGATTCCTTGCCTATAACAAGGAAAAACTAAATATAACTGGTATTTCACAGCCATCTCCTTCAAACTAGTCTTCTTCTGCAGTGATACACCACCCCAAGCACAGCTGCTACATCTGGATTGCTCCCGAGAAGCCTCCTTCTGTTAGCATGTCCAGCACAGTGTGAAAAGTGCACTCAATCTCCTCTATTGTGTCAAAGGGGCGGCCCTTCAACTTTAATTTGATTTTGAAGAAGAGGAACGAAATCAGAGAGGGCAGCCACATTTGGTGAGTAGAACGGGTAGAGAGCAATGCTTGTATTAGTGCACTTCAAGAAGTTACAGAAGAACATGAACTGTACACCCTGGTAGATGAATTCACAATCAAATGAAATTCAAACTAAATAACAAACATGCTTTTTGTCACACTACTGACCTGATGCACCTTCCTGCAGTCCAAGAGACTGAGGGCACTGGGAGCAGTGTATGAGTGCACAAGGAAACCTCTGTCTAAGGTGGCCATATTATGTCCTTTTTTATAGGCACAGTATTGGAACTTCTTGGTCACTCCTCAAATGTAGATTTGATTTACATGAGATTTGTTGCAATAATGTTGGTAAGCAGTGATACCAATAGAGAAATGCAGCTGGCTGCATACTCTGGACTTGTTTAAATGCAGGATGAAATACATGGGTCAAATCACTTGGGTTTACTGAGCCCATGTTGGACATAAGCCTAATCTGTAAAAGCCGTGCTACCTCAGGAGCTCCACAGGTTCCTTAAGGTCCCGCAGTGCTCGGACCTCTGGGTCACGCACAGGAGCACATAAAGACGCCATGGTGTTGATGATGAATCCTGCCAGCCTGTGGAGGTCCAGAGCTCCGTGATCGACCTCCTGCTGGATCAGCTCCATGTCCAGCACCTCATCCAGCTGAGACCGTAGTTGGACATGACCGGGCATGAGCAGGGATTGAAGCATCTAACGGGAAACAAAAGCTGTTTTTATTGTAGTTTGTGTTTGGAAATTTCTATTTCATCCTTTCTTTTATCTACATGCTTTGAAAAATATATAGAAGCTCAGTCCCATAATGTTTGACACATCTTATTATCAGCATCAGGAAAAACTCGACCTTATGTTGAAAAAGAAAAACCTTGATGTTTTTACCACATAGTTTTCTCCACTGGCAGTTCAATCACTGGATTTGGGCTAGTTTGACCAGTTACCACAACCATACACAAAAAATGTTAAATTTATTTATTTTTCTGTCTCTCACTTAGAGATTTGGTTTATTATTATTTTTGAAATAGAGAGTTAGATAATATGTTGATGATTTAAAAAATATTTGAGTCACATATCCAACAAAAAAACCAAAATCAAATCTTAGGTTGTGCTGATTTTTCTCAGTATGATATTGCTGTAAAAAAAAAGTTATCTTCGAGTTTTGTTTTGGTAGAATAAAAGGTATTTGAAGAACTGAATTTGGGATTTTAGATTTTCTGACAAATTAAGGACTAATTCTTAAAGTAGTAAATTAAAAAAATACACTACTAGTCAATAATTCGAAAACAACATCAATGCTTTATATTTCATAATTTTCTACATTGTAGATTCATACTGAAGACATTAAAACTATAAAAAAAACTATTAAAACTAAAAGAATACATATGGGATTATGTTGTAAACAAAAATGTGTAAATCTTCAGTAATAACCTACAATGTAGAAAATAGTACAAATAAATAAAAAGCATTGAATGAGAAGGTGTGTCCAAGCTTTTGACTGGTTATTTTCGACTGTTATTCGGTTTTGATCTTCAAAGTGGAGGTATGGGGTCAGTACTTACAGTTTTGACCTCCTGCAGCAGTATGGTAGCATGACTGTAGTTTGGAGGATCACTGCTCAGCTGCTCCTGAAGACTGTCCCAAAACGCCCGGTGAACGACCTCTGTCACTCTGCCTTCCAGGCTAAATGAGGACAAACATTTTAAAAGACAGCTCAAAAGAGTCTAGACTCTCACTTAATTGAGGAATAACCAAGGTCACTTTAAGCTGTGCCGAAGTGTTTCTCTTGCCTGCCTGTGGGAGGGCTCCTGGGTTTGAAGCAGAAGTCTCGGTTCACTAGTATCTCATGTGCAAGGCTCAGGTTGGAAACACAATTTTCCAGCTCCATCAGACTGGATAATGAGGCAGTGGGTGGGCTCCCTGACACCACAGACAGGACACACACACCCACAGATAATTAAAACTGCCACCATGGTAATAATTCAATTACAAATGGTCCCTGAACGTGCCTGAAAACAATAACGGCCATAATGAAGCTCCATACCTGTAGGAGAGTTGAGTTTTTCCAGACAGGGAAGGTCAGTGAGGGAGTCATCAGCGGCCTCCTCTCTCTGATTTGACATTTCAGCAACAGTCTACAATAGTTAAATCACACATTAAAGTGGTAAACCTGGGAACTTTATTTCTTGATCTTGATTCTTCAATCACTAGACATCTGCAGTAAGATGCTGCAGATGTTTTATCAGTCTGTGGTAGCAAGTGTCCTGTTTATGCTGCAGTCTGCTGGGGAGGCAGCATAAAACAGAAGGATGCAAGGCGTCTGAACAAACTGAATAAAAAAGCTGGCTCTGTGGTTGGAATCAGATTGAACACATTGGAGGATGAGGTGGAGAGACGGACACTGAGCAAGATGGAGGCCATTCTGACAAACATGGATCATCCACTTCACATCTGCCTCAATGAACAACGAAACATCAGTGGACGGCTCCTATCCCTGCGCTGCAAGACCGAAAGATTTAGGAAATCTTTCTTGCCATCAGCAGTCAGGCTATTCAATTCAAAACTAAACAGACAAGAACCC
This sequence comes from Acanthochromis polyacanthus, assembly GCF_021347895.1. Lineage (NCBI taxonomy): Eukaryota > Metazoa > Chordata > Actinopteri > Pomacentridae > Acanthochromis > Acanthochromis polyacanthus. The sequence goes on along the minus strand of NC_067117.1, from coordinate 35,936,133 downwards.
TGACAACTGAATTTCCCTTCGGGGATGAATAAAGTGATTCTGATTCTGATTCTGATTGATGTCACAATGCATTTACAGTACAAGTACAAAAAAATTAAAATTAAAAATTCAATTAATACATTCAATTTACAGAAGAGACTGTTTGTCAAACGATAATCAGTTATTTTGGTAATTTTTAATACAAATTGAAAATAATTACTTGCAGCCTTGAAGGGAATCTGAATTAACCAGCACTCTATTTGAGTTTGTTAAAGTGACCAGAAAAGATGAATTTTACCATCTAAAATAACCGTCTACCGGCTATATATTACAATAAAAAGCCTTTGTCATTATACAAGTACAACAAAATTTAACATAACATTATGCTATTTAAAATATATAAATAATGTTACAACTGATCAAAATAAACATTTAAAGAATTAAAAGTCAAATTACTCATTATGCAGAACAGCCAATGTCAGAATACTGTGTATTACTGGGTTATAATATTATTTCAATGACTGTAAATGATGATGGTTAGATCCTCCTGGAACAATAAAGCTCATTTTAACCCACGAATCAGCTTATTAATTTGGTGCATATTTGAATTTGCAAAGTAACTTTTCTTTTTAATAAAAATTGATACAGAGAAAACAAATGCTACACCTATTTGTAACTGAGTTGACCTGGAGTAACTGAAAATGGAAATTGTAGTTTAAAAGTTTGGAGTCACTTAGAAAGATTTTTTTTTCAAGAAAAGCAGTATTTTCAAAGAAAATAACATTGAATGAATCAGAAATACAGTCTCGACATTGTCAGTGTGGTGAATGACTATTCTAGCTGGAAACAGCTGATTTTAAAGGCATGTCTACAGAGGAACATTTCCAGTAACCATCACTCCTGTCCTGTGTTCCAATGCTACATTGTGTTAGCTAATGGTGTTAAAAGGATAATTGATGATTACAAAACCCTTGTGCAATTATGCTTGCACACGAATAAAAATGTGAGTTTTCACGGCAAACATGGAATTGTGAAGGTGAGCCCAAACTTTTGAACGTTAGTGTATCTAAATTATACTTTAGTGTAGTACTGGAATACTTTCCACCGCTAAAAAAAAAAAAAAGAAGCTAACATACATATATTTACAACGCGTAAAATTAGCACAAAAAAAATGCTCACATAATATATACATATTTTTTAACAGAAGCGTAAACGTGCAATATAATGAAAATTGAAAAAAATTGAACTTACTTTGTGCTGGTATTGAAATTACTTTGTTTTGACTACAACAGACGAAACATTTAAGTCGTCGGTTTGTTTCTGCCGTTTAAAAACCACCTTCAAAAGTTCAAACCTGGGCTAAACCATTCCTACTGAGATATGGGGGGGGGGCTTTAAAAACTACAAACTTTAACATGTGAACACGATTACAAACTTCAATATCCAGCTGTGTTATGACACGAAATGTACCTATAAATGCAATAAATGGTGAAATTTTATTCATTTTTTAAAATTAAGTAAAGAAAGGGGCGGTGATTAGTTTGGTTAGGCCCGTTCTCAAATCAAAACAATGGGCGTGTACCTACTGTGACTTTCTGCAGCTCTCCGCTTGTCGTTAGAAACAAAACTCACTCCACCTGTTCCTTGTTTTCATTGTTAAAAAGAAAAAAAAAAGGAAAGTAGCCAGTGCGTTTCTATACAAAATCCATTGTGTAAAACAGAATTATACGTGGCAGCTGGAAATGTCTCGCTTCCTAAAAAGCAGAGACTTCGAGATGGCACCGATATTCCGGATATACTGAACTGAAGCGCATTTTTCAATGTCACACTGTTGTTTACTGGGAGTCACTGCTCATAATTGTTAGTTGAACTAGTTAATCTCTTACATTGTGTTTTTTTTTTTTTTACTTTAAATAATTGCCTGTGATGTTGGATAACAAAATTGCTTTATAAAGATCTACCCTTTCAGAAACTATTGTGGAACAGATGTATTCTGGTTTGTACGTTGATAACTTTGTACATTGAAAAATTTCAACTTTGTCATTTTTAAAATTGTTACATTTCTGTAGTTTTGTTTGAATTTATATTCCCCTTTCCACATTCAGTCTGGATTTCCTTTATTGGTCAGCCATATGTCAATAATAATGTCAAACACTGATTCTCAAATCTGCTGTAGTTTTTTCTTGTATACTTTTATAAACTTATCTTTAGGTTTGGGATTTTTATTTCCCTACAAACCTTAAAGAAGGCACAGTGGTGGAGATTATAGCAATTTCAAATAGTGAACAGTGGCCATAAAAAATATACAGCGTAATCTGCACCACAATCCTGAAAGCTTACAAAGCTCTTGTTCGTTGAAGGTTTGCGTCACATTGCGATTTGGCACAATCCATGATTGTAATCAATTCTAAATATCTCCTATAAACAATTAAAATAACTTTCCCACCCCACACAGACACATAAAAGATATCTCAAGACAGGACTGTATTGCAAATTATTTATAACTGCAAAATGTGTAACAAACTGTTCTGATAAATACAAGCATTTAACAAACCATCATCTAAAAAAGTCGACTTTCCATGACACCCACAAAACACAAATAGATAAGATCATCTTTCCATTAGAAAACAAAGACATTAACAAAAGCAACTCCCAGGCCAATGATATTTTATACATTTGCATATTTCAAAATATCGAACACCATTAAACTTCTGTTTTAAAATAACAGGGATAACTTAAAGAAATGACAGACTCACTGCGGTTTTTCCTCTCTTGTTGGTTGTTGCTATTTACATACAAACTTTTTTGCATTGCTTCACAAATGCCACATACATTTTTCAGTTTAGCTGGGGCGTTTCATAACATTAAAGCAAAAAGAAAATTAGTGCTCAGAACAGGGCTGTGTAGAGAGAGCAGCAGATCCAAATTGTTCCTCAGATAACTTGGTGTCCTCTTATGACACAGACACAAGAAATCAATGTCATATTTTAGTAAATCATTCTGAAAACGCCACCAAAAAATCATTTGGAAGCAGTTTAAATGTATAGGAGAAAACTGGCAAGTGAAAGGAAAAAATCAATGTCCCAAAAGAAGCTGCTTTGACTGTTTCTCTGCATTTCAGCTTTGTATTCCAGAGCTGCGAGAGCCTTCTTCAGAGAAAAGGAAAAAGGAACATCTTCTGAATAAAAATGAGCAAAATTAATGAATGCAATCTTCTGTTCCCAGGCACACACACGGCAATCTCTCTCTCATTCACACGCTAACAAAACTGTACAAAAAACATGTCTAATAATATACTAGATTCAGACTTCACTCAGGTTGTTGTAATGCCTCAATTCAGCACCGACGGTTGCAGTGTGACCCAACCTTGCACCACTGAACAGGTAGAGAACTCAGTACAGTTTGTTCTCTCACCAGCATTTTCTACACTTTGTCAGAATAACTTCTTACAGAGATTTTCTTTTTCCTCAGACTGAATCCAAGAGCCCCTTAACATGTGGAATTATGTTATCCCAGAATTGGCACCTAGATGTGTTATCTCAACAATGACATTTGATAAGGGCCTTTGGCGTCTACATCTGGTATTAATAAGCAATCTTGTTATCTCAATTCTGCCGCAATGCGATCAGATCCGAACAGATAAAACAGATAATGGATGATGATAATGTCTCAGGTCAAGGAAAGCAATGCCGTTGTGTAGGGCTTTTCCCTTGCAGATAAAAGGGCAACTTGTATCTTTCTGACAGTAAGCTTGAGATGGCAGGAGGAGCAAAAATAAGGTGACCTTTTCACTTGTTGGTCAGATTCATTATTATTTAACAATGTGGAGTTATAATAAAGCAAGGCCTACCCATAAATCACAACCTTTTTGCATCATGTTGGTCCCATCCCTCTCCCTTCATTTCCTTTTATCTCTTTACTTTCTATTCCCCACTGAAAAGCATTTAACGAGACAGTCTGGCGGATCCAACAGCAGTTTCATGCATGTTCTGCATGCATGTACAACGGCATCAACGTGCATCATTTCTTATCCACATAAGACATACAGCTCAACTGGTTGATACTGAGTGTAACTTTTGCATGGCTTTTGTAGAAGTTCTTTTACATATTTCATTTGGCATGTTTCCACAGAATTGGTGTGCAAATTTGAAGCAGTTTAGACTTGTTTCTATTAAGTGCTTTGACGTGAATGAACTTGGCTGTATAGTGTCATCGAAAGCAGTGGTATAGGCTCCATTTACCAACCACTAAAATACCTTAAAGAAGAAACAAACAAAACCCGTCACTTCAGTCATCCATAACAGACAAACGGAGAGAATTCTTCTGGAATTTTGTTAAATTGTGCAAGGTGCAATTCTTTCATCTCAGTTTATATAACATAGAACATTAGTCCTATGAATTAAATGTTTGCTGTGTCTGAAATGATTCAAAAAAAGGTGTTTCCATCTCCTGTGAAGTGTGTTAGTCTTTTTTGAAGAAGACAAACATCACTCTAAGGAAGCATTGTTTAAGTGAACCTTTTCTAATATGATACATTCAAATGTGCATAAATTTACGCTATGGAAACACAGCTATTGTTTCTGATAAACACCTGTGGGTGCATGTAAACACAAACTAACAGCTTCCTGATCACTTTGCAGGCCAGTATGACCAAAGTGCTTGAAGGGCAATTAGAAAGAAATAACCAAGAGCCCTACATACACTACCAGTCAAAAGTTTGGACACACCTTCTCATTCAATGCTTTTTATTTAGTTATTTGTGTTACATTGTAGATGAATACTGAAGATGAACACTTTTTTGTTTACAACATAATTCCATATGTATTCCTTTATAGTTTGGATGTTTTCAGTAATAATCTACAATGTAGAAAATAATTAAATTGAATGAGAAGGTGTGTCCAAACTTCTGACTGGTAGTGTATGACTGGTCAAACAGTGACTGGACTGATGCAGGCAAGTATGATGTGTTTATAGGATCAAGACAAGCTTGAGAGAAATTCTGTATCAAAGGAATCGGTACAGTAGTGCGGATAAGGCTGGGTCATAGTGCAGTCAGTATCCTGTGCTGTCAGCGCTATGCTCTACACACACACACACACACACACACACATGCACACACTTTCCTGCTAAGAATCTTTGAGCATGTTGATGCGTGCAAAGATCTTGAGTGCAGGTCCCAGCTTAATGTTCATGGTGCTCATCAGGTGGTCCTCCTTTAACAGGAGCAGGGCCTGTCCATCGATCTCCTGAGAGCGAAACTCATCTGCTATCCCCTGACAGCCTACGTGAGGAGCAGAGGAACCAATGCAGTGAATCACAGTGAAGCAGTACTCGTGCAATAAACAGATGTACACTACCGTTCAAAAAGTTTGGGGTCACCCAGGCAAGTTTTTCCATGAAAATTCACTCTTGTGCCAAAATAATAATGTGCCAAAATAATTGCACAAGGGTTTTCTAATCATCAATGAGCCTTTCAACACCATGAGCTAACACAATGTAGCATTAGAACACAGGAGTGATGGTTGCTGGAAATGTTCCTCTGTACCCCTATGGAGATATTCCATCAAAAATCATCTGTTTCCAGCTAGAATAGTCATTTACCACATGAACAATGTCTAGACTGTATTTCTGATTTATTTAATGTTATCTTAATTGAACAAAACTGCTTTTCTTTCAAAAATAAGGACATTTCTAAGTGACCTCAAACTTGTTAATGGTAGCGTCGATGTAGAGCTTTATTAGGCTTCCTTAAAAAACCCTGCTGACCTGGCAGTGAACGGATGAACCCATAAACTTCTTCCACATTCCACTTGGTGGGGTCATTGGGTAAGAAGCGCTGACAGAGTGATGGTGCGTCTCTCCCACTGCAGCTCTCCTGGTCTGAGGCTCTGCTCGGCTGACGGTGGACAGGAGCTGGAGCCGGAGCAGGAGCCAGGGGTCCTGAACTGGCTGCTGACAGGGGAGATGGTGCCTCCTCATAGCTGGACATGTCTGAGCAGGGGCTGGACTCCTCCTGACTGGGCTGTGAGGGATGTGGCGACGATACTGAACCGCCTTGAGTCTGCTGTGGTGAAGGGGACAGCTTCTGGAAAGCAAAATATTCAGGAATGACGTCAAGACATGGTATTTGAGAAAGTGATGGTTCATCAGTAAAACACTGCTGGGACATTGTATTCGTCATAGCAAAGATTAAAGGGGCAATAAATAAGATTTATACTGTACAATAGCTTCAAATGACTCTAATACACCTGTAGGGAGTTGATAGGGTTATTGGATCGATACCAATGCCTTGAAGATTACTTTGTCAGGTGCTGAACCCACCGAATTATAAAACTCACTTATTGATACAAACATGAGACAAAAGCACCCCCCACTGGAGGTTCCAGACCCATCCATTAAAATATTACATACCTGCAGATACCGAGAAAAAATGTTTGCACAACGTATTCATTATGTCATCATCATCATCATTATGTATTCATTATTGCGATATATTGAATAAAAGGAAGTTTGTTTTTAAAGCTCATTTTCCAAAGACTAAAGTGGACCAAAGTGATGTACATTTTGTAAGACAAGCAACAACAAAATGTGAGCAAAAAAGGATAGACTTAAAACAGGCAACACAGATTTTAGAACAAAAGAAATATAAAATATTTTAAAAACCAACACAAAACAGGATACCAGCTTGCAAGATCAATTTTTAAAATATAATTTAAAACATAGGAACTCCGTAGAAGCAGCTAAAAGCAACTTAAACATGCATATCTTGACATTTTTTCAAAAAGGCTCAATAGATAGTTTGACGTCTTATTTACTCAGGCGTAATAGACATTTTTCCACAGATTTCTGTTAACTACACAATATCGATTAAAAAAAGTAAAAGTTGTCTTTGATTTGGGAAAAAAATAGTTAAAAACAGTTAATCCAGTTGCTTTTAATATCTATATAGCATCTGCAGCTGGCAGAAACTCTCCTCTAATGGTTTTTGCTTTCCTACTGGTCGCCAATAAAGGTTGACAGAGATCATAAAGCACTTAATGACCCTTTAAAGACAGAGGGAGATGATCAGCCTCACACAAATTATGCTCAACTTCATTAAAAAGCATGAGGCGTGAAAAGTGTGAGGTATAAAATGTGCAGCGGAAGCACTATCTGATGAGAGGTAAAATGTTTGAGGAACTTTTACACCAGTGAAGCAGTGTGAGTGCGTTTCTGTACCTGCTTTTTCGCCTCTATATTCGAGCGGCCCTGAGATTTTCGACGCCAGCGACTTGCTGGTTTGTTCCTCTCTGGACGAAAGAGTCCTATCCGCTTCGTACAGCCCACGTTGTATCTGTTCAGAAACGTCCACTATTTTTAGAGCTTTCCTTTTTATTACGATCAACTGCAAATTTTTTCACATGAAAGGGAATAAAAAACAAACAAGGTGACTCACCGCTTTGCACAAACCATTGAGCAGAACCTTTTAGTGCCCTTGAACGTGTAGGCAAAGTCGACCCAGCCGCAGTATTCGCACGTCAGCTTGGGTTCTTCTTTTTCTGTGAGAGAGGAAGAAACGTAAACACGAGACACTCTAAACATGAGATTTTCTTCTGAAATGACACCCTCATTCTTTGAAAACTGACATCCCCTCTGACCAAATGACTGAAATAGAAGGACATGTAATAATCTGTATATTCAATATCGTTAATATCCATAAAATTAAGCTGTAGATCATCTAACTGATTTATTACGCAGTTTTAAATTGTCATATCTGCTCCGGAGATGGAAGGGGTTGAGACTCAGTGTGTAGATCTTCTTCACAAAGTCTGTTTTTTTGTGCACCAAGTAGTCAAACACAAACACTCACAAATTTTTGTGTTCTACCTTTTTAACCTGTTTTTGAAATGTTTTTTTAGAATAGGCACAAAAATGGCCTTATTTAGCAGAACATGTATCAACCAACTATCAGAGACACTAAAGAATACTCTTGGTCTGTTCCACTGTGTGTGTGTACATTTTTTGACAGCAGCAAGCCAATGTATGTAAAAGCATCCATTCATTACACAGGGGAACACTTTTTCAGTAACTCTGAGTTGCATTGGTTATTTTTAACTGATTCTGAAGGAGTTTTAGGCGCCGATTTCAAATCTGAAATTAGTTTTTCTCTACAAGCTCTAGTTTGTATGCAATTTGAGGTTAATGAAATGGTACAAATGTGAACTTGCGTAAACCTCTTCCCTAGGCTGAACTGAATGATTTAGTGTGGGATTTAGGTCTTTCAAAGAAAGCAGCAGAGCTTTTGGCATCAAGATTACAAGGCAGAAATCTTGTTGATCACTCTGTTAAAGAATCATATTTCAGAAAGCGTGACCAGCTTTTTGTGACCTTCTTTTCAGAAGACAGACAGTTTGTTTACTGCCATGACATCCCAGGGCTTCTCAAAGAACTGGGTGTACCTTACTGCTGAATGGAGACTCTTTTTAGACAGTTCAAAACGCAGTCTAAAGTGTGTTCATTTACATTAAAAAATAAATAAAAATGTCAAATTGCATAAAATCTGTAGCTTGCGGACAAAAACCGACGTCAGATTTGAAATCAGCACACTCAAATGGACTATAGAAAAGTCTTTTTTTAAATGCAACAAAATGAGTGTTCCCCAGTGTTATCTATACACAGCATAATCCTCATTTAGGGACGTTGAAGGGCTGGAGTCTATCCCAGTTGAGTTAGGGCGAAGGCAGGGGACACCCTGGAGAGGTCACCAGTCTATCACAGGGATACATATACAGAAAAACAATCACACTCACACCTATGGACAATTTAGAATCACTAATTAACCTCAATATGTTTTTGGACTGTGGGAGGAAGCCGGAGAAAACCCATGCATGCACTGGGAGAACATGCAAATTCCATGCAGAAATATATATATCTAATGGCATCTGCCCCTTCAAAGTGAGGCATAGAGTGTGTGTGTGTGCTTTGGGTTTAGGTGGGTGCTTCCAGTGCTTATAATGTACCATCTTTAGGCCTGAGGTTATCTGGTACTATTTCTGTTTGTTTTAAAATACAATTTGTCAATACAGTCAAATATAGAATGTGCACTGGTACACACACACACACACACACACACACACACACTACGGAAAGTATTCAGACCCCTTGAAATTTTTCACTCTCTGTGTCATTGCAGCCATTTGCCAAAATCAAAAAGGCCACTGTGCTCCATAATCCTCAAATGGAAGAAGTTTGGGACGACCACAACTCTTCCTAGACCTGGCCGTCCAGCCAAACTGAGCAATGGTGGGAGAAGAGCCTTGGTGAGAGAGGTAAAGAAGAACCCAAAGATCACTGTGGCTGAGCTCCAGAGATGCAGTCGGGAGATAGGAGAAAGTTCCACAAAGTCAACTATCACTGCAGCCCTCCACCAGTCGGGGCTTTATGGCAGAGTGGCCCGACGGAAGCCTCTCCTCAGTGCAAGACACATGAAAGCCCGCATAGAGTTTGCCAAAAAACACATGAAGGACTCCCAGACTATGAGAAATAAGATTCTCGGGTCTGATGAGACCAAGATTGAACTTTTTGGTGTTAATTCTAAGCGGTATGTGTGGAGAAAACCAGGCACTGCTCATCCCCTGCCCAATACAATCCCTACAGTGAAACATGGTGGTGGGAGCATCATGTTGTGGGGGTGTTTTTCAGCTGCAGGGACAGGACGACTGGTTGCAATTGAAGGAAGGATGAATGCGGCCAAGTACAGAGATATCCTGGAGGAAAACCTCTTCCAGAGTGCTCAGGACCTCAGACTGGGCTGAAGGTTCAGCTTTCAACAGGACAATGACCCTAAGCACACAGCTAAAATAACAAAGGAGTGGCTTCAGAACAACTCTGTGACCGTTCTTGACTGGCCCAGCAAGAGCCCTGACCTAAACCCAATTGAGCATCTCTGGAGAGACCTCAAAATGGCTGTCCACCAACGTTCACCATCCAACCTGACAGAACTGGAGAGGATCTGAAAGGAAGAATGGCAGAGGATCCCCAAATCCAGGTGTGAAAAACTTGTTGCGTCATTCCCAAGAAGACTCATGGCTGTACTAGCTGAAAAGTGTGCTTCTACTCAATACTGAGCACAGGGTCTGAATACTTATGCCCATGTGATATTTCAGTTTTTCTTTTTTAATAAATTTGCAAAAAAAAATCTACATTTCAGTTTTTTTCTGTCAAGATGGGGTGCTGAGTGTACATTAATGAGAAATAAAATTAACTTTTTTGATTTTGGCAAATGGCTGCAATGACACAGAGAGTGAAAAATTCCAAGGGGTCTGAATACTTTCCGTACCCACTATGTGTGTGTGTGTGTGTATATATATATATATATATATATATATATATATATATATATAGGCTTGGGCTAGCCGACTGCCACAGTGCCATTGGCGCACCGTTTTGCTGGATGGCGCAGTCATTCTGAACCATGTGAGCCACAGTGGCGCTCTATTTTTCTTGTAAAAAGCAAATAATGACTTACTTTTCTTCGAAACGGCCGAGCGATAATATAAGAAAAACAAACTTTTTCTCTCGGCAGGCGTCGGAAATGGTCGGAGCCACCCGAATCTTGATCACGTGCCCGGGTCATGACCCGCTCTCGGCCAATCACAGAAAAGCATGCTATTTTTACTGCATGAAATCTCTGAACAGTGTGCCACAAGGCGAGTCATTTGCAATCAGGAAAAGCGAGAAAGAGGAGGTTTTTGTTGAGTTTATGCTACAGTTGTGAGATACGGTACATAGTGAGGGTTGAAGAATTGGACATAGGAGGAAAAGAAGGTAAATTGGACATGAAATTAATATTCTTATGGGTCAAAAAGTTTTGATCATGAACATGTTTCAGTTACAGGTTGTTAAATGGCCAAATGCATATATACATGGGAATGTGTCTTCACCCCTGACTGCCTGTTTTTACAAAAATAACATTAAATTTGGATCTGAAAGTTTAGCAAAAATGATATAGACTCACAGTGATGATATTTATATTCAGGACTGAGACTTAAACATTTCACGTTGTGTGTGGGGCAAACCCCCCACCCCATCCCGAACATTCACATATATGTTTTTAAATACTTTAATTGCAGCATGAAGCAAACCAGCCTACAAGACTCCATTTTTTCCACTATCACTGACACAGAAATTTGTGGCTTTTTGTAAATGGTCTGTATTTATATAGCGCTTTACTATACCTGCAAGGTACCCAAAGCACTTTACATTATACGTCACATTCACCCATTCACACACTGATGGCGGAAGCTGCCATGCAAGGTGCTAACCACGACCCATCAGGAGCAATTAGGGGTTAGGTGTCTTGCTCAGGGACACCTCGACATGAGCAGGACGGGCCGAGGATCGAACCGGCAACCCTCCGGTTGCAAGACGGCCACTCTACCCACTGAGCCATGCCGCCCCGTTGTGGCTCATTGTTATTCTTATGAGTGAGCCACAGTGGCTCTTCATTTCAAATTCCTAGTGCAAGCATAGTATATATATATATATATATATATTTATTTTTTTTTTCGTCTTACTGTACCAATATATTATATTTATACCCCACCGTTCTAAATAAAAGTTTAGGAAAACAAAAACAATGACGTTAACACTATTCAGCAGGCTGCCTTTAAATTAAGGAGAAAAAAACAAAGCGATACACATTTTTAGTGGTTTGGTTAAGATATGCAGTCCAATTTCGTTACACTGAGAGCATCCTTGGTGTGAGCAGAACTGGCTCTGGTCATCATTTATCACAGAGGCTCTGTGCAGCAACCATGAATTTGTAAACGGACCTATCCACATTATGAGACTGATTCATGGCTATGTCGCAGTTTCATACACTATCAATTCATTGGCGATGGAGAAAAAGAATGTGGAGAGAAAGCGCGGCAATGTGCTTTCTGAACAGGACAAAGCTAAACAAACAAGTATATACAACTTATTAACCACGCCTGACGTACATCAGCGGGGTTACTGCATTCGGTGCAGTATCTGGCTGGGTAAGTATGTATGTGGGCATGTACGTATGTCTGGTCAGATATCTCTGCAAGTGCTGAAGTCAGGATAATCAAACTTGGCACTGAAGATCAGTCTAAGGTCCCCTGCTCAGTTGTGGAGTTACAGGTCAGCAGATCAAGTAGGAAGGGATATACATAGGATGATCAAAATTGATACAGAGTATCATGCATAGGCATGGTTCTGCCATCTACTGGGGGCTCGTCTAGTTGCACTTGAGTCTGGTTTGTCTCACCTGGCTGGGTTATGTCCTCGGGCTCAGAGTCTGTGTTTGCTGCATTGCTGACCGGCGTTTTGTCGGGGTCTGAGGAGAGCTGATGATCCAGCTTCTTTGGGCTGTCAATGAGAATGGGCAGACGCTCCACCTGGTGTGAGGTACAAAATATTACCTTATGTACCAAAATGAAGGGCTACGACCTCCAGGAATAAGAAAGAATGTGAATAAAGACAACATAATTGACTGTATTTGAATAGCTACAATTAAAAATAACAGCAGCAACAACAACAAAGCAAAGAGCATAACTACTACGACTACATATCCTGGATAATTTAGTATCCATTTACAGGCTTAAACAAAGCAGGGGTCCTGAGTGCGACCATTTTGGTCACACATGCCACTAAAAATCTGTCAAGTGAAACTGTTCATGTACACTGGTTGCACATTTAGCAGGTGTATCTCGGTGTGTGCCGTTTTTTCTCCACCACCTGCATTGTACAATACATGGATCTGCCATGTATTGTACAATGCAGGTGGTGGAGAAAAAACGGCACACTTAGGTCAGGGCTCTTGCTGGGCCAGTCAAGAACGGTCACAGATTATCATTAGTGATAGTCTGCTCAGCAAGTGCTTGATGTCAATACCTTCAATGCTTTATGCTGCTCTGGGTGCTGTGAGCTCCTGCAGGCTACTCCGTTAACCTCACCCAGAGATGCTTGTATTGTCTGAAGATGCCCCAAAATACTGAGTCACTGCTGCTTGGTGTTCTGTTTTAGCTTCACGCTATTTTGTGTACAAGCTGAGTGACAGCTCAGCTAGCGAAAAATATGGGGCAAGTGGAACCCCCGCGCCAAAGTCCACCCTAACGTGCTTTTTTTCCCATAATTGACACAAAAAAACACCAGAAAAAAACACCGGCTTTGGCGCGAGCTATCGCGCGATTTCAGAACGAGATTTGCTTTCTAGTGTCCTGAGCTTTGGATACAGACCACAACAAAGAGCGATCGCCAGGTAATGCGGAGGTTTTCGTTCACTTCTCATCTCTAGTATGTTGTGGGACACTTGTTGAGACTATCTGAGCCGGTCAGTGTGGGAAAAAAAGCACGTTAGGGTGGACTTTGACACGGGGGGGCCCACTTGCCCCATACTTTTCGCTAGCTGAGCTGCTAAGCTGACTGCCTGGCTAAATACTGGAGCTATGTCGAAAATTAGTTTCTCCATCACTCACATGTATGAAATGACATATGAGAACAGACCCCAGGTTGAAAAAAAACGAAGTTCCCCTTTAATAGTGCTGTAACAATTAGTCAACTATTAAATTAGGCAAACATTTGGAACTATAAAAATTTTAAAAACTCTGGATTGTTTAAGAAAATCAAGAAAATAGTACCTAAAATGTTTAGTGTTTCATAAGAAGAAGACCTAAGCAATTACTAGAAGAACTGTAATGTTTAATGAATAACAATCGTCCTTAACTCAGTGAATCATTCTGACATCTTTAAAATACAAACACTGCATTCTTAGATTATGTTTGTCAGCATCCAATGCTGTGTGCTTGTTCAGCTCTTTATGTATGCAATAACAGCGAGTATTTACACCATATGTCCAGTAGGAGGCAGAGAGCTCAAAGTGGAGAATTGACAACAAGCACATGTCATTGTGTTGTTCAGTCTTAACACTTTTTTTTTCCAATGATTAATACAGATGGGAAGACATAAATGTTAAGTCAGGCTTACAGATCTACTCTTTGAACAAAATCAGATAATAGGGCATCAACTTTAAAAGGAGATGGCTCAGATTAAAGAAGCATCGTTATGCTCATTACACACATACATTCATCCATCTGTATTCTTTCACTGCTGGAGTCGGATCTACCTGTAATTAATGACTGAATCAAACAGAGGCTGCAAGCTGTCACTACTAGCAGTACCAGAAAGTTTGTGTTTGCCTGCTGACAGCTCCCTGCAGACGTGTACACTGGAGAGTGTGGCGGCGCTCGGTTGTTTATCATGTTACTCTGCCTGCACAGCAGAGATGGGGTACTTACGCACACAGGGAACGGCTCAGCGCCCTCCTGGATGACAAAGCCTTCGATGACATGTGTGAGGACCTGGGGCTTGACGATGGCCTGGGGCGGTTTGTTCTCACCATTTTGTGGTGTGCTCCCCGTCACAGTGGGCGTCTCACTCTCATTTCCTGAGGTCATGGCTGGAGGTGGGGTCCCCTGTGCCGCACTTGGCCTCTTGGCTGAGCCCCCTTCAAACCAAGAAATGAATCCAGTTAATATACAAGGGGCTGTCAGAACTGGAATTCATAAATCATTTCAGTCATATTTAAAGACAAAAAGGAAGCATATTCTCTGGTTTCAGCTTGTCAAAACTGAATATTTGATGCATCCCTTGGTATATGTGATGGCAAGCTGAATACTTCTGGATAGTTGCAGTTTGAATAGGCCAATTCCAGCAACATATAGTAAGTGTTTCTTCCTGCTATTTAGTAACATATTATAGGAAAACTATTGCTGACTTACAGACTAAGAAAAATTATCAGTGAATAAAAATAAACAGCAGCTCCACATTCACTGTTTAAGTACATTTTGAAGTAGAAATGACAAACATCTTTTCTTTGTTGTATCGGATTTAAAAAAAAAACAATATTTAGAGAGGTGAGACATTAAGGTGACAAAAACAAAACATTTAAAGATATCAGCTATACTTTGGAGTCTGCAGTGGATGAATCAATACATTTGCTGAAATTCTGTGTATACATAGATCAACTAATGATTAAAGCCATATATCTCGAAGGCAAATCTTTATCTTTTGTTTTTATTTGCGAGACAATAAAGGTTTGAAAAAGTGTCAGATATTAAGAAATATGTGCATATTCCGTTATATTATGTAAACTAAACACATAATTGTCACATTATTGCTATCTCCATGTAAACCTTCTTACTAGGTCATCCATTTGCCTGTCGCTCATTTAAAAACGTTTAAGCTGTCGACGGTGCAACAACACCTGAACAAGGTAAGTGACAAACCCACACAGTGATGGCCAACAACACACAACACACCCAAATCTGTGTGTGATCGATTCTACCATCATAAGTACGCCTCGGCTATGCTACTACAAACCCTCAAAAGCGAAAGTAAACAATAAGCCGCCATGCTTTGTCATCTTAAAGCCGTGAATGTTAAAAAGAAGAGTTTTCTTACCGCGCAACTTTCGCTGTGTTCACAAAGAAAACATGTGCGTTTTGTTTGTTGTTCTAATGATCCGACACACACAGACACACACACACACACACGCACAGACAAACAGACGGACACGCACCGATCTGCTGCTGCTCTGAGCTGCTTCAGGCTGCAGCGCCGCTTCACAGCCCTAAATGAAAAGCTTTCAACAAGGTCCGCCTCCCTGTTTCCTCCCACAGCCCTGATCCTCCTCAGGCTGCCGCAGCTCATCAACATGTTTCGACCATTAGCCTCAAGCCAGAGTCACACTGAAGTGAACAGAGCCTACAGCTTTAAGTCAGCTACCGAAATGTCGTATTTTACTCCCAGCGACCGCGGCCAGTTTAGCCATGACACAATATTAATTCACATCACCAGCAGGCATGTTTTCAGCAGGGCTGTAAATGGGATTTAAGAGGGACCTCGACCAGACAGGAGCCCCTCAGTGCTCTCAACTTATGCACAACGTCTGTATATTACATGGATTTTCTGGTTCTGATTTTTGTTTCCTCAAACTAACAATCGTCATGAAAAAACAGGCTTCAGTGTTCCCTCAAACTAGTGATGGGTGGAATTGTTTTTGTACAATATTTTCATTCAAGTAGATGTGCTGTCATTAAAAGAAACAATCCACCAAAAAAAGTAAAATAATCAAGAAAAGCACTCAGACAGCACAGTACTCCGTCAAGGCTGCTCAGTCGTAGTATCATTTCTGAAGGATAAGTCCTGATAAGCTGCAGCTGTGGATTTGTAGCAGAATCAGAATCAGGTGATGTAGTGTTCACTTGTTGTCATGGTTACAGTGATGCTGTGCCGCTATCTCACACAGAAATCTTCAATAAAGCTGGGGATCCAGATTATAAGGCGCATCACTGCTAAGATCTAATCAATTGGTCCTTGTGTCATTTTTGACCTTCCTTGAAAATTTCATCCAAATCCATTAGTCTTTTTTTGAGTAATGTTGCAAACAAACTACTCTCCAGTCCGTCTATCCATCGCTACATTTGTTATGCCATCATCTCATAACTTAAGCTGCAAAGCAAAACTTCAGACTTTGCCATATTTGTTGGAAACATAATTTGCAGCTATTCTGTGACTGGTTACATTCTCTGATGCAATTTTAACTTAAAATGTCTCGTCATGTTTTACTTCTCAACAAAAGATAGTCCTTACTGGACAGAAATGGAAACTGAGACTCCCTCTTCACAGGTACCAGTACTCAGACACAGTGAAAAATCTACAAAGACAGACCAGCAACCCAATAATTAGACACGATTATTAAAAGCTCATATGATGTAAGAAAACATCTAGAAGAACCAGATTCTCTTATCACAATACAGCCCAGTATGGATTTTTTTTTTACACCAAGAGAGACGATGTTACATTTAAAACCTGCTGGAATTTTAGCTTTGAAATTATGATATTATGATGTATTTTGAACAACTGGAGCACAAGTTTAATCTGAACAGAAAATACTTTTCTAAAAATTCCTACACTTAGAAGCTTTGTAAAAGCAAATCAAAACAAAATACATACTAAACCCTGAAAGTCACTTCATTGAAACACTGATAACAAGGACAGTTTTTAGAGAGCATCATATCTGAATTCTACAATACACTCACATCTTGCTCATCTGAGAGCTCACAATATAAGCTACCCGCTTTGGAACAAAGATCTGGAAACCGCAATTTTGGCAGAGAAGTGGAAATCCACCAGTGCTGCAACTCATCTTCAGACAATACACGAGCGCCTCAGATTAATTCATTATAACTGGCTGATGCCAACATACGTAACTGATGTAAAGCTAAATCAGTTCAATGAGACTATGCCAGACAAATACACCAAATGTATACTACATATTAAGTGTTTTTTCCCCCCAAACATGTTATCTATAACATGTTACTTTCATTAATTGATCCTACAAATTGCATGGCTTTTCCTATTGGGTGATAGGTGTGGATCTCCAAGACATGTATGCCTCCATAAAACCACTCCCTCTACAAGATACAAAAAAATGACATTTATTTCAAAAAGGGTTTCGATTGTATATGTTGAATTTCCCGACACTCCAAAAAACCTTAAAAGAACATAGAGTTTTGCATATATTCTTTAAATTATTTCAAAAAACACAGGTAAGCTGCAGCTCCAGTGTGCCATCAATACAGTGGGTACGCAAAGTATTCAGACCCCTTGAAATTTTTCACTCTCTGTGTCATTGCAGCCATTTGCCAAAATCAAAAAAGTTCATTTTATTTCTCATTAATGTACACTCAGCACCCCATCTTGACAGAAAAAAACAGAAATGTAGAAATTTTTGCAAATTTATTTCCGTACCCACTGTACAACGCCCACTCCTCTTTTTATACACTTTTAAAACACTTTTAAGGCAGCATACAGTTTTTCTGTATATCTCTTAGTACAGAGCGAACAGAAAGCTTGTTTTATAAATGCAGTGTAGATAATATTTGTAGCTTTTAACTTTAAATGCACAATAAGCAACATGTAAAGTAGCTGTTGTCTGGATGCGTCCTCCTGAAATGAGATGTTTCTGAAATACACAAAATGAAATTAGGGGCATATCTTTAGCAGACCCTGTAGCCAGGAGATTACCAAAAGAGTTCTTTGCTCTGCAGATCACACCCAACTCACTGCCCCATTTGTGGTTTACATAACAGCTCATTTCATTAGATGCATATTATTAGGACTATTACCAACCCTAAAAGAGGAAATGTGAGCACAGAAATGGATTCAGAGTATAGCTGCTGGATACTCATCCTCTCCAAGTATCTTAAAACTGTCAACCTTTTATCTTAATTCAATTCAATTCAATTTTATTTATATAGCGTCAATTACAGTCAAATCGTCTCAAGACGCTTTACAGAACCCATATGCCTGACCCCCAGAGCAAGCCCAAAGGCGACAGTGGCAAGGAAAAACACCCTTTTAACAGGGAAGAAACCTCGAGCAGAACCCGGCTCTAAATAGGGGGGACCCATCTGCCTGCTGGCCGGGCGGGTTGAGAAGGACAGAAGAGGGCAAGGGGGAGGGATGGGAGAAGAGGGAGGGGTGAGAAAGCAAGGAAAAATCACCTAGCTTAATCACCTAGCTGACAAAATTTGCACATTAAGCATAAAATATAGCCATGCTAAAATACATTTTACTGACACTGCAACATTTCTGGGCTTTTCTTAATACATACAGCTAAAGCATCTTGACTGGATTATACATGTAAGACTTCAGAGTCTATCCACATTTTGTTACTTAAATATGAAAATTAGGTTTGTAAGGTCTACAAACTCGGATTCTTCCAATCAGCTGTCATAAAGGTTTATTACACAAGAAAGCCTCAGACATTGTTTATTGGACTGTAAAGGTCACCGGTCTCATCCTCATTAAATGGGAAATGTCAATAAACAGTCATGTGTGTTTATAAAACTGAAACACTCACAGCTGCCTCTGTAAATGACTCCAAATCCTTTTGGTGTAAAATGCCCCAAGTTCAAACATAAATGTGAAAGGCAGCACACCTGTGTGCCAGCTTAGTGCTAAAACAATGAATTACCCATTTATGAGCTCGTACTATTGTGCAATTTCATGCAATCAAATAGAACAGCCACGTAATAAATTCTTCTGTCATATTTCTCAAGTTTGACAATTAAAAGACCATGAATTGTGGGATGTGACCTTATTCTACTTTTTTGCCCACTTAATGTATGTAGAACAGGAGTGGACAAAACATATGTTGGCCAGGTCAATGTTACAAACTCCAACAGAACTACAACATGTGCCAAATGGGTCCACTGTCTTCTGGAGGTAACCGCTTATACATATTTAAACAATGAATGTCTTTTTGATTGTTGTGAATAGAAGTAAAGCTGGATTTATGGTCTGTTCAAACTGCAGGCTAGAATGTCAGATAGAAACCTCCCGCCCCCAGCAACCTAATGGCTAAGTGGTAAGGGTGTTTACCATGTAGGCTAAAATGCCCCTAGCATACCCACGTCACTCCCAGGACTTCTGTCATTGCTGCCCTTTCTCTCTACATTTCCTATCTATTGCTTTGGCTACATTGAACAATGAATTTACTGCATTACACCTGCAGTGCACATAAGCCAAAAGGCTGTGGAAAAAAAAAAAAAAAAAAAGACGCTGAGCTTTCATTTTAAGATCACTATCTATAGTTTCTGGTTCTAGCACAGCGCTGTGAAACGTTTTTTCAATGACTGTAATGTAAGCTAACTTGATAGCCACAGAAGACAGAAGGAATAAAGTGGCCGATGTCTGATACTGGCAGAATAAATGCTACCAGGGTCATAAAAACACCAAAGTGGAGGCTTTGTTTGAAAAAAATTGTCATTACCTATATATTGTTAGTTTCGTTTAAAAAACATGCACTTCATAAGTCATTTCCATGTCAAAAGGCCAAGCACAACTTATAGAAAAGTTATAAATACAACACCAATCTATTTTTACGTTTGCAGCATGGATCTAATCAGCAAATACGCATCATTTACGTGCATCTTTCATGCCTGGGGTAGCCAGTGGCGTGCCGTATTACAGCAGTCGCTCTGTAAACGTTCCTATAAATTCAATAATATTTAAATAATACTATGTCTCCAATGTTTTCCTAAGTTGTGGGTATCAGTTGAGGGTCTAGAGCCCAACACAAGGGAATCATAGACACAACAACAAAGTGATAATTGACAAAGTACAGTAGTACTAAATAAGGTGCTGACACAGCATGTGCTGAAATACAAATTAGAGTAGGCATTAAGTTTTCTTTTCCTCCACCTAAGATTTACACAGGTGGAAGCCAACCTAAGGAGAGAAGTTAAATTTTGTGGAGGTGACAAGTTGTAACTAATACAATTTTTAACTGCTACCAATCCCCTTGTCCCAAAAAGTGAGTATCTCGCAGAGAGCAGTTTAGGAGCTTGGAAATTCCTGCCAAGTCATTACCTTGTGGCTGAACAGCTGGTGTGGCTGGGTCGACCTTGGGCTGCTCTACAGGCTTGGAGGGTTGTGATGGAGAAGGTGTGGGTTGCTGTTGCTGCTGCTGCTGCTGCTGCTGCTGCTGTGTGGAGGGAGTCTGGCCTGTCTCTCTGACCACAAGTGAGGTTGGCTTATCTTTACTGTCCTGAATCATTCGAGAGGCCTAATATATGCATCAGGAACAAAAGACAGAAGGGCAGACATAAGAAAGCATATTTGATACAGAAATGAAAACACCCATCAGGGACTGTTAGTGTTTTTAATGTCAGTGACTCCAAAAGTGAAAACCATTAGGCTTGGAAAATATCACACCAGTGGGAAAATATTACACCAATAATCCCAAACTCAGAAGATTCCTGTGTTTTTTTCCCATGTATGTCTTGGAGGAGAAACGCAGACTGTGGGTGTTCTTGAGACAGAGGTTTTTTTTTTTGCTGTTCTTTAAAATTAAGGATGTGTACAAGAACAGAAAAAGTCAGGATGTCAGAGACAACAGAAATCTGTTACTTTAGACACGAGAAGACAACAAATTGCCATACTTTCCAGACTATAAGCTGCTACTTTTTTCTCATGCTTTGAACCCTGCGGCTTATACAATGATGCGGCTAATGTACAGATTTTTTTCGGGCGAGCTTCATACTGTCAATACATTTAGCCTCGTCACATCAGACCAATAAAATTACCAAACAGGTCACAGTGAACCAATGAAACTGTTCAAATTCTTCAGATCAGTCATTTTGCATTTCATGCACACACCTTCATCATCAAGGCCACACAAAGAAATGCATATGACACAGCTTTCAAATTAAAGGCAATCGATCTGCCTGTTGAAGAAGAAAATAGAGCTGCTGCATGGAAGCTTGGCATCAATGAATCAATGGTGAGACATTGGAGTCGGCAGAGTGAAGAACTGACTCACTGCGTTTTACTGCCGTGTTACAGGCACTGTTCGGAAAAAAGCATATATTTAATTCAAAGTTTAAAAAAAAACCTCTGTGCAAATATCTCATGTTACAATGTGGACACCTGCAGCTTATAGACAGGTGCGGCTTATATATGTACAAAATCTTTTCTTTTTAAATTGAGTGGGTGCAGCTTATATTCAGGTGCGCTCAATAGTCCAGAAATTACGGTACTCACATGTATTACATCATTTTGAAACATCTACAATGGATAATGTGCAGCACGATACTGTAAGAGGGATATCTCTCTATAGCTGTAGTATAGTGGTATGAGAAAGGTGGAAAGTATATTCAAGAGAATGGTCAAATATTTTCCTTTATCAGAATAAATGTGAATGATCTAAATCAGCTAAGTATTAAAACAAATAATTCTGCTTTTAAATAATGGCGAGTGTGGACTGTTCGACCTCTAAATGTTTCTGAGCTATTTACATGATCTTTGAATTTGCAAGCACATGTGTGAGAGACATGATAGAGCCCTGAAATGGTTTCATTACTAATCCACAGGCAGAAGAAACGTAGCAAGAGCCGCCAAAAGCTAAAAGACTGCTATCTACCATGTCATGGATGCAAACAATGCAGATAAAAGAAGCTTTGAAAATGTTCCATTGCTGATCAAGGCCTTTTGTTTAAGACATTGTTGTGTGCATCTGTACATACCGTTGGCTGTATTTGTAGGTTGATGGCAGTGAGCTGGACGGGCTGAGCTTTGGCATGGTTGAGGGAGGAGTGTAGGGCGTGAGGGCTGATGGTGGAGTGGAAGATAGTGGCCTGCTGGCTGGGTGTGTGAGGCTGGTGTGGACCAGGTTTGGGCAGCACAGGGATAGGGTGCTGTGACGGCTGAATGGAGGCCGTCTGCAGCAACTGGCCCGTTGTCCTTTGGGAACCTTGGCTCTGCTGGACCACAAACTGCTGCTGCTTGTGCTGCTGAACCAATGAATGAGGCTGAATCTGCGCGTATGCTGTAATGAGAACAACAGAGACGAAATCAATCAACTGTGGTGTCCACTAACCTCAACACTTCAGTAGCAACTCATCAAGGCCAAACATCGAGGTGGCTGCCAGTACACTATGGTGTGCAAATCTCTGCTCATTGTTGTTACTGCAACCACAGATGTTTGTAGGTAAAAAGAGGAAACCAATGTGTCAGACTGACATTAAGTACTATTTAATTCTTGAATGTCTGCAATGTAAAACAGGTATTATTTGATTTTACTTTAGTTGGAACTAAAGTTTGGTAACAGCCAATTTTAGCCACCTCTGATACTGAAGTCACTAGTGGGGATACTATTGGCTAAATGTGCAACTTGCTTTGTCTGAGAGAAAACTCTGTTCCAGCTTCTGCAATACAAATAGATTATTTCTTCATTCACCAGTGTATTTGACAGCACCTTGAGCTCCTGAAAAATTGTAAAGAAGTTTTTCACCTTTCTTTGCAAAGATAAAAACTAAAATCATTGGAATATATATACACATATATATATATATATATATATATATATATATATATATATATATATGTCAGGGTAGAGACTGCGATTTGATAGAATTGGAGTTTCTACCAGTAGAGATTGCGATTGGAGTCTTTAAATCTGACCCCTGACCCTAACCTTAACTAACCCTGACCTTTAAATCTGACCCCTGCCCTGACCCTAACCTTAAAAGTCTAACCTTAGCCCTGACAAATCTCTACTGGTAGGATTGGAGTTTCTACTGGTAGAGATTGCGATCGCAATCTCTACCAGTAGAAACTCCAATTCTACGAAATCGCAGTCTCTACCATGATATACACACGTGGACAAAATTGTTGGTACCCCTCAGTTAAAGAAGGAAAAACCCACAATTCTCACTGAAATCACTTGAAACTCACAAAAGTAACAATAAATAAAAATTTATTGAAAATTAAATAATCAAAAACAGCCATTACTTTTGAATTGTTGATTAACATAATTATTTAAAAAAACAAACTAATGAAACAGGCCTGGACAAAAATGATGGTACCTCTATAAAAGATTGAAAACTATTTGACCAGAGTGACATGATTAACTCAGGTGTGTCATTTAATTGACATCACAGGTGTTTCCAAACTCATAATCAGTCAGTCTGCCTATTTAAAGGGAGACAAGTAGTCACCCTGCTGTTTGGTGAAAAGGTGTGTACCACACTGAACATGGACAACAGAAAGCGAAGGAGAGAATTGTCCCAGGACATCCGAAAAAAAATTATAGACAAACATCTTAAAGGTAAAGGCTATAAGACCATCTCTAAACAGCTTGAAGTTCCTGTGACAACAGTGGCTCATATTATTCAGAAGTTCAAGACCCACGGGACAGTAGCCAACCTCCCTGGACGTGGCCGCAAGAGGAAAATTGATGACAAATTGAAGAGACGGATCGTTGGAATTGTATCCAAAGAGCCCAGAGCAACCTCCAAAGAAATTAAAGGTGAACTCCAAGGCCAAGGTACATCAGTGTCAGATCGCACCATTCGTCGTTGTTTGAGCCAAAGTGGACTTCATGGGAGACGACCAAGGAGGACACCACTGCTGAAAAAAACTCATAAAAAAGCCAGACTGGAATTTGCAAAAATGCATGTTGACAAGCCAC
The DNA here is from genome assembly GCF_021347895.1 of Acanthochromis polyacanthus. Lineage (NCBI taxonomy): Eukaryota > Metazoa > Chordata > Actinopteri > Pomacentridae > Acanthochromis > Acanthochromis polyacanthus. Next base: position 35,912,111 of record NC_067117.1, on the reverse strand, counting down.
AAAGCTTCTGGGAGAATGTCCTTTGGACAGATGAGACCAAACTGGAGCTTTTTGGTAAGGCACATCAACTCTATGTTCATAGACTCAAAAACCAAGCATACGAAGAAAAGAACACTGTCCCTACGGTGAAACATGGAGGAGGCTCAGTAATGTTTTGGGGCTGCTTTGCTGCATCTGGCACAGGGTGTCTTGAAAGTGTGCAAGGTACGATGAAATCTGAAGACTATCAAGGCATTCTGGAGAGAAATGTGCTGCCTAGTGTCAGAAAGCTTGGTCTCAGTCGCAGGTCATGGGTCTTCCAACAGGACAACGATCCAAAACACACAGCCAAAAACACCCAAGAATGGCTGAGAGAAAAGCGTTGGACTATTCTAAAGTGGCCTTCTATGAGCCCAGATCTGAATCCCATTGAACATATGTGGAAGGAGCTGAAACATGCCATTTGGAGAAGACACCCATCAAACCTGAGACAACTGGAGCTGTTTGCTCATGAGGAGTGGGCCAAAATACCTGTTGACAGCTGCAGAACGCTCATTGACAAATACAGAAATCGTTTAATTGCAGTGATTGCCTCAAAAGGTTGTGCAACAAAATATTAAGTTATGGGTACCATCATTTTTGTCCAGCCCTATTTCATTAGTTTGTTTTTTTAAATAATTATGTTAATCAACAATTCAAAAGTAATGGCTGTTTTTGATTATTTAATTTTCAATAAATTTCTATTTATTGTTACTTTTGTGAGTTTCAAGTGATTTCAGTGAGAATTGTGGGTTTTTCCTTCTTTAACTGAGGGGTACCAACAATTTTGTCCACGTGTGTATACACATACATACATACATATACATATATATATATATATATATATATATATATATATATGTCACACAACCTGATAAGAAAAGCAATCATTATTTGCTGTTCTTGTGTACACAAAAATTAGATGTTTAACATTTTATGCCACAAATCTATCATTACCATCTTCTGTAAGATAATTCGGATATTTCTTTACAAAGTGAACTACAACTTGCTACAAATAAAAAACACAATTTTTTTCATGTGATCTCACAACTGTCCAAACTCTGGATATCATGTCTACTGCACCAGCCAGCTCATAAACAATGAAATTGTAGACATCTGCACAAAAGAGCTTGTTTTGTAGCATTGCCTTCACCTGTGTGTTCCTTGTTGACAGGATGTAATATGAAGAGCTTGTTGAAAGGTGCACAGAAAAAGGCACACTGTGGCAGTTTTGGCTGTACCATTACTCACAAATCGTTTCAAAATGGCCTGTCACCACCTGTCAGGGCTGCTCTGGGTAAAAAGACATCCTGAGGTCATAACTTTCCCTGAAACCAAAGACACAGCACATCAATCTTGTATTGTGGGAGCGTGTGAGTGGGAGAGTGTTCAGCAGAAGTAGCCAGAGGCTAGGCTAATGTTAGAAATGCCCCAAGAACAAGCATGCAGAGCCAACTGTCCATGACACCCTTTATAGAGTTAATGTTGAGTCAGTCGGTTCCAGCCTTTCTCCCACCTCACTGATCTCTAACAACTTCAATAATAAGAGCACAGACTCAACCTTACAAAAATCCAGTCAAGAGAAGAGTTACCCCCAAGTACTCCTGCTGTATGACCCATGTGAACATTGAAGTGCATTTGGTGATGGTAATAAACCAAAATCCCAGAATGGAAAACTGCCAAGTGCATCAGCGTTTGTCTCAAATCCCCCTCATCACACCCTCCTCCTCCAGTTCTTTTCATGATGTTTTGTGTGGAATAGGCTCCATCTGGTTTCAGAGTTTCCCTGCGAGGCTCTAACCACAGTCTGTGCGCTGCCGTTGAAAATATAGATGTATCTATCCAGCAGAGTTCACATGTCATTAGTACCTTTAATGCTACAGAATCTGCTGAAAAGTGTTTTCTTTCTCACATGGTGAGACACAGTGGAACCCTCTGAGTGAAACTTTGGTTAGCTGTGGCACAGTGGCAAGAAGACCTTTAGTTAATATTTACAATATTCAGAGTAGAATAAATATGAACCAAAGATGGATGGATACAGCCAGTTGAATGATAATTTAACAGTGCTAGCCTACATGATGATTCAGACTTGGAAAGGATTTCAAACAAGCCATACAAAAGACAATAACATCTATCATCAATCATGCCACAAAACTCTTTAACCCTGTAAAACCCAATGTTGCAAAAATACATCAGCGTACTTATATATAAATATACATATGCACACACACTCTTCAATTTTAAAAACACATGACTGCTGACTAAAATTCAGATTTACCCTCTAAGACCCAAATATTGAAAAAATTGCAATAAATAAATACAACTTATATTTTTTAAGTTTTATTTATTTATTGCAATTTTTTTCAATATTTGGGTCTTAGAGGGTAAATCTGAATTTTAGTCAGCAGTCATGTGTTTTTAAAATTGAAGAGTATCTATGCTTGAGCAGAGTGACCACAAAATTACAGATGAAGAGAGCTAACAACGTCATACCGTTAGTTAATTTGGCAAGCAGTGCTAAAACAATCCAACATTATGTTCCACAATAAATTTTTCCAAAACTGGAAATCGAATCGTGCGGTCTTCTTTAGGAAATGTGCTTTGCTCAGTTGTCCCCCATGTGTGATGGATAAAAATATCCATGAAAGAACAAGGCTGAGGCTCTTCTGCCATGTTCTCAGCTCAGTGAGTCTGTACTAGCAAAATGCTGACGTTATTCTCACATGGTGATGTGTAGCAGGTTTAACGTTTACCATGGCCATTAGCACTAAGCACAGCACAAAGTAAAGCTATAGCTAATAAGAAAGTCTTTAGTTTTGGGGCACATCAAATTACTGGGCAAACTTCGTAAGAAAGTTAAGTTTCCCCAAAATATTACAACTCATCTGACGGCAAACATGAATGTGTGCACCTAATTCCATGGCAATCTATTTAATATTTGTTGAGCGGACTCAAAACCACAACTAGAAAAGCACTCAGAGAGTGCAGACCTCCGCCAAGGATAGAGAGGAAAACAGGAAACCCATGCAGTAAAGGATCATGAGCTGGAATTGAACCTGCATCTCTGACACAGTTCTGTTTACAAATCACCTTCTTAACCAGTTGAGCTATCTGGACACCTTGTTACAATTCGTTGGACGACATACTAACCTATGATGTTTTTGTCATATTTTGGACCACATACTAAAACATTCTAAAAAATTCAAAGTGATCCAGAATCCAGGATCCTTTCCGGATTGCCACCAAAATTAAATCAGCTCTTCCTCTTACCATAGTCTACATCCCCTCAAAATTTCATGTGAATCTGCCCAGGCGTTTTTGAGTTATCTTGCTAAAAGACAGACAAACGCCGGGTGTCACATAACCTCTTTGGCGGAGGTAAATATCAGCCTCATGGTGGCTCTGGAGGAGCAGTTGGGACCAAAGTGGTCAACATCATCACAGCCAGATCTACCTTGCTAATTTGGCAAAATGCCCTGGATTGGAACTTGAAATTGTTTTTTCAAACTTATATTTCCATGCTCAATAATGTATTTGCAAGCTTAGCTATTAAGAATACACTTAAGTGAACTATTACACCTCACCAGATATCCATCTACATGACAGAGTAAAATAACTGAAAGCTGAAAAGTGGAAACTCAGTTTGATTTTTTCAAGGAACACAAGTAACATTAAAATGGAAGAAGGATGCTTGAGGATGATGTTGGTTAAAGAGGTGTTCCATCAATTGCATACATGCACATTTATTTCACTAAGCATGGTTAACCTTTAGGCATCAATTTAAAAATGCCACGCAGAGGTCCTTAAGGACAAAAATCCACGTCAAGAATACTGTCAAAAAAGGTTATTTAAATAATGTTTGTTTTTAAATTTTTAATTACTTATTTCTTTCATTCTGTCAGCCCTGATCGCAACTATTAATTTTTATTTATTTATTTATTACAGGATTTTAACCCTTTAAACACAAGTTGTGTGCATGACAACATTGCTGTTCTTAATTTAAAAAAAGAAAAGAAATGATTAATTATCTATACACTGTCTGGGATGTGCCAATGATTAGCACCAACATTAATTCTGATGCAATATTATTTTCTACGTTGGATCAGATTTTATAAAGACTCACATTCAAGACATTTAAGACAAAAATGTCAAGAAAACATGTCATATACAAATATTTCTCACTTTAAGTGATTGATTTATCTTTAACTACTATCAGTCTTAATCCAAAAAAAAAAAAACTAATATTTGACCCTCTAAAACACACACAAACATGAATTACCATACTTTCTATAAAAAAAAGTTCACAGCAGGTGTATCTTTGAAGCGTTGCAAGAAACCCCAGTTTTATTACTTGAAGGAGAGCATTTGTGGGCATGTATGGACCTTTGTATGTGTGCATATCTTATGGAGAAATTGTTCAGATCCTTATCAAGGTCAAGCTCAAACATAATCTCTGTACAAAGCAGAGCGACTAAAAAAACACACAGCTGTAACCACTAGCTATCAGCTCATATGGACATGTGGCCACAAACATCTGCATATGGGCACAAAAGCACCCACAAAGATGTACAAACCCCCATCACACCCTCACCCTACACACTACCATTCAAAAGGGGCCACTTGGAAATGTCCTAATTTTTTTCAATGAAGATAACATTAAATTAATCACAAATACAATCTGGACATTGTCAATGTAGCAAATGATTATTCTAGCTGTAAATGGCTGATTCTAATGGAACATCTCCATAGGGTTACAGAAGCTCATTTCCAGCAACCATCACTCCTGTGTTCTGATGCTACATTGTGTTAGCTAATGGTGTTGAAAGGCTCATTGATGATTAGAAAACCGTTGTGCAGTTATGTTAGCACATGAATAGAAGTAGTCGACTACCAGAAGTAGTACAAATAGTCTTGAATTTCCCTGAGTGAGAACTGAGTGTGCATGTGCATGTTAATACGTGTGTGTGAGTGGATAAGGTGATAAAGGGGTATATAAATGTGTGTGACAGAGAGACAGAAGACAAAGACAGCAGGGTATGATTTGTGATCTTCAATACATTAGAATTTCACCTCTCCAAATGTACACATAAACACACAAATTTTGCAGTACACACATCCCTGCAACATCCCCACACCATTTTAGTTGTAAATAATTATTCCATTGGCCTGCAGTGCTCTATAATATAGCAGGAAGCAAAAAACAAACAAAGGCTGTATTTGCTTAATTTGCCAAATATGAAAAAAAAATGACAACATGGTAGAAATTTGTACAAATGAAAATTCTGAGGCCTAAGCTCCAGCATGAAAGACTAATAGCACAGAATGCATAGATTTCATAATGTAATAGCAGGGGGATCAAAAATAGCAGTTTCAATCTGTTTCACTAGGCCATTTTTGTGTCTAAGGTCCTGAGTGTAACCTTTTTGCATACACAGTGTAGGTAAAATAAATCCACTTGACCTTTTTAATGTTTTTCCACAGTGGATGATGATGATTTTGGTGTTGTATGCGTGCTTTCTGGGGGTCAACATGCATCAAGAATTATTCTGTAATTGACTAACACCACGTTTAAGCAAAAGCTCACTAAAACATTAGATTCCCAACCCCAGTACGAGCAAAGGAGGGGGATTTCTGAATCAGTACACACCGGATATGACCAACCCTCCCCGTGATTCTTGACAACTTTCTCAAGGCCCTAATGAGGAACAGAGAGAAGTCTTGGAAGAGGAGGAAGACAGGGAAATTCATTTAAAAGCTATTCCCCCTCAAGGCTTAGAGATTAAGGACTGGAATGACTCAGAATCCATGCCCACGCACATATATACACATGCAAATCATACAATTCAGCATGTGGCAGTGGCCTCCACTCCCCCTGAGTGTTCGAAGGCCTCTTATGTTATCTGTGAATTGTTGTGCAATGTCTTGAGATTGAGGACAGTGTACATTTCTCTCAGCGTTTGAAGCACCAGGCCCTGGAAAATCCCAGAGTTTCCACATTCACACTGGCTGCCACTTTGGCTTACTTTTATGAAGCACATTCCAATCTACAACAACACAGCAACAGCCGGCCTTATGCCGTCTTTCTTCACTTCAAAGTGAGGAAATTAGAAAAATAGTAGATACAGTTCTTGGTTGGTTTTGTTAAAATAAAGATCTATCTCTTGTTCCTCAGTCTAAACACAATGACAGACCCTCAGGGAGAAAACCAAATCTCAAGACTCTGATAGTGGTACAATACACAGTGCTGTTATGTTTTCAGATCAACTTAAGGAGATTAAGTAAAATACTGAGTGTAATTTTTAATAAACAATTAAAAAGAGACGTGTAGTGAACTATTAAAACTACTAATGTATAGAAGTTGTGTTTCCAAGGTTTGGTGTCATTTTCTCCAAGTGAAGCTGGCAGCTGATACTGTTGCTAGTAGCTACATGACTATTCCAAGACAAAGACATCATGCGCAGATCTGTTCTTTGAATCTGTGAGCGTGGTGCTTTTGGGGGTTCCCTGCTGTGGTTTCATAGTAAAGTGCTGGCTCTAGTGATGACAGACACTCAGTAGACAAAGCCAGAAGGCTAAAAATTTATTTCCTGCCCTATTCCTATTCAAGTGAAAGTGCTGCTGTTTGTGATATTCACAGAAACAGAAACGTAGCTCGATCAGATGAAACACGACGGCCAAAAATAGCAAGCACAAAAAAAAAATCACTCCTCCGCCATTTTTGTCCTTCGCTTGGGTCCGACTAGTTTCTGTTGAGTAATTACAACAAGAATAAGGGGAGTTGGATTAAAAACACACACAAGATTCATTATTTCATCCTAATTATATAGTGATTGAGTTTGTGGCTTGTGGAAGGAAAACCTAAATTTTATCAGGTCTTCAAACTGTGGTAGAAGTATTAAGACCTTTAGCTTAAGCCCAGGAAGTTATGCTTCACTGTGGAAATACAAAAAGCACAGTCTTTGCAGCAAAAAATGTACATTGAGTAGAAAAATTAAAATGCCTTTTAATAGTCCATACAGTATTAACATAAAGTTACCATTGATTAATTCTATCAGTATTTGTTGTTGTAGCCAGTTCTGGAGCTGATTAGAACTGTAAATATTCTATAATGTAAAATGTTTTGCTATGTAAAAATCCTATTCTGACACAGCAAACAAAGGCGTGAGATAAATATAGCAGAGTGAAAAAACAATCAACAACCTCTTGACATTTTACTCTCACATGCACCAGGATTAAAGTATTAAGTTTCATAAAGTGGAAATACTCAAGTGCCTCTAAATTACACTTGTCTGTGACAGCAGTATAAACGGTGTGAGCAAATGAATGAGTCAATAATGTGGTAAATCTGACTCAGAGTGCAATTTAAAAATGTTTTGTCATTAGATTTTACTGCAAGCACAATTATCAAAATGAAAAATTCAATATTTTAGCAACACCAAAACTATCAGACATGCGCAAATCAGTCAGGAATCTAGAGCCTATATCTAAAGCATTCTGCTATAAAAACAAGGACATAAAAAGGGTGTAAAATCACAAACCAACACAAACCACAAGCAAAATTTTCATTTTCCTGCAGCTATAAAAATAATTTTGTCTTTTCTATTAGCCATAACACATTATTAAGCATCAAAGTAGCTCATCAAATGTAGGATTTACAAAACACAATGACTTGTCAACATATAAGGTTTTGTGATTTCAGCCCGGAAATGAAAGTGCATAATGACCCAGTCTCAGTCAAGCTGAACTGAAGCTTTTATCCTAATCAGAATCCCATCAGCCAGCCATACAGTCTCTCCTCCTCCTGATCCACAGTGTATTAACTCCCTAGCATTTCATGTGCACACCTGTCCCTCGTGGCCTGCTGCTATGGCAACCCATGTTAATTTTTTGCCAGACAGCATGCTGCCAGATTTTCAGCTTCTATCCTCCCTTTCATTTTATGTGAATCCATTACTGAAACAAAGCAAAACACAGTTGTGCACTGACACGCTGAAATAATCCTTACTCCCCTCCTTCACATACACACAAGCCCAAACACACACATACACACATACACATACACACACGAATAAGCAGACAACACCATTCATTAATACAGCATTGTATGTATAAAAGGTTTATAGTAATGCACATATACGAGGATATGGTATATGTAAACACAGAAATTATTTTGTGAAATGTGATGTTTTATCAGGAACCTCTGCAGACCGAGGAAATACATTTGAAGAGGCTTATCCTGCAAACAAACTAGACAAAATTCAATGTAATCATCTTGTACTGCTGGCTCATTCATAATCATTCAAACAAAAAGGAAGAAAAACAGCTGCTGATTTTCAATTACGCAGTAAGTGGCTTGAAAACACTCTTGCATGGCAATGTACACTTCACAGCTTCTAGCTCACAGAGCAACTACACTGTTCCAGACAATCCACACACACTGTCCTTAATACGGCTGGTTTCACCCCTTTAGTGAGTGAATGGATTCATGATTCAGGCCTTGACATGTCACAGCAACACCTAGGAAAAAAGCTATTAAAAGTGCAAACTGTTAAAGTTTTTCTCATCTAATCTCACTATAAAAGACAAGAGCACATTTCTACTGTATACATGTCTGCTGCCTGAAACCCCAAATCTATTTTAAAGTTTGAAATGTACATCTGTCAAAAAAAAACGAAGCATGCAGCAGCTGGCTGGCAATTTGGCTGTTTAACTTATCTGCCCACAAAAATAAAACAAACATCCTATGGAACACTGAGTGTCAGTGTCTGCACAGAAATAATACAAACCCTCTAAAAATGTGGACTGTTTACATTTGACATACAGACCACTTTCTCTGCAACCCGTGTGGTGGAAAACACAGCGTCCACACAGACATTATAGCATGAGCCACATGTTACCAGAGCAGCTCAAGAACCGAACAGCGCTCCATCTGTGCTTACACAGAAAGTGTTGAGAAACAGATTTGAAAACAGAGAAGAAGACGTTTAACAGGCAACGAAGACATGTGTCTTAAGTGGTATTAGAGGGCAAGTCAGAGGTTCACCAAAGTCATGAACTTTGATCCTCTAGGGGCCATGAATGTTTGTACAAAATTTTATGTCATCCAGCTGTTGAGATATTTCCGTCTGAGCCAAAGCAGTGCACCAACCAACTGACAATACAATGCATAGCACCATATCAAAGGCTTAAAGTTACCAATTCTTATCAGCAATTTTTTGATTTTACAGCATTTTCAAGACTCACTGTAGATATTGAATTATCAAGCAACCTTGTTTTATGACAACCTGTACATTCAACAAAGCTCAATAAGTCTGGGAATGGTAATTTGGTGTTGCATTCAAATTTGGTGAGAGACTAAATCTGACACTCATTAGGTCTGCAAATAAAAATTATCATTACTGACTAGATGGAAGATTGTTTTCTATATTAATTCACTGGTGATGAAAAAAATAATACTATAAACATCCAGTGTACTATAAAATAGGAAGAAAAGTCAAAACCCTTATTACTTTGGTTGGAACTATTTATCAAGATATTTGCACATTCCTGTCAAATCACTAACCTATTAAGTAGCTACTTCTTTCAGATTTCATATTCCGATTACCAATACATAATCTTTGTCTGACAGAGGTCACTGAATCTGTTAGATGGTTTGACATTGTGGAAATGCAAGCTCCACCTACCTGGAGCAATCAGAGGCTGAGCGCTGACAGCTGTGACACTGCGGCTCATGTTGATAGCGCGGACTTCTGTGACTGCTGCACTGTCTCCTTTCTTCCCTCCTTCAGAGGGGCTTTCGGAGGAGCTGGCCTTCCCCACTGTGGTGGCCTGGGTCCCTTGGCTGGGATTCTTCATCAGTGAGGCAGGCTGAATGGGCACAGGGTTCTGCTTCAGACTGAGAGCCTGCAGGGTCTGAGTCTGTGAGGAGGACGTGGTTGCCCCCTGCTGGCCGCGGATAGCCAGATTCTGGACCTGATTCTTCAGGGAGACAAAAATACGGATGTTGACACAGACCGATTCGCAAGTACATTTATATAGGTTTGTCAAAACCGTGTTCATTACAAAATTAACAAAGTTGAACTTCACAATGCTTTAAATGGAAAACCAATAAAGTTTTTTAAAGCTGTTATTATATGGCAGTTATGTTTTTATTTTTTACTTCATTATTGGCATACTGAATGCCACTTCATGTTGAAATTTTTATTTACCAGAGAGATCCAGACAAGGCTGCTAATGTTAGATGAAAGATTGTCATGATATTTTTAGTGTTAAATGTTGCTGAACCGACCTGTGAGGAGGCCTGCGTAGAGCTCTCTGATTGGACAGCTGTCACTGTGGCGGCTGGAGTGAAGATGAGCTGTGGGGACAGAGGAACAGCCCGACCCAGGCTCCTGGCCACCTGCACCAGGTTACTTTGCTGTGCCTAGAAAGTACCACATAGGAAAGATTAAAAAGGAGAACTGAATGAGCAAGACAAATGCTTCTTGGATTGGAGTCTTCTCTGATCCCCAATATCGCAGGTGAAGAAAATAATAGTACAAAGGCCAAAAAATCAAAACATAACATATCACAATATCATTTAGACAGACATGGGATAAAGTGAACTGGTGTATTAAAAAAGCTTTTAAAAAAGGTCTTGCATTTGTGTCACAACAGAGTAACATACAGTTATGTTCAATTTTTATTTTTTAAGTATCTATACAAATGAAAATACTGACAACAGTTATAGTGTAATTATATATTTACAATGTTTTTAACCTGCAATAAATGTACGTGTAAAAAAACTGTAAATTAAAATTAATGCATAGAAATAAGCTGTACATCTGTGGAAATATTGCTAATAATATTCACAAATATACCCTCAGAAAACGATACCAAAGGTTAGTCCATGGCAATTTACTGTAAACTGACAAATGTGTTTTTCTGCCTGCTACAATCACTACTGACATGTGACAATGCTATGTACTTTGTCAAAATGAGATGGCAGGAACAGTCTGTATGCCAGCTGCACAAATGACAGCAAATTTAAAGCGAAAAGTTACCCACAACCAGCTGTACCAAATAGGCCCCTTGTATTCCTCCAGCAACTCTTTTTTTAAAACAACTGGACCTTAGGAGAGTGAACACCCGTGACCTCCAAAAATGTTCTCTGAGCATTCATGCACATTCAAGACATGGCATTCTGTGCTGGTAATGAATCCTCTGGGGCTTGACAGATTATCCTGACCACCTACTCTGGGGACAAGATGAAAATAAAGCAACCATTTACTATGGCATGCACACACACCAAGCCCAAAACACACACTAAGCCTTCAGGGGACAGAATTTGTGTTGGACTGCACTTATTTATTCAAGCAGCATATGAGTGTGCCTGTGTTTATGCATACATGCACACTCATGTTAATGTGCCAGTAGCTATACTTCTTGTGTCTGCAGTCTCACCATCTGTGCACGCAGGTACATCTGTGCCTGGCTGGCTGTGAGAGTGGGGTTGGATGGGCTACCCAGTAGAACAGCCTGCTGGGAAATACTTGTGGGAGTGGAACTGATGTTCTGGGCCCGGCTGATCAGCTGAGCTGCTGCTGGAGAGGTGGTCAGATTAATCTATGGGAAGAAATGAACAGCAAAACTAGCTTATACATTTCTAAACCTCCAAGGATATTTATACACCAGATTCTTCTTAACATCAGATGTAAAACACCCTTCATTTCCTAACATTTTTACTACTAAATGTGTTATCATGACAAAGTACAATCTCTCCAAATTATGTAATAGAGAAAGAGCAAAGCGGACAGAGCTGCTAGGATCCTGGTGCTAAAATCAGCTTAATTCCTGGACATTCTAATTGGGAAAAGATAACTTAAACAGGCTTTCAAGGAGGCAGACTCAACACTCAAAACTGAACTTACCGTAGCCTGAGTAGATCCTGTTTGCTGAGATGAAGTGCCATTTTGTGAAGAGCTTTGTCGTCCAGCAGCAATACTGGCCTATCACAAGTCAGAAGAGAGACAGGAAGGTACGAGAGAGAGTAATGTACAAATTCTGAAACATGTCTTGTAGCAGGTCAACAATGATGGAAATCCTTATTTGTAAACTGTGAGAATGAATTACACGTGTTGATTGTTTGCTGACCTGCTGTACAGCAGCCAGGCTCTGGAGCTGAGCTGTGCTGAGGCTGTGCTGCTGCTGGAGGGCTGCAGTTTGTAACATCAAATGCTGCTGCTGAGCAGCATACATCTGCTGCAGGTACTGTGCTGCTGTGTTAGGCTGTCTGTGTAACGCCTGCTGAAATACCTGCAAATTTAAAAGATGGTTGAGAGTTAAGTTTTAAATTTAAATGAGTGGGTGATTCATTTCTCTGCTCCATTCTCCCATTGCACATTTGCTTGAAGCCATCCACATCATTTACACTAAAATAAATGTCAAACTACATTCTACAATGCTGCCTGAAATTACACATATAATATATCCGCACATTTTAAAATGCCAGTGCTACCTCAGACTTTACCACTCAATAAAATAATAACAATAAAAAATAACAAGTATAAAACGTGTTGTCAAAGAAGCTGCCAGGAGAAAGAGAAGAGGCAATTGAAGGCAAATGAAGCTAGCATCAGCACTAACACTTTAGGATGAAGGAAAAGTTGTTACTGAGGTCATGCGTAGTTTCAGTTACTTGGGCATGTTTCCACAAAATTAATCCGAAAACACCAAACACAGACTAACCCAGAAACTTTGAAAACCATACATAATGAGCAGCATTTTATTCTTTGTCATCATGGTTACTACCATTTGTGTGGCAGAATAAATAAAACTGACAAAAAAAACTTTACTATATTTTGTATTCTTCAGTTTCAATTTTATTTAAAGCTTAAATAGGTGATAAACTTCAGCTGGCTGATCATATAGCTAGTCGAAAGAAAAATGGATCTGCAATGTTCCGAGCACAATGTGACACTTTAATAATGCAAGCTTTTTGATTATTAAAAATTATTACCGTATTATTTCCTTTTCTCTTATCATGACGAACTGAAAAATGATGAAGTGTTTGTTGGGACCAAAAAAAGACATTTGAAGACCTTGTGGTTGAAAATGTGAACTTGTCATGTCCTGGTGTTTCACAGAACCAATTGACTGTTTTCTTAATTAATCCATAATAAAAAAAAACGTTGTCAGCTGCAAAACATATCCAGTACCAGTTAACTGCAGTGGAATCACTTTGTATTAAGTATGAGTCTATTACATCATTGCAAATTAAGTGTCACGATCATCGGATCCAGAATATAAACAACTAGTTAGTGTTTTAAACCTGTGATCAGCACAAACACACAGATAATAGAACAGAGTCGCTCAGTGTCAACCAGAAAACTTTAAGCTAAACCGCTGCAATTACTAACAGCTCTTCTCACCCTTCACCTCTGCAATTGCCCTCTGCCATGTTGCCAAGTAACTAGAGAGGATGTTGACCTGTGATCCATGGTGTCACAAACCATCCGGACCCACACCTCACAGAATGACGGTAAAATTAGCAGAGGTGGAATACTTGCATATATTAAGTGCTCACTGACCATAAATGCTCAGAGGGCTGTTTGGTGACAGTAGTGTTTGCCTTTTAATTGTTATTGAGTCAAGTGCAAGAAAAGAAGGGCTCAATATAACAATAACCTTGCTGTCAAAGCATCACCACTAAAAGTTGAGTGGACCTTATTCAGAGAGACTAAGCCTGTGTAGAGGCTTATCCTGGGGTTAAAGGGTCAAGACCACTAAAGCACAGAAAGCATTCTTTCCTTCAGCTTGGACAGATCCTGTGAAATGACGACCCATTTGAGTTTCCTTCATCAGGATGACAAATGCCTCTTATTTCACTGAATTACTTCCAGGTGTAAGACAGACCATCAAACATAATTTTACACTAGAAAGTTGCACGTGGCTTTTTAAACACCAACAGAGGGCGGCAGAGCAAAGAAAGTATGCTAACCTATGTGCATCACTACATCACACACACACATGCTTGAACTTTGTATCAGGCTCTGAACAATTTCAATACAAGACTAAGACACTCACCTGCACCGTTTGTCGGTCAGGTATCCCACTGTAAACAGATATCTGAGGCACTGCCTGTCTTCCTGCTGCAGTAGTACTACTGGAACTACTACTAGTGTTACTACTATTGCTGCTACTACTATTACTATTGCTAGTGGAGGTGGTGGAAGTAGTAGCAGCAGTAGTGTTAGAGGTACTACTACTGATGACAGCCGTGGTGCCGGAGGAGGAGGAGGAGGAGGTGGTGGTGGTGGTGGTGCCGGCACTGCTGGCAGTGGAAGCAGGGGCCCCCGGCTCACTCTCCATGGTGCCCTCTGCTCGTCTCACCTTTGACCCCCGGCTCTTCTGAATAGCTCTCCTGTGCCTTGAAGAGAGAGAGAGAAAAAAAGTAGAGTACATGAGAAAAAGGGGACACCATAAACTTTCTTTGAACAGACACTGAAGAAATGAGTTTCAGGTTTCTCACATACAAGCAAAAAAGCAGCAGAATTGAGTAAAAGAAGCTTAAGTACATCTGAACACTGCAGATCAGAAACAGCAGAAGTAAAGTAAATGGAGGACCAGTAATGCACATAAAATATTAACGAAGTAATTAGCTGGTGAAAGCAAAAATGACTGCGAGCATTAGAGATAAATCATTTTGGCCTAATATTGTACCATAGGCCCTTTTAAATGAGCAAATGCAAAGTTGTCCATCAGTCTGTCAAAGTTTTTGTAACTAAAATGAAAAGACCCAAAAATAAATACAGCTGATTCAGATTTGTAATTTATACTGCCGGGAAGCAGAGTCTTTTTCAACTGATAATTCAAAATAACTGGCATCAACTTTAATGTCGTGTTAATTTAGCAAAAATGCCAACGTTTGACCAATAGCAACTATTTAGATGTGAATATTTGATGCTTTTGGAGGAGTGCCTCAAATTTCAACATTTCAACTTGGACTTATGGAAAATATAATGGGAGTTTGTTGCTATTTTCTGATTGTAGAGACCAAATGATTAGTCAGTCATCCAACAAAAATAATCTCCATCTTAGTTAATAACGTGATTAATTGTTAGCTGAACCCTTAAAGCATTTGAATGAATAAAGAACTGCATATATTTCACAATCATGGAAGAGATTCCTGACAAGAAGTATTTGCAAAACAATTTTGATAATTCATTCATCATTCCTAAGGACATATAGTAGTGTTTTTTATTAAAATAAACAGGACATTTCAAGATGTCTCTGACTCTGGCATAGAATTGCATTTTAAAAGTAATCATTATTTGCAGCTGTAAAAACACTGAAGTGAAAAAAATCATAGCTGGTGGTGTATTTAACTGAAATTGAAATAACAGAGGGCATGCTTTAAAGATGGACAACAAAAGCATCTGAAATCTGGATCCTTTTCAAGCTGATCAATCTGTCTGGTAAATCAGACAAAACTGGTGTTTCTTACACCGAGCGCCCGTTTTGAAACACACCAACATGGGAACACTAAGGTATGTTTCAGTAGCTTAACTTACTTGTATTTTGTTATTGTTGGTTTAAATACCTTAATATATTGTCTTTTGCTAGGATGTAAAATATATTAATAAATAAAGTATAATAAAGTATATTTCAAAGCTGTCTGTTGTTTCTGCTCCAAATCATGAATAAATCCATTTTCTTGTGTTGTAATTAAGCTGCTAACTTAGATGCATTTTATAAGTTGAGCCAAGTTGAAATTACTGTATATGTACAAGTCCTGAAATAAGTATACCGTCAACCAGGAGTTCACGCAAGTCAACCTGCTTAAATTACACCTCTGCTTTCCCAGAGAAAGATATGCCGTCATCCTGCACAACAGAAAATGAATGATTCTTTTCTTCTTTCACCAACAAATAAAACAGGAATAACAAATCTAAACTGAAGTGTCTGCTCAGATGAACAATCTTTGTGCTGCTTTAAGATCACAGACTAACTCAGGATCTGAAAGGTTGTATAATGTGTTGAAATATGTTTGGTTAGAGAAACACACAAACAATGCAAGAGCAGGATGACATTAGTGGCCACACGAAATTACATCTAAGCCAATGGAAATTTAATGTAAACAAGAATACGCATTTGGTAAAAGTTAACTGGGAAGGCTAACAAGATTAAAACCAAACCATGAGCAAAAAACCCTGTCATTCAACTTCAATATAAGTGAGTCTAAAATACACTTACTTGTTTAGAATACACTATATTGTAGCAGTACTTAGCCAATTTTAAAATCACATTTCTATCCCGTAATGTATCTCACATTTCCAAATCTATTTCTTCTCGTCAGTCATGAGCATAAGAACGTATGATTTAGGCCTCTTCTGTAAAAGCCTTTTTCAGATTGGTCCCCTGATGCTCTGCTATCCATTAGCACAGGGGGAAAAGGTTCAGAGATATGCAGGCAGATGAGATGGAGGGGGTTTCAGCATGGCAAGTGAAAAGATGTGACGAAGATGGGAGGAGAGAAAGCATCATTGCTTGATGGGTGCAAAAAGACAAAGCTTCAGAAGATGGATGTATAAAGTTCTGAAGACTTAAATTAAACTGAGCTTGAACAGAACAAGAGAAGAACCTCAATGTATAAATAAGGAGGTGGGATTAATCAGTGTGTGCTGGAGCTGAAAAAAAGAGACCAAAACAAGGTATGGAATTTCTAGCCTTGAGGTTAAAAGGTAATTCACATTAAGCTATGGTGGCAGTAAGTGAAAGAGAGCAAGTGAGGGGTGAAGGTTGAGTGAGCAGGTTGAGGACTTTAAATGGGTTGGAGTGGAAAGAGGGTGTGATGGAAGTAATTAAATAAGAAGCAATGCCGCCACCATGCCACAATTCTTAAGCTATTTCCTCCTCCTCCTCATTATTCTTTTGAACGGATTAGCAGCCAAAGAAAAGCTCTATAGCCCACTTAGCTACAAAGGAGACTTGGAAACAAACTGCAATCTCACTAAACCATATGCTATTCCTTAAAATGGCAAAACAGAACAGCCGCAAATAGGTCTAAAATGCTTGAGTAAACAAATCAGTGTGCACAAAGATGGAATTTAGGTTTGACTTTGGTTTGCAGAATTGAAAGAGTTCAAATAAAAACTTAAGATGTATGTCTCTGTAAGAGTGGCAAGAACAGCCAAATTAAGCAATAGAATTTTCAATAAGTAAAAGAAAATAAAATTTTAAAAAAAAGGTTAAACACAAAACCGGACAAATCTAAGAGTAAAAATCTCAGGTATAATTAGATGGAATTACACAAATAAAGGAATAGCACAAATAAAACTAGACTGAAAAGCAAACCCTGCCAAATCTCAGTGACATTACATGACTAAAAAGACAGAAAATTTATCGATAATAGTTATACAAACTAATGTGAAGTAATTTATTTTACAGTCAGCAGTATTGTAAAATAAATTATTTAAAATTGTCTATCTGAAGAATTGTGGCTCAAATCCAGTGAGGCAAAGTGGGTTTCTGGTTGTAAACAAAGCAGCACTGCTGCCAAAGCCTGCCTGCCTGTATGCTGTCATTAGCCTACATCCCAAGGTCTGCTTCCCATTGCCTCCCTATGTGTGGAGAGGGGAGGGAATCCCCTCTGGTAATGATGCCTTCAACCCCTGTCTCTCTGAGAGGAGTCACCCATCCATCAGTAAAGAGGTGCAATGAAGAACACCCCCACTCCAGTCCTAAGTCCTACTTCCACATCCATGTCTACAATCTGGCTTTGAATTGATTTCAGGAAAAGCCAAATATCCATGAAGAGTAGAAAAGTGTGTTTAGGAGCACATCAAAGAAGCACCAGCAGCCTGCAATACATTGCAAAGAGCTACTCAAGACCATAACTACACAATTTCAACTCTTTGTGCCACTAACAAGACAACATATTGATCTATCCATGTTGGCATTATAAGAACACAAGAACTGACTGTCAGATTTGTGTCTAGAGGATCTCCATAGCCAGCAGGACGATGAGAGCTGTTAAGAGACTGTCAGACAGACTGACTGTCTCTATAGAGCTTACATCACAGCAAAGAAGTGCAGGAGCTTCCATCAGTGTCTATCCTGCTGTCCGCATATAGGACAACTCTCATGACCCACATTAAAAATACCTCAAGAATGCATTTGTCCGCTGCACAAATCGATTGATGTGTGATAATGGCTTTAACAGCCAGAAGATCCACTGAGAAATGTGTGCCTGTGTGTATGTTTGTCTTTGCGTGTGTGTGTGTGTGTGTGTGTGTGTGTGTGTGTGTGTGTGTGTGTGTGTGTGTATGGCGGGGGGATACTCTGCTGCTGAGACAAAGCCCCCAAACCCTGGTGCTCCTACCTCTTCCGACACCCCCACCGCGATGCAGGGGTATGATGCCCCATCCCCCGGGAGCGTGCTGTCCTCCTGCAGGATGCTGCTGCTCTTTGTCTAACTGAGTGGCTGGCTGACTGAGTGAGCGTGTACAAGGGTGTTTCTGTGCTGTATCCAAGCCCCCAGACCCTCTTGTCTACCCCCAACACACAGCGAGCTCGTCGTCCCAGCATCAACACCGGAGTCCACCAACCAGGCCACGGCCTGCCTCCTGATTATGTGGTATCCTAGCGACAGCCAACGGGGTGCTTATGGAATCCCCGTGTAGAGCGGCATGCTGATTGGACAACAGGATCCTCTCTAATGAAGATGATGGTAATGATTTTACTCTGTTTTTCCCCTCCCCCTCTGATGCTGCCTGAATACTGAATTTTTTAAAGATGTATAAACCCCTTTAACATAGAATGTAATAATTATCACCTAAATTATTTTTGAACAGCTAGAAATCCAAGAAAATAAGGTATATTAAAAAGACAGCCCATAAATGGCACTTTTTATTTTGCTTAGACTAGATCTTGACAGTTTGTAACTAAAGGCTACATTTCCATTTCGGCACCTCAATTTTTACTGCAGATTCACAACACAGGTATTAAACCATTTATATGAAGTGCCATTTCCACAAATAGCAAGCAGCTTGACGTGGGCCATTTTGTATCATAACATTTGGGTAAGGACTGGAGCAATGGCTTGTATTCAGACTGAATATCTAGCCAATCATCTTACTAGCAGGACAGTAATCACCATCAATTTTATGACAAGACCGACACTAAGGTTAGAGAGTTAAAAAAAACAAACATGATCAGGTAACTACCCTGTTCTATGAGGTAAGCAAAATATTTAACAAAATTTACCCCAATCTTGCTTAAAATGGCACCATAAAAATCACAAACACAAGTAATGATATAAATCAGAATAAATGAGAGACATGGCAGCCCAAATCACAGCAGGAAAGCAACAAACCACCTATTCAAAGCAGTTATGGAAATGAAATGCAAAACAACAAGAACAGAAAATTGCAAAGCCCTCATAAAAGTGAAATGGGATAGCTTTGCCACTGAATCCAAACCTCTCTTTAATGACAGGAAAATTCATTTATGTGGAATAGGCTAGATATAACCAGAGGATAATAGCATACTTAAAGTCTGCCCCACCACATTAACACGCCACCCAACTGTCTGGCTGTATGAAATGTAGCCATTTGAGTCGTTTGCTGGCGCAATGTGGTATTGATTGGGGCCAACCATGCGTGAACCTCATTGATTATTATCTTCTCATTAGCATATAGATTAGCTGGCGGTGCAGCCAGAAATGCAAGCCTAGAGCCTCACACTTGGCTAAGAGAGCCATGCAGCGGGGGGGGGGGGGGGGGGGGGGGGGGGGGGGTGTCAAACCAAGAAGGAAAGACCAAGGATGGGGTGGCACAATTTAATACGAGCCATTTGATGATGGACCTCAAGATCTGAAAGTCAGAGACTCCAAACTGCAATCATAAACAAAGAATTTGCTAGGTAGGGAGGGTTAAAGGGTGGTCCAGCTCTGGGCTTCAATCAAACAAACCCCGCCTTTTGCTCAAAGGACATTGAAGCTCATTATCAATTTCAAGAACACTGATGCCTAACAAGCTCTTCTGAGGAGCAGTATAAAAATAAATGATCTAAGCATCATATGAGCCTTGTTTTAGGATTCTTACATCAAAGACTTTACCAGGCAATGCACTTAAAATTATGTTTGAACATCTCGAAAGAATCCATACTTATTAGGAGTCATCATTAAAGTTTGAAATGACAAAACAGCAAGTTATGAACTGCTGAACGATATGGACAAAAAAAACCCCAGACAATTCATTTAATGTAACAGTTCCTTAAAACAGCAAATCAGCTCATGCCTTAAAGGTTTGAACATATTCATTGACTGAGCTTGTCTATGTCCGTCTTCAATTATGTTTTTGTAAGGAGTGCCTACTTATTTCACACAAGGGACATGTAGCATCTGCCTACCAGACTGATTAATTTTTATGGACAGAGTTCAAGATGGTTAAGATGTTTTCAGAAAAAACACACTCTGAGGGGAAGGCTTGTCATCTTTTATTTATGCAAGGATTAACAGAGAATTACTTAATTTTGACAAGTAAATACTCTTCTAAGTCTTTTACTCTGTAGTTCAAGCATCTTAAATGGGATCCTTAGCTGTTTTTTTCTGTTGTGCATTAATGTAACCTGAGTTTTTTTTGGTTATTTGACTTGTTGGCCAGAGAAAACAAACAATCTAAAGACGGAACTGTTGAACATGGAAAAAAACTGTGGAACTAATTTTTCATTGGATTATTTAATGATGTAAAATATAAATTCCAGTTCAACTGTGCTCAATAAGTTGAACTATTCAGTCTGAAATATTGAAATCTTAACAGACAATAATCCATGCTGTCTAATATTGAGAGAGGCTGGCCGATGAATTCCAAATACTAAAGTCAGATTTTAGATCCTGCGCTCTACACAGCAGCATTTCCTTAGAGGACTCTTTGGTGATGGTTGGATCATCCCCCGAGGCTGCTGATTGTCAATAGGTCTTGTCCAAACAGAGTAAGCAGGGCAATACCATTGTGTAAGACAGAGATACCCTCTGATCCCGAGGCAAGATTGGTCGGCTACCCGTAATTGAGCCATCTGACTCAGTCGGACCTTGCCTTCCACAGCTGAGTAGACTAGCACAAAGAGACTCTGGCTACTTTCCAGGTTAAGTGTGTTGAGCGTGTGTGAGATTCCAGTACATGTAGCCTCATGCTGTGAAGATACAAAACACTTTCACTTGACTCTCCCGAGGGGCCCCTGCCCTTTTTCTGTTTAGTCTCATTTAGTGTGGCCTTAGCCTGTAAGGTGCAAAATGCTCCATTAGTTGCTAGTAAAATTGCTTGAATTGTTAATACCTCTCAAAATAAACCCGAGAGAGGCAGAACAAACGGCACAGAGACAGAGTACTGAGGAATGAAAGATTCTCCCTCTGATCTATAAATACCACACTTAAATAGTTCTGGCAAAGCTTACAGATTAGCAATATGCTTCAATCCAGACTTTTCAATCAAAGCAGTCTCCAAGGTATCGCTCTCAGGCGTCTTTTACAGCAAGAGAAAAAAAAAAATAGGTCAGGTATGAGCTAGGATGAGCAGCAGCACACAGAAATGTAGTACTGCACTGCCTTCATCTGAAACAACTTCTTTAAATTTGTATCAACGCCAGCAGTGGACTGGCTAGACATCAAAAGCACAACTTATCCAAAGGATAATGGAGAAGCCCCTTGCTCACTGAACTCATAATTTTCACGTAGTTTGGGGAGCTTAACCGCGTGTTTTTCCTTTATTACCTTTATGGACTAGATTACTGTGGCCAGAATGACACAGACTTGTGATTTTATGAGCTTAAAAAAATATGAAAATCTCTCTTTTTATTTGTACATTGCATTCTCAAAACAAGGATGCTACACTCTGACACAAAGCAATGATACATTCTTACACTGTGAAACATATTAAATAGGACACAAATGTCAACCTAATAATGTAAGTCTGGTCCCTTAAATAGATGCTGAATTGCAGCAGCCTTTGACCTTCTCTGATATGTTGTGAGATGTGTTGGCAGATTTTTGACAGTTACTATTTCAATCTAAAAGTAAAATGACTCAGATCATCAGACTCACAGATACATTCTTAGCACTGCCAGGTGCAGGTTGGTGCAGATAAATATGTCTAAAAATCCCTGCTTTAAATATGCCTGTACTGAAAAACTATACTACAGTTTCCAAGTCCCTACAATCACTCATGGACATAAGCAAACTACTTTGCCTTGTGAGTAGAAAATGTGATTTTTTTTTAAACATCTGTTCTTGTATTTCATCAGGTGGACATTTAAAAAGATTGTCTATGTATCGTGCTGACCATCAGTGATTAACACCAAGCTTTTTATGCTCCAAGGGCGTAGATAGATGTGGAGAAACAACTTCAAGACATCTAAGCATAAATGCCATTTCTAAAAAGACTAAAATACTCACAAAATTAAAGAACTACCTATGAAATCAGCCTATCATTTCAACTATGATCTTCATATGGATGACATTACTAATTTTCAGTAAGTAGTTTCTGATATAATGCACACTTACTGCTAAAATGTTTGTGACTACAAATGGAAGAGACTAGCTGTTGCTGTCAGAAGCACCTTAAACACATCTGGTGAGTCAAACCTAGGTATACCATTTTTGCATCAGAAAAAGATAAGTTGAATTTTGTTCAGTTAAATTTCATGCAGATTAAATACATCAGCTAGAGTAATCATGATTATCTCCACTTGAAGATGGTACAAGAAGCAAGTGACTGTAAAGTGGGTCTAGCTGAGGTAGCACTGGGGCCATCTCACATGTAAATGATCACGTCTAAACAAAACATGGGAACGATGTGTGGCTCTCCTTCTCTTGTGAAATAAACAAATCAGCCTTTTCATAACACTTGCATAAATAGCACAGAACAATAAATTTGAATAACCGCTTACTGCATCAGATCAAGTGTCAGGACTAAGAATGGAAGCAATTACACCTGGCAGATTTTTTCTGGGTATGGGATCTCAGGTTTTAAAAGGAATCATTCTATTCCATAATAACAGCTTTCCATGCTTTTAAGCAGATAAACCATCCATCTCTCTGCAATTAACCTCAGTAGCCTTAAAGAAAATCTACGAGCTTCTATGCTGAGCCAGCTGCTGCTTTATATTCTTAAAATAAGCAAATTACTGAGTATAATCCGACCCTCCTAAGTGCAGATCATGAAGAGGAGGTGTGCACCATAGCCAACCATTAAGTGCTCGGGAGCAGAGGTATCTATGGGCAAAACTGGCTTTATCTGAAGAATAGTAACATAGGCAAGGAAAGATAAACACAAGATTCATTGCAAGCTAAACATTTGCTACATTTTGAAATTCCTGGTGTTGCCGTGCAGTCCCTTACAGGTTTAGACCACTCATTTGTTTCACCCTATTGTATACCACCTTATGAAGTCACTGTCTTATCTAATTAGCTTTACAGAATGCTTCCTAATTAAGCACACAATAACCTTTAAACCAAAGTAAGTTAATGACAACATACTCTTTTCATTAACTGCCTGACCTTTTGAAAAATGATTAACATAGTTAAATAGAAAATCGACACATGTGAAAACTGTGTCCAGTTAAATTGACTAATAACAATAGCTGAAAACTAGCAGCTACAACTGCAGTGAGGAAAGTTCCCTGGCTTTGCAGATGTTTGGTGAAACCCACTCACTTGTGATTTTTTGGACAGATCATGGTGGTTGTTTTGTTTTGGGTAGATTTCCATTTAGAGCAACTCTGAGGTAAAAATCTGCTTAGTCATAAAAGAAAAAAGTTATCTGAATACACAGATTTTGTATATATAGAAACTCAACAGATACTGTATTTAGCATTTATATGCATTGTTTATTTATTGCCCTACTGGTTTTGTGATTCACGTGGAGTGGCTGCTGTATCACTGCCATTTCCCTTTGGGATTAAGCAAGTAGTTTACCCATCTCTGGGTGGTACTACTTCGAGGGGCCATTCTCAGTGATGACCTTCACTTGTCAAAATAACTAGCTCCTCCTCTGTGCCAAAGTTCATTGGTCATGACCAATGGTGCTAAAGTTCCTCAAGTAAGCTCCTAGTTAACTTTAGCCAACATTTTTGAAGTAATGACGCAAAGCTAACAAGAGAGGACGTTACTGCGGCCCAGAGGGTTACATTTAAACGTTTCGTTCTTGGGCTAATTTTCATTGAAGATGGCTAGTTTTTACCACTCCTGCAGGCACTGAATTCCATTACAAAAGCGGCTAATGTTAGTTCCTTTAGGGTTGTTGTCCTTCACCATTATGCTATTTTGTAACTCTATATGTTTACAGGCTTTGCAAACTAAACTTAGTCGTTAAACTAACACCAATGTTAGCAAGCAAGCTAGAAACAAATGCTGCTGCTTGCTGCTGCTTTGGGGCCCCGTGGAAACGTTAGCTTGTGCGACCGATGAACCTCACGCGTTCCGACGCACACAAACATCAACATGACCCTCTTACCGACCGTGACACCTCGATAAGCAAAGTATACGTCGCCTTACCGTCTTCGTGAAGCTCGAAGTCTTGCTCCTCTTTCTAGCCGCTCTTCCTCGGTGTTGCTCCTGATATCCTACACCATTTCTGGACGGTGGCTCGCTGCGCCCAACAGGCTCGGAGCAGAGCGGCGGCGGCGGCGGAGCGCAGTCGAGGTGGGCCGAAGCCACTCTTTTTCATTTGCATTCCAAACTGACAACGTGACGCAAAGCTGGCCAATGAGAAGCCAGTGTGATTGTATGGCCCCGCCCCTTTCCCTGTCAATCAACAGCCCCCACTCCTCCCTCCTCCATGCGCCTGTCAAGTGGTGACCACTGTCCTGATCTCCATGGTAACAACAGCAGCCTTTAACCCTTGCTCTGTGCTGTTTGCTCTGTAGCTCCACTAAAACTGTGCTTTTCACAGTGCAGCTCAGAGACATTAATACAAATTACAAATTACAAAGACTCCAGGGCAGAGCTTTAAAAATATTGTGCATCACTTCAAAATCAGAGTTCAGGACCCAGAAAGCAGCAGTCCTGGAGCCCCTGAAGCCCCTGGAGCCCTGGAGAGTAGAAATTCAGGGTTTTGTTCAAGTGTCCTTCAACTGATTGCAACTTTAGCAGCTTTCATACTGTCTCACTTGTAAGTGTGGAGCATTTTCGCTCAGCATTCTGAAGTAGTATGTTGCCCAAAGTTAACATTTCTCTGGTATTTCTGTGAAAAAAAATTAAGATAAGCCTTTTTTATCCCACAGGCAGGAAATTTGCAATACATAAAGTCAACACAAAATGCATTTTATAAATGATGATTTTATTTATTATGGAAAAAATTAGTATTCAAAGCTACCTGGCCCTGTATCAAAAGTAATTGCCCCCTAAACCTAATAACTGGATATTCCACCCTTAGCAGCAACAACTGAAATCAGTCGTTTTCTGTAATTGGCAATAAATCTTTCACATCTCTGTGGAAAGGTTTTGGCTCACCCTTTTTTGCAGAATTGTTTTAATTCAGCAACAGTTTCCAAGCATAAGTGACATTTTTAAGGTCATACCACAGCATTTCAGTCGGATTCAAGTCTGGACTTTGACTAGGTCACTCCAAAAACCTTCACTTTGTTGTTGTTTTTTAAAAAGCCATTTAGAAGTCATCTTGCTGCTGTGTTTTGGGTCGTTGTCCTGCTGCAGAACCCAAGCGTGTTTCAGCTTGAGGTCACAAACTGATGGTCAAACATCTCCTTCAGAATTTTCTGATAGAGAGCAGAATTCATGGTTCCATCGATTCAAGCCGTCCAGGTCCTGAAGCAGCAAAGCAGCCTTAGACCATCAGACTACAACTATCATGTTTGACTGTTTCCATGATGTTATTTTTCTGAAATGCTCTGTTACTTTTAAGGAAAATGTAACAAGACGCATGCCTTTCAAAAAGTTAAACTTTTGTCTCCTCAGTCCTGAGAATATTCTCCCAAAAGTCTTAGGGATAATTCAGATGTTTGTTTGCAAAAGAAAGACAAGCCTTTATGTTCTTTTTGGTCAGCAGTGGTCTTCGCCTTGGCACTCTGCCATGGAAGCCATTTTTGCCCAGTCTCTCGTCCTTATTGTTGAGTCATGAACACTGACGTTAACTGAGGCTAGGGAGGCCTGCAGTTCTTTACATGTTGTCCTGTGTTCCTTTGTGACCTCCTGGATGAGTTGTCTCTGTGCACTTGGAGTAAGTTTGGTACACCGGCCACTCCTGGCAAGGTTCACCACTGTTCTGTTTTTTCTCCATTTGTATATATTGGCTCTCACCGTGACTTGCTGGAGTCCTAAAGCTTTAGAAATGGCTTTATAACCCTTTCCAGACTGATGGATGTTTGTCACTTTATGTCTCAACTGTTGCTGAATTTCTTTGGATCTCGGTATTTTGTTGCAGCTTTTTGAGCTCTTTTGGCTGACTTCATTTTATCAGGCATGTTCTATTGATTGAACAGGTCTAGAGGTAATCAGGCTTGGATGTGGTCAATGAAACTGAACTCACTTCCAAAAAAATGTGACTAGACACAGTTAATTCATGATTTAACAAGGGGGGCAATCACCTTTTCTCTTAGGGCCAGGTAGGTTTGGATAGCTTTTTCCCTGAAAACATGAAATCATCATTTAACAACTGCATTTTCTGTTTTCCTTGGTTACGTTTGTCTCATATTTAAATTTGTTTGATGGTCTTAACCATTTAAGTGGGGAAAATATTTAAAAAATAAGAATTTGAGAAGGGGGCAAATACTTTTTCAGGGCACTGTATATGAATGAGCAAAAGATTGTTCTGTTCAATCTATGGATTTTGGTTAGATTTTCTTATCAATATTAAGTTGCATAAAAACATTTGCTAATATGTTCAGTTGCAGAAAATAAATTGAGGAATGCAAGAAAGTAACACAAAATAAAAGATCTTACTACCTGTTTTAGATGCAGTAAGTTGTTGATGATGTTGCTGACACATATTTTCAATGAAAACCACACACACTAGACATTTTCTGTTTCTAACTCCAGATTCTCAAACTGATGCAAAGGTTTCTGATGCCAGAAATGCTGTGATGAATCCAATTTCCCAACAACTTTCGTGACATTTTTCAGTTTCTTAAAATTCTCTTCTTGTTCAGTGTGGTTGTCTTCACTGTCTCTATCAGGTCTTACATTTTTCATACTGTGCAAAACCACATTGTACAAGCACTGAATCTGTAATGTGCACCTACATAGAAATGACCCGGCATGGTAATAAAATGGACAGCAATGAATTTGTGATGTTTCAGTGAGTCGCTATTGTGTTGCCTGCAATATGAGGAGGGAATGCATTCATCCCCCTGCAAATACTGAATAATTTATCAGAATATGACTTATTTGGTTGGCCCCTGAGTTAATTATCTGGTCTTTCATAGCTCCCTTGATACCTTGCTCACAGCATCAATATGAACATAGTATCATTTCAATCCCCAAAGACATGCTATGGGCCAGCAGTCAGGCTGATGTGTGACATTAATGTTTTAGCAGTGGACTCAAACACTAATCTGCTGAAGTGGAACATACCTTCAGAGTGATTCTTCCACAGCATCACAGACCAGATGTAATGGTGTGCAGGTAATGCTTGAGACTCTTTATGGAATATTTATGTGGGCTATTGGTCGTATTAACAGTCAAATGTTTGTGTGCTTCCATAGTGCTGCTCACGGCTTTTAAACACAACCATGAATGATAGACTGAAAAACTTTAAAACTGCTCCACCATGACAGAGATTGCAGGGTTCTAGATAAACACACTCTTGTGTTGTTGTTTTTCTTTCTTTCAGTGGTGGAAGAAATGTTCCAAACACAATTTTTGACTATTTTGTGGTTGGTAGTGCAAGCTTTTTTTGTGGAAATGATTCATGCACAAATGTGTACCAAGTCCTTTAAGTATTTATTATTTTAAGCCAAAACCACAAACAGGGATGTGGTTTTGGCTTAAATTATTGCTGCTTAGGCATAAATACCCAAATAAACCCTGTCAGCCTCTTAGATCACATAACAATAGAGTCAAAACAAAACATGGACCAGCTGCATTAGTTACAGAGTTCTGTTCCACTTGGCTGGAACAGAGGAATGTAAAACTTATCCATTTCTAATGTTTTAAAACTAGATTTTAAACTTACATTTTAACAAGTCTGCAGTTCCTTTGTCTTCTATTAAACCTTTCAGTTTCTGTACAAAATAATATTTTTGTATGCTACAAGTCTTATTAATGTCCCATTTGCTTTTAATTCTTGAGGAGTTGCAGTCAGTGAATGAGTTTCAGTTGCAGCCCTGATTTTTCTCTCCACAGCATCAAACATCACGTCTGTTTTAAATAACTCCATCCGTTGTCTATATACCAATTAAACTTCATTAGAGTCGCGGGAAGCTGGAGTCTATCCCAGCTGACTTAGCATATGACGCAGGGGACACCCTGGATAGGTCACCAGTCTATCACAGAGCTACATACAGAGACAAACAATCACATTCAAATGCACACAATTTAGAATTACTAATTAATCTCAGCATGATTTTGAACTGTGGAAGCTGGAGTACCCGGAGAAAACCCACGCTGCACAGGAAGAACATCCAAACTCCAAGCAGAAAGATGGAAGGGTGGGACACGAACAGAGGATTTTCTAGCTGCAAGGCGAAAGCGCTAACCACCGAACCACTGTGCAGCCCATGGTAAATAATTACCATCTTTACTGCAGCTAAGACTGGCGCATTTGAAAAGCTCTCCATATAAGATAATGTAGCTGTATCATTCAGAGTGGCTTGAGGTAAAACTAAAAATTCTCCTTTAAAAGTCATATTGGACCAGTTTGTTTCTGAGACACATAATGACTTCATTACATTATAAATCAGGTGATGCTGTAGAGTGAAGAGGACCCCGTAAGAAAACATTTAACTGTCTATGGCAGAAGTGAAACGGCTTCAACAAAAGGGTAAAATGATAGCAGTTATTGCACAACATGGACTTTTACCTCAGAATGGTGCTGCTGTGAAAGGCTCCAGATGACACCATGGTAAGAAACATTTCTGAACATTTGTCCTCTGCTTTATACAGGCAGTATATGGCCACCTAATAACGATGTCTCAAAGAAATTAATTAAAATGATCTGAACTTGAAATGAATATCAAAAGTATGCTGTTGGAGTATATTGTACACACAAATGTTACATTATTTACCTCTGTTAAATATGATCAAACATCACATTAGAGAGAGGAGAGAAAATCGGGCATTTGATTGTTGTAGGAAGTTCTTGGTAAATGGACTTGCTCTTATATAGCGCTTTTCTACTCATCAGAGTTTTTACAACAATTGCTCCCATTCACCCAGACACACACTAATGTGCAGGTTGCTAATCAACCTGCAACATCAGTCAGTATGCATTCATACACCAGTGAAACAGTCACTGGTAGGCAATTCAGGGTTCAGAATCTTGCCCAAGGAAACTTCGGCATGCAGCACATGACTAGACGAGAGCGGGAATTGAACTACTGACCCTTCAATCATTGGACGACCCACCGCCACCCCCGCCCCACAGCCATCTTGATGGTTTCTACTGGAAACATTATGTCCTATGAACCTCATTTGGATAGTTACATTCTCTGTTATCATCATGTGCCACTAATGTTTACTGAGTTGTAAGAGATGTTTAGGAGACTGACATGTATAGATGTTCAGTGTCTGGTAAAGAGTTTACAGAGGGGTAGAAATAGTCTACTGCACAGAATTTCACTTGCAATCAGGGCTAAAGTCATATTAATTTGCCAGAGGTTTAATCAATATCAAAATAACTGTCTTGACCTGATGAGTCACTTTCTGTATCATGTCTGATTTCATTCAATATATCAGTTATTCTAAAAATTTTCCCAACTTACTCATAATTTACTTTGTCCCTTATGATGTTGCAACTTTGTACAAACAGTACAAACTACACTTTTGAGAGATTCTGGGCAGAAGTTATTGCTATGTTTAGACAGGCACCACAAATGACATCACCTACAGGACGAGACATCAGGACACGAGACAGGTGTGAGATACGAGGCCGATATTTGAGGATTGTTATTTAATTTTTCATCCACAAGGGGGAGCCATAAGGTTAGCAGTCTGCAGAGGAATTTCTGAACTCAGTCTCAGGAACACACTCACAGTCACAACTCTAACACACCTAACTACACTAGAACAACTGTTAAAGACTGTTTAATTTTGAATTTTAATTCATTTTGAAAGTAGCAGAGAGTGTGTGTTTGTAAATGTGCAAAACCTTTTGTTTCAAAAGAGGGATTGAAAGAATTCCATGAATATCTGCGAAATAAAGGTTCTAACCCTTCCAGTTATGCTCAGTTCAGCTTTAAATCTGCAATGGTTTGTGAGAATTCTTTCCTTACTTGTCATCAGTCTTGTAAAAGGTGTTTAAAATAGCATTCAGGAACTAATTGTTCCCCTTAAACAATGAAAATTCCTGAAGTCAAAGGCTGTGTGTGGTCGCTTCCTCTCTGGTCAGTCCTGTTGTGTTTGCTTTTATAATTTTCTTCAAAGACGCTCCAAACCACCACCCTGAATCCTTTTTGTTCTGTATTTTTCTGCATGAAAGAGCTTGGGAATGACGATAGAGAGGCCTCCACCATCAAAGTTTGCTTATTAGTTCAAGAATTACTTAGATTTCTTGTCATTGTTTTGTAGTTCTCCGATTTGTCTCACTGTTGTTTGTACAACACGGATGACTATTGTGAGGAAGGATATTTAGTCTGATTCAGTCCCAGCAGACATCCCGTCCCTGTTGCAGATAAACTTCACAAATAAAAGCTTTAGGGATTACGAGCATCCTGTACTTTGACCTCTGCGTTGAACGTCTTAATCATGGTGTGCTTGCATCACTATTAGCAGTGATTACACTTATTCACAAGTGGTGTTAGGTAATCAGAAACCCTGCATGAAGCAAGAACATATAAGGGGGGCCAGCTGTCTACTTTCTCCTACTGATGTACCTGAGGACTAAAAATGACCTTTTGACCCTTCCGGTTACTGATCTTGATGCGAGAGAATGAATTAAGATTCCTGGAAAATGTTTAAAAGGATTTCCTCTTCATAATGTCATTTTCTGCTCTCTCCTACTTGTACTCGAGCAGCTGCATACCTTCTACTTGCATTTATTTTTTTCATAACACCATGTGATTCTTTAAAGTGGCATTAGCGTCAGTGCAGGCAGTGGAGTTATAGCAGCTTAAAGTGCCGCTGCCTCCACTGTAGAAACTGAATGGCAGAAAACATGGAGCACACTCATTACTTCAATTCTCGCACACCCGATCAGAATAATAGGATTTTTGCCATCAACATTACGACATGCTGGGTAGTGTGCAGTGATGTGTGAGGAAGAACAAGGGTCCAGTGTTTTGCAGGGTTTTCACTGCCAGTGAATGGCCCATCAACTGTTTGTGTACTGTAGCTGCCCATGCCCGTGTCTTGCCTTTTGGCTTGGCTTACTCTCATCGTTTTCCACTCAGTTGTCAGCATATTATAAATGAAAAATAAATATGGTCATATTAGTTCCCTAAAAAATCAGCTAATACTGAAATATAAAGATAGATCAACAAAGATTACAACATCTAAAATGCTAAATAATACTATGATTAGTTCACAACCTGTACTGGAAGTTATCTATTTGTCTGGGACGAAAGTAACATCCAAAGCTATTATTAAGTAATTATAGTAATTCCTCTCTCCTGCATTCCTGCCTCCCTCAGTGGTTCATTTGCAGGAAGCAATTTATTCTTGTGGTGTAGACTGGTATTGAATATGTTCTGTTCCTGTTCTTTCAAACAGGTGATAAAATGCTCTCATTTGTCCTGTGAAAATGGTTTTATATACAGTGCCTTGTGAAAGTATTCGGCCCCCTTGAACTTTTCAACCTTTCGCCACATTTCAGGCTTCAAACATAAAGATATAAAATTTTAATTTTTTGTCAAGAATCAACAACAAGTGGGACACAATCGTGAAGTAGAATGAAATTTATTGGCTATTTTATACTTTTTTAACAAATATAAACCTGAAAAGTGGGGCGTGCAATATTATTCGGCCCCCTTGCATTAATACTTTGTAGCGCCACCTTTTGCTGCAATTACAGCTGCAAGTCGCTTGGGGTATGTCTCTAAGTTTTGCACATTGAGAGACTGAAATTCTTGCCCATTCTTCCTTGCAAAACAGCTCAAGCTCAGTGAGGTTGGATGGAGAGGGTTTGTGAACAGCAGTCTTCAGCTCTGCCCACAGATTCTCGATTGGATTCAGGTCTGGACTTTGACTTGGCCATTCTAACACCTGGATACGTTTATTTGTGAACCATTCCATTGTAGATTTGGCTTTATGTTTTGGATCATTGTCCTGTTGGAAGATAAATCTCCGTCCCAGTCTCAGGTCTTTTGCAGAGTCCAACAGGTTTTCTTCCAGAATGGTCCTGTATTTGGCTTCATTCATCTTCCCATCAATTTGAACCATCTTCCCTGTCCCTGCTGAAGAAAAGCAGGCCCAAACCATGAGGCTGCCACCACCATGTTTGACAGTGGGGATGGTGTGTTCAGGGTGATGAGCTGTGTTGCTTTCACGCCAAACATATCGTTTTGCATTGTGGCCAAAAACTTTGATTTTGGTTTCATCTGACCAGAGCACCTTCTTCCACATGTTTGGTGTGTCTCCCAGGTGGCTTGTGGCAAACTTTAAACGAGACTTTTTATGGATATCTTTGAGAAATGGCTTTCTTCTTGCCACTCTTCCATAAAGGCCAGATTTGTGCAGTGTACGACTGATTGTTGTCCTATGGACAGACTCTCCCACCTCAGCTGTAGATCTCTGCAGTTCATCCAGAGTGATCATGGGCCTCTTGGCTGCATCTCTGATCAGTCTTCTCCTTGTTCCAGGTGAAAGTTTAGAGGGACGGCCGGGTCCTGGTAGATTTGCAGTGGTCTGATACTCCTTCCATTTCAATATGATTGCTTGCACAGTGCTCCTTGAGATGTTTAAAGCTTGGGAAATCTTTTTGTATCCAAATCCAGCTTTAAACTTCTCCACAACAGTATCTCGGACCTGCCTGGTGTGTTCCTTGGTCTTCATGATGCTCTCTGCACTTTAAACAGAACCCTGAGACTATCACAGAGCAGGTGCATTTATACGGAGACTTGATTACACACAGGTGGATTCTATTTATCATCATCAGTCATTTAGGACAACACTGGATCATTCAGAGATCCTCACTGAACTTCTGGAGTGAGTTTGCTGCACTGAAAGTAAAGGGGCCGAATAATATTGCACACCCCACTTTTCAGGTTTATATTTGTTAAAAAAGTTTAAAATATCCAATAAATTTCATTCCACTTCACGATTGTGTCCCAATTGTTGTTGATTCTTGACAAAAAATTAAAATTTTATATCTTTATGTTTGAAGCCTGAAATGTGGCGAAAGGTTGAAAAGTTCAAGGAGGCCGAATACTTTCACAAGGCACTGTATATGTGCATGCTATGTTGTGAAAATATTTTTTCCTAGTGGGAAAAACAAGGCGAACTGGATGATTAACACAAACCAAAAAAAAAAATGAAAAAGAAAAGATACAGGCAAATCATGAAGTGAAAATGCTTATTTTTCTCTCGCAGGATAACATTTATTCATTGTATATGTCTTAAAGTTCAATTACAAATGGATGGTGTTTTGGTTAGAGGGGAAAGATTGAAAGATTGATGAAAATAGTTTAGCAGTTGCTAGGCTGGTTATTCACATCGATAAAAAAATGCTGAAAGTAGGTCAATTTTTTTCTTTTTTTTTCTATGCAAGGTTGTGTGTGGGGGCTGCTCAGTGGAGTAGTGGTTAGCACTTTCACCTTGCAGCAAGAAGATCCTGGTTTGAATCCCAGGGTGGGCCTGGGATCTTTCTGCATGGAGTTTGCATGTTCTCCCTGTGCATGCGTGGGTTTTCTCCGGGTACTCTGGCTTCCTCCCACAGTCCAAAAATATGCTGAGGTTAATTGACTATTCTAAATTGCCCGTAGGTGTGAATGTGAGTGTGACTGTTCGTCTGTATATGTATCCCTGTGACAGACTGGTGACCTGTCCAGGGTGTCCCCTGCCTTTGCCCGAGTCAGCTGGGATAGGCTCCAGCACCCCCGCGACCCTAGTGAGGATAAAGCGAGGTATAGAGAATGGATGGAAGGTTGTGTGTCACACTGTGAGATCGCTCAGAATTTACTGAGGGAGTGAACGTCAATAAAAAGCATCCTGGTTCAAGTTGCACAGAACTAAATGACAGCTGAAAAAAATCTTGGCTGTCTGAATGTTGACATTTTAAAAGGAGATATATTTGCTTTGTGGGTGATTGTCACCACTGGTAATGAAGTTACCTCTCAAAGGCAAGACTTTCATAATCTAGTTTGTTTATTACTGCTATATCCAGGCATCATTTTTTAAAACCATCTTGCAAAAAAAAAAAGAATTGAAAAGAAAATTGTAGGACAAAAGTAAAGAGATGGTGCTTACATAAATGCAAAAAAGCTACAATTCTTATTGATTTTCTTGTGTGCGTGTGTGTGTGTGTGTGTGTGTGTGTGTGTGTGTGTGTGTGTGTGTGTGTGTGTGTGTGTGTGTGTGTGTGTGTGTGTGAGTATTTGAGGTTAACTGAGGTGATCTGGGACAGCGTAGGCGGAGTCAAAGAGCTGCTCAGTGCTACCAGACATGATACAGTGGTTTGACCTACATTGAAGCATGATTTTTTTACCTAAGAAACTTCCTCAGAAAAGTTGAAAAAAAAATGGTGACAAAAGGTTTGTTTACAGTATGTTTAACCTGCTGCAGGTTGCAGAGTGTAATGCAGCATGCCTGGCTGCACGCACACATTTTCTGTTTCCAGTATGTCTGTGTAAGAGCTGGCTGAGGGTTTAAACCACAGTGGCTTGTGATCTGAGGCAGAATGTAAAAAGAATTTTTAGCATGCTGCAGTCTGTGACTCAGATAGAAAGAATGAGAGAGTGTGGATGAGACCCAGAGCACGTCTGCCATGACCAGCTGAGAGAACTAAAAATAAAACGGAAATAAAGTGGTATGTGAGTCAGGTTTTTGCTTATTTCTGATGAACTACTACACTTCTTCAGAATTAGAGGCATATGTCGTCATGTATTATCACAAAATAACATACAAATTATTGTTCTTGAAGCACAGGTCACTAACATCTTAACTAGGGTTTACTTTTACCTGAATTAAACCAAACTAACCTAAATGAAATTAAAACTCAGTGCAATTTACACAAAGGGAACAGGAAAGGTAAAGGAACTGGAGGAACTGGATATAAGTTGATGGTTTTACAATTCATTGTGTGAGTCAGCAGATCAAATAAAGCCGCACAAATAATAGAGACAACTGCATATAGTTCAGCTGTATTTTATGCCTGACTGACTGATTCACTCTGTCTTTACCATTTTTGTCAAGCCAGTGTGAGTGATGGAAACTGCAAACAGAAAGAGAAATGAAGGTAAGTAAGTGGCTAAAGGATAAAAACTCAAGTAGAGATGAAGAGGTTTAAGAGCAACCAGGAACACTAGAGATGAGTAGGAAACACAGTGTGTCATAGTCACATGCCAGAGAGAGAGGCTGAACCAGTGTGGTCCTGAATGGGCCGGCTGCTCCAACACTCCTTCCTTAAATGTAGTGTTTTAATAATGCATAGCCATTCTGAAAGCAACAGCCACACTCAGGTTTCCCTTGTAGTTCCTGTGAGCTCACATTTACTCACCACCTCATTTGATCACAAAATGCAATCACAGAGAAAGATAGCTGTACGACCCCAGGCCAGACAATGTCAAATTTAATATAGATTTGTACTGAGTGGAAAATTCTTAAGGGATAATTCTGGTTTGATGAAGTTTAACACTGTGGTTTGTTTCAGAGATCTGGGAAAGTCACTACAAATTAGTCATAGTAGGCAAGAAATGTGCAGTCATACACTTAGTGTAGTTGTTTAAAAAGATGATGTAAACTTTATTTTGAGGTAAAACTGAAAGGTAACCTGACTCAGATGTTGATCAGAAACTGTTAAATCAGTGAGTTTGCACTACAACGGTCATCATTTAGCAGTTTTTATTTTTTTAAATAACTGTGGCTAACCCAGTGGTTTGTTTACAACTTTGTGATCATCTGGCCCCTTATGTTTTTTAACCTGTTTACATTTTTCTCCCCAGCAAACAACTTGGTGAAGAGTTATTATTGGTGGAATGGAAGGATTTCAAAAGCGTGAAAGTGAGATCCAAGGATAATTACCACCTGAGGCATCCCTAAACAACCTGAGGTCTTGGAGAGACATCATTCATCTTATTCTAGGAGAAGGTTGTGTCCTTAAGGAGTTGTGTTTGTGAGGCAATGTGGGCTGAACTTGGAGCCATCTGTGATGAACTGCTTACAACTTGTTTACAAGGTCATGGTGGCGCTGTCTCACAGGGGAGAAGAGAATATCATTATATACAGACCTGATCAAAATCTTAAGACCAGTTGAAAAATTGCTAGAATTTATCTTTTGCACATTTGGATCTTAATGAGGTTTTAAGTAGAGCTACAATATGCAAAAGCAAGAAGGGGGAGTGTGACAAAAAGCACTTTGAAAAAGTAATTTATTGAAAACAACAAGTAAACTGAAATAGGCTGTTTATCAGCTGATCAAAAGTTTAAGACCATCGCTCAAAAAATTACAAAAAACTCTCCAAACAGAACAAAAAATTTTCTCAGTAGGACTCAGTAATGAGTAGCTCCACCGTTCTTGTTAATCACTTCAGAAATTCGTTTGGGCATGCTTGAGGCGAGTGTTTCCAGGAAGCTTTTGGGAACATTGCTCCAAGTGGTGAAGATGGCTTCAC
This sequence comes from Acanthochromis polyacanthus, assembly GCF_021347895.1. NCBI lineage: Eukaryota > Metazoa > Chordata > Actinopteri > Pomacentridae > Acanthochromis > Acanthochromis polyacanthus. Next base: position 35,875,178 of record NC_067117.1, on the reverse strand, counting down.
GAAGGGCATCAACTGTCTGGAACTGATGGTCATTTTGAGGTGTTTTCGTGGTTGCCGTGGTGGTGCAAAGGTGAAGGCTAGGAAGTGGAGATATACGCCCTTTCTTCAATCAGTCATCATGGGAAACGTCAACTCTTTGCCAAACAAAAGTGACAAGCTGGAGACATTGGTGATGACTGAAAACATACCGTGAGTGCAGTCTCCTGTGTTTTACTGAGGCCTGGCTGAATCAAAACAACTCAGACTCAACAGTGGATTTACCTGGCTTCACTCATTAGGTCAGACCGAGATGCTAAAGCTAGTGGCAAGAAGAAAGGAGGAGGTCTGGCTTCATTTGTTAACCAGAGATGGTGTGGCTATAACTGTTAAGGAGAAATTGTGTTGTCCAGATATTGAACCGCTGGCAGTTGCTCTTCAGCCATATTATGTTCCAAGGGAGTTCAGTCATATCATAACAATACTTGTATACATTCCAGCCAAAATCAACTGACCTGGTTCCGTGTGATGTTTTGCATGATACTGTTGCTAGGATACAGACTCAACATCCCGAGGCACTTGTAATAATATCAGGAGATTTCAGTTATGTCAGCTTCTCCTCTCACCTAATTGGATATACAGAGTTTGTTAACTGCCCTACCAGAGAGAATAAAACCTGCTGTATACCTGCTGTATGCCAATGTCAAAGAAGCTTACAGAGCTACTGCCTTACCACCACTGGGCAGGTCAAATCATAACTTGGTTTATCTGCAGACCTGTTACAAACCTTGTGTGCTGAGACAGCCTACAACTAAAATCAAAATCAGAAGATGGACTCCTCAAGCTGGGGAAGCTCTGAGGGACTGCTTTGGATCAACAGACTGGAATGTGCTTCTGGAAACAGACGAGGACAGTATGAACATTGACTTACAAGTTCGTTGTTTTACTGAGTACATCAACTTCTGTAGAGACGCAGTCATACCTGCAAAGACTGTTCGCTGTTTCCCCAATAACAAACCCTGGATCACAAGTGACGTAAAGGCAATCCTCAACCAGAAAAAACAAGCTTTTAGAGATGGTGACAAAGAAGGCCTCAAAGATTTACAATATGAATTGAAGAGGAGACTGAAGATGGCAAAGATGGAATACAACAATAATTAAGAGGAATTTTCAACACAGTAACATCCGTGATGTGTGGAGAGGAATCAGTACCATCTTTGGACACAGCAATAAAAAGAAAAGGGAACCAGTAGTGGGTGATGTGTAAAGGGCTGATCAACTCAACTTGTTCTTCAACAGATTTGACACTGGACACACCTACTTCCACTGCTGCTCCTCTTTCTCCTCCTCAAAGTATGAAAATCCCCACTATAGCTCCTTCTCCTACACATGTCTTCACAGCTGCAGCCACTTCTGTTTCAGCACCTGTATCCTTCTCTGTCACAGAGACAGGGGTTATCTTAGGGCTTGGGAGACTTTGCTCTGGGAAGGCAGCTAGCCCAGATGGTGTGTGTTCAAGACTGCTTAAAGACTGTGCTGCACAACTGTGTCAACCTCTCCACAGGATCTTCAACCTGAGTCTACAGCTGGGGTGGGTGCCTGTTCTATGGAAAACATCCTGTATTGTACCGGTACCAAAAATCAAATGTCCGGCTGAACTAAATGATTACAGACCTATTGCTCTAACCTCACACATCATGAAAACTCTGGAGCAGCTGATTCTATGCCTACTGAGGCTTGGGGTCAAAGACAAACTCAATTCCCTGCAGTTTGCATACAAAGAACACATTGGAGTGGCTGATGCGATCCTCTTCATGCTTCACCGTGCCCTGTCTCATCTGGAGGAACCTGGAGTTTATGTGAGAATCATGTTCTTTGATTTTTCAAATGCATTCAACTCCATCCAACCCACCATTCTCAAAGACAACCTCACAGAGATGGGAGTGGATCCTTCCTGTGTTTCTTAGATCGTAGGTTACCGGACAGGAAGGCCACAGTTTGTCAGGCTGGGGAACTGTGTTTCTGGGACAATGATGAGCAGTACTGGGGCTCCACAAGGAACAGTCCTGGCTCCATTCCTGTTTACTGTATACATCTGACTTCAAATACAGCACTGAGCCCTGTCACATTCAGAAATACTCTGATGACACTGCCAACGTGGCATGCACACTATATTGCCAAAAGTATTTGTTACAATCACTTCTATGGCCACAGGTGTATAAAATCAAGCACCTAGGCATGCAGACTGCTTTTACAAACATTTGTGAAAGAATGGGTCGCTCTCAGGAGCTCAGTGAATTCCAGCATGGAACTGTGATAGGATGCCACCTGTGCAACAAATCCAGTCATGACATTTCCTCGCTCCTAAATATTCCAATCAACTGCCAGTTGTACTATAAGAAAGTGGAAGTGTGTGGGAACGACAGCAACTCAGCCACCAAATGGTAGGCCATGTAAACTGACGGAGCAGGCTCAGCGGATGCTGAGGCACATAGTGGAAAGAGGTCACCACCTTTCTGCAGAGTCAATCGCTACAGACCTTCAAACTTCATGTGGTCTTCAGATTAGCTCAAGTGCTTCAGCAGAGAGCTTCATAGAATGGGTTTCCATGGCCGAGCAGCTGCATCCAAGTGTGGCAATGCTACGAGGGTTAAATGTGTTTTGGTTAGCTACCAAAGGTCCGACAACACCACCTGGGGGAATTTCACCCCCAGGAAATCTGGTTAGAGAGAAAAGGTCACACAGGTACGAGCAAACAACAGAGACAGATGTGATTCCATGTATACAAAAATAGAATTTATTAATCCTAAAAAAAAGGATAACAACCGCAATTAAAATCCCTTTAGTGGCAATGGCAATAAGTAATTTGGGGCGGCATAGCTCAGTGGGTAGAGTGGCCGTCTCACAACCGGAGGGTTGTGGTTCGATCCCCCAGCCCTTCATGCTCATGTCGAGGTGTCCCTGAGCAAGGCACCTAACCCCTAATTGCTCCTGATGGGTTGTGGTTAGTGCCTTGCATGGCAGCTCCTGCCATCAGTGTGTGTGAATGGGTGAATGTGATGTATCATGTAAAGCGCTATATAAATACAACCATTTAATTTAATAGTCAGTGGCACAATATCCCATGATCCTCAGAGATTAAGTTAGCTACTCAAAACAAATATGAACACCAGGTACAGATCTGAGGGCTTAACAGGCCGAGATGGCTAACTGATGGGGAAGGAGAAGGATCCTTACCCTTTTTTTTCCCCACACGTGGAAAAAAAACAAACCAATGACAAACACCAAGTGCACTACTGTACAGGAAGTGAAGGGACCACCACCACCGGGGATCAGTCAGCCCCTCGCCACACTGGCCCAACAGCTCCTGTCCAAAGAAGATGCAAACAGTTAGTCACAGCAGAGGAGCCAATAATACATAAAGACATCTGAAACCACCCCGACACCACACTATGCTGGACCCAGGAGGTCGTCACTAGGGCCAATTGTGTCACTTCAATAAGGGAGAAACAAAATCCACAAAATCAAAAACAGATAATTAAATAACTAAACCCAGGATTACAAGAAATAAATGATAAGTGAACAATAAATAATCCCAAGATCTGTAAACAATAAAACCTAACAACAATAATAATACAAAGAAATAAACATTACATTGGCTGAAAGGGAACAGTCTGCCCAGTGCAGCCTCCAAATGTGCCAGGCAGCAGGCACACACAAAAAGATTGGGATTTAAAAACAGTGTCAATAAAAACAACTGCAGTTGAGCAGAGAGCTTGCTGAGGTGAACCCACAGACAGAACAGCAGTAGTGCAGCGGCCCGTTTCAGAGGTGGAACCACCCGTCAGTGAAGGCACAGCTTCCCATACAGCAGGTCAGGACGCCGCAACAGAACGCAGCCCAATAACTGCCAACAGCAATCAAACCAGAGTCATATTTCATATACAACCCATAGAAGCGCATAAAGCGCCAGACAGGAGCAAGCAAGCTTACCTCATGAATCCAACGCAGCGCGCTGATTACGCACGGCTCCAAGACCAGGAGCGCCCAACTCCCAACCTTCAGCCAAGGTACCAGCCGACTTGGCTAAAAGCAGATCAGACACAGCACGAACGTCGCTTGGGGACGCAGTGACCACGTCAGAACAAACCTTCAAGAGTGAACGAAAGGAGCTCGCCAGCCAGCATCTCAAGGCAGCCGCGTGGATCCAACACATCAGCGCTACACCACGCTGCCGATGCGGCACTCATGCTCCAGGAAGAGGTGAGGATGCATATGCAGAACTCACCACCCTCTCCCAGATATAACTTGGCGACGCCGCCCAGTAATCAAGGTGCAATAAGAAGATTGCTCCCAGCCCAGCTGCATTCAGTGACCAGGGTTGCCAGGAGAACGATACTTGTTGGACTGCATTGTGCCAAGTGTAAAGTTTGGTGGAGGGGGGATTATGATGTGGGCTTGTTTTTCAGGAGCTGGGCTTGGCCCGGTAGTTCCAGTGAAAGGAACTCTGAATGCTTCAGCACAGGGACGGATTGAACGTTATTTCATTTGGTCGTTTGTCTGAAGGGCCGGTCCACATCTGGGCCAGTGCGCTGGTATTTATTAAATAATTTTGTTTATTTATCCATATGCGGCCGAATGGGATGAGCGTCCAACCATTCATCAGCCCTGTACAGGCACGCAGGCCCACATGCTTCACACCACACGCACGCTCAGCCCCGCTCTCAGGTGACAGCTCTGGGCTGAGTAGAGTTTAGACTTGATATCGCGGTGTGTGCAGTAAAGCCCAGCCAGGCAGTTGGAGATGGAGAAGAACGTCAAAAAAACGTAAAGGAGGCGCTGAAAAGCTCAGAGAAAAGAGAAGAAAAGCTCTCGAAGAGTCGGCCGGACAGAGTATAACAACAGAAATGTTTGCTGTAGCCGCTGCCGGTCCATCACAGGCACAGGGGCCACCTGTTGATGAAGAGGCTGAGTCAACAAGCGAGGATGAGGATGCAGATCGATGTGAAGAAAGCGAAGCTGGAGTGGTGAGCATGAAAGAATCCTGCATTTCACTATATCTTCGAGGATGACTGAATATGTTCCCTTTAGTAGAGAAACATCAAGCTGTTAGCATCGGTGGTGTAAACTCTTAGCCCAAGCCCAAGGTCTATCCACGGTAGCCTTAGAAGCTAATTGGCTAGTTAGCCAAATGTAGCTGTCTCCTGCAATACAAACGCAGCTCGTATTGGGCGCAACAACGAAAACAAATTCATTCAGCCATGGTATAGAATTGCATGAACTTGAAAGAAGTCACACACTTCTTTCAAGGAGGAATTGTTTTTGAGATGTGTCTTAATATAAATTTTATATGTTGTCTATCTTTCACAGGACAGAAGAAAGCTGTGTTTCTTCTTACGTGTTTGTGTGCTGTATCGTGACGTGACGTTATGGCTTTGACGAGGCCGTAGTGTGGATTGGAAGAGTGGTACATTTACTACCTCAATATTGTTACTTTGGTTACTTCTTCGTGTAATTAGTAATTAGCGATAAAACTGTAATATTTCGTAAATTTCAAAGTTGTTTTGAAGTTGTAGTGTATGCATGTAATTGCGTTGCAGTGATTCCACTTTAGCAGTATACTGTATGTGAGTAATTATTAAATACAGTGTACAAGTTCAAAGGTTTGTTGTGTTATGTCATAATTTTTAGTGCCAGTGTAGGTGGGCTGGTCTGGTCCATAAAGTCCCGGGCCGAATTTGACTCCCATGACCATAGATTTCCACAGATCCAAACCCCCTTTTCAGGCACTGAACACTTGTGGCGTGGACATCAAGGTGGTGATTTCGTATAAATATTTAGGTGTCCACCTTGATAATAAGTTGTACTGGTCTCAAAATGTAGACTTCATCTACAAAAAGGGCCAAAGCTGACTGTTTTGCCACAGAAGACTTCGATCACTAGACATCTGCAGTAAGATGCTGCAGATGTTTTATCAGTCTGTGGTAGCAAGTGTCCTGTTCATGCTCCCCAGCAGACAGCAGACTCCCCTGCAGTCTGCTGGGGAGGCAGCATAAAAAACAAGGATGCAAGGCGTCTGAACAGACTGATTAAAAAAGCTGACTCTGTGGTTGGAATCAGATTGGAGGACATTGGAGGATGAAGTGGAGAGAGGTGCACTGGGCAAGATGGAGGCCATTCTGACAAACGTGGTTCATCCACTTCATATCTGTCTCAATGAAAAACAAAACATTGTTGGTGGATGGCTCCTATCCCTGCGCTGCAGGACAGAAAGATTCAGAAAATCTTTCTCACCATCAGCAATTAGACTATTTAATTCTAAAGTAAACAGATGAGAACCCAGACAATTGAATTTCCCTTTGGGGATTAATAAAGTTATTGCATTGTATTGTATTATACTGTATTGAGCACCAATAAGGTAGAAAGGTGCTATATATGTCAATGGTAAATTTATCATTTGTGCATAATAATAGTGCTTAGTATGACCATTTTACTTCACATTAAGGGTACAGCCAGTTATTATTTCCATTACTGACTATTTTGCTGATTATTTTCTAAATTCATCACAATCACCTCACTACAGCCACAAAATGTTCATTTTACCACTGAATATGGCCACACACAAACTGGAACTATTCTGTTAACATTTTTGCTCAAAATCACACAAAAAAATTACGTACACTGTTATATTATTGTAATATAGCCGGATACATTTCTGTAAATTGATTAATCAGCAGTTCATTTCTACTTTATATATGTAAGAGAAGAAGAGTTTTAAATTTATCATACTGCATGTAAACAAAATGTCCATTGGCAATTTCTACACACCTGTGAGCTGTGTTGTTGGGCTGATATTCATAGTAAAATCAGGATGTTTCAAAGATTTGGGGTACTGAACCAGACAGTAGTGCTGACTATTGTAAAGTAAATATTTTTAACTGAACAAAGTCAGATTTCCGAAGATAACTGCAGACTTGCATGTCCCCTGTTTGGCTTCTTTCCCCTCTTACCTCATTTGGCCTGGGCTGCAGACCTCAGAGATGCTCCAGTGAATTTCAGCAAACATGGCAGCCCCACGCTAATGCAATGTGACAGTCTGTTTTTCCATTTTGCACGGTTTTGGAGGCAGCAGTGGGAGTGACATTTTTCTAATTAAACATAATGATGGAGGGAGAGGGAGGTGGGCTCCAAGTTGCAGATTATAATGTGCCCACTTTACTATTTTTCATAAAGGACAATGTGCAAGTTTTCACTACTTTATAACTTTTGGTTTGGGAATAGAATCACAATATTGATCCTATACCACATTTATCAGCTGCAACTTCTTTTGCAAGATTTTTTATCCATTTTTTTGCACAAAAACACATTCCCACAGTCTCTTCCTCCTTTAATCATTTTACTTGTATCTGACTCTCACTTTATACTCTGCTGAGGAGGAATTTGAGTTTTTTCTATTGCTGTACTAACTGGACTGAAAAGTTGACTTCAAGTTTGTTGTGTGTTAGTGGATGATTGGTACCATTTTGATAAAAGTCAGGAGTTATTTCAGGCATTCATTTTCTTAGTGGACCCAAGAATACAAAGTGTGTGTGCTGACAACTACATGCATTGCACAAACACAGATTGTACCCTACAGGCAGCTTTTCATTTGCAAATGCTTGTAAATTAACTCACTCAATAGTAGAATCTAGACAGTAGATGCATGCATTACCAAAAACATTAGGTGATATAACTTACAAAGTCAAACAATGGTAAAAGGGTCATGGGAAAGTTCACCACTACACATTTACGATAAAATGTAATATTTCATACTGTCCCCCTTTGTTTCTGGCTGTTTAATTACTGTGGGATTAGACACATTTACCTTCCACAGCTCCCTCGCCCCTCTGCACACCCCACAGGCGTCTTAATCGGGATGGCCTTAGGGGCCCGTGGCACTAGGGGTGCAGCCTTTGTGGGTCCAGCAAAGAAAGAAAAGGAGTGTGTCAGCGATTTAGCTGAGAGCTAGAGCCTTGTTTGGCCTCTTGCCTGCTGTCTGGTCAACTGAGTTTCTGCAGGGGCACTGGGCAGAGTGACAGGCCAGTTACAGTGAATCAAGACCTTGTTGGACCTAGGTGGGTTTGCAAAGATGGATGGGGCAAGATGGAGAGAGGAAGAATGGGCATTTAGTCCTTGTGCTGGGATTTAGCCGGTTCATTCTGGTTAGTTTTTGCTCTGTGACCACAGTGCCAAAAACCTGAGCAATGCTTGAATCCCTTTGTTCTGTGGGCTTATTCACGTGGTCAGGTTGAACTGTGCTGGCATAGATCATTCTTACGTTTTCAAAATGGCATTGACGAAATGACGGCATGAAATTAAATCAGCATATTTCTAAACTAACATTCTGCATTGTATCTCTATTCAAACTACAAAGTTCATCTCTACATTTTCATTCATATCTGAAAAAGGTGAAGAGATTAAAGAGTGAAGCACAACTGAAAGCAACATGCAATATAACTGATAAGTGATAAGATTATGATTTGTTTCAACACATGATCTTTTGTTAGCTACTGTGCTTTATCCTTCAGTTTCACAACCTCTCAGGCAATGGGTGAAGGGAAATGAATGGGATTGAGAAAGCGTTAGAGACCACAGCTGAAGTGCCAAGTGTCTTAAAGGCGACCACACACTTTGGCATACCACACCACTCTGTTGTCTGTTGCCCCGGTGAATGTCGGTGTTATTTATTTGTGAGTGGATGAGTGAATAGTAATTTTACCACAACCTGTGCGTCAGTTAAGCTACATCTCGTAAAACCAGTTTCACAAGAGTTTTATGCTTCTTTGCTGAAACATACTTTTGATTTGGGCATTTACTGTCACGTGATGATTTTTATGAAGTCGAAAGAGAAAATGTCAAGACGAATAAAAATAAGAAAGATGAAAATAACACTAATACCAGTCCCACAAGCGTATAACTAATGGAACAACAGTTCTAAAGCATTTTCCAGATCTACTTTGACTTCTGTGCAGTACTGTTTGAGATCACAGGACTGACAGTAAGGACTAAAGTAACCAACAATATTGTGCAATAATCATTGGAAAGTTGCCATGTATTTCAGAGATCAGCATCAGTTTTTGCAATATTTGTCGCCAGTTTCTCCTAAAATTACTTTTGGAAATATAATCACACTTGTTTTGAAAATTTGTGCTTTTAACAACATTTTATTTTCAAAATAGTTTCAAGTTCTTTCATTTGATAAAAACTACTAATAATCATGGAAAAGGTTACTTAAACCTAACACTGGGTCTGTGAAAACAGAATGACAATATGCTGATAATATTTCAGTTTGGTTAAAGAAGAGCAGCAATATTCTGACATTGTTTCATTTTGTTGTAAAACTGCATTACTGTTGAAAATGATCCATACTGAAATAATATATTCTTGAAAATGTCTTCTTTGTTTATCATGTGTACATGTATTTCAAATGTTCCTTTCTGATTATTTTTTCTAATAATATCTAATATTTCCATCGGCATTTCCATCTCAGTAAGTTCCCTATAATTATCAAACGGAACATAATATTGAATGTAAAACACTTTAGAATAAAAGAGAAATAAAGTATGTTTGTAGCAAATTATTTTCTAAAAACATATTCAATAAAAGGATAACCATCTGTATTACTTTTCTTAAGTAATAGGAAGGATGAGTTGTTTTCCTCAGAGACTGACATCAAATTGAAGAATTTGGTGCCTTTTGGGGAAACAGTTGCTGTGTATCAAATTTGAGTCATCTGTATTGAATTGAAACCAGTTGAATAATGCAACTACAGACAACATGAAAGTTATAATGTGAATTTGAAAGCGTGGTTATTGCATCATTTTCCCAACTCGACAGAAAGGTGACTGATTTTGAAACTTCCTGGTATGTCAGGTGTCTTTCACTAAAATAGGAGTCTTGTGAGTCACTTCCCGGTTCTTGCACAATAGAGATGTCAATAGATTTCTTCATGTATTATATCTCATATGGCCCATCAGACAGTGCAGAGAGACCTGGAAGAAAGCTATTCAAAAACTTCAACAAATGCATGAAGACAAAGTCCTTCTTTGTCTTCACTGAAATAAGAGCTTAGCTGTCTTGGAGAAAACAATTGCCGAAACAATGCCCGTGTGTTTCCATGTGAGTATGTTCATCAGTCCACTCTGTACTTTTAACTAAGCTGAATTACAGCAAGTGATATGCAGGAACCTTTTAAACAGCTGTTCTTGTGTGTGACTTGTCTCTGGGATGTTTTACAGAAATATTACAAATATTAATTTTGTCCATTGCAGTATGGTAACACTGTAGTTTTCTTTAAGATGCATTTTGCAGTGCCGGAGTGACAAATTTACTTTAAAAGGTGACACTGGAAGCTTGATGATGCAGTGAACATCTGCAGGTTGTACAGTGGCCATTGTTGGCTTGACACAGCTAATATGATAACTTTCTACATTTCAAACTGTTAAGACAAAAGCTGAATTACACTGAATAGTGTAATTCTGACAAAAGCATTTAAAAAAATCATAATAATTTTAACAGACAACCTGACTGAAGCATTTCCACACTGTGCAGAAATAAACATACTTCAATACTCTCCATTTGTACTCCATAATGTATTTAGCAACAAGAAAAACACTCAGAGAGCGCGGTACTCCATCAAGGCTGTTCATTCTCCCATATGGCATTGTCAGAAATGCAAAAATATTTTCAGATATGCAGCATTTGTTTATTAGTTATTGATGATCAGAAATCACAGCAACATAGAATGTGACCATTTAATATAGATGTACCCACAAACAAAATGACCTTGCGTTGAGCCCAGGTGTGTGTTCTGCATGTGTACGTTATGTATGGATACCAAATCGCGTTACCTAAATATGTAGCGGGCGGCAGGAATTGATGGGACTCACACCCCTGTCTCCCACAATTTAATCAATTGTTCCTTGCATCATTTCCTACGGATAAGTCCTGAAAAGTCCACAGCGGTGGATTTGTAGTGGGATCGCAATCGTGTGATCGTCAGCAGGCAGCTGACGATCACACTTGTAGTCATAGTTAAGCTTGTTTTATGCTTGCCACGTCTGCGAGGTCCATGTGGCTCTGTGTGGACAAATTACACTATTTTAGCAGCCACTGACCCTCACACGGCCCTTCTCAAGTAGATTTCCGCGTCACACACCTCCAGATTTTTGTTCGTGCAGAAAGCATAATCCATCGTTTACAGTGACACCATGCCACTATCTCACAATGATACAGAAATCTTTAACAAATCCGTGGATCCAGGCTATAAGCTGCATAACTGCAAAATCTAATCACTTGCTCCTTGTGTTATTTCTGACCTTCCCTAAACATTTCATCCAAATCTGTCAATCCATTTTTGAGTAATGTTGCGAACAGACAGACAAACAGACAGACAAACCAACATCGATGGTCACATAATCTGTGTTCCTTGGCGGAGTAATAATGTTACTTGCACAGCTAAAACATAAAAAATGTAATTTAAAAGGCAACACTCCATTATATGAAGTTGACCTCTGAATTAAACATAATATGAGTTCAAATAATATTTTTTATTATTTATAAATAAAATACTGGACTTAGACACATATGTATGCAAATGTATGAAATTGCAAATGATGTACCATAGATTTTTTTTCAAAATTACCTGGAGGTTAACACATCTGTTCAAGAACACAAACTTAAAGTGTTCCCAGTAGCAGAAGAAAATAAAAAAAATTAAAAGTAATTTGGTGCCCTGAGTCTGAGACCTCTGTGCTGTAAATATGGACATAATCAAAGCAGTAATGTGAGGTTGACAGCTCCGTGCAAAAGAACTGGTGGTCTTCAAACCACCAGGGAATCACCTGACTGTGCAGTAAGCTGGTAAGCACCCAGCAAAAACTCGGTTTTTGCTTTCAACAAGAAGCAGCTTCAGCCCACAAACCACAGTGTGATACAAGTGATCACAATGACCTCATGTTTTGTGGGTGATGTGTATTTTTGTCTCCTAAATGAGACACTTATCTCAGTCACAGATATGCTAAGCTGTCATCAATAACTCCAAACACTGTCTTCATGAACACTAAAGTAATGAAGTAATGAAGACAGTTGGAATGTGTAAAATATATCAATTTTAATGAAAACTAACAGCCAATAAGGAAGCTGTTTGCAGCTCAGTGCTACTGTTGTGGTTGTTAGCATACATCAGGTAAACATAAGTTCAGATTACTTTCCCAGGCACCTGAATTCCACCTCAGTTATGTAACATATTTAGTGTTAATCCCCAATAACACCAACATGAAAACAAACAAGCAAAGCAGGGCTGAAGGAAAAATTACAGCTCAACCTCCTTGTTCCCAGCAGCAGCAGAGTAACCCTGCTGAAGGAATTCTTCTATTTACACACGTGGACAAAATTGTTGGTACCCCTCAGTTAAAGAAGGAAAAACCCACAATTCTCACTGAAATCACTTGAAACTCACAAAAGTAACAATAAATAAAAATTTATTGAAAATTAAATAATCAAAATCAGCCATCACTTTTGAATTGTTGATTAACATAATTATTTAAAAAAACAAACTAATGAAATAGGGCTGGACAAAAATGATGGTACCCATAACTTAATATTTTGTTGCACAACCTTTTGAGGCAATCACTGCAATTAAACGATTTCTGTATTTGTCAATGAGCGTTCTGCAGCTGTCAACAGGTATTTTGGCCCACTCCTCATGAGCAAACAGCTCCAGCTGTCTCAGGTTTGATGGGTGTCTTCTCCAAATGGCATGTTTCAGCTCCTTCCACATATGTTCAATGGGATTCAGATCTGGGCTCATAGAAGGCCACTTTAGAATAGTCCAACGCTTTTCTCTCAGCCATTCTTGGGTGTTTTTGGCTGTGTGTTTTGGATCGTTGTCCTGTTGGAAGACCCATGACCTGCGACTGAGACCAAGCGTTCTGACACTAGGCAGCACATTTCTCTCCAGAATGCCTTGATAGTCTTCAGATTTCATCTTACCTTGCACACTTTCAAGACACCCTGTGCCAGATGCAGCAAAGCAGCCCCAAAACATTACTGAGCCTCCTCCATGTTTCACCGTAGGGACAGTGTTCTTTTCTTCGTATGCTTGGTTTTTGAGTCTATGAACATAGAGTTGATGTGCCTTACCAAAAAGCTCCAGTTTGGTCTCATCTGTCCAAAGGACATTCTCCCAGAAGCTTTGTGGCTTGTCAACATGCATTTTTGCAAATTCCAGTCTGGCTTTTTTATGAGTTTTTTTCAGCAGTGGTGTCCTCCTTGGTCGTCTCCCATGAAGTCCACTTTGGCTCAAACAACGACGAATGGTGCGATCTGACACTGATGTACCTTGGCCTTGGAGTTCACCTTTAATTTCTTTGGAGGTTGCTCTGGGCTCTTTGGATACAATTCCAACGATCCGTCTCTTCAATTTGTCATCAATTTTCCTCTTGCGGCCACGTCCAGGGAGGTTGGCTACTGTCCTGTGGGTCTTGAACTTCTGAATAATATGAGCCACTGTTGTCACAGGAACTTCAAGCTGTTTAGAGATGGTCTTATAGCCTTTACCTTTAAGATGTTTGTCTATAATTTTTTTTCGGATGTCCTGGGACAATTCTCTCCTTCGCTTTCTGTTGTCCATGTTCAGTGTGGTACACACCTTTTCACCAAACAGCAGGGTGACTACTTGTCTCCCTTTAAATAGGCAGACTGACTGATTATGAGTTTGGAAACACCTGTGATGTCAATTAAATGACACACCTGAGTTAATCATGTCACTCTGGTCAAATAGTTTTCAATCTTTTATAGAGGTACCATCATTTTTGTCCAGGCCTGTTTCATTAGTTTGTTTTTTTAAATAATTATGTTAATCAACAATTCAAAAGTGATGGCTGTTTTTGATTATTTAATTTTCAATAAATTTTTATTTATTGTTACTTTTGTGAGTTTCAAGTGATTTCAGTGAGAATTGTGGGTTTTTCCTTCTTTAACTGAGGGGTACCAACAATTTTGTCCACGTGTGTATATGAATAAAAAAAAATATTTTAACCTGATGGGAGGTGGCTGGGTAAGGCTTCTTGGAAGAGGGCCACGGTTTTAAGCAGTTGAGAAGGATTCAGATTTGCACACCACAGCTTTAGAAGGTCACAACAGAGGTTCAATTGTATGGCACTTCTGAGAAGAGTAGGGGATTAATTAAAAGAGAGCTTTTTTGGAGAACTCTTTTTCGTATTGTTTGTATTGTTAAAGCTGTGAAAGCATATAAACATTGTCAGCTGAGGCCAGGGTCAGAGGCCATTGGGTAAAAGGTTATCAGTAATAATCAGTGCAGCCCCTAGACTAATGTATAACAGCTTAGGCACCATGCTATGGCCAATTGTATGTTGCATCACTTATGGTTACTTTGTATTGTTATAAATATAGACAGCAAAAAACATGCTTAAAATGTAAGTGCAGTAGAGATTACTATATCCCTGCTGTGCTTTTTAGGTTTCACCACGCCTGTCGCTGTGAGGCTTTTCCTTTGTGTTTGTTCATGATGACTTTGCATATTGGTTGGTTTGTCAGTGAGAGGTAGAGCTCTCTGATAATCATGTTCTTAACAGGATGTGATAAATAAACTGTGGAGGAAAAAGGGGAGGAGGCATTTGTCAGCATTTTTAAAACACACATGAAAAACTTCTTAGAGGATAGCATCAGCCTCACAACCTCGATAATTATCAAGGGTTTAGGGAGATCTGTGTGTTTTATTTCAATTACTGACTTTTGAACTGTGTCCCTTAAAGGATGAAGCTCGCTGACACTGTATTAATTAGCAGATTTCAGTTTGCTGGATAGTTTAAAAAAATATTTTGAATGTCAGTGTTTTTCCTAAAAGCACCAATCTGACTAAGTGCAGATCACTGTAAAGTACACTTTAAAAAAAATTTTTTTTTAGCTAACTTTAATTGAGAAAATTACTGTTATTCTAGGGAGTTCCCCTGTTTTGTTAAATGACACAGTAATCAGGTGAAAACATAGAAAACAAGTAATAGTTTACATGTCAACCATCACAAACAAGTCAAAAATGTCTGTCATCATCAAAAAAATCACATTTTTACGATTTTTAATGTATTCTTTTACACTATTTGGATCTGAAAACACACTTTTTTTTAGTTATTTTTTGCCTTTATTGGATAGGTGCAGTGGAGACAGACAAGAAAGGAGGGAGAAGAGTTAAGGGAAATCATGCAGCAAAGGGCCATGAGCCAGGATCAAACCCAGGCCGCTGCATCGGGGACCAGCTCCCAAACATGTGTTACCCATTTAACCTGTTGAGCTATCCAGGCACAAGAAAATGCACTCCTTTAAAGCTTTAAATCAGCAGAGAATATCGTAATTTTACAGATATTTGCCATTATTTCTCTGTCAAGGGGCACTGTGGACTTATGTGAAGATCAGCCTATGTTTGTCCGTCTGTCTGTTATCAACATTATTCAACAACAGATAAATGGATTTTGATGAAATTTTTTAAGGGAGGTCAGAAATGACACAAATACCACCTGATTAGATTTTGGCAACGATGCAGCTTACAGTCTGGATCCACAAATTTGTTAAGGATTTCCGTATCATTGTTGCGCGGCGTCACTGTAACTATGACTGCAAGTGAACACTACGTCACCTGCATGCTGATGAGCACATAATTGTGATCCTACTACAAATCGACCACTCTGGCCTACGAATTGTGTAAAAATTTAATCCATGAGAAATCATACAATGACTGAGCAGCCTTGGCGTAGTACTGCGCTCTCCAAATGCTTTTCTAGTTTACACTGTTTTTACATTTTTTGATCATAACAGTCTTCCTACAAACCTCTGTGCTGGAGATTAGACCGTATATGTTACTAAAACCCATCACCAGTTTTTGAAGAATGCCAAGCACGGCACATTCATTGATGGGGGTGCAGTACTAATACTACTAAATCGGGTGTGCTTCTAAACTGCAACAAGCATGGGTTTGGGAATATTTACTGAGTCTTTCTGGAGTCTTGTATTTCAAAACGTCTCCCATGTGTCTCTCAACAGTAGAGGCCCTCCCTCCCAGTCATGGAGCTGCTGTCTGATGGATTTTTTCAAGTTAAAATTTTTTAAGAAGTAGTGTGGGGCATAAGGAGTTAAGCATCACCATGGTGGTAGAACTGAGTCTACAGTGGAATGTGCTGGGAAAAGGTAAATCCAGCAGGCTGTCCAAAACTCCAGTTTGTATTCTTGTTGACTGTAGATACAGCCTATTGTGCTGCCTTAGAGGCATGTGACAGCACACTGGGTTGGTTTATCTATTTCACAGTGCCTAGTAGTGGATGTTTCAATAGGAATCAGTGAGTGTGTGTGCGCATATAGCCCAGGTTATCTGTGACTAGTGATACGTGAAGCACAATGGCGATTAGCCAAACAGATGACCCCATTTTAGACGTGTTGGAATTGTTCTGCAGCAGCTCCAGTTTCAGTCCTTGAGGGAGCCTGATTGTCATAGCATGTAGCAGGCATCACTATAGGCAATTGTTACTCTCTTTTGTGCTCTTTCACAATTAAATTTAGATTTTAGAGCAGCTGTGGTCAAACAGGGTGACCCATATTTGGCTCATAAGGCCTGAAACTAACTTTGTGACTGAAAAATGTCAGTGAAAGATACACTGAAGAAATACATGACTGCATGCAGGAGTAGAGTCTTAGAGTTTAGTCAGTGTCAGCATTCATGCTCTCCAGAGGATTAACAAATGTCATTGCAGTCTGTCGAGTAACTGCTGAGAGATTTCAGTCTGGAACAAACTGACTGACAGAATAGCACGGCTGTCCTTAGAGATATGCCACCAGCAACAAAGTGTCCCACATAACCATGGTGCTCTTTGGTTTAGTTCCTTTGTCCCAGATTACATTTCACTGGATTTGGGGTATCCATGGTTTTGCAAGCAATGTGTCTGGGGGTAACGGATACCCTGCTTGGTTACAACCCCATTCAGACAGTGGACATCTCCCACTATTTAAACAGACTGCAGTAGCAGATGTGCCTTGGCATGAGATTCAGTTGGCCAATTACATTGTAAATGCTTAAAAAGATGAATGACAGGTCAGTCCGTAGCTTTGGCCTTACAGGTTTGTCAGTGATGAGCCAAAAGGAAAAGCTCCGACAAAGAAGCCATGTACATAACTCTTTAGCAGTGAAAGAACACCGGGGCCACAGGAAGGTCAGCATGAAGTCATAGTTCCTACTAACATGTAATTCTCTTGAATGTAGCTTGGTAATGACTGAGCTGATGACAGTACCAATGCAACTATTGTTACGTTTTTTGTACAAGGTGTTTTTATGTATTTATAGAAAATAATTAGTGTTCATCTTTGGGAAATGGTTAAAAATGTGAATTAATGAGGTAACTTCCTGGCAGCCATGGAAATCATCAATAACCAAAGCCTTAACATTCCAGACTTCTCATCTTCATTGAGGATTTAAGGTCATTAAAGGCAAATCTTGGTGTCCAATGTCACATGTTCTACAATCAGTAGTGTCAGAAACAACAGGCACCAGTGATGCACTTTGATGACCCCACGATCAAAGAAGGTCTTTGATGTGTTTGTGTTTTGCTGGAGTACAACCCAAGCTGTGTGGATCAGGAAACAAAACTGTTTTTTTGATAGACCCAAGCCCAGGCTCTGGGGAGCGCCCGTATTGCGTCTGTATGTTCGGTTTGCGGAAGAGCTCCAGCAAAGATGCAAAGTGTGCCGGACAGGTGGATGTCGTAATACGCATCCTGCTGTCGCATTTCCGTTCATAGACTGGATATCTTATCTTTCCACATTATCAATGACAGGCTTGAATGGCAGTCAAATGAGGCCAGGTGCAGGGCAAACTAGTAGTATGCAGCAAAATGTAGAGATCAATCACTGTAACTTTATGAGAACAGTAATTTGGGGATATATGCTTATCAACACTTACATTAAAACATGTCTGTAATGTACAGTAAATGTGAAGCTACCACCATCAGCCATTGACTCTATCTTTGCACCAAGACTGGAAACAGATACAGCAGATAGTTGGCTCCGTCCAAATGTCAAAGGTCACACATAACCTACCATAAAACCACAAATTGTCATTTTTTTTGCAGATAAAAAAACAAAGCATAACATGTAAATTTGTGAAGCTTAATGAGGCTAGTATGTGGATTTTTGCTGAACAGTATCAGGCTAGTTGTTTCCTGCATTTAAGCTAAGTGGCTGCTAGTTCAAGATCATTTTAGGCATCTAAATTGTTGAATTATTCCTGGACAGGTATAGTCTGTTCCACACTGAGCACATTTAGATGTTTTTTCATCCATCCATTCTCTATACACCGCTTTATCCTCACTAGGGTCGTGGGGGGTGCTGGAGCCTATCCCAGCTGACTCGGGCGAAGGCAGGAGACACCCTGGACGGGTCACCAGTCTGTCACAGGGCTACATATACAGACAAACAATCACACTCACATTCACACCTACGGGTAATTTGGAGTAACCAATTAACCTCAGCATATTTTTGGACTGTGGGAGGAAGCCGGAGTACCCGGAGAAAACCCACGCATGCACAGGGAGAACATGCAAACTCCATGCAGAAAGATCCCAGGCCCACCCCGGGATTTGAACTGGGGATCTTCTTGCTGCAAGGCGAAAGTGCTAACCACTACTCTACTGTGCAGCCCTAGATGTTTTTTGTTTTGTTTAAAAAAATATACAATTTTAGGCCTGCATGCCTGTCTTATTCCACAGGTCTTCTATTTGGTAAAAAAAAAAAAATCAGCAGTTAACATTCCTCAACCATCCATGCCTTACCCTCTGGCACATACCAACAGTTAAGTACATGCCTTCCAGCAATCTCTGCATGATATTAGGCTTTTGTTTGTGACATTATCACGGACACCTAATTTTAACGTAAACCTAATTTTATTAAACACCCATTTGAATCGATGCCCGAGATAAAAAACTGGATGAAAAAGCTGCACTGGACTAATTATTGTAAAAGTAGGAACAGGTGCAGCTCAGCGTTTTTACAGTACCTACAGACTGACAATTCCTTGAGCTCCCCTGTAACTTTGAGTTTGTCCTGAGTAAAGTATTGGCGGCATACAGGCTGGTGATGGACACCGGTGAGAATCACAAAGCAGGGGAGCCTACGTGCTCAAGGACACAGACCAACTCCAGGACTCTCATTGTAAATGGGAGAATTTGAGCCGCTGGTCGACTCAGCTGAAAATTAGACCGGTAGGTGCTGTCAGGTGCATGTGAGGTCAACATGTACACCTCCCTGGAGTGGGAGGAGCTGGTGATGTGAAATCAATAAGGAAAATGAAATACACATGATTAAACTATCACATTTATATTGAAAAACATCTACAAAATGGATTCAAGTAAAAATCTGACACATTTTTATTTGAGTTCTTGTAGCAAGGTAGATAAAAAGATTAGTTTCACAGGCTTTGTCCTCTCCGTCCTTTGCCTCACTGTACCTTTTTTTGGCTCTGGAGCTCATGTTTCTGATCTGCACTTACTGGCCCCACCAATCTGTCAAATGCTTAGTACTTGCTGTTTGTCAGTGCTCATCTTTTCTATCAATGTTTGACCTCAGCCAGTCAAGGTGGACGTCTGACCTCCCTGAGTGTGTTCTGCTTGAGGTTTCTTCTTGCTAAAAGTGACTTTTTCCTCTCTCTTTCATTGGAATTGCTAGGTTCCTCCTTCATTTTTTTGAACTGTGAAGTGCCCTGAGGTCACTTGTGTTATGACATGGCACCAGTGGTAGAGAAGGTTTTCAAATCCTTTAGTTAAGTAAAAGTACTAATATCACACAAAACTATTAAGAGTATGATGATACCCAGCTCTTCCTGTCGTTCCCTCCAGCCGACCACACGGTCTCTGCTTGGATCTCATCATGCCTTGTAGATATCTCGGCAAGGATGAAGAAACACCACCTTCAGCTCAGCCTCTCCTTGTCATCCCAGCCAGACCCTCTATACAGCAAGAAATCAACATCCAGCTTGAATCAAACCAACTGAAACTAACAAAGTCTGCCAGAAACTTGGGTGTCATGATCGATGACCAGCTAACCCTCAAGGCTCATGTAGCCTCTGTTGCTCAGTTGTGTTGATTCGCCTTGGACGATATCAGGAAGATCCGACCCCTCCTGTCTGAACATGCAGCACAACTCCTTGTACAGCTCTCGTAACATCACGCATTGATTACTGCAACTCCTTACTGGTAGGCCTCCCGGCATGCACGGTCAAACCTCTGCAGATGATGCAGAATGCAGCAGCACGTCTGGTTTTCAACCAGCTAACAGCACGTCACCCCGCTGTTCAGATCGCTTCACCTGCTTCTAGTTGCTGTCAACATAAAATTCGAAACTTTGACGATTGCATTAAAAACTAGAATGAAAACATCTTCCTCCTACCTGAACGCTCTCATTCAGGTCTACACTCCCTTCCGCTCACTACGCTCGGTCAACACAAGGCGCCTGATACAGCCACCACAACAGGGCCGGACGATAGCTAGACTCTTCTCCTCTGTGGTTCCTCAGTGGTGGAATGAGTTACCAAAGTCTGTTCTCCTGACTAGATCCTGGCTTGTGTCGTATCTATTCTCAGATGTACATCACTTTGGATAAAAGTGTCTGAAATTGTAGAATTGTCTCCTGTTGTACGACTACATATTATATCATTATCATTACCACTCGTTATTACTACTACTCTAAAATCAGGATCTTATTGTCTTTCTTGGGTGCGGTGAAAATCATTTTAAATTATTTTTTTGTTATTGTTTTTTGTTCGATCCAGCCAATAATACAAGCCTCAAAATTATAAACGAAACACTTTAGTATTAAATTATTTACAAGGAAAAGCAGTACATCTTCACATTTGTGAAGTTGGAACCTTTAAATGCTGTGACATGAAAATGATCAAAACAGTAGGGAAAAGAACTCATTTTCTGACAATTAACTGATAAATTGACTGATCTTTTCAGTGGCCGTTCTAAAGCTCACTGATGAGCATGATGTATGTTGTTCATTAAGGACTTATAACACCAAGCAACAAATTATATAAAGGCAGTCTACAATTGTAAATGAATGATGTAAAGATTTTTTTTGGCAAAGTTTTTCTTTCTTGCCATAGACTATGACAACAAGTCTGATGTCTGTATGAGAGTTTCTGACTAGTAGCAACTCTAAAGCTCACAATATAACATGTTATATTTTGTTGTGTCACAGTTCCCTGTTTTTAAAGGTTTTTTTTTTGCCTTTATTAGACAGGTTAGTCAAGAGGCAGACAGGAAAGTAGGGAGAAGAATTAAGGGAAGACCAACAGCAAAGAGCCGTGAGCTGGAATCGACCCCAGGCCGCTGCCTCTGGGACTATAGCCCATTTTTCTGGGTCGCCCGCTCAACAAGTTGAGCTACCTGAGTGTCCAACAGACTGCTGTTTTAAGCTATGTGTTTTTCTAGGGATTAAATGAATATGCTATAACAAGTTACTTGGTGAGCATTGCAGCTGCCAGCAAGAAAGCAGATGAGTATATTTTCAAAAATGTCTTGAAATTGTGTCCTACTTGTCCCCAGCTCCAAAGAGGATTCCTAGAAAAAAGTGAACAATAAAAAGAACCCAGGTGTTGCAAAGTGCAGAAATGCTTCCAGCAGTCAATAATTTCTGCTGCATTTAGGCAAAGGCTTTGTTCAAACCGGACAGAAGTTAGACTCCTTGTGACTGGCATCCTGAGTGTTTGATTTACTATACAATACCATCCTTCAGAACATTCACTCTTTGTTCCAGGAAGAAATGTCTGTTATTGTTTTGGTTGGGGTTTCAAAGGATTTGCAGTTTAAAACCTAACAATAACAAACTGTTCCTCAATATGTCATTTTTTTTTCTTCCAGTTGTCCCCTCACTGCTGCTGCTGTAAGAGGACAGACGTTCTTCCTCCTCCACCATCAGGATTATTTTCTTTCTATTTCAATGTGCTCTCACCAGATAGCAGCCCTCCACCTGGAGCAAGAGGCCCATGCATCATGTCTTCCTTCAAACGAATGATTAATAAAGACGAAACCACATCAGCGAGAATCACAAAAAGAATTCATGGAAACACAGATGTGAAAGTGTGATACTTTTCACATCAGCCTCCCACACATAAACTTAAACTTGTTGTAGTGTTATTTCTTCATTCTGTCACTAAAGGCAGTCCGTTTATTTGGGGTTCCCACTTGTGCCCTTCCTCAATATTTCCCTATTATTGTTTTCCCAAGGTTTCAAAGGCAGAAGACAAACTATGTAGGGAACAAATTTTGACAAATTCAACCGGTTACCCTCCCTCCCTCTTCTGTGTTTTGGCCACTGTGCAAACACATGCATTTCCCTTTGGGTGCTCCTAATTATTTTCTTAATTTTTTTGCACACACTCAAACCGGACAACTCCCCGTCAGTACTAAACAAAAGGTGGTGCACCGTTTTCATTTTTTAAATTTGTTTTTCCAAGCCTTTGGTAATAAACATCCCAGATCACAGCGGAAGGGCTGAATAGAGGTCAGATATGCCATTTCACTGAACTAGTGAAAGACCAGTGACTCATAGTTAGACAGCAGGAACTGAAAGCAAACAGGCAGATGCTGTGTTCAAGACCAGTTGAAAGGAACCTAGAAAAAAAATACATCAAAAAATACAAAATGCATTCATATCAATACAAAATACATATTAAAACATGAGTGCAATTGTCACAGCTGTTTAACATTAGTGTTAAGGGAAATAAATCCACAGAATCCATCCATTCACCGCTTTATCCTCACTAGGGGTGCTGGAGCCTATCCCAGCTGACTCGGGCAAAGGCAGGGGATGCCCTGCACAGGTCACCAGTCTGTCGCAGGGCTACATATACAGACGAACACTCACACTCACATTCACACCTACGGGCAATTTAGAGTAACCAATTAACCTTAGCATATTTTTTGGACTGTGGGAGGAAGCCGGAGTACCCGGAGAAAACCCACGCATGCACAGGGAGAACAGGCAAACTCCATGCAGAAAGATCCCAGGCCCAGGCCGGGATTTGAACCGGAGATCTTCTTGCTGCAAGGCGAAAGTGCTAACCACTACGTCGCTGTGCCGTCCCCAAGCCACAGAATGTAAACAACAAATACTGAAAGCAATTCAGACTCTTTTGTCATATATAAAGATGTTAAACTTTGTCAAGCAGTACAATCTCACATGTATATCGTAAATTAATTGCAGATGCCATACAGTTCAAACCACTGCATTTACACATTTAACTTTGGGTGTATGAGGTCTTTGTGGGCAAAGTTGCAAATTATTTTTAGCTGATTTCTGTCTCAATATGATGATGTACCTTCTTGGTCAAGGGGTTTCTTCAGCAAATAATCTAAAAACAGACATTTCTGGCTGCTTATTTTTTCTGCCGATAATACTTCTACACCTATACTTGAGCAGTGTTGTGAACGCAGGGATTTTAGTTTTAACTCTTACTTATTTGCTTTCTTACTTTATCACACTATAAAATACTCCAGTACAAGTTTGGCATCAAAGATGTTTTCAAAGTAAAAGCATGTAAACAAGATTAACTCAAAGAATGCTTAAAATATTAAAAGTACTCAATGTACTCAAGGCAGGGAATAGGTAATCTGGTATTATAAATGATTATTACTTTAATGATGACAATGATGATTGTTATAATTATTCAGATTATTATTACTGACACATTAATGTGTACCAGATCCTTCACATCAAAACTTCACCGACACTAGACATTTGTATAATCTGTTTTAAAACACACTTTATTGCTCATATTATTATTATTATTATTATTATTATTATACATATTTTTATTGCTGCCATAAAAATATTGCTTCTGTAACTATGTAAATTTCCCCTGGGGTGGGAGCGATAAAGGATTATCTTATCTTAGCTTATTTTAGCTTAGCTTATCTTTACACGCTAATAAATCATATTTGGGCTGTTTGAGTTCTGACAACAAACACTTTCATGAAATTATGTTCAATCGACATACTATGCTAAGTTATGATAATTAGGTTTTCCCCTACTACCAAAAGTATTTCTAATTTCCAGTCTTAATCATCTGAAATGGATGTTAAGATAGGAAAAGGGATTTGAAATCCTAAACTCAGTGTGAAAAAGATGAACAATTTTTTTAAGTTACCTCAACATGAATTTAGTTTTAAAACGACTAACGCAGAAATCTTAGTTTAAACAACACATAACACTGGGTGGATACCTACAGTATTATGTCAAAACAAGATAATGTCTGCAATGTAAAAGGTGTGTAGTTGTACTGAACTTTGTTCAGCGTTTATTGTTTTGAAAAGGGATTATAAATGAATTGATTTGACTTGACTAAGCATCGTTTCATGGTAGAGTGACATAATCACAATGGTTGTTTTGTAACACCAACCGTCAAACCCTCAAAATTAATAACAATACATGTTACATTATAAAAACAATTTGAAAGGAACACAGCAACTCTTCTCATTTGAGAATGTAGAGTCATGAAACTTATCATATTTTTGTTGAGTTAACTGAAGATTAACTTCTGGTCAACTGATTAATCTTATTGAGAAACTCTTTCACCCCTACATACCATAACAAATATTTTCTAAACACTTCCTGTCCTTAGTATGCAATAATTTGGACTGTGTAAAGTCACAGGCAACTCAAGCACAATATTAAAGTTTCAAAAATGCACCTGAGTAAATGCACTAAAGTTACCTTCCACCACATCCTGCATGCACTACTACCAAACCTCCTGTGTGGGTTTGATGCCAAACACATTATTAAGAATAACTTTAAAATTAAGAAAATAATTCAAAAGACGAGTGGTAAATCTGGAATAATGAACTTTGCAGTATTTGTGCATGAAGAATTACATACAAATCAACTTTGGGTCAGTTTATTAACTGTATTGGCAAATTGTTTCACCTGTAAATCTAACTATATAAGCTATATAAAAATATCATGTTTTTTAAGCATGTCATGTGTTGACAAACTGCCTCATCTGTAGGCTTAATTATATAAACTGTAACATGGATCATGTTTTATAAGAACTTTTTGTAGTTTTGTCTGTGCTGATTGATTGACTGACTGACTGAGTGAGATATTTCCACTATGTAAAACAAGTATCAAGTAAACAAAGAATTAACACACACATATACATACATTGGCTGCATAGTGGAGTAGTGGTTAGCACTTTCACCTTGCAGCAAGAAGATCTCCGGTTCAAATCCCTGCCTGGGCCTGGGATCTTTCTGCATAGAGTTTGCATGTTCTCCAGTGCATGCGTGGGTTTTCTCCGGGCACTCCAGCTTCCTCCCACAGTCCAAAAATACGCTGAGGTTAATTGGTTACTCTAAATTTCTCATAGGTGTGAATGCAAGAGTGATTGTTTGTCTGTATATGTAGCCCTGCGACAGACTGGCGACATCCTGGACAGGACAAGAATGAAACAAACACTTATTTAATCCCACCCCTTTTTCATAAATTATTGATTGATTAATTTCCAGTCTCCTAAATAGTTGTCTAACTGGTAACTAAAAGTGCAATGTGAGGATTTTGAAAAAGTACTCGAGTAAAAGTTACCTCCCAGTACAGCCTGTGCCACATCCATGCCCCCTGCGTGTGCGTGTGTGTTTGATACCGGACTCGGTTATTGGCTGCCGGGGAGGACGGGCCTCCAGCTCAGACACACCCCGCTAAAATTGCGTCAGCTAAAATATATTAACCAGAGCGCTGCTCATGTCTTCGAAGAGCAGTTTCCAGAAGGTGAACAAACTTCCAACATCCTAGAAGACTTTTCACATCAACGAGGCTGTGCGTGAAGTCTGCCGGTGCCCCAAAACTACAGCGAAACAGGAGAGAAAGAAAGGGGAAAAAAACAACAGCCGACATCCAGCCACAGCTTTCAAACAGAGAAATCCTTCGAAGAGTTTCTTTTTAAGAAGAAAAGAAGTGAAGATTGACGACCTTTCAGCTCAGCAAACCCCCTAAAGATGCCCGGTCTCTGAGCGACACGCCGGCATACCCTCCGAGGACATTCGTCAACTCTCAGAAGACCGCAGACAAAGAAAGAGTCGAGCCAGGTCGCTGCCATGGACTCGGGGAAGGTAAGTTAGCTGACAGACCCGTTCTGGGCTCCGTGCTGTCACTGTTGGGTTCAGCGGGTTCACTTCAGTTTAACCCTCTCAGCCTCCACATGTGGCTCCAGCGGTGATGCAGCTCCTGCGAGTACTTGCAGTTGCGCCGTTATCACTCCGCTGCTGCGCCAAATACTGTTTCTGCCGCTCACGAGTGCGTTTAAAAGTAGATTTTAATCGCTTTTCATATGCTTAATGACGTTTTCCAACAAGTTTCAGCACCCAACACTTTTAAAAACACTATTGCGCGTTATGCTAGCTTATACCCTGCTAACAAAGCGTTCATACGAGTATAAAAGCTCGTAAAGTCAATTTAATGTCGTACATTTTACTCCTTGTCTTTATTTGACGTCACGCTTCGAGGAAAGACGGGGTGGACGCCGGTAGAGTCCCGTCTCGCGCCTCGCTCGCCTCTGTTTGGGGCTGTGACGCAGTAGCGTGTCACTGCATCTCAAGATGTGGGCTACGTGACTAAAGGGGCATTTCACAGCTTAGATGCAGGGATACGACCCCCACCTTAATACTTGGACAAGCGAATTTAGCCCCCACAATAGAGACAGGACAGCTGCATGCAGGGAAAAGTAAACATTTGTGCACCAAAGTTCACCAAAATGCAAGAAATTAAGGGTTTCACACTCAAAATATAACGAGGCTAGACCCCCCAGATTTAATCTGTCACTCCCAATGTTAAAGAAAACCCTTCACTTAGATGTTCAGAGGTAAAAGTGTATAATTTACTCAAGAAAAGTACTAGCAAAATAGCAAAAATACTCTTATGCCGAATAATTGTATCTGGTCTCCCAGACAGACTCAAAAAATGACATATTATTGTGAGCGCAAGGTGACACTGAAAAAAAAGACCAATAAAGCAACAATTACTCGTGTGAAAAGGTGGCACCATCTAATGTTCAGCATCTTGCTTAAAAACCTTGGTTGAAATTTTAATTAATGATCATAATAGACATAATTGTCCAACAATTACTGATGCATTAAACTGTGTGTTATTGTGTGAGATGTCAGACAGTTAATGTGCTGTTGGGCAGTTTAATTGTTATCAACACATATTTTATAAACAGATCGAGGACAAATTATTTTTATAGCCATTTAATGTGCTCATTCTGTTCTCAGTTTAGCAATTTAAAAAATAGAAAATAAGGAACAGTGGTAATTATATGTTCTGCTAGTCTAATAACATGGTTAAAACATCTCATTTTGTGAGTTTACACTGATCAATACCATAAAATAATACAATAAATGCATAAATACAAATAAAAAAGTGAAATATTTTACACTCAGACTCAAGTAAATGTACTAGAAATGTGTACTTAAAAAAAGTAAAATAGACTTGATGCTGAAGAATTGTATTCCATTTTTTTATAATAGGTCTGCAGTCACTTTGTAGATACATCTGATTTTCCTATTTAGTCTCTAAGATATTAGAAATACTGATATATATTTTTCTGAACTTAAAATGACAGTTTCTTATATTGCATGACAAAAAGCAGTAAATCATCATACTTGA
Organism: Acanthochromis polyacanthus; assembly: GCF_021347895.1. Classification (NCBI taxonomy): domain Eukaryota; kingdom Metazoa; phylum Chordata; class Actinopteri; family Pomacentridae; genus Acanthochromis; species Acanthochromis polyacanthus. Next base: position 35,847,449 of record NC_067117.1, on the reverse strand, counting down.
AAAGTTGAAATATCTTGTGCACGATGCTTTCCTCATCTCAAGTTGTTTCCACTGCCTACGATGTAAATTTGCACATTCATGTACACTGTAAATATTTTGATTATTTCTGCTTGCTGTTTGTTTGACTTAGAAAATTTAATACTCATTTGTCTTGTAACACTTGCAGTCTATTGACTTATAGCGCTTTCTTTCTTTTTTAAAAAATCTTTAATTATTCTTTAAAAATCGTTTATCTGTCAACATTTGCTGTAAAGGACCAAATTCCTCATATGTGAAAACCCACTTAGAAATAAAACTGATTCTAATTCTTTGACATTTTGCTTAAAAACTTTATTTAAATTGGTAATCAGTATCAAAAAAGTCAAAATCAGCCTCGCTTCAGCTTTCTGAATAATTAGATTATTAATGTTGGGGCATTAAGGTGTATTTAAGTGTGCAGTTTTAACCAGTTAAGGTGCTATTGGGCAGTTTAAGCTTAAACAACACATATTAAATAAAATAGTCATTTTTCAAATTATTGTATAATCAGTCCATTATTTTATCAGTTAATCAATTTAAATGTTAGAGTACAGGGGAAAATGCTCATCATTAGTTCTAAGAGTCTAATATGTTGGTTGAAACATCTCATCTCATCATTTTGACGAAGTACAATATTTAATAGAAATAAGCAGCAAAAGCTACACATAACATATGTTTAGCATTTTGCTTTAGAAATGGAACCAAGCAAAGATATTTAAAAACATCGTCTCTGAAAAGCATTAACTTCCTCTCTGTGCTTATGATAATCTTAAGGCAAGTTTTTTACTGATATATTACTGACATGTAAGTTACAGACTGTGGTGCTCATTGTTCAGGAAGTAAACACAGCTTATCAGTGGCTTGATAGTCCTGTCTCTGTCGTCGTGTGGCTTTCGGTCACTAGCTTCAGGCAGCACAATGATGCATGCCCCAAAAGCAGCTACTTCCCTCTTCTACTTTCTTACTGATGTAGGACCAGATGATCCCAGTGGAGCAGCACAGGCCAGCTCAGTGTGACATGGTGGTCAGAAAATGTTCCCTAGCTGCAGCTGTTTTATCTCCCCACACTATTTTTCGCTTTGCACTGTGTGCTATCGTGGCCTGTCAGCTGGGTGGGTAGGATGCGGACGTGATGGGAATAGTTCTCAATGTTCCCACTCTTCACTGTGACACCGACTCAGGGCATTTCCAGAGGGAATGAGAGCCCACTGAGGGAATACACTCTTGCCAACTCACGTTAAAGCCTTGAGCCTTTCCATCCCAGCCTACTCACTCCCTCTTTGTGTTTTGCCGCTTGCAGCAGTGTTGAGCTGTGTGTGTGTGTTTGCATTTGTGCACAAGCTAATCGACATCTCGTGATCAGGATTTTCATACCTGACTAGTACTTAGTACTGCGTATGTGCAGATAAAGTACATGCAAATTTCACTGAGGGATTCAAGTTCACAGGAAAAGCTGTTGTAGCATCACTGGGAGATTTGTGACTAGACCTTCTAAATTCAGAGAAGCTTGAACGGTCAGTGCTTGCATTGCCACAGCAGCTATTGTCTCCTTAAGGCGTGGTCCTGTTGACTTCACACACTACACCTGGTCAAAGTTTATGGACTGAGCATTTGTAGAAGTACAGATTTACTCAACTCTACTTTAGTGTTCTTTCTTTTTCAATATTTTTGGTTACCTTTAAATGTGATTTTTGTTTTTTTCAGTACAACTGTATTTTAATTAAACTCCTTCACAGCTTCTTTCAGAGAGCATAAATCTAAATAAGTTTGTTTCTTTATGCATTTGGACTTACTTTCCTCTACAAAGAATAAAAATTGCTAATTGGGGGCCAAGTATACAGTTGACCTGCTCTGCTTTAAATGAAACTTTTCATTCCTGACAGCCTCAACAGCAGGTATTTTGATTGAGGGTCCAGAGCCAAAAAGCAGCCTCACGTTGTACAGCTGTAATTGTACCGACTTAATTCCTCTCCATCTTCTGCCCTTTCAGCCATCTGCCAGCTCTTGCCTTTTTTTCTAAACAATCCAGTAGATGTACTTTTCATCTGCATGACTACCTCCCTTCAATATGTCTTGTAATGTAACTGTCAGCCATGTTATAATGAGGCATAATGAGGCTTTGCTGCAAGAGTTGGGATTAAGAGATCTAGGAGGGCTTTAATTGAGATGAACAGGGATGCAAGAGTGCATATTTAATTCACTTTCTTTAGCGCACGCTGTAGGCCACTGATCCCCACCTCCAGTCGCTGTTCACATAACTGTTGAACTATAGCGTCCACTCGTCCTCTTTTGACATCTTGTTTTTTGAGATTAGCTTGAGGCAACAAATCAGAACTTGCTTTTAGGACTGACCCTTAAATATTTCGTCTCTTCTTTCGCTGTCCAACATCTGAATCTTTTAATTGGCAGGACTGAAATACTTATAAATACCCATATTTGACACTGTTTTACTTCCTAGAACTGTAAAATTATTGCACACCTTCCCACTATACTTGTCTGTCTACTGATACTGACAATGATATTGATAATCTTTCCTTTTTGCAAGTAATTTTTTTCAAAGAATATTGGATTTGATATCATAGTAGCTGAAAAACCACACGGACACTGAGCTGTTAGGGCTGGACCCCAATATCCGAATATTCGTTCGCTACGGCGGTATCCGGATATTAATTTTGGTATCCGAATACCCCCCTGCCCCCCCGCATAAACATTTACACATATGTCTATGTGATCATCCCTTCCACCCCCCAGACGAAAATATTCGGAGCTCATCTCTTCCCTTCGCCTTCGGCCCACTTCAGCTCATTCCGTCGTGTTCGGCTCATCCACCCGAATGGCCAGGTGGCTGCCGACTCTGACGTCATGCTTCACTTCGATGCTGAAGACCTCTGCTGTTTGGGAATTCTTCAGTTTGGCTTGTTATTAAATTAGTTTGGATGAATTACCTGATAACCACATTAACTGCATAAAAGCTGTTATAGTGTGATGGATAGGCATGCAAGCATTTTAAGCACTGATCAGTATGTGGGCTGTACAACATTTCTTTGGAAGCTGTCCTCATAGAGCAGGATGTGCTGTGAGGCTGAGGAGGCTTTAGGAGGAGGGCACGTATTGGATTCCCCTCAGCTTTGTAAGCTGAGACTCATGAGGTGACGTTCGAAGGGACGTGATAGTAGCAGCGTAGGCCAGCACTTCCAGTCTGGCTCACAGTGACGAGAGAGAACTCAGATGCTTCTGCTTTTATTTTTTTAAAACAGTATTTCCAAGGAATCCTTTCTGCGTCCGGCCATGATGAGTCACACACTGAGTAGTGTTACAGTAAAACTGCAATACAGAGTGCCACCAAATGACGTGACAATTGGCAGAATGTTTATAACCTGGGAGAGGTTTGTAGAGGTTATCAAGAGGAGAAACTTGAATAGTAGTATGCCTCTTTTATAATAATACAGCCTCCTCCACTGTTGCTGGCTTGAAAGTGACCTTGTCGGTTGTTTTTGGAATATTTTAGTCTAAGCATGGTGCAACTCAGAAATTGAAAACTACAGAAGCTGTAGTAAACTGGTGGTAGTAATCATTTCATTGAAGTACTTGTGCTTTAATCTCGTGTTTCTGTGTAAGCCTCCTTTATAATTCTCCTCTATTCCATTTCAGATCAAAATATTGTACTTTTTACTCTTCGACATGTATGTGACAGTCCTAGTTACAAATCACTTTGCAGAGTATGTCCGGAAATCATGTGGGCCAGAATTATAAGCACCCTGATGTTAATATTTTGTACAACCTCCTTTTTGCCAACAAAACAACACCTAAGCTTCTCCTATTATACATTTTTCTACAATTTTCAGTGTGAGAGTATGCTTCTGCCATAAAAATTGAATTCAGTTTGAGACTTTTAACACATCTTAACCAGGGGTGCCAATAATTATGGAGGGCGCTGTATCTATTTACATGTACTGTCACAGCTATGATACCTAATGAAAACCTTGTTACTTATACTCTAAGCAGGTCATCTGCTTCAGAGCTGTGTTTGCAGCACCCTTGGATTTCCTGTTGACATTTGTTTTTGTAGCTAAACCTCGTTTTCTTTAAAGATTCTGTTTACTGCGATATCCTTTTCTTTGAAAGAATTAACTTCAGCCCTGTGTGAGCTGGGTTTGTTTGTCAGTTACGTCTTAGGGCGACTGTGCTTAATCATTAGTAGTTATATTTAACTGAACAAAGAGTCAAACTGAGCTGTAAAACAAGTTTGTACTTGTGACGTTAGCAAGAGAGGATTTAAGATTGTGTTTTGTGGTTGTTGAATCTTGTCCATTTTATGTGCAAGTGTGTCTTGGATGATGGATGTAGCAAGTATAAATAAACTATGGTTTTTATGTCCTGCGGTTGCACACATCCTAATTTGGAGACACCTGCTCTTCTAACTTATTTTCTCATTATGCATTGTTGCCATAAATCCAGTGAATGTGCCTATGGTTTGTCTCCATGACTGAGAAAAAGAATAGCATGGTTGAATGTGTGTTGATGTATAAATGTTGGCACAAATTAAACACTTCTAATCTCCCAGTTTACCAGTCCTGCTTGGTGTTAACCTTAACCCAGTGGTGCTGTGGCTCTAAGCAACCGTAGCTTTCAACAACAGTGTTTGATTGTTCACCACAGCCATGACTGGGCACAAATTTCCTGGAGTCATGCTTCATATGCAAAGAGGGAACATTTGCCTGGCTGGATGTAGGAAGTATTTAAATAAAATACATTTCTGAGAGGAGATAAAGGATGTTACTTTAATCTTAGCACATACATTGGCATGTTTTGCAGCTAACTGCCTGTTGTAGATCACTTGCTAATCATCACAAAACACAGAAGCTCCCTTTAGAATTGTAAACACAACTGAAAGCCCGGGCGTTAACTGAAGTTAGAGAAGAGGTGGACTGGTCACCTGAGGCGGCTTTAGGGCTATAATTCTAAAATAGTTGTTCTGGGTGTGACTTCATTGTTAGCCCTAAGAGGAAGTCCTGTGTTATGCTGCTCTTCTCATTCCTGGGCACAAGGAACAATAATAATGTCATCTACTTTATTATGTTGCCATTTAGCAGAACAAGTTTTACAGGCGTGCTGAGTTTAAATGATTCAGTTTATATGTGATCAGTTGAAAACCAATAACTATTGATTTAGAACACGTGGATCACATCTTATTTTAAATGAAAAAATATACATATTTTAACAATTTTAAAACAACATTTACTATATGTTGGACTACCAGTCATTGGCTTATTCAAACAGTATGCGTATGCTGACACTAGGTTGAGGGGGATGTAGGTTAAAGGTAAAGAGAAGTTTTGGATTTTACTCAGCCTCACTCTACTTCTCCCACTTGTCACAGCTGTTTGCAGCTGGGTTTAAACATCCACATTTAAGGGAGGTTTTTTGTATATAACTTCAGCTATTCTCAAAGAAGGAGGGACCCAAACAAATCCCACTGATGACTTTTACCACAAGAGTTCACTGTTTATATTAAAAACCAGCTGATGGTTCACTGAAACCTTGTCCAGCTTCTTGTTCAGAATGTCATCGGCTCCTTTAAGACTCCAGCAGCCAACGCTGAAAAGAGTGAGTGTACATGTGTTTACATACTGTTCCTAAACAATCCCTATATGGACTTGATGACCCTCATAACAAGAGATCCTATTGGCTCAGAGGTGGAGGCGGCTCTTTAGGTGTCTTTAAACGGCCTTTTTTTTTTTCTCCCATTGACAAGGGCTGGATCGGCTACCTCAAAAAACCCCAGAGCAGTCTTTTTTCTTCCTCATCTTGTTGCTTTCCTCCCTCTTCATCGTGGGGGATGAACTGTGGGCCACATATAAACAATTGTAGGCCAACCCAGGCGACGTGTTTCACAAACAATACTGCTATTTTAAAATGGCTTGCAGCACTTTGTAATATTACAGAGGAGCATGCACAGTCCCTCCATAGTCCTTTTAATGAAACCTGGTGGGGCTGGTTTTTCATCTTTTTCTCCTTCTTTGAAAAACTTCATTGAAATTCCTGACAATCAGCCTGAAGGTTTAAGTGAGACTTTGAAAAAGAATACATGCTTAGCGTAGCCACAATCAGTTTGTCCCATAAGCTCCATGAAACATTCAAGATTCTTTCAGCTCATTACTTTGGATTTTACAATTTCAAGATTTACCAGATGTTTCCCCAAGTTGTACAGCAAAAAAAATAGAAGAAAAAAAATTCATTCCGTTAATCAGATGGACACATATGAGTCCAAATGAATGATAATGTGGCCTCATTACTCCTGGACAGGTGAATAGGCAAGTGTTTTCAAACAAGTTCAACAAATCAACAAAGAGCGGGTCATTGGATCATAGTCTGCAATCTTTGAGTCTGGAACCATGTGTTATTTGACATTTGACAAATAGTAATACAGATAGGTATTAGGATAATAATTGTTTACTAAGTTAAACAAATATTCTTATCATTAAAAAGTGCACTGATAATGGTAAAAAGCTTTGAGCACACAATCTTTGGACATTTTTCTGCTACGTCTTCACACACTATAGAAAACCTGTACATTTTGGACACTTAAAATTTTCAGTTGTTGTTAGCATTGCCAGAGCTGCTAATTGAACTATATTTATTACTGTTGCTGTGGTTACTGGTGCTATTGTATGACATGCATTACATGGATGGAAACACCCCGTTGAGAACTGGCCAGACTGGTTGGAGCTGACAGAAGTCTTCAGATAACCACCTTTTACAACTCCAACCTTGGGGCAAATATAACATTAGAAGTCAAGTCTTGTCTGCCAAGAACCAAAATCTGAGGCTGAAGTGGTCACAGAGTCACCAAACCTGAAGACTGAACAAACAGCCTGGTCGGGTGAATCTCAATTTCTAAGGAATTTGGCATCAACAGCATGAATCTATGGATCCAAACTGCCTTGTGTCAACAGTGCAGGCTGCTGCTGCTGGTGTAGTGGTGTATGGGAATGTTTTCAGGCACACTTCAGATCATTTAATACCAGTCAGTCATAGTTCTAAGGCCTCAGCATATCTGAGTACTGCTGATCAGGTGCATCCCTGCGTGGCCACAGTTTACCATTTTCTGATGGCTATTTACACCATGATAGTTCACAATGTTACAGTGTAAAAGTCATCTAAAACTGCTTTCGATGAGTTCAGTGAATGTGAGTGGCCTCCCTAGTCACTAAATCTCAACCCAGTAGAACACCTGTGGAATGAGATCCAACAGGAAATTTGCAGTAGTAGGTGGGGTACCTTAAGCATGGCATTTCTCATACAATACATAGAAAATGCACATTGAAATATGTTTCTAAGAGTCTCTACTCTCATGTTTGTAAATGACGTGAGCAAAAAATTAGGATCTCAAATCACATCTCCAAAAATTCTGTCATCCATCGACACTCGTTTTTGTTTGAACTCTGAAAATTGAGCAAGACAGGCAGAGTGGAAGTGAGACCTTAGCACTTCTGTATCATCATCAGTGGATAGATTGCTCTTCTTTCTGTGACATTTTCATGTCCAAGAAACTTGCTTTCTTACATCTTATTTTTATTTTATGATCAGTCTGCAAGTCCAGAATGTTTAATTTCTTTCTTTTTTAGCAGCCTAACTGTCTGGGCATTAAAGATGACTGATGGAGTGTCTCCCTGCTTCTGCTCCAAGCTGGAGCTGAGCAAAAAAAAGACTATGCTGAGAGGGAAAAGACTTTGTCATCTGTCCGACAGTACTAGTCATTCGCAGTTTAGTATTTAAAAATGCTGCACCTGATGAAAAAGAAATAGATTTGGAGATTAAGCCCTGTCCACCTGCACCTGGTTTTGCCTATCAGTCTAAAACGTGACTGTATGTTAGTGTTTTGATCATGGCTTGTTACTGCTTTCCCCCAAATGGCCAAATGTTATTTGTTGTATGTTTAGAAACATAGCACTTGTTAATATATTAATGTTAGTATGGCAGATTCACATGAGACATAATTTTCATCGCTGTATTACTTTCTTGCTCAGGAACACATCAACAGGATGAATCTCATGTCTTGTGCAGATCAGTGGATTTAAGAGACTCAACACGCTGTTGGTTTGTGCCTGTTCTTACTCAGTTCATCAGGTTAAATTCCAAAAATAATTTGAAACAAGGCAGTTCTTGCAACGCGATGTTGCATTTCTGTTCGTTCTTTTCTGTGTGCCTTAAAAGATAAGGCTTTGAGGTGACATCTACCCTCATGAAGGCCAGGTCTGTTGTTGCCATAATATCAGGAAGCTATCTGGTGTGAATCATTCTGGTAAAGGATCGGTGTGAATCATCAGACTTAAGGAAGTACTTTAATGACCAGGTGGAAATGGTAAACAACTGTTCTGCTGTTCGCTGTGCTCTAAATTTAATCTGGAGAAAGTGCAGTCTTTGGTGGATACATATAGAACGTGATGCATGTGCTTTCAGGTTGTAAAAGATTCAAATATTGCTACAGGTAGTAGTAGAAATGACAGTAGTTTGGATGGACGACCATGGAAAGGTGGATGGTAGCTTGGGGCTGCTGTTTCCCTGTCTGAGAGAAGGAAATAGACAGCGACATACTCTGCACTGGTTTATTAACTTTTTGGTATGAGGAAAATCTCTACTAATCTACCAGGCTCTAGTGAGATCAGGCCAGAAATGAACTCCGTAATAACAGGAGCAAGAACACAGACAATAACATCAGTAAACCTGGGTCTAAACTGGATCTCTTTCAAGAAACAGATTTATTCAGTTATCCGGATAACTGGAAACCCCCTCAAATCTGAAAACATGTACTGATTGTAAAACGACATGATCTGCGTTTTCTCAATAATAGTATATTTAGTTTTTAGGTGATCTCCTAGTTTTCATTTCCTTACACTGTTATGCCATTTTGTATCTAAGAATGAGTATTATTATTATTGATACTGTTATGTACTTATTTAATAGTACTATGATGAACACACCTCGAGTTGTCCATTTTGATATCACATAATTAACAGCTTATTCAACAGATGGAGTTAGAAAGAAATGTATCTTCAAACTAGGGCTGCAACTAACGACGCGTCGACTAATCGTCTGAGCACGATACGGCATCAAAAGCGGAAGTGAACGCGCAATGCAACAGAAATCTCCGTCTGACCGGAGCGCGGAAAGATGGACATCGGCGCTGCATCGTGCATATATTATGTATGCACGATGCAGCGTGGATGTCCACGTTTAGATACAGCTGTATAGTAAACGCTGACATCCGCGCCTATGATAGATCGCGGATGTCCGCGCTGCATCGTGCATACATAATATATGCACGATGCAGCACCGATGTCCATCTTTCCGCGCTCCGGTCAGACGGAGATTTCTGTTGCATTGCGTGTTCACTTCCGCTTTTGATGACGTATTGTGCTCAGACGATTCGTCGACCCGTTGTTAGTTGCAGCCCTACTTCAAACTATTTCTTCTTTGTTTGTCTGGTTCCTGTCTCTTCAGGTGTCATAAGGCATCTTTTTATATGCAGTCTAATTTCATCGTGTTGCATAATGTGCCCGTGATACCTCGTGTCTTCATGGTATTTATAACATATATTTTTAACAGTGCCTTTTTGTGCAAAATAATAAACCTGTGGTGAAGATAAAATTAGAGGCTGTCCAAGCTGGACATGTCTTTAACTTAGATATTTGCATTGGCTGAAGGACAACCGCACAAAATAGAAAGAAGACACAGTCAGAGATGCAGCATAACACTGACTGCTTTGTCCCAAAGATAAATTCCATTTTCATTTCTAAACTGATATGAGTAGATGTTTGTGATGATGTGAAACTTGTCAGGTGATACAGCTTTTATTTGTGCCCATCCCTGCTCTTGGATGGCTGCATTTGTTTCGGCCACTCTGAAAAATGGTGAGTAACTGGTCAAACTGGTCTTTTTCACTGACAACACTTCCTCTCCTCTCTGTTCTCTTGCAGCAAATAACGTTCCCGTTGCTGTTGAGTGTTGGGGCGGCTGTGATTGGCTCCCTGCAGTTTGGCTACAACACAGGTGTCATCAATGCCCCTCAAAAAGTGAGTTATACTCTTCTGTTAATTCTTGGTACAACTAATCCACTATGACGCAACAACTATGAAGGAAATGTATGTTGTTCAGCTTTTGTTTTCACAAGGTGTTGATTCAATATTATTGTTATCTTAGAGGATGAAGTAATACAACTACAGCCTCCAACATTACATAATAACCACGTCTGCATACACGTTGGTCAAGGATTATTTTCAAGAAAGCTTCAAGGTCTAGTTGTGACCAATCAAGATGCAGTATTGCAACATCTGCAGTGCATAAATGCTGTCATTCATGCAGTAAAACATTCTGCTAACCTGGTCCCAGAACAGGCTGTTCAGTCTCACAGGACAGAGAAGGGAGGGCAGGGGTTAAGAGGTGAAGTAATAATAGCTGCATTCAGGCCTCACAGGTCCAAGGACATCTGTATTAACAGACTGTGCAAAAAAGAGTGTCTGTGCCCAAAAATGGACACAGACACTGACCAGACTGAGAAAAGCCAGACAATGAACTTTCAAAGAAATGAAATGGAGGAGGCAGACAGTCTCTTATCCCCGTAACTAAACAGGGTAATAGAAAAGATGCTCCCATGCCCCCTGAGGAGTTACTCTACATTAGGTTTTATTAACAGCCAGGTACAGCAAAGAAATTCATTTCCTGTGGAATGTCTACATCGTGTAAATAACTACTGTCTGCTCAGTTTGTGTTGGTCTGAGCTCAGTATGTAGATACAAAGTTGTCTCTCCACACAGCAGAGCTCTGCTTTTTGTGTGTACCTCTCATATGTGAAGATGCCTTAGACCGCTGAAGGCTGACTGTCACAGTGATCTACAGTCACAGCTGTTTGTGGTGAGGACAGCCTCATTCTCACCTGAACTGCTCACTATCATCACACTGTCAAAGCTTTCCTGGACTTCAAAATGAAGGACCCTTTATGAATGAGAGCAGCTTTCATCAGTTACCTGCAGAAAGCAGAGATAAACAGGATAGATTCCCACAATATGTATGATTTTAAAAAAGGAAGAAAAACAAACAAAACAGAAATGAAAATAAATTCAAATAGTAAAAAGTATGGATTAAAGTCACAATCTCTCTATGATTACTTAAATTAGCTAATAATGAGTCTGGTCTGTCTAATGTGAAAGACAATTAAATGTACTAAAAGACCTACCATGGTTTCCAGAGTGCAAAATGTCCAAAACTATTTGGTCTAAACTGACGTTAAGCAGAGAAAAGTGTCAAATCTTCTAAATGAGATTGTGAGTGGAAGCTTGGCATTTTTAGCTTAAAATATTGCTTCGATAATCAGATTATTGATTTAGCTTTACTGCTGATCAGTGCAGCTTAGCAAGTCTGTCCCTGCTGAAACATAATCAAGCATATTTCACATTATGTAATCCTGTATTTTGCCTCAGGAACACTATAGCTGCTGCTGTTGTACAGATTTTTCTCCATAATAACAGCTGCGTACGTTCAGCTTCACACTCAGCCACTGAGGGCCTTGTGAGTGGTTCAGTGAGGGGCTGCAGATTGAGAGGCAGGCGGTGAATATGTGGTCTTTAACACACTGGGCTAGTGTGAACCTGTCCTCTGAACTCCTTATCCCCTTCTGAATACCCAGCCTGAGTCTCGGACACACACAAACGCACACTCACTGACACGCTCTAGTTTAAGCAATGTCACATCCAAATAGCTCAGAAGTAAAAGTTGCACAACACAGGATCTTAATGCTTTGTTATAATGACCTCTGAGGATATAACTTGACAAAACAAGCTTTTAAATAGCAGTAGCACTTAAGATTATCACCAGTACCTCTCTTCTGCTGTTCTTCTGTGCGTGATAAAGGCTGCGGTGATGTCGCTGCTGCCTGTGTCGCAGCCCTTGTGCTGTGTTGCAGCGTCTCTGATAAGATTATGCTCTTTTCTATGGCCTTGCTCGAGTAGCCCTGTCATTTAGGAATATCTTTGGTACAGAGTGTTAGAGACTCATTTTATTCTGTGAAGCCTTTTTGGTCATGCCAACTAGGCTGCTCCTCATGAAACAATACATTTATATACAAGTTACATACATACATATCGCAGGAGTGATGCTTGCTGAAAATGTTCCTCTGTACCCCTATGTTAGCCTAGCCGTACTAGACAACCCACAGCAACGAATTTAATTCTCTGCCAGGGTGGGTCTAGTTACCCTCCATAAGGCTCGAGGCTGGATGCTCCTAAAACTGGCTGGACCAATCACCATGAAGTGTAGAGTCAGAAGGCGGGCGTAACGAAGTGACGACAGAGGCGCGACGATTCTGACAGAAACAACCGGCGCACAATAAACAGTTATCTTTCGACTCGGCTTTGGCCACAGCCCTTAAAGATTTGAAGCTAAAATTCAACTTGAAAGATAAACAAAGGACGGCACTGAAGTGTTTCATTGAGAAGAAAGACGTATTTGGACTTATGCCGACGGGATATGGCAAATCCTTGATATACCAGTTGGCTCCGCTGGTTGGGAAGCTAATGGGACTTAGCCACAATCCGGCGCTCTCGGAACTACGTCAGCCTATTCGTTGCGCTGATTGGTTGTATACCTACCCAATTGCTGCAAAGTGATTTGAAAGACAACCTAGCCCGCCTCCCTCCCTGTCGAACGTTCCTAGACCCTTGTGTCTTAAGAGCTGGGTCTAGCACGGCTAGGCTACCCCTATGTAGATATTCCATTAAAAAGCAGCCGTTTCCACCTAGAATAGTCATTTACCACGTTAACAATGTCTAGGCTGTATTTCTGATTCATTTAATGTTACCTTCATTGAAAAAACTGCGTTTCTTTCAAAAATAAGAACATTTCTAAGAGACTGCAAGCTTTTGAACCAGAGTGTTTTTGGACCTACACTCAAGAACTTTTTGTGAAAAAACTGGTCCTCAGAGTTGGAGAAACTGCCATTTGTTCAATGTTGAAGAAATTTTATTTTCCCACTGAGCATGCTGAATACAGTTCTTACCTTGACAATCTGGTCACAAGCCAGGTCCAGCACCACTGACAAGCCGACAGCATGAATAGACAGCTTGTTTCATTGTGTAGTTGGAGCCAGCTGGTGGTTTGTTCCGTTCAGTCAGTCGAGACTAAGACTGTGGAGAGAACACAAAACAATTATGTAACTTTTCACTTCAAGGGCCATCATTCAAGTATTCATCTACCAGTTGGAGTTAGTACAGATAGCATATTGTCCCCATTGTCTTATAAGGTCCTGTCATATCAAGTTACACCATGAAAGTCTGAAAGATGTTGGTTGTAGCAATGAATGCACAAAATTATCAGCTGAATCTGCAGCTTCTCTTTAGGCTTACAGAGCTCATTCGTTCTGCCGACAGTTTTCCTGTTTGGTCTCACTTACAATGCTCACATAAAGATGTTCTCAGTGACAGCAGACAGATGTTTTCAGTGACAAAGCTCTAAAAACCCAATGTGAACCATCTGCCAAACAAGCACAGTTTGCAAGTAGTTCGAGAATCTAGCAGACCAACAACAGCCTAAAGAGAGTGAATAATAGATGAAAAGGACTTACTATGTGGCCAGAAACGGGACTCCAAATGAAGTTTACCACAATAACAGTTTACCACTAAACATAATGCATAAAAATAATATTTTTGAAATGTGATACAGCCTGCTTTCACTGCATGTTAGTAGCAATAAAAAGCAAGTTTAATTAAAAACCATTAGAATCATAAATGTACCTTAAATATCTAAAGTATATAACTATAGTGGATTAAAATATGGAGTTAAATATTTGTCATTTCAAATATGTATGTACCTAAGGACAGTAACTGAGTAAATATACTCCGGTAAATTCTGCTGCTGCTTACACACGTACAAACTGAGAGATCAGTTCTTCTAAATAAAGCATGTTTGAAAGAGTACATGTGATGAAAGGAAGGTCAGAGGTACAGTGCGGCATATGATAACATAGTTGTGATATCACCAAGTGAGGTCTTGTGAGTGTAAGTTGATAGTGAATATGACCCAAGCTGCTCTGCGTTAACAGTGTCAGCATGTCATTCTATATGTACCCATCCAATACAGGAAAGCTTCTGACAAGTCTGCATGCCATCTCTGAGCTCCAGGACATAAAGATCCCTGGCACTGAGTTAACTGTCAAGTGTTTCCAAAACAATATGGGCAGTGGCACATGACAGAACCAGCTAACATCTGGTAGTGATGGTGTTGTTTGGGGTCAGAGACATACTGGGGTAGTCAGAGAGTTGTGAGAGGTTGCACACAGGGTGGTGACCTTTTCTGAATCATGTGTGAATTGTCACTGTGACACACATACACAGACGCAGGCGTTGCTACTTGAGCCCTGTCACCAGCTCTCCTGGGCGTGTTTGTCAACAGTGGACTGAGGTGTGACGCAGGGTGTGGGAGGGGAAAAGAAACTTGACACTCAGTCATGACTGGCCAGCTTCCTGGTTGTCAACAAACTGCAATGATTGTACAGTGCTGCCATCAGCTGGTCGCACAGGAAGAGCTCAGCTAACACCATATGTGGACCTGACTTTACCATATAGCACTGTTATAATAAAGACTCCCTGTTTCTCAGCTGAAATTGCAGTTGTATGTAATCATGAGAACATGGTCTTATTTGCAATCTGGTGGGGAAAGCTATTTGCTAAGTAGTTTACCACATTTTTCCTGTATTTCTTTTGTGCAATAACAACAAAATGTGTTTCCTTCGTACAGATTATTGAGAGCTTCATCAATGAAACGTGGAATCAACGTTACAACGAGCAGATCACTAAAAACTCCCTCACAGCTATTTGGTCCATCTCTGTCTCTATTTTCTCTGTGGGTGGCATCTTTGGTTCCTTCTCTGTCGGACTCTTTGTCAACCGCTTGGGAAGGTACGCAATAACAAAATCTAAATGAGGTAGAAATTTTCCCTTTAAAAGTGGTTCTTATAGCTTACCGTGACACATACTGCCTTAAATATATTGTTTCTCATAGAATTTTAACCAATGACACTTTTTAGGATGTTTTTTTCTTGTGGGTAAAACAAACGTTCACTTTTTCACAGTTGATTTCCCATGAAAAATAAGTTGCATTGCAGTGAACACAACTGCTTCGGACTGATTAAGTCAGAATAAATGATTTAGTGTCATGTTACTGTTTGATTACAGCCTCATGAAGCACAACAAATACAAACTGTACAGAGTAACAAGTAACATTGAAACAATATAGAGCTATATGTGTTCGTATATGATGTCCACTTAAATGTGGTGCGAAATGTATGCATGGCATGCAGGTCAGTGAAGTTTATGGAGTTTAGCAGAGAGCCTGTCTGAATTTAAATGTTCAAATGTAACCTTATCTTGTTCTTTGATGTCTGCAGGAGGAACTCTATGCTCATGGCCAACATCCTGGCCTTCATCGCAGCCATTCTGATGGGTTTTTCCAAAATGGCAAATTCCTGGGAAATGCTCATCATCGGCCGGTTTGTGATCGGCCTCTACTCTGGCCTCTCCACAGGCTTTGTACCCATGTATGTGGGTGAGGTTTCCCCAACATCCCTGCGAGGAGCGCTGGGCACCCTGCATCAGCTGGGCATTGTCGTCGGCATCCTCATCGCACAGGTTGGTGAACAGTTGCAGTGAATTTACAAGCATGGATAGTGACGTTTGGAGATTACACTGTAATGCTGTCCTTTGATATGTTTTGTGCATCTGCTGTGCAGGAGACTCATTACTCTCTGGGTTGATTCTAGGTGTTTGGGTTGGAGTCTATCATGGGCAACAGCAACTTGTGGCCGCTCCTCTTGGGCTTCACCTTCATCCCTGCTGTGATACAGTGCATCCTGCTGCCTCTCTGCCCTGAGAGTCCCCGATTCCTGCTCATCAACAAGAACGAAGAAAACAAGGCCAAGACCGGTGAGTTTATACAAACACACATATTGAGTGGGTACGGAAAGTATTCAGACCCCTTGAAACTTTTCACTCTCTGTGTCATTGCAGCCATTTGCCAAAATCAAAAAAGTTCATTTTATTTCTCATTAATGTACACTCAGCACCCCATCTTGACAGAAAAAACAGAAGTGTAGAAATTGAGTGTACATTAATCAGAAATAAAATGAACTTTTTTGATTTTGGCAAATGGCTGCAATGACACAGAGAGTGAAAAAAATTCAAGGGGTCTGAATACGTTCCACTGTATGCACACAGGAGTTTCCAGCTTGTTTTGAATACCTGCACTCAATGAGGTATGAAGGCCTCATTTACAGTGTAACCGAGTAGGACAATAGAAGATGTTTGTGCACAGATGCACTTGAATAACATCAAAATATTTAGAAGCAAAGTTAGTAAAATGAAAACAACAGTTCGTGCATTTACGTTTTAACACAAATGAGTCAACTAAAACTAGAGTAGCTTACAGTTAAATAGAACGAAATGAAAAACTTGGGTTGCCCAAAGGTTACAAATGAGTCAAACTCTAGGTTGTTTGCAAGTGAGCATTTGAAAAAACTGGATTTTCCAAGTTCATTATAAACAGCATCTGCAGCTTCATGTAATCAGTTGAGTGTGTATGTTAGGGCCCACATTAAAAGACAGCAATGGGCTGATGTAAGGGGGTAAAAAAAAAACCACTAAGTGTGTCATAAATAAATAAAAGCCAGTTTAGTATCAACTCTACTGTTTCTTGCTCTTCTTAAATGTATTAGTTATGTGTTATTACAGAAGATTGATTGTGAAGTGACATTTTGAAAACTGTGATATTTTTCAGACCTAAAATTCAAAGCAGTTATCCACTTTCTAACTTGTCACAGATTCCAAGAGGCTTCTATAATGTCCAAAGATGTAATAAAAACAGACAAAATAAAAAGAATACTTAGCAAATGATTAACAGATATATGAATCCGTGTAGGCGGCCAGTTATATATTTCCATGTACAGATAAAGCAGTTACAAACATATGTACATACACATATACACATAGTTACTAGGACTGTAACTGAAAACTACCTTTACTGAAGCACTGAAGTCCAATGTGTCATACATTTATGTGTTTCTTCCCTCGTTTCAGTGCTGAAGAAACTCCGGGGAACCACAGACGTGAGCGCCGACATGCAAGAGATGAAGGAGGAGAGCCGGCAGATGATGAGAGAGAAGAAGGTGACCATCTTGGAGCTTTTCCGTTCTCCACTGTACCGTCAGCCTCTCCTCATTGCTGTCGTCCTGCAGCTCTCCCAGCAGCTGTCTGGCATCAATGCTGTGAGTATCCTGTGGGATAATGTCTGGGAGATTCTAAAGACAGGATGTAGAAACCAGAGAGAAATGTTGATTTTTACTTCAGAAATCAGAGAAGACACCCTGAACATATCTATATGTCAACTGTGTTTCTTCTACTTTTTAGGTATTCTACTACTCCACTCGTATCTTTGAAAAAGCTGGAGTTCAGCAGCCTGTCTATGCCACCATTGGAGCGGGTGCAGTTAACACAGCTTTCACTGTGGTGTCGGTGAGTGCAATACAGAGTTTTACGACTTTACAGTGAAGTACGAATGAAAAGGTGGCAAAGACACAGGATTATAGACCTATTTTCCTGATTTTTTTATTAAATTTTTGGATATGTCAATGATAGAAAATGCTCTGCATGAGTTCTACCACTGCACATTTCTGAGATTGTTTTGCAGTAAGTGTGAGGATCTTTACTGTAAATGCACTAGAGTATTTTCCTTTCCAGGAAGTGAGTTATGAAGCTAATATCCCAGCCGTATTAAAGAGTATGAATAATTCACTGTGGTGTATTATGTGATAGGATTACACTGACCTTTTTGCTTGTCTTGTTTATTTTTTCATGCAGCTGTTTGTTGTAGAACGTGCAGGACGCAGGTCTTTGCACCTCCTGGGGCTGCTGGGAATGGCTGGATCTGCCGTCCTCATGACTATTGCCTTGGCTCTACTGGTAAGTTTTACTTCAGTAAAAAAGTTTCAGCCCTGGAAGACTTGGATTTGCCATTAATTTGTTAAAAAATCTTTTTTCTTCTCCTGTCTTCTTATAGGAGCAGCTCAAATGGATGTCATATTTGAGCATTGTGGCGATTTTTGCCTTTGTGGCATTCTTTGAGATTGGGCCAGGTCCCATCCCCTGGTTTATCGTGGCAGAGTTGTTCTCGCAGGGACCTAGACCTTCAGCCATCGCTGTAGCTGGCTTTTCCAACTGGACTGCCAACTTCATAGTGGGAATGGGCTTCCAGTACATAGAGGTGAGTAGAAGAAAATGACTGCAGAATACATTTCACGTACACTGAGCTGGGTTTTGTTACGTAGATCAGTACGAGAATGTACATCGGACATTGATTACACACAATTTATTTTTGATAAACTTTGAATGGAGCAAGTGCAACTAGAAAAGCACTCGGAGAGCACAATACTCTGCCAAGACCATTCATTTCCCCATATGACATTGTCAGAAATGCAGCATTTTTTTAGTAATGCAGCATTTGTTTATTAGTTATTGGTGATCAGAAATCATGGCACTATAGAATGTGGCCATTTAATATAGATGTACCCACAAACAAAATGACCTTGCGCTGAGCACAGGCGTGTGTTACACTTGTGTACTTTATGTACGGATACTGACTGGCGTGACCTAAATATGTAGCGGGCGACGGGAGTTGATGGGACTCGGAAACACCCCCACAATTTAATCAATTGTTCCTTGTATCATTTCCCATGGAAAAATCCAGCGGTGGTCAATTTGTAGTAGGATCGCGATCATGTGATCATCAGCAGGCAGCTGATGTAGCGTTCACTTGTCAGAGTTAAAATGAGGCCATGCTGCTATCTCGCAATGATACAGAAATCTTTAACGAATCCATGGATCCAGACTATAAGCAGCATCACTGCCAAAATGTAACCACTTGGTCCTTGTGTTGTTTCTGACCTTCCTTGAAAATTTCATGTAACTCTGTTAATCAATTTCTGAGTAATGCTGCTAACAGACACACAAACCATCATCATGTTCCTTCTGACAGTTCTTCCTGTTTGCAGTTTCTTGATCTGAAAACAGGTTTAATTTTGGCAATTTTAAAAAGATTCCGTGCCTTTCTATCCCTGGTTTTGGGGTTCAGAGGGTTACATTTTTTAGATGGCCTTAATGAATAATAGTGAACAGCTTCCACTAGTTGTAATTAATTTAAAATACACACACTAATCTGACCGTTCAAGCCAGCAAACTTTTAGAAAATATTGTGAAGGATCGAAGTCTTGGCTAAAATTTTATTTTGCTCTTTTTATTTCAGATGTTCTAAGAAATGAGTAAATCACTCTCACATCTCCACTGTCAGATCATCTGAGGACTGAACCCTGTCAGGATGTCGCTGAATAACTTTTTTTTTTTCTCGCGTCTCTTCACAGGAGCTGTGTGGTGCCTACGTGTTTGTCATCTTCATTGTGCTGTTGCTCTTCTTCTTTGTCTTCACCTACTTCAAAGTGCCAGAGACCAAGGGCCGGACGTTTGACGAGATCGCAGCCGGCTTCCGCCAGACGGCAGTCACAGGGGGAGAAAAGCACTCACCGGAGGAGCTCAACAGCCTGGGAGCTGATTCTCAGCTCTGAGTGACTGTTTCTAAACTTCCTAACAAAAACTCTTCCTCAGACCGAGCAAAGGAGAAGGGTCTGCTGACTAGATGTAAAGAGATCCACCGGTAGAGTAATTCTCACACTGTCACCACATTTCGGTTGTCATCACCAAACACAGAACAGA
Source organism: Acanthochromis polyacanthus (assembly GCF_021347895.1). NCBI lineage: Eukaryota > Metazoa > Chordata > Actinopteri > Pomacentridae > Acanthochromis > Acanthochromis polyacanthus. The sequence goes on along the minus strand of NC_067117.1, from coordinate 35,827,623 downwards.
CTTGTGTGGTTCTCCAACATGACGTCTTCTGCCGCTCCTCTCATGTCACATGAACAAACAAGAACTTGATGGGCACTGTGTCGCCTGGCGAACGTGGAGAGAGGAATTGAAGATAGATGGGAAAGGTTTTTAATATTTTAAAGATATTTTTAAAGAAGGAAAAGGAGTGTCTGCATCAATCAACCAACCCTTTTTAATACCTGTTTTTCACTGAGTATGTTACTGATATGTGCTTATGCTGTTCTTTGTGGCCTGTTACAATACAGGGAGTTTGTCATTATCTGGTTAAGGAGCGCTGTAGCTGTAGAAATACGTTAACTGTGCAAAACACTTTTTTATTGATCATACTGTAATGCTGTATTACTGTAGACTTTAGCACTGTAGATGCTGCCCAGCTTCACCATGTCTCTCTCCACCAGATGGGGCACTGCCTTTAAAAAAGAACCTTTTGCTCCACTGAAAAAAAATAAGTTATATATGTTCCTTTTTATGTGAAAGTTACTGAGTACACCAAATGTGATATGTTGTTTTAATGGGATGAGGATTTGAATGTCCTGAATGAAATTTGTTAGATTGACTCTCCACAAATTACACACATTTGTTCATTATTTTAACCCTTTCTTATTATTTTTTGTTAGAAAAGACATGCTGAATACAAAAATATCTTTATTTCATAACATTTTTCGACATAAAGATGAAACATATCCACATAACAAATAGAGAAATTCATTCTCCATTCCTGTGTTTTGACATCATTCCTTTTTAGCAGTGCAACAATTGAAGTTGAAGCGGGAAACTGTATCTACATAGATCAGCACCAGAGCGCTGAACTCGGCAGTAAAGTTAAATGAATAAATCATCTATTCATTTCTCCATGACATGAGATAAGGATGCACACAATTCACAATCAGCAGCCACAAAACCAAAAATCTGTCTCACAAAAAACCCTCAAAAAACAAAAAATGTCTGAGTTTAAGTGCTGTCTAAAACAAGCTGACTCCAAAGCTTTTCAGCCTTATCACTTTGGAACAGTTTGGGTCAGAACGCCCTGATCCAGACTGAAAATGTCTGTCACTGGAGGATCTTCACTTCTCTGAGTTTTTCTTAGTTGAGATTACCTTTGGAGCTTCCAGACTCTGGTGAATTGGCTTGTCCGGGTCTGTTCACACCATCAGGAGCAGCGTGCTGCTGTTTCTCAATACAAATATGTAGCATCATCAGAAAAGTGAAAGACAAAAAAGAAATAATGTGGACCAAAATGAATGTCAGCCTTTTGGAATGTTCTTCATTATCCTGGAAGTGCTTCACGCCATTCTGGGGTCAAACACCCGTTAGTCTTCGCACTGCATATGTGTCCAAGGAGGTGGACACTCGTGTCTGCAGTGCACAGCTTGTTTTTTGCCTGGAGTACTGAATTCTGCAGTATTGTGTCTCTCTTTCTTTTGATCGTAAACAATACTCTAAACAGTAGCTGGTGAAAAGAACCTGTCACCGCCCCCAGCTGTGCGATCGCTGTCAATCACTGCTGTATCACTTGTTGAACCTGTCTTCTCTTTAAATGAGGAACATTATCTCTTTAGCAGCACTTTATTATTCACAATGATATTTTTAAACAAACACTGAGGTTGATCCAGTCATTTATTATTTTGTTTTTGCTCATAGTGGGGAATCTTTGCTACTAAAGAGAGACTGAAGAAGAGGCTGATGAATTACTTGATGTTTTTGAAATGGAAATGTGTGAATTTGTTCATATCTATTGTGGCAATACACAGATGTTTTGCATACACACGCCGGCCAACTGTGACTTAATATGGTGTTATTCATAGTCAGATGAGGACGTTGATCTTCATCCAATCCAGCAGTAAAAACCCTTTTAGTCATTCCATAATTAGGTGTCAGTTATCGTATGTAATAGATCTTTCTAGTACATCATTTGTCATTTAATAGGTGGCCTTGCCTGTCCTGGAAAGCACTGTAACATCCACTCTCTGTGCCTTTCACATATCCTCACCAGCAAAATCCTATAATGGCAGCAAAAGATGCACTTCCCCCCCTTTACTGATGTCTGTAGCAAATATCAAAGCTGTATTTTATACACATAGATTCACAAATCTGCTTGGGCATTGAATTTTAATGGAGCCTGTGGTCACGGGTTTGCAGTCTAAATAATTGCATGATGTAAATATGTAATACCCTTCAGTGTCACCCACTCCAAATTTATATCATGTTGAACTTTTTGCAGCATTTTTGTTTTGTTTTTTAAATAGATAAATTATTAGTACTGTAGTGCTGTACATCTATGTGCCTTTAGATTCCTTACTGCTTTCTCTACCCTTCTAATCTGATACCTGGAGATGTTGTTGTGGCCTAATAGTACTATAATAATTTTATTTCAGATTTTCCATGTAAGGATTGTGTTCAGTAGTGTTTGCATTTTAGTGCACAGAGCCTATTCTATTATTTGTAATAATAAAAAACATCTGTGTGTATGGTGTTGGAATGCTCCTCTGTTGGGGAATTTTAAATTGTGATGGATGGCTGAATAAAAGAGATCATGCATACAGATCTGAAGTTTGTTGGGTCAGTTTGTTTGCACAAACGCATGACAACTTGGAACTGCACTCTACTGATTTATTATCACATTTAGAGTCCTTTTGTGATTGCTGATTAAACCACAAAAAGCTTGTCTCTGTATCACAGTGACATATTTAGATGGTGTCCCCAAGAAGGTGTTCCCAAGACCCAAGCTTTGGTTGGGCTTGCATTTTAGATTTCTTCTAGTTACTTGGGATAAAGAGTAACCAATAAATATAATAATCAGATAATATCTAATATCTGATTATTCTTTTAAAAATATATTATTATTGTTATTATTATTTTGAACAATATGCTCTTTTTGAGGAATAAAATGTCCACATTATTTCCATTCAAAAGTTTGGGGTCACTTAGAAATGTCCTTATTTTTGAAAGAAAGGCATTTTTCTGATAAAGATAGCATTAAATGAATCAGAAATACAGTCTAGACTTTGTAATGTGGTAAATGACTATTCTAGCTGGGAAAAGGCTGATTGAATATCTCCATAGGGGTACAGAGGAACATTTCCAGCAACCATCACTCCTGTGTTCTAATGCTACATTGTGTTAGCTAATGGTGTTGAAAGAGTGATTGATGATTAGAAAACCCTTGTGCAGTTATGTTGGCACATGAATGAAACTGTGAGTTTTCATGGAAAACATAAAATTGACTGGGTGACCCCAAACTTTTGAATGTGAATGCCAGGTGTTAGGAGGTTAAAATGACTTCGATTTAACTCTACACTGTTGCCTTTTTTACAATGTGCAGATCTACAAAGTTCCTGCTTATCCATCTGCCCCTCTCCACTCGCTGCAGCTTGAGCACATCAGCTCAAACACTGTAATGCCAAGCTGTAGTATTGGAGATGTTCAGCCATACGTGTTCGGACTAGAAAGTAATTCTGAAGAAAAAATAATGGTACAGGAAACCTCACCAGACAGGATTATTTCCTTGGGTTTCTTGTGAATAAAATCCTGTCTGAATATATGTTTTTAAGACTGTCACTGGCACACTATAGATTTAAGGTGGAAATACATGACTGCCTCTTTGGCTCATGATGTGTCTTCCAGTGTATTAAAAAAAACGCCATATGGATGTGTTAACAATGTAAAAAAAATTATTAATTTTTAAAAAATTATAGTGGAGGTTTTTTAAGTTTAACTGGGGAACCTGCTTTTTCCCACATCTAGCTTACCTGAGTACCGAAAAGACACATAGTGACATTGCACCCTAAATAAGAACCAGACAAAATAGCAATTAACCTTGATTGACAAAAAGTCAGATGTTAAAGTGTGAAATTGAGATTTGAAAGAGGAGACTGAGTTTGTTGGCCTAGAAACTCCAGGCAAGGAGTTTCCACATGTCAAGGTGCCCAGACAGTACCTTTGGCAGCAAAACAGGAATAAAGAACCAATAATTTGGCCGTACAATAAGATCTCAATCAACGATAGGGAAAAGTAAGCAGGAGCTATCCATTCAAGGGTTAATAAACAAGCCACAAAATCTTTAAAATTCATTTGAAAACTCAAAGGTAACCAGTTTAGTAGTCAGAACTGGGACGTTCCTTGCTTGTCTTGCATTGCAATAGTAAAGTGTGGAAGAAACAAAAACATAAATTATCTTTTAAAGTTTGCAAAATACAGAAATGACCTGACCTTGGTAAGTCACCTCAGTCGGGTAGAGCAGGACTGAACCACTTTAGCCACATTAAAGGACAATTCTGAGTCGAACATAACGTGTAGGTTGCACACAGCTTAATGAACATTATTGAGTGAGGCACCCAGATTCTAGGAGAAATTATTAATGATGCTAGTGCTGGAACCACAGGGGTTAATTATAATTATTCTGATTGGGACTTAATCAGATGAAAGAAACTTTTGGACATCCAATTTTTAGTCTCAGTGAAGCAGGACATGATATAGGATGCAAGTGTGGTACCACGTTTTATCAGGACACATTATTCGGTGTCATCTGTGCTGCATTGCATATCAGTGTCACAAATTATTTACCCCATGTGTAGTATTTGTATGACAAATAACAAGGGGCCCAAAATAGACACTTGGGAGATGCCACAAACTGAAGGAGCCCAAAAGGATTAGGTATCTTCAAACATTACAGACAAAAAAGATAAGAAATGAAGCAATGCAGAGCAATATCTTTGATACCAACAAAGTTCTTCAGGCGACTGATTAAGATATTATCAATCCACTGTATGAGGCTGAGCTGAGGTCAAGGAGAATTAAAATGAAACCCAAGCCAGAATTGGCTGCAAGAAGTAGGTCATTGGTGACCTTGACAGGGAGCGGAAACTAGATTGAAATTTTTCAAAGGCTTCATTGTTATTCATAAAAGAGATTAGTTGGGTGGAGATGATTTTTTTTTTCTAAAATCTTTGATGAAATTAGCAGCGTGGAAACGGGTCTAAAATTACTTTAAACTTACTTTGATAGGGGGTAAACAGTGGCAAGTTTGAAACTGGAAACGCCAGCAGACATTCTGGATTTGTGATCACGTTTAAGCAATAAGCTCGGAAAATAAATGTTCTGTTCTCCTTTGATAGTGCACTGGCAGGTGGACATAGATGGCAAGGGAGACACTATGTTCCTTATTTGCTCTGCCTTCCTGCATTGTCTCTTTAAGCTCCTTAATTCTTTATTCAAACATGGCAGAGAAAAAGGTTTCAGCTTCAGCAAACAGTCGGTAGACAGTTTGCTTACTAATTCAATATTAACAATGGAAATAACACACCGAGTCTAACTTGCCAAGCTGAAAGTTCAGTACTGACACACAAAAACAATCTTTTTAAACTCGCCTTTATCTTGCCTAAGTAAATTTAAATGTCAGATAAAGTAAAATAAAAACTGAAGGAAAGAAATGATGTACTACAACCAAATGTTTATAGTTTGATAATATGCCTTCACATAGACCTGTGATCTCAGGCTGTTTTTACTCCAAAAGGAACACAGCGGAGGTTATGTAACGATTGATATTGGTTTGTCTGTTTGTCTGTCTGTCAGCAACTTTATTCAAAAACAGACAAACGGATTTGGTTGAAAGTTTTAGGTAAGGTCAGAAATGACACAAGGACCAAATGATTTTAATTTCAAATAAAAATAATACATTTTATTTGTTATGCATTCTTCATTTCAGAAAAATCTTGAAGTGCTACACTAAAGATATAAAAGTCTAAAAAAAAACAAGCAGGGAAAATAAATAAATTCATTAAAATTTTATTGTCATAGTCTGGATCCATGGATTTGTTAAAGATTTCTGTATCATTGCAATAGTGGCACGGTGTCACTGTAACTATGACAACAAGTGAACACTATGTCAGCTTCCTGCTGACGATCACATGATTGTGATCCTACTCCAAATCTGCTGCTGTGGACTTATCAGGATTCATCTGTCGGAAATGATACAAGGAACAATTGATTAAATTGTGGGGGTGTTTCTGAGTCCCATCAACTTCCCACCACCCACTATATATTTAGTTCACACGATTCAGTATCCATGCATAACGTACACATGCATAAACATGACTGTGTTGGTCATTTTATTTGTGGGTACATCTATATTAAATGGTCACATCCTATGTTGCCGTGATTTCTGATCATCAATAACGATTAAACAAATGCTGCATTTATATAGAAAATGCTACATTTCTGACAATGCCATATAGGGGAATGACCAGCCTTGGTGAAGTGCTGCACTCTCTGAGTGCTTTTCGAGTGTTTCAATTGTGGAGAAGAAGTGTATTATTAAGAAAACTAACCTTGACAAAGAAAGTGCCCTATAAAATAAACACAAATACAAAAAAGACACCATTCTTTTTCCATGATCTAAGTGACCAGATGTGATTCACTGGCTTCAAAGTAGTCTTTGAAGATGGCAACGCCACAGATAACTGAATCTATAATTTGTCTCTATTTCCTCTCTCTCCCGTCTATATCTGTTGTCTATGACACATTTACTTTAACCTGTTACACAACAGTTGTGACACTGGAAAGGCCAAATGTTCTGCTTATTTAAGCACATTTGCATATAGTCGTGTTGGTGGTTTGAGTGTTCTTGGCTGCTTCTGACAGTGAGGTCAGTGAGAAGAAAATGAGCTGATGTTAACCTCCGCGGATGACCTCGAGATGAATGAGATTAAGTTTATCACTGCTTGAGACATGCTTCACTTCGCTCGTGTCCTCCAGCTGTCTCTAAAGGGCAGAGGTATCACCTCATTTGTGTGCCTTTTCCAAGACATCTATTAAATCTCAGCACCACAATCTTTTTTATTTAACTTTTATCTGATGCTCTTTCTCTTCCTAGCAGCACTGCACACCTGCAAACATCAGAGCGTAATAATTTACCATCATCTGTGACCTTTAGGGTTTAAACTGTTTGCAGAGAAGCATTTTTACAGCAGAGAGCAAACAAATCAAAATCCATTTTGAAGTCCAGGTCTGTTCCTGTGAATTTTAAACAATTCTCAAGGTCGCTGAGAGCCATATACAGACTAATGAGATACAGGAGAGGCCCTGGCAAATTCAAGCATTTGAATATGTTTGATCATGTCCCAGCACATGAGCGTTTGTAGCCTCGACAGACAGTGAGACAGTCACAACCTCCAACGTGGAACAAAGCCTAAATGCCTTCACTACACGGGACCTTTGGTGCTGCCTCCATATCTCCCTCTACTGTTATTACACATAGAATCCCTCCTCCTCTTTGATGGATAGGATCAAGCAGTTCAAAGGCATGTTTGCTGTTAAATATAACTGTGACACTGCATTGTGTCTTGCCATTATTGATTTTCACAGAGGGGAAAGCAGGGAGGGGGTGATGTCCTCAGGGGACATAAGATATGCTGCACACAAAGTATTAAAAAGCAAATTTCCACAATTTCCACAGACTAGCTCAGATTCATACATATATAATTATTATGACCACTGGAGTCTCTGCGTTTGTTTTCTTTGTTCACTAATCCTGCAGTTGTGCTATAAAACATATTGTCACTGTGGAGCTCTTGTTTGTTTGGAATACAAAATATTACTGTCACATATTTTTGGGATAGAAGCCAGATTAAAAGCTATTAGAAAGCTTGAAAACAGTCCTAAAGCTTCCAAGCAACCAAGTCATGGATTATATAACCAGGCTACAAATCAATATCAGGCCTCTGCAGCTGATTTTTTATACATTCAGTTTCTGTTCTGTCAATAAACCCACATGAAGAAGCCACAAACTCGCAGCTGTGAGTCAAATGAAGAGGATTTAACTGATGATGAAAATGAGACCTGCAGGAAATCGATATGTGAATATTGATGAGGTGGGATGTGCGTCAAGAAGTATGGGTGTTGATTGAAAGTCAATCCAGCAAGAGTATTACAAGACAGTCAGATAAAAGATTTAGCAAACACATGAGGCATTGGTGATGGAGAGCAGCATCTCCAACCTCCCTGTGATCTCACTGCATATGAGAAGAGACAGAAGCCTTTATAAGTAACTAGTTTACAATAAAACTTGGCTGTAAGCAGAATGGGATCATCAGCAAATGTATAAAAAGAATGAGTGCAAAAATGCTGTTCATTTGGCTTTGAGCACAGTGTTTGACCCCTATTTGCTGCGGGGCAAAGCGCTCAGCAGCCAATACTAACAGTGAGGTGGTTTCACAGGAGAATGAACATCAAACAGGTTGATTCTGACAAGTGAATGTGCACCCAGTAAGCCTTCCCTGGAGAGATAAATGTCAGCACAGGAGACAGCTGAGAGAGATCGAAGAATGGTTGAGAAGGATGGGATGTTTGATCACTGAAACAAATCCAACTGGAGTGATATGGCTGATTATCTGGCAAGATGGAAGTATGATGTTTTTGTGTGGAGTCTTTTCTTCAGTAGAAATTACCTCTAGCACTTAAACCTTTCCACCCTGGAGGCCCATGTACCATGACCATTCTGTATCTCCTATTAAAACTAAACCTGCTGCCATGTTTAGAAGGTTGCTGAGCTTAATGCATTCACTGAAGAGTCTGTATGGTACTACTCTGGTCAAAATTAATGTAGCATTGATGTTCATTATTTCTGTTGCATCAAATGTGGTAAAGTTGCAGCTACAGTTCAATAACATCAGTTATTTACACTCTAATTTGCAGTTGTGATGAAGAAGGAGCATCTCTCTCTTTTCATCTCTCACACTCACCTGTTAAAATGGGGAGGAAGACACTGCATTTTAAAATTCTCCCAAGTATCTCTTATCATACAGCACAATGGAGAGTTCATGGATTATGGACTTTCTGACCAACAGGCCTCAGAATATCAGGATGGGGAACCTGACATCCAGCACCATAACCATGAACACAGGCACACCACAGGGGTGTGTTCTTAGTCCAGCACTCTTCACCCACTTTACCTTGGACTGTTTCCCCATCCACTCTTCCAACACCCTGATAAAGTTTGCCAACAATACCACGGTGGTAGGCCTTATCAGGGACAACAACGAGACGTGGTACAGGCAGGAGGTCCAACATCTTGTAGGGTGGTGTGTTAACAACGACCTGGTCCTCAACAAAACCAAAACAAAAGAAGTCCTCATAGACTTCAGGAGGACCAGGAGAGTCGTGCAGTCCCCACCCCATATCAGAGGAGAAGAGGTAGAGAGGGTGGACTCAGTCAGATTCCTTAGCATGCACATTACCAAGGATCTGACATGGAACAAACTAAAACACTAAACACCTCCAAACTGGTGAAAAAAGCCCAGCAGAGGATGTTCTTCCTGAGGAAGCTGAAACAGGCTGGTCTGGCCCCACAACTGCTCAGAACCTTCTACAGAAGCACCATGGAGAGCATCCTCTGCCAGGGCTGCACAGTGTGGTACAGTTCCTGCACAGCAAAAGATAGACAGGATCTGTCCCGGGTGGTAAAGGTGGCACAGAGGATTGTGGGAGCTGAGTTCCCAGACCTGGACTCTGTGTACACTAAGTGCATGTAGAGAAGAGCACAGGCCATCTGCATGGACGTCAGCCACACAGGACACTCCCTGTTTGTCCGCCTGGCATCAGGGAGGAGGTACTGGGCCATCAGAACACAGACTACCAGGCTGAGGAACATCTTTATCCCCAGAGCTGTTGCCTCCATTACACCACTATATCTCTGCCCTCCCCCACCCACTTGCCCCCACAGACATGCACAACCTAGAGATGGACAATAATCATTTTAATGTGCAATAACCATTTCATACCGATCATTTTACTTGCATCAGACACTTTAAAGCAGACGTTGCCCCTCATCGCACTATTTAACTTTTTAAATACTTGTTCTGTTTACTTGTGTATATAGATGTAACACTTGTTCTATACAGGCATTTGTTGTTTGCTCTATTATGTTGTTTTTGTTTAGTTTTTTTGGAAATGCCAACAAAGTTTCGTTAGAGAAATGCAATGACAATAACTATCCTTGAATCCTTGATAAGATTGTTCCTTTTGACCCTGTTCTTGTGGAGCTGCTACAGACGGTTTTTTTCTCTTCAGGTGAAAATTTAAATTTAAAAAAATGCTTTGGGCCTAATTTAATAAAACATCCAGAGTCCAGGACAAAACTTAATCATTTAGTGTTTTGCTCACCACCAAGTGCGTTGATACATAGATATTAGTCTCTCACAGCTAGTACCAGGCTGCAGCTGCTCACAACTCTGAGCTAAACAGGTCTCCAAATGGAATAAAATCTTTGAGGACTCTAGATTTTAATGAGCACCAGAAATATCATGTTCCCCTATCCTGGCATCTTATACTTATTACATAAACAGGTTCATAGCTGTTTTTCCAGGGTTTCGTGCTGTGCTACAATACTTGCTTCATCGTATCTTTTGCTGCAGGAGGTAATTTTCTGATTAGAAAAACAAGACTTATGGCTGCTGAGGCATTGATGACAATCAATGGAGTCAGATTTTCTTGGGCAGACAGGGCATTTTAAAGGCTTGTTTTGTCTCTTAAAGGTCAACTTTCATCTTTGACTTCATTCTGTATTGTATAAGCAGGAAGGTGCTGTATAGTAATGTGTACAGTTTATTGTAGGGCTCTCCTTTGACATGAGATATGTCCTAAATCCACATGACACAGTAAGTCTGTGCAGTAGGTAATGGGGATGGCTAGTAACTACGTCATCGTGTCCAAAAACGTCACTTCCGTGTCCTACTAAACCAACGATATAATGGTGCTGTGTTGTGTCCCGTGTTGCAACAATAGAAATGATGTAAATAAAATTATATCTTTCTACTGCTTTCCTCTGGACAAAAAGGAGAAGAGGAGATGGCTGACACTGATAAGGTAAATCGGATTTCTAATCTTAGAAAATACATTTAGCGCCGGGAGCTAACATGGGCTAGCTAGTATTAGCCGCTTGAATCATGTTATCTTTTTGCGTTACGAGGAGTGTTTGGGCCACATTACAAAAGAAACTAAAAGTGGTCGAGATTAAAGTCTCTGACAGTAAGTTCATACTTTTAATTTATAAGAATAAAGTCTGCCGAGGGAGACTTTTGTCCCAGTTTTGGGGACTTGGACTTGCTTGACCAATCTGCCCAAAATACTCGACTTGACTAGGATATGGGTCTATGTGACTTGGATTTAATTGAGTCCAATACTTGGACTGACTTGCTAAAAATGTTTGGCTAAGATTATTTTAACTGTTATGGATTCATGATTAGTGTAAAGAGATGCGTAGTTATTTACATATGCAAATTAGCCATGTGCTCCCTGCACAAGTTAGCTAGAGTGTGCTGCCATGTGAGCTGTCAAACTGAGCATGATAGACATTTCTTGAGTTAACTCAAAATTTTCTAATCTAACAAAACAACTCTAACAAAGCCAAGTAAACGACATTTAACCTCACACAGATGATAAAGCTAGCTTTATTTCTGACATCCTGTGTTTGTTAGCTTACGCTACTTAGCTACTCACCTCAACACGGTACGTTTTCTTTTTCATTGACGCCTGCACTTTCCCTTTAAAACCACCTGCCAGCACACTAACATTTACAACTCTGTTTGAGTTGTAAGAGTTAAGACCTTGCTTTACCGACTTCGGAAAATCCGCAAAATAAGATGTCACAGTGAAAAAGGTGACCGGTTCTTTCGCTACTGCCATTGTGTTTTCATTTGGTGCGCCGCGGCGTAGGACACGGAAGTGGTCCGTGACGTCACACTAGCCATTCCTATACTTTTTGCCATGGCGTGCTGCTGTAGCAATTATTACACAATAAATCAAACAATTAATTACATTGAATGAAAAAGACAACACTAATGCTAAACTTCACATTGTTTTTAGTGATTTACAAGAGCTTCCTTAAGCCTTTTTACCACCATTCACAATTTGTTCACCCAACTTTTTTCCCGCTCCTCTATTTCTTTGCATTGTAAAAGTATATATTTGTTTTTCAATTTTCCAGTGTGAACCATACTAAAAGTCTTTTTGGATTTATTATGTAATATGGAATCTGGATGTCCTCTACATCATTATTGTAGATTATTTTCAGATGTTTGTGTCTTTTTGTTGTGCCTGGTAAATTTTATGCCACACTGAAAACAATTTTTCCACTGATATATTACTACTACTACTACTACTACTAATAATAACTAGAAACTCACTCCGAGAATGCAGTACTTTGCCAAAGTGATTCATTACCCCATATAGCAAAGTCAGAAATGCAGCGTTTTTTTAAATGCAGCATCCGTTTATTTATTAGTATTAGATGATTAGAAATCCCGACAATATAGAATGTGACCAATTAATATAGATGCACACTACCAATCAAAAGTTTGGACACACCTTCTCATAACCATACTTAAATGTTTTTTTTTAATTATTTTATACGTTGTAGATTAATACTGAAGACATCAAAATAATAAAAGAATACATATGGAATTATGTTGTAAACAAAAAGTGTTAGTCTTCAGTTTTAATCCACAATGTAGAAAATAATACAAATAAATAAAAAACACTGAATGAGAAGGTGTTTCCAAACTTTTGACTGGAAGTTTACCCACAAACAAACTGACCTTGCGCTAAACATAGGCGCGTGTTATGCATGTGCACGTTATGTACGGCTACCAAATCGCGTGACCTAAATATGAGCAGGACTGGATGGGACTCAGAAACACCCGCACAATTTAATCCATTGTTCGTTGTACCATTTCCGATGGATGAGTCCTGAAAAGTCCACAACAGTCGATTTGTAGTAGGAGTCCTTCATATATAATAGTTACAAGGAACAACTGATTAAATTGTTCACCAACATAATCAGTTGGTCCTTGGGACATTTCTGATCTTCTCGGAAAAGTAAGTTTTTAATGTAATGCTGTGAACAAACAAACAGACGGACAAACATACACCAATCATCACATCACTCCACCGCATTCCTTGGTGGAGAAATAACAGGCCTATTTTAGCTGAAACTAAAAATGATTTGTCCTTTTGAGCAGACTAACTTTCAACTGTTATTGAATGTTTCAGTGCTTTGTCTCTCCAGCTCGCTGCACAATTTTAAAACTGAGCAGCTTAATGATAATTTTTTCCTTACATGCAAGCTTCTTCTGTCTGCATTACGATAAGTCATCAGAAACTGCATTAATAGCGCATCTCTAAGCTGAGATGCTTAACTGACTCTTTCTTCTGCCTCATGCTCGCTTCTGTTGAGCCATTTTGTCTCCAGATACTGTTAGGACTCTAAACTGTAAGAGTTTCCCCAACTCCCAGCAGAAGAGACTTTTGTGAGGAAATAAGCCTCTGGGAAAACGATGCCTCAATATGACATGTTCACATCAACTTCAGAAATGTGCAGACAGTTTTAAAAGGGTTCATACAGTTATGGAAGGCACAAGTGTGCAAACTAAATGAAGGGTATATTTTTTACATTTCATCCACAAATTTGTATAAATGTGGCACATTTATTTATTATTATTGATATCATTGATGCTCGAGGGAAAAACATATGTGGACCTGCTTTTTCAGTATTTAAAATTATGGGCCATTTTTCCATTTATATGGGGCACCCCGGCAGCTCAAGAGGTTGACCCATAACAAGTTTTATAGTCCCCGACACATGGATTCGAATCCAGCAGCATGGCCCTTTGCAACGGGTCCTTCCCCCATTCTTGGTCTGCTCGGTGGTTAGCACAATTAGCACTGTCGCTTTGGACCTGGGATCTTTCTGTGTGGAGTTTGCATGTTCTCTATTCTTTGAATGTGTGGGTTTCCTCCGGCTTCCTATCACGCTCCAAAAACATGCTGAGGTTAACTGGTAATTCTAAAATTTTCCGTAGGTGTGAATGTGACTGTGTTTGTTTTTCTATATTGTAGAACTGTGATAGACTGGTGACCTGAACAGGGTGTACCCTGCCTTCACCCTAAGTCAGCTGGGACAGACTCCAGCCCCCTCGACGCTAATGAAGATTAAGCGATGTATAGATAATGGATGGATAAATAGATGGGCCATTTATACAATATTAACTTGGATGTTGCTTGCTGATTTCAAGACCAGAAAAGAAAAACATCATCTGCATAAAGAGCTGCTCTGTAGTGTTGCATGTTATGGTGTTACAATGATAGTGTAAGTGACAAATAGAGAAGGGAAAAGTGCACAGCCATGTGCCTCTTGTTATTCCAAAGAGACCTGATGGTTGACTCGGTATTAATGCCAAAGCAGAGGAAGTGAAACAGAGTCTGGCTGAGATTCATTTCAAGACACACTGCAAATGTAGACGAAGAAACAAACAATCAGACATACAAAAAAAGCGGAGGAGCACAAATGAATATGTCTACTCTGCCAATGTGAAGCTAAATCAAGGATAAATGACACATGCACAGTAAGTATCCTCAAGGAGCTGAGCCCTCCTGTTGTTATTGCTATTGTTGCTCCCATGGTGTGTTCATTAGCCCAGTGCCCCCGGTGATTTTGCCATCTCTGAGTCTTCTTTCCTGCCTCCTTGCTCTCTGCCGCCACAGGCGCTGTCTTCTCTCTTGTGCTCTGCCACCAACACTGTGACCTTGGCATTTATTTTTACTTATATTCTGTTTAGCTTCAGGATGATTCTAGATGCATGAACTCGATCCAGGTAGATGAAGCTCAGTCAAGCCACTGAGTCTAAAAAATATTTTACATAGGCTGCTGGTGATAACTGAAGTGGAAGCAGGGTAAAGTAAAAACCTGTAGGTTTTGCTGGTTTAGAGGATCGCAGAAGCAAATGAGTGGAAAGGAATAAGGATCAAACAATAACAAAGACAGCAATTTGTATTCAGTCCTGCTAGCTGTACTCCCAAAGGAATATCAGGTCAAATAGGGATGTTTGTTACATTAAAAAATTAAGCTGAGCATTCTCTCTGCAGTGAATAATTTTTCATGATCAAACACGAGCAATTCAGCTGGTAACTGTTTTGCAGGTGCTGCAATGTCATTGTAAATAAAAAAATAAAGAAAAAAATATTAAGCACACGAGTCTGTGCGCTTTTGATTTTTCTTGTTTCATCTCCAAGACTTCTTTGCTGAAGTCACCACTTCATTCTTCTTACTCCCTCATGACAACATCCATTATGATGATGAAGAGGAAGGAAAGGCAGCGAGTAAGATTTCTGGCATACATGCTATGGCTTCTGAGCTGCTGTGGCTGAGATGGTAGTGTGGGTTGTCCACTCATCACAGGCTTGGCAGGTCAATTCCTGGCCCTTTCATGTGAAATTATCATTCGTTATTAGTATGAGTTATTTTTATTGGTGAGGGATACCGTGAAGATCAAATACTCAATAATATAAAGCATAAAAAATGAATGCATGCACACAGATGAGCTGAAATAGGCTGCTGGGGTGTCAATTAATCACAGGATTAGGACTTCACACAGGACTTCTCCTGTCTATGTCTCCTGTCTCCTGTCTATGAACAGGAGAAAACAGGTTGTTCATAGACAGGAGGGTCTATGAACAACCCTGCCTAAAACTAAGACAAAAATGTGAAGTCCATTTTTCAAGACATCTTCCACTCTTCCTACCCTGACTCCTAGAAATTATGCTTATCTACCAGTAATTTGTTTTCCCTAATTACATTTTGTTGGAAACACGAGGGCTGACGTTTCAATATTTGAATCTGTAGCTTTGTTAATGCATGACTTTTTAAATTATCTCTTTCTTCATGTTGCTCACAGTGAGGCACATAATGTATGTGTGTGTGTGTTTGTGTGTGTGTGTGTGCGTGTACGTGTGTCTGTTCCGGGTTTGGGCTTAGGTGGTCGCTTCCAGGGCTTATAATTTACCATCTCGAGGCCAGTGATCATATGGTACGAGTTCTGTCTGTTTTGAAATCTAATTTGTCACTACGGTCAAATATATATTTAAAGTAATGTCCATTTCAAAGTAATGAATATTGACTGGTATATGTACAGTGGGGAAAATAAGTATTGAACGCGTCAACTTT
Organism: Acanthochromis polyacanthus; assembly: GCF_021347895.1. NCBI lineage: Eukaryota > Metazoa > Chordata > Actinopteri > Pomacentridae > Acanthochromis > Acanthochromis polyacanthus. The sequence continues at coordinate 35,811,608 of NC_067117.1, read as the reverse complement.
TTTCTCATCACATTTATTTCCAAAGATGCAATTCAAACAAAATTTCTACCAGACATTGATATTAACTCAAATAATCCACACATGAAAAGAAATCACAACATTCAGGTCCATAAATAATGATTATGTGGAATTAAGTGAGATAACACAGGAAAAAAGTATTGAACACGCTAACTGAGACTCATCTAATACTTGGTGGAGAAGCCTTTGTTTGCAATGACAGCTTCCAGACGCTTCTTGTATGTTTTAACTAATCGCCCACACTGCTCAGGTGTGATTTTAGCCCATTCCTCTGCACAGATTGTCTTTAAATCTTGAATATTCTTTGGTGCCCTCTGGTGAACCCTTTTCTTTAGTTCTTTCCACAAATGTTCAATTGGATTTAAGTCAGGTGATTGACTAGGCCATTCTAACAGATTGATTTTCTTTTTTGAAACCATTTGAGAGTCAACTTTGCCGTGTGCTTTGGATTGTTGTCCTGCTGGAAGGTCCAGCCACATCTCATCCTGGTGGATGGCAGCAGATTCATATCAAGAATTTCCCGATACACGGCTCCATTCATTGCTCCGTCAATTATATGAAGTTTGCCAGTACCATGAGATGAGAAACAACCCCATGCCATGATGCTTCCACCTCCAAATTTCACTGTTGGTATAGTGTTTTTTGGGTGATGTGCAGTGCCATTTCTCCTCCAAACATGGTATGTAGTATGACAGCCGAAAAGTTCAATTTTGGTCTCATCTGACCAGACACATTCTCCCAGTATTCTACAGGCTTGTCAAGATGCTGTTTAGCAAACTTTAAACGAGCTTCAACATGTCTTTTGTTGAGGAATGGAGTCTTGAGAAAAAAGGTGACGCGTTCAATACTTATTTTCCCCACTGTATGTGTATACATGTATGTACATATGTGTATGTGTATTATGTATATATATATATATATATATATATATATATATATTTATTTTATTTTTTGTTTTTGTTTTCTTTCATCTACTACTACTGTATCAATATATTTTCACTTATATTTATATATAGACATTAATGATTATTGTTTCGTGAATGCCTGGATGTCATACCCCACTGTTCTAAATAAAAGTTTTTAAAAAATAAATAAAAAAGCTTCTGCAATGTCACAACATTTCCCAGAGGAAAAGAAAATTCAAAAAGAGATCTCAAAAATGTTTCATTTACTTCTCCTAGACAACTTTGAGATCTGTGTGACACCAAACTGAGACTAAGGTTTATTTCTCCTGTGTCTCATTTTTTTCTCCTGAGCAATAAGATGCACTAAATCTCAGTTTAGTCTCCTTTAAAGTTTCAGAAGAGATCTCAACAAGCTCTCATATAATTCTCAGAGTTTCTCAACTTTTGTGTCTCTTTGTGATCTCAGGCAGAGAAATCAGAGAACTCTCTCTAAGAACTCAATCTGTTCTCATCCCAGCTTCAGTTCATGCATCTCATACTAAGCTCAGAGAGAACAAATGAAGAGATCTCCACAAGCGCTCATTGAATTCTCAGACTCAGGTCAACGTTTTGGTTGTTTTTAATCATCTAGCATGTTGACTTTATTGTAATCCACATGATATTTTTTAAAATTAATTAAAAAAGATTCAGATTACTTTATTCATCCCAAAAGGGAAATTCATTTGTCTGTCAGCTCATCTGCTATTTGCTATAGAATTATAAAGCCTGATCACTGTGGGTACAAAGATCTTTTATATCTTTCCGTCCTGCAGTCCAGAGAGAGGCCCATCACGATATTATGAGTGGATGATCCGTGGTGTTTAGAATGATAAATCCAGTCAAGTGGGAGGAGAGGGTGACATGATTGAAGTCACCATATATTATTATAAGTGCCTCAAGATGTTTAGGCTGTATCCTGGCAACTTCTTATTTGTTGCAGCATTTATAAGGTGTGTGTGTGCAGAGTAATATATGCATAAGGTGGCATAGCTCAGTGGGTAGAGTGGCTGTCTCATACCCAGAAGACTGGGGTTTGATTCCGAGTCTGTCATGCTTATGTGGAGGTGTGAGTGAGTCTCACATATTGCTCTGTAGAAGCTCCACTATTGTTCATTTTCTTTTCCAGAGGAGAAATAAAGGAGCCATTAAACACACTGTATTGAGATTAGCAAGGTATCTCCCACAAGTCTCAAGTATGACTCCCTCTAATTATCCCGTCTCACCTATTTCTCCTAGTGAATTTTAGGAGAAACATATGAGAAACCTTTAGACAAAATAGAAACTAAAATGAGGCTGACATGAGAATCTCAAATTTGTCTCCTGAGTTGTAGAAGAGCAAGCTTTGAGCAGTAAAATTTTCCTCTGGGTTATTCCTGTTCAGAGTTGCATTAATTTTCTACCAAGACCTTATATTGATGATAGTACGCAAAGTCTTCTCCAGAACATCCCAAAGATTCTCCATGTAGTTGAGATCTGGACTCTGTGGAGGTCAATCCACATGTGAAAATGATGTTTCATGCTCCCTGATCCACTCATTGTCAATGTGAGCCCCATGAATCCTGGCATCTTCATCTTGGAACATGTCCATGCAATCAGGGAAGATAAACTCCAAAGATGGAAAGACCTGGTCATTCAGGATATTCAGGTAGTCAGCTGACCTCATTCTTTGGGAACATAATGTTGCTGAACCTGACCCTAACCCCCACAGGCTTGTAGGCAGTAGACATGATGAGTGCATCACTTCATCTGCCCCTCTTCTTATACTGATGCGTAAATCACTCTGGAACAGGGTAAATCTGGACTCATCAGACCACATGACCTTCCACTGGTCCAGAGTCCAATCTTTATGCTCAAACTGAAGCCTTTTTTTTGATTAGCTTCCCTGATCGGTGGTTTTCTTAGAGCTACACAGCTGTTTATTCCCTATCCTTTGAATTCTCTTCACACTGTGCATGTGGAAATGCTCTTACTTTCACTAAATATAGCCGTGAATTCAGCTGTTGACTTCCTATGATTATCTAAGAATTTGTTCTGACCACATTTCTTCATCGAAGATCATGGTTCACCACTATCCTTCCAGGTTTTAATAATGTGTTGGACACATTAATGTGTTCTTAACCTGACTTTGGTAGTTTCAGAAATATCCTTAGTTGCTTTCTTTGTTTGATGCAGGCCAATAATTTGACCCTTCTGAAACAGATTAACATCCTGTCCGTGACCACAGCGTATATCTTCCGACACGGTTGTTTAAGAAATCAGTCCTTCCAGGATTTCGCGGGCGTTTTTCGTGATTGTTGCGGCTGAAAATGCCTGAATTCGCGGCAGCTTTTCTAAAAAATTGCGATAAAAGTTGCGATGTTTTAAGCTTATTTATTGTGAGGAAATTGCGGGAGACAGTGACAACTGCTAAAAAGCTGCATTTTTTCCAGCTTGTAGAACATGTTTCAACCCTGTAATTGACAATATTTATTATGAAATTAATTATTTTGCGTTCCAACCCATTTCCACAAAAGCTGGCACACCACGGTGGGAAATTAGCAGCAGCCAGATACTGGTTTAACATGACGTGGTTGGTAGATTTGCGGCACAAAATGCTAATTTACTATTGAATGAATCATATTCGGACATATCTGTGAGTGGCTTAAAAAGTTAATTTCACATCCTGGCACACACGTGTTCACACACACACGCTCACGGCTTGTCACGTCAACTAACAAGAACAGCACTGAGAGAGGGCAGTCCTCCTTCTGCATGTGTACATACCGAATTGCGTGACCTAAATATGTAGCCGGCGACGGGAATTGATGGGACTCAGAGACACCCCCACAATTTAATCAGTTGTTCCTTGTATCATTTCCGATACGTCCACAGCGGTAGATTTGTTGTAGGATAACAATCATGTAATCGTCAGGAGGCCGCTGTGTAGCGTTCACTTGTTGCCATGGTTACCGTGCCACTATGAGACGCTGTGCCGCTACCTCAATGGGAAATCCTTAACAAATCCGTGGATCCAAACTTTAAGCCGTATCACTGCCGAAGTCTAATTACTTGGTCCTTGTGTCATTTCTGACCGACCCTGAAAACTTCATTTAAATCCCTGAGTCTGTTTTTGAGTGATGGTGGTAACAGAGGAAGGATTCACAGGCGCTGATCGTCACATAACTCCGCTGTGTTCTTAGGTGGAATAAATAATCTAATTTACCTTCATTCTTTCAGTGCTCTAAGGGATCTGGATGCAACAGTTTCCATCATGGTGATTTATGTGGTCTGTTGTCTGATCATTTCAGCCATTCTAATAGGTGGCTTGCAAACACGTGACTTTAGCGGTGGCATTAACTTCCGGTTAATGAAGTGGTGGTCAGGCCAACCAAAATGACTGCCACAGAGCAAGGAAAACGCAACTCTTTTTCGGAGTATTTTCGTGCTTTAGATTCTTATTCTCAAACTCGATACATCGAAAAACTCAAATTTTGTGATGGCATAGATCCGTATGCGTTATCCACGAAGGATTTGGACTACGAGTTGGAAAAATATCCGCCAGTTCAGTTCCCTGATATCTCAAACTATCTGGTGCTAGAAACAAGCTTTTGCACTGCTAAACAAATGAAGGCTTTGAAAAGCATGGATTCATACAATTTCTTTGTCTGTGGATGGGTTAAAGAAGTCGGAGTTAAGATCCTGAAAGACAAATCCTGTATCATAAAAAGCCGTGTAAGTAACGATTTATGTAAACTTGTACTTGCTAGGTGTGTTAGCTCGGTGGATGCTAAAACGTGTTTCTGCTGTTCTTTTCAGGTGAAACATTCGCAATGTTTATGAAAAACACCAACTCATACCTGGTTGTTGATAAAAGAAGATGGAGAAATAATAACCGCGCACTGCGACTGCATGGCAGGGTAAATAATCCTTCAATGTGACAGTTTTGTGACAGTAAACAAGCTAAAAACAGCGAACGTTAGCTTGTTAGTGATCGCCACAGACTCTGGCATTCTTTGACTCCACTCCCTTCGAACTTAAGGAAATGTTAGCGAGCCATTTTTCTCTGCGTCTTTTTGTAAAATCCTTAGTGCGAGGCCCTTTTTTAATCTCTTCACGAGGAACCCTGAAGTATCCTTTATCAATTTCACGATTTGATTGATTAGAACAACCTAAAACAAAACATGCAAAAGGCATTTTTGACCGATGAGTGAACATTAGCCACGCTCGCTGCAGTCAGCAATCAGCTCCGCTGACCACCACTTCATGATATGCATAGGTAATGAGGCGGATGTGACGTCATTTGCAAGCCACCTATATGTTTCGTGTTTTTTTTTAAGTGTATCAATCGATGATTTTTTTTTTTTTTTGTATTCCACCACAGTATTGCATGGGTGTAATACAGTTTAGCTCCGCTTTGGTGAAGAACATCAGTGGATTAATTGTTTATCACGGTCTTCAGCAGTAATTTTTGATGGTATATGAGAGACATTAGTATCGCACATGTCTGCATCCTCAAATCATAAACAAGGAATTGAATTCGGTGACGTACGTGCATTAGGTTTGTGCTGGGGACTGCTCTGATTGGTGGAACTCACGGGAGGCGGGCCAAAATTGCGGTAAAGTTGCGGTGATTGGACAAAATTGCAAGGCCGCGCAAAATTCGCGGAGATTGGTTGATTTCGCGCGATCGCAGCATCGCGAAATCTTGGAGGGACTGAGAAATGGAAAGATACTAACTGCATCAGCTAGGGTTAAATAAATTGTTGTCTGCTGAAACATATTCATCACTGCAGTAATTATCCAAGTGAAGGCTTTTACCTATTTCCTCAGTTAAATCCAAGTGGTGGACAGGCAGTGTGAACAAGTCCTCCAATTCATACGACCACACAGGTCGTATGTAACGTGCACCGGAATACGACCCATGAGAGCGTATTTAGGTTAGCGCCCCTACGGGGAAAAGGAACGCATTACGAGATTTAATTCGAGAAACGGCTTTTCCCTCACGAAACGGCTTTTTCCTCACTTTCGCAACACGGGTTTAGGGTTATGGTTATGGTTATGGTTAGAGTTAGGGATAGTGTTAGATAAAAGTTTGTTCATGGTGACGTTTCACCTGTGACACCGGAGTGTCAATATTTACTCAACCACTAGAGGTCGCTTAACGTCAAAACGTAACACTCAGTTGTAATACGGGCGTGTACAGACGACCTATGTGGTCGTTTTTTGTTTGAGGACAGGCTCGGCAGTGTAGATAGATAATAGTTAAAGTGATGGTCAAAATATTATTGAAGCTCTAATAAACCCAGAATTACATTTCAAAAGCACAGAAACTTTTAACCCATCAAAACCAATCAAAAAGATATGCAGGTATGCCTATTTTGCATCAGGTAGTAAAATGTTAAACAAACAAAAATAAGCACACAGAGAAATAAACAAACAAACACTTAAATAAATAAATAAAGCCTAGCACACTGGATCAAACAGCCTTGCGTGAAAATGTCAACTGTAGTTGACATCCTACAGTGCCATAATTAAGAAATCTGCATGCTCATTATTGACTCATCATTTCTTATCCAGCTGTGCACAGTCAGTCCACACACACTGAGCTGAACTTTGTCAGCCTGGATAGCAGTGATAGTTTTAGCAGCACTCAAGGAAGGATGGAGGGAAAAGTCTCCTTCAAAATCTCCCTCCTGATAGCAAACAGTGTGCCTAATCAAGACTGTTGTGACATTACAGTGAAATAGTTTTCTGGATATTGTAGCTTGTTAGGAAGCCAAGGTTAGTGTACAGGGTCAGCCACAAAATGGCCTCGAGAAAATAGTGTCGAGGGTCTTGCTCAAAGGTCCAACAGAGGCAACTTAGTGATTCTAGGACTAAGACTCTCCAAATTCTTATCAGTAATGCAGAGCCTGAGCCTTTAAAGCACCACTGCACCAGAATCTATGGGTGCCAGATGGTTGCTAACATCAGCCAACAAAATGAAAATGGCTGGAAATGAAAGGTGCAGATACTGTGAGACTGTATGTGAAATCTCCCTAGTGACAGAAAGCAAACAGCAACATTTAAAGCAAGGAAAGTAAACAACGCTGTTGCCCAACTATACAGGAGGAAGTGTTTTTTTGAGTAGATCTGGGTAGGTTTTTTGTTTACTAATCCCAAAGCAAAATCATACTCAAAACATTTGCAGGAATTATTTGCAATTTTAAGATATACACACATCGTTGTTTGCTAAGAATTCATTAAATTATCACTCTAAGAAGACCCTTTTAATTCAGTTTTTGGATAGAACCAGGCTGTCTGTTTCCATTTGTCTTCTAACCTGTCGTCTTTGTGCTCAGCTGAGCTACCTGCTGGCTTTAGTTCCATGTGTAGCTTACTAACAAGGAAGTGGTAACAATGTAATTGTCTACAGTTTGCAAATAAAAATATAAAATGTTATATTTGTTGTATTTTTGCAAGCAAAAAAACTGCAACTTGAGTTTTTACAGGGGTTTCCAGTCCAGGCTTTGGTGAGCTTTGAGACTAAAATCATAATTTGTTGTTTTTGCGCTTCAGCTTTAGTTGAAACTAAGCAACATGAATACAGCATGTTAATTAGTGACAGTGAGGTTTTGTTGAAGCCTATGCTGAAGTAAGCTGAGCTGTCAGCTATATTACACATTGGAGTATCGATCTTCTCCAAATGTTGACAGCCATGCCTGTTTCCTGAAATGTTGAAATATTGCTTTAAGCATGAAGAAAGTCAAGAAACCACAATTCCCAAAATTCTAATTACAGTATGTATAAAAAGCTTGAAACCCGGGGACTTCCGGGTGAGTGATGCACAAGGCAGCAGCTTGAGTCTCCCGCTCTGCAAGACCCCCAGATAATTTTCCAACATCAACAAAACTAATCAGCAGCACCGGACAAGAGAGAGACTGAGAAACACGAAGATGAGTTCGTCCGGGAGAACCGGTAAAAATGCCCTTAAAGTCGATTCTGGACGGGAAAAGAAAGATTCCACGCTAGCGGCACAAGCTAATCGTGCTAGCCCTACCCACGCGAGTGAGGACGCTGAGAAAGAGGATGCCGCGATTCTCCGCGAGTTAAAAGACCTAAGGAGAGAGAATCAAGAGGCGCATAATACCACCCAGGCATCGGTGAATAAACTGGAAAAGTCCATGTCCCAAGTAAAAGACTGGATAGAGAAAACAGAGGGAAAAATTAAGGAAATGGAATCAGAAATAAGCAAAATTGACGACAGAGGTTTAAGACACGAGAGGGCGCTCCGCTACCTTGTAAAGAGAGATGCGGAGATGACGGCAAAATGTGAGGACTTGCAAAACAGACTTCGGCGCAACAATATTCGGATTTACCAAGTACCTGAAGGCAGTGAGGGGAAAGATTTGTGAAGGAGCTTCTGCTAAGCACTCTGAAAGTCCTACCTGATGTGGATATGAAGATAGAGAGGGCCCACAGATCGCTCATGGCGAAACCGACGCACCCGAGTGCCCCCCCGCGCTCCATCATCGTGCGCTTTTTGGACTTCACTGTCAAAGAACATGTGCTGCAGCTCGCATGGGGACAGGAAATCACATTTCAGGGGAAACGGATTTACTTTGACCATGATTACTCTCCAGAACTGCAAAAGAGGAGGGGACAGGTGCGCCAGGTGATCAAACAGCTGAAGGTAAAGGGGATTCGCGCCAGATGTCCCTATCCAGCGCGGCTCAGGATGACTACAGATTCAGGAGAGAAGGTGTTTGAAACCTTGGTAGATGCACTCCCCACCCTAAAGGAGCTGGGAATTAATGTCCAAATCGACGAGAGGGAGAGGCTACAGAGGGAGCTGACAAGAGACACATGGCAAGTGCAGAGAAAAAGCCGTGACCAGCGGAAGAAACAAGCCATGACGTCACTATCCAGCGCGGACATAAACAGACTCATGAATGAAGGTGATGTGTAAACCAGACAGGTACACACTCGTTGGAAGTTTGCAGTGTACTGGACATGAGAAATGGCTGCTAAGCTGCTGAATATACATTAGTTTAAGAAATATATTGAGATGTTGGTAAATCGAAATATTCTGATTATTTTTTATTTTACAATATGGGGGTTTAGTGAGAGGAGGTCAGGACATACGTGGATCACACATAGCCTGTTTTAAGGCAAAGGCTTTCCCTCAAGGTGTTGATACTTTTGTGGTTAGCTCTATTTGCACTTGGTGCAATCCTCCCAGAGAGTGACAGCTGCACCTCTCTGCCCTTAAAACACCGGGAGCAGGCTGCAATGATTATCCTTTTTAGACAGCCTGCTGGAGAATTGGAAGTTCTATGTTCTCCCTTACAGATGAATAGGGAAATGTTCAGGTTTGTTTTGTTAGGCTTTGTATATTCCTTGACAAATGTTCTAAGTTCACTCACTATGAAGGGCAGATTTATGTTTTGTGTAATTTTAGGACGAAGAATACCAGTATACCATAAGGGACATCATGACAAATGTGAACTGTATTAGTTATAATATAAATGGACTCAGTAACCCAATTAAGAGGAAAAAATTTCTTGGTCAATTAAAGAAAATGCAAACTTCCATAGCATTTATTCAAGAAACCCATTTATCAGTAACTGAACACAGGAAATTGAAAAGGGAATGGGTGGATCAGGTGTATAGTGCTTCTTGTCAAAAGGGAAGGAAGAGAGGAGTGGCCATACTATTCAACAAATCTGTGTATTTTACTAAAGAAAAGGAAATTTCAGATGATCAGGGCAGATTTGTTATGGTTGTGGGGTCAATTGCGGGAATAGATTTAACTTTTCTAAATATATATGCACCAAATGAGGACTGTCCAAATTTCTTTAATGATATAGCCTCACTTTTGGCTGGTAATGCTAAAGGGACCATTGTCTTGGGTGGAGATTTTAATTGTGTACTTAATTCAAAAATAGATAAACTTCCCCCAGATAGTGGACCCATTACTAAAAAATCTAGATCACTGATTGCGATGATAAAAGAATTTGGACTTATAGATGCATGGCGCCACCATCACCCCAGACAAAGAGACTTCACTTTTAGGTCAGGGGTCCATGGTAGTTATTCTCGAATAGATTTCTTTTGTATATCCAAGCAAGATATTGGCAAGGTGGAATCCTGTAATATTGAGCCAGTGACTATATCAGATCATGGACCTGTAACCCTTCAGTTTAACCTTGGGACCAGTAAGACTTTTAAATATTGGCGACTTAATGTATCCATGCTGTCTGATCCTCTCATGAGGGAGAGGATAAGTCAAGAACTTAAAATCTATTTTGAGACAAATAATAATGGGTGTGTTTCGGCATCAGTCCTATGGGATGCAGCAAAGGCTGTAATTAGAGGAAAAATTATTTCAATGTCAACTGCCCTTAAGAAACAACGCCTGGAAAAACAGCTTAATCTTGAAAAGGAGATAAAAATATTAGAAAGAAAACATAAACAGTTTAGAAATGAGAAGGACTTAAAGGCTCTGCAAAATTGCAAACAAAAACTAGATGAACTCTTGACATACAAAGCGGAAGGGGCACTTAGATTTACCAGTCGAACTTATTATGAGATGGGAAACAGGGCAAGCAAGCTGCTAGCATTCCAGCTTCGCAAAGCTCAATCAAGTCGGATAGTCCCAAAGATTAGGCATCCAACTACAAATTCAGTGTTAATGCAAACACAAGAAATTACCAATGCCTTTGCCGCATATTATAAAGACCTTTATAAAAAACAAGAATTAGAAAACAAAGAAGAAAAGATTAAAACATTTCTGAATAATCTTCATCTTTCCAAACTAACAACTAATGAAGCGGAGGAATTAACCTCTCCAATTACTGAGAAGGAGATTTCGGATGCTATTCGGTTGCTTAAAAATAATAAATCACCGGGTACGGATGGGTTTCCGGGTGAATTTTATAAGTGCTTTATTGATCAGCTAACTCCAACACTATGTGAGGTCTACAACTATGCCTTATTCAATAAAGACCCACCAGGAAGTTGGTCGGAGGCTATTGTCTCAGTAATACACAAAGAGGGCAAAGACCCCACTCGATGTAGTTCTTATAGACCTATAAGTCTACTGTGCAATGACTTGAAAATACTGACATCTATACTTAATAAAAGATTACAGAACTATATTGCAACCCTTGTTAATCCAGATCAAACAGGATTTATTCCTGGACGCCAGGGTACAAACAACATTAGAAGAACTTTAAATCTACAGTCACTGGCTAGAGCCAGGGAAGAACCATCAATGCTTCTCAGCCTAGATGCGGAGAAAGCATTCGATAGAGTTGACTGGCTGTATCTGGAATTAACACTGAAACATATGGGATTTAACAATACATTTATTAATTGGATAAAAACTTTATATAAAAACCCCAAATCTAGAGTCAGGGTCAATGGTCACTGTTCACAGTTTTTCGAGCTACAGAGAGGAACACGTCAAGGGGATGTTTTATCTCCTTCTTTATTTGCAATTAGTATAGAACCACTAGCGGAGATGATTAGATCAAATTCGGGAATACAAGGAATAGATGACCAAAAGGGTACTATGCACAAAATTGCGTTATTTGCAGACGATATTTTACTGTATATAACAAACCCTGAAAACTCAGTCCCAGTCATAATGAACAGTCTAAAAAAGTATGGAGAGTTGTCAGGCTACAAGATAAATGAGACCAAATCAGAAGCCATGATGATAGTGGGAAGTTGGCCACCCCATTTGAACAGTATAGCACCCTTCCACTGGGCTAGTGAAGGATTTAGATACCTGGGAACCATTCTAACCCCTATGACCAATCAGTTATATCAGGCTAATTATGGGAAGTTAATTTCACAAGTTAAATCAGACATTGCTAGATGGGAAATTTTACCTCTCTCTGTCTTGGGACGAATAGAGTCAGTTCGAATGAATGTTCTACCAAGATTTCTATTTCTTTTTCAGTCTTTACCCATACAAGTACCTGCAACTACCTTCAAGATGTTAGATAAGCTCCTATCAAAATTTATTTGGCAGAAGAAAAGACCCAGAGTTAGGCTAAAAACACTCCTTTTACCAAAACTCAAAGGTGGTCTGGGAATGCCAAATCTTAGAAACTATTACAGGGCAGCCCAACTACGGATATTAGCGAATTGGATTAATAAAGACTTGGACACAGGATGGGTGGAGATTGAACAAAATTCAATCCCAGAGTCTCCTCTCCGATCAATAACATTTTTGGGGAAAACACACTGGAAAAAATTAAGATTAGAAACATCTGGGTACAAAATACATTGAAGGTGTGGGAAAATGTAAGGAAAAGGATGAGAGGACCGAGTTCAATATCAAGGGCTATGTCTATAGCTGATAATATGGATTTTTACCCATCTCTGTGTGATGTGGGCTTTAGAAGATGGGCTGACTTAGGCCTGATTACAATTAACCAGTTAATGGAAGGTGATAAGTTGAAATCATTTGCACAGCTACAGCAAAGATTTGGGTTGCCTGCGAAGGACCTGTTTCGTTACTTTCAAATAAGGCATTATCTAATGACACACAGTGAGTGGGAAGCAATAAAGGGACCACCAACAGGTATCGAACAGTATTTTATTGACATGATTGAAAAAAATGTGACAGCAAAAAAGTATATATCAAGTATTTACAAAATCTTGCAATTGGAGGAGGCAGGAGATACTTCATATATTAAGGAAAAATGGGAGTTGGAAGCTAATGTCATAATTAATGTTGAAGAATGGGAGGAAAGTAACATAACAAGCCATAAGATCACAAACAGTCCTATGTGGAGGGAGTTCGACTGGAAAGTTAAGGTCAGATACTTTAGTACCCCCAAAGTGATCTCTGAGTTCATTAAAGGAACCTCACCACTATGTTGGAGAGGATGTGGAATGGTTGGTGATCATACACATATTTTTTGGGACTGTCCGAGACTACGGAAATTTTGGGAGAATATTAAAAATGAGATTGTAGTTATTTTAAATGTTGTTTTACCTTTGAACCCTTTGTACTATGTTTTGGGATGTATACCGACAGGTCTACTCTATGGAGACAATTTGTATATCTTAAGGGTGCTATTGTTAATTGCAAGGAAAATGATAACTGTTTCCTGGCGGCGAACTCATCCTCCTACAGTGGAACAATGGACTGGGAGACTGAGACAGGTATACATAATGGAAGAACTAACTGCACAATTGCAAATGAAAAAAGACATTTTTGTACGTAAATGGACACCTGTAACTCGGTACCTGGCTGAATAGAACATTATAGAGATGATAGCTGCCCCTTTACAGTCCCTTGTGAGAGGAAAGAAAAGCAAAAATTATTTTGTGGTATGTTTTCTTTTTTTTTTATTAACCTATGGTGTTATCTCTTAATTTCTTTATGCCCTTCTGAAGAAGAATTGTAATTGTTAACCAGAAATGTCAAGGAGTGTTCTAGATTGTATGTGATCAATGTACTATCTTGATACTAAATAAAATTAGTTCAAAAAAAAAAAAAAAAAAAGCTTGAAACCCTTTTGTTCCTATCTTTCCTATTCACTGCTCAGTGCACCTTAATGACCTCCCCACAGTGAGAGAAGGAACGTGGGGAGAGAAAGAGCGCGACATGGCCCGAGAACATGCTGCTATTCATTTTCTATCTTAAGCAATTATTTCTGACACCGCGCATCAACTGTGACAAACTGTGACAGCTTGAGACATTCAGGACTCACAGAGTGTGAGCAACATGACGACCAAATGAACCTTGAGATGAAGAGAGAGGGTGAGACAGAGGGAGTGAGACGGCGAAGTGTCGGAAGCAAATGGCTAAACAGCAGCGGGGCATTGGTGGGCGAGGAGGTGAAGTGGACATAAAAGGGTGAGAAGGATGCTGCCATTGTGGGGGGGAGCCACTGTTGTATGGACATGAAGGAAATTATCATGCATTGAAAACACAGTGAGAGATCAGGGTTAGAGGAACTCAGGTACAAACACTTATTGCTTTGTAGTTTGATTTTTAGATAAAGCTCAGAGATAATTAAATATCTATCTATCTATCTATCTATCTATCTATCTATCTATCTATCTATCTATCTATCTATCTATCTATCTATCTATCTATCTATCTATCTATCTATACTTGGCGTGGAATTCAAAACAGCATCCTGTGCTGAATCTTGCTAATAAGATAGGAGTTCCTAGGACTCTGTTGAATACTAATGTAGAGCCAAACCAATTCTCATTAGTCGGCCTAATGCTGGGCGGGTGGACACGTACAGTTGATGCTTTGTGTCTGCGAGGTGAAAAGCAAATCTGACATTTTGAAGGAGGCTGATGTGAAGGAACAAGTACAATTGTTCCCTCAAGCAGATCCATTTTCTCCACAGTTTCTAAGGTCAGTCAAATTTAGAGGCTCATATTTATATAAGGGTAGCTCAGTCACTGTTTAGCACCAACCTCACATCTGAGCATCTCACATAAACTCGTGTTTGTGCAAGTAATAGATTTGTGCAGTGTTTGTTTCCGTGAGAAATATTGATTTTGAAGAAGTTTTATCTTTCTTTTGAATTTTTAAAAATGTGTGATCTATGCTGCACTTGGAAAAACAAAAAGAAAAGAAATAACCTCTGGGTGTAAATTCGGTCCCACTTCCGCACCTGTACTATTCTGTGGTATCCCGGTGGCTGTATCTAGTAGTTGCTCCCTCAAAAAAAATGCTCTAAAAACCAACAAAGAACACTCCATTTAAGATTTAGTGAAGAGGAGAGAGAGATCTTTCATTCACAGTGTTATGGAGGTCGCAGTCGATGCACTGCAGAGAGGAAGGAAGGCAAGCAGATTTTTTTTTTGAGGGGGGCATGAATAATTCAGCAGCTCTGCCACAGTGAGCCCCGGATTCCCATCCTCCACTCCACCAGCCTTAGTCCCAGAGGACCCACAGTGGGATTGTAGTACAGCTCAGCCAGCAGTGCACATGTACTGATGAAGATCGCATAGGAACTTCAGGTCTTTAGGTGACTGCGAGGACATCACACAAATCCAAAACTCTTTCTGTCACCTTGAAATGGACAAAACTGGCCATACCTCAGTTCAACTCTTGAACTTTATATATATTTATCATGCACTGCACTAATGGGAGGGGTAGTGATTGGCACAAGTGAAAGTGTAGGAAATTTATTCTGCTGGTTCTGTCAGTGTAAGCTGCTTTGGATGAGAACATCAGTGAGATGCTAAAAATGTAAATATGATGCAAAATGAAATGTGAGCAAAGCAAATAACTGAAAACTCCAAATGTTCACTTAGATTTCACCACATAGATAGATAGATAGATAGATAGATAGATAGATAGATAGATAGATAGATAGATAGATAGATAATGTCTTGACTATTTCGTATTTTATGTGCACAGAATCAATACTGAATGCAGCCAAACACTTTACTGGTTACATAATAATCCCACAAATCACAGTCACATCTCATTTAAAAAAAAACAGGAACTATAACTAAAGCTGTAATTTACCAAGGTCTCTTTGCAAAGTAATTACCAATATCCACTAAATCAGCTGCACTGCAAAGCACAATCCCTCCTCTTTTCGATTGTGCTGTTTGTTGATATATGCAAAGTGAATTGGAGTGAGGATAAATTGTTAAAACAAGTGAATCATCTTTAGGATTTCTTTGTGGCTCCTCTGGGACAGAATGTGTTCTGTTATGATACCATTTTGTGCTTTATTTAAAATATATATATAGGCTATTAACATTGTTCAAAAAGAGGACACACATATTTACATCTTCCATGGCCACTTCTTCTAACTCACTCACAGAAGGCTGGAGGCTATCCCAGCATGCTTTGGGTGGAAGTTATCCAAAGACAGAAAATGAGATGAGCCAAGGGGCAGCCGTGGAACTACGTGGAGAAAGCAAGAACAGGGTGATCAGTAGTTGATCATGAATACATGACTAAGAGGGACACAGTATAAATAAAGTAGATGAATGAAATGTGAAATGCACACTGATTTTAAATGTGCTAGAATTAAATCTGTCTTTAGATGAGATGCTTACATCAGGGAACTGACCATCCACCTGTATGAACATTGCAGGTGAACTGCCATCCAACACAGCTGGTGAAACACAGTCACCTGATGCCAATAAGCCAACGCAAGCAAGGCTTTAGTAACTCAACAAACACAACACTGTACAAGTGGTGAAACAGCAAAGACTCTGCAGTGATATGACACAGCTCAGGTTTGAAATATTGCATCCATCCATTTGTCTTCAACACTTCATTAAATCGTAAATGTTTTCGCTTTTGTTGCTGTATATTCAGTGACATTTGTATACATGGAACAATAGATTTTTTTATCCACCCATGTTTATGTGAATATTTTATTTGTACATTTAAAAAAAACAACAACTTGAGAATGACATGAAAATTCTGAAGTTTGAAATATCCCAAAATGTTCTTCAGCTTAAGGGAAACACTAGTGTATTGATCAAAGTAAAATGTAACAAAGTGCAATGAAATAGACCTATTTTCTGCTGTTTGATATTTTTCTTGCACGCATTTCATTGAACACTTTCTTCTGGGCTTGTAGCATGGGAACGCGTGCAGATTCTGGCCTCCATAGGGTGAAAAATGAAGTACCTTGAAATATTTAATGTTATATACCATTTTAAAGGGTGTTGTCTGGGGTATTATCCAGTGAAGTTTCAGAGCTTAAATGGCATGTTTCTAAATCAGGTCCAATATGCAAAACACAAAAATGTGACGTACACAAAAACGTGACATATTGGGACTGAGACATAAGAGGCATTTGTTGAAACTAAAGTTACTACTTGTAGTGCTGAAGACAATACCTTTTTGTGAGTACCAATCAATAGTACACACTAACTCATGACATGATTCCAAGCTGGTTCTGTAACATCTGGAAAGCTACAGAGCGTGACATACATAAAACGTGATGTACTATGTCTGTGTATCATTAATGGACCTAGTATCAGATATATTAGAAGAAATAGTTGACTATTTAGTGACTAAATCTAACTAGCTACCACTACTAGTAAAATACCATAAACAGCTGGCCTGTATCATTGGTAAGCCATCCCTTGGCTGCATGCTTTGTGACGTACCCAAATGTGACATACTCTGTAACATGGTAACATGGTCCACCGCAACAAGTCTGTATGTTGTAGGATGACCATGTTGCACAAATACTTCAATCTTGTCACATGTGATCATTTTCTGTGGAAAAATCTTGCATGAACCAGCTTTGTTGGTGTTATTGATAGATGTAAAGGAAAATATCGTACTCTGTAACATCTAGCGACAGCGGGGAAAGGCTGCTTTTTTCATGCTAAATCAGTGTGTGCAATCCCACGGAATGAGCAGAACCATAGGAAAGTATATATCAGCTTGATCGTAGTTGAATGGGCTATCACCTCATATAAGTTGCCAAAATTAAAGATGAATATTGATAGATATATAAGCTAGAGAAGGAAACCACAAGTCAGTGTACATGTTCCCATGCAACAAACCTCTGCAAAAGAAACTGACTTAATATTTCTTTTTCCAATTTCTCTGTTACATTTACTTGTAAAATAGTGAAAGATTGGAACCACTCGTCATCATTTTTGCAGTTTTAAATCTTTTTTGAAAAGCTCCTTAAGTCTGTTCCCAAATCATTGAAATTAAGTCAAAATAGAATTACAGAATTTCAATAAAAATGTATTCAAGACCCCCGGGAAAATTCTTTAATCTGATTGGACAAAGCAGAGTTTTTTGGCCATCAAACTAGATATTGCCTTTGGTAGACATTAAAATAATGCACATCATCACAAACACACCATCTGCACTGTGAAGTATCATGAAGAGAAAATGGTTCTTAGCATCAGGCGTTGGAAGGCTTGTTTAGGTTGAGGGTAAAATGAAGGCAGCAAAGTATATAAAGAGCAAAGTATATAAAGAGAACTGTGACCTGGGAGAAGACTTGTTTTCCAGCAAGGCAATGAGCCAACGCATACAGCTGAAGCTACACAGAAACAGTTAAAAGACAATAACATGAATGTTGAGGAGCAGCCAATTTAGAGCTCAGACATCATAATTTGTGGCTGGACTTCAAAAGGGCTGTTCAGTCACTTCTCTGCGTAGCCAGACAGAACTTGAGTCATTTTGCAAGGAAGAAAATGAAATTGTTGTGTTCAGATGTGCAAGGCTGATTGAGACGTATCACACAGGCTGTGTCCAACAAGTCCTCAAACTCATACGACCGCACAGGTCATATGTAACGTGCACCTGAATATGACCCATGAGAGCGTATTTACACTAGTGCCCCTATGGGAGACAGGAATGCATTACGGGATTTAATTCGCGAAACGTCTTTTCCCTCGCGAAACGGCTTTTCCCTCACTTTTACATAACAGGTTTAGGGTTATGGTTATGGTTAGAGTTAGGGTTAGGGTTAGGTCAAAGTTTGTTCATGGTGACGTTTTCAGCTGAGACACCGGAGTGTCGATATTTACTCGGCCGCTAGAGGTCGCTTAACGTCAAAACGTAACACTGGGTCGTAATAAAGGCGTGTACAGACGACCTATGTGGTCGTTTTTTCAACGAGGACAGTCTCCACAGGCTCAGTGCATGTATACAGCCAAAGGGGCATCTACTAAATACCGGCTTGAAATGGATGAATGTGTATGCAATCATTTATTTCACTTTGTTATTTGTATCAACTGACATGACCAAGTAGAAATTAGTTTTCACTTTGACATGGAAGAACCTTTTTATTGCTGTTGTTATAAATTCTTGTCAAAGCAGCCAAATCAAATTGACTATAATTCAGGAAAAAAAATGTTGGTTTTATTCAATAAGAGCTCAACAGTCATGAACTCTAATCTGTTCAGTGAGAATGTGTGGCTGTGGCGTGATCAGACTGAATTAACAACAGATCCTGATTAAAATGTCATCACATTTCTCCATCCTCTATAAACCAGTGACAAGAATAAAATTTATTATTATCATCTAGGAACCTACTGGTTGTGGCAAGAAGCTGACTCAGAATGTGAGTTTTAATATGATGAAAATAAATAGTGCATGCGGTACAGAATTTCCAGGAAAAATGTGAGCCTGACAAAGCAGGAGGTCTACATTCTGTTACCCCTGTGTCAGATTCAGAACCCCAGAAATGACATAACCACGCCTTGACACCGCTCCTGCACAGCAGGTTCTTATTCCCTCTGATCATCTGTTAAAAACAAGATGTATTTGGCCTGACCCACGCTGTCTCACCAGATCCTTACGTCCTGTGGTACATGTTTGATGGATGATCCCCACAAATAATCCAATTTGATCGATGAACCTACTGACCGTTCACACATTTGTTTTCTGAGAGACCAGCAACTCCAGATGTGCTGCTGTTGAAACAAACTGAAGATTAATAGAATCAATTGTAAGCAGTTAAAGAAATATTTAGATTTTCTCTTAGTGAAAAACCTTGCAGGCGTCCTATGGTTGACTCATAGGCTTAACGGCGAGTGGTTAGAAAATTACATTCAGATCTGAAATTAGCATCATCTCTGTGCAAACATCTTTATTGTGAGATTAGGTGGAGTTGTGGTGCCTAATGTAGTTTTAGTTTCAGCATTCTTGCTAGATCTGTCTCAACAGGCCGGTTATCTGAACTAAACTTATAATCTGAACAAATGATGCACACGCACACGTTCACACCCACACCCACACATACACCCACACCCACACACACACACACACACACACACACACACACACACACACACACACACACACACACACACACATGTTTGTACTTCTATCTTAGTGAGGACATCCATAGGTGTAATGCATTTCCTAGAGCCTTACCCTAACCTTAACCATCACAACTGATTGCCTAAACTTAATCCTTACCCTAACCCTAACCAAACCTCAATTCATACCTGTTCTCTACAAACAAGTCTTCACCCTCAAACATGGCTGTTTCAAAGTGAGGACCGGCCAAAATGTCCTCACTTTGTAAAAATGTCCTCACTTTGATAGTTAAATGGAGAAAATGGTCCTCACCATGTAGCAAGTACAAGAACACACACACACACACACACACACACACACACACACACACACACACACACACACACACACACACACCAACACACACAATGACACCTTCCTGCTCCCTGCTCTCTTTCTGTTTCACAAATCTGGTTTTCAATCATTGAAAGGGGGTTGGGTGCCATGGTGGAAGCTCATTCTTACAGGCACCCAATAGTTGTAATGCTCTGGCTTATTACACCAGTACTGAGATTAAACTGGGTTATATTAATCCCAAGCTCAATCGAGCTTGCGGCATGGACCAGAAGGCACAGATCACTTGGCCGTGTCGACCCCGGAGAAAAGAAAAGGATCTTTCATCCTTCAGTGGCCTTGCAGACAAGTGCTGATAGCAGATCCTGGGAAACCTATAGTAATCTGCAGGAATCATCATGCAGACGTCTCTACAGATATTTGTGCTGCCTTTGGAAGAGAACATTTTCCAGCACTGGCAAGAATTTCATCTGATAATCCTCAACATTTAGGTCCCTCACAAAACAGGATGTAGCGGTGCTGATAACCATTTCTTTTTTCAAAGATCTGTCTGCAGATAAAGAGCTCTACATTTCGCACAATTCAAACGCACAACTGACATTCCTCCTACATTATTTCTCAGTCTCTATTGTTGTTTGCTATCGATTCTCAAGAACACTATCCATGTGTCACGCCGAGCTTATGTCAAAGCACCTTTGCAGACAAAACAATTAGCACGTGCATCCCAGCAGAAGTGAATCATTTACTGAAAACATACAGCATCACGGAGAAAAATCAATTAAATCCTACAGCTTTGGAAAATGTGGGCTTAACAGAAAAACAGCAAAGAACTTCCACCCACATTATAAACAAAATGATCAAAGCTCAAAGTTAGCCATTTCCAAGCAACACTGAAAATAAATATATTATTGTATTCTACACAAAACAGTTAAATCTATAAGGGGGCGAAACTGAATACATTCTGATCCACAGATATGTCGAGTCCTTGGAAGACTGTAAGAAGCACTCTCCTGCAGATAGAGTATGTCTGAAGTGCTTTTCTTCCCAAACGGCGGATATAAAATAATGAAAGTACATACAGAGAGACAGTGTTACTGCACAACCAATGCCTGCTGAAAAGCCAGCACACAAAATTTTGTCATCGGTCCTCCTCCAGTGATGTGCAGTCACCCACTCTTGTGTCTATGTGAATAAATCGTGACTCATGTAGAGAGGAAAGTAAATTGCACTACACACGCTGACATGAATAACAGGAAGAATGAGTAATTACCTTTGATTTATGAAATGAAATAGATTTTCAGAAAGGATATTTTCAAAGGAAAGTATACGCTTACTCCACTTATATAACAATAACACATCCATCATCAAACATGTCATTTTAGGCATAATGGGATGACATATACCAATGAGTGCACATGCAGACAGGCAGCCATGCCGCGCTACGTGACTATTGGAAATACAGAACATTACAATCACAACCAAGGTTTTGACGTTCACCATCCTCTGGGGTCATGTTGTCTTTCACTCTGAAATGCAAGTGCATCCTGACTCATGCCAAGAGTCTATTTATATTGAAGCTACAAGTGCAGAGTGGGACATAATGTTCTCTGGTTAACAGGAGAGCCTGGACCCACATTGTGGCGAATCGTGATACCAGTTTGCATCGCTGATTTACCTGAAGAGGAGGATTTGTCCTCATTAGGCAGAGCTGGTGAACAGTGCAGCTCTAAATTGGACTGCTAAAATGAACTGATTAAGGTTTTCCGGCATGGAGCATAAAATCAGAACTGACTGCAGCCTCTGTGAGGTAAAGTATGACGTTTCTGGAGAAAAAAATCTTCTCATTATTCCCTCCCTCTTACCTGAACTCTTTCAGTCAGGTCTACATTCTCTCTAGCCCACTACGCTCAGTAAACAAAAGGCTCCTGATCCAACCACCCCAACAGGGTCAGTCCATAGCTAGACTCTTCTCCTCTGTGGTTACCTGGTAGTGGAATGAGTTACCAACTCTGTTCAGTCTTTAAGAAAAGACTAAAAACCCAGCTATTCACTGAACACCTTTGCACGTGCCAGATTGCAAAAAATTATAAATTAAATAATTAAAAATCTTATTACGTCCGTGCTGCCTGTAGTCACCATAGTCCTATTATCACATTTGAACTTGTTTTGTGACTCTTATTCAGGTTGTTTTCTGCTAACTAGATTCTTGCTTGTGTTGTATCTATTCTCAGATGTATGTTGCTTTGGATAAAACGGTCTGCTAAATGAAACTGTGCAATTGTAAAATTATTTCCAGAATTCCAATTTTTCAGAACTTCAAGGTCTCGCTTTCAAATTTTGAAACCTCTATGTTGTTAAAACCTCCAGAAATGGAATGGTTCAGCATTTTGTAAATATATCTCTTCACTTTCTTCCAAATAGTGAGGACTGACCACTAGCATGGCACTGTCTGTTGGTTAAAAAAAAAAATCTGGCTTCCAGCACCCCTGAGGCAGAGAAATGACAAAACGTAAATGTAAAATTGAAACGTTATTGTAATTTAATGTGCTAGACTATCCCTTGGCTACAACCAGCGGCCTTCAGTGTGTCCACTGGTTATGTGACAACCTCGCAGTGATTTACAGAAAAGTGTTCAGGAACTATTTTGAAACTGTATTTCATTTTGAAAGGCTCTCTGTGGAGTCTTCTTTATCTCTAGCAGAGAGCTGTGCTTCTACAGGTTGGCTCCTGCTTTATTTATTTACCACGTTATTCAATTTCCACATCAACAGGTGGCAGTGAGACACAGAGAAATGATGTGATGTATTAAAAAAAGGATAAGAAGAAGAAGGCTGTCGGCACACAAATGTGAATGCAAACACTTTTGGATTCATAGTAATTAGAAATAAAAAGACTGACCTTGCAAATTTTCTTTTAGGAAGAAAATGCACAACCTCAGAGATTTTGCTTTGGTTTGAAACAGTTAACATTCACTTTTTTTGTTTATAAGAAAACTTCCCAGAGACCCCTGAGGAGCCAAAATATCAACTCACATTGCACTGCGCAGTGTCTTGGTGGTTAGTGCTGTCACGTTACAGCTCGAAGATCCCCTGTTGGCGTCCCAGCCTGGGCCTGGGATCTTTCTGCATGGAGTTTGGATGTTCTCCCTGTGCACACATGGGTATTCTCCGGATACTCCAGCTTCCTCTCACAGTCCAAAAACATGCTGAGGTTAACTGGTCATTCTAAATTGTCCATAGGTGTGAATGTGAGTGTGCTTGTTTGTATCTATGTGTAGCCCTGTGACAGATTGCTGACTTGTCCAGGGTGTCCCCAGCCTTAACCCTAAGTCAGCTGGGATAGACTTCAGTCCCCACATGACCCTAATGAGGATTAAACAGTGTATAGATAATGGATGGATGAACATTTTAGGTTTTCTGATGGGTTTTTCTCTGTTTTGTACTGTTGATTGAGTTGAAACTTACCACAGTTTCATGACAGGAGCTTGTGGTACAAACCAAAAAACATATTTACTGACATTTTTTATAAGGAGGAATCGATCTCATTTTTTCACCTGATGCAGCATGCCCCTCACAGTCCAACAAAATGTATTTGTTTGGTTTTAGTTTGCTTAGCTTTTATTAGTAGTAGTAGTATTAGGGCTAGTGGCGCAATGGATAACATGTCTGACTATGGATCAGGGGTTTCTAAGTTTGTCTCCTGGCTAGCTAAAAGAAAACCCTAAGATCTTTTAACGTCTACAGAACTATGCTGCAAATGTTTTATCACCTGGTGGTGCCGGCATCATCTTCACATTCTGTAGTGTCCTGGGGCAACACACTCAACAACTTCATCAAGACAGCTGGTCCTTTCCTGGGAGTAAAACTGTAGTCTTTGGTGGAGGTGTCACACAGAATTATGGACAAAACTTCTCATCCCACACTGGAATGACATCAAAGCAGCTTCAGCCACAGACCAAGATCATAGAGGGGCAGTTTACTTATTTTTATTTCTAGTAATTTATCGCACTTATAACATTGCTATTCTGTTAGGCACTGAAGTTTTTCTCATGTTATGGAAATATTTCCTGAGAAATATCTGGCACAAGAATTTTCTTTGGAATTAATACAAATCTGTCTTATCTTATCTCATATTACCTGATCTTATCTTATTTTGTCTTCATGAATTTAAAATATTTAGTAGAACAACTGACACAGGAAATAACTGTTGTCCTTGGTTTTTCACTTTGTATGGATTAAGCAAGCAAGATAAGCAGCACTGATTAGTAAGCTTTGGAGGTGCTGGTTTGCTGATTTCTGGTAAGTTACCAGACTGATCTGTTTGTCCTTTTCCATTCTTTGTGATATGCTACACTCACCATCTGTCAGCTTTGCTTCATATTTAATAGACAGACATGAGAGCGGTATTGATCTTTTTTTCTTTTGTTGTACTCTTGGCACAACAACAACAATAACCCCCAGGATTTCAAACTAGTACTCATGGGTAGCATGTGTAAGATTTTACACTTGAATCTGAGGCAGATGGTTGATGATGTGCATATTAAAATGTGGGAGACAAGAGATACTTATCCTTAGCTTTAAGTTGCAAAACCTATATGTTCTACATCAGATTGCAAACCTGTGTGAAACTCAGCTTGTTGAACAAGACAGAAAACCAAAAAAATTTCTCTTTCAATAGCGCTACTTCCAAAATGGAATGACAGTGCAGCTTGTTACAGGCACATCTTGTTGACATTTTCCAGCAATATTTCAGTGCAATGTGGAGCCAAGGTCTGAATAATGAATACAGATCTATTAGACAGCCTTGATGCCCTTCTCCCCACAAGCAGACTGTGTCCTCGCTCGGCCCACTCCAAAGCAGTCGCGCTCTGCAGATTGTTCTCTGATTTCAGTGTTTGACTGTGACTCTACATGGCGTGTTCACATCCTTGCAGAAAAGCACAACACAGCATTGCTGTGAACACCAAATGAGTCCTGTTTTACATAAATATGTGAAAACCATGATTATACTCATCATAAGGTTGGGTGTTTGAACTGACTGTGGGTCAGCTGGATTAAGGAACTCTCAGTACCATTTTACAGCTAGAAACCGATCATGATAATGGTCTTTGCCATTAAAAAGCTTTTCTATATAATAACCTCAAGTGATAAACAGACAAATTACCATCTAATTCCTTAAATTATACATGATTATGTCCAATAATCATTTATACAGTTTTACAAACTGTCGTAAAGCCACGTTTAAAGCATCACTTTAAGTCATAGATGCAGGTAAACTCCCTAAAGACTGGACCATTATAATGATAGTGTCTTTCTCCTAAGGCAACTTCTATTTGGAATACATTCATCCATAACCACGGCCTCTGCTCTGAATGTCACACGATCATTTCCAAGATTGAATTTTTGCAGGCCACAGAAATCTAATAACCCCCCCAGCTAATGACAACCAGAGTCAGGAGAGATGACTGAACTGCTTTCAGTAAGCTTTAGGTCTTCTGGAAAGTCAATATCAATTGTCAGATTATTTGATACTGAACCAACTGGACTTTATATGAAATGAAGATGCTGTACGACTGACCTTTCTCTTGGTGGGAAGAAGGATCCAAATCTGAAACGGTCTCAGCAAAAGCTGCAATAATAAACCAAAGACAATAAAACTGAAGTCATTCAAAAGGTTGGTAATACACTCTCAGTACATAAAATATGTAAGCCATAAAAGCAAAGCTCAACAGCACCAATGAGAATAACAAAAACGCTGGACTAATCATAAAGACACTGCACTAGGCCTCCATTAATCAACTCTATTGTTTTTGTTGCCTTCATTTTTTTTCTGGTTCTCAGTATGCACTTTCACAGTCAACAAGTTTTCAAGTACTTTGAAAGAAAGTAACTTGTGCTTCTAACAACAGTGTTTTCACTATGAATTTATATCCTAAACACAATTTCAGAATCATTCTGGCACATTTTATTTCATGAATGTTATCTGTTGTTTATTCATTCCTGAAATTATTTGTTTCTTCTCTTTACTGTATTGTAATTGAGTACCGCACTTAATCCTGTGCAATAATGACTGACCATGTTTGTCGCCGACCTCTGCTAATGTAACTGTTTTTATGTTGCCTAGTGTTTTTTGGATGTACACCATGCCTGTAGCCAGTAGCACTGCTGTCTAAGACAAATTTCCTGGAAGGGACAATAAAGTGTATCTATCTATCTATCTATCTATCTATCTATCTATCTATCTATCTATCTATCTATCTATCTATCTATCTATCTATCTATCTATCTATCTATCTATCTATCTATCTATCGGGAACCATACAATTATGTCTTGTGTCACTTCTGATGCAGTTGCAAGTGACATCTTTGCCAAAACGTCTTAATACAGTAAAAACATTGCATTTTTACAATTAAATGTTGTAGAATTAAATGTTGTAGAAAAATGTTTATTTTTTAAAAAAAAAACATTTTTCTACAGTATTTACAGGGTTTTTTTTGTATTCATCAGTTAGTATATTTTTACAGTTAACACGTATATAATACTTTCTTATGTGATTTTATTCAACATTTTCCATCATGTAACAATACTGGTAAAATCTGTGATTGGATGTATAAAGATTATTCTGCATTTTTTCACTCCTTAATATTCATATTTTTTATGTCAAGTAATGACAAATCTCTTTAAAATAATTTTTTTGCAAAAACCGTGCAAGTTTGCTTTTTTTTGCAATCAACATGTAAATGAATGTTCTCTGTCAATGTAGAATCTGTCAAATATTGTAATTTTACAGTGAAACATTGTAAAAGAATGAATTACCATTTATGAAAATGTTATTTACTCCACCAAGAAACATGGCAGAGTTATGTGACAATCAGCATCTGCTTGTCTGCTTGTCTGTCTGTCTGTCTGTCAAGCCCATTGCTCAAAAATGGACAAATGGATTTGGATGACATTTTGAGGGAAGGTCAGAAATGACACAAGGACCAAATGATTTCATTTTGGCAGTGATCCGCAGATTTGTTAAATATTTCTGTATCATTGTGAGATAGCGTCACGGCGTCACTGTAACTATGAAAACAAGTGAACACTACATCAGCTGCCTGCTGACAATCACATGATTGTGGTTCTACTACAAATCCACCGCTGCGGACTTATCGGAACTTATCGGAAATGATACAAGGTACAATTGAATAAATTGTGGAGGTGTTTCAGAGTCCCATCACTTCCCACCACCCGCTACATATTTGGGTCACACAATTCAGTCTTCATACGTAACGTACTCATGCATAACACACGCCTGTGTTCAGTGTAAAGTCATTTTGTTTGTGGGTACATCTATATTAAATGGTCGCATTCTATGTTGCCATGATTTCTGATCATCACTAGCTAATAAACAAATGCTGCATATATTTAGAAAATGCTGCATTTCTGATAAGGTCAGATGGGGGAAGGGTCCGTGTACGTCGCCGTCATTCTATTTTCGATTTGGGGTCAAAACACCAAAAACGGATAACGGCCGTTTCCCGTTTTTCGTTTTCAAAACAAAAATCGGAAGACGGAAAACCAATCCGTTTTCCGATTTTCTTTTTTCAATAAAAACGGATATCAAAAAACAAATTAGAAGTGAAATTTCATTTTTTGATATCCGTTTTCTAACTACACTTTTGCAAGACAAACATCAGAAATGACGACGTACACGGACAAGGGACAAGGTACGTTTTATCCGTTTGTTTCCTGGCTATAAAAGACACAAACAGAAACAAAAAAATCATGCCGTTTTTTCGTTTTTTCGTTTTGAGCAAAAAACAAAAAAACAGGAAACGGTTCGTTTTTTCATTTTTTCGTTTTGAACAAAAAAACAAAAACAACAGGAAACGGTTCGTTTTTTCATTTTCACCCCCAAAATGAAAATACGACTCCATATTCTGTTTCATTGGTGGGCGGGGCTTCGGAGCCTGCCAGTGCACAATAAAGCTCCTGCCCATCACAATAAAGCTCTTGCGCTGGCATTCATAGACAGACTGACTTTCATTGTATTGCCTGCCCCCACTGCACTTCCCCTAACTCTAAATCAAAGCAAGTCGTGTACACAGTAATGACAGTCATAACCAGTGGTGTAGTCTAGTTTTTCTAGTGGGTATACTCCAACCTCATAAACCAAAGCCAGGTCAGGTTCTCATATATGTGCGCGTGCACTCACATGTCCACGCGCGCGCGCGCACGCGCAGCAGCAGCAGCTCCTTTATTTCAAACTACCAATTAGATACTTATAGACATTATAGCGTCAGCAGCTCCTCCTCCTGCCATCAGGTAGAGCTGATGTTTCCTCTTCATCAGGTAGAGCTGATGTTTCCTCTTCATCAGGCTCCCTTTCCTAAACTTTAACCTTAGCTCCAGCTGTAGTGTTCTCCAAAGTGGCAGTATTCACAGGACAAGCAACAGGCTTATTAAAACACTGAAATAGTTTCATTTAGCTTTGCTTTCTTATTCTTATTTTTTCTCCACTGACTGATGTTGGGTCATTAGAAGTTCTAGACTCATGTCCCTCTTCTTCTAAGCCAGGGGTATTCAGCTAAAATTCAGAGAGGTCCAGTCAGCAAAGGTCCAGAACATCATAATGTCTAACTTGAGTTACTGTGATATATGCTGATGTAACCTGGTAGTTTTATTAGAATCTGCCTGTAATCAAAAACTGACCGTCAAATAAATTCAGTACGGTTCAAAAACATTTTGACATTTATTAATAAATAACTTATATGTAACTGTATATCTTAAAATAAAGTGCGGAACTTAAAAAAGCATGACTGAACAACCTGAATCAACTTCTATACATCTTTTACAATACCTAAATCTCATAAATGTAAACATGTGAACACTTTTACATTTTTGTCTGTCTCATATCACTCCCCTAATATCTCTGCTGCTTAATGGGAGAGCTGAGCTGCTGCTTGTTTGAGCCGTTCTCAAAACATATTTTGATTATGTTCATAGTTGAGAAAGCTGCCTTACAGCTGTTTGCTGAGCCAAACGTGGTCAGCATGTGACCACAGTCTGTCCTCTAGAGATGTATAAGGCACAAAAGATACAACTCTAAGAGCCGATGCTTTGTAGTGAATCTGAAGAGCCGACTCCTAACGTATTTAATGGAGTATGGAGTTTAACACTGTCCTAGCAGAAAACATGTTACTGGATCCTAGATTAAAGAAGCTTGCCTTCAGTGACAACAGAGCTGTTGATGAGACACTTCAGAGAATAAGAGCAGCAGCAGCAGTCTGACACCTCCACCATTAGAGGACCAAGTGGAGGAAGAACCTCAAACTTCTGCTGTGTGGAGTCTCTTTGATGGAAGAGCTACAGGAGATGATTCAGGAGAAATCCTACAGCTGATGTGGTAATGGAGGATCATATCTAGAGGAAGCCCTCATCCAACCAGCAGACGACCCACTGAGCTGGAGGCAGGACAAGGTCTCAGTCTGCCCCACCTGGTGAAGGTGATGGAGGAGAGACAACTTCTTCCATCTGAGAGAATCTTCTCAAAAACACGGCAGATATTCACTGAAAGAAGAAATGTATCAGCCCATCCAAGCTCAGCCATCTGATTTTTCTGAATGTCAGCCTGCTCTGAGGACATTTATACGGTTTGAATACTGAGTCTGGTTCTGGTTCTGTTCTGGTTCTGTGGGTTCATGTGCAGAGTTTTGTTCATTTATTTTTTGTGCAAAAAAGTTTGGTTGAAATAATAAACAAAAGCAAGAATACCTGTTTTTGTAACAGAGCAAATGTACAAAATGAGTCAATTATACGGCTTCTCATAAAAACACTGAATGAAAAAGAGTTTGTCAAAATACAAATGATTCATATTTGCCAGGTTAGGATAAAATATGAGACTACAAAGAATAATAAATTAGGAGCCATTTGGGAGCCGAAAGAACCGGCTTTTCTTTGGAAGCAGTGCCAAAAGCTCTCTGAAAAAGAGCCGAACTTCCATCACTACTGTCCTCTCTGTTCCTCATCTCTCAGCTGCTTTTTGAAGGCAGAGCTGCGATGCGATTCAGCGACGTCATTGGCTGAGCAGCGTCACGTGGGATGCCTGAACTCGTACATAATTGGTCTGTGCGTTTCTGAGCCGATAGACCAATGATAAACACTGGAAAGCTGCACCGGTAAAATAGAAGCGACCTGTCAAATTTACACCCGTATAGACGGCGTCTGGGTCCGGATCCGGACCGCGGTCGGCCTTTAGTGAGCCCTGTTCTCAGCCAGACACCTTCCCCCGTCCCATACAGCTTCACCGCTTCCTGACACAGAGAAAAGTGAACGTTATGTCAAAAAAACATACTAATACATGTGTTTGCGCATTTTTAAGTGGTTATATGGAAATTCGGACCGTATCTTTTGTGCCTTATACATCTCTAGAGGACAGACTGTGGTCACATGCTGACCATGTTTGGCTCAGCAAATAGCTGATCTTTGGGAGTCTGATAAAATGCTCTCCCCTTTGCTCGTCCTCGGCTGTTCTGGCATCCCGGGGCGCAACAACTGTCCACCATATCTCTGATGTCGACGCTGAAGAACGTTTAGGAGTTAGCTGGCAGTAGTTTAAACAGCGTGCCTTCCTGCCAATATGGCGGTGTTTTGATTTCGACTGTTGCATGCCGGGATTGTGTGACGTCATCTCCCGGAGCTCTATAGCCAGGAAACAAACGGATAAAACGTACCTTGTCCCTTGTCCCTTGTCCCTATAAAAATAATAAATAAATAAAAAACGGATATCAAAAAATGAAATTTAACTTCTAATTTGTTTTTTGATATCCGTTTTTATTGAAAAAAGAAAATCGGAAAACGGATTGGTTTTCCGTTTTCTGATTTTTATTTTGAAAACGAAAAACGGGAAACGGCCGTTATCCGTTTTTGGTGTTTTGACCCCAAATCGAAAATAGAATGACGGCGACGTACACGGACCGGGAAGGGAGTGCCCCCATCTGTGAGTGCTTTTCTTGTTTTTATGTGGACTGGATTTATAGTTTTGCTCTATTTTTTCCAGTTAAAATGTAAACTGTAGTGATTTTTCTGTAATTCTATTAGTTATTATCGGCAACTTAACAAACCAGTGTAAATTTGCAAAAAATATACAGTTAAAAATAATTTAAATAAATGTTCAGTTTATTTAGTGTACCTTTATATGGAGTTAGTTCTATAAATTTGGTGGACGCTTTTCATTGGTTCAGTTCTTGTTTGCTGGGGGCTTTGACGAATTGCAAACATCTCATCTGAGCAGAGGTCAAACTGAGGCAGGAAGGAGAAATATATTGTATGTGCTGTATAAACCTTCACCAATTGTTCCTGTTCGAGAGGTCTGTATACTGTATTTTCTTACATCTGGAGAATCTGATTTGTAGGAAAGCGCATCTCTGCAGCAACACAATGTGTAATTTATCATCGTACGCTGACACATTTTGCCTTTATCAGAAAACTACAGCTGCAATCTCTACTGTGATAATATTTCATATGTTTTGAATAACCACATTCTCAACACGCTTAAAAAACGACAAACTTAAGACTGAGACAGGATGCTGCCAACAAGAAATAAAGAGATAAAATAAGAGAACACAAAAGTACAAGAAAGGGATGAAGAACATGCAGCAAAGAATACCACTAAAGGAACAGAAAAGGTACAAAAGAGTCACAGCAGCTGAAAATTGTGGACACAGCACAAGGCCACATCTCGTCTGAAACACAAAAAAATGCATATATTGTCAGCATCAGTAAATCTTTTAACGCCTCCATAATCCAGTTATTCCTGCAGCCACTTACAGTATCTCTTTCACAGACGGCAGCGTATTGAATGGGACCATCTGTATGCAGCCTGCAGCGTTTAGCCCAAGCAGTGACCAGCAAGACAATCACTTCCCAAAAACTGATTTGGGACTTTACAAATAGGACCTCCAGGCTTCATTCAGCAGCAGAAGTGGGACCAAAACAGTGAGTTCTGGGGGCTGAAGTAATACGCTCTTCATTAAAATGCATCAAAATATTGTCGTTACACAAGAGATGTTCAACTGCTGCAGGCTGTTTGGCATGTATTATAAAGGAGGCAGTCAATAGGGGATTTCCCTCTCAAGTCTCACTGCCTTTTTATTCATCTTTAAAAAGAGACACAAGTGATTGATTGGTGTCTCTTTACAGACATAACTTTTGCCATTGCAGGTTTAAGATTGAAAAAATGATACAAAACACTAACTGTTGTCTGAGGAATCACAGGTTGGTGTTTTTCTGTGTTGTACAAACGATGCAGTGTTGTGGAGGTCAGCCACACGAAGCAAGAACTGATAAACTACTGACAGTCTTGTCTGATGTATTGTTTCATCCAACAAAGAGCAGACTCACTGTCCAGTTTTTTGTGGAGCAGAATGATTTAGCTTCAGCATTTCTGTCCAACAGTAGACAGAATTTTTAGGATGGTGGGATGACATTTTACTGTGGATATTCATTGTTCAAGAGGATGTTTACTGCTGATTTTGGCGATCTACTGGTTTTGGTCTGATGCCACTGTTAGGCCAAACTTTTTGTTTGTCGTAGTAACAAATTTGACAAACTGTCATAGTTGCTAAAGACCTGATGCACTGACCACTTCTTTCCATTACATATGTATTTCATGCAGACTTCTCATGTCATGGGCAAATAAGTGTTGGTGCATGGCCCATCTCGCTTTGGGAGTGCATCATTACCATGAAGTTTACTGAACAGATTGCATCGTCCTTTTGAAAGCTTTGAGGCATTATCCAGTTTTGCTGAGAATTTATTAAGCGTACAATACAAATTCTACAATGGGCCATGGCCAAGACCAATAAAGCAAATCTGTTCTCTTTCAGTCTGCAACTAGTCTCATGTTTCTGGCTCTCATTACAGACTAACTCCCCTTGTAGAACTATCAAGGGAAGCAACAAAACATCCCTTTTAACTCTGCCAATCAGAGATGCACAATCACACGAAAATTGCTGCCAACTAACTGAAATAGCTGACAGGATTCACAGTTTAAAAGCATATAACATTTTCAATACCAACACCAAACTGTTTTTATTTCAGCTGAACTACTCCCCAGAACAAAGTGATACTCAGAGCACAACAGTTAAAACTAACAGGCCATGCAGTGTCTTACCATGTTTATTCTCCCCAGAGGATGAACCGTTTCCATTTTGAACACTTTCCTCCAGCACAGCGCTCTTGTCAATATGTGAAGTTGGCACACAATAAATCCCATAATGCCAGATTACCATGAAATTAGCTCTGCTAATACGCACTCAAGGGGGGGATCTGTTTGTTGTTGATTTTTTTTGATCCAACACTTATTGTGTGGTGTATTGGAACTGCCATGGGGGCTTTAAACTATTAACACATTGCTCTCCGGTACATTTTTTTCTGACAAAGAATGTAGGCCTGTTCTCAGTGCCCAAACAGCTGCAAGGTAGAAAAAAACTCCACTCTGCTTTGTTTGTATTTCTTTAAATCAGTCACTGTTGTCTTGGTTGTGGATGCAGAAACAGTTTATTTAGTTATTTAGCAAACTGAATTGTTTTGAAGGAACATTTGGATGCTTACTGTCATCAAGTTAATTGATTCACTGAAAGAAGAAGCAGGACTGCCTGTTTGCATGATCCAAATCTTGGCAAATTTTGAAATTTTCAGCACGTAGGTTGTCATTGTTTCTTTATGTAGCCAAGTTGATTTTGGAAAGGGCTACAAACACACACACACACATATAGTGAAAGGGGAGGGAAAAAGTTGTGGGTACTCCACTAAGATAATGACAGGATTACACCTGAAGTCTACATTCAATGAGTCAGACTACTGAGGTAATAAATCAAGTGAGAAGTAGAGTCATATTTTCATAGATTTCTACATAATCAGTCTTCTTTTTGCAATCAGATGAAGCACCCCCTCCTAGCTATTACAGAGAAAGAAGAAGAAGAATACGTCTTTATTGTCACTGTTACAAAAAAAAAAAAAATCAATAAAAATCAGTTTGGCACTCTGTATTGACAGCATTAAAATATAAATCATAAAAAGCAAAATTAAACAGATTAAAAATATATACATCAGAAATATATACAAAAGAGCAAATATGGAGCAGAGATATGAACATTCTATGCAATCATAAATAATGTAATAAAGCACAAATATTGCACTTGTAGGTATTTGGCATAATCATTTAGGGAGCAGGGAGAAGACATCTGGCAGCTTGTGGATAAAAGCTGTTTTTGAGCTTGCTGGCTTTGGTTCTAACTGTAGTGTCCAACTGAGGGGAGTGGTGAGAAAAGAGAGTGTCCTGGGTGTGAGGGGTCTCTGGTGATTTCCCTGGCTTTCCTCTGAAGTTTGCTGGTATAAATGTCTCTGAGGGGGGATAGTGTGGTACCAACAGTGTTGGGACTAACGCGTTACAAAGTAACAGCGTTATTTTTTAGTTACTTATTTTATGCAGATTATGAACAGGCGTGAACTAACCGTTGGTTTCAATGCCGAGAAAATGAAGCCCGAATTTTGCTACTTCCTGGTCGCCATTTTGGATTTTTTTGGAGCCAGTGACGTAAAAAGCGTCATCAAACAGGCTGGACCGGAGAGCAACTAGGGGCAGGACCAGTCTATGGGCGGGCCAGACTGAGAGCTGAAGACTCTCTTATCCCGCCCACATTTTACCACAGAGGCTTCTATTGCCCAAAAGGATCTGTCAATCATTCCAGACAAGACTGTCTATCAAGTATAGCCACGCCCCCTGGCTCCGCCAACTTTAATGATTTATTTAAAATTCAGTATTGATTTATTTTAAGATCGGCCACCTGATCTCTCATTTTGACCATGAAAACTAACGGGAAAAAAAATCCTGAGCTGTAGAAAATCAGTCTATCAAATTTTATTTTTTCTGGTGATGAATTGGGGTCTATGGAGCAAAAGCTTTTTGGAGCCAACCCTAGCGGACGGCGTGGTATTGCAAGTTTTTGACACTTCCGGGTGGGCTTTATTTTTGGAGCCAGTTGCTACATCCATCTTTATATACAGTCTATGATTATGAACTGCATTGTCCTCTGACTCCTGAATATTCCTGCATCACTCATGTTACATCATCAACGTACAACCCCGACCCACCAGCGAGATGTGCTGTTTATGTTTACCAAGGAACAACTGAAACAGTAATGGTGGCGCCGGCTGAAGAGGAGAGTGTGAACACGCTGAGTTTCTCCTCATGGAGATATTCTCACTATTTTACATTCGTCAAGCTAAAAGAAAACAACATTAAAGTTAAATGTAAGATGTGTTTCGGGATCCTATCTGCTTTCTGAAACAGCAATAGTAACCTCATTAAACATCTCCAGAGAAGACACCCTGGGACAAAGCTAGTAGCCAGGCCTCCTGGTGCCTCCTCCGACCCGCCGACTGACAACCTCGACCTAAGCAGCAACAGCTACAGCTGAATTATAACCTAGGGACGGTTAGCAAGAAGGCACAGGTGGATAAAGCCATAGCACTGTATGTTATAGAAGACATGCAGCCTATTTCTACAGTGGAGTCGCCTGCTTTCAGGCATCTAGTAAGCATGATACCATGTACAGACGGCCCACGGCAAATGTCTCAGTAAACCTTTTCCGACTACCTGGAGAAAGAGTACACGAAAATGGAAAAAAAAGCTAAAGACGACTTTTGAGAGGCTTAACTACATCTCGACCACCGCAGACATTTGGTCTGCCCAAAACAGAAGCTTCCTGGGGATAACAGCCCACTGGATAAACCCAAGCACTTTGAAACATGAAAAAGCTGTGTTGGCCTGTAAAAGGTTCAAGGGGAGGCACACATACGATGTCATCACTGGTGAGATTGACTACATTCACTCTTTGTATGGCGTGTCAACAAAAGTTACCTCCACTGTTACCGATAATGGCTCAAACTTTGTGAAAGCCTTTGCCATGTATCAACCAAAATCGCTCACTGACAACGAGGATGATGATGATGAAGAAGTTACCTTCTTTGATGTTGCAGACGCGCTAAACACCGCCGCGGATGAAGGGATTGTTTTACCACCGCACCAGAGATGTGCCTTTCATACACTAAACTTAATTTCATGTCATGACGTGGAAAAGTGGCTCATTTCAACTCCTGGGACTAGAGCAATCTACAGGAGCTCTACAGCGAAGTGCACAGCACTGTGGACTAAGGCGAGCAGGTCCACACATGCTGCAGACATGGTGAGAGACATGGTCACAACAAAGCTGCTGGTGCCATGCAGTACAAGATGGAATTCATTCTATGATGCTGTAGCAAGAGTTGTTGGAATACCTATGACTGACTTGAGTTCCATTTCTGAAAAGTTGCAGCTAAAATCTATTAATGACAGGGAAGTTCATTTTCTGAAGGAACATTGTGTCACAATGAAGCCACTCACAGAAGCTCTAGACATCCTGCAAGGAGAGGACAACTGTTACTTTGGCACCCTCCTGCCCACTCTAGAGTCCTTAAAGATAAACCTCCTGAAGGTGAAAGACACTGACTGCGGCAACTGGTCTACCTGAAGCCATAGTTCAGGTAAGAAACATTCATAAACACTTTCATAATTATTATCTGGGTTTCCCTCTTTACTGTACAGAAAGACTGCATTTAATCAGTGAACACCACTCACTTATTTTTGTAGACACTTGGTATAATATTGTTTACTAAATGAGAACTTCATTTTAACTGTACTTTTTTGCACATTTCATTTGGCTATATTAGTGACATCATAATATAGCCAAAGAAAATTGATGAAATGTGCAAAAAGTAAGTTTCAATGAATTCTATTTAAGGGGCCCAATAACATTATTTTAGTTTTAGTATAAATGATTGAATAACTCATAATAACTATAGTTCAAATCACCTTGTGGTGTACAGCTTTCATAGAAATGTACATAAATAAAATTAATGAATAAAATGGAATCTCACTTGTTCTAATGTCTGTGTCGCTGTGTATATGTTTTACAGGCCATCGATAAACGTTTTGCACCCGTCATGGAAAGCAACGATGCAATGCTGGTAGCCATCACACTTCCAAAGTTCAAGTTGTGGTGGGTGAAAGACAAGGGGAAGAGAGATGCTCAAGGGACTCCTGACAGCAGAGTGTCACAAAGTTTTCCCTGGCCAGCAACCAGCCACAGGTATTTACATTCTTGAGGATTCCATGTGCCATGCTTAAAAATAAAAAATATATATATATATATATATATATATATATATTAAAAAAATAAAAAAATCACAAATTGGGACAATGGGACATGGTTTGAAAATAAATTTAAGTCTTTTATTTTATTATAAAGAAACATTTTTATAATATTTCTTTGCTTTAACCCCTGCAGCCATGAATACTGGATCTCCGACAACTCCACCAGACTCAGGCTCCTCCAAAGACAAAGAGAAGACCTTTTTTTGCTTTGAGGATGTCATGAAATGGGAGTGTGAACCCAAGCAGCAGGCAACAGGCAGAGGGGTAAATAAGGAAAAGGGTTTAATGAAATTAAAATGAAACAACAATACTCAAAAGGAGGACTTCGGGAAACTTAACTAAATTAACTAACTTAGGGTGGACCATACGGCCTGGGTAAAAACTATAAATAAAATTAACAAAGACGAGCCAGATGACCAAGGTGAAAACAAAAGATAAACTAACAGAAAGGGTGGCTTACGGAGTCCAGTGTGGGAATGAGATGATGGCAGGAAAAAACCAGCCAGAAGTCCAAACAGGGGAAACAGAGTCCGAGAAGCGGTGTGCAGGCGAAGGTGAATGGATTGCGGAATATGGAGGAGTGTGTCATGGGCAGGGTAGATGATCCAATGAACCAGCAGAGAACTGAGCTGGGAGTCAGGCTTAAATGCTGCACTGATTGTCATTTCTGCCACCTGTGCTCTCCACACAGCCCCTCGTCATTACCCTGATGAGCCAGCTCCTTGGAAACAGAGGGGTGTGACAGAGGAGGATGATGATGCAACCTTCACCACTGTGGAAACTGAGGTATTGTCCTACTTGAAATCAGCTGAAACAAAGATGGACATGCTCAAACAATTTCCCACAATAATGGAAGTTTGTCTGAAGCAAAATGCGGCTACCCCATCCAGTGCACCTGTTGAGAGACTCTTTAGTCTGGGAGGTTTGGTACTGTCTCCAAAGAGGAACAGGCTGTCTGACGGAAGGTTTGAGAAACTGCTTCTCATGAGGTACAACCACTGTTTTGAGGACTAAGCCTCCACTCATTAATTCAGGTGTTTGCAATGTCAAAAGCACTTTTGTTTATTTGATTAACAAGGCACACATTTGTTATCTGTTCTGTTATTTTATATTAATACTTCTTGAATCTTGCTGGATTGAACCAAAGAAAAACATGCTGTGAATATTATTATTTTTTGATGTGCTGTATACAACAGATGTTGCCTCATGTGTACTGTTTACTGTATGGTGCTGAAAGCACTCTCATTTTTGCACTTTGATTTTGAATGATACACTAATTTTCTAATTATATTTAAGTTTAGGTTGGTAACTTAAATATATTTCTTTTGTTTCTGGCCTGAAATAAATTGCCACTTGACTTTGAAACATTTGTGTTTGCATAGACCACACTGCTTAGCAGAGCTCAGTGATGCTGCTGATGCAAATGCATGTCAAGCGGTGAAAATTATATATGGCTATATGCATATATCTATAGATATAGATGACTATATGCCTTTCAACATTTCTAAACATATCTACTGTTTTGTTGTCCAACTTAATTTATAATGATAATTTCTAGGCAATGAGAGGGAGTCTTTTCTCTTTATAAGTTCAGTAATTAGTAACTAGAAAGTTACTTTCACAGTAACACACTACTTTTTGGTTTCAGTACTCAGTAAGGTAACTGAGTTACTTTTTAAATGAAGTAACTAGTAACTGTAACTAATTACTATTTTTCAGTAACGCGCCCAACACTGGGTACCAATCACCCGCTCTGCTGCTCTCACCACCTATTGCAGGTCCTTTCTGTCCTTCTGCAGTCTTGCATCTGAACCACACTGTACAGCAGTAGGTCAGTCTCTGTTGAGCCCTCCCTTCCTGGTCTGAGATGTTGGCGGACAATGTGAAGTCCGCAGAGATGTGGACCCCGAGGAACATGAAGCTGTCCACCTTCTCTGTGGTGGAGTGCTCCATCGCTTTGCTCTCCTGAAGTCTGTGATCATCTCCTTGGTTTTTCCTTGGTTTGTCCAGTGTTCCAACAACGCAGATGCAGGACCTCCTCCCTGTAGGCTGAGACATCGTTGTCTCCGATCAGTGCTATGATGGTGGTGTCCTTGACAAACTTGATGATGGCGTTGCTGGGGTGAACAGGAGAACAGTTTAATGTGAACAGAGTGTAGAGGAGGGGGCTGACAACACACCCTTAAAATGTTCTAGAGTTCAGGATGAGAGTGGAGGAGATGTGGTCTCTAATCCTGATGTTTTGGAGTCTGTTGCTGAGGAAGTCCCATATCCAGGAGCACAGTGAGCTGCCGAGCCCAAGGATGCTCAGCTTAATAGCCAGTTTGTGAGGGAGAACTGTATCGAAGGCGGAGCTGAAATCCATGAACAGCATCCTCACATAGATGTTACTTCCTTCCAGATGTGTGAGGGCTCTATGGACAGAAGTATGATGTCAACTGTGTTTGCTCTCAAAGAACAGATGAGGATGATGAGAAAGTCACTACTTTTGCAGGTTAAAATCTGACTTGATGATGGCTCCAGATAAAAAGCCAGAGTCAGTAGGGTTCATCATCTTTAGTCCATGAATTACTGTGCAAAATTTCATGGCACTCAATCAAATGGTTCTGGAGATTCAGTCCAAACCAACACCTAATGAGAAGGGATTCTTTCTATCACTTTTGACACTTAACATGAAATTAACAATTTCAGCTTTTTTATGTATACCCAAACATGCAAAAAAAATATATACCCATTTCAAATTCATGTCTAAATATAACTTTGGTGGCCAAGTCACAGCCCTTTTAGCTCTTTTCCTTTTGGGATCCATAATTTCACTGACTGGATTCGTGTGGCTTCATGCAGCCGTAGACATCAAATCCATCTCATCAGCAGAGCCTGAGGCCAGTACAACACATCACAAATCACTGATGGACACAAAATGACACAAGAGATGGATGAGGCTTTAAAATGCTGTGTGGTAGACAGGATGGTTACATCAAGTAGATGTATTGAATCAGTGGTGTAGTCAAGTTTTTTCTAGTAGGTATACTCCAGCCTCACAAACCAAAGCCAGGTAAGGTTCTCATAAATGCGCGTGCACTCACACATGCGCGCACACACACACACACACACACACATACACACACACACACACACACACACACACACACACACACACACACACACACACACACACATGCAGCAGCACCAACACCAACAGCAGCTTCTTGATTTCAACCAAACCAACTGGCTAGTTATATAGCATCAGCAGCTCCTCTTCCTGCCATCAGGTAGAGCTGATGTTTCCTCTTCAACAAACTCCCTTTCCTAAACGTTAACCTTAGCTCCAGCTTTAATGTTTCCTAAAGTGGCAGTATTCACAGGACAAGCAACAGGCTTATTTAAACACTGAAATAGGATCATTTGGCTTTCTTTTCTTTTTGTTATTTTTTCTCCACTGACTGGTGTTGGATTATTAGAGATTGTTGACTTATGCCCCTCTTCTTCTAAGCCAGGGGTATTCAGCTAAAATTGAGAGGTCCAGTCAAAGAAAATTGATTAAAGCAAAGGTCCAGAACATCATAATGTCTAACTTGAATTGGTGTAATATATGTTGATGTAACCTGGTAGTTATATGACAGTCTGCTTGTCATCAAAAACTGACCGTCAAATAAATTCAGTACGGTTCAAAAACATTTTGACATTTATTAATAAATAACTTTTTATATAACTGTATATCTTAAAATAAAGTGTAGAACTTAAAAAAAGTGGCTGAACAACCTGAACCAACTTATTAACATCTTTAACAATACCTAAATCTCATAAATGTAAACATTTGAACCCTTTCATATTGTTTTCTTGTCTTATATCACTCCCCTTATATCTCTGCTGCTTAATGGGAGAACTGAGCTGCTGCTTGTCCTGCCAGTGTTTTGAATCATGGCCTGAATGGTGTCAGGGTCATTCTCAAACATATTTAGAGGAGGTCATTGGTGAGTCTGGAACAATATTTAGTTTTGATTATGTTCATAGTTGAGAAAGCTGTCTTACAGCTGTTTGCTGAGCCAAGCATGGTCAGCATGTGACCACAGTCTGTCCTCTACTGGTGTGTAATGTGCAAAAGATACAACTCTAAGAGCCGATGCTTTGTAGTGAATCTGAAGAGCTGACTTCTAACGTATTTAATGGAGTATGGAGTTTAACACTGTCCTCGCAGAAAACATGTTACTGGATCTTAGATTAAAGACGCTTGCCTTCAGTGACAACAGAGCTGTTGATGAGACACTTCAGAGGATAAGAGCAGCAGCAGCAGTCTGACACCTCCACCATTAGAGGACCAAGTGGAGGAAGAACCTCAAACTTCTGCTGTGTGGAGTCTCTTTGATGGAAGAGCTACAGGAGATGATTCAGGAGAAATCCTACAGCTGATGTGGTAATGGAGGATCATATCTAGAGGAAGCCCTCATCCAACCAGCAGACGACCCACTGAGCTGGAGGCAGGACAAGGCCTCAGTCTGCCCCACCTGGTGAAGGTGATGGAGGAGAGACAACTTCTTCCATCTAAGAGAATCTTCTCAAAAACACAGCAGATATTCACTGAAAGAAGAAATGGTATCAGCCCATCCAAGCTCGGGCTTCTGATTTTTCTAAATGTCAGCCTGCTCTGAGGACATTTATACTGTTTGAATACTGAGTCTGGTTCTGTTTCTGTGGGTTCATGTGCAGAGTTTTGTTCATTTATTTTTTGTGCAAAAAAGTTTGATTGAAATATTAAACAAAAGTTAGAATGCCTGTTTTTGTAACAGAACAAATGCACAAAATGAGTCATCTATACGGTGGGCTTCTCATAAAAACACTGGATGCAAAAGAGTTTGTCAAAACACAAATGATTCATATTTGCCAGGTTAGGCTAAAACATGAGGCTACAAAGAATAATAAATTAGGAGCCGTTTGGGTGCCAAAAGAACCGGCTTTTCTTTGGAAGCTGTGCCAAAAGCTCTCTGAAAATAACCGAACTTCCATCACTACTGTCCTCCTCTCTGTCGCTCATCTCTCAGCTGGTTTTTGAAGGCAGAGCTGCGATGCAATGCAGCGACGTCATTGGCTGAGCAGCGTCACGTGGGATGCCTGAACTCGTAATTGGTCTGTGTGTTTCTGAGCTGATAGACCAATGATAAACACTGGAAAGCTGCACCGGTAAAATAGAAGCGACCTGTCAAATTTACACCCGTATAGACGGTGTCTGGGTCCGGATCCGGACGACGGTCCGCCTTTTAGTGAACCCAGTGGGGTTTTTTTGCACAAGCCAACTAGGCGGCCGTCCAGGGCGGCAAACTCAAGGGGGCGGCATGATAAAGGGGGAAAAATAATTAAATACAATTCCCTTCATAAGCACGCAGCTGAGTAAGCATCCATTGACACTCTGATGGTGTTACGTTACATAACAAATGGCGCCCTCTTCAGGTCAAGACTCAGAGGTGCGCCCTCTGCTCTCTGACCGACGAGACCGTGGGGGTGCGCGGTACTTGGCGGAGACGGCGAAGACGGACCGATAGTGTATATATCCCGCCCCCCGTCAACAGGAAAGGCGAGAGGGGTGCGTGTTTACCGGTGACTGGGCGCGACAGACTGACTTGCCTAGGGAGTCAATAAGGCTAGAACCGCCACTGAGTGAACCCTGTTCTCAGCCAGACAGCTCCCCCCGTCCCACACAACTTCACTGCTTCCTGACACAGAGAAGACGAAATTATGAACGGGAAAGCGAACGTTATGTCAAAAAACATACTGATACATATGTTTGCGCATTTTTAAGTGGTTATATGGGAATTCGGGACCTTTTCTAGTGGGTATATGGCGTATACCTGCGTGTTTACACCCCTGGGTATACGTATCTTTGCGCATTTTTAAGTGGGTATGTATACGGAAATTTGGAAAATTTTCTAGTGGGTATACGGCGTATACCTGCGTATCACGTAGACTAAACCCCTGTTTTGAATGCAGGGAAAATGGAAAGTGTGTGATTGGGTGGATGAAATGTAGATACGCTTTCTTTCCTAAACTTGAATGAATGATTGTCATGTTTTCTTTCCCTGAATGCAAACCTCATGGAGCTGCTTTACTCCACATATATAAGTGCTTTATGAATGGTGTGATGTCCTTGCATTACTTTATACTAATTTCTATCAGGATTTGGCTTTCAATGCATATAGAAACTAATTATATGCAAAGTATGTAAGGCGGGTGTGTGTTTACCCCAGCTGTTAAAAGCTGCATAGTAAGCTGCAGCATTATTTAGCGAGTGTGTGTGTGTGTGTGTGTGTGTGTGTGTGTGTGTGTGCGCTCGCGCGCGTGCGCGCGTGTGTGGATGGAGGAGTAGAAGGAAGCGCATTGGACGGCAGGGAGCGGTCACATGACAGTGACAGC
Source organism: Acanthochromis polyacanthus (assembly GCF_021347895.1). Taxonomy (NCBI): domain Eukaryota; kingdom Metazoa; phylum Chordata; class Actinopteri; family Pomacentridae; genus Acanthochromis; species Acanthochromis polyacanthus. The sequence goes on along the minus strand of NC_067117.1, from coordinate 35,767,951 downwards.
ATGTGCGATTTAAAAGAAAGGAAAATAGAGACTTGAGCATCAGATGAGGCTCTGGGAGAACCTCCTCCACCCACTCCCCGAACAGGAGCAAATCCGCTCCTTTAAAACCACCTTCTTTTATTTTCCACCTGTGCTAGTATTTCCCTCTCTTATGCTTCTGTGAAATAATATTTTTTTAAAAAGCTCTGACCTACCTTTGCTGCGTTCAGCATCATAATCCCAGCAGTGAGGAAGCGCGTCCAGGCGGAGCACCTCTCATAAATCTCTGAAAAAGGTAAGAGAATAGAACTTTTTGGAGACACTGTCGCTCAGTTATTATTTGTGGCATTTTGTAATTGATCATTTGCGCTCTGGCGTTGTTTTTACATTGTCCAAACCCAATTATGAACTGGATGTTTTTTTCTCTCGTAATATTAGAATTGTTGTGCGGGTCGTGCAGGCTGAGCATGTGCATCTGACAAAGGAGGTGCATCAAACTGCGCCAACACAGCGCAGTTACTTCAACAGTGCTGCACGTTCATGACTTGAGGCAGCAGGATTAGTTACTTCTCAGCCGCTGCAGCATCTTAATTAAACATTTGATGTGTAATTAATTGAATCTTTGCCAGGAAACCACAAATAGGTTGCTAAATATAGGAAAATACATTTCATTTAATATGCTTAAGGATGCAGCAGCAATCCCGATTAGCAACCAAACAGCCCTCTCTTATTTTTTTCCTTCTAATATTACAGTAAATTAAATCTGTATTTATAATTAAGCAGACAGCCTGTTGGTCACAGAAAATAGCTCCTATTAAGAAAACTTCAGTTTTTCATGTGATCTGTAAATATCTGCTTTAAAATGAGACAGTGTTGCCACTTAGTGCCTCTAAGCAAGGCAATCAACAGCTGGTGGAGAGCTATGGCATCACTGTGCAGCTCCTATGTGAACATGTGCAACTGAGTAAATGTGACAAATACCATATCTGACACATGAAAACATAGCAGGCAGGACTGTCTCATCTCTGAACTCCACTCCATGCTTTGATGTCTTCAGCGTTTGACCACTGCAGTTGTTTGAGTAGTTTTCTGGCTGCCAGTTTGTCCCATCAGAACATAAAGGAGAAAGGGCAGTTGGTTCAGTATTGATGTAATTGCTTCCACAGTCTGTCTGGGGAACATGTGTCTGTCTGCATTCAAATGACAACCTGCACAGTTGGGGATGAAGCCCTGGCCCTGGGTGTCCTGGATGCCCAGCAGGCTGCTGGCACATACAGTACCATTACCTGGCTGCACGTCGGGTGGTCTGAACCATCACCTTCACTGAATGTCAAACCTGCGTTGTTCTTTTGCAACTTCTCTGTTGCTCTTCATTTAATAAATATAAGTAGGATTTCTTGATCTTTACAGCTTTTGGATTCTGTAACTTTTTCTTATCTGCTGCTTTGCATGTTTCGTATGCTGCTATTTGAAGTTAGCAGGCTATGGGGCTAAACATCCATCCATCCATCCATCCATTCTCTATACACCGCTTCATCCTCACTAGGGTCGAGGGGAGTGCTGGAGCCTATCCCAGCTGACTCGGGCAAAGGCAGGGGACACCCTGGACAGGTCGCCAGTCTGTCGCAGGGCTACATATACAGACGAACACTCATACTCGCATTCACACCTACGGGCAATTTAGAATAGTCAATTAACCTCAGCATATTTTTGGACTGTGGGAGGAAGCCGGAGTACCCGGAGAAAGCCCACGCATGCACAGGGAGAACATGCAAACTCCATGCAGAAAGATCCCAGGCCCACCCCGGGATTTGAACTGGGATCTTCTCGCTGCAAGGCGAAAGTGCTAACCACTACTGCACTGTGCAGCCCAGGCTAAACATTTATTTATTCCATATATATATATATATATATATATATATATATATATATATATATATATATATATATATATATATATATATATATATATACATACATATACTGCTCAAAAAAAATTAAAGGAACATGTTGAAAACACATCATATTTCAATACAGGGAAAAAACAAACTGGATATTAGCATTGATATGGACTGGATAATGTGTTAGGAATGAAAAGTGCCACATTGTTTGATGTGAATGAAAATTATCCATCCCCCAGGAGGGCTAAATTCAAGACACCCCAAAATCAAAGTGAAAAACTGATGTGGCAGGCTGGTCCATCTTGCTGAAATTCCTTGGCAGCAACTCAAAATGGTATTCAGTAGTTTGTATGGCCTCCATGTGCTTGTATGCATGACAGACGATGCCGGGACAAGCTCTGAATGAGACGAAAGATGGTGTCCTGAGGTATCTCCTCCCAGAACTGGACCAGGGCATCGCTGAACTCCTGTACAGTCTGAGGAACAAGCTGATGGTGTCGGATGGAACAAAACGTAATGTTCCAAAGGCATTCTATTGGATTCAGGTCAGGTGAGTGTGGGGGCCAGCTAATGGCATCAGTTCCTTCATCCTCCAGGAACTGCATGAGTTCTCTTACCACATAAGACTGGGCATTGTCGTGCACCAGAAGGAATCCAGGACCACTGGACCAATGTAGGGTCTGACAATGGGTCAAAGGATTTCATCCTGATATCTAATGGCAGTCAGAGTGCCATTGTCCAGCCTGTAGAGTTCTGTGCGTCCCTCCATGGATATGCCTCCCCACACCATCACTGACCCACCACCAAACCAGTCATGCTGACAATGTTACAGGCAGCATAACGTTCTCCATGACTTCTCCAGACCCTTTCATGTCTGTCACATGCGCTCAGGGTGAACCTGCTCTCATCTGTGAAAAGCACAGGGCACTAGTGGTGGACCTGCCAATTCCTGTGTTCTATGGCAAATGTCAACCAAGCTCCACGGTGCCGGTCAGCAAGCACAGGGCCGACTAGAGGATGCTGGGCACTCAGACCACTCTCATTAAATCTCTTTCTGATTGTATGGTCAGAGACATTCACACCAGTGGTCTGCTGGAGGTCATTTTGTAGAGCTATTGCAGTGCTCATCCTGTTCCTCCTTGCACAAAGGAGCAGATACCTGTCCTGCTGATCGGTTGAGGACCTTCGACAGCCCTGTCAAGCTCTCCCAGACTAACTACCTGTCTCCTGGAATCTCCTCCATGCTGTTGAGAATGTGCTGGGAGACACAGCAAACCTTCTGGCAATGGCACACACTGATGTGCCATCCTGGAGGAGTTGGACTGTCTGTGGAACCTCTGTAGGGTCCAGGTATCGCCTCATGCTACCAGAAGTGACTCTGACCCTAGCCAAATGCAAAACTAGTGAAAAACAGTCTGAAAACATTAGGAAGGAAAAAAATGTCAGTGGCCTTCACCTGTAAACTCATTCCTGTTTTGCGGGTTGTCTCACTGTTAACCTTCTCGTGCATCTGTTGTTAATTTCATGAACGCCAAAGCAGCTGAAACTGACTAAAAAGTCCCTCAGTTACTTACTTGATCAGATCAGTATCCCACGTTTAACTGATTTGATGCAATACTTAGATTAAAAAGTGTTCCTTTAATTTTTTTGAGCAGTGTATATAAACACAGAGGCCTAGTTCCAGCAACCATCACTCCTGTTTTCTAATGCTACATTGTGTTAGCTAATGCTGTTGAAAGGCTAATTGATGAAAATTAATTAAATAACCCTTATGCAATTATGCTAGCACAGAGATAAAAATGAGAGTTTCTGAAATTGCCTGGCCGACTCCAAACTTTTGAACAGTAGTGCAGATAGATAGATAGATAGATAGATAGATAGATAGATAGTTGGCGTTGTGCTACCTTGCTTGAGGCTCGTACAGAAGGTCTCCTAAAAATTGATATTTTTGACTAATTCTATGCTCTATTTTTAAAGAATTTAGCTTTCTGATGTCCTGACACTAAGTTTCTGGACCATGACAAGTGGAGTGTTGCTAACGCACTGTTTTGTTTGTAGCATGTTAGCTAGCTAACTACTAACTACTAACTGGGTCAATATCAGTATAAAGTACATTTGCCGTCCTTATCAGAATCACTCAGTTTTCACAAAAATGTTGCAGAATAATGAAACTCTGGGGTCTTATTAGAAGTGGACAAACATTTACACATATATCAGTACAAAAATAAGTCTCTTAAAGTGTTTTTCCTTCATTTTATACTATTTTCTTTAATTGGATGCACATGATTTTGGCATGTCCCAGACACTGCTCTGCTAACCACAGTGTGTGTAAAAAGTGTTTAAATTATGCTAAATCAATATTTTTTTAACATGGTTTTACTGTCCACAAGACATTATTTGATAAAATGAGTATTTTTTAATCGTGTACATGTTTTTTTCATAATTATTTTAAGCATTTCACACCTGTCCCTGAAATTGCTGTCCACCCTGTCATTATGAGGTAACTGTCCCTTTAAAGCTGCTGTCCGGAGTTTGAATCGCAGCGTCTCCCAAAACACTGGTGGTCCCTCCCTCCCTCTGATTTCGCCCCTTTATTTGTGCACGTGCGGAGTACATGAGAGGAGTGCCCGGAGTGCTGCAGCATCTTGCCTGTTTTGCTGTTTTCCCCTCTTCTACATTTAGTACATTTAGTAAATAATAAAGGAATTACGTTAGAATGCTGTATTGAGTCTAACTTGTCCTAATACCAAAATAACATGAATCTGCTAGGACGAACGAGTAAAGTTTCAATATGTGATTACACTTGTGTATCCCTCTCGATGACGTTGTTTATCAAACTTGGTGCATTTACGCGTGTATATGTGTTACATTGTTTATTTATTTCTATCTAGAGTTCAGAATCGCATGACTCCTCTGACGAAGAGTATGTTCCAGACGCCCCAACATCTTCCTCCAGAGGTCGGGCATCTAAACGAAGTCGTCAGGCGGGCTATGGAGGCCGTGGTCGGGGAGCGACGCGAGCACCCCGAGCCAAAAAACATCCTGCAGTCTCTTGACAAGCCGTGGGATTGGTAACTTTTCTGGAAGTTGCTGATCCCTGATGCTCTCTCCTCCACAAGCAAAACAAATGTGCGCGCGGTTGCGTAGTGTGGAGCTCTCCCACACCTCTGCATGGGCTTGCTTGCTGTGTGCGTAACTGTTGATTGACAGCATGACAAAGCTGAAGCTCGAACCTGATTGGTCGGCAGCAACCGGCGCTTTTTGGAATAACATGGGGGTCTATGAGAGGAAGGCGGAGCTCAGGAATAAATTTTCATATCGCGTTATGCTAACTTTATATTATAGTATCGAACTAGACTAACACATTTAAGCTTTGTTAAAAAATGATACACAAATTGAAAACAAACGGAAACTCCGGACAGCAGCTTTAAGAAACCCTCTGATGGTTTCAGTGGCATCACTACTAGCAATATTTCTTTCTTCACTGGAGACTGAAATGGTGGCTGGTTTCAGAGTAAGTTGTTACACTTATGTTTTGTAATTTTCATCAAATAATGTGTGTAGTTGGATGTTGTCAAGCTTAACAGGTCCACTCTGTCATCATTAAATATAAGTTGACATTAAAACCTTTCAGAAATGTCAAATATATTTGTTAAACAGAACAGAGTCAGCTTGCTAACTGAATCATGTTACTAAGTAAAAGTCCACCATGTGCTCATTAAATGCTAACGTTATCCAAAAATGTCCACCCTGTCATTGTCCACCCTGTCAGCGAACCTTCCATGACAGGGTGGACATGGTTCATGACAGGAAGGTCATATGCATAGTTTAGGCCAAATGCTGATAGTAGTACATGAGAAAAGGACATCTGGCATTTTTAAAAGCATTTCCTTTAGATTTATTGCATTTATGAGGCCATTTAGTTCACAATGTGTCCACCCTGTCATGCCACTGTCCACCCTGTTAATTTCATGTTTGATAGAAATAAACAAATTATTTTCACAAGTAAGCAAAATATTTTCTGTGATTTCTTTATAAACATATGAGGGCCAAATAGTATTGCTAGAAAGTTTGAACAAGTATCTTTGTTGTTATACATTATTTAGAAAATAAAGTTCAACTCTTGCAGATTTTATAGAAGAACAAAAGATTTGCCATAATTTCAGTATTATTCAAATACTTTTTCCATTCACTAAAATACATTATTGAGAAAGGGACCAAAAAGAGTTCTGAAAATGTACATTTTATAATCACTATGTAATTGCAGTTTATTTATTCTACTTTGAAATTGTCCGTGATGGGGGACATATTTTGCTGTTTGTACGTACATTTTCTGCTTGCAGTTAATCTATAAAAAGTGTGCGAGCTTGACCAATATGCATTTCTGAAAGCATAACATCTACTTAATACAATGAATATGAATTTTGGTGGAAAATTGCAACTTTTTTTGGGGTGATGGCAAAGTCCAAAAGGCACTTTATACTGATATTGACCCAACTAATCGAGCTCTCGCGCGATTTTGCGAGCTATTTGCTTTGTAGTGTCCTGAGATTTGGATAAAGACCACAAAAAAGAGCGATCGCCAGGTAATGTGGAGGTTTTCACATTGATAAACTCCAGGCCTCTCTCTCAGCTGTTAGGAGCTGGCTATCAATGAATTTCCTGCCCCTGAATTCTGCCAAGACTGAAATGATGGTGATTGGACCTGAAAGTGTTGATCCTCTGCTTGATGACTTTACTCTGTCTTTGGATGACTGTGCTATTCATTGTAAAGACAGAGTTAATCTTGGTGTACTCTTTGATAAAACCCTCTCATTTAAATTCCATATTAAAGAGGTGATCAGATTGGCCTTTTTCCACCTCAGAAATATCTCTAAAATCAGACCAAGTCTGTCATTTTAGGATGCTGAGGTCCTAATTCATGCTTTTGTTTCCTCACGGTTGGACTACTGCAATGTCCTTTTATCAGGTCTGCCAATGAAGAGCCTTCATGGTCTGCAGAGCCTTCATGGTCTGCAGATGGTTCAGAACGCAGCAGCTCGCGTTAAATACGAGCATATTGCTCCAGTGCTGGTCTCTCTGCATTGGCTACCAGTTCATGTTAGAGCAGACTTTAAGGTGCTGCTACTAACATAAAATTGTTAATGGAATTGCCCCGTCTTATTTATCCAGCCTGCTGAATCTGTATGTCCCTGCTCGGGCTCTCCGTTCTCAGGGGATTGGACTTCTGAAAATCCCGAAGGTCTGTAAAAAGACGTTGGGGGAACGGGCTTTTTCTTTCCGGGCACCTACATTGTGGAACAGTCTGCCTGCTGAAATCAGGCAGGCATCGTCCATTAATGTATTTAAAACTAAGCTGAAGACCCACTTGTTTTCTCTTACATATGAATCCTAAATTGTTTGTTTTACTGGTATCTTTTTTATTGTTCTGTTTTTATTGTTTTATTTTTTATCTGTTTTTATTTATCTGTTTTTATTTCTGTGTACAGCACTTTGACGGAAAGCGCTTTATAAATAAAGTTATTATTATTATTATTATTATAGATAGATAGATAGATAGATAGATAGATAGATAGATAGATAGATAGATAGATAGATAGATAGATAGATAGATTTTTGCATTTTTTTTAAGTCAACTCAGTTAATTCTCTTGGTAACATGAAGATTTACTGAATCTGGCAGTCAGGTCAGAGTAAAGAACATACAGCAGATTTGATTATTCCATGCAGAAAGAAAAATTAAGAACTGTTTAGCAGCTAAGCCTCGATCATGTTTTTTTTCCAAATGAGAAAAGAATAGTTGCTGTGTTCAAAATGAGAGGTTTGACTTGTATTTCTTCATCTTAAACTCTTTTTGTCCTTCAAAAATAATGATTAAACAAAGTAATGAGTATGACATTGATACAATAATCCACATCCCAAAGCTCTCTGATTAAATAGAGATCTGATGATCTCTCTAAATCAAGATTCTATTGAAGTTTTCAGTTTTTAATCTCTGGAAAAAGAGACAAATAATTTGTCAGCTACAGAACTTCAGACTTCATCTCTATGAAATTCAAGACTTAATTCAGTTTGAAAGTAATGCAGGAAACACAAAAATATTACAACTGGCACAAGGAGCCAGCAAGACTAAATGTATTTCCACATACAAAGTAATAAGATAAAGAAACTGTATCCTTAAACAGTGCAGTTTTTGATGAACATTTGCCAATATTAGCATTAAGTAAGAATTTAAGAATGAGTGGTCTGTGTTTGACAGAATCTAAAAATCCAGACCAGAATATTCATTTTGTATTGCACAGTATGACACAGCTGCACATATTTGTCTGCACTCAAGACAACTTTTGCCACTTCTAGGCCTGTTTTAACCACATGATTTGTCGTAAAACGCTCTGCTCAAAATGTTGACCGCATTGTCACATTACTTTATCTTGTAAGACAATGTGGTCTGTTTGGTGTAACAAACAGAATTTCGACCCTGATGATGATATATCTTACATGATGTATGAGTCCTCAAACCACTGTGAATGAAAAAGATTTACTGTAGGTTGGTGGACATTTGGAATCTACAGTTTATGAAAGGAGTCACTTAAAGTAACCTCAGACCCCGACGCTGAAATTACCAGCAGAAAGTAAATGCCACTGATAGTGCCAGCGGCATTGAACTGTGTCGACACAGAGAGCAGTGCAATCAGCAGAGTGGATTGATTAAATGGATATTGGTGGAAGCCCTTGGACAATCAAAGCCGTATTTCCCTCATTGTCACTTTGTACTATGTGTTTTGCCTCAACTCTGCTAAAATTAGCATATTTGGCCTTAACAGTAAATGGTTATGTAGCATTCAAAGTTTTAAATCAGGTAGGACTGGAGATGCCGCTAATCTGCCAATGGCCTAAATTAAAATCCTTCCTTCCATCCATTCATCCATTATCTATCCACCGCTTAATCCTCATTAGGGTTGTGGGGAGCTGGAGTCTATCCCAGCTGACTTAGGGCGAAAGCAGGGGACAGGGGACCCTGTACAGGTTGCCTGTCTATCACAGGGCTTCATATAGAGACAAACAATCATGCTCACATTCATACCTACAGACAATTTAGAATCACCAATTAACTTTAGCATGTTTTTGGACTGTGGAAAGAAGCTGGAGTACCATGAGAAAACCCATCATGCACAGAGAGAACCCGCTAACTCCATGCAGAAAGGTCCGAGACTCAAAGGAGGGATCTTCTAGCTACAAGGCGAAGGTGCTAACCACCAAGCATTAAATTAAAATGATTAGTAAAACTACCCTCAGATCACTAAAGCCAACAATTTCCACTCTCACTCTGTGACACACAGCGGGTTAGCAAAACCAGGAAAATGCTCAAAATTAAGAGCAAAGAGTTGTTCATTGTGAAAACAAATTCATTTGTCAAAAACAAATCATGCTGCTTTTATAAAAGCATAAATTAGTCCTGCTTTCTGTTGCCTCTCTTTTGTTTTTCTTGTAAATGTTGCTGCAGATATGCTGCTGCCAGTCAGTAGATGTATCTTTCCTTTAAAGGGCTGTGATGATGGGTTTCCTACATTCTTCCTTAAATGTTGTAGTTTGCAGTTTCTGCACTGTTCAAGCATTTTTGTAACTGAACATTCATCTCATGTACTTGTCATGCACCTCTTTATGTTGAAACTGTAAACAAACCGAATTAATGCCTCAAGACAAGCGTTTTTCTCATTACCCAACATAAATACTCTTTGAATAAAGTGAAACGGCCTACGCTTGTACCTACATCGTTTGTATAAGTTAACAGTAACTCATAGTAACTGTGATAAATAATAATAAAACAGAGAGGGGCTTTTACAAGACACTGGTTAGTATTGAAGTCAAAATGAAAAATATCTCACAATGTTCAATTAATACTTTGTAACAGACATTTCTGCAGTGGTTGTGCTGCTCTGCCAGCTAGAGCATTCAAGGATGCTCTTTCGTCACAGCAGAGATGTTGTAAAGCTGTGACTGTGGACACATTGGCAGATGCAATTATTAAAGATCAAAATTTTATGACTTTCAAAGACCAAAACTGGCACACTGCTGAACTGGATTTGATGGATCTGCGAGGAAGGGTGCCAGTTGTTTCTGCCTGGCTGTAGGGGTCACTGCATTTTTCATGGGGGGATGCCAGTGTTTTTGTTGCCTTTTGTCTTTTTTGTCATAGTCGCTGTGATGGTGTGTAGTTCTGACGTGACGTAGAAGGCATGACTGGAGTCTGGAGATCATATTTCACTTTAATTACACAAATATAGTCTCGCTTTGCAGAAATGCACATCTAAAAATCTTCAGTCTTAGTGTGAGTTTTTGAGTAGTTTTTCACAAGTCCACTTCCAATTCAGCTTTACAGCTATAACTTTGGTCTGACCCACATACTATTCAGGATTCCAGTCGAGAATTAAAGCTTTAGGAGATGCCTGGTTTAGGTTGCTCCTATTTATGTTAAAATGGAGAAACAAACAGCCTTTGTAAATGACAACAAAAATCCAGTATGTCATGTGACTGCTCGGTTAATCAAGGGTGGTGGTTCAATGAAAAGGCTGTGATTTCACATTCATTATTTCTGAGCACCACACAAAAAGTGAGGTAGGAGTAGAGACACTTAATTTTTAATTATAAATCTGAAAAAAATGATAGAGGAAAAATGAGAGAGATAAAAATGTTATTTTTTAATTAATTCATGCATTAAAAGAACCATATTTGTTTCCTGTTTTTTCAAAAATGTACATGCATAGTGGTCTGCTGCATGTATTGAGGGCATTAAACACATTATCATATTAGACACAACCTGTCACATGTTGTAAATGTCTCTGAGCATGTTTTTATGACCAACAAGTGACCTACCTCCGAACACACTTCCACATACTCATACACACACACGCTCATTTGCCTTCCTACACATATATGAGTATCAATTTGATTCTCAGATTGAGAAATTCTACTTTGAATTTAACGAACCGCACAGTTTCCCTTAGTCTGTTGGCTGACATTGATTTTCACAAAGGATGAAAAGATGAAAGGACAATTTCAGTATGTTAAGCCTCTAAACCACAGTCAAAAGACAAGAGAATAGAAAGGAAAAATCTACAGCTAGATTGTAAAGCTCCAGTAACATACATGATATGTGTTTGCTTTTATGATAGGCTATGTTTGTATATACATAATACAAAAAACATTGTATATACATAAACATGCCAGTACATGCAAACATGACATGCTGTTCCCATGATTTTCAGTTTTGAAAAAAAATCCATTTGTTGCATTTGGCTAACTAACATCATCTTCTCTGTTTCTGTGTAAACATTAATAAAATAGTGACCAATTGCAAGACAAATCTCTATTTTATGTACAATAATTATTACTGAGCTCTCCTGTTGTTGAAAGAACCTCAAACTGCTGTATTGGAGAATTCTTGCCACTGTGGTACAGCAGGAAATCCATTGTTCCAGGCACTCTGATAAAGAACAGGCCAATTTACAGCTCTGCTGCCACATGCGTGTTGCAAGGTCCAGCAAAATCACCTGTCTGTCTCACAAAAAGCCATTTCTGTTCTGTGCAAGGACAAAAGCCATCGAAAAAGACTGTAACAATGCTGTGCAAATTTCCCCCTCATAGACTGAGAGGTCTGAAAAATAAATATGCATTGATTGTTTTTCCAAATTAAATGCAAGTCTCAAATTCTCAAGAAAGCCCCTTTGCTATGCAAATATGGATGGATATTTTGCACAGTGGGTTGCACAAATAAAAATGATCACTGATATATTTTTCCAGTTATGCTAGAATAGTAAAGTCATTGTTATTGTTACTATCAATAACATATTAAAATGAAATTATGCACTTAAACAAAATATTTTTTGACTTGATGTAACAGAAGTCTGAAATAACCAAAAAAAGGAAAAAATCATAAAAGAATAATGTGGTATGAAATGTAGCAGAACAGGTGAGGAGGGCTGATTAGAGGAGAACAGAGGACCGGATTGGTCGACGGAAGGACGGAAATTACAGCAAGAATTAAAGATGAATGTAGACGGAGAAAGAAAGTGAAAATTACATGACCAAATTGATGTGCCATGGTTTGCAGTTTCATGTGATGCCATGTGGGCCGATTGTCTTCAGACCCCCAAAATCTTTTTTACATCATGACCTATTGTTGTAACTTCACTTTTATCATGGAGGTTTGTTTTACAATTTCCTAGAATGACACAACAAAGTAAACACTGGTTAAAACATGGAATTACTGATTTAAATCAAATGTTGCACATATAGTCATTCCCACTAGATGCAAAAAAGCTTAATTACCCCACTGGAGAAACTATTTACATTCCAAATCTGGATTTTCTCCTCTGCGGTTAAAGCATTTGAAGGATAACTTCAAGGGGCAGTTTTGTTTGTTTTTGTGACAGTTTCTAAATCCCTTGAAAAGACCAGAACCAACAGTGGACTGATCCTGTGAGCAGGTAGTGAGTGAATCTGAAGCCAGACTGAGCTGATTCCACTGTTGTCCAAAAACCATTAAAAGCAAACACTGAGCTGCACCGTGAGATGCGTTTATTCAGGATCAAGACATTGTTGGTTTTGAGCTTTTCTCCTGATTTGTTGACTGTAAGAACAACTATTAAATCACACTGTCAGAGAAATCAAAGAATATCAAGTGTTAAAAGCTCAGAACCTGTGAAACCTGTAATCTGAAATGTCGTTATCAGTGTTAATTGCTTTTATCAGTGTTCATTACCATTTTTTATTATCAGTGTTCTCTGTGATCGATGTGAATCTGGGTTGTAGATGAGATATTATCAGTATTTTTTAAGAAATATATGGAGTAAGATTACTGTCAAAAGTATTCATCCATGATTCTAACCATTCGTATTCATAATGTTAAACATTTGTATGTTAATAAAAAATGTGTACACAAAATTCTGCTGTCATATGCATGAGTTTGATAAATTAAGGGTTAGGATTGTTTTTACGAGTATGAACCTAAAAGTTGTGAGTGCAACTCTTAATTTCTACGACTACGAAGTCTTCCCTGTGAGGACGAATTCAAGTTTATGGGTACGAGTAGAAAAATACTGGAATGACGTCACATAGGTCACAGGGGAAGGTAATCGAACACCGATTGCTTCAAACGCGCATGTGCCATTTATAAAGAGTAGATGCCGGGTGGACCCGGTGGACCTACCGGGGCAGGTGACGCCTCACAGGTCAAGTAAATAACACATCCAACTTCTTGTAATTTATTTATTTCATGAAACTGTACTGTTTTAATTGATATACAGTTTATGGACGAAAGACGGTACTGCTGAGCTTGCACGCTAACGAGCCGGGCCGGTGACACATTAGCCTTCTAATGCAAGGAGGCTAATGAGGAGGCTTAATAACAAAACAAACATAATTTGAGATTATGAATCGTGGCAATTGACGTATGAATCAGCCCATTGTACAGCCTAAATTGCTGTAAATTAAGTCCAGTTTTAGTTCTTTGCAAACTCAGACACGTGCATTAGTTTAGTTTGCAATGAATCTGGCAGAGTTCGGTAAAGTTGGAAAGATATTCACAGATTCGGACTTCCGGCATCAATAACTCATGAGATATATGTTGTCAAAACATGAATGATGCCTCTTTCAAATCGTTGTAAGGTAGACAATGTGCTACAAGGCCAATTTTATCAAAAGTCGCTGTATTTCAAGCTACAGAAATAACATTGGCGTCTATGAGCAGCCGGCGGTGCAACGAGTGAACAGGGACCGTCTGCAAATAGCAAAACCGCTGCAACAGCGAAAAGAGACACTGCACATTTATTCAATAACTTTACTCTTGTACCCTGTAGAGCCACTAAAATCACTGGAGCCATGAATCGGCTGCGGCTGGTCATACTACAACTCTTTGTTTGGTGCTAAATGAAAAATTGAATTTTAAGGATTTTTTATGATTATTTTATGAGTATTAAAATTCAGTAACTTCACTCTTACACACTGTACAGTCACCAAAATCACTGGAGCCATCAATTGTCTCCTGCTGGTCATACTACAACTCTTGGTTTGGCGCTAAATGAAAAATCTGAATTTTAAGGAATTTGTATTTTTTATAATTATCATTTTATGAGTATTAAAATTCAATAACTTCACTCTTACACACTGTACAATCACCAAAATCACTGGAGCCATCAATTGTCTCCTGCTGGTCATACTACAACTCTTTGTTTGGTGCTAAATTAAAAATCTGAATTTTAAGGAATTTTTATGTTTTGTATGATTATTTTATGAGTATTAAAATGGCACTTTTCTTCATGTATGTGGTATATTTTATATAACACACAGGAAAAATGGCATAAGGGCATAATGTACTTGTTTGTCCAAACACATAATTCTGTATAGTAATGGAATTTACAATCCTTACCAAAGAGAGTATCAGATAACACCAATATACCAAACAAACTGTTTAGACTGTCACCTCAAGTACTGATGATTGAGAAGAAAGACGATAAGACACTTTATTGCAAAGTTTCAGTGTCAATTGATTCATTTATACCATAATGTTAAATTGAGAGTAATATTTTTCTAGTTAAGGACTGTACAGACAATACTTGGAGGTAATAAACCTGACGGTCTGACCAGCACAGGTCACAGCAAGTACACTATGCCCTTATGCCATTTTTCCTGTGTGTTATGTAAAATAAACCAGAGACATGAAGAAAAGTGCCATTTTAATACTCATAAAATAATCATACAAAACATAAAAATTCCTTAAAATTCAGATTTTTGATTTAGCGCCAAAGCAAGAGTTGTAGTTTGACCAGCAAGAGCCCATTCATGGCTCCAGTGATTTTGGTGGCTCTACAGTGAAGTTATTGAATATATGTGTAGTGTCTCTTTTCGCTGTTGCAGCGGTTTTGCTATTTGCAGACGGTCCCTGTTCACTCGTTGCACCGCCGGCTGCTCATAGACGCCAATGTTATTTCTGTAGCTTGAAATACAGCGACTTTTGATAAAATTGGCCTTGTAGCACATTGTCTACCTTACAACGATTTGAAAGAGGCATCGTTCATGTTTTGACAACATATATCTCATGAGTTATTGATGCCGGAAGTCCGAATCTGTGAATATCTTTCCAACTTTACCGAACTCCGCCAGATTCATTGCAAACTAAACTAATGCACGTGTCTGAGTTTGCAAAGAACTAAAACTGGACTTAATTTACAGCAATTTAGGCTGTACAATGGGCTGATTCATACGCCAATTGCCACGATTCATAATCTCAAATTATGTTTGTTTTGTTATTAAGCCTCCTCATGAGCCTCCTTGCATTAGAAGGCTAATGTGTCACCGGCCCGGCTCGTTAGCGTGCAAGCTCAGCAGTACCGTCTTTCGTCCATAAACTGTATATCAATTAAAACAGTACAGTTTCATGAAATAAATAAATTACAAGAGGTTGGATGTGTTATTTACTTGACCTGTGAGGCGTCACCTGCCCCGGTAGGTCCACCGGGTCCACCCGGCATCTATTCTTTATAAATGGCGCATGCGCGTTTGGAGCAATCGGTGTTTGATTACCTTCCCCTGTGACCTATGTGACGTCATTCCAGTATTTTTCTACTCGTACCCATAAGCTTGAATTCGTCCTCACAGGGAAGACTTCGTAGTTGTAGAAATTAGAGTTGCACTCACAACTTTTAGGTTCATACTCGTAAAAACAATCCTAACCCTTAATTTATCAAACTCATGCATATGACAGCAGAATTTTGTGTACACATTTTTTATTAACATACAAATGTTTAACATTACGAATACGAATGGTTAGAATTGTGGATGAATACTTTTGACAGTAATCTTGTTCCATAGAAATACTGATAATATCTCGTCTACAACCCAGATTCACATCGATCACAGAGAACACTGATGACATGCCATCATAGCAAATATATACTGTATGTATACTAAAGTTCAAAAGTTTGGGGTCACTTAGAAGTGTCCTTATTTTTGAAAGAAAGGATTTTTTTTCAAAGAAGATAACATTGAATTATTCAGAAATAAAGTCTAGACATTGTTAATGTGGTAAATGACTATTCTAGCTGTAAACGGCTGATTTTTAATGGAATATCTTCATAGGAGTACAGAGGAACATTTCGAGCAACCATCACTCCTGTGTTCTAATGCTACATTGTGTTAGCTAATGGTGCTAAAAGGCTAATTGATGATTAGAAAACCTTTTTGCAGTTATGTTAGCACATGAATAAAGTGTGAGTTTTCATGGAAAACCTGAAATTGTCTGGGTGACCCCAAACTTTTGAGCGGTAGTGTCAGTCGACATAAGCCACAATTTTAGGTCAGAATCTATAGCTCACAGCTCAAAACATGATACATTGCTATAGTTTTGTGCCAGTGTCTGCAGTTCCTTCACTGTTTATGTGTTACTGAAGTTAAACATTCACCTTGTGTACATTTCATGTACCTCTATATGTTTAAACTGCAAACAAACTGAATTTATGACTCAGAAAAAGCATTTCACATCACCCAATGCAAACAGTGTGATGAACTAGAACAGCTCACACTCACTGCGTCATCTATGTAAGATATATCTCATAGTCGCTGAAATAAATGATACTAAACCAGAGAGAGGCTTCAGTAGTAGTAGTTCAAATTGCAAATAGACGAAAATAACAGAAATACTGTCGGCTGTGCTGCTCTGTAAGAGCTACAACATTCAAGGGCATTGTTTTGTCAAAGATGTTCCAAAGCTGCTGGAGAATGGTTTTGATAACCATACGACAGCCCTCTGGCTACCAATACTTACACAATAGAATATTATTTTGGACATAGACATAATGACTTGTAGTTGTAGCACAGGTATTGCTAATAACATTAACAATAGCATCACAGTGAACCAGTATGAACAATGCCTGGAGCCTGAAACTGAAGCAGCTAAAATAAATTCAGCATTCACCATTGATGTATTGTTTCCTGTCCTTTTCCTGCTTTCAACAAGTCAAAATATTTTCTATGACAAAGGCCTGCACAGATACATGTGGGTTTCCTTTTTGCCCTGCTGTGTGCCTAACCTTATGGTAAGTATTAACTTGGCTCATTTTAATAATGCCATGAAGCATTAAAATGATGTTACATGTTTCCATACATAACAGTTTTTCTCCATGTGTAATAGCTCTAAAGTATGTAGCCATTCAAAAATGATAAGCTAGCATTAGCAGTTACAACAAAAAAGCTCAATGTTAGCAATACAGTAACACTTAAGGTTAGCTAATAGCTAACACGAGCTAGCTAACTGAATAATTGTCAAAAGTAACTATAGGAGCTGAAAAATTAAGGTGACGTAGACATAAGAAATACTGTAGTTCCTCCAATGGCTACTTGAGGGTGGCTCTAAAAGAAGTCAATTCCAGTGGGGCCCGATACTAAAATACACAACTATAGCAGAAAGAAACATACTAATGGCCTCGTACAATGAATGCCTTTAGCCTCATAGCTGATTTCCCATGCCTGACACTTGTGCAGGAGGGAATTTTCTTATAACTAACCTGGTTCAATTACATTTGGGCCTGAAGTTCTGCATTATTAAGGGCATGGCAGCTTTGGCAGATAGGTGGGAGCTATCCTACGAAAGTCCATTACACAAAGACATTTGCTTCAGATCCACTCACGCTACACCTCGTTTCTCTTTTTTTTTTTTTTTATTAATTAGTAGTCATTCAATGCTAAGACCACACTGAGCTTCAACACCGGTTAATGGTGTCTTTTAGCACAGCTTATTGTTCATTTTGTACATGTTGGTCCCTTTACAGTCAATTCAGCAAAACAAGGTCTTCTTTAGGGTGTGCGCTTGTATACTTCTCAGTCAGTTCTCCGTCTCACTCATCTAATCCAGTTTTCTTTTACAGCCCCTTCCATAATTATTGGCACCTCTGGTTAAGATTTGTTGAAAGCCTTAAAATAAATTCAATTTCTATGGCAGAAGCATACTCTCACACTGACAATTGTAGACAAATATATGATAGGAGAAGATTAGGTGCTGTTTTGTTGGCAAAAGGGGTTGTACAAAGTATTAACATCAGGGTGCTAATAATTGTGGCACATATGATGTAAAAGAATTATTTCTGAATGTGTGATTTTTTCCCCCACTGAATAAAAGCAGTTGAATTAAAGGTTGGATTTTCCTCTTTTTTCATTGTGGTCCTATATTATTTAGAAAAAAACCCCAGAATTTATTAGAAGTTAAAGAACACATCTTAAACAGGGGTGCCAATAATTATGGAGCGTGATGTATATACTGCAGCAGTGTTGTCATTTTAAATGCTGGTAAGTAAAGTGAATATTTAAAGCAGGATCAGCCAAAACGTTTGCCAATTTTTCTGCATAATTGCAGACACCTGCATGCAACTGATCTTAATAAGGTGTCAGAGTTTATATTAAGCCAGCTGTGTGGCTCTATCTGTTTCTTAAAGATGCAGGTCCAGTGTCATCACGCATCACTAGATGTAAGCCTGCAATTGTTAGACCACAGACAGTGGCACCTGTGAGGCTAATGGCTTCTTCTGTTTCCATTTTCAAAGAATTGTCTAACATTTGTATTTCTACATAGAAAATATTACAATATAAAATTGGTTCTGCCCTTGACAGTGTGGTTTCCTTGCCATAGGCCCCTTATTTATTTATTTTTTGAAACAAGGACAAATACTTTGATCTTTCTACTTTTTAATCTTTTTACTTTTACCTTTCATACTGAAGTCATGCAAGGACGAAAAACTGTGCAGATACACCAACATATAAAGAAGAAAACAAGCAAACATTTAGCAGCACTGCAGTGTAATTCTTGTTAATACCAGATGAGTTTGTAAATGGAAAGTGTCACCTTAAAAATGTGTTTAAAACAAACAACACCACAAACTATGAGTGTAATAATCCCGGAAGGTGTGTGGCAGTGGGCTGTAATGAAACTCTTGAAGGCATGATATCTGTGCCGTCATGTTTTCTTAATTTTGTCATCAACTTTGACACCAACATCAGTTCCTGTCACATCCCTACCGCAAACATTAGACGTAATTTTCATCACAAAATTGTTTGTGTATTTGTTGTGGTTTGGGCTGCACAGTGGCTTGGTGGTTAGTGCTTTTTCCTTGTAGTTAACATCCCCACCTTCCCAGGATCTTTCTGCATGGAGTTTGCATGTTCTCCTTGTGCATGCGTGGGTTTTCTCCAGGTACTCCGGCTTTGTCCCACAGTCCAAAATCATGCAGGTTCATTGGTCACTCTACATTTTCCTTAGATGTGAATGCAAGTGTGATTGTTTGTCTCTATATGTAGCCCTGTTGGTGACCTGTCCAGGGTGTCCTCTGCCTTCACCCTAAGTCAGCTGGGATAGGCTCCAGCCCCTTGCAGCCCTAATCAGGATTAAGCAGTGTATAGCTGATGGATGGGTGTTGTCATTTGTTGCACTGCTCCTCTGTCAGTGAGGTACTGTAATGCAACTCCTTGCACTCTGTTGGTTGTGTTATAAATCTGAGAAATACAGGCACTCTGAGGTATTACAGACAGGAAACTTGTTTGGTATTCTGGAGTGCTATCAAAGATCCCATTTCATGTAGCTCCTTTAAGGCCTGATAGAAGCACTAGACCCTTCTGTTCACTTCCCTCTTCCAATAACAGTAAGGCTGCTTTTGTATGGACTTTGTAATGAATGTCTACTAGCAAATTTTGCACTCTCCCAAAGACAGGTCTGAGATAATCGTCTTAAGAGGGATGTTATTTGTTTTTCCTTGTATCTCTGATTTGGTCTTTGATTGCTTTTGCCGCTGTACTTCACGGCAACATGGAATCAATTATCCTCCAGGTATCAGCACCTTGGCAGGAGCAGAGCATGTTATCAAAATTTCCTCTATTTACATTCTTGTTTGCCTTGACAAAGCATTATACAGCACCTTCACATTTTTCTCTTCGTCCAACAAATCACTCCATCTTTTCATTCTCTGCTAGAAAAAGACTAAATATGACTTTTATCTTCAATTCCAGGAAATCAAATCCCCTCCTCTGTCCTCCTGTAAAGCATCAACTCCTGGCTATGGAGCTGTGTCTTATTCACTGATTTCATAGCTGGACAGTTATGCTATTAATGATATAATGTCTGACTGACAACATGTAATGCTACAGGCGCTAAAGCAGCCTGAGATCAGGCTCACATTACTGGAATTTTGAGCCAGTTTCCCTCTATTTCACACCTTGGCTTGTTTGGTTTAGATCATTTGGTAAAGTTAGATGTTTACAGAGCCAATCTTAAACCTTCAATCTTATTGAGGCTGCTCGAATGATATCAAAAATGCTCATTGTTTACAACTTAAAATCCAGATGGTTATGAATATTATGCGACAGGAGCAGTCGATGGTAATCGATAATCTTAATACTATCTTACGGGCTGTGATGGCCCACTATGTACCTATCTTGTCTGAGAATAAAGAGAAGATTATCTGTGAAGTTTCTCATCATGTGTATGATGCAGCCTGACTTCAAAATCTGTTAGGATCCTAAAACTCCTGTGGTGTACTTAAACTGATGTTAACTTTAGCCCCAGAGACTAACAGACCCATTTCACTGAAAACTTGACTCAGTTTTTAAAAGCAATTAGCTTAATATATAAATGATCCCATGATATGATGATCCCATTGTCACTTCGAGAGTCTAGCAGTTTCACATTCACCACTGACAGTCTTTAGTAAACATCAAAAAAGACATTTCATACTCTGTATGCATTCAAAACTTCAAAAATGTTACAGTCGTGGTGGAAATTTTAAAATAGGAGGAACCATCCATCTATTATTTATTCAATGCTTAATCCTCGTTAGGGTCAGAGGGGGGCTGGAGTCTATCCCAGCTGACTTAGCATGAAGGCAGAGGACACCCTGGAAAGGTCACCAGTCTGTCACAGGGATACATATAGAGGCAAACAATCACACTCACTTTCAAACCTATGGACAGTTTAAAATTACCAATTAACCTCAGCATGTTTTTGGACTGTGGAAGGAAGCCAGAATACCTGGAGAAAGCCCACGCATGCAGAGGGTGAACCTACAAACTCCATGCAGAAAGATCCCAGGAAGGCCGAGATAGCTGCAAGGCGAAAATGCTAACCACCAAGCCACTGTGCAGCCCTGAAATCCACCAGTCACTGGTTTAAACTTTTAAAAAATATGGTTCTGATTAAAATATAATGGTGTCGCTCAGCCTTTGGGTGTTTCTTTTTACCCTACATTCAGTGCAATGATAGGTAGGAGAATATAGAGAATTAAAAATGATCTAATCACTAAAACATCGATTTTGGACTTTTTATTATATAGCTTGTGGGCCTGGGATCTTTCTGCATGGAGTTTGCATGTTCTCCCTGTGCATGCGTGGGTTTTCTCCGGGCACTCCGGCTTCCTCCCACAGTCCAAGAATATGCTGAGGTTAATTGATAACTCTAAATTGCCCGTAGGTGTGAGTGTGAGTGTGATTGTTTGTCTGTATATGTAGCCCTGTGACAGACTGGCGACCTGTCCAGGGTGTCCCCTGCCTTCACCCGAGTCAGCTGAGATAGACTCCAGCACCCTCCGCGACCCTAATGAGGATAAAGCGGTGTATAGATAATGGATGGATTATATAGCTTTACTCAGTTGTCATTGCATTTACCATAGTAAACGTCCTTTATTCAGTATCGCTCCATGTAACCTGAAACAAGTTCATATTTGTTGTGTTTATGGCTTCAAGGCTGAAGTTGTTTTTTAATTATTTGTCTTTTTATTTCTGGTTAGAGTGGATCTTGTTTGCATTTATTGCCCTGTGCCTGACAATTTCCCAGTCATCTTTGGATTATGTCTTTCTTTTGCAGCATTATTGAAATATGCAGTGATTTTAATTTTTTTCAGATATACCAGTAGAGCCAGCATTTATGAAGCATGTCATTTTCTAGTCTTATGCTTGTCAGGTTTTATTGAGCTTATGTGAGGTGTTCATTCCTTCTGGTGAAATCCATGGTCATTTTGAGAGCTCTAGGTTTGTATACTGTAAAATATTCAGCATGCGGTTGTCTTTAAATCCATCTTGCAGCTTTTCACCATTTACTGGTTCTCCAATGAATCTAAAATGGGTTTGCTGTTCAGGGTCAGTGAGGTGCAAAACTGCACAGCAGAAAAGATATGTCAGGCTCACGAAAGCATGTCCCTGGTTTGAACTCCAGGGTGTTGTTTCATGAAACAGCCTAAATCAGTGTGTTCTCGAAGAACACTAGGGTACTAGAAAACAGAAAATGACAAATGTGTTTTGAAATTATGATGATGGCAACTCAGTTGTCTCTCATACATATTCCTGAGTAATCGTGTTTATCACAATTTAAAATGTACAGAATAATTTGCAAATCTGAATCTGTTATGAAACATAGGGTCACAGTGGGAGCCATTAAATAACACAAACATTAGCGGCCTGGGGTTTGTGCTGGGGCGGAGGATGACACATTCCTTATGGTCTATATTTGTAAAAACTGCCAAATACACATGCATGCTGTACCAAGGCATTGCAAATTAGACTAGCGGATAACAGCGCTGGTATTGTTTCCGTAGTAACCAAGGTTTTTTGAAAGACAGGATGGAATGGGTAGCCTGCAATTTGCAGCTTCATAACAAGTGCTTCTCATCACGGTTAATATTTAATTTCACTGTATTCAAGTGGACCTAAATCATGAATTAAAAAGGCCAAATCATTGCAGTGCTCCTTGTAATTTGGAGCTGCAGATAGAAATGCCAAAGTTATTTCACAGAATGATCCCCCAGCTTGGAGCAGTCATTAAATGCTTTGTATAGGTTCTTTATATGGTATTGTCGACAGATAGAGTGCTGATAATGACATTACTTCATCTTAAAGACTAACATAATACTAAACTGAACAGCTGTAACTTGCTTCCATTTCTGAAATATAAGTTTGTTGCCCCTGCAATGACCTTGAAAGGAGTGATTAGAATTGCTACTGTGCACTTTCACAGCACAAGGTACATTTCTTTATTCCTGTAGCAATATAAAAAGTTACAGTTAGGGAAGTAGACATAAGAAAAAACAAGATTTTCAGCTGTTCTCTTTAAACCTGATTTAACAGATTTTCTGGCCACTATGGGCACTAAACCAAAATATCCATCCATCCATCCATCCATCCATCCATCCATCCATCCATCCATCCATCCATTATCTATTTAATGCTTAATCCTCATTAAGGTCACGGGGGCCTGGAGTCTATCCCAGCTGACTTAGGGTGAACACAGGAGACACCCTGGACAGGTCACCAGTCTATCACAGGGCTACACAGAGAGACAAATAACACTCACATTCACACTTATGGACACATACCTGGTCCTTTTGTTATGAAATGTTCCATTCTGTTCATCAGCTTGTCAGGATGTCATTATAGAAGAAATCAGTACCAATATTGGTACGTTGATGCTGTTTGGTGATGAGTGGGGCTTCACACCAAGTACAGTTGCCTGTGATGTTGGACGCGATGCTGATGAGGGTAAACAATACACTTTTAAGCCAAAAAACAATTAGCTGATTTGTGCTGGAAAACAGTTGACAAGAAGTGCAGACTTTAATGGTAAACCTCAGAGGTTAGACACTCTTGATTTATTACAGGATTGATCCACTCCTGCATGCTGTGAGTTGCTCATCGATTTGGGAGGGTTTCTCAAGTGAAATCCTTTGCAGCTTCTCTGTACATTGCCTGTTACGCAAACAAAGCCTAGCAGAAGCTGTGCTGTGTTCGTGTGGACAAGGACAAAGTGTAGTGACTCTGGAACTGTTGAAAAGGTCAGGAGGCAGGAATGAGGTTACTGATGAGAGTCATCATATTCTCTGAAGCTGATGGGCAATGTTGGCGGCACAATCCCTCCCATTACTCATGCAGCACGAGGACCTCGTTTCTGTCACCTCTGTAATTAAGTAGTGTAATGACAGTCATCTCCAACTCCACACACACACACACACACACACACACACACACACACACACACACACACACACACACACACACACACACACACACACACACACACACTTGTGACAGAAAACTCCTTGCTGGAGCACACACTTGCTTACCTGGTCACATTTAGAAAATGTAAGTTCATGATCCAGGCAGTTCAGATGTAATTCTTAACCTTCGTAAATTTATGACAGGACAACAAATGTCAGGAAATACGACTGGTGCTCTTACCATGAAGGCAAGCTCCTGAATAGGTGAGTCCTGATTTTGCTGCTTCAGTGCTTAGATAAGGTGCACAACAGACAGCACTGCAATAACAAAAAAATCTACAGCAGAAAGCACACAACAATCATCCAGTCATTCTTTTAGCAATCTTGTCGATATTTCTTTTAATGTAACTTTTCAAATAAAAGTAATCGAGACATTAACCCTGCAATCAGAAGCTCATACATTCTGACTGTGCCAGGAGAAACAGTTTTGAAATAAAATCATGTCAACATGGAAACAAGAAAATCTCTGGATTCTGCTATGACTGATATTTTGGGTGTGACCATGAGAAACTTGTTTTAAAGTAACAGAGAAGACAGGCTTGACTTTTGGTAATAATACATTTTTTATTACACGGCTCAAAAAAATAAAGGGAACACTAAAGTAACACGTTGTAGATCTGAATGAATGAAATATTTTTATTAAATACTTTGTTCTTTCCATAGTTGAATGTGCTGACAACAAAATCACACAAAAATTATCAATGAAAATCAAATCTATCAACCCATGGAGGTCTAGATTTGGAGTTATACTCAAAATTAAAGTGGAAAAACACACTACAGGCTGATCCAACTTTGATGTAATGTCCTTTAAACAAGTCAAATTGAGGCTCAGTAGTGTGTGTGGCCTCCGCGTGCCTGTATGACCTCCCTACAACGCCTGGGCATGCTCCTGATGAGGCGGCGAATGTTCTCCTGAGGGATCTCCTCCCAGACCTGGACTAAAGCATCCGCCAACTCCTGGACAGTCTGTGGTGCAACTTGGCGTTGGTGGATGGAGCGTGACATGATGTCCCAGATGTGTTCAATTGGATTCAGGTCTGGGGAACGGACGGGCCAGTCCATAACATCAATGCCTTCGTGTTGCAGGAACTGCTGACACACTCCAGCCACATGAGGTCAAGCATTGTCTTGCATTAGGAGGAACCCAGGGCCAACCGCACCAGCATATGGTCTCACAAGGGGTCTGAGGAGCTCATCTCGGTACCTAATGGCAGTCAGGCTACCTCTGGCGAACACATGGAGGGCTGTGCGACCCTCCAAAGAAATGCCACCCCACACCATTACTGACCCACTGCCAAACCGGTCATGCTGGAAGATGCTGCAGGCAGCAGAACGTTCTCCATGGCTTCTCCAGACCCTTTCATGTCTGTCACATGTGTTCAGGGTGAACCTGCTCTCATCTGTGAAAAGCACAGGGCACTAGTGGTGGACCTGCCAATTCCTGTGTTCTATGGCAAATGTCAGCCGAGCTCCACGGTGCCGGTCAGCAAGCACAGGGCCGACTAGAGGACATTGGGCCCTCAGACTACTCTCATTACATCTCTTTCTGATTGTTTGGTCAGAGACATTCACATCAGTGGTCTGCTGGAGGTCATTTTGTAGAGCTATTGCAGTGCTCATCCTGTTCCTCCTTGCACAAAGGAGCAGATACCTGTCCTGCTGATCGGTTGAGGACCTTCTACGGTCCTGTCAAGCTCTCCCAGACTAACTGCCTGTCTCCTGGAATCTCTTCCATGCTGTTGAGAATGTGCTGGGAGACACAGCAAACCTTCTGGCAATGGCACGCATTGATGTGCCATCGTGGAGGAGTTGGACTGTCTGTGGAACCTCTGTAGGGTCCAGGTATCGCCTCATGCTACCAGAAGTGACTCTGACCCTAGCCAAATGCAAAACTAGTGAAAAACAGTCTGAAAACATTAGGAAGGAAAAAAATGTCAGTGGCCTTCACCTGTAAACTCATTCTTGTTTTGGGGGTTGGCTCATTGTTACCCCTCTAGTGCACCTGTTGGTAATTTCATGAACACCAAAGCAGCTGAAACTGACTAAAAAACCCCTCTTTTACTTACTTGACCAGATCAGTATCCCACATGTTTGACTGACTTGATGCAGTACTTAGATTAAAAAGTGTTCCTTTAATTTTTTTGAGCAGTGTATTTCCTGACTGACTCAGATGATAAAGTCCCATTTCTTTTATTTTCTGACAAACCCTTCCAATACAAGGTTTCTATCAGTAATGTTAGATGAAATGAAAATGTTTCTGTCAAATATACACTGGCGATCCAAAAAAAGTTGCACACTCTAATATTTCTCTGGACCACCTTTAGGTCTGAGAATGACACACATTCACCATGGCATCATTTCGATAAGCTTCTGCAAAGTCACAGCATTTATTTCTGTCCAGAGTTGCATTCATTTTCTACCAAGATCTTATATTGACGATGAGAGTCGGACCACCCTTCCCAATCATCTTCAGCACATCCCAGTGACTCTCAGTGGGGCTGAGGTCTGGACTCTGTGGAGGCCAATCCACATGTGAAAATGATCTCATGCTTTCTGAACCACTCATTCACAATTTTAACTGCTATGAATCCTGGCTTCGTCATCTTGGAACATGTCCATGCAATCAGGGAAGAAAAACTCCATTGATGGAAAGACCTGGTAATTCAGTATATTCAGGTAGTCAGCTGACCTCATTCTTTGGGCACGTAATGTTGCTAAACCTGACCAACCCCAGGCCATAACCCTAACCCCCACAGGATGGTAGGAACTAGTCATGAACAGTGCATCACTTCATCTGCTTCTCTTCTTACTATGATGCTCCCATCACTTTGGAACAGGATAAATCTGGACTCATAAATACATGACCTTTTTTCATTGTTTCAGAGTCCAGTCTTTATGCTACCTAGCCAACTTAAGCCTTTATTTTCTGATTAGCCTCACTGGACAGTTATTTTCTTAGAGCTACAGCTGTTTAGTCGCAATCCTTTGAGTTTCCTTTGCATTGTGTGTGTGGAACTGCTCTTACTTTCACTATTAAACATTGGCATGAGTTCTACTGCTGGTTTCCTATGATCATCAAAGAGTTTGTTCTGATCACATTTCTTCCTTGAAGACGATGGTTCACCATTATCCTTCAGGTTTTATTAATCACTGAACAGTTCTTAACTCGAATTTACTGGTTTCAGAAATCTCCTTAGTTGTTTTCTTGATGCAGGTCAATAAGTTTGCCCGTCTGAAACAGATTAATATTCTTTCCATGACCACAGGATATGTTTTCTGACATGGGTATTTAAGAAATGAGAAGCTTCTCAGTGCATCAGCTAGGGTTAAATAAGTTGTTGCCTGGTGAAACATGTTCATTGTTGCAGTAATTATCCAATGGAAGGCTGTTATCTATTTCCTTAGTTACATGCCAAGTGGCAACTTTTTTTTGGACCAGCGGTGTAGTGTTATTTTTCAAACTCCAGGAAAAACAGAGCAGTCACATAGCAAAGACCATCAATTTAATAAATAAGCAGCTTTTTTTCTTTTTTTTTTTAAAAAAAAGCTGTCTATCCACTAAGACAACAAAAGAGGCTCTTTTGGGGTCTATACAATAGTGTTACTTATTTAAAACCGACAATTCAGAAAGAGTTGTGTTACCTTGCTGACAGCAGAGGCTGTCAAAACATGTCAGCAAGGTAACACAACTCTTTCTGAATTGTCGGTTTTAAATAAGTAACATGATTGTATAGTATATAACGACAAAATGAACCTAATCTATCTTTTGGGGTCTGTCTGGTTTTTTTTTTTTTAGCAGTGATCAATCATTTAGTCTGTATGCTCACTTTGATGTAATTAATCACAGCTACACTTCAGAATATCAAGGAAAAAAGAAAAACGTGTTTGAAATATAGCCTCATCATTCACAATTAGGTGCTGATTTGTGATTTAAAAACCCCCACAAGTGTGATATTCATCAGTTGGAGATGATTATCCTTTTTCCTCACCAGAGTTTACATACAACTTAGGAAATCTGTATTCACCAGCTGGACTTGTGTTGCTTACTGTCGCTTCAAACCAGTTTCTCGGAGGAATATCTATATGCAAGAAACCGCTAGAATCAAGCATTGTGTTCTTGCATTCCTGAATCAATGGGAAAGGCAGTCAACTGAAATGATCTCATCCTGTTGTAAGAAAAGATCTTAACCTTGAATCTGATGCAAAACAATTCAAACGCTTGTCAAACCTCCACCAAAACCTTCACAGCAACAACAGTGCAGAAATTACTGAAAATTACCAAAATTCAAACCTTCTTTTATTGTAAACCTCAATCTGTCAGATGTAATGAAATGTCAGAATGGATGCTACATCCAGGCCGAGGCCAGACTCGCATTGTGCTGTAGCATTATGGTGACGTAATGAGAGAATTTTAGGTTTGGAGAGCCAGTGCATCACTTACAAGCCTGCAGGAGACGTGAGTCACAACTCATGACTGTGATGACCTGTTTGCCATCATCTCGCTGCATCCACACAAATATCTGTAACTTCTCAGTTTCTTTTCTGTTATCGTTTCACTGCCACAGAATAACACATTTTGGAATCATGTTATTCTTAATGCTGTGGGAAAAACCCTAACCCTCACTGAGGTGATAAAAATAAATCAGTAAAAGAGACGATGCATAGACACATGGTAACCCTTTTGGAAAAGTGGAAATGAAAATGCTAATGAACAAAAGGTATGAAAAGCACTTAGAGCACGCAGTACTCTGCGAAAGCTGCTCAGTTGTTATATCATTTCCGATGACGGAATTCTTGAAAAAATATGCAGGAGAAATCTCGGCACCATAGAATGTTGTCATTTAACATAGATATACTCACAAACAAAATGACCTTGCACTGAGCACAGGCATGTGTTATGCATGTGTATGTTACATACGGATACCGAATCGCGTGACCTAAATATGTAGCAGGCGGCTGGAATTGATAGGACTCGGAAACACCCCCACAATTTAATCAAATGTTCCTTGTATTATTTCTGATGGATAAGTCCTGATAAGTCTGCAGCAGTGGATTTGTAGTAGGATCACAATCATGTGATCACCATCAGGCAGCTGACATAGTGTTCACTTGTAGTCACAGTGATGCCGTGCCACTATCTGGCAATGATACAGAAATCCTTTACAAATCCATAGATCCAGGCTAGAAGGCGCATCACTACTAAAAGCGAATGACATCATCCTTGTGTCATTTCTGACCTCCCCTGAAAATTTAATCCAAATCCGTGAAGCTTGTTTTGTGCTTGACGCATCTGCAAGGTCTGTGCGGCTCCATGCGGACAAATTACGTAATTTTAGCAGCCACGACCCCTCGAGCAGCCCTTTATACCCAGAAAATTTCAGCACCTCCACATTTTTCTAACTACGCAGACGGAGCCACCCAGTAAAAGGTGGCAGAGGACCAGGACCTACTCGTAGCTGAAGTCCAGAAATACAGGCACTTATATGATTCATCACACAGAGATCACCGGGACAACTGGGTTATGAACAATTCATGGTGTGAAATTAAAACTGATGAAATGCAACTGTTCGGTAAAATGCCATATTGTAAGTGGTGGAAACAATGGCAAACTTCTACTACTCTATTACTAAAGTAGACTAGGTAGACGTGTGTTTGTGATGCACTGCCCCTGCAGTTGGAGAGCAGATGCCACATGGAGTATAAAGTCACATACGTTCTCTTGTGCGGATTTCCACACGGCTCGCAGAAAGCATAACCCAGCCTTTAGTCCCTTTTTGAGTTATGTTGCTAACAGGCAAACAAACAGAGAAACAGATGGACAAACTTATGCTGATCGTCACATAACTCCACTGTTCCTTGGCGGAGTACAAAATCACCTAGGTGATATAAATAGATGTTTTGATTTCTTAGTTACATCAAATAAGACACTTGGTGAAGGAGATGATGTATAGACACATGATAACCCTTTTGCAAAAGTGCAAATGCAAATGTTAATGAACAAAAGGTCTGATCTCCCAAAACACAAAATGCAATTATGCAAGGTCACAGGTGTCTCTATGCACATTCAGAAACAGCCCAAGTGAGAAGTCTGGTTCAACACGAAAAGCAATGAGATTGCAATCGCAAACAGGATACCAGGAACTCATATTTACATTCAGTAAATATCAGTATATTAGCAGAAATATATCAAGTGTGATTTGTTTGTTAATTAGTGTTTGCATACATTACTGTTTTTGTCCTCACATAGTAGTTGTAGTTGCTCTGCTTTGGAAACTGTTCTCACACTACTTTTATTCTCATCAGCTACACAGATTGCTATGCTCACTCACTCACATACAGACATGCAGAGACATGCTGTGGTGAAATGCCAGCAAGATAAGCAGCGCTGCCTTGCTGCTCACCTCAGAGCAAAGAGAGGAGGAAAACACAATTACAGTAATGAGAGGTTAGGACTGTCTGCACTGCAGCCTCACCGCAGCAGGTAGGTCTTTACCCATGATTGCAAGTGACAGCATTTAACTCAGGAGGGTGTAAGTGGAGGGACCAGAGGCCTGTACTATGAAACAGGATTTAAAGTTATCGAGGTAACTTCAGGTTTTCAAGCAGCAGTTTACTTCTCATCTTAATGGTAACTTATGCTGAACTCCTAACCTATGGCGTCAAATTTGGGTCAAAAGTCGCGCGCGCGCAACACTCTCTCGTGCGCACGAAACACGCACCCCGCGCGAGCGGAAAAAAAGTCTCCATGGGCGCAAAAAACACTCTGCGCGTGCGTGGCAATGTCTCCGCGCGCGAGGAGCCTCTTACGCGCGTGGAGACATTGCTATTCGTCCGTGTATGGTGCCATAATTATCTGTGGAGCTCTGATTTACACGCGCGGGGAGAAGACTTTTGACCCTTTGTGGGCGGATACCTGTGCTCGCCACAACCTCCCTATGATTGGCTGTCTGTGACAGCAAGAACTCACCCCCCACGTGGGATGCCACTGTATACAAGAGAGGAAATGACACAGTCGGCTGGAGCCCCTTTGATGCTGCTGCCGCTGTTCTGCAGCTCTGCCGAACACACACAGAACCGAGCCCGGATCTCCAACTGCCGGTGGGTGAGTGTCTCCACGTATTTCTACCCCTTAACGGGAGGTCTCAGTGCTCCATTGCGGGGCTGTCAGCCTTTAGTACAGCGAAGTTAGCTCCATTGCTAATGGCAGTTACCCAGGTGGACTGACCAGAATCGGCCCAGAAGCCCAGCGTGTCTACACCCCATGGACTTGAAATGTACCCCTAATTATAGAATCACTCTTAAACTCCCTGTCAGAATCACTGGAGTAGACACGCTGGGCTTCTGGGCCGATTCCGGTCAGTCCACCTGGGTAATTGCCGTTAGCAATGGAGCTAACTAACGTCTAATCGCTGTACTAAAGGCTGACAGCCCCCCGTTTAGAGCCAGAAATACGTGGAGACACTCACCCACCGGCAGTTGGAGATCCGGGCTCGGTTCTGTGTGTGTTCGGCAGAGCTGCAGAACAGCGGCAGCAGCATCAAAGGGGCTCCAGTCGACTGTGCCTACGTGGGGGGTGAGTTCTTGCTGTCGCAGACAGCCAATCATAGGGAGATTGTGGCGAACACAGGTATCTGCCCACAAAGGGTCAAAAGTCTTCTCCCCGTGCGCATAAATCAGAGCTCCACGGATAATTATGGCACCATACACGGACGAGTAGCAATGTCGCCATGCGCGTGCAGAGTGTTTTTTGCGCCCGTGGAGACTTTTTTCCGCTCGTGCGGGGTACGTGTTTCGCGCGCGCGAGAGAGTGTTGCGCGCGCGCAACTTTTGACCCAAATTTGACGCCATACTAACCTGCTCCAGAGCAGGTTCTGTTCCAGATAAGAGATCAGCAGATATAAATGCACACACTACTGACCAGTCAGTTCCTTTGGAAAAAAGGCCTCGGCATCACTCAAAAATGTGAGGTTAAGATAAGATTTTATTGGGCAGCAAGCGATTCCACAGCCATTTCATTCGTCTGCCTGCTTTAGTAGAGTGATGTAATGCCTAAACAGGAACTGATTAATACATTAAAGCTTTGTACTTGTTGGTATTTATAGGATTTGCAGTAAGTCTACTTGACAATTTGATTGACATATTTTAATTTGTTCTTTACTTGCTGCTTAAATGAGGCCAAACCTGTCAGCCATAAGAGTTAGACTCAATGTAAGATTAATGAATTCATCCTTAACATCATAATGAAAATAGTTTTACTTTTGTTACTTAACTCTTTATTTGTTAAATGATTTAAATTTTGTTACACGATCGTCTGATCAGTGTCTTGGTGGTTAGCACTTTCACCTTGCAGCTGGAAGATCCGTCCCAGCCTTCCCAGGATCTTTCTGCATGAAGTTTGCATGTTCTCCCTGTGCATATGTGGGTTTTCTCCGGGTACTCCAGCTTCCTCCCACAGTCCAAAAATATGCTGAGGTTAATTGGTTACTCTAAATTGTCCATAGGTGTGAATGCAAATGTGATTGTCTGTATATGTATCCCTGTGATAGACTGGTGGTGACCTGTCCAGTGTGTCCCCTGCCTTCACTCCCACTTGGGATAGACTCCAGCTTCCCCGTGACCCTAATGAGGATGAAGCGGTGTTTAGATAATGGCTGGATTGAAGGATCTTGTGATGTTGATACCTGAATTGAATCTTGAATCAGAAAACTAGATGAGACAATGGGGAAGTGATATTGATAAGCATATTAATTATGCATTTACATAATCTGCAGTGTTTTTTTTGCAATTTTTCCTTTTGCGCTGGCTGCATTATGCATTTAAAATCATTGTATTTCTTCAATTTTATATTTTGCTCTTTGCAAAATGTCCCTCTGATGCCAGTAGACCCATCCTTGTTTGTGGTCATATGTTGCACTCTCTACATTTTTCACAAGAAGGCCCTCAAATCCAGAGTCACAAACTTAGGGCTGACTTTCCAAGCTAGTAGCCAGCTTCATGATACCATTTGTGGTGACTGCAATTGTTCAGTTAACTGAAGCTGGATAATGAAAGGAAACTCGGAGTATGCTGACCTTGCTTCGCAGTTATTATTTATTTTATATTTTCCAATGTCTTGATAGTTCATCATTGCTGTGTGTGACACTGAGGCAGCCTTGGCGCTGTGATAGATTCCAGGCAATAAGCATCAGCTTGTCATTCACCAATATATACTGCGTGTGACTTACAGATTGAATATGACTATTAAAGTCATTTGGTTCTGTGTTGAGTTGATTCTTATAGCCCAAAGTTGCTCTGCTGTAAGAACACTGCAGGGTTCAAATCACATTAGACATGACAAGTCATTTGTTGAAATTCCTTCAGTGCAGCAGTCTGAAAATGCATTGCTGTTCTTAAAAATCAATATTTTCAGCACATCAATATGTGAAAACACTGACAAAGTGAAATGGTTTGCTTGTAGTAAAGAACCTGCAGAACTCTGCTGGTCCCCTCAGCTTTACTGATTACTGTTTAAATTCCCAGTCGTAAACTTGTCTGTTTTGGCTCCTTCTCACTGCTCTTTATGATGTTTATAGTTGTTTTCATATTACAGCAGGCAGATAAAGAAGCAGATATTGCTCTGGGGAGTTTGTAGGTTTGTAGAGACCATAAACAGGGTTAAAGACTATGGACTTATTTTGCATTCACCAGGTGGCCACAAGCACAACTCATACAATGGCAAAGTTCCTTCATAAATATTCACAGAACGTTATTGCAGATCTACCTTCTTAATTTAAGCTGTATAACTGAAGTTTTTCTCGTCCGCTGTGGTGACTCTGCTTCTTCAAGTGAAGAGTTCTTGCTGTCGCAAGAACTCTTCACTCGAAGAAGCAGAGTCACTAGAAGCTAATGTATGATCCTTATAAATTTTAACAGGTCATTACAGAGTGAAACGAATATTTTATATATAGAGTAGAGCTTTTATTCTCCTCAATTTTCCAGTCTCCAAAGGAACTGATTGACTCACCTTTAAAGTCAAATTTCAACTGTACCTTTGACTTCTTTTCAGAATTTTGACCATTAACTGGAAAGCACTTTGGTCACCTTGAGTGTTGTAAAGTGCTTTATAAATCAATTTTGATTGATTGATTGATTGATTGATTGATTGGTTGATTGATTGACTGATTGATTGATTGTTCTCAACACGCTATTAAACCAATGAAATTAGTTTTTTTTCAGTGCTGTCTAAAACAAATTAATGTTTTCTGATATGACTTCTTTCTCAGTGAGACAACAAGACAGTGACAAATTCACTGCAATCATATTAAAGACTTTATTTCTCTGTTACCTGACTTCTTTGCTCTCAACATAAGTATTGCAGAGATAATGCTGAGAGCAAACAGAGCTTTGTCACGTTCATGTTAACATGTCATTGGAGGGAACTTGATGAAAAGGCTGATGCTGCAATTACTTTTTCTGGGGAGGACAGGTTTTACACACAAACCTACTTGTTAAAAGACGGATTTGATCTGAGTTAGTGATTTAAATATTATCTTTAGGAATAGAAAATGAAATGAGAAAACAGTAAAAAAATATGACCCAATATAATCCATTTCCTTCAATACAGAAGTAAAAGGTCAGTATCAGTTCACTTCAAAATGTCCTGCAGCCACTTTCTTTGAATCACTGCTCCACAACACATATCCCTTGGGTGTTGTATTCTGTGAATATGAACACTTAATTGTGAAGACTTTGTTTACCTTTCTCCCTGTTTTCATTTTCTTCCTTCTGGCTGCTTGCAGTTTCTCCGCCTCATCCCTGATATGCTTTCAATGCCTGCAGCACTCAGGGACATCTACCCTTTTCAGCTATCGCTTCAACATGCTGTGTTTCCTTCATTTTTGCATTCTGTTGATCCTCATGGGGTGTCATAGCCTAGCCGCGCTAGACAACCCACGGCAACGAATTTAATTCTCTGCCAGGGTGGGTCTAGTTACCCTCCATAAGGCTCGAGGTTGGATGCTCCTAAAACTGGCCGGACGAATCACCATGAAGTGTAGAGTCAGAAGGCGGGTGTAACTAAGTGACAACAGAGGCGCGACGATTCTGACAGAAACAACCGGAAACAACTAGCCTAGTCGCGCTAGACAACCCACGGCAACGAATTTAATTCTCTGCCAGGGTCAACAACAAAAACGACAACAGACGTTGAGCTCCATTAGCACCGAATCTGAATAATCTTTCTGTTAACATGTCTGTAATATACTTGAGCTTCACCCATTGACTGTATACATAAGGCTTCACCGAACTACCGCATCCTCTGATTTCCGGCGCTCTAGGAGCCTATTGGTTACGCTGATTGGTTGTATACCTACCCAATTGCTGCAGAGTAATTTGACAGACAACCTTTTAGCCCGCCTCCCTCCCTGTCGAGCGTGCCTAGACCCTTGCGTATTCAGAGCATGGGTCTAGCGCGGCTAGGCTAGGGGCGTCAAGCAAGGCATATTATATAAAATTCATTAAAAAACATTGTTTATTCTAAATACACAACCTTCACCGCATCAGCTACTCAATGATCCTGTAGTTGACACTTTGTATGTTGTAAACCTGGTGTATAATTATGCAATTGTGTTTTCCTTTTCATTCAAGAATGTAGTTATAATGATTGTTACAACAAAGTCTTTTTTTATTGAGATTTTATGTTTGTATTTGCACTGTAGTCTAAATAAGGGAAAAGAAAACTACAATTTTGTTTTTCTTCAAAGAGCATTTATTTTGTACTGATGCAGCATTATTTTTTGTATGTCTGCATAAGGTAGAAAATAAAGAAAATTAGATTTTTGCATAACATCCTGCTGTTGGGGATTTTCTTTAATCTTTATTTCATATCGTGAGTATTTCATATCATGAGCCCTGTTTCGTATTTCGTATCGTTTGGTGAGTTGACCATTTCGTTTACACTCCTCAAATGTATATATATATATATATATATATATATATATATATATATATATATATATATGAAGTTATATACAACACTGGTGTATGAATGCATGTGAATGTTGGTGGTGGTCGGAGGGGCCGTAGGCGCAGATTGGCAGCCACGCTTCCGTCAGTCTGTCCCAGGGCAGCTGTGGCTACAAATGTAGCTTACCACCACCACAGTGAGAATGTGTGAATGAGTGAATAATGGATCCATTGTGAATGGGCTTTGAGTGCCCGGAAAAGCGCTATATAAATCTAATCCATTATTATTATTATTATATGTATGTATATGTATATATATATGTGTGTGTGTGTGTGTACACACACACACACACACACACATATATATATATATATATATATATATATATGCACACACACACACACACACACACACATATATATATATATATATATATATATATATATATATATATATATATATATACATACATACATACATATATATATATATATATATATATATATATACACACACATATATATATGGTGTGATACTGGACAGAAACTTATGAGCCTGCAACTTCGTTGGTTGGCAGAGGCAAAGATCTAGCAATGTCAGATCAAAAGCTTACAGTTTACATGTGTCAAAGGCAGTTGCACACACTCTGTGTGGTGTTTCTTGTGCAATTTGGCAGAAGTTGGGGTGTTTGGGATGCTCTCCTGATCCTCCATCCTCCGTCTTGCTTCGATTTGTGGAAATGTTACTATGTGATAGCAGCTTTCTGCTAAGCAGGACTGTGTGAGTGGTGCTTTCTGAGGTTTGCGCAGTATTGTGTAGGTGGTGTTTTTGTGGAGAGGTTTTCAACTGGCTTTGTATTTGTGTCTTGTGCTTGTTATGAACAGCATTCTGCCTTGAACCTGCTGTTTTGTCACAGCTGCCGGGAGAATTATTTTCATAGTAAGTAAAGATTAGTCAAGTGCAGAATGATTCCACCTGTATCTACCTTAACATATCATGCACATCTTGCAGTGGGTGTCACTGAGGGTAGTGTAGGGACTTTCAGACAGTCATGAGAGGTAACTCCAAACACTTGCACAGACTTCATCCTAGTTGATTTCTCATATTGTTGCACATCTAAGAGTAACTTCGCACTGCATCAGACACCATGTTATATAACTAAAATGACTTGAACCACATTCCACTCATAGATACCTGAATCTCTTCAAAGCAGACAGCTCCCCATGGGCACGAAGTCTCTTCACTGTGAGCCTTAACACATCCTGCCTGATTGA
Source organism: Acanthochromis polyacanthus (assembly GCF_021347895.1). NCBI lineage: Eukaryota > Metazoa > Chordata > Actinopteri > Pomacentridae > Acanthochromis > Acanthochromis polyacanthus. The sequence continues at coordinate 35,730,775 of NC_067117.1, read as the reverse complement.
GTCTCAAATTTGTTTATTGAAGAAAATGTCTGCGAACAGTGCTCTGACATTCACCCTTCTCTCAGTGTTAATAACTGAAATGGGCAATAAAAAAATGTGAGCACAATTTTATGTGCAAAGAAAGACAAATCATTTTCTCCCTTAATAATAACTCCCAAGTTAAGATGTCAGAGCCGAGGGTGAAATCCAATACAACAAAGCTTTTCTAGCACACTGTGGAGGTGAGCTGTTTATGCAAACAGACACTGTGTAGCAGATGTATGTTCAAGTGTAGGTAGAAAAGCTGAATATTTTTGTTTTTATTGATTCGTCCTCCCCAGCTGCAACCACATGGCTGGATGTGCTATAGATTGGTTTTCTGCAAGCTGCTTGATACCTGAGTTTATATGGAGACCTATAACAACAAAATGCAATTAAGCCGAGATTTCTAAATAAATTTATCAAGCTCAAGGCTGGTTTAGAAATCCTTTCTCATCTCAAAGAGTATTTTCACTACTGAAATAAAGTTTCCCCTTATTACTCCATATATTCTGTCTTTTATGTTCAAACAATTCATATTTGGATCCATGATTGTGCTCTTCCTCCACTAGCTATATCAGAGATGATCATCCTATTCCACTCATCAAGACTTTGTGATTAAAGCTGACTCAATTGTGCTCATTTATGCTCCATTTTCTTCATAGAAGAATAGGTAAATTAATAACTGCAGTGGGTGATTAGCACTACCTCCCACTGTTAATAAGAATTACCGTGCCCACTAGAAACATCAATGATGGTGGTGATAATGAGAATCACTCTGCTGTCTGAAATTACTCATTGTCTGAGGAAAATGCAGCCATAATGAGTAATTTAATGGAATATGAATTAATATAAACCTTGAGATGTGCAATGGGAAATGACACATTACTGTAAGAATCACTCACAATGCTGTTTTCTCTAAAGTCAGGATACACTTAGTTACTTTTGAGTCATAAAATCCAGAAAACATCTCAGTTTTTGCTGCTGGATACCAGTCTAGAAAACATGTCAGTCATGTCTGAAGCTTCACTTCAGACTGAGACTGGCATAGTATACCAAGAGCTCACTTCACCACCTTCTGGGGTTTACAGTCAGTGATGTGACTCACCAGCTGTCAGATTCTCTGGTTCTAACTACTAAGTATTCAAATGAAACAGACTAATTCCCAAATAATTACAAGGTGAGAAAAGAAAAAAATTCTACCTGCTTCTGAATTTCTCTGTCATAGGACAAATTGTAGTGTTATTCTGCATTTCTGCTATTTTCAACAAATTCCATGGAAAAACTGAAACCAGAAAATTGTCTCTTTCTTACTATTTTCCAGCTGCCTACCATAAAATCTATATGAAAGCCGGACATAGCCTGCAAGTCTAAAAGTGAAGTCTTAAACCTGCATTCCTTCTGATGCCCAACAGGGGGCACCTTCTCTGGCTGCAACAAGAAATTTGATTGTATAGAAGGTTATGAGAATATGAACCTTTTTCTCCCTTGATCTGATCATTCAGTCAACATTTTCCTTTTGAATTTTTTGTCCCTGTTGCTCAGCTCAAGTCTCCCTCAGTACAGCGTGATATTCATTTGGTAAATTATGGTCTCATTCAGAGTGAACTACACAATAAAGCAGGAAATACTTAGGGTGTGTCTAACTTGTGATTGGCAGGTTACTGCTGTACAGTATGAAAACACTGTGAGAGCATCTTTCTAATACAGTCTTGTTTCTACAGTGCTGCACTGAACCCCAAACTCATTAATTCCAACTGAACACATAATTTTTAAAAAACATATTCTCAATAGTTTTGCAATGGCTCAATAATTTTCTTAAGCAGCAAGTACAATTATCACATAATAATCTCTTCACTGGAACTCTTGGATCAGTTGTAATGTAGCTCACATAGTGTTTTGCTTGCATAAACAGCAGTGCCTCAGGATTCTAGTATAATTTGTTTATTAAAGTTTCCAGGCATGATTTGCATACACCACCCGTTCTTAAGTGATTGATGTCTAATTTAGAAGCAAATTTCCTCAAGGATAAATTCATGTTTTTGAAAATAAATATTGGTTGATGCTAGAGGTACGGACCCGTACCTGTCGCATCTGTACTAGAGGTACGGACCCGTTAAGGTCACTGAAGAGCTGGCGCCGGTTAACTACTATTTGCTGCACATTACAGGCAGTTTATATGAATGACTTTGACGGCGAACATTGTATAATTTAACCAAAAATACACCGTCTCCTCTCACACTTTAGACATTACAGTTTTTACGCTTTTCGATGCCGTGTATAAATTGTTTGAAGTCCAGTTCCTATTAAGTAGTTTACCGCGTTCAGTGGTGGAAGCGGCTGACGAACTCCATTGCAAATGTTCCCATTTAATTTCGGACGCTAATTTACAAGATAAAGTTAAGGATGTCGCATATGAAACAAACACTCGTGAATGGTGAGGAGCAGCTCTTTAATTCGGCATGAATTAAAAAAACCCACAAACTCGATTTACTGTGATATTGTGAGATTTGTTTGTGGTTATGTAACTTAGCCATTCAACAGAGTCCGCTAACGTTAAAGTGACTGTGACAGTGTCTGTGTTGACAGACGCAGAAAATATGTCAGGGTTTTGTTTAGGTTGTTAATATGTAATAGTCTGTCGCTACTTTTGAAGGTAAAAAATACTTGTAGTTTGCTGGCTGTTAGTTCCGCCATTTGTTTTGTTTGCTGTTTGTGCTTTATTAGAACAGGGTCGTGAATAAAAAGTTTTGCTATTTTTAATAGTAGTGCTGATTTCAACCCCCAAATCGCTGTCCGTGAAAAAGTCAGATAATGATATTTATAAGACATTATGCATGATAGAAAAGAGAACAGCAGATGACTGACATGACAGGCTCTGCACGCAGATTCACCTCGAATCACGGAAGCACCTTCATCACTCGGATTACCAAGCCGGCTCATTAATATTTATGTACGTCGGATTACCAGCCAATCACAAAGCGCGTTCATCAGCCGACTCATTAATATTCATGTACGTCTCATTAATATTTATGATAAGGGAAAGTGCCGTATCCGTAGGCCACAGGCTATGGGTACGGGTCCGTATCTGTAGACACTACCAAAAATATTTGTTTTATTTGTCCTCACTTGCTTATATTTTCTCTATTAATAAATTCGATGTGTTATGCCTGCTACCAACCAATCGTATGGGCTCACACTCACTTTCAATTCATTATTCAAGCTGAAAGACAGAATTGCCATGGTGGCTTAGAGCTGGTATTAACCCTACAGTTAAACGCCTGTTTGAGTTTCCATTAACCTTCACAATAGAACCGCCCTGCTAATTTTCACAGCTCCACTTTAGCAATAATTGATATTCATGATGTGTGTTCTTGCAGCTGCCAGTTAAATTCAGAGTACACAGACCCAGGGTTGGTGGGTGGTTTAATCTGCTTGGGGATGTGCGCCATATTGAAGTCAACAAATCAGTCAAACCATAGAAAACATGGCAAAACATGCTGATGCTTTTCTTTGGAGCACATAAGATGTGTTTCTCTGTATAGTGTACTGGCAAGATAATTCTTTGAACATGGGCACTTCAAGCCAACAAACTAGTTAGTGATGAAATATCCTGCTGAATACTCCATGTTGCTTTTTTCATTGTCTTTAGAGACAGTTGAGACATATGCCGCCAGCGTTTTTAAAAACTTTTTTTTTAATGTGTCTTTTTCTGTTTTTGTAAAGGAACAGCTGACAATAGAAACATAACATTTTGCAGTTTATAGGTAGGCCAACATTCAGACGTTCACTCTAATCATTACCTAGATCTCATCACAACATCTCACTGACAGCAAAAATGAAAAAAAAATTTAAGCTTACTTTTTGTTATTTGCCCTGTGGCACGACGCTCAGAAAACTAAAAGGAAAAAGAAAAAAAACAACAACAAGAAAACACACAATGTTGAATTGCTACTCTGTGTATGGCAAGCTGCCATGTTGAGGGAATGCTCCAGGTCACTTCCTGTGGTGTTTGAGATGTTTGTGACCAGTATTTGTTGAGATTATTGCCTCTGCATGGAATCAGCAACAGAGGCAGTGAGCAGCATGCAGTCTTTTAAAGCCTGCTGTCTTCATTCAAAGTCTGTGCTTCAGTACTGAGTCTACCTTGACAGAGATGCAATACTTACAAAGCCTTATAATTACTGAAATGTTCAGTGGTTAATTAGGGAAGAAAGATTGTCTAACCAAATGCACTGATTCAGTGCATTTGTCATTAGATAGAGGGCTTTCTGTACCTTTTGCTACAATGTCCCATTTCTCTCTGAATAGTTTTTTTTATTTAAGCCAAGAATTCAAACAGTGAAACAATAATTATGCCAACATATTTATAAAGTGTGTCAAAGTTTCCAAAATCTTTTGTGTTTTTGTGAAATGGGAGAGCTTATTTACAGTACATTTGAACTCTTGTGGTCTCCTAACTACATGTTATCTCTGGAGTTTTGTATTTCTCAGCTTGGTCATTTTCAGGTTTTATGCTTTCCACTAGAAGAATCCCTTTTTCGAGTGTATTGGCTGGTTCTTCTTTCCAAACAACATAGTTTGGAGTGGAGATACTGTGACTACAAATGATAATGCAAGAGCAAAAGAGATGGCTGATGTGTAGGATTATTTGAGATGAGACTGAGTGGAAATATTTTGTATCTGTTGACTTTGAAATGATATTTGTAGTTTATATACTTTGTATCATATTTGTAGTAACTTTGTTGTAAACCAGGTACTTTGTACTCACGTCTCTCTTGCGGCAACATCCATCCATCCATCCATCCATCCATCCATCCATCCATCCATCCATGCGTCCATCCATTATCCATTATCCATACACTGCTTAATTCTCATAAAGGTTGTAGGGGGAGGGCTGGAGTCTATCCCAGCTGACTGAGGGTGAAGGCAAGGGACACCCTGGACAGGTCACCAGTCTATCACAGGGCTACTCACTTCATACCTACAGACAATTTAGAGTTAACAATTAGTCTCAGCATGTTTTTGGACTATGGGAGGAAGCTGGAGAAAGCCCACGCATCCACAGAGAGAGCATGCAAACTCCACACGAAAAGATCCCAAGAAGGCCGGGACACGAAATGGGGATCTTCTGTCTGCAAGGTCAATGTGCTAACCATCAAGCCATTGTGCAGCCCCTCTTTCGGCAACATTTGTACTTTTGTTCTATCATGTGCCCCAGCAGTGAAATATGGTGAGCTCTGACAACTTTTCCAAGCTCCATTTTGTTTTCAGTGCTCCAACTGAGTGCCTATCCTTGAGTCACTGACAGCCAGGGTAGCGAAAGTCACTCCAGTAAACAACAAAGCAATCTGTATTGGTTGCCCATGTACTTTTGGTTGAATAATTCATGACTTGGCCTACTGTCAGCTCTGGTTACAGACCAATAAAACTGTATCTTGTGTTGAATGCTGATGCTTTTTTACATGAAAATTACAGTTTTTGTGTTTATTTTTGATACAAGTGTCACTCTTCATAAGGTTAAGGATACTTTCATATGAATCTAGGATCTGACGATAAAACCTCTCCATCACCACTCATGTCTATTGCAAGCAGCTTACCTTTGCTACAGATTGGAAGCAATCCAGTCTTGTCCTGCTGTTGAAAACAAAACACAGTTGCACTTATTGGACAAATGTTCTACCTATTACATTTATTCAATATTGTGTTGACATTTACAACCAGAAAATAGCAGACAGCACTTTGCCTCTTTCAAGCAGAATCTGGTTTTCAGTCTTTTCTTCTAAACTTTAATGGTAACATTTATGCCAGGAGGGCTTTCATTGATACATCTTTCCAAAACATTGCGTTGATTATTGACTATTTTCTTTTAACCTTGATGACTGAAGAGGAGGCAGCTGTGTCACTGTCAGTGTCTTGTGCATGCAGGACTGTAACACTGATAATAACACAGTATCATCATTTTTTTTCTGTTTTGTTACCTGACTTTTTCATGTTTCATGTTCTTCTTTAGCAGTGTCCATTTTCTCCTGTCGACTCTGACCTTTACTGTGAGGAGGTCAGGCTCTCTGAACCTTGGGTCGAGAAATGATGCAGTGAGCAGTGGTAGCGGAGGGTCCAGCTCCCAGCTTGAAATGACATACATGGGCATGTTGCATCTTCTGGGCATGAAGGCTCAATACAGGGTCATGTTTGATGCCTGTATTTTTGTTTTTAGTTGAATCTCACTAACAACAGAAAGCACAGGGCCAAGATGAACCACTTAAACTGATTTAAATATGAGTGTGAATTGAGTTTCCAAGGTTGTCGCTCTATTGTCACCTTTAGAATGGAAAGATAACACTGTAAGCATTGCAGTCATGGTTTTATTGTTTGCGTAATCCAGTTCATCAATTCCCACTGAAGCTACATTTGTTAATGTATGTTGTTATCTGAAAATTGAAATGATTTTCATAATTTATGGTGGTAAACAGAGCAAGAAGGTTCAGCTGGAGCCTTTCTATGTGGAGTTTGCATGTTTCTTCTGATGTGTAAGATCCCTGCAGTGAGCTAGCTGAGAGATGTTTCTTTTTGAAGTGGTTGGTATAAATCTGTGCTGTGCTATGAGTCAGCAAAGGCTCATTAGAAACATTGAGACAAGAAGAAATGTCTGTGTTTCACTTTTATCATTGCTATTGATTTTCTCTTATCATTCACACAGACTCCTTATTGTTCCTGTGAACATCTCAGCACACAGATACACAGATAAACACGCTGTACCTGCCAAACTCTACTTTCTTTCCAGAATCTTAAGAAACTGTCTGTGCTTTCATTCAGTAATTGATATTTACATAATGTCTGTTGAACGAACTTATGTAACTGTTGCATGCACATCAAACACACGAGGATCGGCAACTCTACAATTGGGGAAAAGCAATTCTAACAAATTCTTCATGGATATTCTTTTTTCAGCTGTAAGCTATTTTATTTTGACCAAAAATATGTCGATTGTGCACATGACAATAGAGCTGCCCTTCCTCCAGACAGTTCTTGTATGCTGGATGGGATCATGCTGATAATTTACTAGTATTCCCAGCAGCCCACAGGGGCCCTCCATGACTCTGAGTTAAACTCATTACAGGCTCCACTGTGCAATGTTATAGCTTCTCAGAGGACTATCGCCTGCTCCAAAATAACCCACTCACTTTTGTTTTGTGGATTGCCATCTTTTAGTGCTTTCCTGATAGGCAGTTTGCAGAACCTTGCATCATCACAAGCCAGATGATAAGCAAATAAAAAATATTTTTTCTTTTTTCTTTATAAATCAAAGGGGAAATGAATATAGATACAGTTATCTCTAATACAGCAAAAAGTAATAGTTACCATTTGATTCCCCAGCTTCTTTAGAGGATGGAATTTAATATTTAGGAAGTAATAAAGATTTAAAAAAGTCCTTCTACTGGACAGCACAGGTTAAATGGTCCCTTTTGAACAACTCTGGATCTATTTAGGTATTCACCTGCAGTCTCGAGTATGCTACATTACAAAGGTGGCCAATTGTCAAGACTTAAATCCAAAGGCAGAGTGAAAATACACTTACCTGCAACCAACCAAATGCAATCACAGACCCCTTCACTCTCTGTTTGTATGTTGCTTGTTGGTGAGGCAGTGCATAGTGTCTACAAATTATTGAGCTGTTCTTTCTGTAGTCAAGAAGTCTGTTTGCAGGCAGATAATAGTATAAATGGCAGTATGGACAATTTCATTGATTAACTTGAGGGCAACTTAAAGCAAATGTTGAAACAAGGCAGTGAATCACCATCATTTACTATGAGACTGACCTCTCTCAGGAGACTTCCAGGAAAGAGTAGTTTGCTGTAGGGAGAAGTCCTTATTTTTACCCACCCTATGTGACATGTAACATGTAAGTGGGTTCATTGAAGTGTGTGAAAATCATGGTCCCATGTATTTGATGGTGGCAATGTGTTTGTGAAATGTAAGTGAAGACTCAGGTGACAACAAAACATGATTTAAACACAGGGGCCTGGTTTTCTGCTTCTAGCTGACAATGGATAGTGTTTTTTTAAGCCTGACCCTGACAATTGTGCAACCATAGCTACATGTTAATTGTTGCAATGATGAAGCTTCTTTAACCTTCCCTAGCCTTAATGAAGGGGCTGTAGGATGTCCTATTTTAGAGGATGCTGACAAAAAACGAATTTTGTCAGTTAATTGTGAAGACATTATAATCTTAATGCTGACTAAATAAAATGTGTACTGCATGAGCACAATAATATAATTTATGTAACATTGACATAGAAGCTATAGCTGCTTTAGCATAGATGTCCAGGTTGAGTTAAATACAAACTTTCATTCTTTTTATCTTCATGTTTACTCAGCTGGGATGTAAAGACACTAAATGATGTATGGTGATAAGCACATGTGTCACAAAACTCTCTAGATTTTTGATTTGACCATTTAATTAGGGGGAAAAAAGTGATTTATTCCTTGAAAAAAAAAATCGTGTCTGAGTCTGAATTGGGTCTGGTATGTCATTGGCATAAAATGGAGGGTTTATCCAAGTGGCAGCATGTGGTAGCCCACATGAAGGCAACATGAGAAAGATATGCTACAGATAACAATGTGCGTCCTGCCAAGCAAGTGTTAATGAAGTCATGTAGGCATTCATTACAATACTTAGTAGGATTTTAGTACTGCTTCAGATATCAATCTCTGGAATGTACAACATGTGTCTTTGTATACTGCTGTAACTTCCTTTATTTTCATTGTATCAAATGGCCCATAGAGAAATATCCAAGGCTCACTGAATTACTTTCATTTGCATAAAGCTGTTTTGATCAAATGGGTGCACTGCTACTTTGTCCATTGACTTAATGCTTTAAATTGTGCTCTTTTATTCAGGGACTTAGTCGCCAAGGATACATTGAATTTAAATGTAATCTAATCCTGCATTTCTTTTCCTCTGGTCTCTGAAGTGACCTTGTGTTGCCCGTCATCCATCATTCCAAAACTCAGTCATATTGGATAGGCTTCAGTTTGGTCTGAGAGGTGGGATATGGGGGTGATTTCCATTACTGAGTTGAGAAAGTGAAAAACCTCAGACCTCAGACAGTCCTCTTTCTTTCTTCTGTGTACTTGCAAAGTCGCTGCCTCAGTGGATTGCTAGTGTCAGAACTTAAGAGTTTGGATGCTATTTCAGAACAGAATTTAATTAAATAGCTTGAGTGTAGAGTTGGCCTTGGTATTTGCTAAGGGCTGAAATATTGCATATAACTTGATCATGCAGGGTCCAGGTAGATGTTTGTGTGTCTGAGCTATTGAACAGCTTCAATGAGGCTGGCTATTAGAAGTTTCTGAGCACTGAACATTGCTGTTAGTGTTGAAAATTGATAAAGATACTCCTCCCCCTACCTATTTATGAAGTAAAATCCCATTTCCTTGTGCAGATTTCATTTTAGGTTTCTATATACATGCAATTTGCCTTGAAAAGTACAGTCAAATTTTGCCTAGATTTCGCTTTGCCTGAAGCTTCCTATCATTTTATTTGTAAACTTGGTGGATATGAAGCATTTACCATCTTAGATGCCATTTTTTAATACTCAGATGCCCTGTGGAAATGTATTTCAGTGCAATGTTTCAGTGCAGTCCAGTGATGCATTTATCTAACAAGCATGTGGCCGGTAATTGGTTGCACTCTAAGTCTTCTCCTAGTAGAACAACTGTAGCAATTCATAGCTTGGGTCTTGAAGCCGTTAAAGGGTCAGGGCCACAGCAGGGATTGGACATCACCTGCATTGTCAGATGTGGTAAAATGCCGTGCTGGGAACAAAGACAAATAAAAGAGCTTCTTTGCCCTTTGATGCCACCACTGAAGTCGAGGACCCCTGATAAGGGGCACACAGCAGCGTGAACGCATTGATCACGTTGCTCACGGAGACACTCTCACCTTCTGCAGTTGTTTCACCCAGGCACATGTCAGGTTTGAATTTGTGGGAATATTGTTATTTTGCACATGTTCATGTACAGATCAGGGCAAGTTTGTGCATTTATGTGTTTATGAGCAAGCCTTTTAGGGATTTAGCTTTGATTGACTTTACGATCCAGAATTTTAAATGACTCGTGCCTGAAAGTGTTCCACTGGACTTAACTTTATCCAATATGATTTTAGTGAATTGATATTGCCATGTCTGTCAGGACATTTTTCTCATTCAGTAAATTCCCTTGTATCTAAATTGTGTCAGATCATTGCATTTTTTGCAAAACAAAATTGAGCAGTTATCTTTCCTTGAGTTGCACACTCACTGATTCAAGATGGATTTCTAGAATTGTAGCTAAAATTTAATAATTTATTAAATTATGATTGCATCCAATATAGCTGTTGATGTTTTAAGCATTAGGTTATTGATATACTGCTATATTATATACTGCTATATGTGTCTACATTGTGATCTTGAGTATCTTTTTATATCACAGAGAAACTTCAAAGAATTCTGCTGCACACAGTATGACTGCATTGAGGTTCAAGTGAATCCTTTATGAGAGCTTGTTACTGCAGCTGTCCACAGCGCTCCACATCTCAGCACCATGGACAGCAGCAGCAGACTCCAGACACAATACAGTTCTTTGTCTTTAGAGGTCCAGTGTTGCTGGGAGACAGCAGCATCTTTGATTTTACCAGTGCTGTATCAGATGGCTTCTTGTCAAACACGACGATCAAAATCTTTAAGTAGAGCTCTGGATGAATTTTAAATTGCTTGTAATTTGTTTTTATTTTGCATTCACATCTCCTGAACACAGGATTATACCAGGCGTAAACTAACCGTGACGTCACCCGTTGGTTTCAACGCCGAGAAAATGAAGTCCGGATTTTGCTACTTCCTGGTCGCCGTTTTGGATTTTTTGGAGCCAGTGACGTAAAAAGCGTCATCAAACAGACTGGACCGAGAGCAACTAGGGGCAGGATTGGCTGAGGACTCTCTTATCCCGCCCACGTTTTACCGCAGAGGCTTCTGTTGCTGTCTATCAAGTATAGCCACACCCCCTGGCTCCGCCAACTTTAACGATTTATTTAAAATTCAGTATTGATTTATTTTAAGATCGGCCACCTGATCTCTCATTTTGACCATGAAAACTAACAGGAAAAAATCCTGAGCTGTAGAAAATCAGTCTATCAAATTTTATTTTTTCCAAAAATGAATTGGGGTCTATGGAGAAAAAGCTTTTTGGAGCCAACCCTAGCGGATGGCGCGATATTGCAAGTTTTTGACACTTCCGGGTTGGCTTCAATTCTGGAGCCAGATGCTACGTCCACTATATATACAGTCTATGGATTATATTGATTACTAATGATGCCTTTCCATTTTAGTGTTTATTTCTAATGGTCTTATCATTTTAATAATTGCATGATTCTTTGCCCACATGACAATATATACCTTGAAAGAGTTAGTGGGTTCCATTCTCCTTCTGAAATGACTCTTCTTTAACGTAACTGCAGCAGTGGAGATGTGAGAGTGATGGCCGTCTTATGTTCATCTGAAGAGTGTATCTGCTGTCTACTACAGCAGTCTAAGTTGTCCAAATCAAGGACATCTTCTTTATTATAGATTCCCCCTCAGTCTTTTCTGTTAGGAAACAATCACTGGGATGCCAGTATGTAGAGGATGAACTTTGAGTTCGACAGCGTTGTCTGCCGCCTCGTCCACGCTCCGCATGGGGTTTTGCAACGCCAGATCGATCAACAAGAAAACGTTTGTCTTCAACGATATCGTCTTCTACCACAATCTAGATTTCCTCTTCCTCGTGGAAACGTGGCTGCCACCAGATGATGTCAGTCTGTTCTCGGAGCTCCTCCCCTCCGGCTACCGGTTCCTAAACTTCCCGAGGCAAAAGGGGAGGGCTGGGGGGATAGCCACCACATACAAGCAGTCCTTGAAGTGCCGCCAACTGTCCACCAGGGGGTACTCCAGTTTTGAGCTCCAAGTATTTGTACTGAGTCTGCCCTGTCCCATTCTGTGTGCCGTCATCTGTTGGCCGCCTAAACTAAAAAAAGGATTTCCTGTTTCCAAGTTTCTAGCGGAGTTTTTCAAAGTTTGATAACATTTTAATCTGTGGGGACTTTAACATCCACGTTTGCTGCCCCTCAGATGAATTGGCCAATAACTTTAAATCTCTCTTAGACTCTCTGGATCTCACACAGTCTGTCTCATGTCCCACTCATAGGTTAGGTCATACATTAGACTTAATCATTTTTTGTGGGATCAGTGTCAATCTGTGAGTTGTCAGCTCTTCCCATCACTGATCACTCTCTTATACAGTTTGGCATCTGTGCTGTTCCACCTGCGTCTACGCCTACTGCCCTCAACGTCACCGCATCTTTACCTCATCTGTAGTAAAGGATATTTTGGCTGCCTTTTCTGCATCTGACCTTTTCTCTGCTCCTGAACTGACATCTCCTTTATGCCCAGACCATTTCCTTTCCGCCTTCCACTCCACCTGCTCCCAGATCCTGGACTCTGTAGCACCTTTTAAAGCTCTGTCTACTAGAACTACTTCTATCCCATGGCTCAATGACACAACTCGAGCCCTTAAGCGTCAGTGTAGACAAGCGGAGCGTTAATGGAAGGACAGGTTACAGGTGTCACTGGACATTTTTAGAGACAGCCTTGCCACTTTTCAGAGAGCAGTAGGGGATGCTAAAGGGCAGTACCTTTCCAACCTCATCAGCAATAATAGCCACCGCCCTGGAGTACTGTTCAAAACCATAACCTCTGTAATCAATCCTATGTCTGTTGTTCTGAACGATGTTTCTGTACAAACCCACAATGCTTTTTTTTCCTCTTTATTCCCCTTGTCTGCATTATCTTTCTAGCTGGCCACTGTATCCAATGACAGCATCGAAAAGATCAATGCATTTTTATCTTTGCAGTGAGAAATATTAAATGTGAATCACTGCCAGTGACCTTCACCGGCTAAAAAACCAGCAATGCTTTTAAACAATACTTTTTGGACAAAGTTTTGTCTATTAGGAAAGCTATCACACGTGTTCCTACAGCTTTTACATCCACTCCTGCTGCACAATGTGTGTTTGAGAATTTTGAACCTGTCACTCTTGTGGACCTCAAAAAAGCTGTCCAGGAGTTGAAGTCTACTACCTGTGTGCTAGACGCTGTCCCTGCTCAGATTATGAAGGAGGCCGTTGACATCTTAGGCCCATGCATCGTTTCCTTCATAAACAGCTGTTTTAGTTTGGGCACTGTGCCAGCTGCTCTCAAGCACGCCATTGTTAAACCGCTGCTTAAAAAACCCAGTCTGGATCCCTCCCTTTTGTCTAATTTCCGTCCTGTTTCTCACTTGCCTTTTTGTCCAAACTAATGGAGAAGCTTGTTTTTTCACAGCTTCTGTCTCACCTTAATTCTAATGGTATTGTGGACAAATTTCAATCAGGCTTCAGGTCGAGACATAGCACCGAGTCTGCACTGTTGAGGGTCCACAATGACATCTTGGCAACAAAAGTTCTGTCGTCTTGGTGTTGCTAGATCTAACCGCTGCCTTTGATACTGTGGATCATACCATCCTCATTTCCCGACTTCAGCACACTGTAGGCCTACAGGGTTCAGTTCTCAGCTGGTTCTCCTCATATCTCTCAAACAGGTCCTTTGCAGTACATATAAATGATTTTGCTTCTTCTGTTGCTCCTCTCTCGTCTGGAGTGCCTCAAGGCTCCATTCTTGGTCCCATTTTGTTTTCACTGTATATGTTGCCACTTGGTCAACTCATCTCCAGACACAACATCCAATTTTATTTCTACGCTGATGATCTCCAAATCTATCTTCCGGTTATCCATAATGATCACTCTGCGATAGACCCTCTCAATAACTGTCTCCACTCTGTCAAACAGTGGTTGTCCCAGAACTTCCTCCATTTGAATGAGGAAAAGACTGATTACATTCTCTTCAGTCCTGACCCAACCCGTAGTTCCCCTGATTTTGGTTCATCCACACCACAATTTGCTTCTGCTGTGAGGAATCTGGGTGTAATTTTTGATGAGGGACTTAACTTTGAGAAGCAGATCAGTTCAGTTGTAAGGGCGAGCTTTTTCCAACTAAGGCTCCTGAGCAGAGTTAAGCCTTTCCTGTCCCGGGCAGATTTGGAAAAGGCTGCTCACGCTTTCATCAGCTCAACACTTGATTATTGTAATGCCCTTTACACTGGACTTAATCACTCACTCCTCCATAAACTTCAGTTGGTTCAAAACGCAACAGCACGTCTCATCTCCAACTCTTCAAAATACTTGCACATCACTCCGGTCCTTCAAGCGCTCCACTGGCTTCCGGTGCACTTTAGAGTCCAGTACAAGGCCCTGTTGTTCGTGTTTATGGCCATAAACGGGCGTGCCCCCGCCTACATCTCAGAGCTGTTGGCAATTTACCAACCTGCCAGGACTCTACTCTCATCTAGCCACACCTCCTTGGTTGTTCCCAGGGCAAGATATAGAAAGTTTGGTGACCGCTCTTTTGCCGTTCTTGGCCCTAAGCTCTGGAATTCTCTTCCATCGCACTTACAGTCCATTTCTGAACTAAGTGTTTTTAAATATCATCTGAAAACGCACTAGTTCCATGCAGCATTTCCTAATTAAGTGTTACATCCACAGATGCCAAGAAGAAAGGGAAAAAAACCAAACCTCTTGTCTGATGGATGCGTTGCTTTACGATGCTAATTTTTATTGTTCAAAACCACTTACTGTTTAACTGTAATTAATGCTAATTATATCTGATTTTAATTTGTGGATGCCGCCTAAAGTGTAAGAACTTTTAATCTAATGACAGATGCCAAGAAGAAGGGGAAACTCCACACAGCGCCTGCAGGTCGTGTCAGAGCTGCAGACAGTGAACAGACCCCAAGGTCTGATAAAGGATTATTTCTGATGCAGCTGCATGATTAGAAATCTCTCCCTGCCTCTTCTTGGTCCTTGTCCTACCCTCTCATGTGGATAAATCAAAGTCAGATTCTGAGTATCTGTTGCTTCTCTGGCTGCAAAGTCATTAATCCAAGGATGTTGCCCATGGGCAGGCTTCTCTACTTGTTACATGAAAAATAATCTTAGGCTACGTTCAGACTGCAGGCTAAAGTGACCCAAATCCAATTTTTTTGCCCCTATGCGACCTCTATCTGATCTTTTCATGACAGTCTGAATGACACAGATCCGATTTTTTCAAATGCGACCCAGGCCACTTGGATATGTGGTCCTAATTGTGATTGTGATACGTATCGGATCTTTTGCCATGCGACTTCAGTCTGAACGGCCAGGTCACATTTATCCGACCCATACGTCATTGGTACACGACAAACGTCACTATTCTGCGTTGAAGCAAAACAATGTGTCTTGCCGTGAGAGTGTTAAAAAGAGGCGCTCACATATGTACGTAAAGGTCGCCCTTGTCATTCGAAAATTCTGAATGAAGTCCGCATCTGTGAAGCCTCTCACATCACTATCCCACCACTTCTGGCTGCGACTCCGCACCCACACAGTTCTCTTGACAGACGTTGCTGCCACTACCCCACAAAACATCAGGGCCAAAATCCTGCCTCTCTTCCTTCTTGACCTTCTCCTTAAAACGATTAAGTTATACATATGCTGGCTCCGGCTGGACAACAACTTTAAAATGGCCAGACATGCTCTACTGTTAGCGTCCATGTTTACTTCCGTAAACACTGAACACGCTCTTTGCGTGTCCTTGTTGTGTCCTCTTCTGCGCATGTGGGACACTTTTGGGTCGTGTGAGGTTCACACAGGATTTAATTGGAAATGAGAACGAACTCGCAAAAAAATCGGATTTCACAAAAAAATAGGAATTGAGCATTAAGCCCTGCAGTCTGAACGTAGCCTTAGTTTCTCACTCTCATTCCACTGCCTGCATCTCTCTTTTATTTGTTCTAATGGGCTTCTGGTTTTCACCCCTGTGGATGAGTTATGTCTCCTGCTGGGGGGGTTTTCACTGGGATTGTGTGTGTAGTGGTGCTGTAAATTGCTACGTCGTGCCCTCACTCCACATTGCTCGAAGGGCACATTCACAGAATCTCCTGCTCTCCACTCCAACATGCTACTAATGACTGTACTGGGGGTATATAAAGACAGATAGAGTAGAAATTAAGACAACTGGGTCCTGTCATGCCTAATCATGCCACATCCACACTCCTGTCGCCAGTTTCAGACACGCACCCTCTTTCTTTTCCTTCCCCTCTCTCACTTTTCTCTCTGTGTGTCCTTTTTTCATGACTCCCCCACATGCCTCTGTTATCATGGCCTGGAGAGGAGTTGTGAAATTCATGACATTCAGATCTAGGGGGGCTTGGTGACGGAGGACAAGAATAGTCTCCCGAGTTTCTGCTGGAATCTGTCTGTCTTTGTTGAGGAAGTTATACAACGTCAGTGCCCTCGATAATCTCGCTCTTGCAATTTGTGGTAGAGAGAGAGAATCTCATTTGTTGCATTTGGTTACGGAACAGTGGCTGCCTCTCTGCTCAGCAGCCTTACAGCAGCACTGACCAGGAGTGCATGCTCAACCTGAAATGGAATAATCTACGATGTGATGTAGATAAAATGTTAATGCTTTGTTTGTGAGCCAGCGTGCACCCTGCTCTTTTTTCCCTGCTGTGAAACTCATCATTGGCAGTAGACTGTTGCTTAAAAGGCAGTGGAGTCTATCTGCTTAAAATTCGAGGTTGCCTGTGTCAAACAGAGTTCTCAAACAACCCCAGAGACACTCAGCAGCTTGAGGATGAAAAGTAGTTCCTCTGACTAACAGCGAGGGGTAGTGTTGCTCTGAGACACCGGCATTAGTTTTTTGCTTTCCTTTGCCTTGGTTTGCTATTCTTACATAAAACCCTGACTTACAGTGTCGATTATTCATCTTCATAGGGAGTAGTGAATATTTTGTACCAGTTGTACTTTAGAAATTTGGAGCTTGCTCTTTAACGGCCTCCAAAATACAACTAATTAAAGTCATTACTTTAAAATTTAATATGTTGCTGAATACTGCTGGTGACTTTGTGATGCTGGCCTTGTAGGGTTGTAAAGACGTGACAATGAAAAAAAGATTAATGGTGCCTTTGGAAGCAAAGCAGAAGCGTTTTTTTTTTTCCTTGTGAAAAGTTTGACAAAAAGTAAATGCAAACATGATTGTGGGCATTTCAGGCCACAGAGGCAGAGTGTGTTGTCCTTGCGATCTTGTCAGGGTGTAGTTGTGCGCACAGCTAGTAAATATTTTATGTGTCTGTGTCCTGCTTTGCTGTTCCCACTGGGGAAGAGCTGTACAGGAACTATGTAATGACTCCTTAACCCTTTAGGCCCACATTATAGAGGTTCTCACTTGGAGTGAAAACTAATGTTTGGACAGCTACTCCATGAAGGACTGTGCTTCTCCTTGGTGTGTCAGCTGCTACATACTGTATATGTTCAATCAAGGCAACAATACTAAGTGTAGTTCAGACATAAATATGTCAGCTGCAACGTGAACCACAAGACAGACTCTATTTGTTGGTTAGCTCAATATTTTTGTCTGAACTGAAGTAGCTCAGTAAATACTGGATGTGTAGCTATGAAATTTAATACAGACGCCCCTAATCCCCAGAGGAAAAATCTGACTATCTTTGGTGATACCCTGACATTTCATCCAACGCCTCAGCTACATTCATCACTCATTCTTTTACACAGAGAAAAATTTGCTCATCTACAGACAAACACTGGTACTCAGTGTATAATAATGACTTGTCTTCTAGCACTGTGATCAGGTCAAACTTTATTTACTTACACTCCCATTCAAAATTTTGGGGTCACTTAGAAATGTCCTTTTTTTTTGAAAGAAAAAGTTTTTTTTCAATGAAGGTAATATTAAATTAATCCAAAATACAGGCTAGACATTATTAATGTGGTAAATGACTATTCTAGCTGGAAATGAATGATTTTAAATATCTACGTAGGGGAACATTTCCAGCAACCATCACTCCTGTGTTCTAATGCTACATTGTGTTAGCTAATGGTGTTGAAAGGCTCACTGATGATTAGAAAACCCTTTTGCAATTATGTTAGCACATGGATAAAAGTGTGAGTTTTCATGGAAAACATGAAATTGCCTGGGTGATAAGCGGCACTAACAAGCTTCTTTACTATGTGTTCTAAATCTGTCTCTTGCTGCAGAGGTGATTTGATAGTTAAGTATTTATCTACCACTGTGACAGTGGTGTTTCAGGATGGACTGAACCCCATCACATAGAGGGCAGCCTCTCATTACGATCCTCCTCCTCCCTTCACCAGTCAAGTCCTCAAAGTCAAGGCTGACCTGCCTCCTGCCTTGTCTCCAGAATGAAACCTGCAGACATAGACTAATTACATCAAACTGCCCTTTCCCTTTCACCTGCCTCACACATATCACTCTGGGTAAATAGCTTTTTTTTTCCTGTTCCCACATCCTCACGAAGGACATCTTTTGAGGGACACAAGGGAAAAGCATTAGTGAAAAGAGCTCTTGAAACTACATTACAGTAGCGACAATAACAAGTTCGTCAGCAGAAGTCTGGCTCAGGTGAATTATTCTGTTAGAGACATGACATGTCAATGTCCTCATCAGCAGGAAAACCAGGGAAGGCTGACTGTAGAAGAGTAACAGCCGTTTTTGACCACTTCACTTTATAAACGCTCTTGAGAAAGCAAATTTTTACTTTTGGATGATAAAACACTTTCAGATCAAATACAAGCCAAAAAACAGCTAATGTTTTTATGTAATTGGTGACTTATGCTAAGGCTCCCATTTTAAAGAATGCAACCAGAAGAGACTGAACCACCTCTGCTTAAAAGAGATTCTGACCAGCTACTGCATTCAGAGTCAAATATCTTTGACAGTAGCCCTGAGATCATGACCCAGATCTATCAGATATATTCCTCCGTTGTAAGTTTCTATACAATGCAGCCATGCTTTCCTTCAATACATTTTTTGATCCAAAACTGTCCTAAAAATCAGCAGTTTATGTTCATTTTTACAACGCATGATGGACCATTTTTAATGACCAGCAGAATAGTCAGATGACACGCTTTAAGTCCAGAACTGTCAGTATCAATATCAGTCAATAATGGAGCTAAAGGACCTTGCTAGGGACACTGTGGATAAACATGGCACATTCCTTTGTCCTCTCCTCTAAGCTTTTGATTTGATTTATAGCCCACATCTGGCCAGAGTCCAGTCAACCTAATAGAATCACAAAAGGTTGACTAGGGGGCCATTGGACACCCCGACATTAGGTCTGATGCATGAGGAGGGGACAAGAGGACAATCAATGCACTTGAACCTGACAGACCAGGGCAGGGCACATAGTCCTATCACTGTCAAAAAATCACTCAGATACACAGTATATAAGACAGCCAATGGAGAAGGCAGCCAGAGGCAGAAGGAGGACAAGAAAGAAGGAAGAGGGGTGGACAGAGAGACAGAAAGAGAGGTGAATTTGAGGGGAAAGAAAATGAGAGGAGACAAGAAGGAAGAGATATCAGACAAGATGTACGTCTCTTGTTTGACTCTAAGCAGACATGTGCTCTGCCAGCAGATTGACAAAGATATCATTTTCCACACACCCTGATGTCAGAATCATTTCTCTTTCTGATTTATTCAATCAGACTAAGTTCAGTTATATTGATTTTAGTAGTAAAATAAGACCTATTCTGTCTTCATCAAGAAATCTGATCACAAATTGCCTTGCCTTAATATGGCAAGACTTGCTTCCATCAAATCTTGATTTGTCATCATGGAAGTAATTGGCAGGTAATCTATAAAGAATATAGTCATCCGTTGCAGCTGAAATACAGTCGTCTACAAAGTTCTACAGCAAAAATTACGTCTAGTGTCTCTCTAACCTAGAAATGTCTTTTTATCTACATTATATCTGTCCCCATGAACAATCATTCATGGGCAAAGAGTGCTTGTGAGGTGAGCAGCAGGAGGAAAGATGCCTTTGTGGGACATTGGTAGGAAATGTACGTATATTTGCTTTCTTAATGGAGGAAATGAGAAAGAAAACAGTCAGACTGAGTCCAAGAAATCATCCTATTTGTTTCCAGGACAACCGTACAACAAGACAACCGAATGCACCTTTCTCTTAATCTGGCAGAAATAGGAGCTACTTAGTCAGAGAGCAGAGAGGAGGGAGGGCAGGGATGTGTACACACATAAAATACTCTCAGACAAAAACACACACACTTGATGAGGGTTGAGACAAGGAGGGAGGAGAGAAAAGAAAGAGTTAGAGGTGTTGAGAGGGAGGAGAGACACATAGAGAAACAAACAGAAGTAGAAAAACGAAGCGGTATGACTGTCCCACTGTAGTCCTGTGCTGTAAACTCATATCCTGCACACCCCTGGGAAGTCTCATCAGCTGTGCAGCAGGATGCCACAGAGGAAAAGGAGTTTCACATTTGGAGCTTATGGAGGGTAAGATAACAGAGCATGAATTTGTCTGAATGTCAGTCGATTTGGGGTTTTGCCAGTCCTATGTACTGCAATGAAACCATGATACAGTGGTGTACCTGTTGCATCATGCTGCTTACCCCGGAGTAGCGAGAGAGAGTTGGGAGCTCTGGGAGATGTGCTGCACTTGCTCAACAACTGCAGAGTGAGATAACAAGATGATTGAGTGTCAGTACTGTGTCCTCCTAATTTACAGCTTTAACCGTTAATAGTGAGAAGCTGCAGAGATGCTGAAATAATAAGATCGGTTTATTAAGCCACAGAGGGAGGGAGTGGTTAAATAGATTGCTAGTGTGCATGTGATTATCTCATCAGGATGACGGTTGATGTCTCGGTCACAGGGACCTATTACAGCATGTGTGGGTTTTTTTTTTAAATTATTTTTTATTTTTTAAGATTGCATTGGCGTTGCAGATCAGACAGTGCAGCCAACTTAACAGTGTCCTAAATGTATTATAGTGAATTACAGCAGTGCACTCAGAGTCCATTGGCAATAAACAAAGTTATCTAAAAATGATGAAGACATGAGAAGATTTTTCATTAAAATGTGCCTTTTTTTCTTGGAGGAAAACAAACACATTGGAAACAAAGCACTGATCATTTGTCATAATGGCACATCATTAAATGTTGGTAATATTCAGCTTTTTTGAAGGATTCAGTGGTTTGATGCATCTTCACTTTGGTGACACTGAATAGCTTAAATACCTCATCAGCATAAGTGAAAAGATAGTGAAAAGAGGAAATGGCCTCAACTTGGTGCTTGCACAGCGACAGTGTTTTTTGTATGTGACTGATGCTTTTCTACCAGTCAGAATGTGAATCTCTGAGATATTTGTTCTCTGGTTTATGAGCAATGAGCTGCTCAGCCACACAGAGCATTAGCATTCATGAGGCAGTGAAATTACTGTTACTATTGTGTTTTTCTGCTCATGAGCTCTGCCAAGTCTGCCTAGAAAACATTCTTGAGGGTCAATTTGACAACTGTAGAACTAGTCATGTTGAAAGCTGGCCTGAGTGCACAGACAGACAAGTATTTGTATAACACACACACAACAGACACAAGATTTTGAGAACAGCAACAATCACTTTGATTTGAAGTAAGATTTAAGGAATAGTATAAATAAAAATGTAGTTGTATTCTGAAAACTGCACTCAAACACACTCGACTCTGTATTTTTCTGAATATTTGCATAAACCTACTAGAGAGTGGTATTTTCTTGTCACAACGCTCAGATGTACTGTTTGTGTACATGTAACTGTTATTGTGTAAATATGTAAATGTTTGAATAGAGGGTTTGGTGGTTAGCACTGTTATCTTGTAGCTAGAAGGTCCCTGATTCACATCCTGGCTTGGACCTGTGCATGTGTGGGTTTCCTCCGGGTACTCCAACTTTGTCCCAAAATCCAAAAACACACTCATGTTAATTGATAACTCTAAATTGTCCGTCGGTGTGAATGCAAGTGTGATTGTCTTTTTATGTAGCCTTGCAATAGACTGGTGACCTGTCCAGGGTGTCTCCTGCCTTCACCCTAAGTCAGCTGGGATAGACTCCAGCCCCCTGCGACCTAATGAGGATTCAGCGGTGTATAGAGAATGGATGGATGGATGGATGTTTGAATGAAAGGCTCGGTGGTTAGCACCGCTGCTTTGCTGCTAGAAGATTTCCGGTTCGCGTTCCAGCCTGGGCCAGTGCATGCGTGGGTTTTCTCCGGGTACCCCGGCTTCCTCCCACGGTCTAAAAACATGCAGAGATTAATTGATAACTCTAAATTGTCCGTAGGTGTGAATGCAAGTGTGATTGTTTGTCTCTATGTGTAGCCTGTGATAGACTGGTGACCTGTCCAAGGTGTTCCCTGTCTTCTCCCTGAGTCAGCTGGATTAACTCCAGCCCCCTGCAACCCTTATGAGGATTAAGCCGGTGTAGAGATAATGGATGGATGTTTGAACGGTTGAACCATTTGAGGATTTTCAGTTTCTCCTCACCAATAAATGTAGTCTTGAGTTGGCATTGGACAATGATGAACCATTATGAGCTATGAGATGTCAGATGTAGGTGACTGTGGTGAATTAGAAGTGCCTTTTTCTCATGAAAAGCCTTGTGGAATACACATCACTGATACACACATGAGCTTATAATTAAGGGGCAACAAGAGCCCTTGAGACTGTGCTAACTGCAATCTTCTTTTTTTTTTTTTTGTCCTGCCAGGAGTCCTTAATTTGATGGGGAATTCTTAAACTGCAACAGAAATTCCAAGTGACTTGACTATTTTTTTCTTTTTTTCCATCAGTACTGTTTGCTTCTTAAGAATTCTACTCCTATGTCATGCATGGATTCCCTCGTGCCAACAAAATCTTTGAGGGACAGTCCCCTCCTGTGCCACAAAAACAGCTCAGACTCATCGAGGCCTGGACTCCCCAAGACCTCTGAAGGTGTGCTGTGAGGTGGGACCTCCATGGATCAGACTTGTTTTTTCAGCACATCCCACAGATACTTGACCAGATTGAGGTCTGGGGACACCTTGTTGTGTCTATGTCATGTTCACCAAACCATTCCTGAATAATGTCTGCAGTGTGGCAGGGAGCAAAATCATGCTGAATGGGCCATTGTCATGAAGAGGTGAATATGGTCTGCAGCAATGTGGAGGTAATCTCCTGCTTTGTGCCAAAGAAACCTTCACATGAATGCCAGGACCCAAGATTCCCTGGATAAACATTGCCAGGAGCATTACACTGCCTCCACCTACTTGCCTTCTTCCCATAGTGCATCCTGCTGCCATCTCTTCCCCAGATAAACAACAAGCTGTTCACACCATGTAAAAGGAAAACATGATTCATCAGACCAGGCCACCTTCTTTTATTGCTCTGTGGTCCAGCTGCTACATTGTCCCCATTGTTGGAGCTTGTGGTAGTGGACAGGTATCAGCATGGGCACTCTGAGCTGCATTGTAGGTTCATACACCTTTCTATCACTGCCGACATCAGGCTTTTCAGGAATTTGTGCTGCAGTAATGCAGATATACTACTATAATATAGATAATAGACTAGACACTACCATTCAAAAGGTTGGGGTCACTCAGACAATTTTGATGTTTTCCATGAAAACTTACACTTTTATGCTGACATAATTGCACAAAGGTTTTCTAATAACCAATTAGCCTTTCAACACATTAGCTAACACAATGTAGCATTAGAACACAGGAGTGATGGTTGCTGGAAATGTTCCTCTGTACCCCTATGGAGATATTAAAAATCAGCCGTTTCCAGCTAGAATAGTCATTTAGCACATTAACAATGTCAAGATTGTGTTTCTGATTAATTTAATTATATCTTCATTGAAAAAACAGTTTTTCTTTCAAAAATACTCACATTTTTAAGTGACAGTAAACTTTTGAACATTCGTGTAGGTAATAGATATACCTTCCTTGAACCACTTTTGGTTGGTGATCATTTACATCACCATTTGCAGTTTAGTCGTTGTCAACTCAAGTTATTTGGGGTAGTAACCTCTCTCTTCATGTAACCCTGCATGAAAATGGTTTCAGTGGTATCAGATTAGAACCCTGCACTCAGATATCTTTAACGTTTGATTTCAGATGTCAAAATCTGTAGCTTGAAATAAGAGTTGTAATATTATGAGGCAATTACTAAATTAGTGATTTTTTTTTAGTCTGTCCTGTTAAACAAACAGATATACTGTAGATGTTCCATATTTGTTTACCATGCCCCAAATTCTTCAGATCGTCTATAATCCAATCTGACAACCCTCTAATCTCATACCTTGCTCCTATAATATCTAAATTAGATTTCCTTATGATCAGCGGCCAGCTGTCTAAGATGAATTGTTTGGTTCAAGAATAGGAATTTGCTTTTCTTTTTTGTTTTATTCCAATGTGTCTTACAGAATTGATTTGTTTGCAGTTGTCAAGAAAATTTGCCTCTGTTGTTAAAGGCTTGTTGCTACAAAAAAAAACATGATTCTCTCTGGGGAAATTAATGCTTACTGAACAAGAAGGAAAGGATTCTCAGACTGAAATAGATACTGAGACTTCGACCCTCACATTACCATTTTACATTTGTTTTAGGACCTGTCCTTGAAGAAATCATTTTGTGGCAGCCCAATTTCCACGTACAGTTTAGTGGTAATTGCTGTTAGTACATAATAACATGGCTGTTTGTACAAAATGCTTGTAAATTGCCACAAACAAAAATGAATGACTGAGTTCATAACAACTTGAAATTGTGTGCTATTTGAGCATCAATTTTATGGTCTGATGTGCTAATCGCCTGTTTGACAACCACTGCTTTTGTGGTTTGCAAATTCAAAGCAGGTGGGAAAGATTATTTGAAAACAATAGATTATCGATTACAGTGTGTTTGTTGAGCTGTCTTAATTACCGATTCACTAAACCTCCCACTAATGGTTAACCAATACACAAACAGGTGAGTGACTTTGCTAAATTTGATGTTGTGATACTAAACTGAAGATTCAGAAAAGCTTGTCGATGATGCTCGTGTGTTCACAGCCTTAAAATTACAGCTGGCTGGTTTCCTGCTGGTGAGTAAAGTCAGCTTTCAGCCTGAAGACAAGTGGCAACTGCTCAGCCAAGAGAAAGATTATAGGATTGTGTGCATATCCCACTGCTCTGTTACACTTCCCTTGCAGGTATTATACCTACCTGATGATGTTGTTTGAGAGGAGGATGCTTTAACTGTGCAGCCAGTGCATCTTTTGTTCATGCATTTTGGCTGCGTTTCAACTGTAATGCAGGAAGGAATATTTATGATTTTCACAATCCT
This sequence comes from Acanthochromis polyacanthus, assembly GCF_021347895.1. Taxonomy (NCBI): domain Eukaryota; kingdom Metazoa; phylum Chordata; class Actinopteri; family Pomacentridae; genus Acanthochromis; species Acanthochromis polyacanthus. The sequence goes on along the minus strand of NC_067117.1, from coordinate 35,705,446 downwards.
GCTTCATCCAATGGAGAGATTTTATCTTCCAGCTTTAACACACTGAAAACCTGGCTTCAAAATTTGAGCATTTCTTGAACATTAATGTTGAAAATTCCTGACTATATAAGTAACATTCAAGTCACAAAAACATTTTGGGGTTTGATAGAGTTAAATTCTCACAGAGAACACAAATGAATTGATTCACATTGCTAAATCAAGATTGGTGACATCCATCCATCCGTTCTCTATACACCGCTTTATCCTCACCAGAGTTGCGGGGTGCTGGAGTCTATCCCAGCTGACTCAGGCAAAGGCAGGGGACACCCTGGACAGGTCGCCAGTCTGTTGCAGGGCTACATATACAGACAAACAATCACACTCACACTCACACCTACGGGCAATCCAGAGCAATCAATTAACCTCAGCATATTTTTGGACTGTGGGAGGAAGCCGGAATACCCAGAGAAAACCCACGCATGCACAGGGAGAACATGCAAACTCCATGCAGAAAGATTCCAGGCCCAGGCCGGGATTTGAACCGGGGATCTTCTTGCTGCAAGGCAAAAGTGCTAACCACTATAACACTGTGCAGCCCCGATTGGTGACATGAAGTAGCATATTTCCTCAGTGACGTCTGTGGCCTCTATTTACCTCAACTGTAGGAGGTGAAAGACTTTTGTCTGCACCAGGCATGGATTGGAATTCAGTCTTGATTACAAATTTCTTCAACATATTTTCTTATGTTTTATTATGAAGCCAGATTTTCATCTGCTTCTGTTTGCCCTGTTACTGCATGACATAGTTAATATAAACATATTCATTCCTGTAATTACAAGTTCTCTTGCATCTCAGTGGATCGAAACCCTTCATTTCTAAACAGGGTATTAATTGTGAACTATATGCAGACATACCAAATGCAACATCAGCTGGATGGGATTGGAAGATGGCAAGGCAAAGCTAATGCTTTAGATGAGTAATCCAAAAATAGAATGGCTGTATTGGTGAATTCATTAAATTAAAGCTGTAGAAATGTATATTGTATTTAATTGATAGCGCATTTTATGACGAGCACCAGAAGGCTAACTATCTTCATATTTTTCCCCAGAGTGCATTTGGGCTCAGGCTATTTGTTTGTGTTGACTCTGGATGTTACTGTTTAACCCTTAATTAAGACCATGCATGCCAGAAAATGTTTTCTACATCAGCTGCAGAACTTGGTTCAGTTATTACAGTTTAATGAGACTGAAGACTGCAGTTCATTTGTGCTAAATACTGTAGCGATTCGAGAATACAATCACTTGGACTATGGACAGTTCATGTTGTCACGCAGAGAGCATTGTAGGGGTTTACCTAGCACAGGGCCACTATGACAGAGAGTTCTGTGGTGATTGTTGATTTCCAATGGCTTGTATATTAACCAAAGTTAACCCAGTCAAGGATTCCATGACCCAGTGGGTTTAGTTCTACCTACCACAATTTTGCTGCACATGTTGTTAGTCTTAAAAATTGCATTAGTAGGATATACAGTAGAAAAATTACTTCACCTCAATTGTGTTAACAATTAATCAACTATTTATTAAGACATCCAACTATCAGATTAGAAAATACTTTAAACCCAGTTAATATCAGAGATCTGACTTCTAGCCCTGAGAGCTAGACTCACTTTCTATCTAAGTTCACATCCCTTTTTCTGAGTTGAATTGCTCTCGAACTTTTTATTGTAGTGAAGTCAAACTGCAGGACTTGACTGTTGCATATTTTGCTAGTTGCTTGTCTGTGCTACAAAGTGTTTATGAGAACATAGATTTGAACTTACCTCGCATCCTCATATTGAATTATACGTACAACTGAAATGCCCATTTCCACAATGATTACTCTTGTTTGAATTACTTATGAACTCGTCATTGCATACACATGACAATATACTGATGTATTAATATCTATGCAATGCAAACATTTGCCTGGTTTGCCGCCTCTGCAAATAGGCCGCTGTATGTGAAGACTTAGGCGAATGGAATGATGACATCCCTCTGTGCTAGGCGCTAAACACATATTTTTCTTTTTCATTTCTACACCATGCACAATTTGGTTTTGTCTGATTACAGACAATTTCACACGCACATAAGATATCTCTACTGTCAGCATTTACAGTGAGATACATGTAAAAATATACCAGTTATCAAGGATGTCCTTTATATGTATATAGACATTCTGAACAAAACAAAAAACTACTAAAACAAGATACACAGCCTGTACTAGTATGACTTGCCCTCCCAATGACCAAAATAAGAGCTTAAAAGCAAAGGTACTGAAACTGCTCTGGAAAGAGATCATAGGGTTAAGTGAGTAGCAATTGTTATGTAAATAGGCTACGTGCCTTAGCTTTCTCCAACATGAACTCTGCTTGCCTTAAACCACTGAGAAAAGCACTGAAAACCACAAACACCAGTGATTTAACTGCAGTGAGACAGACATCTCGTGTGAAACAGCCAGGACAAAACTGTTCAAATTTGTCAGAAAACAGTGCATTCATGTAGAATCCCATCACTCATAACCCCCTTCAGACATGAAATACATAGCACTGCTGACTACATCGATATCTTAAAGTGTCAGCCTTCTATCATTCGGACATAGGTCACTTTTGCGTTAATATTCTTCACAGCATCATCCAGGCATACCCAGAAGACTGATGGAGAAAGTAATGACACATGAGCACATTTGATTTGCTGTCTCTTTGATTCTTATTCCCTCCATGACAACTCCTGCTTTTGTGTGAATGCTGTTATAATCCAGTCTATGTATCATATGGAGGTTTACCGTGTTGACCTCTCTCGTCATGTATTCACATGGTTTTGAGAGGATTTAAAACTATGTTGCTTGTATTATCAGGATGATGCCAAGCTGTGTTCTTTTTAGAAACCAGCCAAACACTTTCTTCTCCCCTGAGGGGTTTGCTTTTACGAAAGCTGCATTCAGTTTTGTTCCAAAAGTTTGATGGCTGCTAGAAAATTTAATTAGCGCATGAAATTCTGATTCACTGCCATCTCTGTATATGCACATACTGCATAAACTACTTGGTATATGAGTAGACTGCCAGAAAACAAGTAGAATGTTGACTCAAGTCAATCACTGCTGAGAATATAGCTTGTTACTGTTCTACATTTTAGAAGATTAAACTTAGCAACTTAGCAACCACAACAGCCTTTATTTATCAAGTCAAAGCAGAGGAGGAGGACCAAAGTAGGACAGTTTAATAGGATAAGTGCTCTTGACAATCTTGGGCTGACTAGTAATGTTTGATAAATGGTTGATGCTAGAGGTACGGACCCGTACCCGTAGCATCTGTACTAGAGGTACGGACGTGTTAAGGTCACTGAAGAGCTGGCGATGGTTAACTACTATTTGCTGCACATTACAGGCAGTTTATATGAATGACTTTGACGGCGAACATTGTATAATTTAACTAAAATACACTGTCTCCTCTCACACTTTAGAAAATGTAGTTTTTACGCTTTTAGACGCCGTGTCTAAATTGTTTGAAGTCCAGTTCCTATTAATTAGTTTACCGCGTTCAGTGGTGGAAGCGGCTGACGAACTCCATTGCAAATGTTCCCATTTAATTTCGGACGCTAATTTACAAGATAAAGTTAAGGATGTCGAATATGAAACAAACACTCGTGAATGGTGAGGAGCAGCTCTTTAATTCGGCATGAATTTAAAAAAAAAACCACAAACTCGATTTACTGTGATATTGTGAGATTTGTTTGTGGTGATGTAAATTAGCCATTCAACAGAGTCCGCTAACATTAAAGTGACTGTGACAGGGTCTGTGTTGACAGACGCAGAAAATACGTCAGGGTTTTGTTTAGGTTGTTAATATGTAATAGTCTGTCACTACTTTTGAAGGTAAAAAAATACTTATAGTTTGCTGGCTGTTAGTTCCGCCATTCATTCCGCAGATTCACCTCGAATCACGGAAGCGCCTTCATCAGTGTCGCTGGCTCATTAATATTTATGTCCGTCGGATTACCAGCCAATCACGAAGCGCGTTCATCAGCCGGCTCATTAATATTTATGTCCGGCTCATTAATATTTATGTTAAGGGAAAGTGCCGTATCCGTAGGCCGCAGGCTACGGGTACGGGTCCGTATCTGTAGACACTACCTTGATAAATACACTTTGCTGCATCTTGTATCAATTTCTCATCATTTAACATAATTCATTGAGCTTCCTGCCTGAATGGGCTAATTTTCTTGGCTGTTTGGTTCTGATAGCATAAGGTGCATGCTGGGATTGTAAGTATAAGTTTTAGTCTTTCAGCTGTCAGGAAAATTTATGTGATAACTTATCAAAAGACTGTAGTTAGAAATACAACAAAATGTAGTTTTTTAATGAATTACAGTAAAAATCTGATGTTCTAATTGGAGGTAAATGACCTGACCTGAAGTCATATTGAAATCATTTCTCTAATGGTTTTTGAAAATAATTGAGATGTACCATGTTTTCTGAAATAAATCCAGGGGTCAGTTATTAGCTGGCCCTCTGACACAAACAGAATAAAAGCTGTTCCCTGAATACAGGCAGTTGCTGTTTATATAGTATGGCTGTAAATGTTTCACAATAAAAGCCTTGAAATGAAGGGTTTCTGTAAAGCTGTGATACCATGAGTGCAGATGGTCGACAGTTGTCACTACGGCGATGCTCTGCTTATTGATAGATGAAGAGGTTGCTCTGGGAAATGCAAGCTGTTATGCTAATTCCTTAAATGTGTGAAGTTATACTTGAATAAAAGGGAAATTAAAAGTAAAGGTCACGAATACAAGCCTGCTTCAAAAATATACTGCCCATCCAAAAAATAAAAATAAAGTCACACACTCTAATATTTCATTGGACTGCCTTTTGCACTGAGAACGACACACATTCGCCGTGGCATCGTTTCGATAAGCTTATGCAATGTCACTGCATTTATTTCTGTCCAGAGTTGCATTCATTTTTGACCAAGATCTTATATTGATGATCGGCGAGTCGGACCGCTGCACAAAGTCTTCTCCAGAACATCCCAAAGATTCTCAATGGGGCTGAGGTCTGGACTCTGTGGAGGCCAATCCATGAGTGAAAATGATGTCTCATGCTCTCTGACCTACTCATTGACAATGTGAGCCCGATGAATCCTGGTATCTTCATCTTGGAACATGTCCATGTAATCAGGGAAGAAAAACTGTTGATGGAAAGACCTGTTTTTTTTTTCAGTGTACTTAGGTAGTCAGCTGACCTCATACTTTGGGAACATAGTGTTTCTAAACCTGGACCTGACCAGCTGCAGTAACCCCAGATCAGAACACTGCCTCCACAGGCTTGTACAGTATGCACTAGTCATGAAGAGTGCATCACTTCATCCACCTCGCTTCTTACTGTGATGACCCCATCAGTTTGGAACAGGGTAAATCTGAACTTATCAGACCACATGACTGGCCACATTTCTTCCCCGAAGATGACGATTCACCACTATCATTCCAGGTTTTAAAAATGTGTTGGACGGTTCTTAACAGGATTTTAGCAGTTTCAGAAATTGCCTTAGTTGTTTTCTTTGCTTGATGCAGGCCAATAATTTCACCTTCCTGAAACAGATTATCATCCTTTCTACGACCACAGAATATGTCTTCCTACACAGGCGATTAAGAAATAAGAAGCTCCTCCCTGCATCAGCTAGGGTTAAATCAGTTGCTGCACCTGAAGCATATTAATCACTGCAGTAATTATCTGATGGAAGGCTCTTACCTATTTGCTGTTAAATCCAAGTGGCAACTTTTTTTGGACAGGCAGTGTATTACTCATTTGCAAGTAGATCATCTTCTGCAGTTCAGGCTATCAGAGACCGAGATCACAATTCGAGGAAATACTGTACACAGTAAGTTTAAACTTAGTTATAGTTTTAAATTGCTATACTACCTAAGCCCATTTTGTTTGCTACTTTGTGTCCTTGCTTGAGTAAGCATCATGTGTTTCTACAGTTGACGGAAGTATAGTTGTTTATGTCATGGCCTGTTTTTCACTCCCAACTGTTCCCACCAAAACAGCGAGTTGCCTGTATCAGCAGGAGGAAAATCACCAACCGTATCACTGACTGGCAAACTAATATTTCCATTCTCAACACCCAGCAACAAACACAAGCACAAGAACAGAGCCCTCACCAGCAGCTCACAGAATGTCAGTGTTTGCATGTCAAATACATTTTTACAGTCACATACAAAGTGTAGTTGTATTTAATGACAGAACAAAGTGTTAAAAGTGTGTGCTACAAAAGGTTAATGGAATAACATGTTTGATGCTAGAAGCATGGTGCTGATACTGTTTCAGTTTCTTTCATCATCTCATCCTCTTCTCTAATCTCGTACAATGTTATGAAAACAGACACAAGTAGAGAGGCAGAGCTAGAGCTAGTAACTGACTACTAAACTATAGAGCTGGAGGAAACAGAAGAATATCAGTGTAGAGACAGAAGCATGTACAGATACACAGATAAGACAGCCTAGTTATTACCACGTAGCTCTGTTCTGACACTCAGTGGTTTGGACATGCTACTGGTATTGATGACCAGCACTTTCATGAGCAGTTGAGGACTAAATCCACATTTCTGAGTTGGAAAATTGGCTGTGTTACATTATATACCATCAACAGATCTATGAGTTGCAACAGTAACAGAAGTTAGCAACTCTAGTTATTTTATAATAGAAAATTAAGTGCAGCAATTTCCTACATTTCTGTAAAATCTTGAGGTACTTGTACTAAGCTATAATTTAGTGTTTCCAGGTCTTGATACTTTGTAACTCTGCTACATAATCTGGAGGGAAACATGGCATTGTGCTCCACTACATTTATTTTACAGTAACTTGTGGCTTTTGATTACTGATAGACAAACTCAAAGTTTTTGCAAATTTCTGGACTGACTGACCTTCAGAGTCATGAACTAGTGGGTGAACCCAAGCAGCAGGCAACAGACGGCAGGTAAATTATAGAGAATTTATTAAACAGAAAATAAAACAGGGAAGCACTCTATAAGAGAGCACGGGGAATGAACTGAACGGGAAACTAAACTAAACGAAGGGCGGACCAGACGGCCGAAGTGACAACTAAATAAACTGAACTAACAGGGGAGAGGGGTGACTCACAGAATGTCTGGAGGTTGGGAGACAGGACTGAGGCAGAGTTGAGGGAGTGTGGCGAGGGAGAGAAGCAGGCGGACCAGGAGCAGACGGAGGGGGCTGAGCGGAGGAGGGGTGATGAGCCGACGGAGTTTTCCGGGATGGGAGAGGAAGGCAGAGCAGATGAGGTAATCCAAAGGGAGACAGAGTCGGGGAGCGACATGTGTGAGGCGAGAGCGGCAGGCATGTGAAGGTGTGTAACGTCCAGCGTCGGAGCTGTGCGGAGAGCCGGGGCTTTATCAGGCGGCTGATTGAGGATTCGCGCCGGCTGTGTCTCCAGCACAGCATTGTCATTAATTGATGAGCCAGCGCACAGGAGCGGAGGGGGCGTTGGTAATAATGACTGTAGTTTCTTTTTACCTTAGCTGATTGGTTCTTGCCATAGTATGGATTCTAACAGTTGTCAAATAGGTCTGTGGTCTATTGTGGACCAACCTGACTTCTGCATGACACAACTGATGTCCACCCATGGAAAAGGCAAAAAATTCCACAAATATATTGAGAAGGTACACATGTAAGTGAACATTTCAGGTTGACTACTCATTGAAGCTCATGGAGAGAATGCCAAGAGTGTGCAAGCAGTGATCAAAGCAAGGGTGGCTGTTCTGAAGAATCCAAATATAAACATGTTTGACTTATTCACAATTTTTGTTTACTACATAATTTAATATGTTCATCATAGTTTTGATGCCTTCCAGTGACAATCTACATATAAAATGAAATAGAAAACAACTAAATGAGAAGGTGGTCCAAACTTTGACTGGCCGAATGTATATAGTACAAGCACAGTGTGTTGTTTTAGACTGAAATTAAATTCACTTCACCAACTGGAGTAAGACGCTACTTACACATTAATGCAAATTACCAATCAGTCATATATGATGATTGTCGCAGGAAGCATTTTTAAAGGGAACTTCGGTTTTTTCAACCTGGGTCTGTTTCATATGTTCATTTCATACATGTGAGTGATGGAGAAATGAATTTTCGACATAGCTCCAGTATTTAGCCGGCAGCAGCTTAGCAGCTCAGCTAGCGAAAGGTATGGGGCAAACTTGCGCCGCCCGCCCCCCCCCCCCCCCGCTGTCAACAGTTTTTCTGTTTTTGTTTTGGTGCAGCAAATCAGGTGTATAGCCTAGATTTTATTGTTTTGATTGTGTGTCTTAAGAAGCCATGTGTGACTTACTGGGTTCTACCGGCATTATTCTGGTGGAGATGCTATTATTTATGTTAATTCATAAAATTATTTATTGCAGCCTTGCAATGCCATTGAGGTATAATGTGACTTTTCTGTTTATACACTGGGACTATTTAGTTTAATTTAAATATGTGCACCAAGTTGCAGTTTTATTTCAACATTTGAATGGTGCAGCTGGGTCTGTTGTGTTTACAACGCTGTAAAAGCGATGTGAGCTTTAAGTTTTAATAAAGCCACAGTAGTTACACATAACTTGTTGTCACATGTTTTCCTTCTTTCTTTAGGGCCAGAACAGGTGTTGTACAATGAACGTGGTGTTTTTAGATGTCAGCGTCAAGCAATTACATCAATGTATTATTAACAACTTTAGAATGACAAAAAGAATCATATCGGTATCGGATCGGTATCGGCCGATCCTGAAGGCTGCAGTATCGCTATCGGTATCGGATGTGAAAAAGTGGTATCGAGCCATCCCTAATTTGAATGTAGACAAAAATTAAGCAAAAAAGCAGCAACCTCACAAACATTCTGACTTTTTGAGTAAAGATTCTGCCCCAACAGAGGAAACACTGCTTTGTTCTCTCTAGCTAGCGTTTATGTCATATTCCCCTCTTTTTCGCTCGCATTTGATTTTACCCATGAACACATATGCCTCATATCAGTCCACTTTACCATGTAACAGCTACAGAGTACAGTTCTGTATTTATATACTATATATCACCCACTCTGCAGTTCCCCAAGAGTGTTTCAGCATTTGTTGCATCACTGTTTAGTTTTACAACCTAAAACTCTACTGGTTACGTCTCATCGCTCCCATCAGTCTTGTTTCCTGCTACAGCTCTGATAAGCTTGCTAAGTGCTTCTGGGTGATCCGTAAGTTAGCAAATAAGACAAAATAGCAACTTGCCAGTAAACATAGTGGGCCATTTAGCAGCTACAGAGATGCTATTGCCTCGGTAGTTGGTAGTAAGCAAAACAGTTTTTTTGTAAGGGACAGGGTCTGCTAAACTTGCATACCAATACGGTCCCAATAATTCATCATATTACCTGATAATATATCAATGTTGTGTTTACAGCTTGTTTTTGTTCTGCTGACAAATGGCCAAAACATTCCCCAAAGCAGGTTGTAGAAACCATTTCGTCGGCAAACTGAGGATTCTGCCGAAGTTTTTATTTTAAGGAAAAAAGGCAAAGGCGCAAAGCTTGTTGTTTGTGTTTCACTGTACAAATATTATCATTGCAGGGCATTTTGTTTTCTGCTGTTATTTCATGAAAATGAAGCAATGCTTAGTGTCAATCAAAACTAAATTAAAATGGTTACTTTGGACAGCAGAGTGATGTAGTGGTTAGCACCGTTGCCTCACATTTAGAAGGTCTTGAGTTCAGGTCTCAGCTGGGGTCCATCTAAGTGCAGTTTGCATGTTCTCCCTGCATCTGTTTTTGCTGAGTGCTTCAGCTGCTTCCACACTGCCACATGTGTAGGTAAATTGGTGATCTTAAATTGTCCGTAGGTGTGAATGCGAGTGTGCTTGGTTGTCTGTCTCTCTGCGTTAGACTGGGGACCTGTCCAGGATGTACCCTCCATTCACCCTAAGTCAGCTGGGATAGACTTCAGCCCCCTCGTCACCCTCTGCAGGATTGAGTAGTGTATAGAAAATAAGTAAAATTTCAGTGTTAAATTATCTGCACAGCTTCTAGTGTACCACAGAATTGAAATCAAGTAAAATCTAGTATCACTTTGTTTCTCTCTAGGGCCGACAAGAGCTTCTCCAGGACCAAACTCTCATGGTGAGTCTTTTCCTTTTGAAGAACAACAGTATCCATCAGTTTCCTTTCATGCCTCACTGATCCTAGCACTCCTCTTCACAATGATGCATTTCTAAATACTGAAGCTTTTGCCATAGAGACTTTAGTATGTTGGGACCAAATATTAGAGTGCATAGTAATTTCAGTCATGTGACTACAGAATGAAACATGACGTGGGTGTCATGTCATATCTTTGTTTCTATCTGTCTTCTGTACTATTCCATGGCCAAGATTAGGTTGTCCTTCTCTTCCACCCGTGTTTACTGTCAGCATGCCCTCCTGTCCTATGCTGGAGCAACCATACTTGTATTTTACTGCCAATTGTCTCAGCATAAAGAACACAGAGGTGGACTTGCTTGTCTGTTTAATGTTTGGCCAAAATGTGCTTTGTCAAATGACAATAGGATGATCTATTAAAGTAATATTTTAAAGAAGAAGATAAAAGCTTAAACGGCTGTATTTTTAGAGCAGTCGAATCGTAAGCCTTCCTGCCTTTTATCTCAACTTTGACTTTTTCCTGGCTCCTAATACAATTTGCAAGTGTGCATATAATATTTTCTCACTGGGACCTCTGCTCTGATGCTCTGGGAATCTGTATTGATCGAAATGGAGATGGTGGAGCTTGTAATGTTTTCTACTTGGGCAGGTAGTCTCCCAGCGTGGAGGGGGACTGTGTGTGGATTGAAATATGAGGGCAAGAGCAGATGGAGGGAGACAGGGAGCACAAGAAAAGTGTGCAATACCAGCTGGCCATGTAGAGCAGAGGCGTCTGAGCTCTCAGCCATTTAGGCCGCGAGCAATCAATATTACCACTTTCACACAAAAAATGTTTAATAATTTATTTCTGCTCATGTTAATTTTTATATATCCTTGTAATTTTAACAATAGTATTGTATTTAATACTAGTAGATGTATTCATGGTTTGTTGTTGCTTCACTGGTTGCTATAATTTGAACACATTAGCAAAATTCTCTTTTTTTGCAAACACTTTCGTTCAGCCTTGAGTATGAGTGGACAAAATATTAATACATTTTTTTTTGAGTGTTCTGTGAATGTACTTTGAAATGAAACAACATGGTGTGTTCTTTTGTTCGAGGGATTTGTCTTCGTTTACAAGACTATCATCCAGCCTGCAACACGAAAAGAATATGTTGCTCATCATCATAATCAAAATGGCCATAGACTTAGACAAAGGTGGAGTCCATAATGAGTCTGGAAAGGATAATGTGAGGGTATATTGGAAAGGGAAATCGTAGGAGTGAGGATGGTTCAGGTTCATCAGAGGAGAATACACTCTAACACAGCAGCTGAAATTCATTATGAGGATACTCGGATGTCTTTGCAAACAGGTCTATAACAGATGCTAATGGCGCCTCAGGGCAGGGTTATGCAGTTGCTTGCTGTCGCACAGCAAAAGCTCTCTGATTGTAATCAGCTGAGTATTATGCCAATTGTGTACTCCGTCAGTCTCAGAGTGTCACTAGATTAAATATGTACGAGTATCAACAAGATACTTAGTATTTTAACAACTTTGTTTGGGTGTGTTGGTTCTTGAGGAGTTACTTTATCTGCAGATCCAGTAGATTTAGCTCAAGTGTCGTTGTAATGACCACTAATAGAAAATAGTTTATAATTGGGTCTCTCCACCTCCTGTTTACGTAGTCTTGTCCCACAGCTACCGTTTGAGAGACAAACACATGCTCAGCAGATTACGAGAGCAGCTTTCAAACCACAGTGTGTATTAAAACTGTCTTCCTGGCATCCTTGCCCGTGCCGTTGCCTCAGATCCATCCATACAGAATTTTCTTCAACCAAGCCAAGTGATACTGAAGGTGTGATGAGTGCGTGAGGGGGCAAACACACAAAACCCACCACTATTCGCTCACTTACACAGGCCCACTATCCTCCATCATCTCATCATCATCAAAAATACAGGACTGCCTCATCAGAATCTGTCTGCAGTGTATGGAACAGTAACATGTAGGACTGGGCAAACCAGATCATCTGTGGACCCTCACTGCTCTCTTCTGCATTAGAGTAGCTTCCTTCTTGTCGACGGCTTCGTTGCCCTGCATGCAGGACACAGAGGAGAAGGGCCACCTTTGTACCCAGGGCGGTCCAACTCCCCAACTCATGAACCATACCCCCCCCCCCACCCACCACCACCACCACCACACATGGACTTTAACATGGACCTTCTGTGAACTACGTCGTTTGCACTCCTCAATTTTCATCTACTGTGATATATTCTTGTATCTACCTCATTGCCATATTGCACCTATTTTCATTCATATTTGCACTATGTACGCCATATTTGCGCTAGTTAGTAATTAGGGTGCATTTTTTTGTCCTATTTCTCTCTTTTTAAATTTTATTCTTATTGTCACTTGCTCTAGATCTGTACATTTATTTATCCCTATTTCTTATTATGTCATTGTTGCACTGACTGCTGTTTAATTGCCCCCTGGGGACAAATAAAGTTTCTTGAATCTGAATCTGAATCTCACCATGGCACATAACACATTCTGTTCATGGTGATGTGACTTGAGTGGCCCTGTATCGTTAGGACAAAGGTTTGCTCTTCTTTTTTGACTGTACTAAACTGCTCACATCACAGTGTTACCAATTAAACACTCATTAACTTGATTGCTCTCAATAATGGTGGTGCTTATCTTCCTCAGTCTAAAGCTTCTGCTGTGCTGCAATAAGAAGTCCAGAATAAATGCCATGGCATTTCTGCAAGAACTGTCAGTCTGCATGTGGACATTTTGGTTCCTAACTACTCATGTTGCATTAATGAGGGAAAGCTTTAGAATGGTGATGGAGCAAATACAGTGCAACAGCAGTATTGTACTCCACCTAAACTAGAACATTACATTTGTTACATTGGTGTGTCTGGTTTGGGACACCTCTCAAGGGACTCCTTTTTTAGTCAATGTAATATATTTATATTATGTATGTGCACAGCTGGAGGTGCATCTGTTGCCTTGGAGCCATCTACTCTGCAGCAAAGGCCCTGAGCCTGAGCAAACCTTTTACTGATGTGAGGAACTAGGTGGTAATGAAGTGGTCCTCAGCACTGAAAGATGAGAAAGAGTGAGACGAAGAGGCCTCTAATTGGTCATCTGTGTCACTTCAGACTGCTGTTAATGGCCACTTTCCATTCTAATATAGGACTTAGTGTGGAGAGAAAAAAGCAAACAGGGTAGAGTAGCAAACTACAGCTCTGTGAGCAAACCTTAGGCTATTTGGGAGGTCATGGCATCGCTCGTCTGTCATGGGGACAAACGTTTTACATTTGCTGTATTAGACAGTATCAAATCACACATAAAACAAATATTATGTTATAGCCCTTATTGCCTCCTGAATCGGCCTGGACAGCTCTACCGAGCTCATTCACAGGTGTTCAACTGGAATAAGCGCTGATGGCTGAGCAGACATCAAACTGAATTTATTTTAATGCTGATTGAACTGTTCCTGGACAGTCTTAGCTGGCAATAGATGGTGTAAAGTTGCTGCCAAAATATTCTGGGGCTTCACATTTATTGTCCAACCATTATACATATCATACAGGGTGCGTGAGGTGAGTTGCTGTCCTCTCATCAGGGTATATGAACCTTGTGTAGCACTGTGGAAGCTGATTGGTTGCAATGCTCCTTTTTTTGACAAGGCTTCATCTATTTCATATTTTTACTGATATGAGTCTATTAGCACCACTTCTGGACCAGATTGTCACTTGGTCGGACCATCTGTTGCTCTGCATAGTTAATGTTTTCCTCTTCTGCCCTCTTTTTCTCGCTCATCTTCACAGATTGAAGGTTATTGCACAGGTGATCTGTATCTAAAAGATCTATATCATTCGTCTGGAACCAACAAGACCTGATCTCATTTCTGAGGCTTCATTCCCCATATCTCATCATCCCACAAAATGTGGGTTATAGCAGTTCTTACTTGAAATGATCAACATTTCACCCACATATAGACTCAGACATCACTGTAAGGCAATGCAAAATTGTAAAGACTTTTATGTTCCTGATTTAATATTTGCATTTTGTTCTCACACTCACACGTTTTGATGATATATTAATTGCAGATATGTGGACACAGCTCCTACTGGGATCACAGAACAAAAGCTCGAGGCATGTTTCCACAAATCCCATTTAACTTGAGTTTCTAAGCTGCGTAATAATTCATGTAATAAATAAAAAGCCATGCCTAGAATTTCAATACAGGCATTATAATGTGTATGGACAGTATATGTAATGTAAATGGTACTTGTTAGAATGATGAGTAATACATTAAAAAGCACAGCTGATTTATTTACAGGGGTTTGTTTGTGTATTTGCTACACAGTGCATTTGGAGTTGACACAATAATAGGATAGATTGTGAAGGCATGTCTAGCAAACCTGATTAAAATCTTGTCATGATGGAAAATCCTACAAAATTTCACTTTGGCTTCAGGCTGTTGTGCTAAAAGCTAACACTGAAATGTAACCCCCTCCAAAGTTGTTGCTTTATGAAACTTCTTATCTTATTATTCATATCTTGCATAATAAAATTAGTGTGATTAATGTTTTTTTTTTAATCTCTGGGGGCTTTCAGTGAGATCAGAACAAAATCCTTTCTAAACCATTTTGTATTATTTAGTGTTGGGATGACCACACTCATTAAATACAGGTCGGGTCTCCTGGATTGTTTCACAGAACCGGAGCGGCTGGGTTTTATCGTGGGCAAAAAGCGCCCTTTTCTGTTGCTGCTGTTGAGTCGACTGTGTCCTATTTTGTCTCCACCGTAACAAGACGCGAGACCTCTGCTGTGAACCGGGCAGGTGTGTCCAGTCACCAGCGAGTTCACAGAGGAAATCATGACCTGGTGCGGTTGCAGTGTGGTCTGCTTCTGCAGTTAGTGCAGAGGGCACAGAGAGCAGCGTGGTGGTGATGATGGAGGTTATTCAAGCAGATGGGGTTTGCCTGTTACTCAGTGCACCTGTTCAGTTAAATACATGCTCGACTGCAGCTGCCATGGTAGATAAGAATAGAACCTAAGAAAGAGACACTCTTGTCAAGGTCTTTTTGAAACTCTGCCCACCTTATTGCTATGTTTCAAATCTTTTTCTGTTTTTTTGTGGATCGCAATGTTCAATTTCAAGACACTGCAATGAAGACATTTTTTAAAGTGCTAATTATAATCTTACACAAGCACTGAGTGTACATTCCTCCCTGTTGCGCTGCATTACCCCATAGACATATTCAGCTAATTAATTGAAGCGATTGGACTTATTGAGAGGGTAATGTTGCCTGCTGCTGTGGCCATTTCACATTATCAGAAGGTCGTCTCCATGTAATCAAGCTCTATTACATCTCAGTTCAGGAGACACATCAATTAGCACATCTCAATGAGTAGGATGACAGAGAGCAAAGGAGAATGATAATAAAGGAAACGATGCATCACTGTCACAGTACAGTTGTTTAACTCTTGTATTTATAGTTTGCTTTGCAGCGTTTGGGAACATTGGGCCTCATTCATGAAGCGTTCTTAAAAACAAATCTGTTCTTAGAGCCTTCTTAAGAAGATTTTTGGCATTCACGAACGTGTTCTTAACTGACCTGTTCTTAAAAGTAAGAACAAATTCTAAGAACACTCAGGAGGACTCTTACACACAAAAAATTTGTTCTTTTAGAATTTTGTTACAGTCAAAAGTGATTCAAAAATTTTAATTTCTTTCTTAAAATGATTCAAATATTACCAGAAATTATTTAATTTAAAACTAGATTTATTCAAGTGAATTTTAGTGATCAATGGTTTTATAGTTCAGTGCCAGTTAAACTCAAAATCAGATTTTAGATCTGAAGCTGCACTTGGTCACATTAACGTGTTTGGAGGTCTGTGGGAGGTACAAGCGCAATGACCACTACGACGTGCACGTGCGATGACCGCCGCCACGTGCACACGCCCCGGTGTGCACGCGCGCGCTAACCGGGGAGACAAGGTGGACATGGCCTGGGCAGTTTTACCTGTCACTGCAGCAGAGACAGAGGGTGTTTTATTACGACACACACCCTTTCTGGGTATAAAGTTTAGCTGTCTCAGGTCAGACTTTATTGGCTGTTTGAAGCTCTGTCATCTGCAGAAATGATCATCACTCTGGTGGGCGGAGTTTCACCTGCACTCCAGTGCTCACGTGTCTCAAACACTCTCTTGCTGCTGCCTTATAAGGAAGTTCAGAGGGTGTACCTTTTACATTTACAAGTCAAGGCCCATTGGGCCTCATTCATGAACGCGTTCATAGAAAAGCGTTCCTAAGAACGGCTTTAAGAACTCCCAAGAGAAAAGTACGTTGGATTCACGAAGCGTTCTTGACAAGCCAAATCTGTTCTTAGGAGGGAGATGCGCCGGATTCAAGAACAGTCTCTACGAACACCCTCCCCTCTCATTAACATGACATTTACATTGTATTGACTTGTAAATATAAAAGGTACACCCTCTAAACTTCCTTATAAGGCAGCAGCAAGAGAGTGTTTGAGACACGTGAGCACTGGAGTGCAGGTGAAACTCCGCCCACTAGAGTGATGGTCATTTCTGCAGATGACAGAGCTTCAAACAGCCAATAAAGTCTGACCTGAGACTGCTAAACTTTTATACTCAGAAAGGGTGTGTGTCGTAATAAAACACCCTCTGCCTCTGCTGCAGTGACAGGTAAAACTGCCCAGGCCATGTCCGCCTTGTCTCCCCGGTTAGCGCTCGCGTGCACACCGGGGCGTGTGCATGTGGCGGCGGTCAGCGTGGTGGATATTACGTGCGCACGTTGCAATAGTTATTGCGTGTGCACGTGGCGGCGGTCATCGTGCGTGCACGTCGTAGTGGTCATTGCGCTTGTACCTCCCACAGACCTCTAAACACGTTAATGTGACCAAGTGCAGCTTCAGATCTAAAATCTGATTTTGAGTTTAACTGGCACTGAACTATAAAACCGTTGATCACTAAAATTCACTTGAATAAATCTAGTTTTAAATTAAATAATTTGTGGTAATATTTGAATCATTTTAAGAAAGACATTCATATTTTTAGATCAGTTTTGACTGTAACAAAATTGTAAAAGAGCAGATTTTTTGTGTGTAAGAGTCCTCCTGAGTGTTCTTAGAATTTGTTCTTACTTTTAAGAACAGGTCAGTTAAGAACACGTTCGTGAATGCCAAAAATCTTCTTTAAAAGGCTCTAAGAACAGATTTGTTCTTAAGAACGCTTCATGAATGAGGCCCATTGTTCGTAAATGACAACTGCCAAATCATTCCTCATACGTATGCAATGACGTATATGTAATCAGTGTGGCATATTCCTAGGCTGATTTCTGAAGCACAAGTTGTCTTTGGAAATTAAATGTGGTATTTTCTTCATCTGGAAAATGGTGAAGACGGTGTTGGATGATGAGAGATCAAGCAGCAGAGGCTGCATGGCTTCTAAGTAATTGGTGTAATGCAAATGGTTTCAGTTTTGTTGATTTCCCACAACGCCATGAAACAACTTTTATCATTCATGTATGCTGCTTTTATGCTTCAGTATTACCATCTCACTATGTCTTACGCCAATGTTTATTTTTTTAACTATTATTCTACATTTACATATCTCTTCTTTTCTTGCTTCATTCTCTGCTTGAGGTCAGCTCCTTTGTACAGTGTTTCATTCTTTGCGTTTTTCACTCAGCAGCCTCGACGCCTTCCTGGATGACGGTCCTCCATGTCCACAAAACAACTTTCATCACTCAGTTAGTCACAGGGGCATTCAAAACACTGCAGAGTGTGGTTAGGTTCAATCCATTTGGCAGTCAGTCAGTTTAGGAGCAGGGATCAGTCAGAATCTAAAATTTTAAACCTTATTTTTATGGAACTTGCCTCACCTTTTGTCTAAGTCTATGGCCCATTTGATTTATGATGATGATGCAACATATTTCTTTTCGCTGCTTGCAGGCTGGATGATAGTCTTGTAAACAGAAGGACAAAATCCCTCTGAACAAAAGAACACACCATGTTGTTCATTTCAAATGATACATTCACAGAAACACTCAAAAAAAAATGTAATTAATATTTTGTTTCCGCTCATACTCAAGGCTGAACGAAAGTGTTTGCAAAAAAAGAGAATTTTGCTAATTGTGTTTCAAAATTGTAGCAACCAGTGACAGGCCCGGACTGGCAATCGGGAGAGGCGGGACTTTACCCGGTGGTCTGCCTCCTTATTGGCCTGCCTGGACAGGCCAGCCACGGACTGGCAGGCCAATGAAAAAAAGTTGATCGGCTTTTTGGCAGACAGGCCAGAGACAGCAGCGCTAGAAGCCTTACAGAGTACACGCCCACCCTCCTGTCACTCACACAAAGCAAGTGCTCTGAGCTCTAAATCAGAAGGATAGGGATTGGTCAAAGTGACATTTTTTTTAGAAGAAACGTGCCATGATTAGTTAGTTGCTTTATGGCCCGCCCCTTCATAGCGAGAATGGGGAAGCATGCACTGCAGAGCGGTTATATAAGAGAGAGTGGAAGGACCGAAGATTATGGAGCACCCTTAAGTTTACAAACGGTCGGTTCTTCTCACAAATGCATCATCAGACTTCAAAGGCCAAAATATAATAAAAAATGTCTGGCCCAGATAAGCTCCACATGTCAGGTGGGTTGCAGGAAGCCTGAAAACGTTTGAGACCCCCTCTTCAGGTAGGATAGGCAGTTGACTTACAATTTTCAGTTATAAAATGAACATTGGTGTTTGCATATACTATTAGCTATGACCAGCTGACATCTAAATGATTTGCTGACAAAATAATAGATATTTTTTTTAATTCCACATGTTATATAAATAATAGGAAAAGGAAAACATTGGAAAAATTGGTGAGGGTAGTGAAGAGATTACAGAAGAGAAAAGTACTGGACTGTATGGAGCTGTCGTTATGGTTGTGTTTAATAGACTTACTGTCTGTTTAGTAGTGTTGTAATTGCTATAACATACTGTAAAAGGCATATTTTTGGAAGAAAAAAAATTTTTTGGTGCATTATCCCACGTGACAACCCTTGCGGTGGCGGAAGTGGCCTGACTGATTGGAAATCTCCCGGCCTGAATTTCTTTCCCAGTCCGGCCCAGACCAGTGAAGTAACAACAAACCATGAATACATCTACTAGTATTAAAATACAATACTATTATTAACATTTATCAAATGAGAAACAACTAAAAAGTAGTCTGGCATGGCGATAAAATGCTGCTGATGTTTGCCGTTTATATGTTAAATTGATTGCATGAAAGATGAACCTTGTTATTCCCTGGATGATATAGTTCATAACATAGTTTTCTTCTACAAAGTCCCTACGGAGTACAGCCATACTTTTTTTGGCCTTCAATTTATGTCAAAATAATAGCAGAATATAGTTTCCTATCTGCTTTATTGTGTTTTAAATATGTTTTGCTTTAAGCAGTGATTTTTTTCCTGAACCTATTTTCTGAGGCATATACAGTATAGGTAAGGAATGGTACCCAATGCACATACATGGAAATGGGATCGTGTTTATAAAAGCCCGACTGACTCGCCTGCTGAGATTAAGTTCATCCTTGTTGTAACCTTGAATAAGATGGGATGTTCAGAAGACAGATGAATGCATAGGAGCAATGCATGGTAACCGATTTTGCAGCCCAGTAAAGAAGAATAACAGTCAATAAGAGCCATACAGTGATTATAAGATCACAAATTTGAATGTTTGAAAATCCGTTTTGCTCATTAATTAAAATTGAATGTAAACCTGACTCTTAATTCAGTGGATCCACTTGAATCCCATCAAATCTAATGCAAAAAAGACAACAGTTAAGTTCTCTCAGGAAATTGGACAATTGCTGTGTTGGTAAACTATGGATGTGTTGCAATCTGTCTTCCATATGCTACCTGCCCCGGTGACGATCCTGTGGTTTCACACTCAGTTGGACTCCAGGTTTATCACTGCCAAGATCAATAGAGAGAGCCACCCAAACGCTAAGTAATTATGAGAGCCAGCAGGGTTCTGGGTGTGCTGACAACACTGTTGTTGTGTTGAAGAATTGCTTCCTGTCCCATCTTTCAAGCCACGAGAGGTATGAGGGTTAAAGGGATAGTTCGGGATTTTTGACATGAATCTGTATGGCATCCGCATCAGCAGTGTTGTGCATTCACACAGACTTACCCCCGACAGCGTCTGGTGAGCAGAGATCCGGTCCGGTTTTGGTCCAGACGAAAGTAGTCCGGCCAGTTTGCTGGGGTCACGAAAATAAAGCGTTTTCTTCTCAAACCAATATGTGTTCGAAAGAGTGATATATTTGCATTACAAAACCGTTGTCCACGAAAAAGTCAGACCTCGTAAACGCTTGGCACTATTTTCTCTCCCTTCATATCACTCCGCGCTGCCTCCAGCTGGCAGCGGCGCAGGTTTCACTTTGTTTACTGCTCGTAAAGTTAACAACAACATGTCTGACTACGACAGCGACGATGAATATATTGACTTCAGCATTCAGCCAAGGGGATATCTTTATGAACCCGAATATGAATATACTGAAGCCGAAATTCACCAGATGGAGTTAGAACGGGCAGAGAGAGAAAGAGAGGGTGGACAGAGAAGTGGATCACTTGTACAGTATAAAGTTATAAAATTCAACCAAAAAACTGAGGAGGCAACACTTACTCTGAAGACAACTGACCGTCGGGTCCAGCTGGCCTGGGACACTTCTTCCAGTTTATTTTAGGAATGTGGAAAAAGGTCTGGAACACACCCACATTCAGGAGTGCAGGGAAGTCATTATGATGTGTGATGCAGACAGGAGCTGGCAAGCTGGCCTCCTCATCAACTGAAAGGTCTTGCATCTGTGGCATGATGAGATCCCATTCTCATCTCACCCTCTGTCAGCATTATTTCGCACTTGAAAAAAGTACACCACCATTTATCAGTCACCCGGTGTCTCACGGCTCCAGCTTCAACTTGTTCCACTTCTCTGTCCACCCTCTCTCTCTCTCTCTGCCCGTTCTAACTCCATCTGGTGAATTTCGGCTTCAGTATATTCGGGTTCATAAAGATATCCCCTTGGCTGAATGCTGAAGTCAATATATTCATCGTCGCTGTCGTAGTCAGACATGTTGTTGTTAACTTTACGAGCAGTAAACAAAGTGAAACCTGCGCGGCTGCCAGCTGGAGGCAGCGCGGAGTGATATGAAGGGAGAGAAAATGGTGCCAAGCGTTTACGAGGTCTGACTTTTTCGTGGACAACGGTTTTGTAATGCAAATATATCACTCTTTCGAACACATATTGGTTTGAGAAGAAAACGCTTTATTTTCGTGACCCCAGCAAACTGGCCGGACTACTTTCGTCTGGACCAAAACCGGACCGGATCTCTGCTCACCGGACGCTGTCGGGGGTAAGTCTGTGTGAATGCACAACACTGCTGACGCGGATGCCATACAGATTCATGTCAAAAATCCCGAACTATCCCTTTAAGGCCAAGTCCCTCACAACAAGCGCTCTCGCGCTAATTACATTTTTGCTAACAAATAATCTTATTGCTCTTATTCCTCTTATTCCTTCCTAAGCTTAAAGTAACCCTGTGGAATTTCCTTATAGACAGACCAAAGTTATGTTTACATTCAACATCACTCACCATGAACTTTGAGTTCATTTCACTTTTTATAAAATATTTAACTATTTTTCTAAAAAAATAATTTTAACCCTGTAATGTTTACACTGGTCTTGTCTTGCTAACAGGCTTCGTTCTTCCTCTTTTGTCAATGCTGACAGTGTCTCATTTGTTGGATTGTTTCCGCCACCAACTGTTTCCCATCACAGTAGCATGAACCCAACAGCAGGCATCACATGCATGCTTGGTTACATGTGCATTCTTGTGTGTGTACACCTTGCACACAAAATAGAGATCTACTCGTAGAAACATGGCCCCATTGAACGACTAGTGGTCAAACACTCTGAAGTGTGTCGACACTTTCTCTTTTTGCAGCTGTAGTGATATATTTTTGTATTCTGCACTGGTCTACACTTCTGGTAGAACTGAGAGGAGACAAGGATCATCAAGAACAATTTTGACTTTTTTACTTTAAACAAGATGGGCAGATTTCAACTAGACTTTGTCACCCAGAGTTCAAATGACATTATTCATATTTATTTAGGGTTGCACACTGACTTGGTGGTTTGCATTTTTGCCTAACCTCTAGAAGATCCCTGGTTTGCATTACGGCCTTCCTGGGATCTTTTTGCACGGAATTTGCATGTTCTCCCTGTTCATGTGTGGGTTTTGTCCAGGTTCTCCTGCTTCTTCCCACAGTCCAAAAACATGCTGAGGTTAATTGGTAATTCTCGGTTGTCTGTAGATGTGAACGTGAGTGTGATTGTTTATCTCTATGTGTAGCCCTATGATAGACTGGTGACCTGTCCAGGGTGTCCCCTGCCTTCTCCCTAAGGGATAGATTCCAGCCCCCCGCGACCCTAATGAGGATTAAGCGGTATATAGATAATGGATGAATGGATATTTGTTTAAATAAGAAATACTGAAGAACTGCAGACTTTTTCCTATAGAGACAGATAAAAGAGAAGTCTAAATAATTCTAGTGTGTCTGTATCTCCTAGAAATTTTATGGGAGAAAGTAGCACATTTGTTGTTGTCCTCGTGTAGTAAATCAAGGGTGTCACAAGGACACAATTCTTGCAAATTGAAGTGCTACCAATGCTGCTTGGAAGAGTATTCTGTGCAGTTTGTGTAAATGTTAAATTTAGTCAGGCTGCCTCAGGAGAGGACTGTGAACAGAGTGGGAAGCAGACAGTCACAGTGAGAGACAGAGAGGGGTATGAAGCTAATGAAATGAGAAATGAAAAAAAGAGTCAGAAGAGTGTCAACATGACCCATATACAATTGCTTCTGTAATTGCACACCACAAAAAAAAAAACAAAAAAAAAACTGATCATTTGTTTAGTCGACCTCCTCCTGATCTGGTTCAACTCCCATTTGTTCTGCCCTGTGTAAGCAAAGATCCTCTTTCATCTTCGGCTCCACCTCACCACCTCAGAGGCTTCAAACTGCCAGAAAGGTGTTGATTGTACTTAACTTGAATGCTTCATGCTCCTTCTCTGCCTGTTGGGGCTCAGCTGTGTCCAGGTGATTCCTGAAGACGCTGAGGTTTCTCCTCTGGGTGTCTGCTAGAACAGCTCACCCAGGAGCATCTGCTGGAAAACCACAGTGTAGATTATTCAGTGAAAAACACAACCTCCTAAACAGGCCTGTGTGTTCCTTTACTGACACTTGTGAGCATGCGTGCGTGCATGCGTGCGTGCATGCGTGTTTGTGTGTGTGTAAGCTGTTCCTCTGGGTTAGTTGTAACTTTTACTTGGGTTTGGACACCCAAGTAAAATGGGCAGGCAAGTCAACATGCTGGCAAAAGCCTCGCCTCACCTTCACCTATGAGTTTGTTCAAGGTCCACAGCCTGGCTTCTTAACTGGTTTTACTAAAGATATGCTTTCTGTAGGGAAACAGTAGAATAACTATGGAAACCCAAGCAATCAGCTGAATTTGTCATCAGAGGTAATGCTTCAGAGAAGAGATGCAGGAAGAAAAAGAGTGAGAGTAGGATTTTGAAGAGCGAGCATCTCTGATACAGTTTTCCAAACGATGGAGCGTGTTTGTTAAGGTGATGGATCACTTTTTATGTATGGATCTGTTTTAGCTGCTCTGCTACATGTGTGAGATAGAGTCATTTTGTATAACTGTTTCTGAATAATCATTTCAATCTTTAAAAAGATTCCCTTATGGATATGAGATTTTTTTTCATCTGTGTGCTGCTCCCATTTACATATTAATAGTACCCTGAACTGGATTTGATCAAAATGATTTGAAATGTAATTACGCTGTGCTATGTTTGGTGCAAAGAGGTGCACACAAGCAGGCAGCATCAAACCCAGTGAGTGGTTTTTAGTCTGCTTTGTTGTGACTGTGTAATGCATAGCAATGTCTCTTACTGTCTTATGCATGTTGATGTATGAGGATTTAGCATCCCACTGAACAGGGAAATGTGATTACTCAGTAATACATTGGACAAAACAGACCTGTACTTATTCCTCTGTGGGCTGAGCAAGTGATCTTCTCCATTATGTGTTTGAGTGTGCTACAAAATCTGCAACATTTGGAGAGCTTTACAGCTAACTGCCTGCCACTAATGTGTCAAATGGACAATGGGATGGTTAGGCTAATTTGTGCAGGAGGGGTTTTATGATGTTGAAACAAGCTGTCGGAGCGAGGCAGATAATAGGACAGAGAGATCTGATGTCGCTTTTCAGATGAAGTAACGTCCCTTTCTTTGTCTTTTTGAAAATATTGCTTTCAAGCCTACATCCAGCTGCAGCATTTTTTCCACGTGAATGAGCAAAATCTGTTATTAACAAGCAGACTCACTGAAGCAAATTCTAAGCAAAGCAACACCCAGAGCTTGGATGGGCAGCTCTCTGTCATACACAGATCAAGAGAAAAGAGGGGAGGTGGAGACAGAAAGAGAGAAGGGAGACTTTAGAGAGAGAGAAAGACGGGAGCGTTTGTGCTCGCCTCAGAATAAAAGCAGAAAAACGCATGCATATATGTGAAGAACGGGAAGAAAGGGAGAGAGAGGAAAACAGGGAGGGCAGGACGGAGAGGGAGGATAGAGCGAGGGCTGCTCTCAGCATCATCTGACAGGAGAGAGGCTGATCTCCGACAGCAGGTGTTGGAGGATAGAGAGACTGAGTCAGACACTCGGAGAGCGCGATACGTAGAGGAGCACCAAGTTGTTGAGAAGGAGAGACTGAGCTGCAAGTGAGGCAGGTAAGCATGGACGCAGATGACGGACTTTGCTGTCCTTGTCGGGATGAACTGCTTAATGATCGATGAATTGTGCTGAAGCCTATACAAGACAGATGCTGACAAGGAATAGAAGCAGCTGAAGTCTGTGTGTTGTATTGCTGTTTCTCGCTCCTGCTGATCTGCCCTGATCTCTCCATCCTGTGTCACTCTGACTGCTGAACTTTTCTCTCCGGATCTTTGGCTGTCTTCCTCCCCTTTTTTCTCTCTCTTTTCCACCCAGGAAGTGGCTGACTGGCATCTCGAGTAAATTACTCTGCTTTCATTGTGCATTAGCTGCTATACTTGATTAGATTAGTTGCTTTCTACTAAGTGGACCTGCAAAGCTTAGGGGTTTATGTGTACTTGTCTCTTTCAGACTGTGTATGTGTGTCTGGTTCAGTGTTTGTGTGTCCATGTCTGTGTGGTGCTGATGGAAGGAAAGATGGAGCCAAACAAGACATTGCTTTTTAAGCAAAAACACGATCCAAATATTATTTTTGTTCACTATTTATGACTCTTAGGAACTCGAGCCAAGAGCAAGAATTTAATCTACAAAGCCAATGAAGAGTGAAACCTGAAGCTGCCCCAAAGACAATGAATTGGAAAACAGCATCGAATCTGTCTGAGCTCTCACATTCATTTGAGCTCCATTTGACTGTTATGTTGCTGGTTATCAAGCAGAAAAAATGCCAGCATGTCTGCAAAATGTGTGCTTTGCCAAAGCAAAATCTCTAATTCGGTTATTTTGGAAAAACTCCAAGATCTGTCTTTTGGTGACGTCAAGGGAAGGATTGACTGATGATGATGATCATCATAATGATGATGATAACCTCATGTAGTATTATCATCACGCAATTAGAGCTTTACACCCAGCAAAGTGGCTGTAAGTAAACAAGAGAAATAAACGTTCTCTCTGGCAGAGCCCCAACTACAAAGAGCCAGTCGTTTCCTCTTTTCAGCTTAGTCTTTCAGCAGTTCAAGCTCATAGCCAATCATGTCGACAGATTAAGACAGATCTCTCCAAAGTGGGTATTGTTGCTTACTGATTATGAGTTTAGGTGATGGGTAGATACCTTAACCCACAGATACACTTCAGTTGTTTTTTCTTTTTTGTCTTTATGCTGCTCGTACATGTATATACGCTAATTGAAAACCACTTCAGGTGACATGAAGCTCATCTAGAGAATGCCAAGAGTGTGCAAAGCAGTAATCAAAGCAAAGGGTGGCTTTTTAAAGAATCTAAAATATAAAACATGTTTTGACTTTTTTCACACTTTTTTGTTTACTACATAATGCCATGTGTTCATTTGTAGTTTTGATGCCTTCAGAGAGAATCTACAACGTAAATAGTCATGGAAATAAATAAAAACCATTAAATGAGAAGGTGTGTTCAAACTTTTAACTGGGAGTGTATGTATATTTGAAATTTAAAGCCCTCTCTCAACAGGGCTTTCCTGTATACATTGGACAGTAAATTTGCCACATCTGTAATTTCACCGACTAATATAGCTTCCTATGTACAGTTGGATTAAACAGAATTGAGAAGATCTAGGTCTTGATGATGCTTCTGTTTCAGATAAGTTTAAAGTTTGTTTTTCTCCTTGTTCCATACATGAGTCATAGCTCATTTGGGCCAGAGTTACACAGCGATGGATAGCGCGTCTGTTGGTCTCTTTATTAATGCAAGATGCCCCAAGGTCGTCTTGCTGAGAGAGGCTTGTCTGCTTAAACCCATTTGATGAGCTTTAATGGACAAAGTTACTGTACCATTAATAGACAAGGTTACTCTACCATAGCAGCACCCTGCAGTGCCCGCAGCTATGTTTTGTTTGCCAAAGAAATCAATGCATCATTGAGCTGGACATGTGCACTAGGCATGTTCAGCCAGTATTTAGCCCGAGGTCAGCACTATTTGTGAGAAGAAGCACTGTAGATTTTTGCTGAAGAGTCTCCCAGATGAGCATTTAAATTAACTTTTTACCATTTCAGTTGTTTGGATGACAACATATTTTTGTAACCGTACAGATTTTTTTTTTTCAGCTGACTCTTCTTTTTTGCTGTTTCTTTCCAAGCTGGCACATTCTAGTTGGCCTGATTTTCAGTTGAGTGCAGTTACTCTGTGCAGACTTTGTAACGCTAACCACAACCGATAAACAGCTAAGGACAAACCCTCTGTATTTTCCAACTTATGTAGTGCCATTCTGTGCAATTTTAATCTATACTAAATATATTACAGTCACCCGATTCTAACACATCACCACCAACATATTATCATTTCAATTTATTTGCTGGTAGAAACACAATGTACGTACCTCTTCAGCCTGTCCAATTAGCAAACCAAACATGGTCACATATGAGACATGGATGGTATAATCTTCAGTCCAAAGGTCAGAATATCCCAAGAGAAAATGCGTATTTCATTAAAATGCAGATTGTATATCTGACACCTTGACCCATACCATGCAAATGAATGTGTTTTGCTCTATCTGACTGACCTTGACCCTTTCTGTGCTCCGTGAAAGCAGCAACCCACCACAAACCCATCCTTCTCAAATTCATGTTTTAGTTTCAGTTTGCAGAGCATTTCCCAGCTCATTGGTATTCGCAGGTGCTGCACAGCTTGTCCCATGATTTGACTACAAAAATCTGAAATTTTGATCCGAGCTCGTGACCCAATAGGCTATGGAGGCTGCTGCTGGTAAACACAGGATTAATTGGTGGATTTAATTTTTGAGTGTTTTGTGTCCATTCTACAAATCTTCTGCTGTCAGAAAATAACATAAAACAGGTGACTATCTTGAAAAGAATTGTAATCCAGCAAGCAAAGGGGCAAAGGAAAGGAGAATGTCCATTGTTTTTTTTTGTGTTTGTTTTGTTTTTTGGAGTTTGGCTATTTATCCCTGGTAATTTAGACAGTTAATTCTGGTGCTTTAAGCGATGACTTAAGAATAATCCATTTTCAGTCACTGTTGGTTATTATCAGCGTGTTGAAAATGACAACCTACAAAACTTAAACATGCAACTGTGGCAAAAACAAGAAAAGCACTCAGTATTCTGCTAAGACTGCTCAGTCCTTGTATCATTTCCCATGGATGAAATCTTTAATGAAATCTTTAATGAAAAATTACCTTACATTGAGCACAGGCATGTGTTATGCATTTGTACATTTTTGTACGATACCCAAACCTTAATATGTAGCAGAATTGATGGGACTCAGAAACACCCCCACAATTTTATCAATTGTTCCTTGTATGATTTCTGACAGATAAGTCCCAATAAGTCAGCAATCATTTCATCTTGGTGTCATTTCTGACCTTCCCTGAAAATTTCATTCAAGTGCGTTATTCCATTTTTGAGTAATGTTGCACACAGACAGCCAAACAGACAGACAGTCAAATGTACGCTGATCGTCACATAACTTTGCTGCATTCCTTGGGGGAGTAATAAACTACAGTTTTTGTCTTTTTCAACATTGGTCAGTGTATTGTATTACTCAGCAAAAGAAAGTATCATTTAATAGATAAACTGGTCAGTCTCTTTAAACCTGTATTTTCCCTTAAGATGAGTCATGAGCTATAATAGAATAATAATAAATAACAGTAATAATGACAAAAACAAAACAATAATAATCGTCGCCATCGTCGTCGTTGTCATCATCATTCTGTGTAATTTGATGCCACCATTCATTTTGTAACAGATATTTGGGTTTGTTTTTCAAACTGAGTATTTTACAGTAATTCAAGGGATAGATAATGTTGCAGTGTTGCTAGGTGACACGTATATTTATAAAACCTGCAGCTGTATCAGGAATTCAACCTCAGAATGGAGAAAAAAAAAGAAAACAGCTTTGAGTACAGTGTGTGCACCACAGAGAAATAAGTAACTGCAAGATGAATGTATCTTTAGAAAACTGTAGGCTCGGCCCATGAAAGCGGATGATCAATAATCTTTTATTAGACCATATATGAGCAGTGTGCTTTTCACTACAGAGGAGGAAAAATCACATATTTTCTTGCACCCCTGTCTTGTTCTTGTTTATCTATTTTTTCTGTGTGTATAAACTCATAGCTGCAAGATTAAATAGTTTATGAAATGTAACTGAAGAATAGACTTTTGTCTGTGGAGCCTGAGTGGGCAGCTTGGCAGCAGACAGTACCTCCATCATTGTTTAACCTGGCTAAGTAATGCTTGGTTTGTGCTATCCATCCATCCATCCATCCATCCATCCATCCATCCATCCATCCATCCATCCATCCATCCATCCATCCATCCATCCATTCATCCATCCATCCATCCATCCATCCATCCATCCATCCATCCATCCATCCTCTCTACACCGCTTTATCCTCACTAGGGTCATGGGGGGTGCTGGAGCCTATCCCAGCTGACTCGGGCGAAGGCAGGGGACACCCTGGACAGGTCTCCAGTCCGTCGCAGGGTGGTTTGTGCTGTGTGTGTGTCAATCAGCCCATCAGTGTGACACAGTGACCTGCCACCTGCCTGCTGCTGTGTGCAGCTTTGACCTGTCAGCCATCAAGTCCAAAACTCATTAGGATGTAGTGCAGCATTTAGTTTAATCGACTGTTGGTCATCACAAGTTAGGATTGAGAGAAAATGTGTGTCTTTTGAATAAATAATTTTAAATATAAAACAATTGTTCAAATAAGGAAGGAATTGACAGAAAATTGTTTAGATAATTGAATCATTGGTCCTATTTTCTTAAATATGAATATTATTGACTGCAGTTTTCTTAGTCTGTTTGACTGTTGGTCGGTGGGAACTTGATGTTTTGATCAATTTTTACATTATTATTAGTGATTAGTGATTAATTAGTGACGATGTGACGATCAGCGTACATTTGTCCGTCTGTTTGTCTGTCTGTCTCTTCGCAACATTACTCAATGGATGAAATTTTCAGGGAAGGTCTCTGAGTGCTGTTCTTGTTTTAATTGATTTTATTGGCGCAGTGATTAACTGAATGGATAGTTTTTAGCATTCAACCTTTGACGGTTTTTAATAAAGTGAACATTTGTCATTGAAGACATTTGGGCTCCTCAAATACATATTGGTGGCATTATTAATGAGATGTTTGTGATGATTGGCATGCAGTGGATTCTGGGCATTCCAAAATGAAAGATAAAGCAAAACAATGCAAAGCAATATAATGTTGTCTGAATTCTGTGACACACACAGTGATTTCCATCCTTTATCATCAATAAAGAATGGAGTGTTTTTATCACTGTTGGGTACATATGAATTTATATGTATGTATGCAGTATTCTAGCAGCTGAGAATCACAGAACCCACAGCCGGACCACTTTTAATGTATGTGAAATATATGTGCTGTATATAAGATAATCAATCACTGCATTGCATCCACTAAAGGAAGAACAGCCACATGTACCTTAGGAAAACCATTTGTTCAGACTGTAACATTCATGCTTGCTTCACACTCTTTGCATGCTAGTAAATGATCTGCTGCACCAGAGCACCTGCAGTGCCTCAAAACAGCAGATAAATTACTGAATATCCATCTCTAATTTGAGACCTAATACATCCATATGATACAGTATCACCATGTCATATGTCACGATGGTGGTATTTGATAAAGTGTGCTTGCTGTGACAGTCAGAATATGCCAGCCTGCCATCTCTATGAGTCAAGCTTACCATTTACCCCTTCACTGGATATGTTCCTGTTATCTGCCTTGTAAATCAATACAGTGACATTACAAACAGATACGCACACACACATGCTAGGTTTTTGTTTTTATATTTCCAGTTTTGACCGGTTCGAGTCACCTACCTGCTGCTTCAGCACACAGACAGCTAACCCAGAACTCCCACATGGGTCTACTCATATCCATAATGAAAGGAAACACACAAAGGTGCAAATCAACCTTGGTTGAGGAAGATTCAATAGACGGAAAGATGAAGGCTGCATGACAGCCTGCCACTTTCATTCCAGAAGCTTGGTGGCTTTCATTAATGTCAATGAAACCTGAATAAAGAAAAAGTCATTTAAAGGAAGCTGCTTTGTTTATGCTGAAATAAAATAAAAGCAACTTCCAGTTTGGTTTGGCACTAACTACATGAGTCCGAATGGGACAATTAAAAAGCTGTCACCTCATCTTGAGAGATTTCAGACTTACTCAGTAAGTCATTTCTTTGTAGGCAGATTTTAATGTGCCATTCTTAACTTGAAGCAGCATTTGACATCATATTTCATTGTGTGCCAGCTGTACAATATGAAAGAGGTAACAAAGTTCATACTCTGGAGGAACATCGGTTCTGAGAAGCTGAGGATGTTACAGGAAAGATCTGACAGCCTCTTTCAATCATTTTCCTGAATTCAGCAGAGATCAGAGGCAACAAAGAGCAGTGTTTCTGCTTTGTTACAAATAGATTTCCTAACCTCAACTCCAGGTCAGCAATCTTTTGTCATAAAAGTGTAGCTCTGTTTACTCACCGTCATAGATTTTCCCCCGCTGTAATAGACCAGGTGTTTTCAGATAGGGGAGAGCTGCAATATCTAATAATGGGTTGTGTTGCAGGAGAAAGACCTCTCCTGGAAATGATCTCATTTCAGATTGACCACCTTTAAACAACTGTGCAGTGTTGCCAAGATGGCAGAATGTAGCAAATATGTGAGTGTGAGTGCACACATCTCCAGTTCTCACTCTATTCTCACTAAGAAATCGGATTGTGCTATTGTTCTGTGTTTCTTTAGCTCCTGAGCAGTGTTTAGATTTGCCCTCTGCTGCAGGTTTGGGAACAGGATGCATGCACAGACGGGCTGCCAGTTCTAGCAACTGTGTGTGAGACGAAGTGTGAAGTAATAAGCTGTGACCAGAATCCTGGTCAGACTGGTAATTCTCTCCAACCACACAGAGGAGCGCATGGGCTGAAAGGAACAGTAGAAGAGTGGCGAGGGCAGCAGGTTAGAAGATGAAAGCACAGGGTCCTTTCTTCTTCTGCTTTGTGTCAGTTTTCACTTTGTTCTGCCTCACGTCAACACTTGCCTCTTCCTCTGTGCAGCTGATCTGTGCTGTTTCACGGTCTTGCCTGTAATCACACGCATCTTAGTAACTTTAACCCAGCTGCCGTAAAGGCAACAATATGCACAACGGGTGGCATATTTAGTCTTACTCCTCAATAAAGATGCACACTGTGGCTTAATTATATTACATTTCACTGTAGTAGAATCTCAGTGATCTGCTTCAGTGGGATGAGTCAGTTGTGTTACATTTTCCCGTGCTCATATTGCTTAAAAAAGAAACTCTGCTTAAAACTAGCCTTAACCTCTCCTTCCCTCTCTCGCTCTTTCTCTCCCCACCCATTCTCTGTGACTCACAGGAAACAAGATGGAAGGATTCCTCGTATCTCTGATGAAGTAGAGTCCTCACTAGCACACTCCCACCCTCCATTTCCTCATCCTGCGCTTTCAAAGGTAACACAAGACTGCGACCTGCTACTCTCTTCTCTATCCACACTTGAATTTGCATTTGTAGACAGTGCAAAGAGTCTGACCTGAAAAATGTGAAACTGAAGACATGCCTAACATGCCTTTAATGAAAAAATGAACTATTAATAATGACAGCATGGCATGTCTTTCATCTACTTCCATGG
This sequence comes from Acanthochromis polyacanthus, assembly GCF_021347895.1. Lineage (NCBI taxonomy): Eukaryota > Metazoa > Chordata > Actinopteri > Pomacentridae > Acanthochromis > Acanthochromis polyacanthus. The sequence goes on along the minus strand of NC_067117.1, from coordinate 35,672,766 downwards.
TTCTGAGATTATATGTGGATGTTTAATGCCATAGTTTTAAGGTGACAAGAAATATAGCCACGATTAACAGCACTCCAATAATGTAGTTAGTTATACGTGTACATTCCCTGCTGTTGCAAGTCAGAAGGTCTACAATGTTCATACTGCAGACCTTTGTACTTGGAATATTGCAGTATGTAGGATGTAGACATAAAAAATAAACAGCAGTTTTTCCCATGATCCCTTTCCAGACCTGGTTTAACCCTATGAAGTCCAAGCAGTTGGTATTTTTTGCTCCTGTCACTGCGGCTTCATTTTTCACTACAATGAAAAGTCCTGCACATGTGTAGAAACAGCAGAACCATGGCGAGAAGTAGAGTGACCTTTTATATTTTTTCGATTTATATTTTTGGAGTAATCAAACAACATTAATCATAAAAGTGAAAAAACAAATGCTGAATTTCTTCGATTATTTGGTTTACAAAAAATTTTCAAAACTGGAATCAACATTTTTTTCAAGTGCCCACTGGTGTCACCAATAAGGGGGAAAACACTAAAGATATTTTACTGCTTACTTTAGTTTCTACACTTGTCCAATATATATGCTCTGTGTTTACAAAGCCTTTAGTTCAGCTGAAAGTCACTGAAAGTTTGCCTTGTGGCTGCTGGGCACAGTTGAGTCAATCATGGCTTTGCAGTAACATTGAAGAGTGCAGATTTTTATAGGATTTGGTTTGAGCAAATAGTATATTTTTGGTGAATTCTTAAATGAGGCATTTTGAACAAGAAAAACACTCAGAGAGCGCAGTTCATTCCACTACATGGCAAAATGTAGCATTTTATTTATTTATTTATTTATTTATTTTTAGAAATGCAGCATTTGTTTATTAGCTATTGATGATCAGAAATCACAGCAACATAGAATGTGTCCATTTAATCTAGATTTACCCACAAACAAAATGACCTTGCACTGAGCGTGGGTGTGTTTTATGCATGTCTACGTTATGTACGGATACCGAATCACGTGACTGAAATATGTAGCAGGCGGCTGGAATAGATGAGACTCAGAAACATCCCCAGAATTTAATCAATCGTTCCTTGTGTCATTTCTGACCTTCCCTGAAAATTTCGTCCAAATCCATAGTTATCCCTTGATCATTAGGGCTATACGTAATTGTCCAGTGTCATTTATTTGGCATACTGTACACAGCAGGGGCCGTTAAAGAGATTTTTGGGGAGCTTTTGGTGCTCATGATGCGTTCGTGATTTCCAGGGTTTAGTCCCACCACAAGCTGTCAAGTATCAGTCATCAGACTGAGTGAAGTTCTGGATGGATGTGATGGATTCTTGAACTTTTAAAAAGAGCCGGTGGACAGCTGCCTGTGCTGAAACCAGAGATCAGTGTGGCGGGGCTGGTTGCATCAGACTTATGCTACAATGACAGCTGACAGCAGCAGACAAACCAACAGTTTGAATGTTTGACAGTAGTTTAGATGATTGGCTCAAAGTCCGAGTGGCTGAACTGAAAAGCATGATTGCCCTCACAGAAGAAGAAAAAAAAACAACAAAAAAAAACAAATATGTATCCATGAAAATTTCTCATTGAGTTTGTCCTGAACCTCACACAATTGCACTGGGTAAAGTTCATTCAATATATTTAACGCAAGCATTTTAGTTTATTTTAAGCCAGGCTCATATAGACTTAGTGCACCAAGTGTGTGCTAATCCATGGCAGAAAATAGTACACCAAAAATCTTCTATTTATATCTGTTTGAGTTGCATTTTCTTCCAAATACATAATTTTGTGATCCCCTTTTCACTGTCTTGAAGGGGATCTTAGCCTACCTCTGTGAGCAATTGGTAGACATATGGGAGTCGTCAGGTAATGCAGCTCACCTCAGCCTTTCAGCCTATAAAAGCTGGCATGTGTTCACTTTGTTTCTATTTTCCATCCATCTGGCATCTTCCTTCTTTTGTATTTGCAAATTCAACAGCTTCACAGTACACATGATGCACATTCATTTACTGTTACTATTGGTGATATTGCTGAATTCTATGCTTTATTGCTCTCCTGTACTGGTGTAGTTTAATGGATTCCATGTGAATTATCTAAGTCTTTTGCATGTTGTCCCCACCTGTCACTTTCTTTGAGCCAGTTTGTGACAAATGTGGGCCTCGTCTGGGATATTCAGATCTGTTTGGTGATGTGTAAAGCTTGCCTTCATGTGACGTGCAGCTTTATGTGGTTTTTGCATTTCGTATCATTGCCAACACTTTTGGTAAGATTTTGGGTTCTGTGTAGACTTTTTGGGTGTGCAGGAGGAGAGCAGTATTGGCTTTCGTTCTGTAGGCTAAAGTAGGCGATCTCAATAGATCAACCAGGTTGTTGCTTTGACTTCAGTGTGATAGAGAATGCAGGTGCAGACGATGTCTTGGGAACATTTCCCTGATTTGGTGTCGCCAATTCCTAGTTGTCTTTTGGTTTTGTTGCAAACTATGTAAATACCCACCACTAGTCCAAAGACTAGGGTTTAGATTAATTGTGGTTAGTTGGGGATCTTTGGTTCTGTGGCTTTTCTTTTACCCTTATAACTTCTTTGCTACTCGTATTGTTGTTTGTAGGTTTGCAGCATTTCAGATAACATGATTAGCATTTATTGAAAGATAAGTTTGGGGCTTGAGGCTATCAAATTAACTTTCCTAAATATTGTAAGCTTAGTTGGGACATAGCATATTTCATAAGTGAGGATCAAGAAATGCAATGAGATAGTAATGCATGTTCAGACTGTTGCGGGATGTTCTATGGAAGACTAGAATCATCCAAGTATTTCTGTACATCCTGGTTACTCAGTCCCTCACTGTGATTTAAACCAACCACTGGCACTGGCCAACAATGCTGGAAATATAAGATTTTGATACTCTTCAACTTGTCAGGCCTAGAAAGCGTGAAGCAGTTTGCACCTAGTTTTGTGTAGAAGCATTTTGTTACCTCTATGGTGCTGCCTTGAGTAAAGCTTCAGTTACTGCCTAAACCTAACTTCATTTTACTGACCTACATATTCATAGAAATGATGATTTCATACGACTGCAGCGTTAACAGATACTGTATCACATTTTACCATAATCTAGGCAGATATTCTGAGTCGTTTTTGCAACAGGGCTCATGCTTAACAGTCTGTTATCTGTGCATTTTAACTAGCCATTTTTGTTTTAGAACTTGTCAAATGCTAATTATCATTGTCATGTAATATTTAAATTTAATTTGTCTGCTGCTGCAAATGAAGATGCAAGTAGACTGAGTTTGACCTGAGGACAGACAACAGTTTGACAGCTGGTAAACGTGTTTTATTTGTTGTCGTTCACTGCAATGACCTGAGACGATATTTGGTTTTGGAATAGGTGACCACAGCTCATGTTTTAGTTTTTTGTGTGAGCTTTGTTGTAGCTTTGTTTCTGTCTTTTGTGTTTTGGTTGGCTAACTTTTGTTTGGGGGAACCTTTGGGTATGCTGCTTTGGTTCAGTCAGAGTTTATGTGGAAATTCCAGCTTAGTGCTTGGTTGCTGGAATTTTGTCAAAGCAGAGTGTGTCATGTGTTTCCTGTCTTCAGGGCATGTGTGGCTAGACAATTGTGATTATCACAGGTCCTCATTCTTGAATCAACGTTTTGATTAGGCCTTGTTTTTTTTTTGGGAGTCCGACCGTGAGCTTGCTGTCTGTACTCCTCAATGTGTGTGCTAGAAATGAACTTTAAGTTGAGGTGGGTTGTACTTTACTCATATCTGGATACCAGTTATAGGTTTAGAAATGAAACTTACCAATTGACCTGCTATTTCTTTGCTGGGTTTTCCTGCCCTTAATTTGCTCCTGGATCCAGGGTTGTTGTGTTTGGAAATCCGATCTGGTAGGATGGAGGTGGCTGAAAGTATGGTTTTGTTTTGTGTGGTAACTGGTTTGCTGCAATGAGGAATATCTTTATGAAAATGTTTTTAACATTGACAAGTGTTTTGGTTTGCTTCAGATGTCAAGGTGGAACTTTGATTTTAAGAAAAAGGGTGGACACCCCTCCCACTGTCTTTAATGCAGTCCTAGCCTATCTCAGTGGGCAACTAGCTGACATGAGGTTCTTCTGTTAATGCAGCTCAGCTGGGCCTTCCAGGCTATAAAAGCTTTCATGTGTCCACTTTCTCTCTCTTCCATCCACCTGATATCTGCCTTCTTTTTTGTTTGCACTGTCAACACCTCCACAGCACAAGTGGCACACTTCTATTCACTGCTCACATTGCTTATATTACTGATTTTCACACCTATTGCTGCTTTGTTTTAAGAAATTTCATTTGATTTACGCCCTACTTGTCACCTTGTTTAAGGCAGTTTGTGACACGTATCATAAAATTATGGACTTCATTCAACAGTATTGTCAACATAGAATAGCACCAGCATCATCCTGCAAAGCAGCAGATCAGTGTTTGGAATTAGTGTTTACTGAGCCCAGCACACACGGACTTACATGATGCCACTCAGATAGTTACCAGTCCATCCGTACTGTCTTTCCATCTGTGCATCTTAATTCCCTTGGGTTTCCTCTCTCTTTTTGGCTCATCATATTTTTCAAATGTTGCCCTCAGGTGAAAGGTGTCTCTGATGCCCCCACCCCCGGTGACTCTAATTGGCAGGCGGCCGTTGTGCCTGACAGAAGAGTCTGTGCCCTCTGTCACATGCGTATGGGACAAATATAGATCTGCAGCAGTTGTTCCTCTCTTATACATACCATTGGAGGCACATTGGTATTATTTCTGTCACACATGCAGTGGAAATCAATTTTCCAGAGATTAAAAAGTCATATATGGAGCTGCACAGAATAAACTTGGAGATACAGATCTGTTTTTATTTTTGTTTGTTGCTTTTTTTGTCTTATTGTGAATATTTTGTTGACCTAATTACTTTGGAATGCCACAAGTTCTAAGAACAGCAAAGCCATTCCTCGCAAGCTATATGTTGCAAGTGTCAAGCTGGGTTTGGCTGTTTACTTTTGAATTTTAACAGTACATGTTGGGTAATAGGTTGTACACACATTGGGTAATAGGCTTAAAACCATGAAATTAATTTTAAAAAAATGATACTGCCTCATAGTTCCAATGCTTTAGAAAGTATCAGTTGGTGAAGTTAAATGCTTTTACATATTTGAGCCAAGTGTTTCTGAATAAAACTGAGCTTATTTAAGACAAATTCATATAGTAAAGCTCTGATCTGAGAAATGCAAAGAGAAGTTCAGATGAAATATATTATTCTGAATCTAATATGTTAATCGGTGATGTGGTGTCATTTAATTTGAGACATGCTTCTATATTAATGTTGACCTGTAAGTTGCAGTGTAACCTTTGTACACAGACGACACTACAGAGATGCTGCACATGTTTTTTATGTTCTCATCATGGAACTGTAAAAGTTTACGAGCTGCAACCTAGGCTCCTTCTGTTTGTTAATGGGTTACAGAGACATGGTCAGAGCTGATGACCTGAAGGTTTTAACACTGCTGGGTGCATGTCAAGTTTTGCAGTTGTTTGTTTGAGTTACACCATCCAAAATGAAATGTTCATTATCCATTTTGTGATTATTTCACAAATGGATAATTGTCTTTCAGTGTTATTTTTAATTGTTTGTGTTTTGGTTGAGAATTAGATTTTTGAACAAAAATTAAAAATGACTCAGCATTATATTTTTTCTTTTCTGCATTTTGCACTTGTGGTTAGCACCTGAGGAAGTACATAGCCATCCACAGACCTGGTAGCACAAACCCATTATACATGTAGCACATCTGAACATGCAATAATTTATCAGTTAGCCTACTTTAGGAGGATTGGGAGGTGTATGCGAATATTACTCACAAAGTGAAGTCGTAGATCAATGTAATGTCATCATATCATTATCATAAATGTTGTTCACATTTAAACATAGAAGAACAGTCCAATGCCTGTGCTTCTCCGCCCTACACCCCTGCAACTGACCCTAAGGCTGTGTGTGTACAGTGTGTTATAGACAGCATGTTGTCTAGAATGCACACTGCATGGTGGGGTTATGACATTGGGTACTTTTTTGTGTAAGCTGCTTCTCGGGCCACTCATGGCAGAGTAAAACCACAAGCGCAAACCCACAAAAATAGAAACTTAGAATAAGAATTATCAGGGTTAAAAAGCTACAGTGCCTTGTGAAAGTATTCGGCCCCCTTGAACTTTTCAACCTTTCGCCACATTTCAGGCTTCAAACATAAAGATATAAAATTTTAATTTTTGTCAAGAATCAACAACAAGTGGGACACAATCGTGAAGCGGAACGAAATTTATTGGATATTTTAAACTTTTTAACAAATAAAAACCTGAAAAGTGGGGCGTGCAATATTATTCGGCCCCCTTGCATTAATACTTTGTAGCGCCACCTTTTGCTGCAATTACAGCTGCAAGTCGCTTGGGGTATGTCTCTATCAGTTTTGCACATCGAGAGACTGAAATTCTTGCCCATTCTTCCTTGCAAAACAGCTCGAGCTCAGTGAGGTTGGATGGAGAGCGTTTGTGAACAGCAGTCTTCAGCTCTGCCCACAGATTCTCGATTGGATTCAGGTCTGGACTTTGACTTGGCCATTCTAACACCTGGATACGTTTATTTGTGAACCATTCCATTGTAGATTTGGCTTTATGTTTTGGATCATTGTCCTGTTGGAAGATAAATCTCCGTCCCAGTCTCAGGTCTTTTGCAGACTCCAACAGGTTTTCTTCCAGAATGGTCCTGTATTTGGCTCCATTCATCTTCCCATCAATTTTAACCATCTTCCCTGTCCCTGCTGAAGAAAAGCAGGCCCAAACCATGAGACCACCACCATGTTTGACAGTGGGGATGGTGTGTTCAGGGTGATGAGCTGTGTTGCTTTTACGCCAAACATATCGTTTTGCATTGTGGCCAAAAACTTTGATTTTGGTTTCATCTGACCAGAGCACCTTCTTCCACATGTTTGGTGTGTCTCCCAGGTGGCTTGTGGCAAACTTTAAACGAGACTTTTTATGGATATCTTTGAGAAATGGCTTTCTTCTTGCCACTTCCATAAAGGCCAGATTTCTGCAGTGTACGACTGATTGTTGTCCTATGGACAGACTCTCCCACCTCAGCTGTAGATCTCTGCAGTTCATCCAGAGTGATCATGGGCCTCTTGGCTGCATCTCTGATCAGTCTTCTCCTTGTTGGAGGTGAAAGTTTAGAGGGACGGCCGGGTCCTGGTAGATTTGCAGTGGTCTGATACTCCTTCCATTTCAATATGATTGCTTGCACAGTGCTCCTTGAGATGTTTAAAGCTTGGGAAATCTTTTTGTATCCAAATCCAGCTTTAAACTTCTCCACAACAGTATCTCGGACCTGCCTGGTGTGTTCCTTGGTCTTCATGATGCTCTCTGCACTTTAAACAGAACCCTGAGACTATCACAGAGCAGGTGCATTTATACGGAGACTTGATTACACACAGGTGGATTCTATTTATCATCATCAGTCATTTAGGACAACACTGGATCATTCAGAGATCCTCACTGAACTTCTGGAGTGAGTTTGCTGCACTGAAAGTAAAGTAATATTGCACACCCCACTTTTCAGTTTTTTATTTGTTAAAAAAGTTTAAAATATCCAATAAATTATGTTCCACTTCACGATTGTGTCCCAATTGTTGTTGATTCTTGACAAAAAATTAAAATTTTATATCTTTATGTTTGAAGCCTGAAATGTGGCGAAAGGTTGAAAAGTTCAAGGGGCCGAATACTTTCACAAGGCACTGTAAATTCTAATGAGAAATGGAGTATTATTCAATTTTTTGTTAAAACCCAAACATAAACAATCAAAATTTAACTGAGAGAGAATTATCCATTTGTGAAGTATTTGGGGGGTAAAAAAAAAAAGAATAATTAAAGTTTCAAACCTATTTTTCATTTGATCTCTTGTGATGGTGCAAATTGAACAAAGAACTGCTAAGCGAACTTCACTGATGTTGCACATCAAAGTGTGGCTGCAGGTCTTGCAGAGTACTACTGCATGTGTGAAATAAAAGTTGTTCAGAGCCTTATGGCTCCAGAGAGAGCCGCATGAAGTCTGATGAACTGCTTGTAATGTCATTTGGTGCCACTAAGCATTGGTCGCTGAAAGCACAAGTCTGACAATGAGTTAGAAAGACCTGCGTTTAGTGCACCTCTGAAGCACATTCCTCAGATCTGCTTGAGACTGTATTAGCTGCTACAAGCACAACACTCTCAAATCTCTTACACATCGATTCTGAACTGCAGTATTTCTAATGTAGGCAGCAGATTCTGACAAGGAAGAAAAAACTTATGCTTCTTGATCTGTGTTTTTTCATTGAGTCCAATAATGTTATAGAACTGCAAAGTCACATAGGTGAAGTGCTCTTTTAATTATTTAATTAACCTGCTTTGCATGTCAATTTCAACAGTACTACAAGGGATACTAATGGATTCAGCAGCCTTATACTGAAAGTTCAAGGTTTTGTCTTGCTTAAGTCTTTGATAAAGCACTTATTAATAATAATGAAATTCACGTACAATTCCCAGTAGATGTTAATCAAATTGCAGGAGTTGTTCTGCTATAGGGAGCATTACAGAGCCTCCCTGACTAAACTGACTGTTCTTTTGGTGTTACTGCAGCAGAGACAGTAGGCAATCTGCTTCAGCATACAGAGAACTCAGCTGCAGTTCTGTGGACCTTAACCTCTGTGGCAATCAACCAGCTCATCTGATGCGTTGATGTTGTGGCGGGGGTCATCTGTCTGACCCCCATTGATGTCCCCCAGGCCAGAGTGGTCACAGCAAAATCAGGCTGGTCTTTGCAACTAGACCTGGACAACAATGGACTTTCTCTGACTGGAATGCTGGGATCTGTGCCCATTGATTGTCTCTGTTTGAAGTTTAGTTTTTCATTTTACTCGGGCATTTTCCTCCGAGGATCTCACTAACCCAAGGAGCATAAATGGAGAGATGAGAGGTGTGGACTATGTGGATATTAATGCCTCTCATATGAATTCATGCACATACTGTACTTACTCAGTGATTCGACCAGATCAATCAATGAATCAGTCAGCCATTAGATCTCGCACTCATTCAGTCAGATCTCTCGTTCTTCGGCACACACAAACACTGCGATTGCACACAATCAACTCAGAGAAGAAGAGATATGCTGTCCTCATCTGCTCAGGCGTACAAACAATGATAGTGCATTCACTGCAGCGGCTTTGTATAGTCTCTGAGGGCAGGAGAAGAAACGTGAGCAGCTTAAAAGGCTGAATTTTTCATACTCCTCCATTAGATCACACTGTACACTGTAAGCACCAAAATCAGGCAGGATTGTACAACTGTGGGCTGACCTTCCTAAAAGCTTAAGCTGAAATGTTGCACTCACCAGCACAGCATCGTAATCAGTATCCTGTACAACTGAAACAATGTCAGTGCTCATAATGTGAATCTTGTCGTAGTTTCTCTCTCTGATGTCCGTTATGTGCAGGCGGAGGAGAAACGTCCATTGAACTGACTTGCTTAATAATAAGTTTATTATAAGGAAGAACAGCATCGATCAGACAGAGAGACTGTCTGGGAGAATCCGGCCAAATGAATCTCCCCGAACAGTAATCTGAGATCATATTTATATGATTTGGACAAGTATGAGGTCACAACATATGTTTCTTAAAAGACATCTGGTCACGGAACAAGACCCTACAGAACAACCCCCTATCATTAAGACACCCAAAGATTCATTCGAGCCCCAAAGAACAATTATCATTTCCTGGACATAATGATCCCCAGTCTAATCACAGAAATTGCTTCCTTCAGCAAAAACCACATCTATTCTAATAAGCAGCATATATCCCAACATACATCTCAGAGCAGATACTACAATCTGAATCGTGATTAATATCTCCCACGCATTTGCCATCGTGTAACAATGAAGCCTGATTATTCAGCAAGTATGTAATTAGTATTCGGTTTCCATCTGTAAATGTTCTCAAATCCCAGTTTGGCATTCAGCTAAAGCCAGTCTAGACATGGGTAAACACATCACCAGTAATGAAATGTAGCCTCAGGATGAGACCGTGTCTCCATGACAGGTATATTCTGCTGCAGTTTCACTCTACTGAAAGTTACCTCTGTCCGTATAAATCAATTTTTGTACCGTTTTAATTCAAGCCATGTAACCAATTGACCATGTGTGTGATCCCATCGACTTTCCCCAAAGAAAATCAATGCAAACTGCAAGCTGTGTTTATCTTCTTTCACAAAAGACAAAAATCCTTAACATATACGCTATTCAAAAGTTTGGAGTCACTCAGGCAATTTTTCTGTGAAAACTCACACTTGTGTGAGTAACATAGTTGCAGAAGGGTTTTTTAATCATCAGTTTTCCTTTCAACACCATTAGCTAACACAATGTAGCATTAGAACACAGGAGTGATGGTTGCTGGAAATGTTCCTCTGTACTCCTATGGAGATATTCCATGAAAATCAGCCATTTCCAGCTAGAATAGTCATTTACCACATGAACAATGTCTAGACTGGATTTCTGATTAATTCAATGTTATCTTTGTTGAAATACGGACATTTCAAAATGACCTCAAACTTTTGAACAGTAGTGGATGTAAACTGTCCTTTTAAAAACTTTCAGCTACATTTTTCTTTTTAGAAATTGGTCAATGTGGATATCTCACATTGTGATCGAAAGACCCGCACAGAAAAGGTTTTGCTTTCACAGAACAGTCCACAACATTTCCTCCCACTCCTTTCCCTCTCTGTCTCACACTATATTTTGTGCTTTCATGTCATACCCATGCCTAACTATGCACAGATTATTTTCAGAAGTGCTGCAGTTGGTTAAGCCCACCAGCAGGTTTTGACATCGAAACATTCAGGGAACTGTGCTTGTCTCACGTTTCTCCTCTGGTGGATGTGAGAACACTTGGAGCTCTCACATTGTTGTTTTCTTCACTAGGACATCATACAGTGAAAAGTACTGACACATTTCCATGCAAAGATCCAACATGCATTCTTAGCTTTTCCTTTCATCTACTCTACCATTCAAAAATTTGGGATCACTTAGAAATGTCCTTGTTTTTAAAAGAAAAGCATTTTTTATTCAATGAAGATAACATTAAATTAATCAGAAATACAGTCTAGACATTGTCAGTGGGGTAAATGACTATTCTCGCTGGAAACGGCTGATATTTAATGGAATATAGCTCAGTGGGTAGAGTGGCCGTCTCGCAACTGGAGGGTTGCGGTTCGATCCCCTGGCCCGTCGTGCTCATGTCTAGGTGTCCCTGAGCAAGACACCTAACTCCTAATTGCTCCTGATGGGACATGGTTAGCACCTTGCATGGTGCTTACAGCTCCCGCCATCATTGTGTGAATGTGTGTGTGTGAGTGTGTGTGTGAGTGTGTGTGTGAATGTGTGTGCTCCAGGGGCGCTCTGACCTGATATGCGAAAAATTGGAATTTCCCCTGGTGGGATTAATAAGGGATATATATATATATATATATATATGTATGTGTGTGTGTGTGTGTGTGTGTGTGTGTGTGTGTGTGTGTGTGTGTGTGTGTGTGTGTGTGTGTGCATAAAAAGAATATCTTCATAGGGGTACAGAAGAACATTTCCAGCAACCATCACTCCTGTGTTCTAATGCTACATTGTGTTAGCTAATGGTGTTGAAAGGCTAATAGATGATTAGAAAACCCTTGTGCTGTTATGTTAGCACATGAATAAAAGTGTGAGTTTTCATGGAAAACATGAAATTGTCTGGGTGACCCCAAACTCTTGAATGGTTGTGTATGTTGTAAAGTATTTCTTTTCAAAAAATATCTCAATAAGAAAAATTTGAATGTTTGTGAGTGCTTGTAAAGAAACAAAAGCATAAGACTTATGGCTCATAAACTGCACTTTCAATCTGTAACAGCACTGCAGGTATAATTAACCTACTTCTCAACTATAAAACTCAAAGAAATATAAGCTATAAAATGTGGAATTTTTCAGTTAGTCTTTAATCACATTGGATATAACAGTACTGCCTACTGACCTGTTTTCAGAGCGGAAGTGTTTCAGAGAGGAAAACTTGAGAAATTTCAGATAAAATAAAAGGGGAAGAGAATAGTCTTGTATCATGATATAACAGAAAGACAGTTCTGCAGTTTTTTTTCTTTTCTTTTGCGTCTACATGTAAGTGTGTGTGCTTGCATTAAAAAGAGAAGAGTGCACAGGCAGGGGAGCCACAATGTTCCTCCCTTCGTCCTACTTCCTTCAGAACAGCTGTGTGTCGCAGGGAGGGTGGCATGGAGGGGGGTTCTAAGAAAAGAGGAAGGAAGGGAAATAATATTCTCATGTTACAGCACACACTCTTACCTCACACACAGATATATGGATTCTGATGGACAGCTATCAAGTTTTCTCTCCGAGCTTACAGTCTGAGCGACAGTGAGTGTCATTGTCAATCTCGCCTTTCCGCTTGCGACTGACGGTGACATCAACACCCTCGCTCCTGTCAGCTTTCCTGCACTTGTGGAACAATGGCTGATCTCAGGATATCTAAGAATGCTTTACTGGATGGACTTCTCAATAGTCCTTCCAGTAAACCATTTCTCAAGAGACGTTGTGTCAGTGATGTGAGTATTATTTTTTTTCATTTGCTGGAAGTGAGACATTCTTTTCATGCTAGTTGTTGTTGTTACTCGTTTGATTTTTAAGGTAACTTAGAGACTGAAACACATACACTATGTTTGGTGATGTATAGCAGTAGAAAATGTTTTTTTGGTTCACTGTGAAAACAGATAAAATGCTCCACTGGTCTGTTTTTAACTATGCATTGCATCTGTGTTCTGGGATGAACTACTTACAATGCATGCTTTTTCGTTTCTGATCTGATGATAACATGCAAAACTGAATTTGTAAATTCTACAATGCAGCTCTTTCTATTAGCTGCATGGTTTCATGTTCTGCTACTAATAGAATGCCTCCACTATCCAGGAGTGAACTGCATCTTTCCTCTGGTTCACTGATAATCCGATCAGCATAGGACAATGTTTGTTGGTGTTTGTTTTGCAGTCAGGAGAGCAGGATCTCCTTGAATATCATATGGCACTGTTTATTTTTACATGCAACAATAGACTGAGGCTGCACCTTTGGCTTTACTAGGTCAGGGTCAGATGTGCGGGAATGAACTGTGAGTGTGCATTTATGAACGAGATGTGCTCATGTATGAGTTTACAAATGTGTTTCCGTGCACCTCGTCTGAAAATGTTTAGACAAATGCATGTTTATACGTTCTTGTGGTTTTTGTGTGTACTGCATATGTATTTTGCAAGCCCTGCAGTGCCCCTCAGTAAATTTAAGCTGTCATGTGGAAACATCAGCTTGGCACTTCAGTCCGTTTGTGTTACATGGTGAACAGAGGGCTCACCCCGCAACAAGCACTGCTGTCAAGGCCGCTGTGATTCTCTCCTCCTTTATCTCAGGTTGGAGCTGCTTCATATCCATAATGTGGCTTCTGCTGATGAAAGTTGCATGCCTAGGGGTATTTTCTTCTACTTTATCCTCTAGCAGCGCCTTGGTAATTGGACAAAACACTAAATTACGCTGTGTAGAAGTGCACGACTGAGCTAGTGGTACTATTAACTGGACACTTTAATTTCAAAACATTCAGTTTATCCCATATTGAAATGATATGAAACCTACTTCCCAGACCATCTGTATCAGTTTATGCTCTGTATTTACACTACTGTTCAAAAATTTGGGGTCACCCAGGCAATTTCATGTTTTCCATGAAAATTCAGACATTTATTCATGTAACATAATTGCACAAAGGTTTTCTAATCATCAGTTAGCCTTTCAAGACCATTAGCTAACACAATGTAGCATTAGAACACAGGAGTGATGGTTGCTGGAAATGTTCCTCTGTACCCCTATGGAGATATTCCATTAAAAATCAGCCGTTTCCAGCTAGAATAGTCATTTACCACACTGATGTCTACACTGTATCAGAAATACAGTCCTTATTTCTGATAAGGGCAAATGTCCTTTTTTTTTTCTTTCAAAAATAAGGATATTTGTAAGTGACCCCAGACTTTTAAACAGTAGTGTACTTGTTACCTAAAAGGTTGTAGTATGATGTTTTTCTTATCCCCACATTATTGTACAGATCATGTATGCAGTGTCTCCTAGCTATTACTCACAGTTAGATGAGCGGTTGGCTTTAGCAACAGAGAGTAGCACATGGAGCTGTGAGGCTCATTTCCCCCTAAGAGTTACTTGTTTACAGCGTGTTTGTCTTGAAGTGTGGAGGAGCGATTCTCCTGACGTTAAGGAGTGCCGTCATCGTGAAAAAAAAGGAATTAAGTGGTAAGAGAGATTCCAACAGGAAGTCTTGTGGCTTGAGCATGCACAGCCAGCTTCTTCACTGAGCAGAGATGAGGAGACAGTGCAGAACACAGGGAAATCATATCAACACTGCTATACAGAATATCAAACCCATGTCCCTTTTTGGATCTCTGTCAACTCTCTCCCTCAGACCTCGGACCTGTTTGCTATGATCGAGAGGATGCAGGTACTGTAAGTGGTCTTCTGCCTCAGCTTTTTGTCCTTGCATAAACTTGTCCGTGCTCCCTCACAGGCTTTAATCAAATGGCATTCTCAGATTTTCTCTCACTTTGGACACAATTTCCATTTACTTCTATTTCGAGGCTCCAGTTTTCTGCTTTTCCTGGTGTTTTTGTATTCAGCCCTGCAAGCCAGCTACTGCAACACTTTTATAAATGTCCATGAATCCATCTATTTGCCATTAACATGTCTTTTGGTATTTGCAGCAGTAACAGCCTCGGGCTGTCTTCAGAAACCTTGCTCTACTTAATGTGCTGAACAGAGCTGCTGTGTTTTCTCCTCACAGCGAGATACTTTTGTGTACATCATCAAATGTGTGCAATATCACGATTTGCAGTGCTGAGGTGGATTTGCAGGAATCTAGTTTGTTTGGTAGTCATTGATGTAGTATCAAAGAGTTACACAAACCAAAAGGAAGAACAGTAGATTTTGATTTATCTAATGGAAGAGAAGAGCATTGCTTCAACAGGTACTTTGATCTTAAATTGTCTCTGACATTATTGACATCCTCAAAATTTCCCTTTGAACTGAATCATAGTAGTTATCTTTTGTCTTGATTTTGTTTGATCATAAAATAGGAGTCTCTAAAGTGGTGAGGGGGAAATTTTTTATCTGCATTTTCTTTCATAGTGGTCAAAGATTTTTTATCTTCAGCATAGTTGTATCTGCTTAACACAGTCCTGAACCACTGGGAACTTGATAGACTACTAAGATAATACCTTAAGTGAAAGTGAAGAATGAGACGCAAACAATGGTGTCTTTATGATGTTGTATTGCTGGAACCCGAGGAATCACAGGCACAAAAGGCAGATTGTGTAGGTGTGAAGACACACATTACTATTGCATCCCTTTTGAATGTGATTTGTGGAGCCTTTCCCAAGAAACTCACGAAAGCCTTATTTATGTTGTTTGCTTTGGTTGTTGAACACTTCAACAATGTGGGAGCAACATGTTTGTGTTGTAGACAACGGTAGGATATTTTATTAATAGTCATGTATAATCTCCACAGAAGAGATAAAGAGATTGATGGGGGCTGAAGGTAAAACAGAAGCAGCGGAACAGTCTTCAGAGAATGATTTTAAAGAAAGCACTTCCAATTTCCATTTGATTTATCTTCCTTAGGTCTAAAAATGTGCATCAAACTTGATACATTTCAAATCTTGCTGCAGGGTGTTCCAGACAAAGAGGCCACTGATCAGCATAGCTTTGTTACTCATCTTCCTCTGCACTGTGGAAACTGTCAGTAGTTTTGAGTCAGCAGAATAAGAACAGATAGATTTGATAGAAAGTTCTATTTTGGCACTTTATATCCCTCAAGTAGAATGGCTGTTAGAGATATCTGCAGTACAGCTTGTTGGAAACACCATCTCTGCTCTCACAGACCTCTGCCGATCTTTCATATCTACTATAGTCTCAAAGATATCATTCCTCTTTTCTTGACTTCTGCTTCCATATCTGGTGACTGACCTGAACTATTGTCACACTAAATTATCTTTGCACTACGCTGCTGCACAAGACGCTTCATGGATCTCTCACCAGCAGTGTTCTGAGTATGTGTCTCTTTGTGTAGCTTTGTGAACCAGTTGTGTAGCGATTTCACCTGTGCCATCAGTACCTTGTCATTTTGTCTCCCTCTCTCCACAGAGTTGCAGAATGGATGAGCAAAGATGCCCCCTCCCTCCCCCCCTCAAAGTGAGTCACAAATCCACACATCGTCTCGCAGAGCAGGGTCTGGTAAAGCATCCGTAATGGCAGAGTTATAAACCTTTCCTTATCGGCTGTCAGACAGGCTTTAGGATCCTCACCGACTGAGTTAGGAGCTCAACAGGGACGAGGACTGCAAAATCCTCTGTTGTCCCATTACCTAGACAGCCGAATGTAGTAACTACCGAAGACTGGTGGAAAGTCTCAGCACGGAGTCTGAGGTCATGTCAGAAAGGGCATAAAAAGTAACTTGGTGAGGTTTTGGCTTATCTCAAACCTGTATGATGTGATTTTGTAGTTTGAAGTGAAGATTTCTATAAAGCTTAGTGTTGAAAATAGAGTTCTACAATCCTACTGGCATTCAAAATGACAAAATAAATGATCTATTAATTATGTACATCTTCTCATCACCAGTACGGTTAAACAACAGCACAAATTTTTGTGTAACTGTCGAATATCTTATTCCAACAGTTGGCATTAATATACGGCTGGAACAGCTCCCACTCAACTGAGCAGGACAGGCATTTTACTAAATGTTTGAAGCTAGTTTAGGAGATTTGCTTCCAATCTGCATCTCAGTCAGCACATTTCATGTCAGGTGTTGGACTGAGTTGAGATCAGGGTTGTGGGGACACAAGTGAAGTTCTCAAATGCCAAATGAAATATTCTTAAGTTTTGTAGCAGTTAGCCTTCCCTTGAATAGTGCTAATGGATTTTACTCATATTATTAAAAAAAACAATACTGGACCCCTCACTTACTGTAAACACAGGTATGTGGACAGACACATATTTCATAAGTGTGCCAGGGTCCACATATGGGCTAGCTTTGTTGTGTGATTGATTGTCTGTTTTTCCTAGTTCCCTGTGGATACCTGAACAAATGTTGACAATGTGATGGAGCTACAGTGGAGAATGACTTTTTCAGCTGTCGTAAACAATAATAAACCCATCAGCTTTTGGGTTGGCCTTTTCTTAGCTACAATGAGCAGCTTCTGTCTAGACCCAGCATTTTTAGCCATAGTACGTGGAAGTGGAAATGTCGTTAGTCACAGACTGGATGGATTCCCATGAAATTTCATGTATACATTTCATTTCCTATAGTGGCTCTCCACCTTTGTGGTAGCTACACCTGCCAGTAATCCCATGTCATAAGTTTTTGGTTTGTGCTAGGGACAGTGACTTCAGCTGTCACAGTGAAATGTGAAAAATATTTTTGCTGTCACTTCTGCGACATATACCCAGTAGCTTTTAATAGAACAAGTCTGACCATGGTCTAGGATTGTTGAAGAGCATTTTTAAGGAAAAGGAGAAAATATAAAATGAAGGGATGGTGGGGATGCCAAAAAGTAAATTGCAGCACAGAGTCATTGTTTCAAACATCACAGATTATTGCCACAGTAAATGAATTCAATTATCAGAGGGGAACGTGAGAGATGGAATTTATGTCATGTGATAAAGTGCTTGCATTAGCAACCGCTAACTGATAGTAAGCTTCTCTTATACATGCAGTAGAATATCACTTTCTCTTACTATGTGAAAGACTTCTTTCTCACAACAATACTAAGAGCTTTTAGTACCCAATCACTGGAGACTATAAAACATATGCACTTTGGACAAATCTCTGCCGAGTTTAAATGGCTTGTCTATAGTTATAAACAGAGCAGGAGTGATGAGTACAGATTGTGAATCTCACAAATCAAAAATGGATACACACTACCGCTCAAAAGTTTGGGGTCACCCAGACAATTTAATGTTTTCCATTAAAACTCACACTTTTATTCATGTGCTAACATAACTGCACAAGGGTTTTCTAATCATTAATGAGCCTTTCAACACCATTAGCTAACACAATGTAGCATTAGAACACAGGAGTGATGGTTGCTGGAAATGTTCCTCTGTACCCCTATGGAGATATTCCATTATAAATCAGCTGTTTTGTTGACTATCTAGTTTGCAGCTAGAATAGTCATTTACCGCAGGAGCAATTTCTGATTCATTTAATGTTATCTTCATTGAAAAAATTGTTTGTTTGGGTTTTTTTTTCAAAAAATAAGGACATTTGTAAGTGACCCCAAACTTTTGAACAGTGTACATTATTTTAGAGGACTATAAAGCATTAGTGAGAAAGGCTGACAGTGTGGGCTCTGTCATGTTTGCAATACAACAGAATTAATAGAACTATATGTTACTGTAGTTAGTATTTTGTCACTGTCTGTGCTTATTGTTATTTCTCTCCAATAACCAAAACTGAAAGTATGACTCGAAGCGGCTGTTTGCCAGCCTGACTCATATTTGTTTCTCTCCCTACAGACAGAAGAAGACTACATCCCTTATCCCAGCGTTCATGAGGTACATACAACATACCCTCAAACAAATAACTCACACACAAATGTTTTCTAAATGTCAGAAAATGTAATGCTAAAGTTTTGAAAAGGTTTCAAAAGATTTGGGGAGCATGAATTTTGTAAAACAGGGAAAGCAATGCAGTGCTTGATACCACACACTGACTGTTATTTTTTACAAATCAGTGCTCCTCCTAAGCATTATTTCCCTTCACTGACAGGTTTTGGGTCGCAGAAGTCCATTCCCACTCATACTGCTGCCCCAGTTTGGAGGCTACTGGATTGAAGGGACCAATCATGAACCTAAAGACCCACCAGAGGCAGATCAACCTCCCTGCCCTACCTCCCACATCAAACTGGAGACAAACAGCACTGCAAAGATCTACAGGAAGAATTTCATGGGCAAGGTGAGGACGGGAAAATGGGTCTGGTTTCATGTACTAAATAACATAATCAACACTGGTTTATTTATCCATTCATCTTAAATTATACCTGTATTTTGGGAAAAGGCCGCCTCTTTCCATTTTCTTAAAATTACTCAACTGATGTTGGCGATTCATCCTGGTTGAAAGTGTCGGTTTCCCATTTGCCAGAACCCAGCTCACTTGTGTTTAGAAAAATAGAAAAATTAGGATTCTGTCAAGGGACAATGAAAGTAAAGAAGAAAATCCCCAGAGTTTGTGTCTGTCTGTGTGCGTGTGTGTGTGAGAGACAACTTTTCAGGCATACGGAGCAACACATGGATACGCTTTTCAAAGAGATGAACAGCTGAGAAATGTAACTTCTGTTAATAATGCAACAACTTTGTTAGTATTCTCTCCAGAAGTGAAGTGCATGTAAGTGTGGAAACAACCAAAGCAAGAAAAAAAATACTCACGGCATGGCTCAGTGGTAGAGTGGCCGTCTTGTAACTGGAAGGTTGCTGGTCCGATCCTTGGCCTGTTGAGCTCATGTTGAGGTGTCCCTGAGCAAGACACCGAACCCCTAATTGCTCCTGGTGGGTCGTGGTTAGCGCCTTGCATGGCAGCTTCCGCCATCAGTGTGTGAATGGGTGAATGTGATGTATCATGTAAAGCACTTTGGATAAAAGCGCTATATAAATACAACCATTTACCATTTTATCATGCTATATAAATTTCCTACCTAAGATACAACAAGCTGTGCATTCAAAGTAAGATTTTGTAGAACTCGGTGCACTCTAACTTCACCTTTTCCTCAAGGGCAGTTCAACCACTTTCCTTAATTAGTAGACTGTTACTCTACCCATCTTCAATTTATTATAGCATTTTTTTTTTTATTGTGTCACCTACTGTGAATTGCTGAAGGAGTGTTCATCCTCGCATTAAAATTTCCTCTGCTTATATGCCCGCAGGAACACTTTAATTACTACACTATGGATGCTGCCCTGGGTCACTTGGTCTTTTCAATGAAGTATGATGTCATTGGGGATCAAGAGCATCTCCGCTTGATGCTCCGGTACAGTTTCCTATTATCTTTATCTCTAACTTGCATCTGCTCATTCATGATTTTTTCTCTCTCGCCTGTTTCTTCCAAAGCGTGGCTCTCTCCTTTGCAATACCTTCTGCAATTTTCCTTTGCCTTTATTCCATTTTCATCTTTCTTTTTCTTTTTTCTCCCTCCGCTGAACATAGAACAAGCCCTGGCTTTCAATACCCATGCAATGCATTGATTTTTTTCCATCTACTCATACTGTAGGTCCTCCAAACAGAACTCTTTAATAGAATATTTTCACACATGGCTTGATTGTGTGTCCCAGATTGATTAAAGCTTTTCCCCCTCAACAGTAGCATTAAGTGAAGCAAAAATGTCACAGAGGAAGATGAGAACTCTCAGTTCTCACAGGTTGCCTCTGTGATGAATTTTAAAATGCATTTTCCAGTAATACACAGTACTGCTTAAAGACTTGTCCCTCCTATCAGATGGTAAATGTTCTCATCTCTTTAATTTTAAATTAAAATATGCTTGTTTTGGTCGCCCCCGTAGCTCAGCAACCCGTAAACAGGAGCTATAGTCCCCAACGCAGTGGTCATGGGTTGGTGTTTAACCAATGGCCACTTACTGTGTGTCTTTGCCCCACTCTTCTCCCTGTGTTTCCTGCCTCTCTCTCCACTGTGTAGTATAATGAAGGGCAAAAAAATTATGCTAATTTGACACAGTCTGACAGTTTTGGTCAAGAATCCTAAACTTTTCAATGATGGCAGATTTTTGTCTTAGTCTTTGGAGGGTCTTTTCATTCTAAATCATCCATCCATCCATTCTCTATACACCACTTCATCCTCATTAGGGTCACAGGGGAGACTAGAGTCTATCCCAGCTGACTTAGGGCCAATAAAGGGGACACCCTGGACAGGTCACCAGTCTATTGCAAGGCTACATATACAGACAAACAGTAACACTCATATCCACACCTACGGACAATTTAGAATCACCAATTAGCCTCAGCATGCTTTTGGACTGCTGCACAGTGGTATAGTGGTTAGCACGTTCGCCTTGCAGCAAGAAGATCCCTGGTTTGAGTCCCGGCCTGAGCCCGGGATCTTTCTGCATGGAGTTTCCATGTTTTCCCTGTGCATGTGTGGGTTTTCTCTGGGCACTCCGGCTTCCTCCCACAGTCCAAAAACATGCTGAGGTTAATTGATTACTCTAAATTATCTGTAGGTGTGAATGTGAGAGTGATTGTTTGTCTGTACATGTAGCCCTATGACAGACTGGCGACCTGTCCAGGGTGTCCCCTTCCTTTGCCCGAGTCAGCTGGGATAGACTCCACCACCCCCTGCGACCCTAGTGAGGATAAAGCGGTGTATAGAGAATGGATGGATGGATGTTTTTGGACTGTGTGAGGAAGCTGGAGAACACGGAGAAACCCACGCATGCACAGGGAGAACATGCAAATTCCATACAGAAATATCCCAGGAAGGCCGGGATGCGAACCAGGGATCTTCTAGCTCCAAGGTGACGGTGCTAACCACTCAGCCGCTGTGCAACCCCTTCTAAATAATATTGTTTCTAATATTAAATAATCCCTAAATAAGAATTTAACTAATAATGCTCTCACGGATTTGGAAAAGGTGTTACTTTTGTGTGCCTGGAACACATGAAAACAGAGTCCAGCAGAGAGTTATGTGTCATTTTTCTGCAAAGAATTTTGTAATAATGTGAGTCTAAATAGTGAAAGGTATATTTGCACAGATTTTTCAGTATAAATGCTGACTTTAAAATAACCCAAAAAATATTCTACAATTAGCACTCTATTCATCCATGTTGTACAAGTGTAATGCCTCCCACTCACCATCACCTGAACTGCTGAAATCCTCCACTTCTTCACATTCTGCTGAAGACAGACGAGGGGGAGAGAGGCAGAATGCAACACACCATATAACCTGCAAATTAATTTTAGCACCTGAGAGACTCCACTCCTGCATTCTCTTTGTTAATGGAGCTCCAGAGTGGATGAGTGTGCAGTGAGGTAACAGCCACTCTGCCCACGACGTTTTTCACATAGTGATGTTTTCCAGTGGGTGGGCACTATCCACAGTCAACCCATGCACCTTTGTTAGTGTAGCCACAAAAACAGACACATAGTCATATTTACAACACCTGTATGGCAACAGGATGAGTCAAAACCTCTCTATTTTTAATTTACTGTCAGTGCCCTGTACACTGTAAAAATACAAACGGTTTACTGTTCCAACTTTCCATTGTACCATACCATATGACTGTTCATGCAGATCAGAATTAGCCTAGCCGCACAAGACAACCCACGGCAATGAATTTAATTCTCTGCCAGGGTGGGTCTAGTTACCCTCGGTAAGCCTCAAGGTTGGATGCTCCTAAAACTGGCCAACGAATCACCATGAAGTGTAGAGTCAGAAGGCGGGCGTAACTAGGGTTGCCAACTTTCTCACAACTAAATAAGGGACAGGTGCACAGTGCCACTAAAAAACATCCTCTCAACTCTCTATCGTAACTGTCAGGTAGCGATACTCCTTCCTGTTCAGTGCTAAAGTTATTGATCTGCATAAGCAGCACATGGCTAATTGAATATTCATGAGATAAGATCAGTCCAGCTGGTTAGCATTCTAAAGGCTATCCAGGCTAGCAGCGGTGAAGACGTAAAGCTGATGGAGGGATAAAAAACAAAGGGACAGCACAAAACTACCAACAAACAGAAGACAGCACCTAACTATTACTGGACCAGAGGACAACACCTAACTATTACTGGACCGGAGGAGCCATTTTTCACGGCTGGATGTTTAAGTTTAAGATGAACAGCGGCTGCAGCTAAATTCATTGGCTTATGAAGATCGTAAGATCGTCAATGGGTGAGCAACACAGTTCATTTAAAATGCAGAGTTTGTGTTTTGTTTGGAGGACATGTAGCTGTGAGCTGCTAATCAGAGTTTAAAGGCTATGGGCTAACTGGGAGTTTACTCAGGCTTGGTTACTTAATGTGTGAAATGAAACCAAAGACAGATATGAAGCAGATTGCCATGCGGAATGATTCTATCCAACTTGCAAGCAAATAGATGGAATTATGACTTTTCCAGTCATTTTGGAGTTGTGTTTGTGTGTGATCTGTGTTCACAGACGGGTTATAGAAACAGGACGGTCAGCTCAGGCTGAGGTTTGGTTTGTTATCGTCTTAAACTCTGGTAAACTAAAATATGTGGCTCCAGCCTTGTTCTTGTGAGACATGATGCTGGATCAGTGTTCGTGTTTCTGTTTTGTTGCTGTTGATTATGCCCAGTAGTTGTTATTCACTGAATTCTGGAGTGTGGTCAGCTGCCAGAGTGTAGCGTGAGCTCTAGACCTATATATTTGACAGTACTCTTGTGGTTCTGTAACGTTTTGATTACAAGCATATCTGCCGCTGTCTCAGCAGGCAGCATTTAGGAGTAGACACGCTGTTCCACCACAGTAATGGCGGCGCCCACAAATACGGGACATTTGAGATCCCGGATGAGACAAATCAATTTAGCCCAATTTATGGGATGTCCCGGCTAATACAGGACAGTTGGCAACCCTAGGCGTAACTAAGTGACGACAGAGGCGCGACGATTCTGACAGAAACAACCAGAAACAACTAGCCTAGCCGCGCTAGACAACCCACAGCAATGAATTTAATTCTCTGCCAGGGTCGACAACAAAAACGACAACAGTCGTTGAGCTCCATTAGCACCGACTCTGAATAATCTTTCTGTTAACATGTCTGTAATATACTTGAGCTTCACCCATTGACTGTATAAATAAGGCTTCACCGAACTACCGCATCCTCTGATTTCTGGCACTCTAGGAACTACGTCAGCCTATTCGTTGCGCTGATTGGTTGTATACCTACTCAATTGCTGCAGAGTGATTTGATAGACAACCTTTTAACCTGCCTCCCTCCCTGTCGAGAGTTCCTAGACCCTTGTATCTTCAGACCTGGGTCTAGCGCGGCTAGGCTAGGTCAGAATGGTTATAGTGGCAGACAAAAAAAGTCGCCAGGACGCTTTGGAAAGTCGCTAGATTTAGTGAGAAAGTCGCTAAGTTGGCAACACTGGCGCCACGCTCCGCATCAGCTAGTGCTTCTAGTGTGTGTGTGAATGCGCGAACTGATGACATCAGGCCGGGCGTCACATAAAAACTCACTCACAACTCCATTTATATTGGTTATAGTTTTCTCATTTTATGCGGAAATTGTGAAATCAAGCGGGACTATTTCTCTTTTTTTTCGTGGAAATGTGAGATTCTTGAGGGAATTATGCGCTGTTTTGCGGGGATTATGCGGCCTTTTGGGAAATAATTGACCCCCGCATAATCAGCGGCATTTTGGTGATTAATGCAGGAATTCATGCCATCACATAATCACGTTTTTCTGGAGGGTCTAATTAATGTTCCTTGGCCTTGGATGCTTGCTCGATTGCCACTGTAGGAAGCAATGTAGCTCACTGAACATGCTAAAGACTTCTCTTATACTAGAGCAGATAAGCACACATTTCAATCCGTTAATAAATCTTTACATCTTATGCTTTTGGTTTTAAAAGGGCTAAAAGAAACCCAAAAGATGCTGTCCTACAAATTCTTAAAATATAGAGTATGCTTTCCTACAACAGCTCCATGCACACTGCTTTAGCATAGGGAGAAATCCAAAGCATGACAGGCTTAGTGACTTATTTAGTTACGCTTGCTAAGCTATGATTGGAAAAGTGCTGTTCGAGGGAGGGGTCTGCAAACTCACAAGCCCTATTTGTTATATTCATTAGCTTTAGAGTTGCTGGAAGGTGGATTTTGTTACTGTCAGACAGAGCCACCTTTAAAATGCTAAGCTAAGTTAGCCAGCTGCCTCCAGCCTCATATTTTTTGTGCAGATATGGAAGTGGTATCAGTTTTCTCATCTACAGCAAATAGGAAATGAGACAAAATAAGCACATTTTCCAAACTGTTGAACTGCTGCTTAAAATATCCCAGTACTACTAGCAAAGTAAGGAGGAGCTACCATTTGTTGATCAGATTTTCTGGACAGAGATTACGTTTTAGTTTTCACAGTTGTTTATTGTTCTCCTTGGATAGAGCAGTGACCCTCTTAAAAAGTAAAGATTCTCATTCAACCCTCTTCCAGGCAATCTTGGGTCAAACTATCCACACAGCCTGTGCAAGAAAGATTTTCTTTGAATTGACAGTTCACTTCCATTAATGCTAAGCAAGAAACCATTAAACCAAGAGGATTGCTTTGGATTAGAAATGGAACAGCAAGCATTTTGACTTTTCACACTGTTTGCCTTTCAGGACAAAGCTAAAAACCTATCATGACGTGATTCCCATTTCCTGCCTTACTGAGTTCCCCAATGTGGTTCAGATGGCCAAGGTAGGCATGCTGTATATTTGTTGAAACAAACTGTATTTCACTCTATATTTAAAATCGATGAAGCTAAATGTACTTTTTCTTTTATAGCTTGTTTGTGAAGAAGTAAATGTGGATAGATTTTACCCTGTTCTCTACCCGAAGGTAGGCACTGGTCCTCATTGTCACTGTCTGTCATGGTGTCTACATACGAAATACTAGCTTGACTGGAAACTTTCTGTTCTCTCATCTTCAGGCATCGAGACTCATTGTCACCTTTGATGAACATGTAATCAGCAACAACTTCAAGTTTGGAGTCATTTATCAAAAGTTTGGCCAGGTTAGTGCACTTCAGAGATAGTGCTGCTTAATCTTTGTTTTTGAAGTCATGTTCTTCTCCTACTGAAAATGTTTTTTGCTTCCTCTTTGCAGACATCAGAGGAGGAGCTCTTTGGGAATATGGAAGAAAGTCCTGCCTTTGTTGAATTCTTGGAGTTTCTGGGCCGGAAGATTGAGCTTCATGACTTTAAAGGGTTTGGACGCCTTTCAGTTCAATTTCTTTTCGTTTTCTCAGCGGATTCATTTCAGCACTTTTGGTTAATTCTCAGTGTGGCTCTCTCCTTAATGCCTGTCAGAAGCAGGCCATCATTTACTTTGCTATTGATCAGACTTGGCTTTAAATGAATCCCTGGAAAAGCGAGTCAGAATGTTCTGATATTTGTAGTGTTCCTGACATTGTGATTGAGTAGGCAGAAGAAGTGCCCTTGGCATTTACTTAATGATGAATGAGCGTGGATGGACCGGCTGCTCCAGGAGCATTCACCTGTAATCAACTAACATCACTTTGTTCATCTTTTTTCATCTGTATTTCGTCTGTTCACCTCTATCCTCTCCTTGCCTTTTCTTCTCATGTCCATCGTCTCTTATTTTTGTTATTTCTGCCTTTAAATTTCCTCTCTCTGCTTCTGCCTCTGCTCTTGTCCAGTTTTCGGGGTGGACTCGATGTTACTCATGGGCAGACAGGGACAGAATCCATCTACACAAATTTCCATAATAAGGAGATTATGTTCCATGTGTCTACCAAACTGCCTTACACAGAAGGAGACTCACAGCAGGTAAAGTGACATGCCACATCCGGTTTACTAATTTCCTTCATTAACTCCTCCACTTGGGATTTCTCAATGTGTCTGTGGCAGTAAAGCTTACAGATCAGAGCCTGTAAAATAAATGATAAAGTAGGTTGAATCATTTGAATCAATACTAGCCATAATTCTGATGGATATAATATATGGATGAGAAAATCAACAATGCTCACGTTTGATAAATACTATATTGCTATAACCGTCATGCAATTAGCTTAGCGTAGCATCAGGACAAGCATAAGGACTTGTGTAACATTATGTTTGACATGCAGCACACAGCACCTGATTACTTTTGTCTGCCTGTCTTTATGTTCTGTAATAGATTTTGTGCAGGAGTTTTATACTCAATATTTTATTGTTTCATATACGCTGTTTGGCTGTAAAGGAATTGCCATCCAATTTCGTTGTACTTGTGCAAATACAATGTAGGCATTTGTATTTGAAACAGAGCTCTTTGCGCAGGTAATAAAATCTACCTAGCAGCACTTCTAATGCTCATTGATTAACATGTTGTATCTCGTTTTTGATCTTAAGTAATTTAGATGTCTGTTTGCTAAGCTATGCTAATTACTGCTGTCCACTGATGGCACCATATTTTACTGTGCAGAGGATGGCATTGATCCTCTTATCTAGCACAAGTATACAGACATGCATATTTTTACAAATCGTGAATTACCACTAACTATAAATTTAAATATAACCGAAAGTTATGCTATAAAAGTTTTTTCTTCTGTGAAAGCCTTGCAGACATTTGTGTGCAGTGATTTGCTAAGCAGATGGCATTTATTTGGGTTTTACAGTTTTGTTGTCCTCACTTACCCTGCCGTTTTTGAGAAATATCACTTCTTGAGTTTTGCCGTTTCCATCAGCATTGCAGTGTTCTCTTGTGGCATTGAAGTTTTTCCTCTGTTTGCAGCTGAAGACTTTCATCTCTTTGATGCCATGTCCTCAGCTGCTCTTCACTGCCTCTTAGAGTGGTTTGAACTTTGTTACCACAGTAACCCTGCACAGACAGTCCATATTGCCAAAGCATGGAGAGAAACACAGGGCATAAACAACACCCACATGGGATGAGTCGACAGGCAACTAAAGAAGAGCAGGCAAGGTGTAACCATAGCATCATGGCATTATTTTAGGAAGGAGAATATATGATTACTTATGCACAGAGTTTATGAAGAATTTATGTACAGTCGTCATCTCGGACTGAATTTGGTCCATTTTGAAAGGCTATGAGGCAGTAACAAATGCAATAAGAAAAGCACTCAGAGAGCGCAGTACTTCGCCAAGGTTGCTCAGTTGTGGTATGATTTCCAACAGATGAAATCTTTAAAAAATTCTTGGTCTGTGTGATTGTCAGCAGGCAGCTGACATAGTGTTCACTTGTAGTCATAGCATCACTGCCACAATCTAATCAGCTGGTCATTTCTGACCTTCCCTGAAAATGTCATGCAAGCCCATTGGTCTGTTCTGAGTAATGTTGCTAACAGACAAACAAACAGACAAACCAACACCAATTGTCGCACAACTCCACTGCGTTCTTTGGTAGAGTAATTAATCTAGCAGTGCACTTGCTAAGTTTCTTTGTATCTGTCTATGGTCATGCTTTGGTTTTGCAGTTTATCTGCACGGAGAAAGCAGGAATGTTATGTTAATGTTGTTGAGCCATCTGGGTTCTGAAAGCCCCTGTGTGCATAAATATAAATACTGACCGCTAATAAGCTCAGGGATGATGCAGTGGTAACTCGACTGTCCTGCATCTGCATGTACTCTGTCTCACGCTCCTCACTCACCTTTTATTACTGCTCTTGAAGTGCATTTTATGCTTTCGAGATGTAAAATGTTGTAATTATTTTTTTAATCACAAAGCTGCAGAAGCATGACTGTCACAAAGGACAAGACTTGTAAATGCAATTCTCAGTTTCCCCTAAAACTGCCTCATTTTGCAGTTAATCTCTGTGTTGACAAGCACCTCAATCAGATAAGTCACATTTAAGAGACTAATTAAGAGCTTTTTTGATGTCAGATAAACTTCTCAGACATTTTCACATTATGATTAATTAAGTTTGCATCGAGTCAGACTCTCTGTTTTGCGTGAAATAGTTTATATTTGACATTTCTGGCATATTTATGAATGTTATGGCATCAGCAGATTGTGAAAAAATTTCCAGGGCTGAAAACAGATGGGTGATTGTTCTCATCCAAACAAACACAGTGGCTTTACCAGAGACTAATGATTTAAGTGATTCTGGAATAGCACATCATCATCATCATCATCATCTCTAAATCTCAGAATAAATATTTGCTGTATTGTACTGCACACACAACTGGCCGTCTGATGAGACCTCAGAGCACCAGCCAATATTAGAGCTTGTATTAAAAGGTGTGTTATCGACTTTAGTGTGCTAAATAATGTGATGAGAGATGCAGGGTGACCAGTGCATGCTGCTGCCGAGCAAATATCATGATGTTGAGGCCTCATCTGAGGAGGAACATTGGAGCTGCGTTTACATTTGGTTATTTGGCCAAACTGCCTACACTGAGAATCTTTTAAAGTAATCATTTCTCTTTGTACGGCTGCTCAGTGTCGTAGTGGTTTCGCCTTGCAGCAAGAAGATCCCTGGTTCGAATCCCAGGGTGGGCCTGGGATCTTTCTGGATGGAGTTTGCATGTTCTCCCTGTGCATGCGTGGGTTTTCTCCGGGCACTCCGGCACAGTCCAAAAATATGCTGAGGTTAATTGAGTACGCTAAATTGCCCGTAGGTGTGAATGCGAGTGTGATTGTTCGTCTGTGTATGTAGCCCTGTGACAGACTGGCGACCTGTCCTGGGTCTCCCCTGCCTTCGCCCGAGTCAGCTGGGATAGACTCCAGCACCCCCCGTGACCCTAGTGAGGGTAAAGTGGTGTATAGAGAATGAATGGATGGATTTCTCTTTGTCACCAAACTTAATCTGTTTGCGAAATCTGATATGCATTCCCTCCACTTGACTGCAACATAATGATTTGGGACATAGAGCCTCTGTGATAAGAATCCATTGCCTTTTTGGTGGGCTGAACTGAATACATTTTGACATTCTGATATCTACCAGCGTCTTCAATTATCTTACTGTTTGATTGCCTTAAAAAGCATCGGGGACATCGTGTCCCAGACAAGAAATATGCCCCAACTTCTGCAAAAATCTTATGTAAATGTATTATGTCATATTTTCTATTTGATGAGTTTTAACAAGGGAGAAAAAAGGCACACCTTCTCAGATATTTATGAGGGTTTGTGAGTTGTCAAAAATTAGAGTTTGTAGCAAAAAGCAATCAGGTGACAACATATATTCATATTTCAGCACAAGCAAAAGGTGTCCCTAATCCTTGGCAACAACAAGCTTTCTAAAAGATGTTGCTTGGTTAAAAATTTAATGCTTGAGCACAGTCTCTGTCCTCCAAGTGCTCCAGCGTCCTTTTGGCAACTTTAAGCTTTTTGGCAATGAAGAAATTGCAGTTATTCAGCAGCAATGATCACAGTCAGCCATCTGTGGAGTCATAAACCATTTTTTGTTTGGCTTCGCAGCACCTCCTCTGAGATTCTGATTCATTCATTTCCATAACATCAGGGCTTAAAGTAAATCATTCAAGAATAGTCGTATCTATTTTGATAAATTAGTCAAATAGATTTGTCTGTAGCACATACTTTATTCATTCATAAATGTTATGTATTCCACTCATAATAGAATCTTTTATGTATATAGAATAACCTAATGTTATTTCACACATTGCAAGGAATCTGTACAATATCAACAATACACCACTGTCCTCTTTGCTGCTGTAACACTGCATAATTTCCCACTGTGGGATTAATAAAGGATTATATTAACTTATCATGTGTCTTTCAGTTACACTGTTTTGTGTATTTATTTCATTTTTGCAATAAATACTTCAGATGTAGATTTTTTCTCTTTTAAACAAGTGGCACCAGATCTACAAGATGTAAGGATTTCATATTTTTGGCTGTCAGTAAAACTGGTTTGTCATGCATCTCAGAGAACAGACTGTTTTCTTAAGCTGTGACCACCCCTCTGCTGGAAATATATTTATTTTTCAGTCCCTCTTTCAGTTCTGGAAGTGATTCATTGACAGGCCTGTGTTTTCTAATACACCAACTGGTTATTTGAGATGTTTCCGCTGTTGTTAGTTTTGTTTATGTGTGTCCTCCAGCTGCAGAGGAAGAGGCACATAGGCAACGACATTGTAGCCATCGTGTTCCAAGAGGAGAACACGCCCTTTGTACCAGATATGATCCAGTCCAACTTTCTGCACGCGTATGTGGTGGTGCAGGTGGAGAACGCATGTACAGACAATGTCACCTACAAGGTTGGTTCCTGGGACAGCCAAGGACACTACTTCAGATCTGCTCCTTCGTTGTTCAGAATTTGTATTTCATTGCTTACCTGCTTTTCCCTTTCAGGTGTCTGTGACAGCAAGGGATGATGTACCCTTCTTTGGCCCTGCTCTACCAGACCCTGCCATCTTCAAAAAGGTCAGCAGTCACAAAGATACATGAACCCAGTCCCCGTTTACATGCAGATGTCACAAACCTTGATTACTCTGCCTTACCTTGTCTGTTTTTGCCTTCCTCAGGGCCCAGAGTTCCATGAGTTCCTCTTCACCAAGCTCATCAATGCAGAATATGCCTGCTACAAAGCTGAGAAGTTTGCCAAGCTGGAGGTGAGGAGCACTCTGAAGCAAGCTGTCCAGTGAGAGTGTCACTGCCCTTAGTATGTGTGTTAGCACAGGTCTACATTATACTAGCTGTACTCTTGATAGGAAATGACAACATAGTGCAGATTTACTGTCCTCTGGCATTTGTCAGACAACAGCAACAACATATACAAGCTCCAGTTTATCATTCTGATGCAATTTTTATTACTTTCCTCTACATCTACACTACCAGTCAAAGGTTTGGACACACCTTTTCATTCAATTCTTTTTATTTATTTGTATTATTTTCTATAGTTTAGATTAATACTGAAGATTAACATTTTTTTGTTTACAACATAATTCCATATGTATTCTTTTAGAGTTGTTATGTCTTCAGTATTAATCTACAATGTATAAAAGAATTTAATAAAAACCATTGAGTGAGAAGGTGTGTCCGAACTTTTGACTGGTGGTGTACAAGTCCCTTAATTTGAAATAATGAGTTGTCTTAAGTTGTAAATTTCAGAATAAGTTTTATCAAATATGTAAACTGTCCATATTGTCAGGAGCGCACACGTTCAGCTCTGTTGGAAACGCTGTATGAGGAGCTGCACATCAACAGTCAGTCCATGATGGGTCTTGGGGGAGATGAAGATAAACTGGAGAATGGAGGCGGAGGAGGAGGGGGAGGTTTCTTCGAGTCCTTTAAGGTACAGCATCATTCCTCACTTGATGAGGTGCACTAGTAATTTGCAACTCCACATGCATGAGAGGGAATGGTGATGAGTGGAGAAACTTTTAGGATGCTTTTTTGCCTCCCCTGTCTCTTGGCTGGGATTCTGGGTATTCACACATGAGAAAACAAAGCATAGAAATTTTGCAGTATCTCAAAGGACCAGTCCTGTGGCATTTGCTTTCCCCACTTGGCTGCGATTGCTGAACTCGATGTGTTTTCACATGATGGTGCGGCTTTGGAGTGGCCTGCTGTGTATGAAAGGCACTTTGCTCTGACTGAGGGTGCTCCATCAATGACCATTAGGGTGTTGGAGCAGAGCTCAGCCAGCATGGGCGAGGCACAGCAGTAGGAACTGTGATGGTGTGTGCCTGATGAACAATTTAATGACCCCTCATTAGGGAGCCGACGATGCAGTTTGTACTTCTCCCCATGGGCAGCATTCCTTTGCAGTTTTTCCTCTTCTCTCTGTGTTGATCACGGGTTCTTTGCCATCTATTCCATATTTCTCTGAAGCTTCAGAGAAAAACAACAACCTAGCTCTCAGTCTCTCTGACTCTGCTATTTCTTAAGATCCATCTTTCTTCCATCCTATCATAAACTAGCACAAATATTCTCTTGCATTAAAAAAATCTTTTTTTTTCCTTTTCACTATCAAGAGCTATCTTGCTGCCTGACTTTCCCACAGTCACACCTTCACAAATTACAGCTGCAAAGATTTGTCACTGTCATTTTCTCTCAGCCTCTGTGTAGATGTGTGGATTCTACTGTCCTGCTGTCACTCTTACACTACCATTCAAAAGTTTGGGGTCACCCGGACAATTTCATGTTTTCCATGAAAACTCACACTTTTATTCATGTGCTAACATAATTCCACAAGGGCTTTCTAATCATCAATGAGCCTTTCAACACCATTAGCTAACACAATGTAGCATTAGAACACAGGAGTGATGGTTGCTGGAATTGTTCCTCTGTACCCCTATGGAGATATTCCATTAAAAATCAGCCATTTCAGGCGCCCGTATAGCTCATCGGGTTAAGCAGGCAACCATGTTGCATGCAACCCTTTGCTGCATGTCTTCCCCCTACTCTTCTCCCCATTTCCTGTCACTCTTCACTGCGACTATCACAATAAAAAGGCAAAAAAATAAATAAATAATAAAAATCAGCCATTTCAGGTGCCCAGATAGCTCAGCTGGCTGAATGGGTAACCCACAAACAGGACTTCTTGTCCCCAATGTAACTGTCATGGGTTTGAATCCAGCCCATTGGCATTTACTGCATGTTATATCCCACTCTTCTACCCATGTTTCCTGTCTCTCTCCACTGTCCTATACAATGAAGGGAAAACAATATAATTTTTTTTAAAAAATCGCTGCTTCCAGCTAGAATAATTGTTTACATTAACAATGCTTTGACTGTATTTCAGATTAATTTATTGCTATCTTCATTGAAAACAACTGATTTTCTTTCAAAAATATCTACATTTATAAGTGACTCCAAACTTTTGAACGGTAGTCTATGTTCTGCCATTGTCGTGGTCTTCTTTGCTCATGTTGTGTCTCATAACACAAAATCCAATTTCACACTGACCCATGTTGAATGACAATTAGATAAGAGGAGAAGTGGCTTTTTTCTCATTCAGTGCGCTTTCTTTGACCTTCAGTGAACCTGGAAGTCTTTTGAACAGTGTCGTCCTCCTGGCTGTTGACCTGCACTGCCCCTAAGTGTTCAAAAATCGCCCTGCGTACAAACCATAAGCACATTTACACACAATCATGTAGTATCCACACAAATTAATACACATAAAGTGAGCACATCTGTTCCCTCAGTTTCATTATATTTATCCTACAGTAGTTTATATTAGTACACCACAGCAGATAGACCTATCAGTCATATTCATAGAAATTTATAGAAAATAGTGGCCAATTGTACCAAATCTGTTACATAATTTGAAATTTTTCTGAATTTTTGACAGTGTATGGAATATATCTGGCACATGTTAATAAATATGTTGCAGTGATTTCCACCAAAGGTCTTATAGTCTAAAATAAAACATACAGTATACTGTTTATAGTAGGTAAAGCATAAATGAATATATCTAATAAACTTAATTTGAATTTGATTGGAGTATAGATTCACCTTTATTTGCAGTATATTATTGCCTTGGAATATTGGTCAGTGTGTTAGGTTTCCACATAATATCAAAGTGACAGTATCTCCTCATTTCTCTCTGTAGCGGGTCATCCGCAGCAGAAGCCAGTCTATGGACGCCATGGGCCTCAGTAACAAGAAGTCACACACAGTATCCACTAGTCACAGTGGCAGCTTTACCCACAATCCCGCAGAGAGTCCCAAAACCCCAGGGATTGTAAGTAGCTCATTTTGGATCACACGTTGCCCACCTAACACTTACATTGAGGATATAGCATATTCACTGCACAGTTTATAAACGCAACAAACTCCTTTAACTGCTATTCTTTCTTGTAAACAGCACTTTAGCAAATGAGTCCTGCTGGCACCTTGTAGCCCTTTACTTTCATCAGTATGTTAGCACCAGAACACTCCCTTTCATTCCTGACATTTTAAATTCACTCCTACTTTGAACTAAAGCAGCTTTCACTGATTGCCTTTTTCCATTTACGACTCATAGTGTTCCTGCTAATGACTTTTTTTTGTTATTTTGGTTTGGAAAATTAACAGCATAATGTATTCTCAGCATGTCATTATTTCTCATCTCTTAAAAGATTGGCAGACTTCTAGGATGATGATGAAAAAGAATGTCCATTGTGGAATGAATCCAGTGATTTCCTTATCAGTACAGGATGAATGATCGTCTGTGAGCCCCAGTCTAGTCTCTAACCCGAGTCTTGAAGTGAGCTCAGACTAGCAGCTGTATGACTACCCAGACTCCCTCCCTCCTTGCTGTGCTTTGTCATGTTTCCTCCTGTAAGTGTTCAGCCTTGTGCATGTGTGGCTGAAGAATTTGCATGGCAAAAGCCATAACTTCAAGGAGCTCTCTGTCCTGTTTGTGTGCCTTTCAAAGATAGGGTTAATAATCTTTCAACCTTTTTGGAATTTATTATTACTGTTTCTGGGGTTTTGTTTCTAGCACTTTTTTAAATTGAAGCTAAATTCAACCCATTTCTGAAAACACCAAGTTCTCTAAAAGCTACTTCTGTGGATTGTGTCAGCTCTCCTTGCCCTTTTCCTCCTTCTGAATGCATCACTAAACAGATGTGTATCCTTCAGGGCAGAATCTGCCGGCATGCCTGCTACCTTGGTGACTCTACTGCTGTGCTCTCCTATGTTGGACCCCAGCCTGCTTTTGCTCTATGAAACTTTTCACTGTATCCTCAGTATCATGTCTTCTCTGCTAAGTCCTGCTGTGAGCTCCTTTCTAAGCTGTTTTGCACCTTGCTGTTTAAATTCTTTGTGCCGTGCGCATGAGATCTTATGATATGTTCTTTTCTTTTCCTTCCCTTCTCGCTGTTTCAATCTATCATCTCCTCTCTCTCTCTGCTTCTCCTGCCCTGTCTTGTGTGGCTCAGTCATTGCTTGTCCCAGGGAAAAGTCCCAGTAAATATGGACGCCGAGGCAGTGCCATAGGGATAGGAACAATAGAAGAGGTTCATGTATATTCTCCCTTCTTGTTTACTATGTTTACTTTGCTTTGCTGTTGTCTTTACCTAATGTAAGTATGCAATTTCTAGTTGCTTTGTTTTAGTTTAGAATGTGTTTTAGTTCCTGTGGCTGTGAGAGGTTTTCAGATTTGTAGGTGTACCAACAACCTTTGTTTAGTTGTAGTTTTTCATTATACTTTCATTCATTTCATTCATTCATGCAGCCAAGTCCTCCTACATTTCTGTATTATGGCTGATAGGGAATTATCCATCATGGACTGAGGGATGTTACAGCTTTTTTTTACCTCAGCATAAATCTTTCCTGTAATGATCTAGAAGTAGTTGGTTTCATTCGAGATGAATCTTGTTTAGTTTTTTATTTTGTTATTTGTTATTTATTATTATATTTATTATTATTATATTTGTTATTTTTTTGTTTTGCATTCCACAACACCAAATCTCAGAATTTTTGCTTGAATTCATTCATATAGTTTTACTTTGTTTGTTCCTAAATACTGTAAGAAAAAAAAAAGAACATAATATATACAGTCACACCTTGATTGTTCGTACTACATCCTAAATGAGAAGTGTGTCTACCACATGTCTTGGAAAATACAGCATTGGCGCTCCCCAGGCTTAAGTCACTGCTAAAGAAAATAGAAATGCTGTTTTTGTACAGTAAATCAGAGATTTAAGAAAAGAGGCAAAATAAGATCATATAGGTTACATAGTGAACTCTTGCCTGAGGTCAAGTGTATCACAAATTGTCAAATGTGTCATTACATTGTTATTATCCAGCCATCAGTTCATAATTCCTTTCCAGTAAATTTCTACATGTAGACATCTTTCACCTCGGTTGCCACCTGGACCATTTCCTGTAAATAATGTTTGATGTGACTGTTGTACTTTTGCAAAGTGTGTTTCTTACTTTCCTCTCCCTACCCACTGTCAGTCATTAATTATTCCAGGGAAAAGCCCAACCAGGAAAAAGTCTGGGCCCTTCAGCTCCCGTCGCAGTAGTGCCATTGGCATTGAGAACATCCAGGAGGTCCAAGAGAGGAGGTGAGAGGACAGAGCAGAGCTGATCAGCACAGAGTGGGTAGTGAAGAGAAAATAGTGTTTCAACAGATGGAGGCAAGGACATAAGAAATGAGGAATTTAGCAATTAGAAGGTACATTATCCTTAGATTAAGAGTAGGGCTCATCAATGCTTCATTTTCTTTGTTGTGCTTTGGAAAATAAAGAGTTTACCTAGTTTCCACATTGTAGGAACTTTGAACAAGGCTGAGTAGTTTGTCATTTTGATGGTCATCAACTGTCAACAACTGAATGACTACCCTAAAAGCCAGATTTCGATGATGAGAATGCACTGAATTACATAGCGATTTCAACTCATACCAAATTAAATCAATTCACCTATTTTGAGACCTTCATCTCTATCATTGTCCTGAAGCCGGGAGGTGTCCCCCAGCACCCAGAAGACACCGGATCCCAACTACATGTCGCAGGAAAACAAATCAGACAACTCCTCCAATCACAGTTCTCCAGAGTTTCCTGCCACTAAGAACAGGTGATGCTGATTTCATTCATTATATGATCATTTAGTATATTTTATCCACCCACATTGACAGGGTATTTGTGATGATCGATCTCTTTGGTGGTTGAGGAGGATTTGTATTTGTACAAATTGGAACATTGGCTCTATTATACTGGATGTTTGCAGTCATAGTTCTGAGCCTCTCCACCCAATTTAATGCAACAGGCCACAAAATTAACAATATCGATTTTACACTTCAGTACAAATACACCACTGTCACTTTGCTCGGATGTGTTTTTTAGAGGCCAGGAGAAGGACTCTGAAAATGAAACAGACACATTACAATAACTCTTAAATGCAAAAGCCTTTGATTGCGGTGCCTAAGTAAAATCATTTCAAGGGAAAAACATGCAATTTTGTGGCTGGAATGACCCAGGTGTGTAGTCTGGTGATGTGTTGCAGGGCGCCGTCCATCCCTGAGGCTCAGGACCTTTCTCGTTCCTCATCCAATGCCAGCAGCTTTGCCAGCGTTGTGGAAGAACATGAAGCTGAGGAGGAGTATGACACTGGATTGGTGAGTGGAGGCAGGCAGAGCGATAACACGTTAGGAAAGCACATGCATGAATGTCACTTCCCTAAAACCCAGAACAAGAAAGCAGCTTTTCAATGCCCCTGATATATTTGTGGTTCCATAAGCATTTGTCTCAGTTGTACTGAGAGGAAAATGTAATCAGTTTGTTTTTTTTATCGTTGTTTGCTGTTACCGAAACACCTGAAACGAAGGACATGAGAAGGCTTGATGGATTTCCCCATATCCTAGTAATGGCAGGTCTCAAAATGAATTGCACAGTAATACATATTAATGTGCTGATCCATTTCTTTCACTTGCACCATTCATATCTAAAAAGAGACAAATGCAAATATATACACATTAAACAGAACTGTGGTTATGATTAAACAGTCTGTCTTATTATATGTTGGTTGCTAAAAGCAGAAATATCTCCTTTACTCTTCTTACAGGAAAGTGTGTCTTGTATAACGCCAGTCAAAAAAGACTCATTTGTGTATAGCTCTGGGGTGGAGGACAGTGCATGCGGTACCAGCCAAGGAAGTTTCCCAGGTAAGTTTAGAATAAGCGAGGCTCATATTACTGGGCCAGTGAAAGCCTGGAGGTGTGGGAAGCAGACAAGTTACCAAAAGGTCGACTGTTACAGATATCCACACTATCTGGGGAAAATCTAGATGGGACAGATGTAAGAATAACACCCTCTGCTTCCTGAGCAATTAATATCGGAGCACCCTTGAGTGATGAACTTCACCTCAGCTGCACCACTGGAGTTCACTGCCAACAACAGAAGGCACAGGCTGTGTAACTTAGCAAACTCTTCTTAAGTGAAAAAAAGTTTACTCCATCTAAAATATATAGCACTTCAGACTTATCTGTGACTCCGACATTTCTGTGCAGCAGCATGTTGTTCTGTTTCTTCTGTCACTAATGGTTTGCTGTGAAACATTAATCTTTCGCATGCTAGTGTTTTCCTTTTTCTGCTGGAACAGCTGGCAGCATTGTATGGTTGAGTTTATTAACCATGACAGCCACACATCTGTCCCCTTCCTCCCAGCAGCATCTCGTCTTCAACACCAACCAGACGGAGTGAAGACATCAGAGCCAAAAGGGACAGAGAGCCGGCCCAAGACAGAGAGTCCCCAGCAGGAGCACAAGTCCTCATCGGTGAGACAAACTGCTTGGCATCAGTCATTAAATGACACTGCAAATGGTTTACAACTGTCACTAAAATGAATGTTTCCTCTGATTAACTGTTTAGGGAGTTTACTGAGGAAAAATACCATTACATTCGCAACTTCGAACCTAAATATAAAAATGCTCCTAGATATTGTTATGGGCCATTTTTTATGATTTTCTGATATTATATATCATAAACAATGCATCAGTAAGAGAATGAGTGCAGTGGTGCTAATGGCAATTCATGCTAAATGCTAATGTCAGTTGACTTACTTGCTCATATTGGCAATGATAATCATTTTGTTATTAAGCATGTACAGTCTGTACTTTGTTCTCTGTCTCAGGTTAGCTTGTCATGCTAAACACAATACTAGGGCTGAACAATTTTGGGGAAAAAATCTAATTGCAATCATTCTGACAGATGTTGCAAGTATGATTTGATTGGTAATAACATTTTTAAAGTCAAACTTTAATTCACTATTTACTATGTAAATGATTTAACACATGATGAAGAATGACTACTTGAAATACCATCTAAAATGGGACTGTTGCCCAAGAAAGTTAGCCTGTATCTGGAAAACCACTGACTCAACAGTTTAAACCCTGGGTCAGATGTGCTGCATAATGCTTATCCTAAATTGCATTCTTTGCAATTTAGTAATCGCACTTTGTGATTTCAATTTGAATTTGATTATTTGTTCAGCCCCGATAAGTGCACAGGAAACAGCTAATGGAAATGCCATTAGTGATGCAAGCATTAAGACATAAGTCAAAGTCTTGGATGAATTATACATTTGATATGATGATGGTTATGGATGAATAGTTAAGGGATCACCAAAGCAGCCCCACGTCATACAGAAGGGTCAAGAATGCAAAATTTCATGGCAATCCGTCCGAAAGTGGTGCTCCAAACTGCAAATATAAACCTCCAATAGTTGCACTCCAGACCACAGTTGCTATTATGTTGCATAGAGGGACCATCAGAGCTCACTGAGGGTACATGTTCTGGGAAGGAGGAATGTCTGAGCAAAATGTTGTGCTTGTCCATTTGGTAGATGATGAGATATTTCAGATCAGAAGTGAAACTTTGGCCAAATTGAACAAATGGATAATAACTGTACTCTCATCTCTCCACATCTGTATGCAGAACTGTTAGCCACTCTCTGGTCACTACATCAATGGACATTTTCAGGTTAGACATACCATACTTACTGACTTATATCTTATATTTATCTTCTACATTCTTGTCACATTTGTTAGGCCACATTCATCTGTTTCTACGTAATGCCCATTTATATATCTCTCCCACGTCTACCGCCTTTCTCTCAGCATTCCCATATGAGGCATCTTTTGCCAAAAAAAACAAGCCAGGGGCATATGAACTCCACCACTGATGCAGAAAAGGAGCACCGTAGCCAGATCAAGAGACTGTCAGATCTTCCTTTGTATGTTTCGGCATCGATCTGCTACCTGTCATGACAGACGCCCGGCTCCGTGGACATGTACCAACCTACTGCCCTCATTCCATCTCTTTGAGGAAACCTCCTCGAGTCCTCAAGGCAGAGGAATAAAGAGGCTTCCACACCCATGCAGCATCTCTACTGACTGTCGTCTTTGGACAGTCCGCCCGCCTACTCATTTTTCAGGCCAGTAAGCTCTGAAACCCGACTCTTACTGTAAACACTCATGTGCTGTGTATCCTCTTTGAAAGATCAGGATTGGAATGGAGCTTTTAATCTTGTGACTGAAAGAGCAGTGAAAGAAACCGAGACAGATCAAACAACTGGTGTTTGCTTAGCTTGTGAAGAGTTGCACTATGGAGTAAAATGTTTTTGTTTTTTTTTAAATGTCATATTCACATCCCACTGTGATATCGAACATGGGTTTCACTTTGACGTACCAGGTGTGTGCATGTGTGTGTGTGTGTGTGTGTGTGTGTGTGTGTGTGTATGTGTGTGGCTGTCTGTCTTGGTCATGTTTTGTGTTTTATTGATGATCTGTTCTTTTCTCAGTATTCTGCAGTGAATATTTGTGTTTTACAACAACTTCTGCAAATTTGTCATGTTTTGATCGAGTGTACATGTATGATGCTGCGGTTGGTGGCTATAAAAATTTTACCCCACCAGAAATTTGTGCTACAGTAAAACTATGACCAATTTTAAGGGGAATGTAGGTGTCATTGATATGATTTTAGTAAGAAGCAGAGTTACTGTTGTGCCCCAACCAGCAACATGCATCCTCACATTTAAAGGTACTGCTGTTCAGACTTTTGTCTCCAAATGCTCTTTGTTACACCCCACTTGTTGATGTCTGTGTACGGGTGTATACTGTGCATGGTGTAAATCTGCTCGCCAAATTCCTCTCCTCTGTACACTGGTGCCATGCTTGACATAGAGGTGTTGTCCCTGTGATTTGTGTTTTTATGGAAAACCAGCCGACATCTCCAGATGCAGTGCACATTGCTGATAGAGAGCCAAATGTCACCTTTTTCCTACTTTATTTGTAAAGTGTAATACATGTGCGTGACCTAAGCACTACATTTTCAGAGTTATTGCGAAAATGCTGACCTTTTATTCTGAGAATTGGAATTGTTGCTGAAAATGAATTACACTGTGACTTGTCTTGAAGTTGCCTTTATGATTGTGTCACATGAGCTGCTTTGAAGGAGGGTCACATTTAAAGGCACCTTTACGAATGGCTTGAATGTAAAACTAGGCAGAAATGGATTCATTTGTGCATATCTGCTCTGGTAAATGGTGACACTGTGTTGATTCCTGATCACAGTAGACTTGAGTCAGAAAAAGCTCATGTTTACTGAACAGAGAAGCTTCTTCCTGTCTTCAGTTTGTAATGAAGGATGAACTGATACATGACTGAAGCGGACATTTATTGTCAGAAGTAAATTAATGACAGCATTTACAGTTTGTGAAAGTACAAAAGGTTTAAGACACTGGACCAAATGCAAAATGCCCTATATCCTAGCTAGAAATCCCTCTTCATATAAATTGCATAGAACAGCACAGAAAGAAGTTTCAACACATTTGTGTTTTGGCCTTTTAAATTGACTTTTTAAAAGGATAATTTGAAATCAATGTCCTCTGGACCTTGAAAATGCTTCAGTAGATGAAGTCTGCCCTCTTGTGGCTCTGTATTATTATCGCACATCATTCATCTATCTGTGCTTGCACTGTATGCCAGTGGCCAACAACCACGACGACATGGGGAACGAATCTTCTATGTGCTCGATTCAAATGATTGTATTTCTGTTCTTGTCAACAGTTTGCTTAAGCCCTTGTTCAAAAGACTTGTTTGTAAATATTGCTTTACTTTTTTTTGTAAATGAAGTCAACAAAAATGTTTAATAAAGAGGAAGATGCATAAAAGAGATTGAGCAGTGGGGTCATTT
Source organism: Acanthochromis polyacanthus (assembly GCF_021347895.1). Lineage (NCBI taxonomy): Eukaryota > Metazoa > Chordata > Actinopteri > Pomacentridae > Acanthochromis > Acanthochromis polyacanthus. The sequence goes on along the minus strand of NC_067117.1, from coordinate 35,630,353 downwards.
TTGCCAAACAATGAATGACTGTTACTTAAGTATTTCAGTGTGACACTGAGGCACAAAATATTGATATTGATACATGATATTGAAGGCAGAAATAATGTAAAGCTTTGACAAAGAATACTATCTTTTCTATTGCAACTGTTTTGTAAAATAACTGAGCAAATGAAAGCAACTTAGCTCTGCCTGCCTGTCAAGTTACAATTCTTAAAATCAGCAATAAATTTAATCTAATTTTGATACCATTTTGCCATTTTTAAGCAACAGCCATCTCATTTACTGCTCTGTGTCTTCGTTTTCAGTGTTAGTGAACATTATTCCTTCTCTGGAAGTAAATTTGCTGCACAGATAAAAGATTCACAGGAAATAAAACTCTTATTGATCATTAGGCACTGTGTTACACCAGGTCAGAGCTAAATTACGATACTGCTAAAACAAAGGAATCCCTTCCTACTGATGCTGCTTCACATAGAGGTTTTGTTCCAAATGGCATACTTTGTCCTCCTATTTTTACTATGCACTTCAGCTGCCCTTACGAAATGCATATTCTTGCAACTCAAACATACTACTTAATAATAACATCACACCGTAAGCTTTGAGCATCTTGATCACACAACAGTTCCAGTCTGTTGTGTGAAATGAGCTATCACCTGTTTGTGCACTCTTGGTGGCTCAAGTTTGTTAATGCTTTCCTGAGACACTAATGTATCTTCAGCTGCACAGAGGATTGTTGGTCAGCATGACAAGAAAAGCATGCTAGCTTGTATAGAGCAAAATGTGAAAAATGTAGCAGGACATCTAGGTATTCTAAGCATACTGCATTTGACATACATTGTTTTGGGCCACACTCAGCAGTATGGTAGCACAGGTATTGGAACACACCCACAATGTTCAGTTGGTGAACTAGGGGGTGACTTTTACTTTGAAGCAGTCACAAGAAAAGCAGAGTACTGGTCGCCTCCCTTTAGTTATGGAGAAATGCTGTAATGTTAAATCATATTTGCTATCACCATGGTAGCTAGGTATGTCACCCAGTTAACCAGGCCTGAAATCTTAAGGACTACAACTTTAATCTGTCTCCTGCTTAGTTTTTGCTCACATCTCCAAGTTCCACCACTTGAAGTCAAACGGTTGCCTCCGAACGTTGGAGCCACAGTGCACCTCTCCCAGTAATTTGTGGTAGGAAGCAAAGTCGTCAATGAAGGTGCACCGGAGGCCCAGACCCTCCATCAGAGAGCACATCTCAGCCTCAAGGGCGCAGCATCCATTCACCTTGGGGCCAAAGGGCTTTGGGATGCCGAGATTTTTCCCCAAGACAATCATGTTCACCTGAACACAGATGTGACACAAGGGAGTGCCATCAGTTCCTATATTCACTTAGATGTCACCTACATGTTTTTGGAAAATGATAAAAGCTTACATGGCACCTAAAATAAAAATAAACATTGAAATATTACAAAAAGGTAGGCAATGTTTCTTCCTGTTAAAAGGGAGTTTTTTATTGCCACTGTTGCCTTAGGGCTTGCTCTAGGGATTCAAGCCATTTAGGTTCTTCGTCATGAGACAATCTGAATTGTAATTGGTGCTATATAAATAAAAATTGAATTGAATTGAATAGAACTCACCATGTCCGGGTAGTAAGCCACTGCTCTGCTGTCGTAGTCCATTTCCTGAACCAACTTGAAGAGGATTGGCAGGTCAATGATGTCGTCATCGTCCAGGCCCAATTCTCTCTTCAGTAAGTCTCTGTTCCAGTCAATGCAGCTCTGGGAAACAGCAGACAGTCAAGAGCACTGCATGCACTCCACATACTGTAGAATATGCTATGTGAGTTACATACATTTTTCTCCATCTTTTCAAACTAATGTGCTGAAAACATGCAGAATTTACAACAATCTTTCTCGATTGGTAGTGAGAGAGAGGAAACTGGAAGGAAGCAGTCTCAAGAACTCTCTCAGGAAGCAGCACAAGAACTGCTAATCAGGACCTTGAAAATAAGGGGCCAACTGGGGGCACACAAGACTAAGATCAGCGACACCAAATGTCAGCTGGGGAGGCGTAAAACGCACTGCAAGGGAATTCTAGAGCAGTGGAAATACATCGTCTTAAGTGAATCACTCTTTACAAACTGCGTTCTGATAAATCAGTTTGACTAGATGTCAGAGGTACACTGCTGTCTTAAGGCATAGTGCCAACAGAGATATTTTGTGGCAATGGAATAATAGCATGTGGCTGGTAGTCATGATTTACTCCCTTAGTTCTGATGAAAAATCCTAATGCTGCAGCTTCCTGGCCTTACCTATAATTCAACACCTCACTAATTCTGTTGTGGGTGAACAGGAATAAATTTCTGGGACCAGATAGCTATTTCCCGTTGCAAGCTTTACCATTGCATGAAGGCTGTTGTAGAAGCACATTAGTGCCTTCAGTTGAAAAGTAGATATGAGTATAGTATCTGGCTCGCTTGAACTGCAATTTACTCTATGTTTGCATTTTCCCAGACTAAACTTTCATCTTCCTTTTCGGGACTGTAATGTAAAACTCACCTGTACATAGTTATTATGACTTTGGAGGACTTCATCATTAAGTATCTCATCCACTGTTATTTGTTCTTCATCTTTCAAACCTGGTTGGAGGCATTGTATAGAGTGAGCTAAGATTTTTTTTTACATTTCTTTTGCAGATTTTCCACAATTGCTAAAAAAACAGGCCTACCGTCAAACATTTTGGCCTGTCCGTGTCCGTCATTCTGTAAGCCTCTGAACAGTTTGTAGCCTGCATCGGGGCTTGCCAGCAGCAGTCGAAAGCCCTGAGACCAGGCACACAAGAGACAAAGATAACACTGGCGCCCACATATCCTGAGAGCTTATACAGTCCCACAATGCATATAACAGCATGTCAGTATCAACGAGTAATGGCTAAATACATTGTATTGCACCGCAGCAGTTTGAGATGTTACTCAGGGGACATTTACCTTTCTGTCAGGTGCAGGAACAAAAGTCATGAATTCATCAACGTGGCCAACAAGCAGCCAGTCAGAAAACAAGGCAACAGGCTCCTGAACTTCCTGAGCAAACAAGAAGTCTTGAACTACTTTTGTCATGTTTCGTCCTTTAGTTGCCCTGAAATAAAGAAAGAGATGTGAGTGTGCACAAATCCTCTGTGACAGGCACTTTTTACTTTGCTGCTTCGCCAACAAGGAGCTCAATGTATTAATCATATGAAAAGCTGCTCATACATGAATTTTTCATTGCCCTCACAAGTCAGAAACTCATCTGTGAATCTGTTACAAACTCACGTAGGGAAGGCCACTCCAATGATGATTCTGCCCAGGGGGTATTTTTTTCCATTCACGGTAACAGGAGGACTGACCTCCAGATTACCAAACGAGTCCAGACTGCTCACTTCTTCATTCTCAGCCGTCCTCGTCACATAGCCAAAGTTGGGGCCCTGAGGATATAAAGCTGGTTACAGACCTCCTTCAGACATGATGCAAGACATAAAATAAATACTTTTTTGTTAAACGATAATTTGTATTTGAGGTTCCATTTTTTTGCAAAAGATTTTAATTACTAAATGTACAAACACTACCATTCAAAAGTTTGGGGTCACTTAGAAATGTCCTTATTTTTGAAAGAAAAGCTTTTTTTCAATGAAGACATCATAAAATGAATCAGAAATACAGTCTCGACATTGCTAATGTGGTAAATGACTATTCTAGCAGGAAATGAATGATTTTTAATGGAATATCTATATAGGGGTACAGAGGAACATTTCCAGCAACCATCACTCCTGTGTTCTGATGCTACATTGTGTTAGCTAATGGTGTTGAAAGGCTCATTGATGATTAGAAAGCCCTTGTGCAGTTATGTTAACTTATGAATGAAAGTGTGAGTTTTCATGAAAAACATGGAATTGTCCGGGCGACCCCAAACCTTTGAACGGTAGTGTATATCTATTTACATCTACCACGTCTCCCTAAGTGAAAAACCTCTGCCCTGGTTAAATGATTCAAAAATCAAATGCAGCTACAAGTATTGACCCTGATGTCAAAAGAAGTCTGAGTCTGTGTCTTACCAGTAGCTTCTCATATGGAAAATCCTGGAGGTTTCCATCTCTTGGGGAATCCAGAACAACAGGAAACCGTTGATGAGGTGAATCAATGTAACCAAATTCCAGTTCATCCTGAAAATAGATGGGGCATTATATTTCTGCAGTGTTTAGTTTCAAAATCCTATATTTTAGCAAAGAAGCCCATTTTTTTCCCAGTAGTTGCTCTTGTCGCAACTTCTATCCATGTTAAGCTTTCTCACATCAACTTTTCCTGTTTAATTTCCCAATACAGGGATTACAAAATCTGTCACACTATTACTTATATTTGCAGTTTAAATAAATCTTCCATGACTTAGCTAGCTGGCACTGAATTTCCTAAACTCAACCTTCACACTCTCCAAAGTCTCTCAAATTTTACATTTTAAAAAATAAATTCTAAAATGAATTCAAACACAATTCAGTTGATGGACACAATTTCCACTTTCCACAATTAGTATAGATATGACCTGTTATCAGTTTCATGAATATTTCAGTTTGTAGAATAATGGATCTGAAATTGATGGGCAAGGTGAATGGGAAAGACAGACAAACTGTGCCTTTTGTACACTTTGTGATGTTTTTCGACTAACATTGGTGCTGAAATGTGAAGAAAAATACATCTTCCCTGAATCGCTTCACACAACTCTAAGTACCATTGCTTGTGTGTGCCCATTAATTCAGTGGCGGCACACAGTTTAGACTTGTGCCCTGTTAAAAATGATATGGAACTGTTACTACATCTGACCTAGTGAGATTACCATCATAGCTTTTACAGATAAGTTGATGTGTTTAGATACATCCATATGAAGAGTGCTTGTCTGAAAGGGGCTTCAGTTTTCAGTTCTCTTACCTGCATCCAGCGGTCTCCTCTGTTCATATACTCATGGCAAACGTTCAGCTTGTACCCACTTTTTGCAACAAGGTTCCTCATTCCACTCAGGAATGAGTAGTTATCAGACGTACTGAGAAAGCAACCACAGGCAGATAAGCAGCTTTATCAATCAAGTTTTATTATTTTTTAATTCTATGAGAACATTAACATTATCCTAATTCTGTAAGATAAAACTCAAATAATTAGGTACTTTTAAAACCATTTAAAAAGCAAGAAAAGCACTCAGAGAGCGCCGTACTCTGCCAAGGCTGCTCAGTCGTTGTGTCATTTACGACATTTGAAATCTTGAAAAAATTTGTGGCAGAAATCACGGCAACATAGAACGTGGCCATTTAATATAGATGTAACCACAAACAAAATGACCTTGCGCTGAGCACAGGCGCGTGTTACACGTGTACGTCGTGTATCAACACTGAATCGCGTCTCCTAAATATGAAGTGGACGTCAGGTAATAATGGGACTTGGAAACACCCCCACAATTTAATCAATTGTTCCTTGTATGATTTCCAACTGATAAGTCCTAATAAGTCCGCAGCGGTCAATTTTTAGTAGGATAGCAATCAGGTGATTGCCAGCAGGAAGCTGAAGTAGTGTTCACTTGTAGTCATAGTTACAGAAATCTTTAACAAATCCGTGGATCCAGACCATAAGCCACATCACTGCCAAAATCTAATCACTTGGTCCTTGTGTCATTTCTGACCTTCCCTGAAAACTTCATTCAAATCCGTTTGTACATTCTTGAGTAATGTTGCAAACAGACAAAAAAACAGACAGAGACTCCTTGGCGGAGTACTGCAGAGTGTCCATCAAGTCTCATTACAATTTTTAGAATTTATTACAAAGGCAGTTGATAAGATATCTTAACCAGATTTGTTTTATTGTAATCAGTGTTTACTAAAGTTTATAATCAAATTGAAATTGTGTGTTTCAAGTATCCTGTTGATGAAAGAGGTACTGTTAAAAGAAATCCTAAAAAATAGCTACTCCTCAGACCGGTGAATTGGAATGGATGGGCGAATTCCTTGACCACCATGTTCACCAGATACCACTCCCTTGGACTTCATTGTATGGGGTTATGCTAAAGATATTGTGTATCAAAGTAAGATGCGGGACATTACTGACCAGAAGCAAAAGATTTCTTTTTTTTTTTTTTTTCCCCCCTTGTCTGCATTATCTTTCTAGCTGGCCACTGTATCCGATGACAGCATCGAAAAGTTCTATGCATTTTTATCTTTGCAGTGAGAAATATTAAATGTGAATCACTGACCTTCACCGGCCCTCCCTTCAGGCTACTCCATCAAATCAAACTTTATTAAACCCCTGATGTGAGCTGCAGGGGAGGGCTGTGATACACCCAGGCCTGGGCCCCCACACCAAACCTGTTAATGGGCAGGTGGGCCCGTGGGCCGTGGCTTCAGGGCCCCCCACCCAGAGGCAAGCCAGGCCTCAGCAGTGGACCCCCAGGAGGCCAGAGGCCCCCAGCCCCCCGCAAGAGAAGGGGGGCAAGCGAGGCAAAGGGAGGAGGGAAGGGGCCCGGAGCGGACAGCAGGAAGGAAGAGGCACGGGCCCGCCGCGGAGGAGTCCCCCACCCCAAAGCACCGGGGCCGGCCAAGGCGCCACCGGGGAAGCAGCCAGCGCCATTCCCAGACCCCGCTGACCACACCCAGATCCAGCAGCTCCGGGGCGCAGGAGGTAAGCCATAGAACACCCCAGCATCCCATGAGGAGGCCACCAGGCCAGTGGGCCCCACAGGGCAGTGGGTCCAGTCTGGGTACCTAAATGGAAAGTTGCCCCCGACTACCATAACCAGAGTATACTTATCGTCTCGAGGTCCCAGGAAAGTGTACTATTTTAAAAGGAAGAGAAAAACAGCAGACAGAGCAAGGGGCAGCGCTATTTTGTGTATCGTGCGTGTGTGGGTGTGTGTGTAGGTGTGTGTGTGTGTGTGTGTGTGTGTGTGTGTGTGTGTGTGTGTGTGTGTGTGTATGTGTGTGTGGGGTATTAGCAAGCAGAAAAAGAAGAGGTAAATAAACAATTACAGTGAGGTGAGATTTACATTTTTGTGCTTTTAGGTGTGCAAAAAATTAAGAAAAGGTGACCAATGAGCTTGATTATCTGCAGTGCTGTTGAGAGAAGTTGGATTTTCCAGGGAGATGTAGTCAGAGAGGAGGTTTTTACCATTGGGCTAGATGTAGGGAGTTCCTTGATTTCCAGTTTAAGAGGATAGCTTTCTTGGAGATGGTTAGGGCCACAAGAAGAACTCTGTTTTTGCTTGTGTTAAAGTTAAGTGAAGATACAGCAAAAGCAAAAGATTTCTGATGCCATCGCCACCATTGGTGAGGCTATGCTACTGCGAACATGGCAAGAAATCGAGTACCGTCTTGATGTGCTTTGTGCAACTAATGGTGCCCATATAGAGGTGAATTAAATGAGGTGGAAAAATTTACAGTCTTTGATTACAATAAAAACAAATCTGGTTAAGATGCCTTATCAACTGCCTTTGTAGAAAATTCTTAAAATTGTAAAGAGACTTTATGGACACCCTGTAAAATCTGTAAGCATGTAAAGAGAAAACTTACAGCAGGCGAATGTACATTGTCTAGTCAGCAGTTGTGACACATAACTGGGAATTCATTTACATGAGCAGCTTCCTTGGTAGTATGAGATAAATTAAGGAAATGTGTGACATTTGCCACGGTTACATGAAGTTTTTCATTCGGAATCAACTCATTCGGAATCAACTCATTCAGAATTAAAGTTTTGTTCTTCAAGGATACATGGAAATATTAATTCCGAATTACGGTTTACATGGACCGCACGTTTTTTCCCCTTCCTTAATTCCGCTGTAATGCTTGGCCGTTGGAAAGGATTCTGATTGGACAGTGAGTATCCCTGTTTACCAAAAGAAAACAAACTCCATTTGCCGCAGCATTTCTTTTCCTCAACAACACGGAGAAACAACTAATAAGCATGCTTTTCTTTTTTGTTTAAAGTTATTTTTTTGGCTTTATTTGATAGGTGAATTGAGAGACTGACAGGAAATGGTGGAGAAGAGTAGGGGGAAGACATGCAGCAAAAGGTTGCAAGCGGGAGTCGAACCCCGGCCGTTGCATCAGGGACCAGTCCCTATACATGGTCCACCCGTTTAACCGATTGCGCTATACCGGAATAGACTGGAATTAACTAAAGTGGAATTAACTGTACACATGACTATAACGTACAAAGGAATTAGTATATTCGGAATTAACATCAGAATAAACCAGGCAGTTTATTTGGAATGAAGTTTATTCGGAATGAACTTTTAAATTCGGAATTAAGTATTTACACGGACATTTTAAAGCGGAATTAACTTTTATTCAGAATGAAAGAGGAATAACAGGGCCCATGTAAACCCACTGACTGTAATATCCAGTTAACACATCTATTGTAACTGTTCTCTCTATTATTCATTGGTCGGCCCTTACCTGCAGACAAACACCTCAAGCGGCTCCAGGGTGTTGGGTGTCATGATCCACGGTGCCACCCTGAGCATCACTTTGTCTGTGAAAATGGGCGTCTCAGGTAGAGCCTGTTGAAACATGAGAGAGGCTGCTGAGCGCTGCCAGCTGTACTCCTTTTCCAAGTCTGTTGGTGTGTTATCTAAAACTAAGCTAATATTTGATTTTAGGAAGGAATTCTGGACCTTGGAGGTTGTAGCTTGAGAAACTGAATCTCGAGGTCCACCTAACTAGCTCTGTTTGGAGCTTTTAACCTGATTTTTAAAGAAAGACTGAGACGTGGATGAAAGAACTAGAAAGAACCAAGAAAAGATTTTTGGTCAAACTATTTTTTTCTTAGTTTCATCATAATTAAACACAAAATGCAAACTAAAACGACAATTTAACAACAAAAAAGGAACGGATGGCAGGAGATGATACTAATACAGCTGCATAAACCTGTGGGTACCTTGTGGCAGATCTTACCTCACCGATGGGCTCTAAAAGACTGAGGTTGATGCTGATGAGCCCATTAAAATCTCTGTCAGGAAACCTGAGGCCCTCCACATAAAAGTTCATCTCTGCTTCACCTCCAAGGTAAGGCACTTCCTGAGAGAGGATCTCACTGCTCAGCACCAGAGGAAAGTCCCTCACAAAGACATTAAAGAGTGTATATGCTGAAGAACAACAAAAACAAAATACAAATAGTTAGATGCTTAATTTTTTTGGGAAAAAACATTAAAGATAACAAAATAAGAGAGTGTAAAGCCTTAACAAACAATTTGAATTACATGCAGATTACACCATCCATTCTTGGGATTTCTCAGCCTTTGTCTGTACTCACCTATGCTGTAATTCATCATTCCAGGTGATCTGGTTCTGAAGACTCGGACACTTTCTGCGTCTCCCTGAGAGATGTGCATGGTGAGTTTGTAGCCCTCTGGAAGCTTGGCTGGTCCTTTGGTCCGCAGCACCATGACTGACATGTCCTTCAGATCTGTACATTCACAAATCGGTTAATGTGGGTCACATACGCTGCCGTTCAAAAGTTTGGGGTCATGCATGTCACTCAGGCAATTTCATGTGTTCCATGTATGTATTCATGTTGTCCACCAGGCCTACCGTCGTCACGGCAACTAATGTGTGAGAAAAGGCCGTTGTTGGAGACGTTATGTTTTGGAGTGCCGTTTAGTATCAGCTGTTTGTAGAGAAGAAGTCGTCTGTTGAGAGCAGTTGGGGTCCACTACATCTGTCAGTTTCACTGGAAAACTTCATTGTTTATGCTCTGACTCGTAAATGTATTTTTATCTTTTATCTATTAAGCAGAAATGGCTCCAGTAATAACCGTTTTTTATATATAAATAACTTCAAAGGGCAGTTTGTGTTTCCACCGGAGCCTCTTTTTTTTTTTATTGCACTCTAACTACATTTATTTTACTACCAAGCTACTTTGGATTTTTTTTAATCTGTTTTTGACATCGGTTCCTCTGGTGACACACGTCAGTAAATCAGTCTGTTTCAACAAGAATCCTCTTCAGACAAAATTGTGCCATTTAGGGGATAAAATATACCTTTGGTGATTTTGATATGGAAGTTTAAAATCCATAAATTTGTCTTTAGTTCCTTCCTTATACTGGACAACTCGACATTGGAATTCCTGCTCTTTGAAAATGGTAGTTTGGTCCACTGAGGACCTTTTCCAGAGCTTCCAAACTTTTGAATGGTAATTTATGTAATTGGGTTTGAGACACTGCCGAGTTCAAATGCACATGTAACATATATGACATACATGTGCGTCTTCTTTTACAACTCAATCTAAAAATATTACTGACAGTATGTGCTGTTCTTGCCATCAAATGTCAGCCCAACTGGTTTGTCTGCAAAGTCACATGAGAAGCCTACTTTATCAAACTGCCCTCCGCACACACACAAAGGTCTCAATCTCTATCAGACTGAGTTACCATGCTGTCCATGCACTAGCAAATACTTTTGAGGGACTTTTATTTACATTAATAACTGTTCTGAAAAAGCTCATGCCACAGAAGTAAGAATGCTGGAGAAACAGAGGATTTTTTGGTAAACGAGACATTGCACTGATGCCGTTTTACCAGACACTCTGATGATGGATGTCCGCTCGTGGTCCGGTTTCTTCAAGTAGGTCCTCTCTGAGTCACAGTTGACCAAAAGGATGGCTCCATGCCCATCAGGACCCCATTTCCAGGATCCCTAACAGATTTTTCATCAAACATAGGGTGAATTAATCAGATTCACAGGTTGCTGGAAAATCTTACAGCAATGTGGCACTATTTCTGCATTTTTTCTTATTATTTGTTGAACATACATCAAGAGCGTTAAGAGTCAAAAATGTGTATTATAACAACACATTCATATCTTTCCTTTGATGGAGAAAAATGTGGAGGAAAAATAAATACAAGAAAGTTACAGAAAGCAAAAAAGTTCATGAACAAAATTAGGCTAAGTTTATCTCTGACTGCAGCCTGTTTAGGCTTTTGGAAATTATCTTATATACCCAATAAGAAGCATTAAATGATAAATATGCAGCACCAAGTTTGCTCTGTACATAGAACTGTATTCCAGTTGTTACACTTGGCATGTAATTGTTCATCAGAAAGTTTTTTTAAAAAAGAAAGAAAATCTGCACTTCATTAGGTGTCAGAATTTGCTCTGTCATTGCTCTGACATCACCTTATCAGGATTGTTGTGCTCCACAATGCCATCTCTGTCAGCATCCACATCCAAAGAGATCTCTGTGTGACAAAGAGACCTTGTCACAATCATCACAAAATGCTTTTGCATGCCCATATTGTTCCAGACAGGCTCAGATCACAATGCAGCTACTGTTTAATCATTTCTGCATCTCAATCATCATGAATCGGAATCGACTGTCTAACTTATAAACCGTTGTGGTTACAACACAGTATTTTCACACCATTATTGTTCTGATAAAAAACACCACTGTTCAAAAGTTTGGGGTCATCCAGACAATTTCATGTTTTCCATGAAAACTCACACTTTTATTTATGTGCTAACATAATTGCACAAGGGTTTTCTAATCATCATCAGCCTTTTAGCACCATTAGCTAACACAATGTAGCATTAGAACACAGGAGTGATGGTTGCTGGAAATGTTCCTCTGTACTCCTATTTAGATATTCTATTAAAAATCATTCGTTTTCAGCTAGAAATGTCATTTGTCACATTAACAAAGACTGTATTTCTGATTATTTTAATGTTGTCTTCATTGAAATAAAAGCTTTTCTTTCAAAAATACGGACAATTCTATGTGACTCCAAACTTTTGAACAGTTGTGTATATAGTGACAGAACAGCACACTGTTAGTAGTCATAAAATGCATGTTTTTTCCCTCCGTCTTTTTCAGACATTTTAACTTACCAACAGCTGTCAGGTGCAGAATTGCTCTTCCTAAGACATCTTTCTTCTCCCCATAGTACTGAACAGACAACTTGTAAAATAAAGGTACAAGTAAAGAAATGGTTGCATTTTATTTCCCTTTAAATTGACATTTTAAACAACCACAAATGAAAATGTAACAATTATTAGTTGGACATTGCAAACCTGAAAGAGTTCTTGATTTTCGTTTAACATGACATTGTTTTCTGCGGTTATCTAAACAGCTATAAATCAATTAAAATGAGCTAAACGCATAAATGCTGAAGGGGAAGTTGACTATACACTACAGTTCAAAATTTTGGGGTCACCCAGGCAATTTCATGTTTTCCATGAAAACTCACACTGTCATTCATGTGTTAACAGAATTGCACAACGGTTTTGTAATCATCAACTAGTCTTTCAACACCATTAGCTAACACAATGTAGCATTAGAACACAGGAGTGATGGTTGCTGGAAATGTTCCTCTGTGTCCTTATGTAGATATTCCATTAAAAATGAGTCATTTCCAGCTAGAATTGTCATTTCCCACATGAACAAAGTCTAGACTGTATTTCTGATTAATTTAATGTTATCTTCACTGAAAAAAAGCTTGTCTTTCAAATGGTAAATGGTCTGTATTTACATAGCACTTTACTATACCCAAAGTGCTTTACATTATACATCACGTTCACACACTGATGACAGAAGCTGCCATGCAAGTGGCTAACCATGACCCATCACAAGCAGTTAGGGGTTCGGTGTCTTGCTCAGAGACACCTCAACATGAGCTCTCCAGGCCAGGATCGAAATGGCAACCCTCCGGTTACAAGACAGCCACTCTACCCACTGAGCCATGCCACCCCAAAAAATAAGGACATTTCTATGTTACTCAAAATTTTTCGACGGTAGTCTATTTCTAGTATCAGTTTCTTGGGAACTGGTATGCAATCTCATTACTTATCTGAAAATGAGTGCATCCTGTTTTGAAATGAGTATTTCTTCACAGGAACCTGAATCATGGTCCTGAGTGTGCATTTTCCTTCAAATAATGGCTCACTTGGTGAAGCATTTTAATCACTCAGGAAACAGTGACATTTTGATATGTGTCAATACATACTTGTGTCCTACTTTACCTTGCTATCATTTTCATGTTGACTGGCATGTTTCATGCTGATGACCAGCACTGAGTTGTCAGAGAGAGGGATGGGGGAGAGGTGTGAGATCTCCTGAGGAGGGGGGTTGATCCTGTACTGAACACTGGATGTGCACTTCACAGAGAAGAACCTGGAGCTCGGGGGGGCGGTCCTGAAAAAAAGACAAACAGCACACTTACATGAATGTTAGGTGTATTTCACAGCACAAACACGCTGTAATAATACATATACACAGCTCTTTTCCAAGGGCTCATTGTACAAGAGAAAAAGGACACTGACGCATACAGTCAAGCCTCAAACTGATAATTTGCAGCAAGTGGCACACCAAAGTAGCAGCTATAGTCATGATGAAGTCTGTCTGTATTCCCTCTTCCTTAGAAAATAGTAAATAGAAAAATAATTGACACACACACTGATAAATAAAAGCCTCAAAGAAAAAAATGCTGTCCCTATTTATTCAGAAGTCTTTTGGAATATACTTGTATTTTTGCCTGAGGAGCAACATACCTGATAATCACATATCACCACGGGATCTCTGGGTTTCCAGATGTCAGCTATTTTGGGGTAATGTTAACTTTTTTCTTCAAGCCAACGCCCATCTCTTGTTGTGGAAACTATAATTACTCATGTAAGTAGATGCCTTTCCAAACAAACCCGATGGACGTGATGGGGTTTTCCAATGTTGTGGTGGCTAGAACAGGGGCATCAAACATATGGCCCGTGGGCCAAAACTGGCCTGCCAGAGGGTCTAATCTGAGCCTCGGGATGTCTTTGCAAAGCGTCAAAATTACAGGGACGACATTAACTGCAATTGTTCAATAAAGGTAGCTGCTATTTTAAGTTTGTCCACTCTACCGTCACAACTTTCATGCATTTTTTTATGTATATATTCAACACATTTACAAGCAGGGGAACAACTTAATCTTCTTTCTTTATTGTTCCCACTTTAGTTTGTGTGGTGTGGTGTTCATGATTACTACACAGATGTGTAAATGAATGTAAATTTAAAATAATTTCTAGATCTTGACAAGTTGTTTTGATCACAAAGTAAAACACTGGATCGTTCAGTTTCAGATCCCTGTGACTAAATGTTTTGTCTTTTGTAGATACGCTTTGATCTGAAAGTTGTAATGTGTAAATGACAAACTGAGGCATAATATTGTTGAAATTGCAGTTGTTTTTCTTGAAATTAAGGTTTTTCATAATGTTTTGCAAGAAGACAGTTAGACAGTCCAGTTCATTAACTGTGAACATTTTTAGAATGTACTCTATTTTCACTGAAACAAAAACAAATATTTGAAGTGGTGGTTATTTATAGGCTATTATGTTCTGATTTTACTTGTCTGGCCTGCTTGAGATCAAATTGGGCCATATGTGGCCCCTGAACTAAAATTACTTTGACACCCCTGGTCTAGAATATACCTATAGATTTGTCCAAATGCTTTGTATAGATTGCTGAAGACTCATATTTGCTTAAACTAAGTTTCAAATTGCATTTGTACACAAGCAAAGACTGGATTGTGTGCCCCATCACTTACATTAAAATTATCAAACAGGAGCCATCAATAACTATTTCCATATGCATAGTGAATACTGCCCTACAACAGATTGGAAAGAACCACATCTGTAGTGCACTTCTTTAACATTTCAAAACAGGCTCCCTCAATGTGACAAGTCCTTTCAAATATTATCAGACTTTATTTTTGGGTATTCTAAATACCCCTCAGATGCCCCTGAGGCTCATATCATGTGCCAGTTTCCCACTACATGCCGTTGCAGCCTCGCTCTGTTGTGTTGTGTAGGCTGGCACTTGGCATAGAGATTTTTTTGGGGCGAGAAACAAAACTCTCCTGTGGACAGCAACAAAGGACTGATTCTCTCTACTATGCAAAAAAAAAGATCGCGAGCTCTGCCACCACCAGGATCTGCACACAAATGACAACCTGTAGGTGTACAATGGAATTCTCACACTCCAGTTGTCAGTTTCTTTGGTACAATCACTACAATCCTAAAGGATACAACAATCTTTCAGGAAATTCTACTTTCAGGAAGGCTTTGATGTTCAGTTTTTGTAGAATTTCTTGGAGAGAGGTGTTGATTGGATGTGTGGACATGAGGAATCAGGGATTGGACTGTTCACCCTTCTCTGCCTCCTGAGGCGCAGCTCACGCTACTGAGTTCTGTTTCTAATATTTCTTCTAATTGATCCTCAGAGCTCAAGCAAAAAGCAACCTGACTTCATTTAAGGTTCTTGAAGATGTCTCAAATCTCATCCAAGAGTTTTTTTTTTTCAGTCATTCCTCTTCCTGATATAAATAAATATTAGAAGCCCCTCTTATTTTAACATACGATTCATGTAAAACTAAATACACACACAAAGAGTTTAGACTCTAACCATAACTGCTACATCCTCAAGCACAATAAGGAAACAGCTCTGTATGGTCTATTTGCACTGTTTGCCAACTGTATCACTTTGGCAATGCTCTGTTCTTTTCTTTTGTTATATGCCACCACTTGCACATTTTTTGTAATTTTTTTTCAGAAAGATTACTATTCACTTTTTTTACTCCACTATTTGGTTATTTTTTATTTTTATTTTCTGAACTTATTTGTCTTGCATGTTTAAAAGGGAGAAATCATCTGGAATTTCATTGTTCACTGTGTATAATGACATAATTTATCATATTTTATTTCATCGAAAACTATAAATGCGCTGCCAAACTGACTATAAAGTCAAATTTGTCTGAAACACTTTCAACATAAACTGGACATTATAAACTTCAGGAAAGGATTTTTTTCATAGATCTAAACGTTTAGCTTAGTGAGGACGACATATAAAAATACATAAAGGGAAATAAGACAAAGCATATACATACAGGCTTAAAATAGTAAAGTTGTGAAAATTCTCTATAAAACAAAATGCACGTCAAACAATACATATGCTATCTGTGGGTGGTTTGTAATTTTAGATGCCTAAACAAGACCCTACCTGTTGAGGTTCACATTTAGTTCAGATCCGACCACGCATAATACCCTAGTAGTTTTTTCATAATCTACTCGGAGAGTCCGGGAGTGAGACATGGCTGCAGTCCTCTGCACAGAAACAGACGCTCCGGACAGCAGCCTACCGACTGAAGAAAAAGCACTACGACCCGTCTGTCACCAGGCAGGAAGACGTGAACTACTCTTTCGCGATCAGTCACTTGTGGTGGCCTGAGGACGACAAACAGGTAACGGCTGAGGACCTAAGCTTCTGAGCGGTGATTGGTCGGCTGGCCTCCAGCCCTCCCCCTTACTCAGCCGGGTCCGTCTGTCCGTCTGGTCGCTCATCACATTCTTCCTCTTTATTCAGAGGCAAAGGTCACATTTAGAGCAGAGGTGAGAGTACGTGCACGTTTATCTATAAATTCAAATGTAGTCACTGTCACAACAGTATTTACAATTTGTTTTTTTGTCTTCCACTTTGATGTCTGGTAGACACAATTGAGTGATTCATAAATTTTGACAGTAAATATATATGCTTTTTCTCGCTTTTACTTACTATCCACATCATTTTTTTTTACAAACTTTATATGCAGGTTTGTATAAAAGGAATAAATTCTAAATTAATTTTTAGATTGGAGAGGAGTAAAAGGGAACTGGATGTTTTTTTTTTTTTTGCTCTACAGAAAACCATTCTGGTCTGACAGACAGACAGCTGAATCTGATGTCCTTCACCCTTTATTTTTATCACCAGTATTTTTTCCCAAAAAAATATGACATGCAGGTACTAAGCAGGATTTCCTGTTTATGTTTGCGTTCAATATGATGCCAACAACATACAGAATACATTGTGTTTCTTCTATGTCCAGACGACTCATCCGCTGGTACCTCGGCGACACTTGTGCTCAGATGTGAGGCAGGTATTTGGTTGCTCTTTGCTACAGATGAATGAAGGGTTGAGGAAACATAGTAGAGTTTGAGATGTGAAACAGGTTTGTAAATTGAATCACAATGGAAATAGTTGTTCTTTACTTTTGTTACTTGCCCATTTGAGATGCATAGCTGTTGCAATTAAGTTCAAGTTCGCTTTATTATCTCCCATGGGAGAAAATTAATTGTTAATATATAACAATATCAGTTATTTGCACAATATAATATAGTGATCACTTCATAGTACCTTATATACAATGACAGATCTTTCATTGTTTTTCTTGTATTTAATTATTAAGTTCACTTTCCCTTCTTTATTTGAATATTGTGTTGAAATACCTTCTCCTATAATAAGCATATTGCAACTTTGTCATGAAAGCTGATGTATAAATGCAGTTAGAATTATTGTTACCACTTACTATCCACATTATTTTTTTTTACAAACTTTATATGCAGGTTTGTATAATAGGAATAAATTTTAAATTATTGTGTTGTTTGTGCATGTGACTACAGAGTACATGTTGCTATGTTTGAAATACTCAAAATATTCGCAAAGAAACAGAGTAAAAAAAAACAAACTAAAATTACATCAACAGGAAATTACCATCAGTAACCACAAGGAATGTGAAATACTATTTCATACTACATCTGCTGAGAAAAAAAACTTTTTGCTCTTTATTGTACAGGCTACCACAAAAACATGTCGTAGGACGAGCCAATCGAATCGCTGTAAATGTGTGACAAACGTCGACGTAGTCCAATAGGATAACTGTAAACTTGCTTGAAAGGGGCGGGATCTGTGGTATCCTATGTCATCAACTCACGGCGCTTTGTTGTTCTTTCGGGCTAGAAAGATGGAGAAAACAATTTAAATTCGTCGCAACCAGTCCGGATTAAGTTAATACAGCACTTCATTTGATTCGGTTTTATCAAAAGCCCACAACATCTGGAATTAAACTGCTGTCGTCTGGTGGAAAGTGGCGTATTTCTGTGACCAAATCAGCTCCGCAGTGAGCTAGCTAGCTACTCCGGGAGGGTGTCCTGATTGGAGCGGAAGGAATTCCAGGCACTGGGAAGAAGGACAGAAATCTCTGCTGGGATGCCTCACGCAAGTTGGAGAAAACTGTATTTTACGATTTCACCGGGAGTCGTGACGCTATAAATTTGGAATATGAGTTCATTTGATTAGTGTCAGTTTGTAGGAACAGTTTGGCGGCTTTGCAACTGTTACGTTAACGTGCCAGTTTAGCGAGTTAGCTAGCCACGTAGCTACCTCTCAGTGGGAAGACATTTAAAATGGCGGAAGGTTGGCCCATTCCTTCGGCTCTTGTCTTCATGCTGCTGAGTTTGAGTGCCAGGGCCAGTGAGTCTTGTCCGGCTCCTTGTTCGTGTTCAAAGGGTCAGGATGAGGTTCATGTTCTGGACTGCAACAGAAGAAAGCTGTCGGTGGCTCAGCTGGATCTCTCAGATGGGATAACCCAAGTGTAAGTACACAACTGATAGATGTGAATGTGAGTAAATCAGGAGTGTTGGTCCTGCACTGGTTTGTTGTTCAAGCGAAGGAAACAACATCTTGTACCGAAAAAGTTGCTTTGTCTGCTTTTTGTCCACTCCATTTTCAACATTGTGAGATTCTACTCGATTATTTGTTTTTGTTTGTTCTAGGACACAGACTAGTTATTTACTTTTATTATAAAGACAATCATGAGAAAGGAGCATTAGCCGAAGTTACTTAAACAGTAATTGTGCAAACTTTATTGAACCGAAAAGTAATCCTTACTGTTGTTTATTAAGTGCACCTAGATGTACTATTACAGCCTTAAAAATAAAAAAATATAAATGTTGAATCTAATAATAGTAGTATGTTGCTGAGCTCTTGTATTGGAGTGTTTTAGTTTTAGCAAGGTGTACCTAATAACTGAACAGAAGTAACAGATCATGGTGGTCCTGGGTAAATTTCCTCAGAATGTCAAGTATGTTTAGGATAACGGAGTATAATCCAAGTTCTGACTGATGCAAAGATGGTAAATCTGTTCAGCTATCATTTTTTATAGCAGGTGTATTATGGTAGTAATGTTATGTTAAATTTTATTTCAGCACCATGAATCACAATGAGCTGACGGCTCTTCCCTTCCTTGGGGATGTTTCTTCAAACATCACCTCACTGTCCTTGTAAGTACAAAATTCTCTTCAGGTTTTCATGTTTGTCCTGCCCAAATTAAACAAGTACTCGAAATGAGTCTGTGATTTTGATTTTATTTTTTTTTAAACATAGAGCTATGTCTGTGTTTATGTTAAAGACAGACATTCCCTCTCTGTAGTATCATCAGTTCTAATCATCTTAACCTGCGATTGTTAAAAATTACCTGGATTTAGTTTATGATCATTTATCTAATGTAGTGTAGTGTGTATTCTTCACATTCTCTGTCAAAGAAAAGACTTTTTAAACATTTGTTTTTAAATATAAAAAATACTTTTTTTATGAAATTGACACATCAGATGTTTTCTATTAATGTTAGAAGAACCTTTTCTCCCCACCTTTTTTAAGTCTTGTGTACAATTACAATGATATCAAATCATTGGTAAGATGCCATGAGTGATAGTGTTTTGCTACTCAACATTGTCCACAGTGTCGGAAATTATTTTTCCATTTGTTGATAGTGTTTGAATGCACCGTAGCCATGGCTTGTCATAGTAAAAATCGTCATTATGAAAACTAATATCCGATTTATTTTTTCATATAGAGTCCACAACCGAATCTCTGAGCTGTTGATGCATCAGCTACAGCCGTACGTTTCCCTGGAGACATTGGACCTCACATCCAACTCTATCTCTGAGCTCAAAGTTGGATCCTTCCCATCTTTGCAACTGAAATATCTGTAAGCAATCATTGTTAATTTAAATCATCTGCATGATTTGAACTTACCACTGAGAACAATAAATAGTAAGTAATGCACTAATCCACAATATCTACAATGTCTTTATGTTACAGGTTAAAAGTAAATTCAATCAAAATTTAAAAGCACCCAAGTACATAAGTAATGTAATTACAAAGACACATGCACTTAGTAAGCTATAACTGTAAACTGATTTACTTGTGTAACGGTAAATCAGTGTACAATTATAGAAAAATGAAGGGTATAAAACATAGACTGTATATATAGTGGACGTAGCATCCGGCTCCAGAATTGAAGCCAACCCGGAAGTGTCAAAAACTTGCAATATCCCGCCGTCCGCTGGGGTTGGTTCCAAGAAGCTTTTGCTCCATAGACCCCAATTCATTTTTGGAGAAAATAAAATTTGATAGACTGATTTTCTACAGCTCAGGATTTTTTTCCCGTTAGTTTTCATGGTCAAAATGAGAGATCAGGTGGCCGATCTTAAAATAAATCAATACTGAATTTTAAATAAATCGTTAAAGTTGGCAGAGCCAGGGGGCGTGGCTATACTTGATGGACAGCAACAGAAGCCTCTGCGGTAAAATGTGGGCGGGATAAGAGAGTCCTCAGCCAATCCTGCCCCTAGTTGCTCTCCGGTCCAGTCTGTTTGATGACGCTTTTTACGTCACTGGCTCCAAAAAAATCAAAAACGGCGACCAGGAAGTAGCAAAATCCGGGCTTCATTTTCTCGGCGTTGAAACCAATGGGTGACGTCACGGTTAGTTTACGCCTGGTATAAAAAAGAAAGAGTGAGCTCTGTGTACTAATACAACAGTCAGATGACAAGTCATGAATGTAGTACAGAGTAAATATGAAAGCAAACTAGCATCCTACAGTACAAGACATTTCAAGTACGCCTGTCGAGTCAGGCATAAAAAACACCTTGTTTGGATCAATTTGTTGGTACTTAGAGACCATCTTGTTGTTGGCCGATTTATGTTGCAAATATAGTCACATCCATAATAGATGTAATCAGAGAGCAAACATTTTACTTCCTCCTGATTTTTGCTCTGATATTTCTGCTTCTCTATCTCATAGGAATTTGAGTAACAATAAGATCAGTGTCCTTGAGCCTGGCTGCTTTGAAAACATCTCTAGCTCCCTGCTGGTGCTGAGGCTGAACAGAAACAGATTAGCAGTGCTGCCATCCAAAGTCTTCAGACTTCCACAGCTTCAGTTCCTGTAAGTGTCAGAAGATGTATTTTTGGTGCCACACTTAAATCATGTAGCGAGATTGGGGTGAGTTATCGTTGGAAGACAAACCAGTAGAGTGTAACTTTGTTCTAGCAACTCCCATTTAGGTTGTTGACCCAATTTAATGTATTAATATATGAAGGGAATGTGGGAGTTGGTTTTTGTGAAAAGGCACTTGGATGACGGAACGTGATGCTCGCTGTCTTTGTAGTGAGATGAAGCGCAACAAGATCAAGATAGTGGACAGTCTGACATTTAAAGGGATGGACTCACTGAAGTCACTGAAGATGCAGAGGAATGGCATCACTAAGCTCATGGATGGAGCCTTTTTTGGACTTAACAGTATTGAAGAATTGTGAGTACAGTGTTGTAGACTAACCTTCACAGTCACATTCAGCAGTAATTGTGGAACAGTACAATGTAAATAGCTTTTGAATTTGCTATTAAGAAGCTAAAACAAACTTTTTCATCTGTCTTAGAATTCTGGGAGCTGTTGTTAGCCAGCATCATCCTTGTAGCAAGTCTGTTTATGTGTCCACAGTTGTTTTTGATAAATTTAATTTTTTCCCCATCTTTGTCTCAGAGAGCTGGAGCACAACAACCTAACCGAGGTTAACAAAGGTTGGTTGTATGGCCTGCGCATGCTGCGTATCCTGCGGGTCAGCCAAAATGCTGTTGGCATCATTCGACCAGACGCCTGGGAGTTTTGCCAAAAGCTGGAGGAGCTGTGAGTGTGTTTGCTTCATTGCTAAAATCTCCATGTAGCTAAGAGAACCGACTTTCTTTGATCAGTTCCCAGCTCTGAAATTTGTTTTGTGTGTAGAGAAATTACTGCAAATATTAATTTACAATATTATACTACTAATTATTGCTGCCTGAAAGTGACTCAGCAATGCCTAGCCTTTGGTGGATGTACTGTATATGTTTTCATTTTTGTGAAAATTGTCTAATTTCAGGAGGGGATCTTTAAATGTTGAGCTGTATTACCACACAGAACAGGTGTTAAATGCAAATGTTGTTTGAACTCATGTTTTGAATATTTGTGGCTGTTTTATGCAGAGATTTGTCCTCCAATCACCTGACTAGACTGGAGGAGACAGCGTTCATAGGATTAGGTCTCCTGGAGAGCCTAAACCTGGGAGAAAACGCCATCAGCCATTTGGGAGAGGGAGTGTTCAGTGGCCTGGCAAGTCTGCGCACCCTGTAAGTATTATACCTCAAAGAAATCTGTGTGAAATATGTGTTGCCTATTTTCTCCAAGCAATACAATGAAATATAACAAAGTCCCGACTTGTTCCTGGCTCTGTGCATTCTCATGAAGGCTCCTGATTAAAGTAGGTCTGTGTTTGTTTCATTTTCTGTGTCTAGTTCTAGTCCTGTTTTGAAAATACTTCCCAAGTTAGTCCAACATAGTCTTGAAAAAACTGTACAAATTTCTAAATCTGCATCCTCTAATACAGTTATGTGCTAATCCTTGTTGTCCTTAGTAATCTGTTTAGTTTTAGATTAAGCTACCTAATATGGTTTCCATAAAATTTGTTTCTCCTGGTTTTTTGCTTTCTTTCTGGAAATTCACTGTGGGCTGATTTTAAATCAGTTGAAATGTGGGAAATCCACATGACAAGTGCTTTAATGATTAGCATGTGTGTCTGTGTATATTTACAGTAAAAAGCAACTGGACTTCTCTTTTAGGTTCTTGAAAATGTTTCACCTCTCATCTTCACTTCTCAGATCTGAAGAAACTAATGGAAGTTAACATTTAAGTAATAACAGATGAGGGATATAAAGTGTTGAGGAAGTTGTGAACTCATTATTTGCTGCACAGAGCTCCGTTTAAGCAGCTGAGCTGCAACACGCAAAGGGTCATATTTGGGATGTTGACCATCCTGAGAGCTTTCATGGGAGAGGGGAATTGGAGAGTGCTGAATCTCTTTCAAAGGTGGCCAGGCATGAGGAAAGAGGAACAAAAGAGCCCATGACCCATCCTGTAAACACAAGGCCTCTCTGGGTTTCCAGTGGACCCATGAACTGTCTCAGCGCTATACAGAGCCAATTATTTCCCCTCATCAGAACAGCAGTGGCAGCATATTGTGGCACAGTGTGGAAATATGGTATCTCAGATTGTCCATCTTCTAACTAAAAGTCTATGCTACTGGCAGCCACAGTGGAGATAATGTGCCCCCTCTGTGTTTTTTGTCCTTAGATGTTCTGTCTTTATAGAGTGTGTTTAATATCCAATATGGCTCTCTTTGTATTTCAGAGATATCCGCAATAATGAAATCTCCTGGGCCATCGAAGACTCCATAGGTGTATTTGATGGAATGAAGAAGCTGAACACACTGTAAGGACACTCATATTGTAGAGAGAAGTGGATTGATCTGAATAAAAATGAATTGCCTTGAAGTTATCCAAACACAGTCAGTGTATCTCAAAAGATGTATTGATACGATAGTGTTGCTTATTTAAACCGACAATTCAGAAAAGTTGCTTTGATGTATTGATGCTTCAGACATTTGGTTGTGTGCTACATTTTTAATGAAAAAAAAATTACTTTATAATGTTGCATTTAATCAACTTTAGATCTGTTTCAACTGTGCAGGTTTGATTGAACTGTTTAATTGCTGCTCATCTGTATTCCAACTATCGCTGAAAGGCTGGTTAGTCTTTGAATTTAATGTGCACAAAACCTGCTGACACAGTGGTTCCAGCGTGGAGTAAAATATGACCCATGTTCAAGTTTTGTTTTTGTAGCTGTTTTACATTGGCAATATTTTTTTATTTTCCAGAATCCTACAGCAGAACAAAATCAAATCAATCACTAAGAAAGCTTTTGAGGGCCTGGAGGAGCTGGAGCACCTGTGAGTAAAACCACTGATCATTTTTCTCCACACAGTCATATTTGTGTCTCTGTAGGATCTGTTTTTATTGTTGAGTGATTCAAGATAGCAGAAGGGTTTTATTACCACTGTGCTGTTGTTGCTCTGTGCTTGTGAAACTGGATTCCATTTTGATCAAATCACATCATAGGTGGGTCTGATCCATATTTCTGTCCCTTCTGTAGGGACCTCAGCAAAAATGGCATCATGTCGCTACACCCTGAGGCGTTGTCCCATATGAAGCTCAGAGTATTGTGAGTAGACACTGAATTGATCTTATAGTTCAAATAACCACATGAAAAACATGTTTTTATTTGTTAACTTTGTTTCTTTGGTGGATTTGTTATTGTTGCCCACATTAGAAAGTTAAGGGACATTTGCATTTTAAATTGTATTTGTTTTTTTAGGGCTGCAACTAACGATTATTTTGATAATCCATTAGTCGGTCGATTATTTTTTCGATTAGTCGATTAATCGGTTTATGCACTTACATTTTAGTTTTGCCTTTATTTTCCAATGTAAAATATTTATAAAGGGCCTATGTCATTCAGCGTACATTTTAAGAGCTTTTAACCATGTTACAATGTCCTAAATTCTTCAAAAACCTATCCAGAGTTGGATTTTAGTATGTCTCAATTAGCAGCAACCAAATCACTGATTCATCAACACACATATACTCATACAACCATCCAACGTCACAAGATCTTAAATGAAGTTTCACCAAGGCAACATTTATACTTTAAAAACATCTTTCCTGCAGAGAAGCATTTTCTGGGCTCCCATGTATTTTAAGCTATGCTACAATAATATCACATGTAAGGGCTCCAAAAGTAGTGAACTAAATTTAAGGTAGTAATTTGAGAACAGAAAGAAAATAGAAACAACTTTGCTGTTTACTGCATTTTACACAGATTTCACCTGAGAACGAGTTTTATAGCTTATTAACATGGTGTGAAACTGTAAACAATACTTACAATAAAGTGCCATTTCAGGATCCTAAATGGAAGTCCCATTTTTAAGAGTTTTTAAAAAAACAAACAAAAACTGAGTATTTAGAGAAAACAAGTGCATTTTACAAACAATGTAAACATTAGTCTAATGAATGAATCATGAACTTTGCATTGCAGTGCAAAAATGTTGGCATGTCCACATGCTCTGGGCTAAGGCCAGCTCTCTTTTTAGAGGCTATATTCCCTGCTGCAGAAAACAGCCGCTCTGCTGGTGTAGTAGTGCTTGGTATACAGAGGTAGGACTTTGCTAATCTTGACAAAAAGTGGTATTTCACCTCATTTGACTTCCACCACTGTAATGGATTTTCTCCCTTGGAAACTGGCTTCTCACTGGAGTACGTGAGGACCTGTCGGACTTTCCCAGTGCGTACACAGCCGCTGAGTGTGAGTCTATGATGCTGAGTGAACATCACGTGACCTAAAGCAAGGCAACCTATTGGTTGTTTGCTTCTTCTCCTGCAGTTCTGGTTGCGTAAAACCACTGGCTCATTACTGCCACATCTGGTCACCGCGATTACAGGCTGGCTTAAAATATGCGCGAAACATGCTGCTTACTGTAAAAATAGACTTATTAACCAACTAATCGATGACCAAAATAGTTGACAACTATTTTAATAATCAATTTTAATCGATTAAATCAATTAGTTGTTTCAGCTCTAATGTTTTTGAAGAAAGTTATTGATCTACTTTAGGTATTGTAAGTCACTTCTTGGTTATGACGTTAAAATATGTATATTAACAAGTTATTAGATTGTTTTTTTTTTAGTCTTCATTTTCCAAGCAAAATCTTCTGAGTTGGCTTTTGAGTGGCAGCAGCATCCACTTAGTTAGGACAGCTGTGTCTTGCATGTAAGAAAAGGTACCTGAAAAGTTAGGTTTATTGTCTTTTTGAGGTTTCGATCTGCCCATCTTAGGAGTGTCCCCCAAACAGGGTTCGACTAAATGCCCCAGCTGCTGCAGAAAATGTATCATGACAGTATTCATATCCTCTTGTTAATAATTAGTCTGCTGCTTTAATAGAATATAACACTATTTGCTTAGTGAGTGGATAAAGTGACTTTCCCTGACAACTTAATTAGAAGAGCAGAACGACAACACCCTTGTAACTAAAGTTTATTTAAAGACTAACTGTATTGTAATACAGTCCTGAAGGTGTTTTTATAGCAATGAATCCAATTTCATGCCATAATTTAAATCATTTAAAATGTGCTTTTCCATCTATGCTTTGGTTGCAGATGTCTGAATAACTATGGTTGATGGAAATGGTTTATAAACAAAGGTTTCCCAGAAACCGCTTCCTTATAGTGGTTCAGAGCATTAAAGATTTATGGAAGTTATATTTCACATTGTAGTATTGTAAGGGTCACAGAGCTCTTCTTGTATTTTTATTATGTATAATAAAACACAGCTACTCTTGCTTTTTGCTCCCTCTTAGTCATTTATTCAAGCAGGACTGCGCTTGCTGTTATGCTGTCAGATATCTCTAAATGTGCATAGACCTTATTGTCCCTCATAAAATGATTAGATTAAACTGAACCTTCGTTTTAAACAAGTTTACAAGTGGACTCTTTCTAAAGGTTAATTATAATAGTCACTTCTTGAAGTGTTCAGGGATGAGTCATTGAAATCCTAAATATATGTTCATTCTAATTTCACATTAGTTTGATGATTCCATCCAATTTTACAATGACTCATCTTATGCTTCCTGAATTACCTTTTTGTTCTCAGTGTCCTGAACACGAGCAGCCTGCTTTGTGACTGTCATATGCAGTGGCTGGGTCCTTGGCTGACAGACAGCCAGTTCCAGCAATCTGTCTCCGCTATTTGTGCCCATCCTGCCAATCTGCTCGGTCGCAATGTTCTCTCCATCAGCCTGGAAGAGTTTGTTTGTGGTCAGTCTTGTTCTCTTTTTTAAATTGTTTCCAGTCCAGTCCAATGGCAATAAGTTTTCATTTTTACTCTTATTTTTTTTAATTTAATGGTTTTATACACTAAAACTTAATAAGTCATAGTAAAAAAGTCTAATTATTTGGACAATGTTATTTTTTGATCAATATGCCCTTCTTGCATTGGCATATTGAATGAGGAACACTAACTAATGTAGGGCTGCAACTAACGACGCGTCGACTAATCGTCTGAGCACAATGCGTCATAAAAGCGGAAGTGAGCGCGCAATGCAACAGAAATCGGCGTCCGACCGGAGCACAGGACATGGACGGACGTCGGCGCTGCATCATGCATATATTATGTACGCACGATGCAGCGCGGATGTCCACGTTTAGATACAGCTGTATAGTAAACGCTGACATCTGTGTTTACGATAGATTGCGGATGTCCGTGCTGTACCGTGCATATATAATATATGCACGGTACAGTGCCGATGTCTGTCCGTGTTCCGCGCTCCGGTCGGATGGTGATTTCTGTTGCATTGCGCACTCACTTCCCCTTTTGATGACGTATCATGCTCAGACAATTAGTTGACGCGTCATTAGTTGCAGCCCTAAACTAATGTCTTACATTTTAACTAGGAGGTTTGCAGGTGTTTTCTTAATTGAAAGAATGCAGAGTTTCACACTGTCTGTCCTGCTTCTGCACAGATGATTTCCCAAAGCCTCAGATCACAACTCACCCAGAGACATCCGTGGCACTGCGGGGGAACAATGTGACCCTGAGCTGCATTGCGTCCAGCAGCAGTGACTCACCGATGACCACGGCATGGCGAAAGGATGGGGAGGTGCTGTATGATGCAGAAGTGCAAAACTATGCCAGGTATCAGGAAGGAGAGCTGATCTATACCACTGTGCTTCACCTCCTCAATGTCAACTTCACTGATGAGGGCCGTTACCAGTGTGTGGTCTCCAATCACTTTGGCTCCAACTACTCCAACAGAGCAAAGCTTACTGTCAATGGTGAGTAAGGCTGAAACAATTCTTCGTAATTTGACTACTACAATTCACTGAATCGAGACTTTCTTTAATCCACTATGTACGTGTTCCCAGGTCACTAACTGGCGGACCATGGTCCGAGTAGGTACTCATACGCAATCCAATACGTACCTGGACCTGCAATCAAAAAAATTATAAAGAGATTTTCAATTTGACAGGAACCATCTATTTTGAACTGCGGTGCTTTTCTAGTGTTTACGGCTTTGATTTAGCAGAGCAGAGGACTGAACTCCAAAGCAAGTTTATTATAGTCAGACTCTCTTTGTGTAAGTCGGCTCAACAAAAACTAAAACCTCAGTCGGAGTTACCAGGCATGAAGGTGTTTATTGACTTTCTTTGTAACTCAGGCTTTCTGCTTCAAACTCGTCCACACAAAAAGGAGCGTTTAGCGCATCATTTGACTCGTTTTCTGCACAAAATGAAAGGATCATAAATAGGTTGTTTTATTAGGGAACAATAAGGAACATAAAAATTTATGACTGTAAAAAGCTGTGACTGAAAATTATGTAAGACAGGAATGCTGGTAGTAAACTGTTAATTGTGTGTTCACATATTTAAACGATCAATGAAGGCGATTATATCTAACAGACAGCTGCACAATAAAACTGTCAAACTTCATAAATGCAAACATGATATTGTATTGAAGTGCATGTAGGTCTGACACGGTTTCATGATGAAGGAAATCATGTTAATTTGTGACCAAATCAAAGTGAAATTAATGTTAATGATTAATATTCTCTGTACTAAATACTAATTAACTAATCAGTTTCCTGATTTGTGTTCTATCAGCTGCAGTAGCAGCAGTTTAAATGGACCAAACATAAAAACATATTTATGTGATTTCTGCTTCACCAACTAAATATACGTTGAGTTCCCACGGCTTTGAGTTTTAGTTGAAAACCCCTGTACTAAACTATACATGTACAATACACCTGTACTATACATGTACAATACACTGCAGATGTCCGCCCGTGTTCCACCAGGATGGTTACTTCTATTGCACTGCGTGCTCACTTCCACTTTTGATGGTGTAGATATAAATCGGATTCCATGCATGCCAAGCGCTCCATTAATCGCCAGAAAAATCAATAGAATATTCGATTACTAAAATTATTGAAAGCTGCAGCCCTATTGGTAAGGATATTTTGTTCTTTTCAAAGATTGCGAAATTATCATATTTTTTATATCTGAAAGAAACATTTCTTGTATATATTTAAAGAATTTGAATATTGTGTTTTTAAACACCAAATCAGTAACTGGAAAAAAATGTTAAATTAGTTTGCAGCCGTGTTTGGTCCTTGTTTTGTACACGTCTCTTCTACCATGTCCCACTCTGGACTTTCTGCCCTTTATCTTCCAGAGCTGCCTTCCTTTCTGAAGACTCCCATGGATCTGACTATCCGGACTGGGGCCATGGCCAGGCTGGAGTGTGCTGCTGAAGGCCATCCGTCACCGCAGATTGCTTGGCAAAAGGATGGAGGCACTGACTTCCCTGCTGCCCGGGAGCGCAGGATGCATGTGATGCCGGATGATGACATCTTTTTCATTGCTAAAGTGAAGACAGAAGACATGGGAGTGTACAGCTGTACAGCTCAGAATGCAGCTGGTAGCCTGTCGGCAAATGCTACACTGACTGTCCTGGGTGAGTCACTCACCTGATTAGCAGAGAAGATTTGATTTTGTTTTTTTCCACTACTCGGTCATTTCAGCTGAGTCACTCCTCAAATTGGCTGCTCATTTATGTCTGTCACTCATCATAAGCTTTTGTTTTTGTGTTGCCACCTTGCCTTAACTAATGACAAAGTAAAGGCAAAGCTTTTTTATTGTGGCCATGTAGAATACTTTAACCCGACTAGCTGGAGTATCTGTGACCCAACTGTTCGGTCAGATTTGTTACAGAATGTACATGTGAGATTCAAATGAAATTAGATGCACTGGTAACTAATCAGTGGTTCAGTAAATAAAGACATGACATAAATTACAATGAATAATCCTTACTCAATCCAAAATCAATAAATCGCCTTCTTTTTCAGAAACTCCGTCTTTCATGCGACCACTTGAAGACAGAACAGTGGCCCGTGGAGAAACTGCTGTGCTTCAGTGTATAGCTGGAGGCAGCCCTGCTCCACGTCTTAACTGGACTAAAGATGACGGGCCTTTGGTGCTAACAGAACGCCACTTTTTCGCTGCCGCCAACCAACTCCTCATCGTAGTTGATGCTGGCCCCGCTGATGCTGGGAAATACACCTGCATCATGTCTAATACTCTGGGTACAGAGCGTGGCCACATCTACCTGAGCGTTTCACCATCACCAAACTGTGATACTGGCACAGGGTATGGCCAGGATGGCTGGACTACTGTGGGCATCGTGGTGATTGTGGTGGTGTGCTGTGTGGTTGGAACCTCGCTGGTCTGGGTCATTGTCATCTATCACATGCGTAGGAGAAATGAGGACTACAGTATCACCAACACAGGTTGGTTCTTTATCATATAGAATAAAATTTCTTTATGTAAAGCTTTTTCCAGTGAGGAAGGCAGTTTGCAAACTGTGCAATGTGTCTGTGGATACTTACTTGGGAGGATAAGATGCAAAACTCCGAACATTACAGAATATGTCTCTGTTACAGATGAGATGAATTTGCCAGCAGATATCCCCAGCTACCTGTCATCTCAGGGTACATTGTCAGAGCCTCAGGAAGGCTACAGTAATTCTGAGGCTGGCAGCCATCAGCAGCTTATGCCTCCTCTCTCCAATGGATACGCTCATAAGGGCACAGATGGTGGGTAATCCTGTGTTTTATCCTAAATTTTGATATGTTTTGCTCTGTAACAAACCTTTTGTTAGCACTAAAGATAATGTTATGATTGATTTTGTGCAGTCTGTATTTTCCCATGTTTGGGATTAAGCATTTTGTGTTCACAAGCATCACAAGCAATGACTTATCACAACTGCAAGATAATTATGTCATGTTATGTTCTACCGAGGATCCTTATTTTATGTCGGCGCTCAAGATTCTTTCAGTAATCATGCACTGCACATACATGTGACTTTGTGTTGTTATGACTGTGCTCACTTCACGTCAACAGAAAAGTACAAGAGAGAAGTTCTTGTAATATCCCTGAAGTATTTGCACGAGAATTTATACTGTGCCGTTTATTGTCTTTTGAACTTTCAGAATAATACAGTTTATTTAAGGCACTATAATAATTTCATTAATTTAACAGTGTGTTCCTGTTTGAAATCAGTGATTTATTTGCAATGTAGAGACTTTTGATTAGACATAAACTACTAGCTGATAAAGTAGTATTTATAACAGCTGATGATAGTAAATTATTTCTTATCAAGTACTTGATCTATTTTTTTTTCTGGTGGGTTGGGGATTTGTCAACATTGTGATCACAAGAAAGCAAAGCTTGTGATGTTGATATTGCAAAGAAAGAAAGAAATCAAACATACAAGGATACTTTGCCACCTCTCTTGTCTTCTGTATGAATCTCTGCTGACAGGACAAAGAAACAAAAACATTCAATTTTAAACATCTTCTAAATAAAATATGGCTTTTCAGATCTGCTTTTCGATGTTTAAAGCTTTGAGGCATTCTCATTCCCGTTAGGTTCTTGTTCTGGTTTTGTGGTTTGACTCAGATCCCTGTTGAAAGGAGACAGTGACTAATTCTAATGTTTGTCCCAGGTGTGTGTTATGGAGACACGGGCAGTGAGGTGGAAACTGAGGGGAATGGCATGCTGCACTGCAGGGTTGGCTCTCTGTTCACTGGCCGTAGCAGCTTCCACCCTGGTGAGCCTCGTGAGGGACTTGCTGGAGTTTCCACAGGTTAGTGTAATGGACACACAAGCAGTTGTGTAGATTGTTATTCTTTTCTGCATTTCTTTTTTTCCCCATTTAAAAAAAAAAATCATATCAAAGGTTTTGTAGCTGCAATATTTATGCCTTTCAATAAGTGTGTTCAAATTCACATTCACCTCACGTTTACTTTATAGTGTTGAAAGTTTTTCGTATGTCTGTTTGTTTTCATTTATTTTTAATGTTATTCCAAATTGTAACTTTTGCTGAACAATAACATGAAAGCAATTTTAACAGCACCTGAAATGTTCAAATATAATAATTAAGAAGAGGCAAGTAAAGTGCTGAACAGTTTAATGAATCTTTAAGTGTGTCTCTGTTTGTCTGTTGGTTCCCAGCATTGTACAACCGAGAAGATTTATTATGAAAATTATAATGTAATTTCAGTTCCTTAAAAAAAACCTGTTAAATCGCTGCTACATAATCTAGATTGTGATTCTTTCACATACAACATATGATGATAGGTCTGATAACAATCCTCAACAGAGAGATGATTTTCCTAACCAGTGTCAGCATATATTAAATTGCCCAAATCTCTAAAAAGAAAAACAACAAACACATGCAAAGCTGCATAGTGGCGTAGTTGTTAGCACTTTCACCTTGCAGCAGGAAGATCCCTGGTTCAAATCCTGGGGTGGGCCTGGGATCTTTCTGCATGGAGTTTGCATGTTCTCCCTGTGCATGCGTGGGTTTTCTCCAGGCACTCCGGCTTCCTCCCACAGTCCAAAAATATGCTGAGGTTAATTGATTATTCTAAATTGCCCGTAGGTGTGAATGTGAGTGTGATTGTTCGTCTGTATATGTAGCCCTGTGACAGACTGGCGACCTGTCCAGGGTGTCCCCTGCCTTCGCCCGAGTCAGCTGGGATAGAATCCAGCACCCCCCGCGACCCTAGTGAGGATAGAGTGGTGTATAGAAAATGGATATGCAAAGCAGCTCTTACAAACACAACTGTTCTTTCTTGCCAGGTGGTGCAGGTCCACTGGTCATCTGCTCAGACTGCTACGACAATGCCAACATCTACTCTCGCACACGGGACTATTGCCCTTATGCCTATCTGGGGGAGGAGGATGCACTGGACAACCCTCTGCCAAACCGGAAGGAGAGCCTCAGTGATCATGCTCAGCACAAGAACACGGCACTGGAGAGCTTCATTAGCAACCAGGATTCTTCGGTCTTTCTCACCTCACACGACAAAAGGCTCAGCAGCCACACTCCCCCGGAGCACTACTCTAATGGTGAGACTTGAGAACAGAAGGCAGTGTGCAAACCCGTGTGTTCAATGAGGTGTTTTTGGAGAATGCTTTGAATCTTAAATCTCCAGCAACTACTGAAACATCCTGTTGAGTTCTGTAAACATTTTCCACTTCTTCTGGATGCTATAAATCTTGCAGATGCACAGGCTGCATTGCTTTTAACCTGTCTTTACATACTGTGTGAACACTAAGGCTGAATCACCCATTCTGCAGATATGAAAGATTTTCTATTGTGCTGAACCCATAAATCTGAAGATGATGTGTATGCATCTAAATGTTGCCTTTAAACTGTCATTGCAGATTTCTTTAGCAGATCTTTCTGGAGAGATGGGGAAGATGCAGCCTCAAAATCACAATCAGGAGCATCCCAGCTCCCAGTGACTGTACACAGGACAGCCCATCTGACTTCTGCTGCAGATGTGGCAGTGGAAAAGAATGGAGCAGAGGTAGACTGTTTCCCCAGCCAGTGCACCCAAGACCACAGAAGTGCCTCCAATAGGACTAACCTTCAGGAGCATCCAGCTCCCACATAGGTCTTTACACTATGACCACTTCTGCCTCTGACTTGTTGTTGCTGCACCCCTCCCATCCCCACTTTCACCCACTACCTCCAAAGAGACTCCTCACCTTCTGCCAAAGATGCTCTCTTGTATGTTTACATCCCCCTTTCACTCAAGAGGACAAGGTAACATTCTCCATTGGTGTAAGACTGCTGTGCAGACTGGATAAATGGAGCAGTGATTAAAGTGACCTCCTCCTTGACACCTTCACCTCTGGAGGACCTCTATCTCCCACATCCTCCACTCTCCTTTGTTCTCATACTCGAGAAAACTATGAATGTAATGCTTTAAAGAGCCATGTCAGATGCTGCCATGAGAGAACACCAAGACACGGTCGAATCTTCACAAGCTCTCTGCTCTGTCCCTGCTGCTGTGGGACTGAAATGGTGTGCTTGTTGACGTCACACTGGCATCATTACTGGTACTGACACCTGTTGGAGCAGCCTGCATGACTTGAGAGAAAATCACTTGGCGCCTCTTCCCACGTGGGGGGGAATGGGGGTTAAACAGGGGGCGGTTGTAGTTCCCTGACCAGCAGTTTTTGGTTGATAACATTGGACACCCTTTATCAAAACCTCCCTCATTCCCACAGCCATCCTGACTGACTCAAAACTATGCTATGGTATCCTGTTATGCAAATTCCAGAGACGGTGACACCAAAATATGGTGTATATTATGAATATATATGAATATATCCTGTATTATCTTTATCTGATCTTGTTTTTGTCCTATATCAAACGCAGTTGTTAATTCCATTCATTTTATTTCTTCATAATGATCAGTTTGGGGAGAAAGCGTAGTTGTTTTGCACATGAGACAATCACACTATTGCTGGCTACTTTGTAATGGTTGTCTAACGGATGGCCTTTTTAACAAGCATTCTCAGCAATCTTGTTCAGGTGACAACTTTATTTTTATACAGTATGCACTGATTTTGTTCCCTTTTATCATATGTTACAGGCACTTAATTTAATGGTGGCAAGTTTTTATATGCAGTGTGCATGCTGTTTTACACTGGGAGGATTTATCATCACAGTTTTATCTCAAAAAGTTCACGATCCTTCCATACATATTGATTAAGCCTAGGTTTTTACTTGGGACTGTGAAAAATGAGAATGTATTTTATTATTTTATACATGTATGTATGTGTAAATAATGCTAGTTATCTATTAAATGCCACGCCCTGTTAGTCAATTTGAATAGAGATTTGAGACTCAACCTGCAGTAAGTTTTAAAACATTAAGCTTACATTGTCCCTTCGTTTGCCAGAATTTTTACATGTTGGTTCAGGTAACAAGATTAGCATTTTGTTGATAATTGGGTCTTATTTTCCTTGAAAACAGTAATCAGACAGCAGCTGGCTTCAGCAAACAGCGCTGTTTCCAAATGTCAGCTGTATTATTGCTTTGAGGTTTGAAAATGAAAATGTCTCTCATTTAGTTCAGACCTGTTTAATCAGGTTTGATCTCATGAAATGTTCTTAAAAATCCTCTCGAGTGTTGCACTTCAGAGTTGCTCAAATGTGACTGGCTTTGTGACTCTTATACCTTGTCTGCTCAGTATATTTAGTAAGTTCCCCTTAGCTGCCAGTATATTAGACATGCCTACCTAAAGTGATTGAAGCCAGTGAAACCAGCCTGCTGACAGCTAATCCTGCAATGTTCAGGTGGTGATGGGCAGTGTGGGTCAGGAGATACCCATTTTCCATTGGAATTGGGTCATTTTTGATCCATGTTGCGCATGCAGTATGGGTCAACACCACAGTTTGACAGTGGTGTTGATTGACTTTAATGGTTGTTGTGGAGGATGTAGTTACGCTGACATAAATTGTCATTGTTTGTCCTCCCAATTTACATCACTGTGCAGAAACACCATTTTGCATAATGCAGAACATGTCGGCAGCACCTCACACTGCCTTCTCCACAATGATTATAGAGGTGAATCAACACAGTTTTAACAAAAACTGAACATTACAACCCTCATTAATTTAAACCATGTCTAATAAACTGGTACCTGAGTCTATATCATTGTCAGTTTTGTAGCTATGATGTGTGACAGCAGATTGCCTCCCACATTCTGGAAGTTTGTTTTTGTTACTGTCATTTCACAGTGATAATCATTACTCCTACATTCTGCTGTGCTATTGCTGACCAAGAAAAGATTTGACATGTAGTGATCCAGAGTGTTCAAGGGTACAGTTCAGCCACGAGAAAAATCGACAATGCTGAAAAGTTAGTCTGCAGTCCATTTGTGATGATGTGCCGTGTCAGAAAGTGTAACATGGCCAGGCAAGTTATTTTTACTTTATTATCAGTAATTATTTAATATTCCATTAGGTTGCAAATAGTATGCATAAAGCTGCACCTCCTATATGTTGTTCCTCTCTTTTGGTTGTAATTTGTTTTCATGTGTACATAACCATTCAAAAGTTTGGGGTCACTTAGAAATGTCCTTATTTTTGAAAGAAAAGCTTTTTTTGTCAATGAAGATAACATTATATGAATCAGAAATACAGTTTAGACATAGATAATGTGGTAAATGACTACTCTAGCTGGAAATGGTAGATTTTTTTAATGGAACATCTCCATAGGGGTACAGAGGAACATTTCCAGCAACCATCACTCCTGTGTTCTAATGCTACATTGTGTTAGCTAATGGTGTTGAAAGGCTCATTGATGATGAGAAAACCCTTTTACAGTTATGTTAGACCGTGAATGAAAGTGTGAGTTTTCATGGACAACATGAGATTGTCTGGGTGATCCCAAACTTTTGAGCGGTAGTGTAGGTACAAGTGTTTGCTCCTTCATTTCCAAATCAGCACATTCCACGTCTGTTCCTGTGAAACTGACATCAGCTACAAAGGTGATATTAGACTAATACTGTTTTCTAAGCCAACACTAAAGCCTAAGCATTTCTTTCCTGCTTTTCCTGACACACTCCGTATTTCCGCCGTAGCAGATCCTGGTTGTTTCTTGATGTTCTCTGACCGTTGGCCAAAGTCAATTTAATGCCCCTTAAATGAAAACTTGCAGCGATAAGTCATTGTAATGGAGCTGCATGTCTGGGGGACATGCATCGATTCAGTGTTCAATATGTTCTACCCACACAGCCTAGCATAATGTGCATTTGTTTTGTTATATTGTCTGAAACGTCCTTTATGACTTTATACCAAAGTTTAGCAGTAACTGCTCTGGCAATATCCAATGCTGCTTTTTCTTTGTATTGTTGAAGTTTTACGAATTTTTTTCAATTGTATTTTGAACTTTGTTTACCTGTACATTCTGTAAAGCATGTCTGAAGAGCCTTTTTGTTACATAGCCATTACTCGAACATTAAACGTGAATTCTGATAATTTGCTTTGAATCTTGAGTCTCTACCTTGACACCTGGAGTAGAATTTCACTTTTTTTTTACGTCTTCAGACTGTTTGGTTTTTCCCAATCAGAAGTCTCTAAAAATAATTAATTTATAAAATGTAGCATAGAAGGACAGGAAGTTCTCATGTCTTTCAAGCTGTGACAAACATATGGTTGCTTTTTTTCCCTTGACACACAACCAAAATCTTTATCAGAATAGGTCATTTTAATCAGTTGCTTTCAGATGTCTGTAATGATGAGTCTTTACTCTGACAGTCAGACTCCAGAGGAAAATCAGAGTGTGTGTTTGCACAATTTGATTTTGGGTTACAAATAATTACATCACAGCGGTCTTAGCAGCAACATGATTTCTGGGCACACCATGGAATGATTTAAAAGGCCAAGCCATCCATAATCTGGATTTAGTCATGTCAAGCCAACACAAAGCCAGCTAATACGGGCCTTAAAAAACTGGTAGTCCATCATCAGTCTTGACGTCAAGAAAAAGACCTCATTTTTAAGTCCCTCCTACATAAATCCAGAAGAATCCCAGAAAACGCTGGATGCGTGTTCAGTCTCACAGTGCTGCAGCCTTTCTAAAGTGTTCAGTTTGTTTGGATCTCTGCTGCACTCCCTGGTCCCCATCAGAGACATGACACAAGCTTTGTTAATCATCTCCTACAAGCTGTTGAATTATTCAGCACCATGTCCAGGGTGGCAACTCCGTATTTAAACACAGACCTCTAATGGATCACGCTCAGAGAACAGAAGCAACAGCAGTCTCCAAAGTACCAGAGAAGGAGTGTGGCCTGCTTCCCATTTTAAAGTTAATGAACTCTACTGACATATGACTGTCCTGTGAGTCACCTCATTCAAATTGTCAGAATCCATCTGTGTGTTGAGCAAAAGCAAGCTGTGCAGTGTTTATAGCATGCTGTGAAACACGACTAATTATCCTTGGAGATAAACTGACGTGTACAAATTCGAATGAATTTCAGAAGCTGCACTGAGATGCCACTAGAGTTTTACAACATCTTCAGTTTCCAATCAAGATCTGGCCACGAAGCCAACAATTTAAGGCAAAGAAGGTATTATGTCTCAGATGGACTTGGATACCAGTACACGTATGTTTATGTAAATGTATGAGCTCATGGAAGACCTGTGCTCTGAGGATGTGAAATGTGTAGGCTCTGCATGTAGGTGGGACTGCAGTTTCCCCTAGAATAAAAAAAAAGCAGCAGATGAATAGATTTGTATGATTATATGATAATGGTTTTCCACTTTGTGTGATCTCTTAATACCACATAGAATGCAACTTAATGCTGTTTTCAAGGCCATAAAAACAAGCACATGGACATTTAGCAGATTTTTATCAGTATTTCCAGAAAATGTATCAGTAAAATAATCAATTAATGTCAGTTGGACTCAGAAAATTAATAGATGACTTTCAACTAGATTCAAGTTCTTTCATATGAGTCATATGGACTTTGGGCTCATAATGAAAAGGTTATATTACTACATCAGGCAAGATTGAAAAAAAAAACACTCAAAAATTTTGTCATTAAAATTCAAGACTTTTAATACCTTGTAAAACTTGTTTTGAAGAGAATGACTTCTGTGCGTTTCAGACCTGCAGATAGCCTGTAATTTACGCATGAACAGAAAAATAAAGGCCCCTGCAAACAAGTGGAAAAACAAAGCTGTAGATAAAAGCCTAGTGGTAATTAAATCAATCCGATCATTATCCTGTAGATAATGCATGGATAAATGCAGCTGACTGCAGTCAAGCGTGATGGTAGGAGGCTATGCAAGTGTAAATTACAGACCTGAGGGGAAGATGTACCGATGCAGTAAATAGTTAGAACTGCTGTAATTGCACCAGTAGGTGGCGCTGTGTCTACATTAAATTAGGGTCACCTGGAGTTTCATCCGTTAGAATCCCTCACTCTTTGCAAATGCAGGCTTCTAATTAGGTGTAATTTGTTTTGCATGCTTGATGTTAGGATTACATGCTCTGTGTATTTTCAAATTGTCTTTTGTGTTGCACAAATTCTGCCTCATATGCAGGATGAGTATCTTAAATGTTTTTTTAAATAATGCGGATAGATAAGATCAGATAATCCTTCCAGGGGAAATTTACATAGCTACAACAGCAACAATAAACATATGTATTGTAATAATAATACCGTGTACAATTTGTGCAAGGATGAAGGATGAAAATTAAGGACACAGTATTAACACACTGTAGACAATAATAATATAAAGTGGCTTGTAAAATAAAATAAAGAAAAAGTGTAAGAGATGCTGCAGTTAAAAAAAATACTGTGCCAGTTTTATTGTGGTGTGAAATGATGTTGATGATATAAGTCCATACTTATTATTTATTTTAGACAATGACTAAGATGACTCTAAATCACAGTGAACATCACTGGACTGATATACTTCTTTTTCTCTCTCTCTCTCTTCTAGTACCACAACACACCGGAGGATGGAGCAAGCATGAGCGTCTGGAAAACACTGCTGTTGCTGAGCGTAAAAAGGGGCGTTTCGGGGCTTGGCAACATCTCTCTTGGCGGTGCCAGGTGTGTTCAAACCTGTAGCAGACAAACGTCTGCAGATGCCTCCCAAGTCAGTCATTATGGGCTGGATCTCAACTGAACAAACCGCCAACCGGTGAACGCTGCCGCCCGTCTATTTTCAGCCTGCCCACAGGTATGAGGGATTTCTCACTGACGCACTACATTTCAGCGACAGACACTCCACCATCCACTGCCAAGTGAGTGAAAAATATTCTCTGTTTACAGTTTAGTTTTGACTACTTGCATCAGGAGGCTCCTTCAGAGACGAAGCAGAGCGCGGATATAGCTCCAGAGTGCCGATGGAGAGCATAAAACCTTGATTGTCTCCTCTTTTTTCCCCCACCATCTCGCCGCTATCAACTCTCCTGTTTTACGCACAAGAAGCGCTTGGAATATATTGCAACCAAGGCAACTGTGCGCACACCGGAGCATAAACCCGTGGGAAGACAGAGCTCGGCGGCACATCCACGGGTGAAAATCAGCCTCGTAAATGTCAAGAAGATGAAATTCCCAGCGGGTCGGGAGAATAACTCAGGAGGGTTTATTAGGCCGCGTCACTTCGCGCTTATTTAACAACAGCAAACCGGGGCGACTCCTACCAGTTAGATCGTTAGTTATTTGAAAAAGAGGGGGCAACCATGTCCAGGACACTGAAGAAGAAGAAACACTGGTCCAGTAAAGTGGTGGAGTGCGCCGTGTCATGGGGAAACCTGGGGGACTTCGGCTCCGTGGTGGAGGTCCTGGGAGGAGCAGAGCTGGGACAGTTCCCCTACCTGGGTCAGATGAAACTGGACGTGCTGGTGTGTCACGTCGGGAAGCTGCCCTACTACGGGGACGTGCTGCTGGAGGTGAACGGGACGCCGGTCAGTGGACTTACAAACCGTGACACTCTGGCTGTCATCCGCCACTTTCGGGAGCCGATTCGCTTGAAGACCGTCAAACCAGGTGCGTCCTCAGGCTTTCTGTTCCCATCGCTACTGCTGCTGCCGTGACACCTGAGCTGTGTTTGTAAGATGAGCATTTTGATATGTGGCATCTCGTAAACACAACCGCTTCACGGTTACCTCCACCAAATAATGTAGAGCTCAGCAGAGGCACTTGTTACCATCAGGCAGCACAACACAGTCACCACAAGTTCATACTCCGAAAATGATTCTGCAGATTTGTCTTTCATTGTGGTAGCTATATGAATTAAAATCACCTCAAATAGGATAAAAAAAAGTGACTGAAGTGAGTTTACATACACCACCCCACCCATCCGCGCGTCCTAAAGGAGAACCCAGACTTCCGCTTTAAACCTCCTACCGTTCCATAACAACTAATTGGCCAATTTTCTCGCCACTTTCTCAGGGAGATCGAATAGTGATAATGGTAATAATGGCACGTAGCCCAGTTGGAGCCTTCTTAGCTAAGTGCACTTACATGCATAGAAATAGGCCCTAATTACATCCCCCCATTATTCAGGCTACTGTGCAGTCCATTGGCTACTGTAGCTGGGATGGTGAGCTGCGCTGTATTCCATTGTCCCATCATCCCACATCAGCTCTTTAAGGATGCTGGCTCTAGGTTTTATTAGCTGTGATGACTTGGTGCTGCCTCTGACCCACCCTATGGGCCCCAGAAGTGATGGATTTTTAGTGGCACTGGTGGGGCAGTTTTGTGTCTTTATGTGAGAGGGAGATGGCCTTAGTTTGACTGTATGCCGGAGCTGGAATGTCTCAACAACAACGGAAACTGTTCAAAAAGGTTACATCAGCAGCAGCAGCAGCTGAGTCCCAGCACCTCAGGCCAGAATCCCTGAAGATCAGCTGTATGTGTGCACATGCGTACTTTTAGTGAGCCTGTGTACATGTGAGGAGCTTCCTACAGTGTGTTTTTTAAATTAATAATTAATGTTTTTTTTATATCTTTTATAAGCAAACAAGAGATTGGAGAAAAAAGTAGATTCATGAGTCTACAACCTATTAGTGTGCATGCACATAGAGGTGTGTGTGTGTGTGTGTGTGTATTTCTTGGCTCTGCACTCCCCAGAGCTCCTAACATCATGCTCTCTGCCCCACTAACCAAGGATGATTAATAAAGGGCACAGAGGAATGAGAGAGCAAGGCAGGGAGAGAGATACAAAGAAACGGAGGGAGAGAGAAAGAAGCATAGGGAGAGAGACATAGAGAGAGATGGGGAGAAAATCGGCTCTGCCTTTGGCTCCAGGCTTGACTCCCACACAAGGCTGTTTGTGCTCTTTAAAGCTCATAGGGAAGTAATAGGTGGCAAATATGGCAAAATTCTTCTTCACATCTTTCTTCACTGTCATGCCTACCAGTCTGACCTAGATGTCTATACTCTCATTCAGTCACTTGTTCCTCAGTGTTTTGGTAAAAAAAAAAAAAGAGACCTCATAAAGTCTCCCCGGTGTCAGTATACAAATGGGATTGTTGTATGATTATGTATTGTGCATGTGTGCACATCTGCGCTGTGTGTATACATTCCTGTGTGGTAGCCTCATGTTTAATTCACACCTCTTACATAATTGAGTTAGCGAGTGGATTTTCTCCACTCTGATGGAGGCGGTGGGCCTGGAAGATCAGCTGCAACAAGGAAGCCCAGAAAGCTGCTATGACATGATGGCGGCCACCAGCAACGAACAGAGTTCCTGGGTCCACCAGATGTTTCACTGTACTCTTCCCAATATCCTCTTTTGCTCTGCCTGTCTTACACTGTGGAGCTGGTGGACTTCCCATACTGCTGCTGACAGCTGGGGTGGAATCAGGAGGGAAGATGGAGAGTGTGCAGTGCACAGACCTAAAGACAGAAATTTGGATTTGAGGCAAGCATAGAGTGGTAGGACACAAGTCTCTAAGGAGTCTATTATCTGTCTGAGCCATTGATCAAAGAGAAATGTGAGCTGAAAGACTTGCGCAGCATCTCACTTAGCTTTCTATAGCTTCTTCTGGTGCATCATATAATCTCTAGGGGCTACCAAGAAGCTTCTCTCACATACATGCATGCTCACACATTCCACTGAAATGAAGAAGTTCATACTAAGCCTATGCCAGGACTTCACAATATTCCATGAGGTAGATGTGCCCATTTCCCTGGTATCTTTGATTAAGCTTGGTGATGCCTCCATTAAAAGCTCTGCGCTCAGTGCAGAGATCTATTTCTGCTGGCACCCTCAGGTAAGGTACGGAAAAGATGCCTGATGAAAAGCTTCATGAATGGCATCTCAGAATTCCTTTTCCGCTGCACAGTTATTTTCTGCTGTGCCTCCTATACATTTTCAGCTTCAATCGTACTGCAATCAAAACCGTACGTTCAACCTGTAGCCATTTATATTCAGCTGAATGGATGATGACTCTGACATCAAATGAATAATTCCACATTGCAGCACACAGTGAAGCGTGTGCAACAAGCCCTCTTTTGTCTTTCAGAGGACTAATATTAGCTGTGTGAATATATGAAACGCATGTAAACAAGCCCTCTTTTTAATACTGATGCACTCAACTTCTTCGTGTCTAAGTCAGGCACTTGGATTTTCTGTAATGAGGTTAAATGTAGTAATGAAATCTAACTGTAATTAACAGATTGCAGATATATTTAAAAAAAAAAGGTAATTAAGTGAAATACTCCTACACCTCTGGTATGCGAATAACAGTATTTTGACTGGAAGATGATAGCCATTTTATCTTTATTGATTTTAATATTTGGTAATTGTTGCTATTATAATGAGAACATATTAAGTCTGCAGATTGGTGTGATTCATCTGTTCCCGAAAGCTACTAAGTTTCAAAGTGTAATTTTGTTCTTAATTGTCTTTCAATTTGGAAGTAAAATTCCATAATTAAGTTTGTATGAAGCTCCGGTAATTCTGCAGTTGATAACAGTCTGATGCCTCGCTCATGATCATAGTTTGATTTAGCTTCTGCTCACAAAGCAGCATATTTCCCATTACCTGCTGATCATGCCAATAGAGAAGAATACAGAGTGACATGAGCCCCTAAGCCCCTGTATCAAACAGCAATAGTGAGTGTGGGTTAATCACATTAATGCACCTCTCATATCAGAAAGTGCCTCTCAGTGGAATCATCCTTTTGACAGGCGATGCTTTGTCGCGACGAAGAGATTTGCAGTCGGCTG
Source organism: Acanthochromis polyacanthus (assembly GCF_021347895.1). NCBI lineage: Eukaryota > Metazoa > Chordata > Actinopteri > Pomacentridae > Acanthochromis > Acanthochromis polyacanthus. The sequence continues at coordinate 35,586,711 of NC_067117.1, read as the reverse complement.
CTAAAGGGAAAAGAAAGGGTGGGGGGATTTAAAGTGTGAGAGTGGGAATAGAGCAGCCCATAGAGACTGGTCAAATAACTGGAGACATCTGTTCTCTCCACAGAGATGTTTCTGACAGTCAGCTGAATGAAGCAGTAGAGCCATCGCGTACATAGCTCAAACAGAGTCATTTAAAGCTGACTGAGCTGTTTTGTCAGTGAGTTTAAACTGATTATGAATGTTTAAAAAAATTAATGCAGATTCAGTAAGACATCACTTATGTTTTGTTTTTCTAAGATCTGCTTCGGCTTGCGCACTGATCCTGCTGATGTGCTGCTGGATTATTGACTCTGCTTATGTAGCTACTTTTGAATTTCTCTGTGGTTTTAATGGTACTGTTGCTTACTCTGCATGTATTGGTATGTGGTGTTTGACTGTCTTGATACTGTTTTCTAGGCCACTTGTCTCTTGGAAATAAATATTCTTAATCTCATTGGTGCCAGCTGGATAGAAAAAGGCTGAATGAAGAAATGATTACATTGCGTACACAATAAACTGTAGGTGGTGGTGAATTCTCACTGGTCTCCTTAATAATTTAAAATGTAGGTAACACAGAATATAGAAGAGGAAACTTGGCAAAACTCTACTAGACTCTAAAAATGAAATATAAGCAGAATATTGCATCAGCCAGTATACTGCAACTGTATTTACTGAAACACCACAGCTCAGCTATGATTTTGTGGATGAGCCTAAAGGACTTCACTAGCGTTTTTGCATGTTTCAGCCCATTAAATGTAAATGTGTGTACTTTGTTACTATTGACTGTTTTCTAAGCAAGCTATAGTGCTTTAGATTGCTAAAATTTTTTGCTACCTTCAAGGTTTACACTGTTTCTGGTTCTTTTAACAGCAATGTGCAAAATCACATTTCCGGTAATATATCCCAGGCTACTCATTGTGAGGTAACAGCAGATAGATTTTCCATTCACAGCTGCACTTTCCACACAATGGCAACAGAGCCTTGATGAGAAAAGCAGCCGTGATGCACACTCTCATTGACTAGTTACCTCAAGTAGGTTTTATCTTCCATTTTCATCCTGTTCTGAAATGATTTGCTATCGGGGAACAGAATTCCTTAAAGCTAAAACAGTGTTTTATTTGGGAACAATTATAGAGTTTTTTCTTATTTTCAGAGGAAAGGGTAAAAATGTAGGTATTACTGGACAAAACAATTCTAGCTCAAGGTCCACTTACACATTTTTTTTAGAGCTTTCATCTGTCTTCATTAGTGGTTGATGCTGTTAAGCTGCCATGGAGATGGATCTGTTCACTAATAGTATGGTCCTTTTAAAGCAGTAATTTCCAGTCAAAGGTGTGTGTTCCCCAAGGAATATTTCTGCACTTACTAGAAGACAACAGATAATGTGAGGGAGTAGCATGAAAAATAGGAATCTAAATTTATAAAGCTTTCGGGAAGAAAATAAACACACAAATGTACTCGTCTGTAGCATGTTTTATTTTTTTTATGACTACTGCACTACCAGCTGTGAGACACACCTCCTAGTAATTGGCAAGTAAGCAGAGAGGTTTAATAGTTAAAGCATCGTCTAGAGTAAAACCTAAGGAATCAGTTGTTATTTTGTATCCAGAGGGGAGCATGATTGTTTATTCCAACACCAATTCACCTTGTACCTCTTTAAAATAACGGTAAAGTAAATAAATTGCAGAAGCCAGTAAGATTTATATTGTAAGGCATTTCTTTAACATTTCATGCCAATGTATTGCATTCTTTTTGAGATATTTCATAGTCCCTGGTCAAGTAGATTAATAAAAAATTAATAAATGGTTTTAAATATTGTAAAATTAAACCTTTTTTTAAAACTTCTAATAGAGTTAAATGACATCCTTTTCAAAGAACGCATTTGAAACCTGACAGATGGTTTCAATGAAGAGGTTCTCAAGCTCAATTAATGGTAGCTTGGTGGCATTCAAGAAAAAAAATATCTGGAAACGACTGCTTTAAAGTTTACTCCAGGCAGGTGCTAGGTTGTAATACTTAACCTCCATCAGTGTGATGAGAAGCACAGCGGCAAACACTTTATCACAAGCCCTGCTGTTTTGTTAACACCACTAGGTGCTGCACAGGAACACTTGAAAGACTGTCAAACGGTACAATACAAGACGGCTGCCACAGCACCCGGTTATAACAATTAGCAGAAGTGTTGTTCCGTCACCAGATACTGTCAACCTTTTAACCTTGCCTCATTAACGTCTAACTTCCATTTCTCTTTCTGCTCCATGTTCACTTTTAATATGAAAGCTATTGTGCTGTGAGGGTAATTGGAATCTTCAGTTAAAATGTTTTAAACCTAGTGATGATGCATAGTACAGGTGTACGACACTGCAGACTTTATTCATATTTGTATTAAACTGCCTTAAAGTCTATCGTCTGCCTCAGTAGGAGGGAAGGTATCCCCCCCCCCCTTTCCTGTTCATTTCCAGTATTTGGAGGGTTTTTAAAAATATTTTTTCCTACCTGTTTGGCCTCTCACTATATCATCCTACAAAGTATTTTGTTGATGTACAGCTTGTTTGTCCTCTGTGACTGTCATCAAGCATCTCCCATATGTGCCTGAGGCAGCTGTCAGGCTTGTAGTGAAGTGCTACTGTCGTACCTCACACATTCACACACATCCACACACGGATGTTTCCTTAACTTCAGAGGACATTGCGTTGACTTAGGTTAATTTCACGGAGACTCACCCTAAGCCTAACCAGAACCACTACTTGCCTAACCTTTATCTCAAACACACACACAAACTGATATACATCTACAAACCGAATAGAAATCTTGAAGATTTGCTATTTTTTTTCTCCAAAAGACATACCTGCCTTCTTGCTATCTAAAACAAATTACCTGAGGACCCAGGAAATCTGTCAGCCAGATAGGGTAAAGAAATTGATTACATTTTGCTGGTCGCAATGGGATTTCCCACATAAAATGATTAACAAAGGCAAAGAAGTCAATTTAGGATTAAAGTAGAACTCAGGTTTCTTTTTATGTGAACTGTACAGTGTTTGCTTTTGCTTTCTAGTTTTTACTTTCCCCATGTGGTTTCAGCTTTTCAGAGTTTTTGCAAGATAGAAAATGCTTGATGGGATATAAATTGTTGCTTCCAGTAATAAATACATTTGTCAGATGTGTTGCTCTGTGTCAGAAACAACTCTTAGTTTTGTTTTTGGCAAAGTAATCTATCACAATTCTATTAGTGTACTGTTGCACCATTTTCCCCGTAATGTTCCTACAAAGCAGAGCTGCCAACATCCCATAGTATCCTAGTTGGTGGGGTGGAGGAGGGGAAAGCTGGCGGGGGAAGATGGGAGGAAGCGTAATGCGACTGCAAAACAAACGAGCGTAAGGTTGCTCCCACCCCTACTCCGAGTCCTCAATAATTCATTTATACTAGAGCTGGATACTCCACTGATGTGCATGTGTACGGGCGTGATAACTGGTAGTATTAGAGTAAAGCAGTAGGCTACAGTGGAAAAGCATAGCATGACTCCTCGTCCCCAGCCCACTTTCATTACTTCCACTTTAATCAAATTGGCACTGCGCTTGTCACACACTCCACTCGCACCTGCAACAATCTCAGCTGCACGCTTGATGAGATGGTTTCGATTTGAAACTGTGAGTTTGAGATCGATGATGAAGAGTGTTTCGTGATGATTGCCTTGTGAATGATGTGAAATGTACAGAATGTGCAGAAATCTATGTGGCTCGGCTTGTATGAGGGATGGGGAGGTGTGTAGAACGGCTGGTAAACTGGGACTTTTCACTGGTTTCAGCACACAGTAACAAACCACTATACGACTATATCTCTATAGAACATAGGGAAGTTGTAATTATGTATTTACAGTCATGCCACTTTTACACTGCTACATTCAGCTAAAAGGCAAAACAAGGTGAAACATAGCATTAATGTTGTTTCTTCTTTCTTTCCTCTGTAGCTGTTTGTTTTTAATGAAGTCGATGGAATTCCTTCATGTCATTTGTCCTGGCCAGTTACAGAAAGGTTTGTTTTAACTATATATTGAAAGAAGAAAAATGTGGAAATGCTACAATAATGTGAGGACAAACTGGAGGAATCATTGTGAACCTTTTTTTGGTGTGACATCATACATTTTTCATACACTTTGGTCAGAACTTGGTATTATATATGACCATAATAAACCCCAAGAGAGCAGAGAGAGATGGACATGGGTCAAAGTGGCAGGGTTTAATGAGCACTGAATGTGTGGGAGAGAGAGGGGGTGCTGAGGAGAAAAGGGGTCGTACAAGTGCAAGCAAAGAGCATTATCTCTCCAGCTCATATCTATGCCAAATGGGAAGGGCCCATTATGGAAAGTTACATCTTCAACATTAGAGGATTGTCTCTCTAATTGCATTGTCTACAGTATCTTACAATAGCAATGGCCATAAAGCCATAGAGCATACAAATAGCATTTGGGTGTTTACAGTATGTACAATTTCCTCTGGGATATTTTTTATCAGTGGGAGGTTCTGGGGGATTTCGCTTCCTCTGTGCCTTGAGTCCCTGTTCCAATTAAAGACTCCGTTGTCGTTTTAAATGCCTGTTAGCGCTCACACTGTGATATAATGACTAAATCTAATCCTGGCCCCATAAACATGTATTTATTAGCAGGTTATAAAATATTTTGCTACGTGTTTGTTGTATGCTGTGCTCTAATGGTGACAAATTTGTAATTGGCGTTGAGTTTCACTGCCGACCAAGTAGCCAAAGAGTAATGGGCACTGAAAATGGTTATTTTTGCTTTGACCTGCATCCTATTTGCCCTCATTACCCACTGTTCCTTCTGCCTGCTTTGTGGAGAATAGTCTTCTCTGCTATCGGCCCATTACTTTGGCCGTGAGCCTTATTTTCTATATGCAATAGAAATGTATCATTGCTCTGTGTATGTATGTATGTATGTATATATATATGTATATATATATGTGTATATATATATATATATATATATATATATATATATATATATATGTGTATATATATATATATATATATATATATACATATATATATGTGTATATATATTTATAAATACAGTTGTGAAAAAAAAGTTTACATAGACGTCCACTGACTTCTGTGAGTCTTAATTTTCTAGGATGGAATGATTTAGATGTGTTTTTGTCACAAGCCACAATTAGTGCATTTTGGTTGTTTCTTTGATTTATTAAAGGTCTTCTGAAAATGTGACAATCTGCTGGTACAACTATATACATACAGTCACTTGAATTTTCAGTTTTGGTGATGTACAAAGCTGTGTTAATCAAATGTTCTTAGTGGCATGACAAATTACCTTCTTGTAAGTGATTACAATTCACTGCAGCTGTTGACTTCACTGAGCAAATTTAAATAGGGCCCATCTGATACACTCATCCTCAGCCACACAAAGCAAATTGTATATAACTGCATGCAAGTATAAAGTGCATGGCACAGTTGTGTCATTGCCAAGATCAGAAAGAAACCACAAGCTATCACCTGGGGCTAAGAGATCATTTTTAGGATGGCCAAGAGTCAGCCAAGAATCACCATGAATCAGGTCTACAATAAATTAGAAAATGCTGGAACACAAATATTAGTGTCCAGAGTCAAATGTGTTTAATATCACTTTGGAATGAAAGGCCATCCAAAAAAGAAGCCCTTCCTGTTGAAGTAGAATCTAAAGTCTCAATTGAAGTTTGCTGGTGATCACATTTAAAGGCCTTCAGGAGTAGATTGTGCTGAAGACACAAGTCATCATGAGAGGAGTGGTCAAAGATGCCACCAGAAACTTTGCAGAAGCTTGTGGATGACCAGCAAAAACACCTAATTAGGGTGAAAATGGGCAAGAGACACTTAACCAAATGTTGTCATTGCTGTATGCATATTTGGACCTAGCAAATTTTGTCATATTTCCATAAGATCTATGATAAATCTAAGAAAGAACCACAATGCATGATTGTTTTTTTTGTGGCAAAGACACATTTCAGTTACTACATTGTAGAAAATTTCAAGTTACAAGAGTCATTGGAGACGATATTGTAGTCTATAAGTACCCACATACATACTTGTCAGACAGTCCCAGTACCTGGTAGTATCATAAGAATGGAGTAAAAGTGGTGTTATTTCATAACCCACAAAAACCCATATGTAATCGTCAAAATAGAATCATACCAGGAGCTCGGAAATCCTCAAAAGACGTTATATGTGATAAAGCTACAATCTGAAAATGCACAATTTTATCCCTTGTGTGATATTTTTTTCTGAATTTTTCATATGAGTACATCAGTCACATCCTGTAATTTGAAACTGAATTGGGGAGAAAACAACATAAAGGACTGGATATGTCTGGATGAGCATTGTCTCTGTCAGTGTCTGGGAGCAGATTGGAGGGGATGGCTGGTGAGGAGTCACTCTACGGTCTGAGGGTCTTGTTGATTTTACCAGAGGCACAGCAGCCGTATGGCTGCTGACTGACCCAGTACGTGAAGGACGTTATCTTTATGCAACTATGGCTGCTACATGCAATACTCCATGCACCCCTTCAGCTTTCAGTTATTGCATACTTGGTCAGCGTGTCACTTTTCACCTTCCTATTATCCAGATGTGCATTATCTTCCAACTGCTGTTTATCACTGCAAAGATAGCGGCTCAGGTCACCTCCAGACAGCTCACAGGTAATGGGCCTTGACATCTGAATTAGTCTGCTCTTTCAAACGGTGATTAGCAAGCAGCTTAGGATTCTGGGGGGATGCTGATAGGCAGACATAAACAGGCAGGGGCGATGGGCCGGTGGGGTGCTATCACTGCGGCTCATGATGGGAGGCTTGCCAGTAATATGGTTCATCATGAAGTGGTCACGGTATGGTTTTGCAGATGCCAGAGAACGGGGTGGAGGGGGGTGACTGGGGCAAGTGCGATTATGTGTTTACACTGGTGATTTAGCCACTTGGAGTATATAATTTTCATTAGCTGATACTGCAGTCTGAGCAGCAAAGTAAGCTACTGCCCTCATAAACTTTATGAATAGCAGAGCTTTCAAATTTTATACCAAAATCCTTTTCCTGTCTGTGTCTTGGCTGTGTGACTGGCTGGCCCAGCTGTTACACTCATCCCTTCCCTAGCTCTTTTATTATTCCTTGGCTGTGTGACTCGCTGTGTGCTTGTGGCGGCAGGGGAACGGCTGGCTTTGTAGAATCTTAATAGCGGTGAGCTAGTGCCAAGCTTTCCATTCGCCGCTTGCTGCAGGCATGTGACTGAATGCCAATGAGACATTAGGGTTGAGACAGGATAGATCGGGCCAGGCCATTTCAGGCGGGATCTGAGTGGCTGTAGAGCCCTTTACCAGGTGAGGAGCGATGCTGTCGGCTCCCACAGGCTGCACAGCAAGAGACGTTCGGTGTCTCTGGGTTATCTCCAGTGCACTTCGTCGTCACCATGTGGGCTCTTTTGTGGTTCTTTGTGAAGAGGGAGATAATCTAAGGGCATTCTGTTCGACTTTGACTTTGCGTTGATTTGTCTGTAACGTACTGCCCCAGAAAGTGAGGATGTTAAATTGGACTTGATAGATTCTGATTCAGTAATGATACAGTGATGAATGACATCAAAGCTGGAGAGCCAGGGTGAGATGCCCACCTAAATGTCTTCTCTTCTCTTCTCTTCTCTTCTCTTCTCTTCTCTTCTCTTCTCTTCTCTTCTCTTCTCTTCTCTTCTCTTCTCTTCTCTTCTCTTCTCTTCTCTTTCTGTTTAAAATAGAATATGAAATTTTGTTAAAGCTTTCTTTATATTATCACTGTCTGTTCTGCAGCTTCTCTTCAGATATCACATCTCACATTTTGTTATCACCACAGACCATATATTATTGCTTCTGTATAATGATGTAATTGCTGAATACAAAATACATCACTGAAGACGGTATTCAAAATTTTCTGTGGTAATGCAAAATAACTTTATCATAACTCATATCATATATTGCCCAGCCTCGTTGCTTGATTTCCAATTACAGTATAGTAGAGCTCTTAATTTGTGTGTCACATGCATTAGAATTTATTTGAGTGACAGAGGCAACCATTGGCTTAATTAACTGGTGATATTTGAAAAACCAAGAAAGTTGTACCTTAATGTTGTTCTGAAACACTCTTCCAGCAATCTGATTGGAAAAAAAATAGTCTAAATGTTTCTTATTTTTGAGTTGCATCTGCTTCCTAATCAAAATAAAGAAGACAGCCCGCCAGCTACCTGGATTCCAACTGCAAAAGTACGAGATGAGTGAAGTGTGTCTGGATGTGTGTGTGCTGTCTTTCCTTGAACAGAAACAACACAAGCTGCCAACAACACAGGATGTGTTAATGTACTATAAATGGAGTGCGGTATAACACACACAAACACGGTCAGGTTTCCATGATTTCAGAGGACACTGTATTAACTTACATTGTTTTAGTCTAACTTTAACCAACAGATTCAGGTCCTCACAACATGATTAATACCCGCCTACACATAGACACACACAGACACATGAACGCATTGGCACATTAATCTGTCTCTTTCGCTGTGTGCACATGGTTCTCCACATGACGCAGATGCTGTTAACAATGGGATGGAATGATTGGTGGGTGCAGAAGGCCCAGTTACCCAGTCACTGCCTAATCTGATTACAGACGGCTTCACACAGTTGTCCCGGCTGATGAAGGGCAGGCATCAGTGAAGGGACAGATGGACAAGCAATGGTTGTTAACAGCTGTGGTTAGCACGTTGTGTAATATACAGTTGTGGTGTTCAGGAAGTGGAAGGCATGTGACAGCATCCCTGTGCATTGTACTGTAACGGTACTTTTACCAGTGTAGTGCAGCTTCAAAGCATTTCAGACGTGGAATTCATCCTGTCAAAATCAAAATTTCTCTTTCCCGTAATTCACCAGTGCAGTACGGTTTGGACCAAATACAGCAGAGAGTTAGCCTAGCCGCGCTAGACAACCCACGGCAACGAATTTAATTCTCTGCCAGGGTGGGTCTAGTTACCCTCAGTAAACCTCGAGGTTGGATGCTCCTAAAACTGGCCGACGAATCACCATGAAGTGTAGAGTCAGAAGGCGGGCGTAACTAAGTGACGACAGAGGCGCCATGATTCTGACAGAAACAACCGGCGCACAATAAACAGTTATCTTTCGACTCGGCTTTGGCCACAGCCCTTAAAGATTTGAAGCTAAAATTCAACTTGAAAGATAAACAAAGGACGGCACTGAAGTGTTTCATTGAGAAGAAAGACTTATTTGGACTTATGCCGACAGGATATGGCAAATCCTTAATATACCAGTTGGCTCTGCTGGTTGGGAAGCTAATGGGCTATCTATCATTGCTCCAGACTCTAATCTTTACGCTACCTAGCAAAGTGAAGCCTTTTTTTCTGATTAACCTCACCTATCAGTGGTTTTCTTTGAGCTACACAGCTGTTTAGTTCCAATCCTTCGAGTGCCCTTGTCAATGTGCGTGTGCAAATACTCTTACTTTCACTATTAAACATAGTCTTGAATTCACCTGTTGATACCCTATGATTATCTAAGAGTTTGTTCTGACCACATTTGTTCCTCGAAAATGATGGTTCACCACTATCCTGCAAATTTTAAAGATGCATTCGACCATTCTTAACCTGATTTTGGTAGTTTCAGAAATCACCTTAGTTGTTTTCTTTGCTTGATGTAGGCCAATAATTTCACCTTCCTGAAACAGATTAACATCCGTCCCAGGACAACAGGATATGTCTTCCGACAGTTATTTAAGAAATGTAAAGCTATTCACTGCATCAGCTAGGGTTAAATAAATTGTTATCAGCTGAAATGTATTCATCAGTGGAATAATTATCCAAAGGAAGGTTCTTGCATATTTGCTTAGTTAAATCCAGGTGCTGACTTTTTTCTTGGACAGGCAGTGTATTTTTAAGCAGTTTGTAAGTATCGTAAGTTGGGGTTGTCTCTGAAGTTTTGTGCTGCCACACTCACCCCTAACACACCATACTAACTGCACCACATTTATAATGTAACCTTTGCAATAAGACCATCTATAAACCAACAAGGCTCCACCTACTTGTTTACTTCACATTTTGGAAGTCTGCTGTATTAATGCATTTATTTATTTATAGAAACCTTTTAAGGCGCTCAAAGACACTGTAGAAACACAGTAAAAATCAATCAAACAGCAGTGTATCAAGACAGCAATAAATCAGGAAAGTATCAGGACACAATAATAGTCCATATAATAAATATAAAATCGTCATCATCTTCACTACTTGCTGCTATTGTTGCTGCTCACAAGCAAACTCCATCAACAACCATCATGTCATCAGGACAGCTGTTTTTAACTCTCGACCTCCAACTTGCTCTAGAAGCCAGAAGCAGAAGTCTCCTGTCCTGCTGTTGGCAGTTTGCGATCGCAGCTTCTCTTCCTAAAGGCTTCATTCATTCTCTTGAGACTGGAGAATGCGGGGAATTGGTGCTGCACTTCAAATCAAATTAAAAATATTTGCTGCTCACACTAATATGCCTGATGTGAGCTGATGTCTTGGCTTTGCTCAGTCATTTTTGTTGTGTGTGCTTAGCAAGATCAGTTTGATAATGTCATGATGTTATAGCTGGCTGTTTTATTTTGTACACTTACAGTTAATGTGGACGATGTCATTGCCGTTTGCTCATTTTCTATCTTCTGACTGTAATTATAAATGACTTTCTTGTAGTGGCTTAGCCTATTTTTCTTTTGATTTCCAACATGTATATTAAGATCGCTTTATCCTGTTAATTTAGTGTGATTGAATATTTTGTGATTTAGGCACGGAGGTTGTTTGAAGGCACACTTCTATTGTGTTTTGGGGCTTTCTTACAGTATTGCTGCAAACTAGTTTCTGTCAGCTCAACTTCTCAAGCATCAGCTTGCTAAAAAAATTTGTTTTTACCACCAACTGTGACAAAAAAAAGACTTTTTTTCCCCTTCTGATGACAGTTTTAGGTCAATTCCCTGTAGTCTGTTTAAAATGCAGGGTTAAACTACATTTCAGCATTTCTTATGTATAAGCATTCGTTCTGTTTAAGTTCATAGTGTTCACAAACTTTCTTTGGTAGAATTTTTGCTCAGTTTAGTGATTAAAAAGAAAGAAACTTCATGAAATTTAAGGTGAGTTCATGCTGTGATAATGCTTCACAGAACTCTCATTTCTTAAATTAATTTGACACCATGGTACTAAAAGTTGCATACTGAACAGCGGGTAGCAAAAAAAACAAAATTACACAACAAGCAGAAAGTGTTGATAGAGAGTTACAGATTTGATACAGCTGCAGTAAAGCACAACACTCAGGCTTTAGTAGATGTGATAGTCATGACCATTTCTCTACTTGTGGATGATGAAAGCTTTTACTGTTTTTAAGCTTTCGAGACTGTCAGCAACAAAGAATCCTCAGAAGACCCAGACCATCCTGAGCTCCACAATTCTGGTTCATTTAGACACATTAATATGAAGGAAGTTTTCCCAAAGTGGCCATTTGTAAATAATGTTCTAGCTGTGATGAAACCCACACGATATCCAGATGAGCAGACCAGCGTCAGCAAGTTACCATGCAGAGTATAATGATGAGTCAGGTAGTTGTGGTTTGTGAAAACTGTATCTCAAATCACCAAGATAAATGGTTTGCCATCCAAAACATCGGAACGTATGAAAACTAAAAACCAGAATCAAATAAAATGGGTTTAAAAAATTCTGCAGTATTTATTTGTTCCCAGACTCAAAACACAAGCAACATAAAAGTTTCTCTCGGCGGTAAAACCCTTCACTAAGCCTTTGAAAAAGTTTTGATAGTGTGGATTAAAAGGAAGACAATCATCAATTAAAATCCAGTTTGACACCAGGCTGCTGCTGCTGCCACTTCCCTTTTGTGTGCTTACAATATGTGAGAGCTTTGAAGATTTTTTTTATCACATCAGAATACAACTTCTTTGATTCATCTGCATTTCAAACACACTTGAGATCATATAGCTGCACTCAGCATTAACTGTCAGTTGCATCTTGCATTTAGGAGACTATACATGTCCTAGTCACATGTCTCTGAAACACATCTGTGTGCTAAACACAAACAGGTGGTTCAGACAGGCTTCATCTTGTCTGGGCAGCAAAGTGGGCCAATAAAACTTAACAACTGAGCATTCTCCTCTGTCAACTTTTCTTACAATCTTCAAGGACTTGCTGTTCTCTGCTCTGTTGCACTTTCGTCTGTGTCTGCAATTTCATGCGCAACACCAGTGATGCGTCACAAATTGTGGTTTTACCTCTAAAATTTTGATACAGATCCACTCCTCCTGTTTTTGTGTTCTCTTTGTCTGACCTCGTCGTCTGGGCAAGTCGAGACCTGTTCTGCTGCACAGATATTTAGGGAGAAGTGAGGCTGCCTCACATAACTACAGTTTATATTTGGAGATCTGAACTCAATTTCAAACCTGCAAGGACTTCATTGTGTAAACTGATACACAGAGCTTCAGGTGATACACAGTTCCACATTTAACTCATTACTTTCTTGGTCTTGAGATTATTTTCTTGCTCAGCGAGTGTTATATAGTAATATTTAGTTATCTATGGAAAACATTTTAAATAAATTCCAATCAAAATGTTAGATTATCATATTGCTTGTTTTGTCCAACCAGCAGTCGAAATCCTAAATGTATTCAGTGTCCTGTTATTTTTATTGCTTAAAAAATGATAGTAATCAATGATTAGAGTTGTTGCTGCTTTCTGTTCCCAGCTGCCTAATTCTGTCACAGTTGTTTTTTATTTCTATTTACATGAGTGTTTCTGCTTTTCTTTTTCTAATAAATCTCAAAATGAGCAGATATGCAACAAATATCTGAAAATATCTTATGTTCACCTCTTCAAGTTGTTGTTGAAGATCTATCGAATGGCAAGAAATCTGCTGATACATTTGAATCTCAAGAATATGAGCAATGCTTGCTTTTGGTTTCAAAAGAGTTAGTTTTAAAAGAAACTAGAAAAGCACTCAGAGAGTGCAGACCTCTGCCAAGGATAGAGAGGAAAACAGGAAACCCATGCAGTAAAGGATCATGAGCTGGAATTGAACCTGCGTCTCTGACACAGTTCTGTTTATGAATCACCTTCTTAACCAGTTGAGCTATTTGGACACCTTGCGCCAATTTGTTGGACGACATACTAACCTATGATGTTTTTGTCATATTTTGGACCACTTACTAAAACATTCTAAAAAATTCAAAGTGATCCAGAATCCAGGATCCTTTCCGGATTGCCACCAAAATTAAATCAGCTCTTCCTCTTACCATAGTCTACATCCCCTCAAAATTTCATTTGAATCTGCCCAGGCGTTTTTGAGTTATCTTGCTAACAGACGGACGGACGGACGCCGGGTGTCACATAACCTCCATGGCGGAGGTAACAATTAAATAAGATGAGCATATACACTATATAGACCCTCCAGAAAAACGCGGGCAAAAATCCTTGATTCCTTGTTTTTATGCCATTTTATGTGAGGAAATTGTGGAAAGTTGCAAAGTATGCGAATAGTTGTGAAATATGCAAAAATATGCGCGATTCACCTGCCGTCTGGCCACGGAGGGATGTGTCCTCTAATTAGACACTGGGACTGCTGTGGGGTTACTGGACTGACAGCCTGTGCTTTGGGAGGGGGAGAAGCTCACAGTAGCACCTGCTGCTTGTTGAAAACAGTAACTGCAGAATGATCCGAGTTTTCCTGTCAGTCTCCAAAACGACAGAAAAAGTCGCTAGATTTGTGGCTAATCGCTTTTGACAAAAAAGTCGCCAGGACGCTTTGGAAAGTCGCTAGATTTAGCGAGAAAGTCACTAAGTTGGCAACACTGGCGCCGCGCTCCGCATCAGCTCGTGCTTCTAGTGTGTGTGAATGTGCGACCTGATGACGTCAGGCCGGGCGTCACATAAAAACTCACTCACAACTCCATTTATATTGCTTATAGTTTTCTCATTTTATGCGGAAATTGTGAAATCAAGCGGGACCCGCATATTTCTCTTTTTTTTGTGGAAATGTGAGATTCTTGTGGGAATTATGCACAGTTTTGCGAGGATTATGTGCCTTTTGGGAAATAATTGACCCCCGCATAATCAGCGGCATTTTGGTGATTAATGCGGGAATTCATGTGATCACATAATCGTGTTTTTCTGGAGGGTATAACTATATATGAAATATAGAATACTGGATGAGATATTGATGGAAAAAAATTAAAATAGAGTAAAATATGGGTGAAATAAAAGAAGAGTATAAAAAAAATCATAAATTGTGTAGTAGACATACACGACCAGTCAAAAGTTTGGACACGCCTTGTGTGTGTTGATCTTCAGTATTAATCTACAATGTAGAAAATAATACAAATAAATTAAAAAAAAACAAAACATTGAATTAAAAGCTGTGTCCCAACTTTTGACTGATAGTGTTAAAAATCTAAAAATAATTATAAAATAGTGTTGTATTCCAAACATGCACTGTTTTTTCTTGTGAAAGTGGAACTCTGGGAAAGCTGGTTCTGTTTCACCTCACACGTTGTTAGCTCTCATGCCGGGGGTTGTGGCTGTGCTTTGGTGCCTCGGGCCAGATGATGCAGTGTGGCATCATGATCTCTTCTCTGATTCATTACAGACTGAGCCAGTTTGTGTTTTGACATGGCGGACTCTGACCCCGAGTCTCAGTCTGTCTGCATGGCTGTTTTTATACCTGGCTGAGCAGCGCTGCCATTGGCATTCACCTACAAACAAATCTAAAGAGACACTCTCACGTGTGCGCACAAAACGTGTTCACACACATGAACGCAAAACACAGAAGTGTTAGGTTGGACGCAGTAAAGATGGAAGTCAGCAAAAGGCAATCCAGCCGTCCATCAAACCAAGTTTTATTTCCAGGGTTACTTGTGTGGAATGATCTTATTAGAATCAAAGTCTGACATTAGCAATATTAATTTTATTATGGCATGTGTGTGATTGTGGCTGTCTGCCGGCTGACATTTGAACAGTTAATAAAACAGAAAAGGCTTTCTGCAAGTAGTCTAATGTGGAGACCAGCAAAGGCAGTGCTTCTGAAAGTTAATTTAAAATATGAATGATGAAAATGACATTTTTAGCTCGCTCCAATATCATGAAATGAATGTTCATACTCATCTTTTCCTTGTTTGGTGCTGTCATTTCAATAATGCATAGATTCACTTATGAGGATGCATTTTTTGTACATTATTAAATTAGGGGAAATGGAATCTTGCATGCTTGTGAATCGCAAATTACAGACTCTTCTTACTATTTTACACTTCTTATGGTATCCAATTAGCAAAAAAGAATAAGTTGGAAACATCATATTGTCTCTCCGTCCTCAAAACACAACAGCCTTGCTTGACGAATCCCATTGCCTATTGTCTGACACTGTTGTTCTCATGAATGTATTTAAAATGAAAGCAATGCCATCTGTCTCCACAAAATTAATTATAAAAATCTCCCACTTATTGAGGATGTGCAAGTTGTTTGGAGTCAGGAGTTGCAAATGTCCTCCGTAAAGTGGACATCCATGTCCTGATTTTCAAGCACACATTTTCATTTGGAGCTTCTAAAGATTTAAAACACCTTCACCAAACACAATATTTTAGTTAAGGAGAGATTTGTGAGAAGAAATAACAAAAATCCAATTTTTATATTGATGAAAACCCCATTTGCGGTCGAGCATTGCAGATATTTATTTCTCTACTTGTGATTCGATGCCCTGGAAGGACCTCTGCTGTTTGAATTTGTAGATTGTATTAAACGGATGCAAGATTGGAACAACAATGTAGTTTAGGAAAGAGTCCATTTGGCAAGCTATCTCACACAATGTCCCAGGCTCAGAGCCACATACCAAACCAATTTTGTTTCTCCTGGAACACAGAAACAAAAATTGATCTCTGTAAATAGACTGGATTACGGTTATACTGAAGGGGGCCTAACAGAGGAACACAAACAAATATATCCACTTATCCATCCATCCGTCCATCTGTCCATTCAGCCTTACAGCCAGACATTGGTTTTCCTGACAGGGATGTTGCTCACTGTGACAGACTTATTGACAGGCCAGAGAAGAGCTGAGGATTATGGGACTAGAGGACGACATGAGTGCTTGTCAGGCTGATGTGGAGGCTAAAGCTTACATGCTGTCAACAGGCTGAACACACCCCTGCGGTATGCGTGGAATCTGTGTGCCTGAACCTCAACAGAGCGATGGCGTTTTCGATGGAAACCAGTCGAACCACTCACACCTTATGGACATGCACGGTTGCTTGTTGGATACCTTTTTACTTATCTGTCTCGGTCAGAAGGATAGATGTGAGCTGACTTAATTACTTTGCTGACCTTAAAAAGGGGAAGGAAAAAAAGAAAGCTATTAAATTAATTTCACGGTCTAGCTGGTAAGCTGCCAAGAAAAACAAAACAATTCTGTACATAAAGTATCTGTTGTGTATTCATCTGCGAAACTTCATCAGTAAAGCTCAGCTTTTAAATGGCAGCAAAAGGCCACAGAGGGAGAAGTCTACTTTTTTAATATTACACATAATATTTCAAATGTTACCTGAGTCCACTTCAAAGTTTATTATTTATGTCTTGTTTTAGTGGGATTTTACAGGGGATAGGAATGGATTTTGCACTTTTGCGCTTCAGTTCAAACTCAAGTTAAGCTTTACCTTTTTTATGTTACTATTGTTTAGTACTAAATTTGTAAAGCCATTGTGTTGTTTTGATTGCATCTTCATTTGTTTTGCACTGTTTGACTTCAAAATAAAAAAATACCTAAATGTATAACATTAAAATTATGAATATCCCCACTTGTCCAGCTGCTTTCTAACTGACCTCTTCCTTTTTAAACTTGGTTTTAAAAACTGGTAATGTTGTGTACTGTAATATTCACTACTGTTCAAAAGTTTAGGGTTGCGTTTATGATTTGTGTTACGAAAATACCAAAACATATCTGAATAATGGGACTAGGATCCTGTAGTGTTATCTATGCTGTGATTTTTACTCAAGTATTTTACATATGAGGGATTAAAACCCTACAAAATGTATACACTACCATTCAAAAGTTTTGGGTCACTTAGAAATGTCCGTGTTTTTGGAAGAAAAGCATTTTCTCAATGAAGATAACATTAAATGGATCAGAAATACACTCTAGACATTGTTCATGTGGTAAATGACTATTCTAGCTGGAAATGGCTGATTTTTAATTGAATATAGGTAATGCTTTCTGGCAGCCATCACTCCTAATGCTACATTGTGTTAGCTAATGGTGTTGAAAGACTAATTGATGTTTAGAAAACCCTTGTGCAATTATGCTATCATAGTGTAGATAAAGATCTAAAATGTATACATTTTGTGGAACACAGTGGACTGTGGACATTCTTTTGAAAATATTCAGATCTCAGGGCCTTAACAAACATCTCAAGTCGGACATTTTGCGCATGTTTTTGACCAGAACATGGCTGAATGATCACATTACTTTTCATCTTCTCCTCCAGGACATGCACTCCAACCTGACACTCCGTATCACTTGCAACATCCAGGACAGAGTTAGCCGTGGGTTATTTGTCAATTCCAATGTTCATTTGTGCGAGGACACTTCTGCACATTTCTATGTATGTGACAGCTCAGAGAGAAGCGTCAACTGATGTCTGCACCGACAGTGTTTTCACGAGATTTATTTGCCAGGTGTGGGTAAAGAGACTGGGTTTATGTTTTTTTGTCTGATTATCTTGGTAGTTGAATTCCAAAACGTGTCTGAACCACAGGTGTGGAGAGGAGCAGGCGGCCACCACACAGCCCTGCCTAAATCTGTGCACAGAATTGTTCTGAATCATCCTGCTTTGTAAAGACAATGATTAAGTCATTGCTATTCAGATCCACCCAGCCACACCAATGATGCTCCCCAGCTTCATTTGAATGGGGCCTTTCTACAAATCCCTCCCTAGTCATATCCCTCTTAAAGATAAAAGCCTCCAAACAACGTAGCATCCACAACGAACATAATTTTGATATATTTGGGAGGCAAATCAGCAGGAAAGCAAATTTTACAGTCATATTGTGGTAGTGGATTTCACACTGTGAGGCTTCGAGTTTATGTCTGAAAAGCAATTGTAGCTGGGATGGAGCTGGATTTCATTTTCCAGCGGCAGCCAGTGCCCTCTTATCACTCCTTTCACTTTGACGCCTATTATAATAGCTTTACACAGGCACAGGAAGAATCCCATCAGCCTATTACCCCTACCTGCATTCAATTTACGTAAACTCAGCCTGAAACGCTAACCCCACCCTGCTCAACACTACACTGCACTACTTTTTTAAAAACTGTTTTACCAGAGATGAAAGAGGTAAATGGAGGAAAAAACATCCCAAAGCAGGGAGTAGTGTACATGCACGTGCATTATTTAGACTCAGACCATACTCTGATACTTTACCAAACTATAAATGCTGCAGATGACTGTTTTTATTAAAGTAGAAGCAATATTTTAATATTAAACGTTACAATAAAATTTATAAAGAATTTTGTCTTTTAATATTTTTCAGGTTAACCATGGATGTCAAGTGTTGGTATTGAAATTGAATCTCATTTTTACTCCGCCAAGGAACAGCAGAGTTATTTGATGATTGGCACGTTTGTCCGTCTGTCTGTCTGTCTGTCTGTCTGTCTGTCTGTTTGCAACTTTACTTAAAAACGGACAAATGGATTTGGATAAAATTTTGACGGTCAGAAATGACAGAAGGACCAAGGGATTAGATTTTGGCAGTGATGCAGCTTATAGTCTGGATCCATGGATTTTTTAAAAGATTTCTGTATCATTGCGAGATAGACATGCCGTCACTGTAACTATGACGACAAGTGAACACCACGTCAGCTGCTTGCTGATGATCACGATTGCAATTCAACTACAAATCAACCGCTGCAGACTTATCGGGACTTATCCATCGGAATGATGCAAGGAACAATTGATTAAATTGTGGGGGTGTTTCCGAGTCCCATTAATTCCCGTCGCCCGCTACATATTTCGGTCACACGATTCGGTATCCATACATAATGTTCACCTGCATAACGCACACTTGTGCTCTGAGTGCTTTTCTTCTTTGTTTTTTGTCTTTACCGGAGAAGCATTACCTGAGTCCACTTCAAAGTTTTGTATTTGTGTCTTGTTTTAGTGGGATTTTACAGGGGAAAGGAATGGATTTAGTACTTTTCCTCTTCAGTTCAAACTCAAGTTAAGCTTTACCTTTTTATGTTTATATTGTTTAGAACTAAATTTGTAAAGCTATTGTGTTGTTTGGTTTGGGTTGCATCTTCATTTTTTTTGCACTGTTTGACTTAAATATATAAAAAATATCTAAATGTATAAAATTATAGGTATAAATATCCCCATTGTCCAACTGCTTTCTAACTGAGCTGTTCCTTTTTAAACCTGGTTTTAAAAATTGGTAATGTAACTAATGAAGGTACCCTTTGTTGTTTTTGACAACTTGCAGTACCATGGTAGCCTAGCCGTGCTAGACCCAGGTCTGAAGACACAAGGGTCTAGGAACTCTCGACAGGGAGGGAGGCGGGCTAAGGAGGCGGGCTAAAAGGTTGTCTTTCAAATCACTCTGCAGCAATTGGGTAGGTATACAACCAATCAGCGCAACGAATAGGCTGACATAGTTCCTAGAGCACTGGAATTTAGAGGATGCGGTAGTTCGGTGAAGCCTTATTTATACAGTCAATGGGTGAAGCTCAAGTATATTACAGACATGTTAACAGAAAGATTATTCAGAGTCGGTGCTAATGGAGCTCAACGACTGTTGTCGTTTTTGTTGTCGACCCTGGCAGAGAATTAAATTCGTTGCCGTGGGTTGTCTAGCGCGGCTAGGCTAGTTGTTTCCGGTTGTTTCTGTCAGAATCGTGGCGCCTCTGTCGTCACTTAGTTACGCCCGCCTTCTGACTCTACACTTCATGGTGATTCGTCGGCCAGTTTTAGGAGCATCCAACCTCGAGGCTTACTGAGGGTAACTAGACCCGCCCTGGCAGAGAATTAAATTCGTTGCCGTGGGTTGTCTAGCGCGGCTAGGCTAGTACCATGGAGCAGTTGAAATGTAGAGAAAGAAATTCTAAATCCGAACTCTTTTTTTTTTTTTTGTCAAATATGGTGAATGTCTCTCTCTACAGTCCACTAGATATCCTGTCTGACTGTGTGCTTTAAAAAAAACATCCGGTTTTCATACAAAGCCATGGTTCTGTAAATTGAAAATTGACAAAGTGACTGACTGATCCATACAACACATCTCAGGGTCATGTGCATTTTTGTACTTGAAAGAAAATCAAATCAAGTCACAATTATGATTTGTGTTATGAAATTACCAAAACACATCTGAATAATGGGACTAGGACCCTGTAGTGTTATTTATGGTGTGATTTTGCTCAAGTATTTTATATATTAGGGATTAAAACCCTACAAAAAATGTATACACTACTGATCAAAAGTTTGGGGTCACTTGTAAGAATGTCCTTTTTTTCAAATAAAAGTAGCTTTTTCAATGAATATAACATTAAATTAGTCAGAAATACAGTCTAGAAATTGTTATGTAGCTGGAAGTGACTGATTTTTTTTTAGTGGAATATCTGCATAGGGGCACAGAGGCCTATTTCCAGCAACCATCACTCCTGTATTCTAATGCTACATTGTGTTAGCTAATGCTATTGGAAGCGTAACTCATGATTAGAAAACACTTGCGCAATTATGTTTGCACATGAATAAAAATGAGTTTTCATGGAAAACATAAAATTGCCTGGGTGACCCCAAACTTTTGAACAATATTTCATTGAGATACAGATGGCCTGGATGCTGAAAATATGTGGCAATTTGCCAATAACATAACATTGGAGAAGAAAACTCCAACAAGCTAATAGGGTGGTAAGCAATGCAGTTTTAATGCATTAAGTAAAAATGTGGTTTGCAAATGATTTCTGAAGACGGAAATGCACCTAGCATATTGGTTAGGCCTCAAGGAAATGCGTTGTGTCTTTTGATCTAAAACATTCATTAGAAACATAGCCGAGGTTTGTTTACACGAAAACTCTGCATGACACCTTTAGAGCAGAACCAATCTACCATCAAACAGATTTAAAGCACTTCACTAATTTTAACGCAAGATAATTAGGCACAGTGCTTGTCCAACTGTAGACTACCTACTTAATAAAATGTCCCTCATTTCTGATGAGTACCTCGGGATGGATGATTACGTTAAACTAGGTATTTATCAGGGAGGGGATTTTCTGTGAAAGACTTTATTTGTAAAGCTGGGAACAGAAGGCAACATTCTCTGTTTAGAATGCAATGTAAGAAATTATGTTCATGCTTGAGGCAGGTAATTTTAAAAATAACACTATGAATGCTTGGGAGTGAAAAAACATTGAGTTATTTGGTGATCAAAAGGCTGTAGCTTGTAGGACACCAAACCCCGTTAGCCCGTGGGCCTTGTCAGCCCATTTGGTATTTCACACTAACTAAATAAGAAGCACTATCAGAAAGGGGACTTGTTAACATCATTAACTGGAACATGCTGTTGCCGGTCAAAGGCACTTTGGTAATGTGGCCACGTCAGCTGCTGTCACATCAGATGTCCACATATAAGAAACACTGCTTATGACCCTTGCCACTTCCATCAGCAAACATTTAGAAACAAAGCAGAAGCAAAGTAAAAGAAAAGAGTGATAAAATTAGCCATCTTGGATATTAAGTCTAGGCTCAAGTTTCTATGGTAACAGTATCAAAGCATGAACTGTGGAACCAAAAAGCTAACCAGTCTGAGATAAATCATGCTGGTTTTTACTTGGCACTACGTGCTTTCATTAGCTCATAAGATGGGTATCTGTTGAGGAGATGGCTGACTCCTGGCTACCCTCTGTCATACTTACGCATCAACTCGCAAAGCAGGAGCTCCTCCCATTTAGCCAGACATTTATTCCCGAGTATTTCTATTATTGGGCTCTCCTGCATTCATCTGTCAGCGGATGCTCTGTGATACGAGGTGGCAGGCCGCAGAGGCACTGAAGCATTTCCGCTCCAAGTGCCCTCTCTCCCCATTTCCTCTCTTCCTGTTCTACTCTTTTCCACTATCATCCTTTTTTATTTGGCTCTGTGCTTCTCTCTCACCCATCTGGCCCTTCCACGGACAAGTGCATGCAGACACACGTATTGCACACATGTATTGTTCATTCACACTGCACAGTTGTGTTTCCGTGACTTCAGAGGACATTGCGTTAACTTATCATTATTTTCGGGAGACTTATTATAAACTCACGCATAACCGCTACTTAGCTAACCCTGAACATTCCCATACCGTTAACCTAAACCCAGCACGAAATTTTAAGGATTTACATGTGATATGAGTCAAAACAGTGTGACTGTGTAAACAAAATAATGACCCCACAACATGTGTAATACACGCACACACGAACACACACTCTCTCTCATTGCCATAGGGAGCTGTGCTAAGGTACGTCTGTGTCGAACTGCTGGCCCTGCAGGCAATGAGTAGATCACTCAAGCGCTACTTGTAAAGAGGAAAATTGCATTTCTTTTTCTTTTTTTACTCATCGCTCCTAATGCATGCTTGCATTGTGCTTACATAGATGGAATCAAGAGCTGTGCGTGTGCACTTGTGTACGTAGGTGGGTGAATGAACATGCCTGCATGTGTCCCTGGAGCTGACAGAATGAGAGAGTTGAGATAAATGGTCTGTTGTCTGTTGCAGAGCTGGACAGGAGAGTGTGCCGCACAGCTCTTGTTGAAGGAGCGGAAAGCCGAAGTGAATAACTGGATTTGCCTGCCTTGCTGTTGATTTAGAGGGAGGTTATATCCACCTCTGGCTAGTTTCTGCTCCTCTCAGAGCCTGTATTTCCTGATCCAAGACAGCTTATTTATCAGTCTGAAGTGTGTGTGCCCATTTGTTTTGTACTAGCAATGGCGGAAGAAATATTTAGAACCTTTAATTAAGTAAAGGAGGAAATACCACACTGACAAACCATCTTAATTGAAAATTACTTTAGTTAAAGTATAGAAGCACTTAATACATTAAAATTAAACTGTAGTCAATAGTTAATTCCTTTCAACTTGTGATATTATTGTACTGTATTATAATTACAACCAAATCCTTTTATTATCTATTGTAAAACCCATAAAGCCAATTCACTGTTATTTATGTAGCATGTTTAAAGCAACAGCTGTTGAGCCAAAGTACTTAAAATGTCATAAAATACTGAAAAGTACTCAGTAATTCTTAGCCCAAGGTGACATTTTAAAAAGCTCTGTTTTCTCTGACAAGACACATCAAACCGTACAAAGCTCAAAGTTATTTCATTTACTCTCATAGAAAAAGGAAAAGTCCCGGAAATAGCCCTATTGACATTTTTACTTTAGAATTTACTGTGAAATTAATCTGTTAGGAGAAGACAATGGTAATTAGTTCCATCTACATCAGCTAATTAATAAAGGCTCTCTTAGCATTGGTCAGAAGAATAAATGTGTTAATCATATATATGTGTATGAATGTGTGTGTGTGTGTGTGTGTGTGTGTGTGTGTGTGTGTGTGTGTGTGTGTGTGTGTGTGTGTGTGTGTGTGTGTGTGTGTGTGTGTGTGTGTTAATCTAATATGTATTTAATATGTATTCATCTCTCCTGAAATTCAATGTAGATGCATCTCTGTTTTTAGGTGACATTTCCTCTAGAAGCAGGGATGTGGCTAAAATTAGATTTATATTATCAGACTTGTATAGTGAACAGAGTCAAATAACAACACTTATACAATGCAGTGTGTACAGTATGTGAACATATTTACTTATCTGTGTTGTTGAGAAATCTTCTATCTGAGAACTCTAAATGTTCTGTTCATGGATGACAGAGATGGAGATGGCTCCATCACGTACATGTTCAGGTCAGTAGACAGCAGCATTCTCTCATACAGTAAATAATATTGAACACAGGTCAGTTGTTCAGGACCCATGTTGAGTAACTGGAGCTGAGGGAAATTGTGTTTGAAAATGTTCTGTATGTATGTGGGGGTTTTTGAGCTCACATTGTTGACTTATTGAAGGTTCCACAGAAAACAAATGCATTCCAGGAAATGCACACTCCATTTTGCATTATTTAAAACAACAATAAAATGGACATGTAGGAAATCAATCATCGTTAATAGTAACAGTGGTTTAAAAGATGTTACTGACTCTGCAGGCTTCAGGTGCCAGGGAGGGAGTTCCTAAGCTGGAGGTGCCTAAGAGCAAATTTTGAACCGGGTATTGAAGAGCCATGGCCAGGGATTTGAGGCTGCTGTGTGACTGTCCTACTGCATCATTTCACCATTATAACTGGAAGCTAAGCGACAAAGTGATTTCCAAGTAATCAGTTAAACTGACTGGTAACCAGTAAAGAGAAGCTAGAAAAGAATTACATAATCTTGTGTCTTTGAATTCTTTGAAGCCAAACAGCAGCGTTTTGAACTAGTCCAAGGCGTGACATTGATTTTTGGCTCACCCCTGATGCTCCTTATTTGGATGAAGCATGACTGGCCAGCTCTATGACTTGATTGTTAAAAGAAAGGTCACTGTCGCCAGCTATGTTGAAGTTTTATCAGCTGGTTTGACATTTGCTGACAGGATGGAGGGATTTAGGAGGATGAAGTTTCTGGGGTTTTTTTTGCTCTCTTTTCATTTTAGTGTTGAAATTTCTAGGGCATTTAGCAGTTCAAATCAGAGGAGGGCTAACAGATGGTTGTGTTTGCTTTATTCACAAATTTTTAAGAGAAGGTATGTTGCTATATCACCTATAGAATATTCACAATAAATATATACACAACACAGTAACTGGGAAGTCCTGTTTTACAAATTAGATCTACACCAATCTAAGACTCAAGGCATTCCAATAAAACACATTGATATTGGAGAATACAGCTGGATGTCAGCATCTTATAACAATGACAAGAGCATATTTATTTTCTGAAAAGAGACCCCGACGGGAGCATTTAGAGAAAAATTAAAGAAGTCCTGTGGTACTCCAAAGGAGACGGGTGCAGAGAATGAGGACACACGATCACTTCTAATGGAGGCTGATATGTCAGTATTTTACTATTTTTTTTCACAATCAACCAAAAACACCAGGTCCTACAGGTTTAATGGATTTGGATATTTTCCAACTTGTAACTGGATCCAAACCTGAAGCGGCTCTTTGAACTTGATATGATTGTTTAACGTTAACAGTCACTCATTTATTAGCCCCATGCTGAAATTTCTACCTTTGCTGAATTACGAAAAATGTAGAGAGATGAAAGTAACAAATGTTGAACGCTGAACATGTCATACATTGAGTTCTGTGGCAGAAAACTACACATGTTGCAGTGCAAATAGTAACTAAGAAACATTAAGAAACATTCATGATCCATTTTTTGTTGCATATATCATACAAGGTTAATTTTAATCTGAAATGGCAGTGTCAACAGACTTTTTTTTGTTACGGCATAGATGTTACACACAAAGTTTGATATTTATCAGATATATCCTTCAGTGATGAAACAAAATCTCATCTCCATCTGCTCTGTCAGGCTGCTAAGATCCTGCTGTAGATTTCACGTCACGTACAATCAGCATGCTTTGAGCCACCGGCTCACATTCACTCTTTGAAGTAGTCTGCTTTTCCCTTTCCTGGTCCCTTCTCCCTTGGCAATACTTTACCTCCCTCAAAGCTGTGTTCCCATCAGTCCCTGCTTGTAACTAGGGCATGGCTGCAATAGTTGTGAAGTGTTTTATACTGAATAGTGCTGAGTTCTGTGATAAATGTATCTATCAGGATTTCCTCTTAGGTATGCATTCTCGAGCCTCTCCATGAAATCTGTGTATACATGCAAGTTGTAGCTTAGGATGATACACTTGTGCTCCTGCACAGAAAGATGTTATATGTTGATTTGCATCCCATCGAGCCAGGATCGTCAGAGTTTTTGCATCGGTAGTGTGTTTGTGAGGTGGATTGTAATTTGTGCTTTTAAGGGGAGGGGGGCCTCTTCCATGAAGCACTTTAACGCAGAATTGATCTGTTTACTTCCCTCAAACACAGAGCTGGTTCAATTGGAGAAAACTGAAAATCACTAACCAGTTACCCTTCTCTCTCTATGAATAATTGGAATACTTCAGTCAACGAGATTTGGTGCAAAATCATTTCCCTTGCAGATCATTACGACTTATGTATGTATTTACTTTTTTTTAGACATTCATGCACAACAGTGTTTATCAACACTAATTAACAGAAATGCCAAATATGTCCTTACTGAAGCTTTTAAGAATGAGCAATTTTCCGTGTTCTACTAATGCAAAGCTGAAAGAGGTAGTCAACAGAAAATGTGCAGTGATTTTGATAATCTATGTTTTGTTTCAACAAAAATACCAGCCTTATTATGATTATTTTTATTATGATTAGCATATTTGTGATGGTTTGTATTAATGTAAACTGTATATTCTTGTTTTGGACTGTTGCTCATACAAAAAAAGCAATTGGACTTTCATTTTTTTTACATTTTGTACATTAAATGGCAGAAACAGAAACCAAAAAGCAGAAAAATCAAATAATATCCATGTGAGATGCAGGCCGATATTTCTCTATTGTTTATCAATGGTTGGATAAAATACATTTTTTGAAGGATACATTGTTCTAAAATGTGTGAGCAAGCCTCGACTCAGTATAGGAGCACACATAACACCAGCCTTAATTAGCCCAGATTTAATGTTTTACCATTTTACCGTGGACGTCTAAATCACAGCTGGCCTATTCGGCGTGCCCATCCATTCTGCTGGACTCTCTGCTTATTGACTTGTGAGATTCAGTACATGACTTGCATCGCATACGTGTCTAATAGATTTGCAAGGCATCATTTCCAGCTCCGGCTGAAATAATTAAGTTGACATTCTCTCCCCAATGCAATTAACAGTGAGCGCTGTCCAATCTGTGACCTGTTAGATGTTTGATTTCATGGACTGTGTCTAACATTACAAGCCCAAGACACAGAGCACTTTTTAACAGGAGGCATTATGTGAGATTCATCAGGGATACAAGGTGTTAGGAGAACACTGCCTGTGAGGCATATCTGGTTCACTTAGCTAATTCTGTTAAGGTGTTTACCTTGCTTGTGTACAAATTAATGTCACAATTCTGTGTAGATGGTGTAAATTAGCTGTCTTAGACAGCTAACTGTGCTTTTAAATGTGTTTCAAGGATTCAACTCCGTGTATGATTGAATGCTAACTGATGCATAATTAAATCTACTTTTATAAATACATGCCTGTACTATACTGTAAACATGTCAGTCTATGAGTTTTTCTCTCTTTCTTTTATTTGCTGTTTTGATCAAATTTGTTCATGCCTCTTTGTGCATATGTGATTCTTTTTGTGTGTGTATCTGCGTGCACATGCGTTACCTTGATGTACAGTAGATCAAGCAGCTCCTCAGATCAGATTGAGCGGCTGAGAGCAGGATGCTGTGAAATTCAGATGCACCATGTGCTGGAAGAGAGGCAGCCTCTGATGTATTTTTAGACGGGCTAAATAATGAATGCCTGAAAAGACTGCTAGGACCCCAGCTGCCGAACCTTCCCCTTTTCCTCTGCGCTCACCTGTTCTTCTTGTACAAGCCTTGACAAGGGGTGTAAGGAGGAGGGCGTCTCCACCTTCACCAAAGCAGCCTGCTGCCTCTGTCACCAGCTGTCACTGGGAATGGCAAAGATCAGTAACACGTCTCATCTGGATTCAGTCATAGACTTTTACTGCTGTTAAAGCTGGTGAAATACATGAAAACTATGTGAGATTAACTGATGCCACCTGCTTTCAGTGTAGTCATGATGCTTCTGTGTACTTGAGCATTTTTTTAGATCAATTTTAGCTCATTTTTTTTAAATTGACACATGTTGCATGACATGATTTTGATGAAGCATCACGCGTTTCAGCTTGGATTTGGTTAAGTTAACTGACAAAATGGTACATCCCAGATGAGTAGTTCAAAAACATCAGGAAATTGCATCGTTTACACCATTTGTCAGTGCCAAGAATTGTAAAAACCCAGAGAATCATTATGTTTTCTGATATTCATGTCCTGAGATGGAGCTCGTTAATTGGTTAAGTGGATTATTTAGTTGATCAACAAACAAATGTACGACTACTTTGATAATGAATTTTTTATTTAGGTTGTTTAGCAATTGAAGATGCAAACATCGACTTATTGCAGTTGTGGGACTGTTTTGATTGTCTCTGTTTTGTAGCATTGCCAGCTGCTTGTTTTTGGGCTTTAGACTATTGATTGGACAAAACACATGATGAGACGATGCATCCTCAGACTATGTGAAATTCTAATTTCGAGTTTGTTTCTAATTTCTGATATTTTATACACATTGACGAACCAAAGTCAATCTGAAACTAAACGGTTTTGCTCATACACTGTGTTAGTGCACCATTCATACCACTGCAGATCTGTTCATTCTCTCTCCATTTGTTTCACACTCCTCTCTTAAACAGCCCTGGAAGGGATAGCCTATTATTTACTGGGTAACTGTAGTCTTGTTGATTTTTATTTTTTATTTTTTGCCTTTACAAGGATACAGCTAATTTGTCTCAGCAGAGATATTTTTGAATACAAAATGTTCAAGTAATTCCAATCAATCAGGCTCCAGCATCCCCTCACACAGACAGACCAGCCGCGGAGTGATAGAGGATCAGATTATAAAGATGCCATAGGCCTCCGGGCACAGCGAGGGATGATCCATGAAGAGAAATGATTAAGGAAGAATGAATGGAAGAATGGGAGATGCAGTGTGTGTGTGTGTGTGTGTGTGTGTGTGTGTGTGTGTGTGTGTGTGTGTGTGTGTGTGTGTGTGTGTGTGTGTGTGTGTGTGTGTGTGTGCTCTTCAAGCAGCAAGACGTGGCAAAACCGGGCCCTCCAAGGAGGAACCCGGCTGAGCTTCTTCACAAATTAAGTGTTTTAAATTTTGCTTCGTAAATGTTGTGGGGCAGATTAAAGGGCTGATTACACAGGCAGTGGGGCACTCATTAAAATATAGCAGGGATAACAATAGCGTTGTCATATTCCCACTGCTGCATCTCCACCAGCTTAAATATAGAAAACCTGCTGGTTTGTGAAAAATATCCTACCTTGATATTAGATTTGATTTTGCAGCATGACATCACTGGAGGATTGAGCTTTTTCTCCTGCACTTTTTTCTTCGGTATTGTTTGTGAGGATGAAAAATTCCCTCTTTGGGGGTTCTTCCCTGATTTCTGTGCTGTAAAAAGACAAGCTGAGATCCGGTAAATCTCTCATCATGAGCTCATTAGTCAGTGCTGGAGAAGAGAGATCAGAGATGGTTGTACTGACTCTGTGGGAGCCTTGGAGGTGTGTGTGTGTGTGTGTGTGTGTGTGTGTGTGTGTGTGTGTGTGTGTGTGTGTGTGTGTGTGTGTGTGTGTGTGTGTGTGTGTGTGTCTGTGTGTGTCTGTGTGTGTGTGTGTCTGTTTGCGATAGTCATGTTGCGAGGACTGTTTGCATATGAACTACAACAAGTCCCCATAACGTACATATTTAAAGCTTAAGTTAAGATGAGGTTAAGATACAGTCAGGTTTGGCCAAGTAGTTATCTATGTTTAGAGTAAGATTCCAGGAAATGAGCGTAGGCCAATGTAATGTCTTTTGAAACCCTACAAACACAACAGTGTATGTGAGTAGGCTGCTCCACAGTCTGTCACAACGATTCCCTTCTGGTGGTCCAAGATTTTATCTCTATTTTCTTTCAGAAGTATTACTGTTGAAATTTGATGGATTTGTCCCCGCTTCACTTTGCCAAGTGACCACCCGAGTCTCTCACACCTTCATTCTGTACCTGTGGTGTTTGATGCATCTGAGAAGATCACTTTTTACAACCCAGAAAAGCACTCAGAGAGCACAGTACATAACTCTGCTCCACCTCCATGGTGGGGAAAAAGCAAACTTCCTCAGCATATGTTAGTACAAATATAGGGTTTGCATTTAAAGCCGACACAATCAGTTAGTTTGTTGAGACAACTGACAGAAGATTATTCAAAAGCAATTTAGAAAAACAATCATTTAAGTGTTTTCATAAGTATAAGTATGTATTTTGTGTATGGCAGGAAACTTTTTAAAAGATGTCTCCCTCCCACCTTTAGGGGACTGTGTTCAGTGATGTTTTGCAGACCAGATGATTCATGAAGAAAACAGACTGATTGATAACAAAAATACCTGTTGGTTGTACCGACCTAATCATTTACTTTTTAAATTGCTATTACTATTAAATTCTGAATCTTTTGAGTTACCATATGATGTGTGCAATTTAGGATCCCTCTCTCTCCCGCAGCCCCTTTATCCGCATGACTAGTGCATGGTCCTTGTCATGCACATAAGTCAATGTAATTTCCTCTGAAACCCTAGAAACAGACCTGTGTATGTTTCCCTCATGCACTGTGTTATTGCACCATTCATGCCATTGCATGGATCTTCTCATTCATAGAAAACACCGGAATAGTTTGGTCTGAGACACTTTCTCAATTTCCCATCTGTAAAGGAGAGCCAGGGTTATTTAAACAGCAGAATTGTTTCAGTGCACACACAGAACAGGCATCTAACAGACCAGTCAGTAAATTTCACAAAAATTCGATTGGATTCAACTAGAATCAATTCAATTCAATTCAATTCAATTTTATTTATATAGCGTCAATTACAGTCAACTCGTCTCAAGACGCTTTACAGAACCCAAATGCCTGACCCCCAGAGCAAGCCCAAAGGCGACAGTGGCAAGGAAAAACACCCTTTTAACAGGGAAGAAACCTCGAGCAGAACCCGGCTCTATATAGGGGGGACCCATCTGCCTGCTGGCCGGGCGGGTTGAGAAGGACAGAAGAGGGCAAGGGGGAGGGATGGGAGAAGAGGGAGGGGTGGGAAAGCAAGGAAAACACAACACACATTTGGATACATGCATGACAGGATATGTGACACAGACAAAGTATAAGCTAACATTGAAAACTGACTCATAATTTACTCTTATGATGTACGGCTCTGACATTAAACATACTCCATATATAGCTAGCAGTAAAATTCAAACAGTATGTAAGTTAGCATAACAGTATAGTGAAGGCAATGCAGAGTTGACTGGTGGAAAAAGGGAGTTGGAAGCAGAGGGCTGGAGGAAGGTCAGCAACAGCATCCCACAGTGGACATGGTGGAGACTGGACCAGCTGGTGGAACATCAACCGCAGATCTGAAGCATCCAGCTCTGGGACCAGGGACACTCGGAGAAATAGCACAGGGGGAAACAGAGTGAATGTACTGCAATAACGGTATACATATTAAATGTAAAGGTAGATAGAGAAGGGCTCAGTGCGTCAAGAGAAGTCCCCCAGCAGCCTAGGCCTATAGCAGCATGACTAGAGGCAGAACGAAGGGACGTCCAAGAAGGAGTCAGCTGTGCAATGAAGACACAAGCCGAACCCCTGTGGGTCACCCAGTCAGCCCCAACTATAAGATTTGTCAAAAAGGAACGTTTTAAGCCTGGTCTTAAAAATAGAGAGGGTGTCTGCCTCCCGAACCCAAACTGGGAGCAGGTTCCACAGGAGAGGCGCCTGATAACTGAAGGCTCTGCCTCCCGTTCTACTTTTAGAAATTCTAGGAACAACAAGTAAGCCTGCAGCTTGAGAGCGAAGAGTTCTACTAGGATAATAAGGTACTATCAGATCTTTAAGATATGATGGAGATTGGTTATTAAGAGCTTTATATGTCAGAAGAAGGATTTTAAATCAGATGCTATACCTTTAGTACTAAACTTAAGAAAGTAGCAGTGGTTAACCAGGTGAGTTTTCTATTCTACCGCTTGACAAGACTTTTGTTCCCATGCGACCCAACACTTGTGTGAAAAGTATCTAAAATAAAATAACAATTATGAGTACTCCTGGTTTCACAGTACTCTCACAAGTTATGTTTGATTCTGAATTCAGAGCAAATCAGACCTGCTGTTCAGTGTCCAAATAAAAGACTCTTGGTTTTAACTAAGATAACAGGTAAGAGCCTTCCATTGGATATTTACTGCAGTGATATGTTTCAGCTGCAACAACCTTTTTAACCTTATCTGATGCAGTGAGTAGCTTCTCATAAACAACAGGCCAGGAAAGGATGTTAATCTGTTTCAGAAAGGTCACATTGGCCTGCATGAAGCAAAGAAAACAGCTAAGGTAATTTCTGAAATTACAAGAATTGGGTAAGAACCTTCCAACACATTATTAAGACCTGGAAGGAGAGTGGTTAGCCATCATCTTTGAGGGACAAATTTGGTCAGAACAAACTCTTTGATGATCGTAGGAAATCAACAGGTGAATTCACAGCTATGATTAATAGTGAAAGTAAGAGCATTTCCACGCACACAATGTGAAGGGAACTCAAAGGATTGGAACTAAATAGCTGTGTAGTCATAAGAAAACCACTGATTAGCAAGGCTAATCAGAAAAGAAGGCTTCAGTTTGCTCGGTAGCATAAAGATTGGATGCTATGGAAGAAGGTCATATGGTCTGATGAGTCCAGGTTTGCCCTGTTCCAAAATGATGGGCACATCAGGGGAAGAAGAGAGGTGGATGAAGTGATGCACTCATCATGTCTAGTGTCTACCAGCCTGTGGGGGTTAGGGTTATGATCTGGGGTTGGTCAGGTTCAGCAATGTTATTTTCCCAAAGGATGAGGTCAGCTGATACTTGAATATACTGAATGACCAGGTCTTTCCATCAATGGAGTTTTTCTTCCCTGATGGCATGGGCATGTTCCAAGATGATGATGCCAGGATTCATGGGGCTCAATGAGTGGATCAGGAAGCATTAGACATCATTTTCACACATGGATTAGACTTCAGTCCAGACCTCAGCCCCATTGAGAATCTTTGGGATGTGCTGGAGAAGACTTTGCGCATCATCAATATAAGATCTTGGTCGAAAATTAATGCATCTCTGGACAGAAATAAATGCTATGACTTTGCAGAAACTAATCAAAATGATGCCACGGTGAATGTGTGTCGCTTTCAGAGCTACCGGCAGTTCAATGAAATATTGTGTGCGACCTTTTTTTCTTTTTCTGGACAGGCAATATATTCTGCTGTAAACCAGTGTAGTTGGTCCATACGGGGAACATTCAAAAGACAACAGGTATCTTCTGTGAATATATAAAAGCCACCTGTGTAGCATGACTCTAAACAGGAGTTAAAATTTTACATTTATTACAAAAGAGACTAATGGAAGCCAACAAATGTATACATCCCTTTTCAGGTGTTCTGGTTGGGAGTTGGCAGATGAAATTCATGTTTATAAGAAAACCTCGAGGGAATGTCACATCTTTACAGCAGTTGTCATGTTTTCTCTGCTGCTACAAACAGCATCATCAGCTGTTTCACTTTAATCAGAATGATTCCTTTGATCTTTGTTTTTTGGAGCTGCAACTCTGAAGTTATCCTTATTACCTCCATGTCAGCACTTCTCTTGATGTAGTCAAGAAGACCTGTACATGTCCTGAGGGCTCTGTCCAGCTTGTGAGGCTCACTAGTCAAAGCAAAACACCTGTCACTTTAGCACTCGACTTCCGCCCCCTTGTCACCGGCGGCACAGGGGTTTTGATGGGCCGTGTCCCAGCCCTTCAGTGTCAGAGTGCTGCATATGAAATGAGAAAAAAAGTCCTTAACCTTCCCAGGAACACACAATGAAGCACATATTTTATTGTGCAATGAGTTGTATCAACCTCACTCTTTAGTTGGCAGTATTGCTGCACTGTCGGATGGAAAAGAAAAAGGTTTATCATGTGTTCAGTGGAGTAATCAATATACCCCTCACTCTACTTATAATCTCCAAGAAATTAGAGAAAATTCCCATAATCAGTGAGCCAAGAGCTCTACAGCTGTGCTGCAGTGCCGCAGTGATTGCTCTGATGACAGATTCAGCTGTAAGAAATTGCTTCATGAAAATAGCTACCTTGTAGGGTGCCTGCTTTAACGCTCATAAGGATATTTGGGGCTATAATCTGCTTATTCCATGATAACATCCCAGAGAAGCTGACTACTAAGTTAACGTCTTAATACCATAAGAGGAGATTTGTTCGGCTCAGTTACAGTGACCAGCTTTTAGTTTGGAAAATCTCTTTACTCCGGCCGCAGTATCTTAAGGGTAGGGAGGGAAAACATTTTTTTTTGTTTGTGCTAAATATTTCTGCATGTCTTACTAGTATTTGAATTAGTGCAGTAGAAGACCTAGAGCCAAAATATTTTACTTTGGGTAAATTCAAAAGAAGAGAGAGGCAGGGAATATTAAATTATGTGAGACCGAATTATTAATATCAAAGTACAAGAGCTTGTTTATGTCCCACAAAGAGCACAGATACAGACATTGTGATGTAGTCAAGAATGGCAAACATCTCATGATCTGGCTGTGTTACTACCTAGCACATGTTGTCACACAGAGTAAGTAAGGAGTACAGAAAAATGTAATTGTCTCTTTGTTTTCAGGGCTACGTCTTCTTTAACAATGTCATTAAATTAAGCAAAAAAAAAACAAAATGCTGTGTTCTTGTGCCTTGCTGTGGTTGCCATAGATACTCAACGTGCCTTACAGAAAGAGGACAACACTCACAGAAAATTTTTAGACACCAGACTGGTTCCGTAAGAGCGGAATAACAGCTCTATCAAACAAACAGCACCCGGCTGAGAACACCAGAGGAGCAGTGAAGTACAGAGAGAGTAATCCACCTAAAGTGAGAGGCTCTCAAACATTTATTACATTGTATTTTGTCATCTAGAGCAACTTCAAGTTTTGACAGCTCACCAAGCCTGAAACTCTGATGGTAGAAGCAAACAGTGTGAAAGAGTGTTCTTCATTAGATGCAACAAATAGAACAAATCCCTGCTACTCCGTCTTTACTCTGGATATAACTGTTTTGCAGCTTTTGACTGCAAAAATCATCACCTTTGACATTAAACATATGAATCATGCACAGATGTACTGTTATTATTTTTTTTGCTAGTGAAATTATAATGGTATTTGGAGATATTTAAGGAATGCTCCTTCAATCCACCCCTAAGCCACTTAGTGGGAAAGCTGTGTTTGACTGACAACTGAGTGAGCAGGGGCACAAAGACGCAGTATAAACAAACCCCTGCTGATAACTGAAGCTTAAAAGTCAGGAATAGACAGTGGTGGTTGAATCAATACAGAGAGAATCGTTACAACCAGTCACAAGTCTTGTGTTAAGTAGTGATAGTAATGTCACGAGGTTCAACACCAAAAAAATAATAAAGAATCCATAGTAGGCGGAACATACGTGCACACAAACCGTACAGAAAGAGATAAACTTACTCAGTCAAAAAGCTGAGCTTTTCCTGGGGCTTTCTGAATCTTTTTCACATACTTACAGTTGCAAGAGGGAAGAGAGAGAGAGAGAGAGACTATGGGGAGAAAACTGGAATTTCTTTTAAGTTTTGGGTTCAATCAGAGGCTCTGTTGAATGAAAACATCAGTGAAACGTCAGTGCTTAGGTTGCCAACCGACTTTATTCTACAGCTAAATTGGGTGTTTGAAGCAAATCACAACGGACTGCACAAATTGGCTTAATGACACAAGACTAAAAATGAGCTTCACTGTTTATCTGAGCACACTCATGTTTCTCTCTTAGCGAGCCTTTAACAATTACAATTGAAAATGAAACGGATTGGACTATATTAACTATATGCACTGAAATCTCTGCCTACATAAAAAGACAAATCTGACCCATTCATACATACACTATCATTCAAAGTTTGGGGTCACCCAGGCCATTTCACGTTTTCCGTGAAAACTCACACTTTTATTCATGTGCTAACATAAATGCACAAGGATTCTCTAATCATGAATTAGCCTTTCAACACCATTAGCCTACACAATGTAGCATGAGAACACAGGAGTGATGGCTGCTGGAAATGGACTTCTGTTTCACCATGTAGATATTCCATTAAAATCAGTCATTTCCAGCTAGAGTAGTCATTTACCACATTAACAATGTCTGGACTGTAGTTCTGATTAATTTAATGTTATGTTCATTGAAAAAATGGTTTTCTTTCAAAAATACGGACATTTCTAAGTGACCTCAAACTTTTGAATGGTAATGTATCATTTTTGGTTTTAATGTAAGGCAGCATGTCATTAAAGACAAGAAACATTATTTTAAAGTAATAATACAGTTTTATGTCAAATTCTTAAAACGTTGCATATAAAATTTAGTAGTGCATGCACGCTCACTGCAAGGTATTCAAATGAAACTTTATTTTTCGTTCTTATAAGATCTTTAGAATAATCATAAACAGAATTTTTATTTGCCTTTGTTCCTGCCAGTCTCACTTTCTGATAGAATTCAGGATGATTTCAGTAGACCCTGGCTTTATTCGTAATTCCAGCAGCTCTCTCCTCATGTGCGTCACACAGGCAGCAGTAGCTGTGGCGGTGTTGTGTCAGGCTATCTGTCTCTTCCAGACAGACTAGCCATGCATGTGGCTCAGAATAGAGCAGCTGTGTTGGCTCTTAGACTGGGGCAGTGAGTGCTGTCTGTGGTCAAAGAAGAGCAGACAGAGATATGGTGTGTTAAGCTGAAGCCACACACAGCCCTGCCAAGAGCCTGTATCAGCTATTCAGCAAAGCTGGGGCTGTAGAAGCAGTGGAGAGGCAGTGGAGTAATAAGACACAGATAGAGACAGCCAGCAGACAGACACGCTGGATGGAGAACATATGACTCTCTAGATACATCCTTGTATTCTCACGTCTCTCAATCAGTGGTATAATCACATCAACACGAAGACTTCAGGGTAACACACTTCTATCCACATACTTTTCAAAAATGCATGTTCTCCAAGACACAGACACACTCACTCTACACCTACTGTGTGTCTTCGATTTAGCGCCCATGCAGAGTATAGCTCTGGAGGCACAGGTATGAGTTTGAAACTCTGTGGGAGTCTGGACATGCTTGCTGCACCAGAGCGCAGAGCCACAGGTGTCCCGACAACAACAAAGGCTGATCGATCAATTAGGAGAATAAATAATCCTCAACACACTCAGTCCCAGCTTGTTCAGTCTATGATTGATTCTCTGCATGCTATCAGTGCTTAGAACAGATTACTGGCTCATTATTTGAAGAGCCACAATCTTCTAAAAACCAGCACTTTTTCCAAAATAACATTTATAAGAAGTGAGGATGTTGATTACAGGCTGTGATTCGGTCTGACAGTGTTATTTAAGTGGAGTGGAGTCATGATGGAGCTGCCAGGGAATGGAGGAGTTGGTCACAAATGCTCTACTTCAGCCCTTTTTCTCTGATTCTCCTCATGTCTGGCTTACATGCATGCATCATTCTTATGATTTTTAATCTGTCCGTCTTACCTTTTGCATGCGTATCTGTCATCCATTTGTGTTCATAATGATCTCCTTGTTTCAGTTTTGTTGCTCGGCACAGCTCATGTTGAAAAGCTTTGCAGTGTTTTTTTTAAAAAAAAACACATTTTAAATACCTCAAATGGAAGCTTATCTTGGTGAAACAGCAACCCAAATCTGTCTTTGTCACGGAGAACAGGAGGGGAGACTTTAAAAACTTTTTCAATTACAGAATTGATTGGTGCTACCTATTTGATTCATAATGCTCAATGATCCACTAATTGTTGCGAAACTGATGCGACTTTCTTTGTCCACTCTTTATGTATGAGCCACTGCTCTGGACAAGAGCCAAAGCAAATTATACGAGGCAGAGATGTGAAGAGGAGGCAGCTTTTTGAGGGGGGTGATATGTGTATTGAAAAAGCCATTGCAAGGAATTGAAAGCTTTATTTTCTGCAGCATTTGTATTCAATGTTTGCTTGCACACACATTGAATATGAAACCTCACAGAGGATGTTAATTGCTGACAAAGCGATACTCAAAGATACATTCTTTATGCAGCTATTTTATTTTTTAACCCTCCACTACTGATTCCAGTGCTTAAACTCGAGTGAACTTAAAGTCAACTTAAAATCTTATACACTCAGTGGTAGTGGCAACACTTTTTCATCATCAAAAGAATTTTATTTGTCGAGAGTGATCAATTTCATCTCTTTTTCAAATTGTTCGTTCTGTTTGAAAAATCTGCAGTAAAGAGTCAAATATTACTGAAACCTCAAATAGACTTTTTTTACATAACCTTGTGTGTACAGATTTTTGAAAAAAAAAATAACATTGATTCATCAGCTTGAACTTCAGCTTTATGCTTAACACACAGATTTCTCGTGAAACTCTCAGAAAGATAATGGAGTGAAATATTTTTGGGTGCGATGTGCTAAAAGTAAAAGATGATAGAATTATGGCAAATGCTATTAGACTGAAGAATAGAGTTAAAATGTGTGTAAAATACATAGTGATGATGTTTTGATGGTATTGTTTGCATGTCTATGAAGGACATGGGGCGCTAAAAACATAATAGTGTATACTTAAGGCAATGTAACTTTTAAAAATGTATCAGAAACGTAAAATTATGTAATGGCAAAATATGTCTGAAATCTGTCACAGAATAACAGGGGTAAAATGTGCAGGGGGGCTGAGGCAGAATATGTCTTAGCAGGATGACCTAATAATAACCAAATCATCTGCAGGATGGGATCCAGTGGTGAAATATGATAACCTGATGTTAAGCTCTGACCAATAGATTTAGAAAAGTATAATGATGTCAGAACTATCTCTCCAAAAATACACTCCATAGGTGTGGAGACAATGACCAACTCTCACGGCATTAAAGATGATGCATAGCTCAGTATCTTCAGTAATTCTTGTGGTGTTATCACTGCTAAGAACTACTCCTGGGTTTTCTGTCAACAATAAATCCTGCTGCCCTTGAAAGCTGACTTCTCCTGGTGATTTTTTGAAGATCTTTAACCCTCAGACACACAAGTGATTGGACCCTACACCCTTCCCTAAGTGGGTCAAAAATGAACTGTATAAGAATCAATGCGTTTTTATGTCATTTTTGTCATTTTGGTCAAAAATAATCATTTGCATTATTGTTTGTATTATATTATTGTCCACACAAGAATGATTTCATGTTTGAAATATTATTTTTCACTTTTTGACTGTTTTTGAAAAATTTGATAACTGAAAAAGAAGAATATTACACAGAGCAGAAATGTAAAAATTTCAATATCCATTTTGTTGACATTTTTCACTCTTTTCCTCCAGCTGTTGCTACTCTTCTTCCTTCCGAGTTTGTGTCCCTCATCACCTCTTATATGATTATTTTTAGTGATAAACACTTTGGGGTAGTAATATAAATATTACAATTACTTTAAAATGATAAAATGTAACTTGAAAATTTAAATGGAATGATATCAAAGACATGTTTTTTTTTTTTAGGAATAGCTGGAAAATGCAATGATAAAAAGCAATTCATTACAAAAATACTGTATTGCAAGAAAATGACCACTGAGTCATTTTTGACCCAATTGTGCATCTAAGGGTTAAAGAATCTTTAGGACATTTGAACATGGTCAAGTCTTAGACTCTCGCCCATGATTTGGAACTTAGATTCCATGTCAATAAAAATATACACGTATTAGTATTTCAGCATTTCAGCATTCAAATGCACACAACCAATGAGCTGCAACATGAAACTTAAAAATTCAAGGATAGTCTCATAAAAATTTCACCATACCACATTATACTTTTATTTTGAATCCTCACCGGTGGAGTTTGACTTGCTTATCCTCTAATGATGCTTCATACTTTCTGCTTTGACTAGCATGGCCTGGGAGAGACAAACTATTGCACCACATACTTCACTCAACATCAGCCTACTGGCCTTCCACTATGATCAGACTCATCCAGAGAACATTGACTTACATGTTTCTGAGGATGTGTCATAAATCTTACATGGCTGGGTAGTGGTCTGCTCATTCAAGAGATACCTGCATTGCAAAAGGTCGCTTGTTACTGCCTTCTCAGCACAGAATTTTGCATGATGGCTGTACTGCTTAAATTGCAAACACTCTATGGGACTGAGGAAGGAGCTATTTTTCTGTATTTGGTTCATTTGTCAGGCCAGTTTGAGGGGAGGCCCTCCCTACCAAGAGACCAAATGGGGTCTGTCACTGTTAATTCCCGTTGACTCTGTTCAAGAGTGGATACAACCTCAGATTACATCAACAGAAATAGAACTGAGCTCACTCTCCAGTAACCGTGACCACACTGACCAATCCCATTGCAAACAAGCTCTCTCCTTTTTTTAAGGCCTGTTTTTTATTACTTCGGAGGCTGACACACTCTCGTAATACTATCAGAGCTATGATGATTGTCTCTCTTTGGGGAAGACAGCAGACTAATTGGTCCCATCTACTCTTGAGTAGATGTTCCAGGAGCTAGGCATAATCTCATTAGGTGAGCAGCGGTTGCCGAGCTGTGTGGGGAAAAAAAAGAAAGTCCCCTCGACCATGTTGAGCTGGCCAGAGGCATGAATCCTCCTATGGATACGGCTGGGCATACGGGAACTGTGTCAGCCAGGAATCATCAGCCTGACAGCTCCGTGTGTGTATGTGTGTGTGTGTGTGTGTGTGTGTGTGTGTGTGTGTGTGTGTGTGTGTGTGTGTGTGTGTGTGTGTGTGTGTGTGTGCCCATGTTTTTGCTATATTGTGGGGGATCTCATTTTGGTCCCCACAAGTTTAAACAGTGTTTTCTTGGCCATGTTGTTGTTACTGAAAAAAGTAAAAGTGCACAAACGTTTCTTTAGGATTAGCCATGGTTTTGGTTAGGGTTAGGGTTTAGTTAAGGTTAGGGTAAGGGTTAGGGGTTAGATATGAATGGGAGTCAATGGTATGTCCCCACAATGATAGCAAGACACACACGTGTGTGTGTGTGTGTGTGTGTGTGTGTGTGTGTGTGTGTGTGTGTGTGTGTGTGTGTGTGTGTGTGTGTGTGTGTTCTTGTACTTGCTACATGGTGAGTACCATTTTCTGCATTTAACTATCAAAGTGAGGACATTTTTACAAAGTGAGGACATTTTGGCCGGTCCTCACTTTGAAACAGCCATGTTTGAGGGTGAAGACTTGTTTTTAGAGAACAGGTATGAATTGAGGTTTGGTTAGGGTTAGGGTAAGGATTAAGTTTAGGCAATCAGTTGTGATGGTTAAGGGTAAGGCTCTAGGAAATGCATTACGCCTATGGATGTCCTCACTAAGATAGAAGTACAAACGTGTGTGTGTGTGTGTGTGTGTGTGTGTGTGTGTGTGTGTGTGTGTGTGTGTGTGTGTTCTTGTACTTGCTACATTGTGAGGACCATTTTCTGCATTTAACTATCAAAGTGAGGACATTTTTACAAAGTGAGGACATTTTGGCCGGTCCTCACTTTGAAACAGCCATGTTTGAGGGTGAAGACTTGTTTTTAGAGAACAGGTATGAATTGAGGTTTGGTTAAGGTTAGGGTAAGGATTAAGTTTAGGCAATCAGTTGTGATGGTTAAGGTTAGGGTAAGGCTCTAGGAAATGCATTACGCCTATGGATGTCCTCACTAAGATAGAAGTACAAACGTGTGTGTGTGTGTGTGTGTGTGTGTGTGTGTGTGTGTGTGTGTGTGTGTGTGTGTGTGTGTGTGTGTGTACACATGTGCGTGCCTGCACTGATCTGAGTGTAAGAACCTGTAATGGATGTTCAGCTGTTGCTACAGTGACTAGTTTTGCTATTAACTGTAACTATTTCCCTCTTCGGTAAAACTACAGGTGCCAGAGCACTGAGTAATACACAATGTGTCTGGGAAATTACTTGTAGAGAGGCCATCCAAAGGCTAGTCTCACAGCTTAGCCAAATTTCTTCTTACCATAATTGTACTTGAAAAACATCCTGCTAAAAAGTCCATTCACTTGGCATCATTTTAGCCGGAACATTTCATTAGAATTTAGATGTGACAGCCTATTTTGATCAGCAAGTTTAATTAAGGAAAAGAGTTTTTCAGGGGCAGATCAAAGAAAAACTTCAACTTTCAGTTAAAAAAAAGAATTATTTTTCAGACTTAATGCAAACTTCTGAATTAAGTATAAAGTTGTGCCACAGCATGAATACAGAAGGCTCAGTCTACTGCAGCAGGCAGAGCAACAACTGAAGTTGACAGCATTCATTTCTCATGCATGTTAAACTCTCTCTTGTCATGCATTATGCCCATACACATTATAAAGGCATGCTTGTGCTGTCATGTGTGGCTTGGCTGTTTGTTTTACATGTAAGTTTAAGAGATAAAGCAGAAGTAGACATGAGTGACAAATACCTTCACCACTGAGACATTGCTGAGGAAAGATTATTCCTGCACAACAGAATAGAGACAGTTCAGTACGCTCCGTAGAGTGTAAAGATACAGGAGAGCTGGTTTTACCGAGGCCAGGGACTGCGCTGCACAAATCTCTCTCTAAGTACTTTATTTTCTCTTAAATGTAAAAATGTATTCACTGTTGATTCTACCTCTCTAAACATCCTCTTGGTTTTTTCCATCAATTATTTATAAATGTGCTTT
Organism: Acanthochromis polyacanthus; assembly: GCF_021347895.1. Lineage (NCBI taxonomy): Eukaryota > Metazoa > Chordata > Actinopteri > Pomacentridae > Acanthochromis > Acanthochromis polyacanthus. Next base: position 35,544,019 of record NC_067117.1, on the reverse strand, counting down.
GCGAAGAGCATACTCTTCAATATTCAGCCCCAAGTCTTGTCGGCACCAATCACTTAGAGATACAGCGCGATCTCCCATTCTAAGTTCTAATAAAGCTCCTCCACATCACCTGCCCTTACAAGCAGTTATTGCAATGTCAGGAAAAGCAGGCCATCATCGTCACTAATCATTCTCTCAGCTCGCAGGTCTGACTAAGTACTCAGTTGAAGCTATTAAGGTACTTGTCAACAGCACTTTCCAGAGTGTGGAGCCTTTGGCTTTCAATCTAATCAGCCCTGATAGGAGCCTGCCGGCAGCATGCAGGAACTCTCCTCTTCGCCTCCAGCTCATCATATGAGGGCATTTAATGGCTGTTTGTTCTCACCTATACCCGCACAATTAGGCAAGAATCCAGTTTTCTTCTTCATCTTGTTAGTTGATTGAGCTCTGACAGGAGGAGGTGTTAATCACCTACTACCTGTGTTGCTCGGGCGCTGAAGAGCTCCAGAGTTTTTGGCTTCAATGAACTAAGTGAGACTTTGCCAGCAAGTTTTCTACCTCATTAGATTGGTAGCTTTCTGACAGGGAGGATGGACAGGTAGCTTTGCTCTATTCCAGCTGAGATGAAAGGCAGCTAGCATCAGATTTCCTGAAGTGTTGGTCTCTGGGTCTCAACATGGAGCTCATGCTGAAGTGTATCAATGCTTCTTTCCAATGTAATGGCAAACGAGTTGACATTCTCTCTGGCTCTCACTCCTCAGCTTCTCCTTAATCTGTCCAATATGATAGTGCCTTAATATATTTGAGCAACCATCCTGGTTTCAGTAAAAAATAAATGCAACTGCAAAGTGAAAACCTTAATAATCTTAGGTAACTGTTCTCAGTCTTATACTAGCATGCAAAAGTTTAAGGTTACCCAGGTAATTTCATGTTTTCCAGGAAAACTCACACTTTTATTTATGTGCTAACATAACTGCACAAGAGTTCTCTAATCATCAATGAGCATTTGAACACCATTAGCTAACACAATGTAGCATTAGAACACAGGAGTGATGGTTGCTGGAAATGTTCCTCTGTACCCCTATGGAGATATTCCATTAAAAATCAAGCTAGAATAATCATTTACCGCATTAACAATTTCTAAATTATATTTCTAAATAATTTAATTTTATCTTAATTGAAAAAAACTGCATTGCTTTCAAAAATACGGTCATTTATAAATGATCCCAAACTTTTGAAGGGTATTGTATATATATATGGCTGGCTTCCATTAGTCTCTTTTGTGATAGATGTAAAATTCTGACTCCTGTTAAGAGTCAAGGTATATGGGTGGTTTATATGTCTCCCTAGAAGCTACCTGTTGTCTTCTGAATGTTTACTTTATGGATCAACTGTACTGATTCACCAACCAACCAACCAACCAACCAACCAACCAACCAACCAACCAACCAAAGTTTATTTCTGTAGCCCTTTACAACAGCCCAAAGGGTGACCAAAGTGAATCACAGAGAAAAACAAGACAATAATAAAATATCTTAAAACAGGACAAACTCGACACTCGCACTCACACCTACTGGTAAATTTAGAACTAGATTCAAGGCATACTATTACTGAGCAGCAGGTCTGATTTGCTCTGAATTCAGAATCAACACAACTTGTGGGAGTGCTGTTAAAGTAGGACTAGTCATAGCTTATATTTTATTTTACATACTATTCACTTATGTGCTTGGGTTGCATAGGAACAAAGGTCTTGTAAACTGTTTCAATATAAAACTGTACTGGTTAACCATTGTTGCTTTCTTAATAGAGTTACAAACGGATTCACAATCAATAAATAAATCATTGGAAAAAAAATGTTTTTCTTTCAAAAATAAGAACATTTCAAATCCTTTGACTGCTTTATTTGGGATCATAGGTAGGGAGGTGCAGCTACCTGCAGGGAAGCGCCGCACTTTGTCCTTTGCCTCTCTGCTTGCTCGGAGAGCAGTCCTGCTGAGGTGGAGGGACAGTTTACCTCCCACTCATGAACAATGGCTTGAGGACATCATGACCTGCTTAAAACTAGAGAAAATTAGATTTTCCCTCCAGCATTCTAATGGGAAATTTGAGAAAATTTGGGGTCCATTTCTAAGTACATTCCAGACTCTATAGTAACTTAATCAACAGGTGCTCCTTAGTATCTCTAACAATATCACATTGGTTTACTTGGACAGACTTTTGATGTAACAGTGCCTTCATGATTTGTTCGTTGGGCTGGTAGTGACTAGGGAGGGATTGTTTTTATTTCTGGTTTTTGTAAGAGTATAGGTTTTGTACTTCTTACTTTGTTTCTGTTCCATTTTTTTCTTTTTTAAATTTCTTATCATTTATACTTGTTTCTTGAATTATTATTTAATTGGTGCCTGCTGCTATTTTGTGAACCAATGGCATGGTTTTGCTTTACAGTCATCCAGCACTGCACCTTTGTATTATAATATGAAAAATTTCAATAAAAAAATTTTGAATTAAAAAATAAGAACATTTCTCAGTGGCTCCAAACTTTTGAGTTGCACTGCATGTAGTTGTTTTATTTTTAGAATGAAGGAAATAAGGGAGGTATTTTAGTTTCATGTTGACAGTCTGTTATTTATCTACCTTTATACCACAAACCAGATTCAGCATGTGAGTGGTGAACAGTCATTTGTTGACTTAACACTTGCCATAGGGGTGAGTAGATAACCGTGGATAAATGCAGTTTGAGAAGAAATAAAAGAAGCTATACACTTTTGGGCAATATTCATAACATGGAGCAGAGTGCAGGCCTGCATGTTGCTAATTGTAAGTGCTAGTGACCACTCAGCCTATTAGAGAAGGTACACTAAAATGCCACCAGTGCTTTTTAAAAGATTCCAGCGCTTAGAATATACAATTACTTTCACTGCTCAGTCAGATTTTACTGCCTTATGTTGCAGTTTTTTAGTACCAAAAATAACCTTTCCATGAGCCTCGAGTAAGTCTTGCAGTTGAGTTCATCAATCATCTTTATTATGTAGATATATGCTTTAACAAAATCTTACAGTAAGGCTGTATTGTACAGTGGATGTGCATGGATTTGATGCATAAAACCCACCAAGCTGATTCTCCACCATTACTAAAATGTTTACATGGACATTTCAGTCACAACTGTGGTTAATGTGTCTGATTTTTTTTGTCTCACATTACACACACACGATAATCAACATGTCATTATCATTAAGCTTCTGTATTAGCTGTACTACTTTTCCATAGGAGGCCACTATCATACACTGGGACGTGCCTCTTCCTTCCGTTCCACATCTGAAGAAGTGTGTTGTTACCATGGCAACCGCAGCCTTATCACAGTTACATGAGTATAATTTAAGCTTCCAGCGTTTATTAGAAAAAGGCAGAGTTTAAAAGTGCAAGTGTAAGGCAGAGGAAACTTGCTTAGGCATCTTTATACATTTCTTAACCATTAATATCTTTTCATAATTATGTCTGCATAGAGCGCTTGCTATTTAGGACTGCTGAAACTGTTATAAGTGAATTAAATGGGACACGCACCTCGCAATTTCAGCTGTTTAGGATATTGTCATAGGTAGTTATGTGCAAATTCAATATTTTCAATATTTCAAAATATTAAAATGTCCCATTTGAGAGCCTCAAAATACAACCTCAACATGTGTTCATATTATCTCATACATGAAAAATTATATGTTCAATATCCATCCATCTATTATGTATACAGGGTGTCCCAAAAATATATATACACCTTTTAGCAGCTGGTAACTAACTTCGCACCACTAGATTTCTTTTTATGGGGATACCTAAAAGACAAAGTCTACGCAATGAGACCTGCAACAGTCACTGAATTGAGAGCAACCATTGAACGTGAATCCACGCAAATACCAAGGGAATTGTTTCATGATGTGTGCTATTCCATCGCTTCACGTTGTCGGCAGTGTCTGGACCAGAACGGACATCAGTTTGAGAACAGGCGGTAACAAAACAATAGAATGATGTTTGTAAATTCTTTTACATGTTGAAAATTAAACAAATTATAATAAACACCTAGTTTACAATTATTTAAAGTGTGTATGCATTTTTTTTGGGACACCCTGTACACAGTTTTATCCTCTTTAGGGCTATAATTAACAGAAGGTGCATACTTATAAATCTGCATACGGAACATCTTAAAATGAAGATGTCCTGCTGTTAGTTTTAATTCTTCAAAAACAAAGTGTCCATCGCATGGTTCTCCCTTTTGTCACAACCATCTATCCTTAATATCACTATGATATTCAGAACATCATTGTTATCAAACAGAGCGCAGTTGGAGCTCATTGTGAAACTGAGACTAAAATAGGACAAAATTGAGGATGATTATACAGAAGCCAAGATCCAACTCAGTCTGGTTTGCTGAGGGTGGGACTGTCTGATTTAGAAATATTAGAATACCATGTTGGCACACAAAGAGTCACCAAAGTATTGAACCTTTGAAAATTGAGGGAGCTGCTTCAACAAACTGTGGAGCCATTGAAATGTGTTGTTCAGGATGAAGTTAAGTCCTGACCATCTCCTCTGTTCCTGCATCCTGAGGGTTCATATGATATACTGTACTCATTCCCACTCGTTTATTTACCCTGCCTGCTGTCTCAGCCCCTGTGCTGCCTCTCCAGCTCTCCACAACAAAGCAACAAAACAATCATAAATACGGCTACAAAACTTTAGATGCCTAAAGCAGAGTATTTGACTGTTTCCATTCAATAAATCTCAATGGATCAGGAACCTCCTCACCTGAACAGTGTCAGGGGTTTTGTTCATTGTCACACACACTGCAGAAGCTCAGTCATTCTCTGTGCAACACCTAGCTCCCAGTCTTCTGTCACAATTATACGCTCCACCTCTTTAGCAGTTTCTGATATTTTTTCATTTGTGCAATCTGCACAGAAGCAATTGTCTTCGGGCACATAGTTACTTTTTCTAAATCACACCATTGTTTTCCAGCCTTATTGCAAGAGTCTACAACTAAGCAGATGTTCTTAGATGTGAAGAATGACACTAAAATGAGTATCACAGTGTTTCTTTGCCCAGATTAGCCCCTGTGGAGCAAATAAATCCTCAAAAGCAACTTCTCTTCTTGCAGTTGTGATGTCTCAGCCGTCTTCTGTATTGCCCGCATACGAATTTACTGTATGTCTGAGTCGTGACATTTAAGGGGACTTTTGAATAATTACTACACAGAACGAAAATATGAAATCATTCCTCCAATATAATTCCTGTGAGAGCTCACATAATCACATCTGTTGAAACAAGAGAGGATGATGGTCATTGTTTCCTGTTATTGTTAGAATAATAATTGTAATTATTGTGAGCAAGAGAGGATCTTTTCCAGTGTTTCCAAGCACGAGAAAACAGTTCAGTTTTGCTGCACACCACCTGCACAAGATACACAATGAAAAAGCTTAACTACATCTGGTCAATCAATAAATGGCAGGGGTTGGAGTTAATATGAGCAGTTGATAGATGGAATGAACTTTAACTGAGCAGCGGTGAGTCAAATCAACAGCACAACACCAGGGTTAATTGTGTTTTAAGGTTACATGTTATTGAAAGCTCCAGTTTTGGATTGTTATTAGAAGGTGTCTGAGGATGTAGGCTCGTGTCCTGGACTGTGGAACTGTGATGAAAAGGGAGTTGAATGTGCTGACATCTGGATCTGGACAGGTTTGTTCAGAAGAGAGAACCTGATGAGGTCAAGTGGACTCAATTTAAGTCCACTTTTTTGCTTTCTCAGATGTGATCACAATTTGGCCTCAACTCCTGTGTTCTGATCAATCAAAGCTGTGTCATCTCCTCGCTCTCATTTAGTTCTGGCATTTTGAGGGCAACATTATCAGAAAAACACTGAACACTTTCTTAGTAGACCTGAAAAATGTGCCTTTGTTTGTGTGTGTGTCTTGGTATAATGGATTTTTTCAGTGTGCGTCTATATCTTGCTGGGACATAGAGGTTGTTGTGTTGTAATTCTGGATGCTGTTATTCTTGACTGATTGTTGCAAAGCTGCATTCTTGAAACATGGCACTGACTTGTTTATGCCTGCATTGCTCTTGGTTGTTTGTAGGATGAAACGTGTCGGCTCTCACCCCGCTTTCAAATTCCACTGCAGCTTAAATCAGCTAATAAAAAATTGACACAATCAGACTTGTTTTCTTGGCTGGTTCTCAGATGGTGCTGAAAGCAAACGTTGACCCAATGTTATCAAGGCTGCAGTAGCTCGATCAGCAGACATTGTGAGGTGAATTGTTCATAGGTCCTGGCTAACTGCAGTGTGCCAGAGACGAGTGTGCCAAGGTAATCCACCGGCCACCCAAGAGATGAGAAGGGGCTTTTTCTGACACTGCTTTTGCACGGACAGTCAACATTTTTATACGGGGTTCCTGCTAGCCGGCATTATGAGGGTGTTTTGCACAACAAGTGTAAACACTGTGCTTTCAGACAGTGAGCAGGCTTATCCCTACACCTGGATTCAGCCTGTTTAGCACATATCTCTGTCTGTCATCAATAGAAAGACAACATCAAAAATTTCTCTGCTGGAATGTCACCGTTGTTGAAAGCATGCAGAGAATAAATGTATCCACACGAGTCAAATGTAGATCCTTTTGTTTGAAGTCGATTAAATTATCCAATTTTCTGTCAACCCTACATGTAATCTGTCTGTTTCAGTAATGGGGTTTCTGTCATTGTAGATTTTGCACATATGTCGCTGTTAAATCTGGAACAGCTCAGTCCCATAACTACGGTAATTGGTCAACTGACAGAAAGCTAATTTTGATAATCAGTTAAGTGTTTCTGACATTTATCAACTAAAAATGTTACATATAGTGTGTTTCCAGCTTTTCAAGTATTAGTATGTGTCTCTTTTGTTTTTATTAATTTTGGTTTGAATTGCAGGTGTTACCCTTCATAGTGCTAGTTTTATCTCGAGCTTTATTACTCCGCCAAGAAGCGTGGCAGAGTTATGTGACGATCAAGGTTGGTTTGTCTGTCTGTCTGTTAGCGACATTTTTCAAAAATGGACTCATGGATTTGATTGAAATTTTCAGGGAAGGTCAGAAATGGCACAAGGACCAAGTGATCAGATTTTGGCAGTGATGCAGTTTATAGTCTGTATCCACGGATTTGTTCAAGATTTCTGTATCATTGCGAGATAGCAGCATGACGTCATTGTGACTATGGCAACAAGTGAACACTACATCAGCTGCCTGCTGACGATCACATGATTGTGAGCCTACTACAAATCGACTGCTACGGACCACAAATTTTTTAAAGATTTCATCCGTTGTACATCATACAATGACTGAGCAGCCTTGGGGGAGTACTGTGTTCTCTGAGTGCTTTTATTTTATTATAAGATACAGTTCATCAGTGCCCCAGTGACCTTTTGTCCTCTGGAAGTTTGCTGTCCTTGAGCCGCAGGTTGCTAGAGAACGCTGTTTTTATGTGCCTTACATGATAGCTCTGCATTGGGTTTTAGAGGATGTCTCGGAGTATGTTCCTTAATGTCCCATCTCTCTATATTAGCCTCGAGATCCTCTGGTAGCCCTCTGGGGCTGTATGAGCGGCTTGTCAGGCATCCGTTTTAGCTGCTTGTTGGACCAATTTGTGGCTGGCATTAGGCTTTCATTACAGGCCTCCCAGTGCACGCACACCTTGTAAGATGGGACTTAATTAAGTTTATGCTTTCCCTGGCAGACCCAGGGGCGAGCTGCTTGCTTCTGCTGCCGATTGTTGATTTATGTTGAATCCTCAAGGACAATCTGCTTCTTCTGCCACAGAGCAGGGCAAAAAACAAACGCTAGTTCATTGCCAGCTGTTTGGGAATCGTATCTCCCAAAAACAGTCTCGATATGCCATTTTTCATCTTGTCTTGTTCCTTTGCCCTCCTATTGAGAGAGTGAAATGGCTGAAGTTACAAACACTTGAACCTCTTGTCCCTGTTAAGTTTTCCTTTTCTCTCTCAAGTGTTTTCAGTGAGTTGTAGAAGAAGATGCTTAATATTCCCGTCATGTGCTCCAGTTGAGTTAAGTAGTGTGCAAATGCACTTTTATACATCTCAGTTAAAATATAAACATGTCAATGCCACGAGGCAACCAGACAAGATGTTTACAGCTTTTGTCATGACCCTGGAGGTCATCAGCTTCTTAGACGGGAAATCCAATCTGATCTCAACCACAGTTTCTCCGTCACATAGTCAAATGTGCAGCGTTGGTATTTGAAAAATATGAATGCGATGCACTTGGTGCTGTTGGAAACAAACAATGACCGTCGCATTTGAAGTGCAAGAAGTTTTTGTTTACAGTGCAGCATCAAGTTTCTTTTTAGCTTCTTGAAAACTGAATATTAATGAGTGAAATATCTCTCGATGTTATAAGTACTGATGTGCCTGTTTTTTGTTTTTTTTGTCAATGTGTTGTCTTTGCCCTATATCTGTTTGGCTTCAGCATTTCCACAAGAGGACCTGCATCTTGTTCATTATAAAGAAAAAGACATTTGTCTGTGCAAGGCTCCTCTTTGATGTGCACTTCCCTTGCTGTCAGCCACAATAAATGAGATTCATCTGAGAAGCCGAGCAAGACAAATAAATCCAATAAGGTTTTGTCACTCACTCTGTGTGTCCTTTAGTGACATCCTCTCCTCCTCTTTTCTCCTGCGCTCTCTCTCTCTCTCCCTGTGTGTTTCTCAATCTCGCTCATTCCCTTTTCTCTTTATTCTTTTGCTTTTTTTCTTAATTCTCTCTTTGCACATCCCTAGTGAAGCATAGTAATTGTTTACCTTTTCAGTTGGAAAAACGGGGCTCAGTTTAATAAGCAAATGCCCCCCTCCACCACCCTGCCACCTCGGGGAGTCTTATAGAGAGCCTGACTGCTTTGCATTTTAGTCTGTTTTGGAAGGTGCTGATGCTTGTGTAGCACAAAGCCCAAAAGAGTGACAGAGTAGCAGGATAAGGTCTGCTAGACCCAACAGCACATCCATCAGCTGCCTTCCTGACACATCTGCCATGTCCAGGTTCTTGCTCTGATGCCTGGCAGGCTGCACAGCTCCAGGTTGTTGATGTGCCACATTACTCTGGGCACTGGTACAAAAGACGGCTGCTGGCTTCAAATACGTAGCTGCTTCTGATTTAACTACGACATGCTCATACTATATTCAAGCACAACCTTGGCATCATCTCAAAGAGCAGGAACGAACCTGTAGATGCACCAGGGAAACACAGGAATAAAGAGAGGATTGGGTCTATGCCCAGAAGACTCTTTGTTCATGTCACAGGGTCACTTGTACAACATGTTCTTCCACAAACAGAAAACAGGATTTAGAGGGAGAGGGTAGAGTGTAGCAAGTATTAGTGTGCAAACTTTGAGTCCATCTGTGATTAAACTGCTTTTTTTTTTACACCAATTAGATGTGCTTATGATAGCAGAGCTGTGAGAGGACTTGAAAGATCAGAGCTCTATGCAGTCAGGTTAGCTGCTGCTGGTGCAGCTGAGAGGTGGACCAAGAAGAGTCTGTTGTAACAGTTAATAGGAGTCTGGCTGGCCTGTGTCGTCCCCAAAAGAGAATTTTCATCTTCCTAATTGGCTTTGATGCTTGGGTAAAGTGTAAGAGCTGCTCTTTAGCTGTTAGCAGGCACTGGTGTTTTAAAAATCTAATGTTTGATGTCGCTGAGAATGTTGCGGGGCCCCAATACAAAGACATTGCGCACATTACTGTTTTGAAAATGGATTTGTTATTCTGGCGCACGCATCTGTGACTAATTGTTCTCATTTGTTAGTTAGGAATGACGGCACAAGTGTAGCAACATGCGGATATACTAGCTCCTCAGTCAATGTAATTCCTACAAGAGCGCTTAAAATATTGAAAACACCACACTGACAAGTTGGCAGCAGATTTGATGGAGTAATTAAACAAATCATACCATTTAATTAATCAGTTTTCTCACAGATATGTTTGGGAATGTCTTAATTTTGTAAAACACTGTTAAAGAATCCTCAAATCATTTTGAAACCAATTCCATTTAAAATGCCAAAATGTTTTCACCAAAATACATCAGCAATGGTTTAAATTGCTAAAAGAAATAGCGTCCTTGAAGTATTAAAATACTGTAAAGACCCCAGTGATGTGTGATTGTCGGGATCTTTTTAATACTCAGTGTAATGGGAAGTTTTTTCTTGAGGTCAAAATAGTACAGGTTGTAATGATTCTAGAATGATAAGTAATCTCTACTGGAATTGCATAATGTTCTTCAAGCATATGCACACATAGAATCCACATTGATTTCATGATTAGCTGCAGGTGTAGAATGTGGTTTTAGCTTTTATCCCCTGGCTCATTGGATAAGCCAGATGCTACATCCTTGCATCTCGGTAGAGCAGTAAGAAAGTCTCAGTACATACCAAGGGACACAACACCCACAGAATTAGGATCCATTAATCAGACAGAATGAATATGCAACAGGGGCTGCTGGGATGCAGCCTGCTGCCTGTCTGGCTAACAAGGCTGGCATCCTGCAGCTTCCCTCTGAAAGAAAGATATATCTTTTTCAATGGGCTGAGTTCTGAGCAGCAGGCATATGTGCTGTTGCTCCCCATTAGTTATCTCCCTCACTCTTGTTCTTCTCATTCCCTCCTCCGTATCAAACGCCAATGCTCGCACTTTTGCACATTCATTCACTCACTCCCACTATTACTCACTCACTGACAACAATATCACAGTAAAACTATCCTTTGGTGTTACAATACTGGGCTTGTGTTCATGTTTAGGTTCTTCACTATGCAAGACAAATACCTGGTCTTAAATGAAAAGGATTTGATGGCTTATATGCCAGTCATTTTTCATGTTTCAGGCCAGGCTACTTTAAAAAGTTCGACCTCACCAGAAAACTTCATAGGAGAACATTCTTCTTGCAATATTCTTCAGCATGGTCTCCTTTAACTTCAATGCACTCAGTCCACTGATGATCAAGCTTCAGTATTCCTTTTCGGAAGGAGGTTACGTCTTGATTGTCTAGACTCTCCTCAACAGCATGCATGACTTTATAATTATTCTGAAAATGGCGATTACGCAAGTGGAATTTCAGTTGGCAAAGCAGGTCAGGTGGGGCAATTGTTCAAAATCACATTTAACTGCTTTTGCCACCTGAGCTCTGTGGACGGATGCATTGTCTTGGTGTAACAGCTTCAGACTCTCCTCTCCTTTTTTCTTTGATTGCTTTAAACATGATGAGTATGAGTTTTTGTAGACTGATATACGAATTTATAGTGAACAGTTCTGCCCCAAAATGGGAGTAGCACCCCTTGTTTCGCTTTTGTAGTACCATCGTAGAGTACATACACTGTAAATCATATTTTATAGACATTTTCAAGGTTGGGGGCTGCACAGTGGCTTGGTGGTTAGGACCTCTGTCTTGCAGCTAGAAGATCCCCAGTTTGCGTCCCAGCCTTTTCAGGATCTGCATGGAGTTTGCATGTTCTCCCTCTGCATGCATGGGTTTTCTGCGGGTACTCCAGCTTCCTCCAAAAACATGCTGAGGTCAATTGGTCATTCTAAATTGTCCGTAGGTGTGAATGTGAGTGTGATTGTTTGTCTCTATGTGCAGCACTGTGATAGACTAGCAGCCTGTCCAGTTGTCCTCTGTCTTCACCCTAAGTCAGCTGGGACAGACTCCAGCCACCCGCAACCTTAATGAGGATTTAGCAGTGTATAGATAATGGATGGATTTTCAAGGTTGAGCCATTGCCATTTTCACAAAAGACATTCGCTCATTCAGTGTTGTGATGATGAGCGCTATCATGCATGTCAGACCAAAATCTCCTATACTTGTTGAACTGGCCTGATATTTGGTGACTGTGAAGGCCATAAAAAATGATTCACATTATTTTCATCCTTATTAAACCATTCAGTGAGCCCTTGTATCCTGTAATTGGGGTCATTCTGTATAAAAAAAAACACTTCCATCGGGAAAGAAATGTGTTATCTTAGGATAAATGTGATCACTCAGAACAAGTTTGTATTGATTTGCAGTGATTCCCCCTGTAAAGAGACAAGTGGACCAAACACATGCCAGCAAAATCCCCTAACATCAACACACTGCATGAGGTCAAAAGTTCAGGTTTTCCTTTAATTTGTCACCGGTCTGTATCTTTGATAAAAACAGTTATTAATTGATTAGTTCAAAGGATCCCAACTCCTGGGCTGTAGACTGCTAATGGACTTTATTTGCTGTGAGGCTGGGTTTAAAATGATATGATTCTGCTGAAAAAGCACAAAAGGATTATCTAACATTTATAGGCTTTTTTTTTTTTAAATTGCTGTACCTGTCTTGAACTCGGTGCAGTCTGTGCTGCATTTTCTCTTATCTCTCCCTGTCATGTCCTCAACAGTAGTAATAAAGATTTTTAATGAACACAGGTCATCAGTAGAAAATCCATCATGATCACATTTTACCATTCCTTTGAGAAAGCCCTGCTTTGGTTAACTGACACAAAGTTAAATGGCAACAGTTTTGATAATGAAACTAGTGTTTGAGCCGCTTCCGTCATCCAAATCCATGTGAAATCTTCACTGGTTCAAGCTTGTGCAATGTGAGGATTTAGAGATTTTTTGTGTGTTTTTATATGTAAAAACTGAATGTCTTTGGCTTGACAGAAAAACTAAAATGTTTGAAGACATCTACTGTTGTCCTCATAAAAGCTAGATTTTCAGCAATTTTTCATAATTTTCGATAATATAATGCAAAGACATGATACAAAACCTGAATAAAAACATGTAAAATTACCAACAGGTGATGAAAAAAGAACACAAGATGTAAATGATCAAAATGTGATGCTAGATAACCACAAAAAGATCAGAATCTGCAAAAATGTGACAGAAAATGATCATTAAAAAAGATTTTAAAAAGCAAATGTAAAAACCACCAAAATGTCCAGGGAAAGAGGTAAAACAACCAAAATGTCATGCAAAATTACCACAAATAATAACACAGGAAGTAATTTTAAAAGAAACAAATCTATACATGGGTTAATAGTAAAGTCATTGTTAGCAACAGCCTCTAAAATTACACTAAACACTGGAAAACATCCATGATATGACCCATTTAACATGCACTACAATCTAACTATAGCTCAATCAAATAAAGTGAATGTTGTCTCAGGACAAGACTATGAGGCTTCATACTAAGCTCCGTTGCAGCCTTTCCTTTGGGCTATATTGTGCACATGATGTCTCTGTGGATGCCAGTGACCTTCCTGCCCTTAATGTGCTAGGTGTCCAGACAGATAACAGTCATCCTACATCAGTTACATCTGTTTCAACAATACCGAGTCGCAAATGCAACATGGAGAGGACTAAGGAGAGGTTGCCACAGTGTAATCTTGAATGTTAGATATGGCTTTAATTGCTGGCATCAGTCAAGACAGTATTAACCTGGTTAGAGGGAACAGTTATAAAGCAGATTGTAGGCTTCTTTCACACACCAGCCAATAAGGACTGAGTCTCCCGGGTGCTTGGAGGAATGCACTTTTGTAGCTGCAGGGCTTTTCTGTGTTTAGGACTCCAAAACCTATGTTATTGAGAACATAATAAGCTCAGCTTTCCACTGAGGATTACATTGAAAGTGACACATAGGGACGATCAATATGCCTGTGTTTCCTCCTCCCAACAATCTCACAACATGGCTTTTGTGAGTTCATCATTTCATGTGCTCCCGAAAAAAAAACTGACCTACTTAAAGTTGACTGTGTATTCTCTCTCACTCTTACTGTGAGGAAGAAGGGGAATCTGGGGGTGGGCAAATGCTGGGCTCATCTCCCATGCATTTGTGTTTCATATGCAGTCTCAAACTTGGAACTGGCACCATTTTTTATAATGTGCGTGCTCTGTGATGTCTGCATGCCTCCAAATCAAATGAATCGCAGTTACACCAGACGGTATACTTTACCTGCATAGTGCACCTCCTTACTTTTAATAAAAAATTGCTCATTGGGTTCACACAGCGCTCATCTCTGACTACACTCACTTTGAAAAAGTGCCAAGAAAACTTGTTCCTCCTTCATAATGGGACACGATAGTGGGTGTTATTCTTTTTGTGGTTTACTGGAACCTGCAGATTTTGATGTGTGCCATCGTTGTTTTGTCGCATTTGCCAGATGGGTATCCACTGAGGAGGAATGGCAGCAGGCAGGTGACTGAAGCACCCATTAGGCTCTAATCCTCCTTGACCACTGAGACACAGCATGGCATGAGGAACAGTGCTGTCACCAGAAAGTTAAGATCATGTCATAATAGAGAAGCTCTCACAAAAAAACGAACTATCAGAGTTTGACATGTAGCCTTTACACGCAGTGTTGATACGCCAGCCATAATAATGCTAAAATGCCACACTTGGATGAAGACCGATTAAGACGTAAGGCTGCAGATATGTGTGTACACATTCAGTCCATCAGGTTGTATAAAATCAGACGAAAACAAGCTCCATTCATATGTCCATAGATGCACATAGACATTAATCACTGCAGTGCATTCCATTTATTCTGGCAGATGGAGTGAGTCTCACTATCTCCATTGACATCTGCTATAGGGAGGAACTGTGCACTGTGTGAAATCCAATGCATCCGCTGGCTGTGATGAATCAGACGATGAAGAATGTGTTGGTCAAGTCAGAGACAACAGGTTTTAGCCCTGCCCTGCATCACAACCACCACAGGGGCAGTGAGCCATCCATCTACATTATATTGCAACCACCATGACTGAGTGCTAAAGGCAGAGAAATGTCTAGGACTTTATTTTCCTCTATTGATTGGCTTTGAGAGTAAAGATTAATGACACATTTCTTTATTTTGAGAAGCTGCTTCAATAAATACATTTTTGAGGGTTCTCGAACCAAAATTTGACTGTTTGTTTTCTTTAGTTTTTGTGTATACCATCAGTTTCAGATATAAGTTGTCAGTGTATTGGTTAGTAATAATTGGCATTAGTCATATCAAACATATCAATCAGCCCTTAATTACCACCTTCCTAATAAATATATACTACTATTCAGAAGTTTGGGATCACCCAGGCAATTTCATGTTTTCCATGAAAACTCACACTTTTATTCATATTCTAACATAATTGCACAAGGGTTTTCTAATCATCAGTGAGCCTTTCAACACCATTAGCTAACACAATGTAGCATTAGAACGCAGAAGTGATGGTTGCTGAAAATGTTCCTCTGTACCCCTATGGAGATATTCTATTAAAAATAAGTCATTTCCAGCTAGAATAGTCATTTACCACATTAGCAATGTCTAGATTGTATTTCTGATAAATAAATGTTATCTTCATTGGAAAAAATTGCTTTTTTCCCCCCAAAATACAGACATTTCTAAGTAACCCCAAACCTTTGAATGGTTGTGTAGGTACCCAGTAATTGTTACAAATGCCATTATAAAGTTTCAGTTTTAACAAGCGCAAAACAAAGTGTACGTGCTCTGTTTAAATGTTTTCATTGTAATAACCAGCACAAACACTAATAAATGTACCCAAGCTGTCTGCAGAGATGACCAGGTTAAGATGCTCATGATAAACAGCCACCTCTTTACCCATTCCATGCCTTTTTAAACAGCAGTACCGATAACAAAAGCACATAATAGAAACATCTCACAAAATGGAGAGGAGATTTTAGATTGGCTTGTCCTGACAGGAAAATAATGATGTTGTCTGGGAGGTGTGAAGAGGCAAGAGGTGAATATACAGATCACAAATATGCAACTGAACGAGATGCTCTATCCATCCATTTGTGCCTATTCTAAAAGCCTTGGCCACAGAGTTTATACTGCATTGATTTGACAACAACACAGCATGTATCACAGTTAATGATCCCTGTGAAATGCCATATTATTAACTGTTTATATTACAAAGTTGTTTTTTCCCCCAAACAATTGTGTCAAATGGATGTAGTGACTCCAAACTTGCTTTATATCAAATGGAGCTGTATTAACCACTGAGGATTAATGGGGGTATTAGGTTTAAATCTAGTGATCAGTATGGATCTTGATCCAAACACGCATTTTAAAATCCTTATTTCAACTTCACTATCTGCTCGCTCTACACCACATTTAATCTGCATGTTTATGTTGAGTGGAACACTGAAACACAAGGTGTCATAATTACTCTGCCAAGGAATGCAGTAATGCTATGTGATCATCACCGTTGGTTTGTCTGTCTGTCTGTCTGTCTGTGTGCAAAATTACTCAAAAATGGACTTATGGATGAAATTTTCGGGAAAGGTCAGAAATGACACAAGGACCAAGTGATGAGGTTTTGGCAGTGATGCGGCTTATTGTCTGGATCTACGGATTTGTTAAAGATTTCTGTATCATTGTGATATAGTGGAATGGCATCACTAAATATGACAACAAATGAATGTTATGTCAGCTGCCTGATAACGATCACATAATTGTGATCGTTATCCAATGGACCGCCGTGGACTTATCGGAACATATCCATCAGAAATCAAACAAGCAGCCTTGGCGGAGTGCTGCACTCTCTGAGTGCTTTTCTTGTTATTGATGTGGAAACTAAGTCCCAAATCATGGGTCAGAGTCTAAGACTTGACTGTGTTTAAATGTCTAAAAAGTGCATTTAAAGATTTTCAAAAAATCACCAGGAGCAGTCAGCTTTCAAGGGCAGCAGGATTCATTGTCGACAGAAAACTCAGGCGTAGTTCTTAGCAGTGATAACACCACAAGAATAACGGAAGATACTGAGCTATGCATCATCTTTTATGCCGTGAGAGTTGGGCATTTTCTCCACGTCTGTGGGGCATATTTTTGGAGAGATACTTCTGACACCATTATGCTTTTCAGAATCTATTGGTCGGATCTTAACATCAGATTGTATCATTGTGAAATAGCAACACAACATCACAGTAACTATGACTACAAGTGGACACTATGTCCACTGCCTGCTGACAATCACATTATTGTGATCATACGACAAATCCACTGCTGTGGACTTATCGGGACCTATCCTTCAGAACTCATACAAGGAACAATTGATTAAATTGTTGGGGTGTTTCCTGGTCCCATCAATTCCCGCCGCCTGCTACATATTTAAGTCACACAATTTGGTATTTGTACATAACGTACTCATGCATAACACACGCCTATGCTCAGTGCAAGGTCATTTTGTTTCTGGGTACATCTCCATTAAATGGCCACATTCTATTTTGCTGTGATTTCTGATCATCAATAACTAATAAACAAATGCTGCATTTCTACAAAAATGCTGCATTTCTGACAATGCCACATGCGGGAATGAACAGCCTTGAAGGAGTACTGCGCTGTCTCAGTGCTTTTCAGGTTGTTTTCTGATTATCTAATAACGCAGAATGATTTTTTTGACTCATTATCTTTGCAAAATTTGGATTCTTAATTTGTTTACAAATGTCTTTCTTTTTGTGTGTTTGTGGAACATTTTGCCTCACAATTTGCATTTATAATTATCTAAAGTAGGATTTAGAGCTAGTATTTCAGCTGATCAGTCAGCTGAGGTGTTTTCCTCCAGTCCTTCCATCTCAGATCTGTCAAATTTTCTTGGCTTTTGCACACAGTTAGATTTTTCTGGCTCTGTGATTGAAGGACAGTAAAATCCAGGCTTATAAATATTTCTTAAGAAAACTGATGGTCTGTTGTGCACCCAAACATCATCCACTGAAGCTCGACAGGGAACCCACACTTCTTGGTCTGGTTCAGTCCACCATATCTGGATCTGTCAGCCCCACACCAAGGATACAACATTATTCCACCTCTGTGAATGTTTGAGCTTGAAGGTTGTTCTGGGTCCAGTCAACAGGAATGACCTCTGGCTAGATGTCAGTTGACCTCAGCCTCTTTATGCAGGCATTGTCATTCCCCCTGGTGATGCTGCCAAAATAATCCAAGTGCACAGAGAACTGCAAGTGTTTGCCGGCAGATTTGTGGATTTGCAGGGTTCATTGCTTGTTAGTTATGAGGTGACCGTGCGAAGTGCCGTTTCAGTTTAGTCAACTATGACAGTTCTTTTTTTTTAACGGCTTAGTACAAATAGACACCACACATTTTGTTCGTGTTATTTCTCCATTTGTACAAGACATTCAGCAAAAAAAAGTAATAGAGTCCCTCTGGAGACAGACAGCCAATATGGCTCTCCTGTGGGGGGAGTTGTACTGGATGGATAATGTCACGGACCACTGCTTAAAGTGGGAGAGGAGGGGGAGACAAGTGGCAGGGACCGAAGAGAAGATAGAGATGGGAGGAAATGTGGGGGTGCCGGGTGTGGGACTGCAGGTAGTGAAGCATTGGTGTTGTACGCATACATATTGCACTTTCACACGCTTATTATCTCTCTTTTACTTGCCAAATACTCCACAGGGCTCAGATGGCTACTATCAGATTAAGCAGAACTGTCATTCACATGCTGTCACATGCACACAATGTACTTATTAACCTCATTGTGCATTAATCGCCCTCTTGAAATATTTTTTTTGTTAAATTAGTGACAAGGGCCTATTACCTACAGATTTTTTTTCAGTTAAACATCCTGCCTTAATTGATGAGCTCTATCTCTTTTGTGCTGTTTTATCTTCCACTCTCTTTCTGTCTGGGTTTCAATCATTCCATCATAGAAAATTAAGACTTGTAGGGGTCATTGGAAACTCAAGACTGCCAAAATATATACATGGACTTTACAAGTGTATGGAATTTTTCTTTGCAAATATGTCCAGGGAGTGTACCCGTTGCATCGGGTTCTGACATCAAAGACCAATTCTCTCTTCTTTTCTTTTTCTTTCCCTTCTTTGCCACTTGTACAAAAACTCTGAATTCATCATAATGATTGTTAGTGAGTGAAGAAAAATGTGGGTGACAGGCAAGCAAGAAAGCTTTGATGGCAATATTCAGTGCTCCTTTTGCACGTGTGTGTGTGTGTGTGTGTGTGTGTGTGTGTGTGTGTGTGTGTGTGTGTGTGTGTGTGTGTGTGTGTGTGTGTGTGTGTGTGTGTGTGTGTGGGTATGTGTTCATGTGTATTAGTCCCAGGGGAGGCCTTGCAGCAGCTACATACCTCCCTGGGAGCGCAGTGAAATGGGGGCGGCATGCATGTACTTGTTCTCTCTTTTTCACAGATGGGAAAACATCAATCTACAGGTGACGCACACTTACACACACACACACACATGCAGAAATGCCACACCTTACTGTAGTGGCAGTTAGAAGTGTGTGTGTGTGTGTGAGAGAGAGAGAGAGAGAGAGAGAGAGAGAGAGAGAGAGAGAGAGAGAGAGCGTAAGTGCGTAAGTAGGTCATGCATCCAGAGTGAGGAAATAATAAATTCACATTCAACTTAAGTCGCAGAAAATGAGTTGGGATTCTGTCCTCACTACAAGAAATGTTTTTCAATTACCACAAAGAGCAAGCTGCATGACTTACTCAGGGGGGCAAATTTGAGGCTGTGCTTTTGTTTGTGCACAGATGCATGCAGATTGTTTGTGCGCATCTGTGTATAAGCATATAGTTATGTTGTGTGTTACATAAATGAGAAGGCTGTACTGGCTGATGGTCGAAGCTAGTTTTTGGTTTTCCAGGCACAGTTTCAGGTCCTCCTGGGGTTTGATGGAGTAGCTATGAAGCTCTGATTTGAAAGACTCCATTTTCACATAAAAACAGGTTTCTGGAAATCAGAGATAAACTGAGCTAAGTCGAGGATACACCATAGAGAAGACTTTACCTTTTAAGGCACTGTAGTGATGATGAGGACCTCAGCATATTGCAGCTTGTGTGTGTGTGTGTGTGCGTGTGTGCGTGTGTGCGTGTGAGAGAGAGAGAGTATGAAATGCCTGGAGTCTGTCTATTCATTAGTGAATACAGGGAGCTTGTTTTATTATTAGTAACATGACTTTTTAATATGTAGCTATGATTCAAGCTAAGACAACCAGTTGAAAGGGCTGATGTGCTGTTGTTGACATTGAAAAACCATTTACAAAAATGTGAAAACTAGATTGCTAATCTTTTTACTTATTGTATGCATAGGATATGTGTTTTCATTGACAATGGCATGAAAAGAGTTGGAATAAAATGAATTATGATGGAATTTTAGTATTACTTCTTATATATGTAGGGCTGTGGTTAGTTTAAAACATGTCAAACACAGAGAAAACTGGCTACTACCGATAATGGTGTCCTGCTGCACATATTTCGATCTGCTTTTGTTCACGAATATGGGTCAGACCAATAATCGATACCAAAGGATACATCACATCTTTGTAATGTGTTAGTGATGTACTTACTGTACAATGCAATATTGTTATGTTCTCCAGTGATTTTGTATTGTACCTAAAAATTATTACGACCTTTGACGTCCAAATTCCTCTTCTGGCAGTTATTGCTGCGCAACATTACTCAAAAATGGACAAACGGATTTGGATGAAATTTTCAGGGAAGGTCAGAAATTACACAAGGACCAAGTGATATAGATTTTGACAGATGGGACTTATAGTCTGGATCCACGGATTTGTTGAAGATTTCTGTATTGTTGTGAGATAGTGGCACAGCGTCACTGTAACTATGACAACAAGTGATCGCTACGTCTGCTGCCTACTGACGAGCATATGATTGTTATCCTACTACAAATCGACCACTGCGGATCTATCAGGACTTATCCGTCAGAAATCATACAGCAACAGAGCAGCCTTGGCAGAGTTCTGCACTTTTTGAGTGCTTTTCTTGTTTCTATTTTATTGCTATTTTGATATTTGAATAATGACACATTCTGTTTCACCTCTGGTCAAATATCACTGTTGGGTGTGGTAAGGTGTTGCACCTGCAGTATAACCGCTCCCAACAGTGATGTCTCAGCATACTGGCACACAATACTGAATTGTTCCAACTGCTTAGTGTGGTGGCATATGCAGCAGACCACACCTGACCACAGTCATTTGGGTGTGGATATCGTTTCAACCTTGCAATTGTGCTTTTTGACCCTACCTCAGCAGTATAGCTGCTCTTTAAGAGTTGTGTATTTGAAATGTCCACACTGATCCTCAAGCTCCTCAGTTTAAGTCTTACTGAAAGACATGACTCTTCACAGGTAGTCCTCAGTTTAGTTTTATGCTGAAGATTTTCCCATGAACAAAGGCTGAGGAAGCTGTCTTGGTCCATTGGTAAATTATTGAATAGAGACACATCCCTCACAATGGGAAAAACTGGAGAGAACAAATGACAACCTGAAAAATTGGCAATGCTCACATAGTGACAATTCACTGTTAAATGAGTTTTCTCTGTCAAAATTGTTTGTAGTATTGTTAGAAAATGCCTTAAGGCACTGCTGAATGTCTGTGATTTTATGCAGTTCTTTTGTCAAGTATACCCAGCAGCTGCTCTACCTTGACAAGAAGCAGCGAGTGTTGACACTCATTCTGTATGTCTTCACCTTTTAATAAAATGCAGAAGAATTTGCAGAATAACTTTTTGTGTTTTGTTTTATGGTGTAGTTGAGGACTTCAAATAAAATGTGACGAATAATTGCCTGTGCATGGCAGCATCATTGCAGAAAATCAAATAAATGAAAAAGTGTGGAGGAGTAGGAATCCTATAGCGGAGTATGAAAAATAACTCTCTTTGCAATTGCAGGATAGCAAAAAACTAAAAATAAAACAGAAAAAAGTTGAAAAGTGAATTCATGCTGATGCAACTGCTGGTTGGTGTCATAAATGTTAATCAGATATCAGATTTTTCTTTTTTTGTTTTTTTGAGTTTTTGTTTAACCTTTACTTGTAATGTCTAAACAATATATTTAAAAATTATATATATATATATATATATATATATATATATATATAAGTATATATAAGTATATAAGTAATAAAAAAGATTTGATATACAATACAAATGCAAGATTTTAATTACAGTGGTTTTCACAGTGAGCTATTGTTTGTGTAAGCTCTCCATTCTGCAAAGTTTTATCGGCTTTGTTCTCTGAAAAACAGATGTGTTTAGACAAATTTGGTACATTATTGAGAATACATTACACACAGCGCTGTACGTCTCCCCAAGTCCATTTAATTAGACAGAAAATCACAGTGTTATTGCTTCCCTTTGTTCAGGTTTGATTCTCTTGAGTTATGATAAATGTTGTTTTGTGTGAGTCAATACTTCTGCTGTGAGCCAAATCAGCATTGTTCTGGTAGAGGTGTTGTTGGGGAGCAACAGATTTTCCCTCAGCTTTTATCTCTACTGTCCTCTATGTGCTTAGGTAGACAAGTGTAATTGATTGAGAGCTCAGCTTGTGAGACAGACAGGACATGACTATTCCAAAGACTATTTTGGGACGTTTTAATCACTTGAAACTGGAGTGATATACTGTCTAGACAGAGCAATGTAGCATCATTATAAAGACTTGATGAGCACCAAATCTGTGACATAAAGCATGTATAAAATGCTTGTTTTGACTATAAACCTCTTTGAGTCTTTGGTCGAATCACTGCTACGTTGCCCGCTTTGATTGTCATGAGGGATGTGTAGGTCCCAGCCTGTTTCAGCCAGTTAACACCTCAGTCAGACTTAAAGGTCACCTTCCTAACAAATCACTTCATGCATATTCATCCCCACTCCTCCTCAAGACTTTCCTGAATGCTTAAGCATTCCTTTTATCCTCTCATTTCTTCGCTCAACTGAAGGAAACCAGCCTCTAGTCCACATCCTCCTTCTTCGAGGCCCTCCGCTTTCGTCTCAGCTCTTCAGGCAGCCGACTTCTCTAAGGAGGCTGAGTTAGCAGCCTCTGAGGATCGCAAAACGCTTGTTAGGCCTTAAGGAAGAGTGAAGTGAGGAAGGTGGAGCTGAAAGTGGGCTGGTGAAGCTAGCTGGCAAAGTGTTCCACTCGAACTCCTCTCTCTGCCCTCAACATTACTTTAGCACCAGCAAACTATCCCCTAATTAGCAAGTTATGTATTATGGATGAACTTCTAATGGATCTGTAGAAATAACTACACGGCCGTGACTGTGTGGGTGTTTGTGGGTTTGTGTGCAGATACAAACTCAGTCATGCTGTATCAACCATGCATGCACTAGTAGCTACATGTGCATAGCTGCATCAGATGCACATGTACGTTATCTTTTCTACACGCATGTGGTTCCAAGCTGTTGCATATTGCCATCAGTGTTAGTATCTGACGCAGCCCAGCTCATTAAAAGCACCCTGCACTCAAACCACAGGCAAGAACAGAACAGTAGTGGATAATCTCATGAAAAATGTAGGGGAGCAGCAGCCTTATCTCTCGGGCCCTGTGCTGGGGTGGTTTGTGTGCTGCTCTAGCTCTTTGATGTAGTCCATTGATCTCCCCTTGCTGACATGTTCTCCCAGGCCCATGGCTGCACCAGCCGGAGGGGTGATTAGCCTTATTAGTGTAATGGAGGGGAGTAAAGGACTGTAGAGGTGGAAAGGATGAGGAGAGAGCGAAAGAGGAGGAGGAGGAGAAGGGGGCAGAGGGATGTTTGGCCATTGCAGGAGATGATCAAGCACATACGATTTCTGCCCGTAACCAACGTGAGGGAGTGGGAGCGGAAGGGAGGAGGCTGCAGCAGCAACGCAAACCGCTTTGTGACTGGGTCGAGTTAAAGTCCAGCACTGCAGTCCTTTGTACTGCATGCTTCGCTGCCATGATTTATCATCTATCTGGGAGAAGAGGACTACTGTAGAATACAGAAATGCTTTTGACTTTGAAGGAAGGGTCGAGAGGATTTGGTCACATTTATACTGAAAGCTACAATAAACACTTGAGTTCTGTGGGCTTTAGCTTCACTTGCCAGCAGGTGTTTCTAAGAGCGGCATGCTAGAGCAGACATCATTTAATAAGAGTAGATAGGTCAGCAGCAGGTAACCAATTGAATGACAGCAGAAAGCCATAGGGGTTTCCTGGTAGACCCGCGGTGACGTCAGTGTTATGCTGGAAGACGTGGAGATGAATAAACATAAGGAGAAATAAAAATTTTCATTTTCTCTCTAAGCTGCTGCATGGAATATGCTGAAAGTAGTCCATATTGCAAGGGCCTTTTGTCTTATGGAGATCTTTTCAGATAACAGACTATGAATATTTCCTTTTCTGTCTGAAGCAGGAGTCTGATTTAAAGCAAATGATTTCCTCTGGAGGCAGCACAGTGGTGCTGTGGTTCATTCTGTCACCTCAGAACTGACCCTGCTACTCAGTTGGGGCCATCCTCTGTAAAATTTGCATTGTCTACATGTTCCTGCATGCTCCAGCTTTCTGCCACAATCCAACAACATTCATTATAGATTATTTGGCGATTTTAAATTGGCCTTATATTATTGTACTTCTGCATAAACCCTGATATAGTCTCCAGCTCTCTCTGACCCTCTGAAGGATGCTTGAATTGAGAGGCTTATATAGCTAATGGATGGATGGATGGATTTCCTCTGGGCCATGACAAGGCTGGCCACTCCTTCACTGTGGCATTCCCATCATTTACTGCACAAGTATGTAGACAATGAATGTGATTTACTGCCATGCATACACTAGCAGTCCACCCACTGGTGAATTCCATTAAAGTGCTTTGGTTACAGTGAGAAAGCTGAGCAGTTCAATATCCCTGCTTTCCAGACACTGCACTATCACACACAGACGCTCAGCCAGCCACTGTGAAACCACACATCTGCCTCTCTGTGGAGAGGATGGTCACCGAGAGAAGGTCACAGGGGGAGAGTAGCAGCAGAAGCTTTAAACGAAAGGCGAGGTAGTTTGTGGTCAGACTGAGAGTAAACAGTATGGAGGGTGCTGAAGTTTGACAGACACCTGAAGAAGGATTGTGTCTTCCTTTACGGCAGCAGCTTGGGGGTTGACTGCTTGTATATGCATGCCATGTCCTCCGATCAGACATGGCCGTACCACAGGGCCAAGAGGAGGTGAAGGTGCATTGAAAAACACAGGCGCAAAGCTCATGTCTGCAAGAGTAAAGTACCCTGTCGCTCACACCTTCAGCTTCCTCACCGGCTTCAGCCTCCAGCTAGCTCAGACTCGCATTTCAACTTGGCACGAACCTGGCACCTCTGTCTAAACATTTGAAACATTGTACTTGTGTGAAGCCTTCACTACGGGTAACATCAACATCTTGGATTAAGCAGGAGTGTGACTGACTTTTTTTCTTTCCATATTTTTGCACATTTGCTTGTATTTTTTAGCAGTATATCCACTGTAGTTTGTTGCCCTTACATGTGCATAATGATGTTAATATTGCTTATAAATATTACTCATTAGCAAAACAGCTCATCTATTAAATTTTTCCAGTAGGAGAAATTTGCCTTGCTGGACAATTTATAAAACCCATTTTCTGCCCTGAATATGACTCATAGACTTGTTCTGTTGTAAATGCTTCATTATGACAATTACATATGCCAGTGTGAATATGTAAATATGTACCTATTATACAATATACAAAAATATACTCAAATAATTTTTACAAGAATAACAATATTATCTGTATTTTTTCCAAATGCAATCTCCAGAAAAGAGCAATGATCCAATGATCAGTCCTGTCAAGCTTCTTTCTGTTCCCAAAACTTCTTCTCTCTGTCTGTCTCCATGTCTGCTTCCTTCTCACAACCACACATTCACAGATGATGACACAGTATGAGAATAAACAAGTCTTCTTCTCTCAGTTGTTTTCACTCTTTCTCTTTTCCCAGTCATGCTCTCCCAAACACACACACACACACACACACACACACACACACACACACACACACACACACACACACACACACACACACACACACACACACACACACAAACAAAACTTGCCGCCCATGTTGCTTTATCACCAATAGACCGTGAAGAGGGACCTTTTTTTTTTTAATGAACACAGTAAACACTAACAGGACGACAATCTGTCTCGGCTGGAGACCTTTTCTTTTTCCAGCAGGCTGTCAACCCTTTGCTGTATCACACCTCAATAATCTCAGGTCAATTGCTTTGACCACAGCACCTGCTGGCTGCAAGATTGCGTGCTATCATTTTAATGGATCGCCCCTCTAGATAAACTTTAATTATGCCTCACTTCTGACACACTGCACAAAATGTCAGTCTTTTTAAATGGTTAAAGCATAAGATAAGCAGAAAGATTAAAGGAGATGCCTTTTCTTCCCGTTCCTCTTAAAATCTGCATCTGACCGATAGCGCAGGGAGCACATATTTGCTAAACCATGACATCTTGTTTCTTCTCTCGCAGCTATTTTCTCAGGGTGGCCAGACTCTTGCTGTGGCACAGTGACAAGCTGTGTCATGGCCCTGTAGCAGGCCCTGATTTACACACACTCACGAGGACACCGACATGCAAAGGGCACATGTAAAGCATCCACTCACACTGCATGCAACATAGAAGCATTACTAGCCCTAATCTCTTGTGGTGATAGAAAAATGTACAATCCCAGAAAAAATGTACACAAAGACTGACTCAAATCCTTGTGGGTGACTCCTCCGCCCCCAAGCTGCAGTCCAGCATCAAATACCAGCTTCCTCTACCAAACACCCGCAAGTGTCTGTGACACACACTGGGCACCATAACAACCACATCTGTCTGCCAGCATCAGCACCACAGTGGGAGAAACATGGGTGGTCTTTTGCTCTGAACTCGGCTGGTCTGTTCTTCCTCCCACTCCACTCTTATCCCCACTGCAAGAGTGGTGGGACATGCTTCAGTCCAACAAAGTACACTATCTCCACTCAGAAGCACTGACTCAGTAGTTTTTATTGTAGTGATAGTCTGTGTTTGTTGTTGGAATCTCTGCAAGGTAACATAAGTTCAAGTGCCAATAATCTGTTTTATTTATAAGCCTGGTGAATACACGAGACAAAGGTCTGGACATTGATTTTACCAGAACTTCCACAGTGCTCAGTAACAGCTTCCCTCTTTGGCTTGTATTTCTAAGGCGGCTTACTGGACCTTTTTCATGCTGCATCATCAGCAGTAAGTCATCTATAAAAAGACAGAGGTCTAGTTTATGAGATGTGATGTTTAATTATTCCTGAAGTCATTTACATGCTGTTTAGCAGTGAACAGAACATGTAGGGTGGAGGAACTCTCCAGTGTCTCAGAGGAAATTTACTGTCATAGCTCTGAAGACAAACACTGAAGGGACAGCATGTCTTGATAACAGCAGATCATCACTACGCTCTGAACAACATTTGAAAATCATTCTTCAGCTATAGCCCAGTGAGTCTAGTCTGATTTCCATGTCTGAGTTTGCATGTTATTGACGGTATGGAATAATGAGTGAATAATGCCAGGGATGGATTTTTTTGTGTGGAGAAAAAGAGTTGACATAAGAGAATAGTCTGCGTTGTAGTGATACGCTCTCATATCGTATTTTGCCCGCGTGAACGGCTGTCAGCCAAGGCAGATCAGGAAGACTAATTCAAAAGGCTTATGCATGCTTAACAGCACTCTGCTTGGTTTTAGCAGTTTATTTACGCACTGTATCTGTGTGCATACAAAAAAAAATCCCTCTCTTTTCCCTTTTTCCCACCGACCTTCAAACTAGAGGTGGGAAGCAGTTTTTGACTGAGACAAAATGGCTCTCACAAGCACTTTATATTACTTCCACAACATTTATTTTTATAGGAATTAGGTTGAAAAAGGGCAGTCGCATTTCAAATTTATACATTTTGAGTCTTTATCTGGAGCCGTGAGTCAGTTGATGAAGTTAAGTGTTCTGCTCAAGGACACTTGTATCAAACACATTGTCCTCAGTGGAAATCAAAATGGTGCCTCTTTTTTATGAACTGCTGTCTGTGGAGGATTTTTGAGCTGCAGCAAGGACTGCACCAAGGCTGGAAGGAGTGTCAAACATTTATTAGTGCATTACAATATGCCAAGAGCGTCCTGAATTAGCATTCAGCTTTGACTTTCGAATTACTAGAAAGTGCTGTTTTCTCACTACTGTAACTCAACAAGATGTAACTCTCACACACCTCCAACTGTGCGCACCAGATCACAGCACAGTGCTCACTAAGCTAAAGAAACATACAAGAAAATAAGCAAAGTCTGCATTACTCCTCATTAGGGATGTGCGCGACTAGTCGTTTAATCGTTTAACCGCCTACTCATTTATTAAACGTTTAGTATTTTACTAGTCGGTTAAACGCTGCATTAAGCATCATGCACCTTGTCCCCGACCGGGCGCCGCCATGCAGCTCTACGCTCGGCCGTGCGCCGCACGCTCGTCCCGTCTGGGCTACCTGGTTGATCCTGCCAGTAGCATATGCTTGTCTCTTTTTTCAACCCCCGCTATCCCCCTCATCATTAGCGGTGTTTTGACCACTCCAGCTACACCCACCACGTCCCTTCCTGCCACCCCGAAGCAAAGCATCGGCTCCAGTATGTGCTGCTCATGGACTGTCATGGCGCACCGACCCGCTGCCGTTACGCACAGACGCAGCGGCACTTTCTGTCTCAGTGGACGACTGAACATCTTCATCAGAGGGTGAATATTCCTCTTCAGAGTATGAGTAAGCCATTACTTGACAAAGTACTTTGTCAGCGTTGAGCACACCTCTCGGTACGGTGAGTTTTCTCACTCTAAAATGTGCCGTCTTGCGCTCTGATACGCTCCGGCGGCGAGTCTCATCTCCTCGGTTTTCAAACTCTGTAAACTCCAAAACTTTGAATGAAAACACGCCCACAACTGATGCTCAGATTGAAGTTCCAGATGTCCGCCATCTCCTGGTGTACAGTACATGAGGCACACGAGGCAGTATATTTGAAGCTATAGCTTGTTATGTTCAGCAATGTTGCTTGTCGCAATATTGCGACTTAGGCGCATAAATGGTTAAATTGCAAGTTTTCCGAACGGACTAGTCGCCAATAAAATTAGCGACTAGTCGGTTCGGAAATTAGTCGAAATTCCCATCCCTACTCCTCATCATCATCCTATTAATCAGTGGCTAAAACCTATCCTCAGGGTGACTTTATCTTTGATTTTCAGTGTTTTGTGCACCAATATTGTGTTTTTGTCTTTTTCCCACCCTTAACATTGTCAAGGAAAATTAGGACCATAACAGCTTATTTGTCATATCAGAAGAGAAAATGATGTATCCTCACTGTGTAACCTTGAATATTTTAGGCCTGCTAAGATTTCAAAGTGAGTATGATAGATTCTGAAGGTGTGAATTGGACTTTTAAAGCGATGCTACACCGAGAAGTGATAAATGAGCCTGCATGACATGCAACACCCTAGGGACAATCAGTTTCCTAATTGCAGTGAGGGAGAGAGCTGTGCTGGCATGTTAAAACCAGAGTGGTTTTGATTGCACAATACGCCACATACAATCATGTGACACAGAGATCATTATCTTAGTGTATTAGTATTAATTATAACCAGCAAAGTCCATTATGATCCTGCTTAAGGTTACTAAATAACCAAAATAAATCCCCCAAAAAATCCTGAATGTAATCCTGTCTTTTGCTGCATTCACTCTACTATGACCCTGTTGACTTTCTAATTCTTTGTTTAGTGATGTCCTCCACTTGTCATTTCCCTTAAAATTGAAAAAAAAAAAAGCTGTGCTAAAGCTGAATGGATTGAGACAGAGAGCAGCAGAAAGAAGAGGAGGGGTTGTGGCCGGAGACTGCCCTGGCATGGCTGGACGGCGATTTGGCACCATCAGCTGCTTCCCTGATCCCCTCTCTCTAATTCTGTCTTCCCACGACAGAGAGCGCCCAGCCCCAGTCTCGCATCCATTATGCATGGATGAGCTTTATTGCATTATGTTTTTTTAGGCTAACACACTTAGCAAGCTTGTAGCATGCACAACCCCTCTCCACCAACTCAGTGAATAATTCAAGGCCAGGGCATTAGGCTTGGAATAGAGGAGCTTAATCAAAGGCTACAGCTTTCAGTGCGGCTCAGCACCGCCCCATTGGCAGTTGTAACCTCAAGCTCGGCACAGCATAGATTTTAAATAGGAAGTTGAATTATCAGGCCAGAGGCACACTTTGGAGGGCTGTGTGAGCTTTGAAAAACTCTTGAGATTCTAATGCAATTCAGAAATCTTACATTCAGCATTCCTCCTTAGTTTTTATTGTGAACAGTCAGGACACCTTGTATATGCTGCTGCTGAAACTGCCATTAAAGCAATTCAGCTCAGCTCCACCCCTATCCTTTTCAACCTTAATCCACAATTCTGATTTGCACTGCTTTCTTTTTTCTTCTAGAAGACCATTTGCCTATAAGCATGCTGTGGGAATATTTGCCTGCAATTGTGGGTTTTGGAATATAATTTAATAATATGGATTCATTTAATCTTTTTTCAGACAGCTTCTGGGTCATTCAACACAATGTTGCTGTAAGATGAAAAACCAGAATTTTCAAAATGTCAGCTTTTCAGGAATTCCGGGAGAGCTGCCTGTTTTTCATATTGTAAAGCTTTCTGTCTTAATTCAACACGAACTTATAAAATGTCTTTGCAAGCTCTGGAGACATGAAAACTCCCCTACCTATGAAAAACTTTCAGGTCAAGTCAAAATACACCAAAACACAAAACTGCATTTAAGACACATTTTCCAGAACAGCAGCCACATAAGCCTTTCGTGTCTGTCATGCATCTGACCCAGTCTGACCCACTTCACTGCATTATATATATCCAATGAGCAAGCACAGCTCAGAGGCAGCGACACTCTGCCAGACATTTACACAGATAGTCGTGGCTGGTCAGTGCTGCTGCAGGTCCAGTTAAGACTGAAGTGAGGCTTGAGTAAATCATGTTACTTATTCATTGTCAAATTATGCTTCCATCCAACATCACTACATGAGCCTGATGAAGAGTTTCCTATTGTCTGTAGACTTCCATTGACCTCTATTCACTCCTTCACTCCATTCTTCTCTTCTCCCTTCCTTTATCTCTGCGACAACCTATCATAAAACTATTGGAGTTTTTACTTTTCTCCCCCCTCTGTATCACATTATCCAGCTTTTCCCTCTCCTCTGCTTCCCTCCATTCCTCTCCAGCTGCCTTTCTGACTGTTTCTATCTCTTTTTCCTCTTTATCTCTCACTCTCCATGTCTTTTCTCAATCTATTTCTTTCTTTCTCTTTCTCTCTCTCACTTTCTCTCTCTCTCTTTCTCCCCTGTAAAATGCATCCAGGCTTCCCTCGGGGGCTAATCCTGTTGGAAACGTTTCAGGGAAAGCGGATTATCTGTCGGAGCGGCATGATTTTTGGAGAAAGTTCACTCACACTTGATTAAATTAATCATTGTCCTCCAAAACCCCT
Organism: Acanthochromis polyacanthus; assembly: GCF_021347895.1. Classification (NCBI taxonomy): domain Eukaryota; kingdom Metazoa; phylum Chordata; class Actinopteri; family Pomacentridae; genus Acanthochromis; species Acanthochromis polyacanthus. The sequence continues at coordinate 35,512,695 of NC_067117.1, read as the reverse complement.
TACGGTCTTTCCTTGTGGATATTGGTGGAGATAAATAACTGTCCTCAAACAGCATAATTCAGCCTTAATTGATTTGGGGTGGTGTGCTGCCTCTTTGGGCGGAGGGATGGGCTGTGATGCTGGTGCGGTGCTGTTGAACCACAGAGAGTGGGTGGCAGAGCTGTCTACAGTCTACTGGCAAAGCTTTGTAGGTACAGAGACTATTTTAATCTGGCAGTTTGCAGGTCGATGCAGAATCTTTGACAGCTTGATTTATCCCCACTTTTTAATTCACCATTGGATTGCTTGAAGGTGGCCCCAGTGTGCTTTTGTTAGAGCTAGACAGAGACTAATGCCTGATTTGCTCTATGCTTTCATAATTTATATAGAAGTGTCAGCATGCGTCATGCTGCCACCGCGGAGATTTGCTGCAGAACACATTAGAGGGAGGAATTAGTGTGTAAATACAGGTGTGTGTGTGTGTGTGTGTGTGTGTGTGTGTGTGTGTGTGTGTGTGTGTGTGTGTGTGTGTGTGTGTGTGTGTGTGTGTGTGTGTGTGTGTGTGTGTGTGTGGCCAGCAGGCAATTGTTAGTTTGTTGTTTATAGCCCATGAAGAGCAGTGTGGTCAATGAAGCTTCACAGGTGGATAGGATACAACATAACCTTGAGATGACGATAAAATTCCGCCTCCCTGCCCACAGCCATCCTTCCCTCTCTCCCTCTCTCCCTCTTACAATCCAATGCCATCCTTTCATAGGAGAGCCTGCCGAGGCTCCATTTAACAAGAATATCCCCTCATTACACAACTGCAAAACCTTAAAAGTTACCATCCGCTAAGTGGTTTCATTGAAGGCAATGAAAAATTCCCTTTCAAAGGAAATAATTACAGCTGGTTCTTCAGGGGGGCATGTAGCAGCAGTGTTTATGGAGGATAATTACTATGCAGAGCAATTACTCTACAGCAACAACTGGTAGCTTTACCCCACATGAGTGTGGGGATTAGAGCTGTGATCATCCTGGGTGTCGAGCACTTGTCTGGGTGTGATTATTGAAAAGGTCCAAGGTTTGGAGTGAATCAGGGGTGAGGATTTTCTCTGCCCTCTGTGTACTGAAGCTGGTATGAGGAAGGTGTGTGTGTGCATTGTGCGAGGGATCGAGCTGCAAATTGTGTCTTGCTGTAAATATCTATACATCTAAGATTGAAATTATATGCTGTATGTATTGAAATATTAATTTCATTTCCAAGATTTATCCAATAATAGATGAAATTCCACAATCTGTTACATATTAAGTTATCAGGTGATCCCATTTATTGTCTTTTTCATATCACGATGTCACTGATTTTGAGTGATTTCTTTGATTTTGTGTTGTCTTAGCAGATTAAGACTAATTCTGGAATTGTGAGCTTTGTCTTCTGTATACACCATGATGTAATTGTTTCCGAGGTAACAACTGATGAAGAGAGAGATGCATTTAACAATTTGAATCTACTTTTTGCATGTAAAGGTGGCAATGTTCCTTTGAGAACTGTAACCCCAAGAAAATATATTGTGCATATCATGGCATATCATCAAGTTTTTATACATGGGTCGTAGCTGCTTTTGCATTCATATGAGACTGTGCCATATTTGTCAAGCCTCGCCGCTGCTGTGCAGGTTACTGTCTGAAAAATGGCAGCGTGTAACATCCTTGCTCCGTGTCTGGAGATTCATCACATTACATCATGATCCTCTTGCTCAGCAGACACCCGGCCTGAAATGCCTTTCAGATTTGACTCCTCAGGTCTGGATACTATAGTTTGTCTGTTACATAATTTGTCTCCAGGAAGGATGTGGTCTCTTTTCTTTTTTTCCCCACTCTGCCTTCAACTCTGTGCACATACCTGAGGTTGTCTGTCTCCCAGAATCAATGTATCCGTTGCACATTTTGCTGTGAACTGCAGAGAGCGATTCAGACTGCAATGGATTTGCATGCTTTTTGAACTAGGCCATGTGCAAATGGTGGAGAAAAAATAGATTCCGAGGTCTTGTGCAGGGCTGCTGGTTTGGAGAGGTTATGGAAACACATTGTTTCTACTTCACAGGCCACTGCTACAAGCTGCTTTATTTGCACTCTGTGTAGGGATTTTGTGCGGATGCATGAATAAACAGTATATAATAATGATGATAACTTGATCATTATCAAAATCAGAAAAGGCCAGACTGCTACCAGTTTCAGCTATTTATTTCTATTTAGCATTGTAAACTGAAAGTCTTTTCTGTCCAACCAGTGGGTACTGGTTGGACAGAAAAGACTATTTTAAGAATGTCATGTAAATGTTTAATTATTCTCTGCCAATTTATAGATTCATTAATTAATTAATGAGTCTCCTAAAAAATCAGCACAAATCAAAATACTGTTAGGGGCAGCCGTCTTGGCAGATGTAAGCTGTATTAACACCACTATTTGCCAAAATAATTTGCAGTGCAGTAATAAATGTTTTATGAACTAAATTTTTGGGGATTTTACTCCTCCATTTTTTCTCCAACTCTTTAAATACTAATGAGGTTGAATATTCAACTGTTACTCTCCTCTAATATTAATTGTTATTTCCATCTCTGATAATGAAATAAATTGTCAAATTTCTGGTTCAAACATGTTTTGTTTGTTTGCACCATCAACTTGCAGCTTGAAAATCCCTGGTTCGTGTCACAGTCTGGGCCTGGGATCTCTCGGTGTGGAGTTTGCATGTTCTCCCTGTGCATGCGTGGGTTTTCTCCGGGTACTCCGGCTTCCTCCCACAGTCCAAAAATATGCTGAGGTTAATTGATAATTGTAAATTGTCTGTAGGTGTGAATTTGAGAGTGCTTGTTTGTCTCTATATGTAGCCCTGTGATAGACTGGTGACCTGTCCAGGGTGTCCCCTGCCTTCACTCTAAATCAGCTGGGATAGACTCCAGGACTAAGCGGTGTATAGATAATGGATGGATGGAAATTTCCTTGCCAAAAATGTCAGATGTACGTATATTTGACATTTTGAGCTTCTTTAGACATTTAAGCTTGACAAAATGGGTGGCCGTCTGGGGTGGCTGGTTCCCCTGGCGATGTTGGCCCTCTGCCTGGGGGGGCAGGGGTTGCCTCTTGGATGCCTGGGGCCCGGGGTCCTGTGCTGGGTCCGCCCTGGGCCAGAGGTCAGAGGTCATAGTTGCATGATCACAGTCACAATTGCACTGTACTCTGCATGTGAACATAGCAACCATGTTGTCTTGTGGGGTGTTAAGTTTGTCCTGGTGCCAAAATATCAAAAGACATGTTTCCTCAGTTTGTTTGTTTCACATAGATGATTTGAATAATTACTAGCTGTGTTTCCTAACAAAACCCGTAGGATGCGTTCCGGTGTGTCTTTATTAAGGTGTACTAGCTTGTTGTCTGTTGTGTCGGTTTCAATTGAAAGATAATTGTATTCTTGCACTCTTCCTTTTCTCTTCACTATCCCCCCTTGTTGCTTTTTTTTTCCTTCCTCTCTTCTCGTTTCTCTCTTCCTACCTTTCCCCTGTCAGGTCCGGCAAATTTATGTATATTTAACTAATCAACAAGTATTCAATCTAAATAAATTACTGTACAGTATCAAGGGGAGTCTTATACTTATAAACTCCCCTTGGAAAAGCAAACTTGTATGGCACAATGCAGCAGCCAGATCCCCATTCTGCCTGCTCTGTTGCCAGACAGGACAAAAAAAAAAAAAGCTTGACAAAATGGCCATTTGCATCCAAGCTGTGCATCATCGTGTAGAGTCTCTCCCCTTTGTCGTAAACAACCTATGTGAGATTATTAACAGGTCGCAGCACACACCTGAGCCAGGTTGTCATTTCATCGTCATGGGGACTATCAACATCCCCAGCCATCGCAACAGCATGTCCTCTCTTGCCCCTCTCACGTGTTACCTCCTCCTCCATTCATCTCCAGGCTGTGCTGAGTCATATTGCCTTCTATCTTGACAGCATGTGTGTCTGAGAGCAAACTTCTCCCACAGCCATAAACATGTCAAAGCCGAGCCGCCGTGCCCGTCTCCATTGACATCTCACCCAGTAAGTGTCAACACACAACTGACAGAAATTCCTTAACCTCTGCTGCAGATTCTGACCACTCTAACCCTTTTGTCCTTCTCCCTGTTTGTGCCCTCGATCGACAGTATTCCCATGAAGTCTTCCCTGTGCCACTTGAGTGGAGAGTCAGTCCCAAAACCTGTAGTGCAGACAGGAGGGCTGCCACTGTTTGTATGCTGCAGGTTACTTGTATTTCTGAAATCATCATCTTTCTTCTGTTTGAATACTGTTGATTAAAGCAAGTCTCAAGGCTGAGTTCACCTAAATTAGTAAAGAAACACATTTGCCCTCTTACTTGTAGAGGTTTCCAGTCGTGTGGATAGTTGTGTACATTTAGATCAGGGTCAGTTGATTCAGTCTCTTTTAAAACTGAACTGACAATATTTTTTGTCTTATGTAATAACACAGGACAGCACTGTAAGAGTACAGTGAATATATTTGGGTTATGGGTTGACTGGATATAATAAGCCATCACCTTCGGCTTTGGAAAATTAGGAAACTGAAACTCAGCCAGATCTGTCTGCATGGCTCAACATGAAGAATCAAGAAGTGTTTATTCGGTGATGAAATCAGTGTCAATCAATTTAGGAAATGAGCTGTCACAAAATCTCCAACAATGTGTTTTTTTATTTTTAATGAAGCGTCAACAATGTAGACAAGCATATGTTGGGCAGTGAATGTATTTACTCTGAAAAGTAGAGTATGAAATAATGTACAAAACGCATGCATATAGAGATGTTTTATTCACAAGCTCACAAAATTAAAAGCTGTCCAAACACAAGAAGTCCTACTAGATTATAGAAAGGGGGAAATGCAAAATATATGAACAAAATATAATTGGAATACTTTGAAATATTCAGTTTGTGATTTTGATTAGGATTTCTCTGAGGAAGAGGAAAAGCAGAGAAGACAACAAATTGAAGGAAGCATGTGAAGCGATTTTCAATTCAATTCAATTTTATTTATATAGCGTCAATTACAGTCAAATTGTCTCAAGACGCTTTACAGAACCCATATACCTGACCCCCAGATCAAGCCCAAAGGCGACAGTGGCAAGGAAAACACCCTTTTAACAGGGAAGAAACCTCGAGCAGAACCCGGCTCTATATAGGGGGGACCATTCTGCCTGCTGGCCGGGCGGGTTGAGAGGGACAGAGGAGGGCAAGGGAGAGGGATGGGAGGAGAGGGAGGGGTGGGAAAGCAAGGAAAGTACAACACACATTTGGATACATGTATGACAAGATATGTGACACAAAGTATAAGCTAACATTGAAAACTGACTCATAGTTTACTCTTATGATGTACGGCTCTGACATTAAACATACTCCATATATAGCTAGCAGTAAAATTCAAACAGTATGTAAGTTAGCATAACAAGTATAGTGAAGGCAATGCAGAGTTGACTGGTGGAAAAGGGGAGTTGGAAGTGGAGGGCTGGAGGAAGGTCAGCAGCAGCATCCCACAGTGGACATGGTGGAGACTGGACCGGTTGGTGGAACATCAACCGCAGATCTGAAGCATCCAGCTCTGGGACCAGGAACACTTGGAGAAATAACACAGGGGCAAACAGAGTGAATGTAATGCAATAACGGTATACATATTAAATGTAAAGGTTTACAGCAACCAAGTACTGAGGACTGATACCCACCTCTGCCTTTTAAACCCCAGCTTAAACCATGTGTCTTCACAATCACTAGGGAATAGTTAAACTATGTCCATAACTGAATTTTTACAGAAAGGCATACCTGCAGCATTATGTCTGCCTGGAGGACCTCAGGTTGTTTGGCAGTCCCAGCTGTGTGGCTACTTGTGAGTTCAAGAAACTATTTTTCAGAGAGCCACCAACAGAGCCTATCTCCCTCAGCAGCTAAATCCTGCAATCCCTCAAACTCCCTCTGCTTTTTGCCAATTAGGAACGCAGCACATTGTGTTTCCAACTGTTTTTCTGAAGACTTCCTTGCTGTAAATGGTAGTTATAGCAAATATACCCTCATGATGGAGGTGAGCAGTTAATCCCCGACTGCAGATGCACAGGCACACCTCTGCAGTCTAATCAGCAGACTGTTCACCTGTGATTAAATTTCTCCATCACTTCTCTGCTCTGTCTGTGTAATATCCTGGCATGATGCCATCCCATTGTTCACCCACTCATAGTGCAGGAGGTCAAGGTTTAGACTCGCGCTTCACTGCAATCTGTATGAAAATCTGGTAGTGGAATTAAATTTATGTATTTACTGCTGTGTATCTATACGCAAGCAACACCCATCAATGCTGGGACTTGATGGTAGCGGATGGCATGAAGCAACAAGGCCTGGGATATGGTTGTGTTGCCCTTTAGTTGTGTTCAGTGTCAAAGCTGATGTAATCAGGGTGTCCTGTCATAAACATTGTGAGGATGTATCTTGTGCTGTCTTCTTTATTACTCACATTGTTATAAATGGCTCTCTGGTCCTCTCAGTCAGCAGGATTAGAGCCCAGGATTAAGATTCTGCACAGTGAGCGAGTGGGTGTGCAGTGAGCGAGGCGAGTTATTGGAATTGCCATCATTATCCTCTGGATATCTCATCATGAACTTCTCACCTCAGTGCTCCCTCAGCCATACTGTACGCTGCACTTGCTGAATGCACACAGCTGCAGCAGATTAAATGTACAGATGTTCAAGAAGTTCCACTTTTGCTGAACTACTGCAACATTTGTGTTATTTTCCTTCTCCCCTCCGACAAATTTTTCAAAAACTTAGTTTGGTCTCATCTTGCAGAAGTTCATTCGGGATAATGACAGTTAATTGCTTGAGTTGGAATAAGCACCATGCAATCATATCCATAAAACGAGATGCTGCATGTATTATGCATTGCCAGTAGTATGTTTTGCACTGTGCAAGAGCTGCTTTTGTCCTCTAAAACAGTCTTTCTCAGGGACTTGAGTTGCAAGGAGGACTGTAGCTGATCAAAAGACTAATTAGATTTATTAGAAAGTCTTTGTAATAAAAACAATTGCAAACATGCTTTTGTTGCACATTGGTTCTTCCCACTGTGAAGATTTGTTGCTGTTTCTTTCTTTTAATGTAATCATAAACTGAAAATCTTCGTCTGTTTGGACTGACAAAACAAGGCATTTAAAGATATGATTGTGAGCTTTGGGAACACGTTAGCCACTTTTTCCTCTTAAGAAAATTAAAAATCATTAAAAAAAATATTTACACAAAAATAATCTCGAGATTAATTGATCATGACGTTAAACATTGCATCCATACTCCTTCTAAAGGGCTGATACTTTGATAATTCTTGAAGTTGGAAACTTTGATTTACAATTGTGATTTTAAAAAAAAAATTAACGCATGTAATTTTACACCTTCATGTCTAGAAGAAGTCACTGCTCAGTAGAGCTGCATAGGTTAAAGAACTTTGATTCTAAAGGAAACATTAATGTTTTGTCCATTGATACACTTCTTATAGTCACTTGTCCTTGAATACCAGATAATAGTAGTAATGGCATTGTATTCAGATAGTATTTTCATTGTAGCAACAACAGTTTTGTGTTTCTGTTTGATCAAAACATCACCTGCCAGGTGCTGATAGTCTTTCAGAATGACAACGGATAACAAGGCCGTGTTTGGAGGCTCACCACTTCGCACCAGCATACAACAACTCATCCGCCAGTTAGAAATCCACACTGTGAGAGAGAGAGGCAGCAGTTCCTCTTCTGTCGCTTCATCTCTTCATCTGCAGACAGGATGCAACGTATCTGTTGTATCTGACAGATGCTGTACAATCATTGTTGAGGACTGTTGAGTAACTTCACACTGTGTTTGGATGTGTGTGTGAGAGAGAGGTGAAACATATGTGTGCTTTGTGCTCTCTAGTGCACTGCACTTTCATAAGATGCCCCGTTGCCCCCAGGAAGCTCTTTGCTCACTCAACAATAAAATGCATGGTATTGGAGGTGATGGACTGGCATTTCAGGCCGCACGGAAATGACGACCTTTGCCTTCCACAAGAAGCCACAATGATAAAAGAGAAAGTGCAAGAAAGAGTCATTGCCTGGAGAGTACAATTAGGCGGTGAGCTGCACCTTTTGTTCCAACTTTATATGACGACAAACGCATCCAGATTGACTTGTTCTTCGGTTCAGATCTTGGGAAGTTACTTTAAATGACAGCGCACTATAATGATCTGCAGTAGAGCAGCAGAGAGTACTGAGTGACACACAAAATCTCCCTCTCTCTGTTCTGGCTCAAATGCACACACACACACACACACACACACACACACACACACACACACACACACACACACACACACACACACACACACACACAGACTTGTTCTCTTTCACTTTCTGTCTGTGCAAAATGTGGTGAGGCGGCGGATGCTGTCTTAAAACAACGAGGCTAGCACATCTCATCAGTGCAGCAACAATTACGCTTCTATTTCAAGCTTATCTTTGCCACGGTGTGTGTGTCTGTATGTGGTTGAATTAATATTATCCTGCTCTGTCAATCTGTCAGTCTCTTAAATGCCTTCCAGAGAGAGAAACAGAGAAACGGCGAGCTAGAGATCTCCCTGATTCCCATCGTCTGCTCCTCACTGTGGCCCGCGTTAACGAGCTCTTTGTAGTTTGACTCCTATCTATCGCCGTTGAGGAAGATGACTGCGATAGTCCATATTTCTCATCATTCCCTGTCGGCTGGCAGGATTAATGGCAAAGCTGCAGACTATGGCACTCGACAGCCATCTTGGGTTAAAGATGACTCAGCTGTTTTTGCTCATTGTAGACTCATTAAACATCAAAAGGAATGCTTGATGAGCTAACTAGTTGCAATAATGCACAGAATTTGTTACGCGGTGTTGAGTAAACGGTATTTAAAGTGGTCCTTAGCAGAGCCCGTTTCAGGTCTCACTGCTGCATTTCCCACTTAAAATGACTGCTTGTGCATTTCCCAGTGCACTTTGAGAGCAACTTGTGTTTGTGGTGCCTCGGTGTGACATTTTAAAAAGAAAAACACACTATGCCATTAGGTCTGAGGCAGATGTGAGTGGTGGTGGGAGATGAGAACCCGTGCTTTTGCCTCATGTTCCTGAATGCCTGAGCGTGTTGGTTGACTTCCACCTAATTTCAGTTGCTAATACATTCCCGTTCTTACAGTTTTCTCACGCTTTCAATAATTGAATACGCCTGGTCAGGTTCTCGCTCCGCAAAAAAAAAAAACATGACTTCACTTTTATGCAGACATGATTTGACAACAAGCTTGGGATTAGACCCTCCCACAAGCAGAGCAACAACACAGCCCACTTGAGTCACACTTGTTTTTTTAGATATAACTTGAGAACTCATTTCTCTCTAGCAGAAACAGTGTTTGCATGCATTTATGCCAGATGTAGTTTTGCATGTGAAACAGGTTAAAGTGAAGAGAAGGGCTGAATAAGAAATGCAGTTACACCAGTGGTATGCCTAACTGAGAGAAATAGTGCTGAGAGGATGCACATGACCAGAGGGGAAAATGTAGATTGGAATAAAAAGAATCTGATTCATTTGGGAACGATAAACAAGGAAGAATTCTGTGATGTGGGGAAGGCTGTCGAGATTCAGTTTGGCAAGATTTATTCAGGAATCAAAACACCGTGTAAAAGTACAAGATGGACAGATTTTTGACAGGAGGAAAGACAGTGGTGAGGTTTATTGATTAAACATGTCAGTCAGATCCAAAAGATTTTGCTGCTCCCAAGGTCATTGTGAATAACGAAAGAAGCCTCAGAACTTTCTTTTAAATCAATGTCAGTGGCAAAGTTGAACTTATGGGCCATGAAGATACCGACAGAAATATCTCAACAACACTTTGATGGACTTTCATGACATTCAGTACAGACGTTCATGGTGCCCAGGGGATAAATCCTAATAATCTTAATGATCTTCTCAATTTTCTGACCACTATTATGTTCACATTTTTGGTTTGGAGTGAAGTGTCTACGCATTGCCAAGAAATTTAGTGTGCACATTCACGGCCCCCTCAGGATGAATTTTAGGCTGATAACTTTGATCATCCTTGACTTTACATCTGGCTCCAGCAGTAAGTCACTGTTTTCATGACTTTGGTTTATGACTGAATACCTCTAAAAATAAAAACATAAACAAAAACTTTCCCAGCCACCTGAATTGTGTAATGTGTTTTGTGCTCAAGCTGGCTTGCTAACACACTCCTCAAAATGGCAGTGTGTGCGAAACAACGGCATGTTAGAAATGTTTCAGGATTTTATTCAAGAATGTGAAGTAAACTTTGGTTGGATGCGTAAACACTTTCTTATTACGAGGTCTTGCAGACACGTTGTCTGAGCCAGATGCTAAGTGAGGACCCACATGGGATGTAATGTGTGTGTGTGTGTGTGTGTGTGTGTGTGTGTGTGTGTGTGTGTGTGTGTGTGTGTGTGTGTGTGTGTGTGTGTGTGTGTGTGTGTGTGTGTGTGTGTGTGTGTCTGCGAGTTCATTCTCCAGCTGTCTCATTCTGCACAGACCACATTAATGATAGAACAGAGGCATGGGCCATAGACTGCTCATTAAAGAGAGAGTAGAAGAAGAAATGTGAAATGGAAAGGAGCCAGACTGTGGAGAGCAATGAGACAGTGAAAAGACTGCAACCAGGTCTGAAGTCTGAAGGTTTGAGAAACAAAAAAAGCAAAGTTATGCAAAAAAAACACAGCAAAATGGAGCAAGAACATGACTCAGCACCTGCAGGGCAAAAGTCCTCCTTCCTCTCACCACCTCTTCTCGCTCTTTCTTCTCCTTCTCTTTCCTCTTCCCCCCGTCTCACCGCAACCAGGACGTCTCTTCCCCCTGCATTATCACAGCAGCTCTGCGACTACTGCTGTTGATGCTGCTGTTAATTCGCTCCCCCCACCACCACCACCACCACTCCAGTATTGCTGAGTTGGGCTGATCTTGACTTTACTTAAAGGAGGAAGGTCGTTCCTCCATCTCCCATGTGGTGATGGACAGAGGGGAGGGGTTGGAGGGCTGCGGAAAGGAGAGCATATGGTTAGTTAACTTTAACGGGGAGGCAGATGTCTCCCTGTGTAGTTATGAGATCAGTGGACTGGAAATGTATCATGCTATGATCATACAGTGGAATATTTGTAGTCTGTATTGTCGAGGGATTGTGGCTCTGACCTACGAACATGTAGCTTGTAGCGTTGGTGGGAAGGGATTTAAGCTTCTTTTTTATCTGTTGCCTTTTTATATATAAAAAGGATTGTAAATTGCTCATTACCTCGTATTCCAGGGAATTTTCATTTATTTCTGCTCCAAAATGTTCATATAATGTCAGCTAATATATCAGCTTTGTGAGTTTTATTTGCAGTCTGCAGTAACAGTGTAATTAAAACTGCAGCATTACCATCTACACTCTAACCATGCACTGCTTTTGTGTGCGTGTTTCTTTTTCACAAAGACACACAGTCAGAAATAATTGAACACTGCCTTGTAATACTTTCATTTGTTGAAGACACGGCAATGTAAAAAAAACAAAAAAACCAAATCTAATCACACTGCTATGCTTAATTTTTTTTCTTGTTGTCCTCCTCCCCACCAACCCCTCTTTTAGTTCATCCCTTTAAGCCGCTTATGCCAGACCTCTGTCCTGGTGTGGGCACGCTGCTAAAATGAGGTGAAACAAGGTGTGCAGAAGGAAGTTTGGCATATGAGACTACTGTCAGCTTTACTTTGCATATCTCTGTAGCCAGCCAGTCGAGCAGACAGTCTGGGAACCTAACTACACAGTGGCCCATCCTGTTACTCTGTTGCAGAATCCTCCAGCCGTAGCAACACTCCACATGCCAGTTATGTAAGTGAAGAGAATTCATGTGATGGCATTGCATGAGGTGTGAGATTATAAGCCAGGCTTATGGCACACCACTCTCTCAGCGGAGTCAGCAAGATGCCCCTTGATACTAGTCTCACCTGCAGCTGTCTTAAAAAGTCAAGCGGAGGCCCTGCTGTAAATATGCCGCTCAAAGGTGCCCTGAGGCAGTTTTGTCCCCGAAAATGGCCACAGGAAGCTGCAAGGTTAGCGAGAAAGGATGGAGATAGTAGGTGGGGTGATGTCAGTCCAGGAAAGTGATGAAAGGAGCCAAATCAGAGGTCATGCAGGTGTTGGTGCCTCGGTGGGCCCCGTTTGACAGAGTGGACAGCCTGATGAAGAGGATGTTGGTGACCTGTCATACATCACATGATGAATGGGGATGAGGTGGCCTAGGACTGAGGAGCTTGTAACATATGCCTCCCCTGGAAAATGGGTGAAGCAGCATATTAGAAACAAGAATTTGTGTCAGAAGCACCTCAGGGTAAAATCTCAGAATGTAGAGAATGCAGAAAACCAGAAACATACCGAGAGACAGAAGAGGCCAAATAGCATTAAAAGCATAGCAGCAATGTTGTTTTGGGTAGCGCTTCAGAGCTCTGAGATCATGTTTTTATGTCGACTGTTTACATAATGCATCGGTTTTCAGTCCCTGTGTGTGTGCATGCATCAGCATGAATTTTTCCCTGTGCAAACTCCTTTAACAGTGGACAAACACCAATAAAAACAACATTAGTCTCAACAATGTGTGCTTGTATGAAAAAGTGGCACGCAGAACAGTTACTTTTAGCATATTTTTGATGGTAATAAAGCACAGATATTCAGCCATCATCATAAAATTTCTTTGTTTTTACTGATGAATTAATGCTTTAGATGCTGTTGAACACATGAGGGGGTTTTACAGTGGTTAAACATTCAGTTTCTGGCCTGAGAGCAGAGCTACCTGGAGACCCTGCAGTTGCTTGACAAATGGTCACAGTCGAGATAAAATCCATTAACAAGGATGCTAGAAACTATGCTAAGCTAACAAGTTGCTAGCGCTACAGTATCAAAGTCTCATCTAGTTCTCAGCATGAACTTCTCAAATGTTGGACGCGTTACTTTAAAGGGAATGACCTAGGGCCTCATTTATAAAGCTTGCGTACGCACAAAACAGGGCTAGAAAGTGGCGTAGAAAGTGGCGTATGCCACTTTCTACGCAAAGGTTGTGATTTATAAAAACAAACTTGGCGTGAGAATGTGCGCACCAGTGCACCAACCTTGATTCTTGATGCTTGCTTACGCACAAAACAGGGCGTAAATCACAAACTTTGCGTAGAAAGTGGCGTACGCTGTGTTCGTTGTGATTTCTAAAACAAACTTGGCGTGAGAATGTGCACACCGGTACGCCAACTTTGATGCCTGTTTAAGCACATTTTGGAGACAGAGGGAACGGCAGTGCCGGAGGGTGAAGTGGCGAATTGAAACCAGATTGATCTCAAACCTTTATTGTTATCACATATTAGACTTGTAGAGCCGGATAATCACAAACCCTCATTGTTGTAGATGTTCATATCGTGCGTCATTCGGCCGACGACTGTATTTGCAGAACTATGTTCATATATCAACAGGGGCGGATTGAACGTTATTTCATTCGGTCGTTTGACCGAAGGGCCGGTATCTGGGGCCGGTGCGGTGATCTTTATTAAATAATTTTGTTTATTGATCACCCAGCGCCGGTATGGCTCATCAGGGAAAGCAGAAGACCCATTTGCAGGGGTGGTCTCTGACGCAGTGGCCCGGCTTCGATTCCTGCCCGCGGCACTTTTATGCATGTCTTCTCCCCATTTCCTGTCACTCTTCACTGCAACTATCACAGTAAAAAGGCAAAAAAAAAAAAAGTAAAGAATTTTGTTTATTTATCCATATGCGGCCGAATGGGATGAGCGTCCAACCATTAATCAGCCCTGTACAGGCACGCAGGCACACATGCTTCACACCACAACCCCCGAGTGAAAATGAATTTGTCTATGTGAACCGAAAAAATGTACATTCAATCAGTTTACAAATTATTTGTACATCGGACATGATCATAACAAATTTAGTGGCAGGGTGGCCTGGGTCAACACATGATTCATTCATCCTGACGCACAGCAGTGAAAAGACTGCCGGCCAGCGCAGCTTATTTATATACAGATGCATTCATGAGTTACTTTGCATTGACCATTCATGGTAAAATGTGGGTGTGTTGTGGGCGGAATGTGAGGTGGATCCACCTGTGCAATCTTCCAGCTGGTGTCTGATTTATCAAGAAATTGCGTGCAGCTGTGCTTACGCCAAGTTTTATAAATCAGGGGCGAAGGGCATACGCCCTTTTCGTATTATCGGCATATGCAAACTTTAGTATGGATCCTACGCAATTTTATACTTTTATGGCTCCAGCATATGATCCAAATGAAATAATGTAGATACAATATGCATCTTTTTACAAATCTCGGCACTATTCAGCCCAGCATATATAGCATCTTTGGATCTCCACCTGATTTTATGATAAAATATCAGAGTTTTAAAGATATCCACACCCAAAATTGACATTTTCAGTTCGGTGTCACAGCACAACACATGTTATGACACTTTTTCATTGGAAGCAGCACAAAATAAGTCATGCGATGTGGCAGGAAGAAGAAACATCCAACACTAAACTGAGATGGCTGTGAGCTTGTTTCCTGCACTGTGATTTGTATTATATTTGGAAAGTGCTGAAAAAATATTGCCCTGTTGATAACATCGTTAGACCGAGTTCCTTTTAAAAAAGTTAAGTCTGACAGATCTGTTTCTCTATTTGTACAAGAAAGTAATCCATTCATTGCACCGTAATGTTCTTTGGATTAAAGCATACTGTCTGCTGCATCGCAGCAACTGTCTGGAAGTCCCTTGTGTATATATTAGAGAGAGAAAAGAAAGGAGGGATTTCAATCTGATACATGTGTTGCTTGCCAGAAACAGAGATATCGGTCGTTTGCATACACATTCCTCTCCTGCATGTGTACCCGGTGATGACACGTCTTTGGGCAAAACGTGGAATTCATGTCCATGAGATGACCCAGTATAGCAAGAAAGGTGTCAGTGAACAGCTCCAGACCTGACGACATATTCCCTATTCAGAGGACTGTTAATTAAGTGACAGTCAGACAACAGAGATAATGACCTCCCAGTGGACATCCACATGCCTGGGGGAGAATACCTCAGAATGAAATGTCGCAATAGACACCAGGAATTTGCTGGAATTTCTCTGTGTCTGGACATAAACCTATCAAGAGGAACTGAAGATTTTCTATACAAAAAATAAATGTACCTTAAAGGAATGCCATAAGATTTTGAGACATCTGTTTTGTCACTGTCATACCGAGAGTTATGTGAGATGACTGATACTCCCCTCTGTGTGGTAAACATGATAAAGTCACTGCTCTGGGGGCCAAAAAGTAACACATAAAACCACAATATATTGCAACACTTGGTTATTTATACAGATTAAACAAGAAGGTTGTAATGTTTTAATGAGCTTTTGAGGTGATGATGGATTCTGGTACCTTTGAATAGAGCCAGACTAGCTTCCCCCTGTTTCCAGTCTTTGTCTTGTTTTCCAGTCCTTTGTGCCAAGCTGCTGGCAGGGGCTTTGTTTAATCTCACAGACACAGGTATCTATCTTCTTATTTATCTCTAGATAAGGAAAGCAAAAACAAAAAAAAGCATATTTCCCAGGACATAGATCTATTCTTCTGGCAAAAAATATATTTTTTTTGTGTTTTTTCATCCAAAAAGACTAACTTTCCATTAAGTGACTATGTGACAAACAAGTAATTGCATAAAATGTGCAGGTTTGAAAAATTAAAATAAAATACTTACAGAATATTCTAAGAGTTATATTATAATGTCCAACTTTTTACATGACAGCAGCAAATTCTAACCTTTTTTCTACGTGATTGGGAAAATGTAGAAAAAACACTGCATCACGAATTAATTTGTGGAGTTAGATAAATCTCACCAGTGGAACTCCCTTATTTATCTCAGTACATCTGGTAAAAAAAAAAGAAAGAAAAGTGGCATGAAGTTGCAAACGAGTCTGCATTATTGTATAATGTGCCAAGTGGAATTTGCAGTTCACTGAATAAATCTTTTCAAACAGATGCATGACTTGTGCTTGTGTGCGAGAGAGACTTATGTCTTGAGCTTCAAGTGTTAATCTAATTCTGTGGCTTCTGAGTGAGGTGTTGGTCTGAGTGAGGATGTTAGCAGTCTGTCGCTTCACTAGGGGTGCCAGGCACTGCTTCCATCACTGCGGAGTGAGTGCAGATATTTTCTCTGAGCCTCTGGTTTTTGAGAGGAATAGTACTGCTGATGCTAGGTGAAATGGCAACACGATGCTGAAGGATTTCCCTTGGGTGACCTTGCTCTTTTCTGACACATTCCTCCACCGTCACTTCATGCAAAAATGACAAGGTAGCAGCGGAAAGGAGAGGATCTTCAGGAAGCGTGGGATATAAAGCAACTGCCTGATTTAAAAGGAATCTCTTCACTTGATTAGACTGCTATCATCCTAAATTGGCGGACGTCTGAGTATACAGCTCTTGATGTAACTGGCACAGACCATTTTCTCACCATCTCATTGGTTTCAGTGTAGTGAAATGAAGTGATCACTAAAAAAATTAAACTGTAATAGCAAAGTGAAAGAAAATGAAATAAATTTGACAGAAATGAGACCAAATTATCCTTGTCCTGATTTTCTTTTGTTAAAAAAAACCTGCTACGGTACATTCATCTTTTTGGCTGTCTGTAGAGAAATAACCTACAACTGAGTGGATGGCTGATGGGGTACAAAAGAGCCCATTGAACCCCCGTCACAGAAAAATGAGGCCTGCTACAATAGCAGTGTTATCTGTGGGAAAGGAGGAATGAGAAACTTCTCTGATGTGACAGCCTCACTAACAGTCTTTGACAGGACCCGGGACGCCATAAAGACCGCACTGTAGCACTGTACTTGTACTGCAATGAACAGATCAGAGCAATGTGTATGTGGGTCTCTGTGCATGCCTGCTTTTTCTGTTATTTATCCAGTGAAGTGTGACTGAGCATGCTTACTCTACTGTCTTACAGTCAGATACATTCACACCTGGTAGTCTCACTATAAAGCTGCAAACATGTACAGTTGGCTATTGATTGTTGCTGCAGGATGTGTTCATGTGTGTGCGTTATAGAGAGAGCTTCACTCTTGCAGGAAAGTCTTTCATCATCAAAGAGAGCATTCGTTTCATCATCACAAATGCATAGTTAGCCTATATTTAAGGCTTCAGTGTGCAGAGTAATATTTGACGTGACTGCCTTGTGCGTGGGGATATTTTGAAGGAAGAGGGAAAGATAACAAAAAGTAGTCAAGTCAAGTTGATTTTTAAAGTCCAATATTACATACAGAGTCTCAGTGGGTTTCATAGGCCTGCAACTTCAAAGATTCCTGACCCAGCTCCAGCTCTGAAAAAAAGACAAGTGAAACGGTTTAAAAAAAAAAAATTCAACCACTTCAGGAAGAAAAATTAAGTAGATGACACCCAGGGAAGGAATTCAAAGAAAAATCCAGATATAGCAGACATTAAATTAACCTGTCATGGCAGGTGTAACTTCCTTACCCCTGCTTGGTCATAACTCAGGATTGTCTATGTTCTGAATTGTGTAGCTTTATCTGAGGCTGAAGTGCTGTCATGCTTACAAGTCAAAGAAGTCAAGATAGAAACAGAGGCAAAAAGGATACTTTGACCTAAGTATTTGAAAGATTTTCTCTTTGAGTGCTTGTCGCTTGCCATTCGCTATTTTTTTTGTGATATCACGTAGTGCTGGCCCGAATAGCAGTTTCTGGGCTCCGGATATTCGGCCCAATTAAACACAAATATCTGAAAATTCGGTCTGCTCCTTAACGTTCAATGGGGGGGTGGGGTTGGGGGTCGGGGGGTGCGAATATTCGGATCTCAAAATTAATATTCGGATACCACCATCACAACTGAATATTCGGATATTTGGATATTCGGGTCCAGTCCTAGACATCAGTGCATTGTAAACTTCATTTAAAAGCCAATTTACATATCAGATATAGAGGTGGAGGGCAACGTAAACCATAGATGAGGTCAAGTGAATCTTACATGTTCCAAGATTAAATGACAAAAACTGGACATTCAAGCTGGACAACAATCATTTCAGCATTGACATTGTAATGTACACTTGTGCAATGGTCGTATCGCAGGAAATGCAATGTGAAGTAAGGCAAATTAACTTAAACACATCATGTGCCAACTTTCTTTCTGACTGTTACAGAAATAAAATTCACTTGGTTTTTGTTTTCCATGATGAATCAACAAGAGAAGTCTGTCTAATATAGTATGCTTTATTCTGACTTCGGAATTCTTTTTTCATTTTTTTTTTAAATTTTATTTTCAGTACCTGAATTTGTTGACATTCAGGCTCCACATGTGTGCAGTCAAATTTTGTTTAAATTTAAATTTAAATCAATGCCATGAAGCAACCACAAATAATTACTCCGTCAAGAAAGGCAGCGGAGTTATGTGACAATCGGGGTATGCTTGTCTGTCTGTCTGTCTGTCTGTCTGTCTGTGCGCAACATTACTCAAAAACAGACTAACAGATTTGGATGAAATTATCATGGCAGGTCAGAAATGACACAAGGACCAAGTGATTAGATTTTGGCTGTGATGCAGCTTATAGTCTGGATCCATGGATTTGTTAAAGATTTCTGTATCATTGTGAGATAGCGGCACAGCGTCACTGTAACTATGACTACAAGTGAACACTACGTCAGCTGCCTGCTGACGATCACGATTGCAGTCCTACTACAAATCAACCATTGAAGACATATCAGGACTTATGTGTCGGAAATGATACGATGACTGAGCAGCCTTGGCGGAGGGGTGTGCTCTCTGAGTGCTTTTCTTGTTATGTCATCCAATTAAAATTCTTGTTTTTTTAAATATATTTTTATGTATCATAACAAAATGTCACATTGTCAACTTTTCTGCAATATTGTGGGTCCTTACTAGACACTGTGACGCAAGGATATTTTACTCATTTCAAGCTAACTTTGCTGAATTCTTGGATGCTACTACTATACTCTGGCTTTCAAAGAGCATATGGAGCCCATGTAGTTTGTTGAAACAGCCTTGTTTCGTATTATTCCCCAGTTTGCAAACTGAATTTGAACAAAAAGGATATTCTGGGGCAGTTTGGAGATGAAGTTTCCAGATTGGGCCTTGGTTCCCCTCAGTCTCTGTCTGTTTGTCTGCTAGACCAGCTGTGATGCAGCCCTCTTTGGAGAGGCAGACGGAGAAAATGCAACCTTTATTCTGAAAAGCCAGGCCCATCGGGATGACTTCTCCTAAAACAGCGTCAGATGGCAGCGAGGCCTGTGGACACGAGGGGAATGTTGATGTGAGTCAACAACGGCCTCCAAAACTATAAGTGAGAGCAAGTTTAGGAGACAAAATAGTAGGATCGGCGTGTTCTGACAGTAATGGTCTGTGTTGATTTCGTCACGAGCTGAGGAGGAAAAGAGGATTTTAGAGTTGAGAAAGCTTACAGAAATATCCCCAGAGCTCATTATTATTCTATCACCCCTCTATAGTCAAGTATATCTCCCCCCTTCTATTAGTACATACAGTATGTCTACAATAACGGGATCTCATCTTTAGTGCTGGTGATTGGTATTCATAGCAATGCAGAGAAGAATCATGCTGAGCAGAGTCTGATCTGTGTGAGCAACAGAGAGGGGAAGAGAGATGGAGAGAATATGGAAGGAAACAAAATGAAAGAAACAGAGAAATAGGGGGAAAAAATGATTACTTCTCTGTAGTCAGACTGTTTTAAAGCCTGCTCTCCTTCTTCTGTCAAGAAATGAGGAAGCGGAGGGCAGGCAGACACCGAAGATCTCTTCCTGTTTTCCCAACTCCTCATCATGTTCTTTCAGTGAAAAACTTTTTTTCCCCTGCTTGTGCATGACGACTCTCAAGTCTTCCTCTGCCTCAAACTTTGCATGAACTTCCTTTGTTTTTACAAAGGCTTCTGGGAGTTGAGAGCAAAGGCGAAATCTTTTCAGATTGCCTTGTGAAAATCTCTGGCGCCTCACTTTTGAGGTTGTGGCATTGCACATCTTTAGTGGAAAAGTTTTTGTGCTCGCATGATGTTATTGAAATTAGACAGACAGTCGAGCGTGAACACAGCATCCATCATGTGTCACTTAACAGTTTGGATTTCAGATCTGTTGCCTCAGATAAATGGAGGCTGTGATGATGACAGTAAATTCAGCTCAGTCCCCTTTGTTCTTGTTATTTTCTACAAGCAAGAATTACTTGGAATACAAAGCAATCAGAAACGTATTCTAGTACAGCTCTGCACTGAATTTCCACAGCATGTGTTGGTGTTATACAGCCGAGTTCCTCTCTGTAACCTGTTCTGTGCCCTAAATCACTATCTATCCTTAATGATTGAAGTGGATTTCACAGAAGAGATCAGATTTTAAAAATCTGTTTAACCTTCATTTCTTCCCCTCAGTGACCAAGCTGGAATTAAAAGATGAATCAGCAAGGATTTAAGCTCTCAGCTAGAGAGAACATGTATGTCATGTATGTACTGTACAAAAAGAAATATTTTCTGTTCAGGACCTTATATTATACCTCGCACAAACCATTTATTTTATCTTTTTTCTTTTCTTTTTTTTGCTTTGTCCTCTGCAAATTTTGAGTTTATCCACAGGACTTTGACAGTGTTTTCAAACTTTAAACCCATTCAGGCAGGGAGGTGTCACTCAATCTGAAGAAATGACTGTGGGCTACAACAAACTGACTGCTAACCTCCTCACTGCTATTTCATACAACAAAATCTGAAATGACCAACCATTAAACTGCTAATGTCCCACTTTGTACACAATATGTGGCCTTCATTCTGAGTAGTCATTAAAGTTGTAAGATTGCCTGTACATTGAGCAGACATGGAATAAATTAATTTGCATTGCTCTAAATATATTTATCTTAAAATGACGTACACTGTAACGAATTTCACTGTAAAATAACAGTAAAATACTGGCAGCAGGGACGCCAGTATTTTACTGTTATTTTACAATGCATCTACTGTAATTTATTTTAACAGTATAGTACTGTATTTTGAATTACAGTATATTACCGTAGGATAACAGTGGGTGGTGTGGTAATTTTACAGCGCATGTACTGTTATTTATTTTAACTGTATACTACCGTATTTTGGATTACAGTACATGACGGTAGGATAACTGTGTTATGGTAATTTTACAGTATACACCAGTTTATTCACAAAGGATATTAAATTTGCTATTTTGCATTTAATTTCTATAAAGCCCCACAAATTAAAAAAGTAGCTTATAACATCATACAGGGCTTTTGAAATTCTGGACTGAACGGCAAGTCAACAAGTCGATCAGGACCGATCTGGACCCATGTCCCTCCGTACCTCATGTTTATCATGACAGCAGGTAACATCCACAAGTTCAACTATTAACATGCAAGACATGACTTTTCTTGTATTTTACTTAAATTGTGTACCTTCTTGTGCTTGTGCTTCTACCTTAAGCCTATCACAAACGCATCCAGCAACATGCATCTACCAGTATTCGCCTGTCTGTGCGCACCGAAGAAAAGTAGCATGTTAAGCTAGCGGAGGAGACGGAGGAGAGTAACACAGAGTGAGCAATGCAACGACCACTCACTCTGATGCTGTTTTCAAGAATCAAGAACTGACAGAGTACAGAGCGCTCACACTAACGCCGTTTCCCTGAATAATCACAAGTGAACTGATTTAATGTTGATTAAATGTTATTTCCAATCATTCCTGAACTCTGAACTTGAATAAAAATCAGATCAGACCTTTAAGTAGCAAGTTTGAGAACCCCAGGTATAAAACACAAGAGAATATATATTCCATAACATAGCTGTACTTTAATACAAACTCTCAGCAGACTTTGTAATACTAATAACATTTAGAACATTTGTATTACAGAAAGAAAAGGTATTCCATTACCTATTTGGAAGAAACTGTACATAATAATAAAATCCTTAATGGCATGCTTTACTAATAAGCATAACTTCAGACACTGCATTAAAATAGCATCAAGAACAGTGAAATAGAACAGTCTAGCTTGTAAACAAGTCTTTTGCACATCTAGATGTGAACAATAACAGTGAAAGTGGAGAAAGAGAAGAGAAGGAGAAAGACAGAGTGAACAGTGAGAGTACTTGACTGCAGCATTTGGCTGGTATCCTCAATCACTGATGACTAGTGCCTGTAAAACAAACAGACAAGCAAAAATTTAGCAACACAATGTCACTGGTAAAATATAAAAATGTGAAACAGACTAATGGAGGGAGGGAAAGAAACATAAGTATGAAGGGAGAGAAAAGGGCCAGAGCAATAAACTGTTCAAGGGAGAGAGAAAATAAAAAGTGTGAAGAAGAGAGAACAGCAAGAGACAGAAAGGAGAGAGGGTGGTTAGTTGGTTGTTATAGTTTAGGGGAGGAGGTTACCTCTTACATGGGCTAAGTCAGTAGGTTGGTAGCATGTTGTTAGAAAGTTAAGTAGGGCTAGTGAGAGGAATGGACTCGAGCGTTGTGTGTTGTGTGCTTGCTTCCACTTGAAAAAGTACAGCGTTGAAATATTTTAAGCTTATCTTCAGCTTGATGTTGTTGAAGCAGTCGTTGAACAGGCTGAAGCCATACTACTTTATCAGAGTGAAACTAGACCATTCCTATGACCAATGTTAAAAACCAGATGAAATTGTTTGCACCCATTCCTACTATTATTCTCAACCAAGAACAGCCAGCCTGTTGAGATCATGGTGCTCTAGGATGTAGCTTTGGCAAATTTATCATAAATACTGTATAATCAAAGAAGAGTGCTTAGTGTGCTGTTTTACTGGAGCTGAAGCAAGCATATAATGAAGAAGTGACAAGACAGCTATGACCTACCTAAATGTGGTCCCACTCATACTGTCTATTTTTTAGCTGGCTTCAACTGAGTCAAAGGATACCCTGGTGTTACCTTATTTAAAGAACTATTTCATGAAAGGCTGAAAATCTGATGTACTGTTAATAGGCTGGCCTATATTTGTAAGAACTTAAAAATGAAATTAAATGAGTAAGTGATAAGATGCTAACACACCTGACAAAGGTCAGAAACAACACCAGATTGCTAACGTTAGCTAACTGAGTTCAAGCTTGCTAAGTTACAGAGCTTGCTTTGCCAATTTTAGCAGCCTGACCAGGTGAAACAGACCTAATGAAATAGGCTATTATTTATATTGTCAACTGTTTAATAATCATGTAGACAAAACAATACTGGACACTGACAGTTTTTGGAGATAAAAATAACTTTACCTCTTTGGTTGAAGTCCACATGGACTGCTTAGAATGATGAAGAAGCTGTGCTGTCCAAAGTCAGGTTCAGGAATATCGTCACATCTTGTCACTCAAAAATGACTTGAGTAATGTGAAAAGTTTGATTAATAATGAAGTGGTGTCATCAAAACAGAAACATAAGCCCACTATTATCAGTAAGATGCTGATGGATAGTGACAAGACCTGAGAAGGAATGTGGTGCCGCTCTCCACCGCTTGACAGAAAATACTGTTTTATACTGTTAAATTACAGTTATCTACTGTTATTGTTAACTGACTGATTTAACTGTTAATTTACATGCTGTGGATGACTATTTAACAGTATTTTACATTTATTATAAAAAACAGTAAGATACTGTTATAAATTCACCGTAAATTTACAGAAATTTGTTACAGTGTATAATTCCATCCAAACCCTGGGAAAACAATCTATTATCATATTAAGTACTCAATATCAGGGGAAACGCCAGAAAATTAAACACCTATGCTACAAAAGGGTCAGCTTTTGTCAAGTGGAAAAACAGTTTGATCTAGTTCTGCGGTACTGATCACTTTGTGAGGGTACATGCCACTTGGATAGATTTTCTCTTTGACTTAAACCCTTCTGAAAGAGCACCACCATGTGTTTTTATTGACCCATCCTGCCTCCGCCTTTGTTTTTGCAGGTAAAGTATTGAACACGGACCTGCGCCACTACCTCAGTCTGCAGTTTCAGAAGGGCTCGCTGGACCACAAGCTTCAACAGATCATACGGGACAACCTCTACCTGCGCACCATCCCCTGTAAGTACACCACACCACTCAATATGGAGCTCTCCAAAGCACCAACACGCGGCAAGAAAAGCAGAAATGTACAGTATAACCTACTTCAAGTGCATATGTGCTTTTATCTGAACAATCTTATGGCAACAATGAGGATGCTCTTTATGCAGCTGGAAATCCGTCACACGAGAAGCAACGTTAATGCGTTTCCCTTTCTATTACACATGCCTGTATACAGGCAACGCACTCACAAACACACATACTTACTCAACTCATGCGTTGTCATTCAGTCACCGCTCTTTGTCACACACTCTGCAAAGCACACACACTTCAATGTCACCATAGCAACCCAGCCAAGGACATCTCTCTAACCTCCATGTAACTTATTTACTTTTGTACCATATCATCACAGTGATCAAAGTCATATTCTTTCCAG
Source organism: Acanthochromis polyacanthus (assembly GCF_021347895.1). Classification (NCBI taxonomy): domain Eukaryota; kingdom Metazoa; phylum Chordata; class Actinopteri; family Pomacentridae; genus Acanthochromis; species Acanthochromis polyacanthus. The sequence continues at coordinate 35,488,130 of NC_067117.1, read as the reverse complement.
AAATAACCCTGCATTTTTTTCTCTCTCTGCTTTCCCTCGCTGACATTCTACTCAGCGGGGCCGTCACCATCTATTATTCTTTGCTGAAATCAGTAATGGAGTGGTAAATAAAAAGGTTGGTACTGTAGAACCACCACAATGAACAGCAGCTGTGTGGGTTTTCATACTTACAAAGCCAGTGCCCATGGATTGCAGTATATTGTATCACTAATATTCTCAGCTCTTGATCTAATAGTAGAAAATATGCATAAGATAGCACAGAAAGCACCATTATTATCATATAATGGAATGTTTTATGATGGTACCAATATATAGGTACACACAGGTACCATTTGCTTTTGCTATGCAGACAGAAACATTGCGTTGGTATAAAGCTGAGGATAAACATACATTTTCAGCCTGACGCCCCTACGTTTTCCATCCTTTCTTTAGATTATTCAAAAGGTTTAAAAGCTTGAATGCTGTCATTTTTTTCAATGAAAGCTTGAAAATTGCCAAAATTAGAGACACGGCTGTTAGTGCAGCAAAGGTGCAAATTAATATCCTGATTAAGGTTTGTGTGGGTTGCAGAAATTCAGACTATTTGCAATGGTGCAGAAGCCTCTAAATTTAGAAATTCAGTGTCATTCGATTTATTATCTTAAAAGGCCTTTTTTTTAAAGTAAATTGCATTTGTCTGCTGCTACTGTAATTTACACTCTGAATTTCCATTTAGACACGAAGGAAGATGGTTATCTATTGGAAATAAAAGGTACTTTCTGCCGTATTTTATTCATTATGAAAGGCTGGAACATCCAACTGAATTTTAAATATCTCTCTGATACAGAAATCTTCCACACTGTTTAAAGAGTCATTGCACAGTATTTTTAAAGAACAAGGTGATGTGGTGAAATGAAACTGCATCGTGAGGAGACGTAACTCTGATACAGTATTTGTGATTCTGAACTGTGATGAAGTTTACTTTACACTGATATATTGGCCTAAATGTTTACAGCGTCCTGCTGAAGAGTGACTGTGCTCAGAGGAACACCATAATTGAATGTAGTCAAGGTTTTAGTCACATGCAGAGCAACTGCTCCTGAGGCGATGACAGACTCTTAGGCACAGTCCTGTCACAAACGAGCAGCATCTCTGCTCTCTTGCCCCCCAGGCTTGGAAGTGGCTCTGCCTTTTCAGAAGTGACTTGCATGCACAAGTGTGAAATTTTTCAGGAAGCAAGCTGCTTACCTTTCATGTATTTTTAATTTATTGTCTTCTTTTTTTAACATACAACTCCTGTTATTTCTTTCCCTCCTTCTCTTTTCTTTATATTTTGTCACTGTTTGTCACCTTAAAATACTTGTCAGTCATGTTTAAACTTTTCAAGCAGTGGGCAGTCGAGTTCAACTTGAATTGTTATTGAAGCTTTATTTTTTAAAGCTCAGTTGCACTGAGAGTATCACAGGTCGGTTATAGTGGATGGACAGACGTTGATTATAGTTTTACCGAACTCATTCCATCTGTGATTTCTCTTCCAGCGCTGCAACCTGTCATTCTCACCTGCTGTTTCACACACACACACACACACACACACACACACACACACACACACACACACACACACACACACTAGTGGTGCAACGGATCACTAAACTCACGGATCGGATCGGTCCCGGATCAAGAGTCACAGATCGGATCATTTTTCGGATCAGCAAAAAGCAAAAACAAAAACAAATAAACAGACATTTTGTCTGTTTATTATTAGATGTCACTTCGAATGTGTGGATGTGTTTCCACTGTCATATGGCTTTCTTATGCCACAGTGCCTACACACCGTCGCGGTTTTGTCCACTGACCTCTTTCTTTCGTCGTCATATTTGACAGGGAAACCAAAATTCTCCCATAGAGGGGATTTAAGTGTCGTGGGGCGTTCAAGCTCCTCCTTTCCTCCGCTCGCCATGTCTGCTCTCTTCCTTTCTCCGCTCGCCACAAGCTGCGTGCGGACGGAGCAAAACTTTTTTTTTTCTTCAGAAATCGATTCGCGGGTCATGTGTGTGCCGAACCGATGACGTCGATCTGAACGGATCACGTATCAATGATGATCCGTTGCACCACTAACACCCACACACACGCGCGCGCGCACACACGCACACACGCACGCGCACACACACACACACACACACACACACACACACACACACTGTGTATTCCTATCCTTGTGGGTACCTGCAGTTGACTCCCATTCATACCTAACCCTTACCCTAACCCTAACCTTAACCCAGATCAAAACAATGCCTAACCCTAAAGAAACGTTTTTGCACTTTTACTTTTTTCAGTAATAACAGCATGGCCAAGAAAACACTGTTTAAACTTGTGGGGACCGAAATGAGGTCCCCACAAATTACATTTCTTTTGGTTTTCCCCTATAATTACCCGCCCACATGCACGCACGCACGCACACACACACACACACACACCACATTTTCTGTCACACTGACCAATGCACATGCACATAACCACCACTTCCTATTTTTGATAGATAGATAGATAGATAGATAGATAGATAGATAGATAGATAGATAGATAGATAGATAGATACCATAATTTCCGGACTATTGTACATATATAAGCTGCACCTGACTATAAGCCGCAGGTGTCCACGTTGTAACGTGAGATATTTACACAGAAAGATTTTATTTAACTTGTAATTAAATACATACTTTCTTTCCGAACAGCACCTGTAACACGGCAGTAAAACACACTTAGTCAGTTCACTCTGCCAACTCCAACGCGCTAAGCTAGCGCGCTTAGCTTAGCGCGCTCATCATGGAAAACACTAAGAAATGCGTATGATGCAGCTGTTGCAGGCCAAGCCTGCTCTCCTTTAGGTTTTTAGTGTGTGTGTGTGTGTGTGTGTGTGTGTGTGTGTGTGTGTGTGTGTGTGTGTGTGTGTGTGTGTGTGTGTGAGAGAGAGAGAGAGTGTGTGTGAGAGAGAGCGTGTGTGTGAGAGAGTGTGATGTGAGGAGGAGCGCTGCAGCTGCATGTGTGTGTTGCAGAGACGAGTGTGGAAACAGAGGCAGAGCGAAATGCATCACGATGATATACAATACAATAAAAAAACTTAAAGATAAGTTTTAGCGCCAGGTAGCCCAGTCCCGTCTGGGCTATCTGTTTGATCCTGCCAGTAGCATATGCTTGTCTCAAAGATTAAGCCATGCAAGTCTAAGTACACACGGCCGGTACAGTGAAACTGCGAATGGCTCATTAAAACCTATCTTTAAGTTTCTTATTATATTGTATATCATCGTGGTGCATTTTGCTCTGCCTCTGTTTCCACACTCGTCTCTGCAACACACACACGCAGCTGCAGCGCTCCTCCTCACGTCACACTCTCTTACACACCGTAACCTGCCGAGGTTAAAGGAGAGCAGGCTCGGCCTGCAACAGCTGCATCATACGCATTTCTTCGTGTTTTCCATGATGAGGGTGTGTGCATGGAGCGCAGAATGATTGATCTGAAGAATTTAGTGTGTGTTTGATTTAATTTAAACAGTGTCAGTGGTCCACTGTGACCTGTTTGGTAATTTTATTGGTCTGATGTGACGAGGCTAAACATAGCCCTATAAGGTGCAGTCAATTCCAGCCATTTTCAGTACAAAAAATCGCTAATATTTTAGTTGTAAATAAAAATATGACGAGAAATACAGGGAATATTGGACGCGCATTGCGAGGTGCATTTCCTCGAAAATGACCTATTCGTGGATTATATACCGACTTCAATACATGTTTTGGACAAAATATTTTACTGGCTTGTTTTGTCTGAATGTCCAAGGTTGGATTATGGCTGTTTTTTGTGGAATATTTTCATCTGTGTGTAATAATGAACCCGGAAATGTGAGTCGCGCTGTGTACGTTGAAGCCGTGTACAGAGAACGGATGGATGGATATTCGTTGTTTGTTGGACAAATGTGTTTATATTACCCGCTGTGGTAATCACATCTGAAAGTGGTTTATACCGGCGGATTCATGAGAATCTAAGCTTTCCATCAGTGTATAGTGTTTGTATAATCGCGTTTGCAGCTTCAGACATTATGCAGATCTCAAAGTGTTTTGCGGGCGGAACACTGAAGCTTAACGGGTTAATGATGCCATGAAGCTCGCATGTAAAAATCTAAACATTAACCGCATTGTTGTATAAGCCGCAGGGTCCAACGCGTGAAAAAAAAGTAGCGGCTTATAGTCCGGAAATTACTGTAGATATTACACAGGAAAGCAAGCAAATTGTGCTGGTAAAGGAACTAAGAAAAAAATGTATGAATTCAGACTTTAAGCCACATCAATGCCAAAATCTAATAAACTGGTCCTTGTGTCATTTCTGACCTTCACTTCTCTTAAAATTTCATCCAAATCCATTAATCCATTTTTGAGCAATGTTGCTAACAGACAGACAGACAGACAGACAAACCAATGCAGAGGCTCCGCCTCCTTGGCAGAGTAAAATGAATAAATATAAAAATCAAAATGCACTTATTATGTACTCTCTAATTAACCCCTTGATGCCTGAATTTATTTACAATTAAATAATTGTTTTGTGTTTATCTATTACACATAGAATGTAGATATATAGATATATAATAATATAACAGATATGTAATAATTAGGTCCCTCTACGACCAGTTCCACGAGAAACCAGTACTTGGAAAAGGTTTCCGAGGTGTGTACTGAAGATACACAAACCGTCATTGGGGGAATGGATACTCGATCTCACGTGCAGTCTGAATGAAAGTGGTATGTTGCAAATTCATGACAATAGTCATCATGGGGTTAAAACGTATGCCATCTAAAGGGATTTTACATTAAAAAAATCAGATTTTACACTATTAAATAGAGAAACCCAACACCCCCGAATCACAATCAGTCGGGGTAGGAGACCATCAGCCTCACCCTTTTGAGGTGAGAACCTTTAACCTTCATCATCAGCAGCCAGTTGGCTCACTGCAGGAGTCTGACTCTCTAATCCCTTGCTTGAATTACTGTCTTAATGAGCAAGAGCCCAGGACTTGTACACTGACGGCACCTCCATCATTCACTTGCTCGCTTTCAGTCTCCCATCATTCAACTTCTCGGTTTCACTTTTGCCCTTTCTCTGTTTCAATTTCCCTTGTCTGCATCTTTTACGATCTGGTTCTTCATTCTGCTTTTCTCCTTTTAAAAGGTGATCTTGTTTACATATTCAGGTATGCAGAGAAGTAAAGGCATTTCTTATATAACTTAAATTAACCCCTAATAAGCATCTAACAAACTGAAATCTGCAGTTGTTGGGCTAAAAGATTAAAATGCTAATAATATGTACAATAACAACATTTCACCTGATCTGAAACATTTGTTGGTCCCAGATTAAGTCCCAAAAGCAATTACACTAGCAGGACTCACACTCTATAAGTCTCTAAAATATTAATAATATTTACAGCAAACTAAGTTCATTAGGATGATATACTCAATACTTACCTCTCGAGACAAATTGTCAAACTGACATTAACCACGGTGGACCACTCTACAGCTGCAAGACAAAGGCCCTAGTTGAGTAATGAGATTGTCGGTTGCTTCTTTTCAACTCCCAAAACTCACTCCATTTCCTGCTCATGCTGCAGTTATTTGGCTCTTGTAGCTTCGCCCTCTAACTGTGCAGCCCCGGCTCAGCTCCTCATCTTTTTTGGCACTGAAATTTGAGAAGTCATTTTCTCATTGCGGAAAATCAATACTTCTACAAACCTACCGCCTTATAGAAGGCAGGTTGAGGGAGTAGCGGTACGCCGCAAAATTACGAATTACAACACCAACAATTCACAGGATGTGTTGAACATCACAAGTTGATGATAGACAAGCGCATCTGAGGGTGAATTTATGCCCAAAATCTGTGTGACAATAATGCATGCGTCAAGAGCATTATCAGAGTTGGTTTGTGTCACTGTGCCAGTGGTCCACTTTAGTTAACTACCACCACACTGCTGAATTCTCACACTGCCGCGACTCATCTGTGCTGTTCTGTTAGTTTGCTCTAACAACAATGTAGGGTCAGTTCTGATGAATTTAATGCATTTTGGAGCCATAAACAAAGTACTTTGGATTTTAAGGCCAGTTAACACAAAACAAGATGGATGATATTAAACAGAAAGAATGACAAAAGACAGGCAATCAGACTGGTCTGTAATGGAGAAAGACAAAAAGGAAGGGAGGAGCAGAGAGACAGAGAGTGCAAGGTCTTTACTGTCTGTGTGTGGCAAATCCCTGAGTCTTCCTCGCTCGGTCTCGGGACCGGCTCCATCTCATTTGGACAAAAACGCTGGAGGAGGCTCTTAAGTGCGCCGACGAGGACAAAAAGAGGAGGATTTTTCTAAGAGGACAGAGAGCTCAGGGTCACACGCAGTCCCTCAACTCCCCACTGAGATCAGAGATGGACAGGGAGAGTTTCATGTCACTCAGATCCACACTGGCACACTGCTCTGTCGAAGGTGTATACGCAGAGAAACGTAGGCAGAGATCATAACGTGAGCAGATACGGCTGTACTCTGTGACCTCTACGCCTGCTTAGAGAGTTTCAGCAGCTGATTCCCTACTGCTCCTTATCATATCCACCTCCAAAGTTGATTATTTTTATATTATAGAATAAAATTATGTTGTTCGATGTACAAGTTGCTTTCATTTCTACATGACACTGGTGCAGCAAGCTATGGAACAGAGCTTGCCTCATTGTCTTTTCTTAGAAGCGAATTCTCCACAAGGGACCAAAAGAGTTTGGATTTGTGATGATCCTCTTTCCTTTCTCTCTCTCCCTTCCTAGCCATTTCAACTTCAAAGCCTCAAGCCACCCTTTTCTGAAGTACCATCATAAAACTATGCACGAAATCACCATGTTAAATTTATGGCCTGCCACTTCTGACTGACTACCTCTGATGTTCCCATCGTGACATCCCTCCAGACAGTTGAAAAAAAAATAGGTCTCAGCAGTGAGACCTTGCAGGACTAAAGAGACAATTTGTTTCAGCTAAGGAGAGACAGACAGACAGACCTAAACAACAGGATTTAACCACTGTGCGCCGCTATAAAGGGAAAGAAATATTCTGACAGCTTCGGGAAAATGTGTAATCACTTTCTGGGTTGAAAATTTGATGACAGGCTTGATAACATCCTTATATCTGTAAGGTAAATGTGAAGCTACAGACAGCAGCTGGTCAGCTTAGCGTAAAAGATAGGAAACATGCTCTGAATAAAGATCTGACTAACAGCCCAACTAAAGCTCAATAAATATGTCTTGGTGGTTCAGTTTGCACTGTACAGGGTGTCCCTAAAGTCTGGACACAGAAAATCTCATTATAATTTTTTGACAGATTAAATATGGATTTGTGGAAAGAAGAAAGTTGAACTGGTGCTTCTCAGTGGACATGAAGGATCGACATATCGAAAGATAGGGTTAGGGTTAGGGCAGTGATTTTTGGGGGCTACCTCTCTTTGTAAAAGCCAAGTAGAATTGTCTTTGGATGATGTTCATTAAATTCTTCTGCTATCTTTTGATATACAGCAAATCCTTACACAGCAAAACTGCATTCATGTTTGTTGCAACACTATTTGGTCAGGTTTAGGCACCGAAACTACTTAACTAGGTTTAGGACAAATACAGGGTTAGGGTTCAAATATGACCTTCTCTTAGTATGCCTCTTCTTTATTTTTCGGGTTAATGAGGTGACAAGTCCCATTCCACTGTGATGAATGATTGGTTGGCTGAAAAAGAGCAAAAATTAAATTAAGCAATAAAATAAATGGCAAGGACATGCTAAATAGAAATGTACTTGCGATACGTCCCAAACAAAATTTCACTCAAACTGTAGCTAAGAATGTAATTTTTAGGAGAAAGGCATAATAATGTGCTTGACTCTTTCTGACATAGTGCATGACTACTTATTATTATTATCCCCCGCCTCCACGAAGTGGAAAAGGGGGATATAGGTTTGGCCTCCGTCCGTCCGTCCATCCGTGCATGCGTCCGTGCGACATGAAGGGGACAGCTTTTCTCAGAAACTATTACAGCTAGGATTACAAAATTTAGTGTGTAGCTTCACACCATGGACACCTTGATCAAGTCCGAAAATGAGACCTGTGCGATAATATTTAACAGAGTTATGGCCCTTGATCACTATTTTGGATATAGACTCATAGACATCACATGTGGCGGGGGATATTGATGACCATGTCGTCTTTTTTGTCATTATCATTGGGTTACTCAGTCAATCAGCACTTTACACTTTCAGTTTTTGTGCAAACAAAACAACATTAACAAACATCTTAATATTTGGATTATTAAACTTTGGAGGTGCTGGTAGGCAGAGTCAACACCTTTGTACAGAACCAGAAGACCTTTTGTCCTCTTCATGTTAGGTTAAGTTATTGTGCTGCTAGTTGACGCCATAGATTCACTGTTCAGACATGAAACGTGTGTCTGTCCTTTATCTTACTCTGTGAAAAATGTAGCATTTGAGCATTTTTTTAACTGTATTTTTATAAACGATTTACTGTTATTTTACATATTTCCCTGTTTAGTTAAATTGCAAATAAGAAGTAGTAAAATCTTAAAAATAAATAAATAAATCTACATGTTGACTGCAGAAAGCACAATCTAAAACTGTATATAATGTCTGCATTAAAAATCTATATTTTTTTATGATAATGTGTTCTTTCACAATATTTGAGCATGAAATGGCATATTTTTTCTGCATTTAAATCAACAGCAAACATATTGATATTTTATAGATATTTGTCATTATTTGAAAGAAATGTATGTATATAAAGGATTTTAAAAGTGGTAAATATTTTTAACGTGTTACGTCAGATTCTCACAGTTTGGTTGAATTAGGGATACTAGTAGTAAAATCACAGAAAAAAAGGTACTTATTTTCATGAAAAAAAAAAACACAGGCCAAAATTGTAGATGATCAAAAATCTGTCTTTTTTACATATAGTAATTTGTTCTTTTACACTGTATGACAGAATTACACAATTTTACCTCATTTAAATCATCTGAAAATAGAATTATTTTAGAGCTATTTGTCAATATAGTCATCATTTTTACAGGTTTTGAATGGTACAGTATTTCATTATTTTTAGAGCATTTTTCTGGCAGTCTTGCTACCTGATTTTTGCAGGGTTTTTTATCTTTTTTAAGTAGACTGTACCATGCTCTCCTTTGCCAGCAAGGCACCATTCAAATACATTTCCTGCTGTTTATAACTTGCACTGACAGATCTTCAATAAAGCTTCCCTGCTTCTACACTTAACTGCAGTGTACCTGCTGCACCTTTTCAACATACACTGCCCACTTTTTCTTTTTTAGAAAAACTGGCCTCCAACTGTTCATTTGAAGGCATATCCAAAGCGTGCCTGTAGTGAAAAGGAAAGTATGACAAGATGTTGCAAAATTCTGGATTAAAAGATTTGCTTCTTTCACTCTGTTGTACCCTCAAACCTCAGTGAGTCCTCATTATGGTGCGGGGAAGTGATCTACAATCGGAGGCTTATGGTATATATATCGCGTGACACCCAAGATGATGGCTTGGGGAGATTCTTGGCAGGTACATAACTGTGGCTCAAGTAATTGGGCTACAGGGGACATTTTGAGGGACCAAAGCCAGTGCCAGCAAGAAGACAACTTGTTAATGAGAAGCAGCAAAGGTTGGCATTCTCACATGTAATACAATGTCAACTGCTTTTGGGAACACAAACTGTGGTATCAAGGCGAGCTGTGGAAGGAAGCTTCTCTGACTATTTTTTTTTCCCCTTTTGCTGCTCTGATCGGTCGCACAGGGGCTGTCACAGTCCAATTAAGAAGAAAATACACCAGTGGAAAAACAAAAGGGGAATGGCAACATAAAGTTACTTAATAGGCTATTGGGCCACCACAATCTACAGTCGTTTCACTGCTAATTGGCACAGATTCTACAAGTGTCAAGAAATCTACTCAGGAGACGTACAACATTGAATCACTGACATTCCATCATGGCTGTATTGAATGTTTAAAGGCTATTTAAGTTTATTTCAGTATAACATTTATATATACTGTTAACGAACACATCAGCAGTGCCCTTGTGTATAATTAATACCAGTGTCTTTTCTTGCTGCCACTGCGTGTTTCTGATGAATTCAGGTGCATGGACGTCAAATAGCTTGGATGTGTGAAAGAATATTCAGGCACTAAACTCTGATCCTGATACACAGTCTGTTTGTGAGTCATCTCACAGCAAGACATTCCTGGCTTCAGTTGATAATCTTTCTCTGTGTGGAGTTTGTATCATCTCTCTGCATCTTCTCCCTACGCTGCTGCAGGGCTCCTCATTGTGCTCTGGTTTCCTCCGACATTGAAGTCGGGTTTATTTGAAATTTGAAATTGCCTGTTTTTCTGAATATAAATGACTACTTATGTTAGCCCCAGCGATTGACTTGTGGCCTCCCCGCGTTGTTGCTTTGCCTTCATTTTAGCCTCACCTCAGTGTCCTTGTCACGACCCTGGAGAGGATTCAACAGGCCAAGCGGATGAATGCATTTGCCTCATAAGCATTGCTCACATTAATTTAGGTGACAGAGATTGCCATGAAATGCAACATTGATGATGGGTTCATGTCATGTGCTTCGCTTTGCCTCGCATGCAGTAAATTACCGCCGTCCTGCCTCCCTTTCAGATGTGGTTATTTCTGTGTAGTTTACAAGTTCGGTGACACGCCACCTAATTAGCCTTGAGTGCAGTTGTGGCATGTTGCTACTTATTTATTCATGGAATAAGGTTTACATAATCCTCATGCTAATGTAATCATTTGGTGTCCATTTGTGCCTTGTGGATATTCATCCTGGAAGAAAAAATAAAACTCCCATCAGTACTGAAATAGACCGTCGCTTCACCACAGGAGCAAAATCTGCACACAGACCCTTGTGTCATTTACATTCACGTTGCCCTCTGTGGGACTGGGGGAACCTAAACCACACCAGGAGGTTACACAACTCATTGCTTCCATTATAATTCACATTTCTAATTTACCGTGCTGTTTTCTGCATTTTTAACAGTAGCCAGAATATAAATGAAGACATTCCCAATAATAACTTATTAGCAGATGCTGCAGTTACTCATTGAGGATTAAATGAATTACGCCCCTCAGTGCTCAGCAGGCCTTTATCAATTATCCATCTTTCACAGGATGACACTAAGGTCTTTTTAGATTTCCATTCCAAAACCAAAAAAATTAAATAGTCACCCCTCTGAAAAATGCGCTGCAGTCTTATGGGTCATTCTAGAACTGGAGGACATTTTACATCCCACCCATCAAATATCAAACAGTCCATGTACAAAATACTAAAACATGTAATTGTTGTGTAAATTTATTTGTCCTGAGACCAAATCTAAAAAAACTCGGAGGAAAGAATGTCTGATTTTGTTAAAAAATACAAAATAAGTCTGGAGTTATCTTGTCCCACCCACTGATGACCAGTTGAATCTCAAATAAAACAGTTAAAATGAAATTTAAATCTCCTTTTTTTGGTATTTTATTATTGATGTTTCTTGTAATTTTGGGAATTTTTTTAATCAACATTGAGTAATAAAATTAATATGCATGGAACATGTGTCAACGTGAACACAACCCTGTTAGCATAACCTTTTTAGCTGGTAGAAAAAGAAGAAAACAGTGAGTCGCACAATACGCTGGAATTAACATCAAACAGTTTTCCAAAAGGATGGGTAGAGCAAAGCTACGTCCTCTCTTCTATTTTTCATATTTTCAGAACATTTTTAGCCTTGATTGAATGTCTCACTCTACCTCATGCAACCCTGTTATGCATATTATCAGGATAACACAAATTCTTTTTACCTTTTTCTCGACTTTCTTACATCAGTAAGTGTTTTTTCTTGATCACCAGTAACAGCTAGCTAAATATCTAGCTTCTACTCCTGAGAAAAACCTACCATTAGCATGGATTAGCAACGCCATTACTGTGATCAGTATGTATGTATACTCACAGTGATACTGTGAGTAGGGTTAGCAAACAACAAATAAAACATGGAATAAAATTGATACCACTGATGTGTAAGCTGAGCTAATCAAGTCTTTGATAGTGTAATACCTATTACTGATGAATATGTAGCAGAAAATTGTAAAAGAGAAAGTCTATTTTTTCAGATATTTTGAGGCCCAAATGTCCTCCGATTCTGGAATGACCCTAATACAAATCACAAAACCCTGATACAAACTGTGTTTCTTTTTATAAGGGATGTCAGTTAAAGATTTGTGGAAAAAAGTAATCCAAATGTTGCACAACCACATTTAGAATGATTGTGGATGCACAACTTGTTACTAAGTTACAAATGTGATAAACTCTTGCAACTGAATGGTGTTAAGTCTGTTTTGTGGTGCTGCATCAACCTTGAAAATATTTTTGCTGATGAATTCAGTTCAGGACCTGTGAGCTGAGAACACATTAACAATTTCCACCGATGAGCAGCATTTTCTACTGCTGTCTTATCTGTGCGTGTCTGCACTGTCAGCTTCTTATCTAATATACCTGGGAACCTGTATGTTTATATGTTTATCTTTTCTTTTTTTCAGGCACCACACGACTTCCTCGAGAGGGAGAGGTGCCAGGTGTGGACTACAACTTCATCAGCGTTGGAGACTTTAGGATCCTGGAAGAGAGTGGGCTTCTTCTGGAGAGCGGGACCTATGATGGTAGGAATCATAACAGAAACCTCTGTGTGTGTGTTTGGCTGCATTTACTGTATGTACATGATTCACACTGTCAACTCTCTTGAATAGCGTGAGTGCAAGCTCAATATTCAGTCATTATGTGTATGACTTACAGCCTGCCTTAGTGAAATGTGATGAGCGGGACAAAATGTATTGATCAGCAAAACATGATTAGGGACTTGTTGGAAGTGACAGTCAGAGAAGCAGCAGTATTTGCAGCCCTTGAGATGAACACGGCTCTTCAGTTTCTCCACTCTGTGGGAAAGAACAGTTCACTGAGGGATGAAGCATGTAGACCTCAAATTTAAATATAAATGGAAATACTGTCGAAATCAGCACAAGGGTGTAACTTCTTTGTCAGCAAGGATTAAAATGAACCTTATGTTTTCCAGACAGTTTTTGAACTAGAAATAACCAGCAGTTAGTGAGGTGTGGTAGGTAGGTTTCTCCTTTAGTTGCAGACATTTAAACTGCTGGTGAACTAAATGGTGAAGTACAGGCCTTCTTTAGTGCCTGTTCTGGGATTACAGTTTTAATGACCTCAGAAGAATGCTACATTAGACAAATTGTACTTAATTTTTACACTAAATAATTTCATACGTGACACAATATGAAACTAAATCTTTTACAATTTTGCAAAAGGCAGTGAGGTCCTGCAAAAAATTTGGTTTCTTGACCTTAGCGTTTTTTTTAAATCCAGGCTACAGCCCTGGTCAAATGTTTAAAATGATAGAAGAGATGTGCAGGTGGAGCAATGACTCCTCTAACTGGCTAAGGAAGACCTTTGAAACATGTTAATCAGTCATTTTTAAGTGCCAACTACACTATTCAATGAGGGCAAAATGTATTATAAGTGGGTGTATTGGAAGAGCTTTTAAATGTAGCAAAAGATTTTCAATTTCTGCAATGCAAATGTGCAATGTCAAAGTGCTTCCAACTGCATCAAGATACAAAATAAGGGATGGATAAGGCTCTACTTGTTTCCGTTATGGTTGCTCTCTTGAATTTCTTACACCTGCTACTAGGTAAGAGCAAAAAATGCAAAAAAATCTCATTTTTATCTCAATCTACATTTTTTATTTATTAAATCAACAGCAACAGTCCCCTTAGACAGAAGTACTTTTGGCTTTTTCCTTTGAGTGCTCACCCTATGTATGTCTTTACACACATTCATACATGATCATGTTTGCTCTGTATGTACATAAATGTGTTTCAGGCTATGCACACATTTTGTATTTGTCAATGGACAGGATTTGCTTCCCTGTTTTTTTGTATCCGTGTCAACACTTTTGTGTCCAGTCTTGACATTATGCAGTAAATATTCACACAATAATGTGTGCCCATGTAAGCAGCTGTAGCACCTGCTGTGACCTTATGTAAACCAGTCAACCTGCTGATCCCACCGGCTGGCTGCACAGTCACACATCAGGAGGACCCACTTGTGTTCTTACTCACAGGTCATGCTTTATTCATGGGATAAATCGGCCTCCTCCTTTTCCTCCCTCTCTCCACTAACAGACACAGTCCGTAAGCTTTGGCTCATCACAAGCATCCAAAACTTGAAAGGCAACTTGATCGCGCCTTGATGAAGTAAACATGTCAGCAGCAGATATTTTACAAGTAGACAAGCTCAGTCATGTTTTTCCAGTAAGGAGTTTACACAACAAGGGATATTTCATCTTGGCAAACAGCTGAATGGCCAAGTATTTACCATTTCTAGCCTCTTATACTACAATAGAGCATAAGCAGTTGCCCTGCATTCAGAGGTCTTGAAAAGTCAGACGGCCGCAATGTATTTGTGTCATGAAGGGATTGGATTGGAGGATTTCTCTCACATTGCACAATGATTATAGCAATAACATGATAATCTCCCTGCTCTCTTTAAGCTCATTCTTTCTTATTGCAAATCCAAGCTGCTGTGAAATGGGAGAGGATTTTTCTAAATGTTTGAGGGGCAACCTCTGGTCGCATAAAATGAATCCTCACTGCAACGCTCTCTCATTCCTATTCAGCTGTGTCTCGTGCTCCCTATAAGATGTAGAATTAAAAGATAAAGTCTAATCCCCATCCAGGGAGAAAGAGCCTGAAGGATGAGATCAGCTTCGTCTGGATGTGTACAGGTGCATTTCTGCTTCCGTGTGTTTGTAGAACTTTGTGTGCATTTATGGATGAGGGGCATATTCTAACATTAAGTATGATCTGGGCCTGTTGAGGCAGGTTTTTGCAGCAGTCTGTGACTGCAGTGATACAATGTCTCTCGCCCTCTTCCACACTTATCATAGGACAGTGACAGCAATGACATTACACACACACCCACACACACCCAGAGACACATGTACTGTTGAATACAGTTGTACAATTGCACTCACTGAACAAATTCTGTCCTTCCTAGTAAAGGATAGATCATCTAAGAACTCGAAGATCAGGTTTCACAATCTGCCCAGTCGCCCACGAGCTGTCCTTCATCTCTGAGCTGAATCCAGCTGGGATTTGCACCTTTATAGAGAGGTTGACTGTGGGTAGGAAGGGAGAAACGGAGAGCAGACTGAGGAAGAGCACATAATACAAAGTTAGAGTTGATATAGAGACATGATGAGCTCCTCAGCTCCCAATGGAAACCCCCTTTTTCAGTGGAAGCAGGACTGCTATGGCTGTGTACAGATGTGTGGATTATCTGCTCAAAAGTTGGAAGGTTTCAGTATACTATCCCTGAGAGGAAACACTCTGAACATGCTGATAGTGGCTGCCTTCCCCTCCTCCTACTCTTCTTTGCCTCTTAAACCCAGTCAGCACAAGCGCTGCATGGCTACTGTGGCAGGCAGTGCTGATCTCTCAGCAGCACAGTGAACTCCAAGAGGAGCTGGAAGTAATCGGATCCAAGAATGCGATTTGCTCCATTTAGACGTTCTTGAAGCACAGCCTATTTTTTCTTTGAAAAGAGGAAAATAAACAGGGTCAATTGTCCTCTTGTATAGGTCACCTGGGCTTCATTCCTTCTGTGAAAAGCTCATGTATTACTTTCAGTTGATAAGTGTACAGTAAGCGAGTGGTGCTCAAGGTATTGAGCTAATGGGATTCTTAGCTAATCATAATGGCCTCACTAATAGTCCCAAATGACTTGCCTGACTGCTCATTATGTTAATGGTTCATGTAAAATGGTGTTTCTCCACTTGGAAAGTTTTTTATGGGATGTATTATACACATAATTTCAACTTAAACACCCTCTCCAAGACTCCTTTATCAATCACCCTGCAATCAGTTATCCTGCTAATCCTTCATCATCCCTCGAGAGAGGTTGATCAGCTTGATCCCCGATGCTAATTCTTTAAACAGCGAGCCTTCGGTTCAGTTCCCACCTTGCGGAATCATTTCCTGCATGTGATTTCCTTTCTCCCTAATTTCCTGTCTCTCTCATGGTAAAATGAATGCTTGAAATGCCACCAAAAAAGAAAGAAAGAAGAAAAGAAAGATTGATAAGACAAACTTGCATACCTACCCAGGGTAAGACTGTTTTGCTGGACACTCCATGTTGGTCCAGAGGGTCCCTGGTTGCCTGGCAAGCAGACATATAAGCCATCTGTGCCAGGCACTCCACAGTGAGCCTTTCTGGGGTTTTGGTCCCTCCTCAATCTGCCTCCGAGGTCCAGGTTGGGTCAGTCTCTCAGAGCAGAAAAAGAGCAGCCGGCTAAAAACTGAACAGGCCAGTGCAAGACTGGAAGGATAGCTGCCAGGAAAATGAAATTGTCTCCCTTGAGAGGGTTTTCTTTTCCTAAGAAATGATCTCTAATCTGCTACAAGGGAATGAAAAATTCTGCCAAATCGACTGCCACTTCAAACCAGTTGTTTTGAGATCCCTGTTGTGATAATGAGGCGGATTTTTACGAGGAAGGAAAACAGACTTCCAGATTAAATTGGATTTGAATGAGAGTGTAGAATTCATGCACTGGGTTTCGGTTGGATGGTTGTGTGGCTGTGTAACTCTCTGCTCATGATCTTGGTACGATGAAGGAGCGCTCGTGACCTTGTGTAGCTTATGCGTAGTGCCCTTGACAACAGGAATCTTTTCATTACCAGTAGCCGATTCTGCCACCATGAAATTGCTTGCACATACTTTGAAAGAGGAGGCTGACTCTTCCTGGCTCATCAACCCGGTGACACGAGGATCACAAGTAACATTGGACAAGCTTCCCTGCTCATCAGCTTATGAGGCTTCCCTCCATTTATAACGGCAAATGGTGCCACAAATCTTCACTGACGCACTGCTTTCACACACCTCTGTATCTGCGGCACACATTTATCAGGGGCCAGGAGACATGTTTGTAAGTAATTAATCACAGAGGTGGCGTCGGGCTGATGAATGTCAGCGTGTGGCAGGAGACAGGCGAGGATTAGCCAGCAGACCCAATCTCTCCCTGCTATCGTTGTGCAACCCCTGTTAATGAAGCCATCTCTGACAAATGCGGATGAGTGTCGCTTAGTAAACACAGACTCGCACATCAAGAGGGGAGGGTCGGGCTTTCATCCGGCCTCCTTCCCCTTCTCAACCTTCCCGCTGCTTTGAGAATGATGAGCATTGTTGCATTAGCCCACTTTGCTGTGTATTGTCGTTGGCATGCCTGAGGAGATGAGGCCAGACTCAAGATGGGCTCACTTATCAGGGAAGCTGTGTGGCGTTCCTGTATCGTGCTGTAAAGCTGTTGAAATGACTGTGATGTTTTTCCTCCGAGCACTCTGTTCTTTCTTGCAGACAGGATGTTGTCAGCTTTCCTCTTTGTACCAAGCTATAAAAAGATCTGGAGTTGATAAATGCTGCTCTTACGGTACACCATTTGTGATGTCTGCACTTAAGTACATCAAAGGTTCATAATACCGTGGTCCCATACACAGCTTGGTCTAAATGAAAAATACCGTCAAGTTTGTGGAGGCTAATTAGATTTCTGAAGATCTCTATTTCCCAGTGGTATTTCGTCGTATTTTTTAATTAATCTAATTATATACCATGATGTAGCTGAGTACGCTCAATCTGGTGATCGCTTATTGTGAGAATCAAGTAAATATTTGATCTTACAAATGGATTACCAAAAAATTAATTTGATAATTTTCTGTAAACACATCTGGCAGAGCAGCATTTAGCAAACAAATAATCATAATAAATGGTAGGGGTGTCAATTAGTATGCACATTATTTATAATCCTAATGAAGGTTGAATAATTGCGTATTCTCTCCCTAAATTGAGTTCCACGTACTGCTCACCAGCCATACATAGATAGATCACCCCATGAGCTAAATGAGCAAATAATTTAACAAAGTTTTGCACTCTCTCCCCTCTCTTTTAGCTGTGCGCTGTTATCCCACTGAATATTTATAATCCGTAACGCAAGGTCTTTCTTCATTAAGGGGGAAAAAAAACAGGCTGAGAGATAGATAATTGCTGTATTCAATGATCAGTGTAATTAGTTGCTGGCGAATTCCAAGTGAAGTGATTTTAATGTTACATGAGTCATGACAGCCCTGTGGTGCAGTTATCGAGGGAAAACAAAGCAGGGGGTTAAGAGACGTGAAAATCATGCAGAGGAAGCAGACCTCTGAAATTTGTAAACAGGCAACCTTGAGTGCCGGCTTGTGACATTTAGAGAATTCATTTTTGATTTAAATCCGGTGAATTGAGGTGATGTTCGACACGTAGGGTGATCTCTGACTGTGTCTCCTCTCACCGAGAAATACATTTAAAAGCACACCTAATGTACCACTTTCTGTCTTGTTGGTCTGCACTGTCTTATTTATGCTTGTATTGTTTTAAAAATAATTCTCTTCTTTCTTTTTGTCTTCTCTTCCTCTGTCTGTTAGGTAACTACTATGGGACCCCAAAGCCTCCGGCAGAGCCCAACCTGGTGCAGCCTGACCTGGTGGATCAGGTGCTGTTTGATGAAGACTATGGTGGCGAGGTCCCCAGGAAACGCACCACCTCGGTCAGCAAGATGGACAGAAAGGACAGCGCTGTACCCGAGGAGGAGGATGACGATGAGAGGCCACCGCTGGTCAACGGATTGCCCGGTCAGTTAATGTCAAAGCACAGAATGTCAAGTTAAATAACAGAGATTCTGCCACGCGCTCTGGTTGTGGAATTGCCAAGTTCGGTCAATGTTACTGCATCTTTCTCTGAAAAGACATAAAACTTTGTTTTGTTTCAGATTGTATACAGTTTGACGGGTCTGCTGGGCATTTGAGGACACCTCAATCTGTCATATAAAAGTGACTGTTGGACTACTTTCCCCTAGCAGATTGATCATCTTCATAAGCTCTTATTCATTTTTCTCTGTCAGTCAATGTTGAAGTATTATGTAGACCCAGATTAAATGGTGTTCATACATTTTTTTGTCTCATCGGGGTGCCCCATGGGAGGGATTTCGCACAAAATGTGACAACTGTTACAAGTTCTTTGAGACTCAGTCTGATACCCAGTTTTGTGTTGACCAGCTGACTGTCACGATGACACACAGACTGAATCTGAGGTCACAATTCTGAAGCTTTGAAAATCAACATCAATGTATCTCTCCAGGAACAGTGCTAAAAGTGAATTATATTGCCAGAAAATTAATCAGCAGCAATTTTGGATCATTTTGAATTAATACGCAAGAGCACAGAACATTTGATGAGTCCAGCTTCTTAAATGTGAGGATTTAGTTCTTTCTTGTCTCATATTATTGTAGTGGAATCACATTGCGCCTTGGTCTGTTAGTCAGACAAAACAAAGCATTTGGCATCAGTGGCATGTTGGACTCTATTTAAGATATTTAAGCCAGTGAAACTGTGATAGCTGCACATGACAACAGTATTACTGATCCACTGTAGCACAAGCAACCTTGAAATATTCTCATCTAGACTGTAGGGGATGCTGTGTATGTGATCAATCAGGACAACTGCTCAGCTCCCTAAGGAGCAAATCTGTCCTTAACACTTACAAGGAGAACAGCCCTGGAACAGAAATAGGTTACATGCTGTGCACCATACCTGGGTTTTTTTTAGTAGAAGAATTGGGGTTAACATTGAGGCGAGCCCAAGCTAAAAATATTTTTTTTTACAGAATGAAACACTGTTTTGACAGTCACGGCTCAAACACTGCTTGCTCAGCTGTACAAAGGATTCACAGAAATCCAAAGTCTGTTTACCCAACTGCTCTGTCATATTGAAATCAAACACAAAAACGATACCCAGACATCCAGGAGTTCTTTTTATGGAAAGAAACCAGTTACAAATGACTGCTCCACTACAGCCCACAGCTGGGGCAGAGAAGTCTCAGACCAGCCATAGATGGAGAGAGTTATGGTTGAATGAAAAAAGAGGTTAATGGAAAATGTGAGCTCTAAGTCTCTAAACTCTCTCCGCTTCCCCCATCTTTGCTTAGACTGTCCTTATCTACTTCAGTCCTTCCTCAACCTGTCTGACTCGTATCCTTGAGTGGGCCCTCACCCTGCTTTGAACTTCCTCATGACCTCAGCCCTCCTTCAGGCTCTGCCCCAGGCTGGTTCTCAAGCATCTACATGGCTAGTGTACATGAAGCATCTTCAAACATGCCATGTCCATTTTGTCTGTGTATATTCCTTTAAAAATGAAGCATGTGTTTTTGATCAGGGGAGGTGACAGAAGAAAGTGCTTTTGAAGCTGCAAAGATCAACGTGCTGATGCTGCTTAGGGAGCTCTGTGTTTGGATTTTTAGCCTTTTTTTACTTACTATAAAATTCAGGTGGAATGTGAAATGCATCCCCCACAATTTTTTGTTTTATGCCATGTGTTACATCTTTTTGCGTTATCCCCCATTGTAAGGAGGTTAGCGCCATATAAAAAGAAAAAGATGAAAAGCGTGTGTTTCATCCCTTTATAACCACCTTCTGAGGGAAGGCATGAAGCGCTAAGTGAATTGGAGGAGGCTTTGTTGTATTTTTCACATTCATAGAACAGTTTCTCATTAAAGGGGAGTGTCTACAAATGCAATATAATATATTATTATCACACAGAAACGGCCTGAGGGCTCAACTGGTCATTTCTATGTGAATCCCTGCCTCCATGATTGCAGCCAACAGTGACTGTACATGTATGCATAGGCAGAAGCATTAACACTGTAAGCACAGGCAAATGCAAAACAGCCCTTTGGCAAACACACACAGAATATCACTCACATGCAAATCCTGTGAGCGACATTAGCTCTCGCTTCACGCCCCTGCTACAGGCAGGAACACAGGAGGGCATATAGGTGTTCCTGCAGGATAACTTTCCACTCTGTCTTCTCTGTTTTCCGTTTTTCCCCCCATTAAAATGTCCATCCTCTCGATGTCTGCAGAGCACAAAGAGGGGGCCGACTGGAGGAAACCAGTGCCCAGCTACACTCAGTCCAGCAGCACCATGGACTTCCGCACATGGAGCTCTCTTCCCCGCGATGACAGCCTGGAGCCTCTGCCTCTCAATTGGGAGATGGCTTACACCGAGACCGGCATGGTCTACTTCATAGAGTAAGTGAGACACAACCAGGGGCTCGTGTGACCCTCCTGCTCACACAATTAGTCACCTGACAGATGATGACGGATTGATGAGCACCACGAAAAAAAATGCCAGTATTGCGGAGTAAGCAATTCTTTGACTTGATGTGATTTATCAGATAAGGTCTCTCCTCTTCCAACATGTTTGCAGCAGTTATTCTGTGTCTTAAGTGTTTTAAGGAGGATGCCTTTGAGAACTTGTGATGGCCTATTTTTTTATTCTCTGGCATTTGTAGAATAAATTAAATGAAAATGTATTTAGTAGATAAAACTTTTGTGAATGAAAATTTCTAAAACACATTTATCTCTATCCATGAGTTATAATGCTTACAAAATATTTGGATAAAGTTCTACATTCTGCTCACAGACCAGCAGTTTGACAACATCTTAATTTTTTCTTATTGTCAACAAATACTATGAAGAGAACAAACTAAACAACAAGTTGACTCTAACTCCAAGAATGTCTATATGAAGCCAAAACCTGTTTAGCCTGTAGACACCAGTAAAACCATTTCATTGAGCTCTAACCAGTGATATGGGGGGAAAGCTCATTCATTATCATGAACATGTCAGCATCACGTACACTTGCCTGCTGCAATCAATACTCATTAGCACAACAAATATGTATTAATCCATAGCTGAAAATAGACCTCAACAAACGCAAATGCATCCTGTTTGAGGGAGGTTGTTGTAGCGAAATTACTTCAACTTTTCTTGTGTAAATGAAAATATGCATTTGTGAGCTGCTGTTGAAGACAGGAAAAAAACAGAGTAACACAAACAGTGGGAGGAAGACAGGTAAGAGGTATGGATGACAGGAATATGATGCATAAGGTGACATATATTTGATATTGTCTATTGTTGTATTTACTTGTCGCATAATGAAACAAACATACATGTTTCTGTAAGTACTGAATCGTTAAAAGTAAAAGCATAAATTAGGTATCACATATTCGTATTTTAATGACAACAATCCTGAGATGTTTTCTATTTATAAAAGTACAGGACTGCAATTTAGCAGATTTTTGTAAAGACACCTTAAGCCCCTTCAATAAACCAGTCAATACTTTAGAGCAATCAAGTAAACAAACCTCAGTGACTTCTACATGTGTGGGTCACACACCACCGTTCAAAAGTTTGGGGTCACCCAGAAAATTTCATGTTTTCCATGAAAACTCGCATTTTCATTCATGTGCTAACATAATTGCACAAGGGTTTTCTAATCATCAATTAGCCTTTCAACACCATTAGCTAACACAATGTAGTATTAGAACACAGGAGTGATGGTTGCTGGAAATGTTCCTCTGTATTCCTATGGAGATATTCCATTCAAAATCAATAGTCATCTACCACATGTACAATGTCCAGACTGTATTTCTGATTCATTTAATGTTATCTTCATTGAAAAAAACTGCTTTTCTTTCAAAAATATGGACACTTCTAAGTGACCCCAAACTTTTAACCGGTTAGTGTATCTCTCATTTCTGCATAATGAAAAACATATGCATGTTTCTTTAAGTACTAAATCACTAAAAGTAAAAGCACAAATTAGGTATGACATATTTGTCCTATTATGACAACAAACCAGAGATATTTTCTATTTATAAAAATGCAACACTGCAACTTAGCAAGTTCTGATAAAGACAAGTTAAGCTCCTTCGATAAACCAGTCAATAATTCAATACTGCAATCAAATAATAAAACCTATGTCAGTGGCTTCTGAGTGTGTGGATGTACACATACACGTGCGCATGTGTTCCCCAGCCTGTGTGCTTTATTCATATTTGGCTCTAAGCCACTTGTCTCTGAAGATATCAGAAGACCATTGTGATTTTCCTGCTGATTACACACCCCAGTTGTTTAACACATTTGAGGATAAAAGAGTTTGTCGTGTTTCACATTCAGATGTTTTTTCCCCCTCCCCTCTGAAAAAGGCCACCTAGCCATGAACAGGGTAATGCGACAGCTGAACATAAATTAATGGATCAGATGTTTGCTGATAAAATTCAGTAACCCCTGTGCATGAGAGCGTATTTACACCAGAGGATACACTTGCTATTTTTTTCTGTTGTGGCGCTCCTTTTTGTGTGTCTCAGCAGCAGTTTCTCTGCTGATATGGCTCTTTATTATTTTTCATATTTTCCGGCTTCTCTTTGTACTCCACAGTCACAACACCAAGACGACCACGTGGTTGGACCCCCGCTTGGCGAAGAAGGCGAAGCCCCCTGAGAAGTGTGAGGATGGCGGTATGTAGACATCTGTGCACAGCTGGTCCACTCAGGCATGCACTCATTCCATTAACCACTGCACATGCATTCACACAGCAGCATATCTCTGTTGTATGTGCCCTACATTACATGAGACCTTTACATCACACCTTTTCACATAACCAATCAAATAACCAACCTGATGAAATTATAGCCTAGTTATTTTCTTTAAAATTACACAATACCTACAGTATTACCCCTAGTATCACAGTCTCACAGCCTAACTTTTTAGAAATCTGAAGCTGGGGTCTCCTGAAGGAATTCCAAACATGCCTTTGTATCCCCTGGATCATAATGGCGGCTTAAGTGCATTCAAAGACAGAGAGTGACCACGGATGAAAGAGTGGGACCCTTCCAGCCTGGTTTTAATGGATTTTTACAGGCAAACAGAAAGCTTGTTGGTGTGTTGCTGCTGAAAAGCAACTCCAAAGCTCTCTCTTGCGTTAAGAGCTCTTTTCTCTCTCTCTCTCCCTTTTCTCTCCTTCTGCCTGAGATGTTCATCAGGGCATGACTTTACATCAGCCATTCCAGCCAGCCTGCTTGTTGAAAACTACAGGAACATTTGCAAAATTGTTGTAGGCTATTTTCATGCCTACTTTCTTATGCTAAATGTCCCAGACAGGAGGCAAAAACACAAAGACAACTATTGCTGTAGCTTACTATCATGTTGACAAGGTTACAATTCCCATATGTCTGCTAAATATTGTGTATGCATGTCATCTTCTGTTTTCCAATCTGTTATATTGTGGGCACCTGATTTGAATCTTTCATTTGAATAGCACACTGTTTCCGTTTTGCAGAGTTACCTTACGGCTGGGAGGAAATTGACGATCCGCAGTACGGCACCTACTACGTTGAGTAAGTTTTATTGATGTATCCAATTTCCAATCACTCCAGTTGCCATCATTACAAACGCGGCAAATTGTTTTACCACACTAGTTCCCCACTGATGCACATCACACACAGGCATATTTCACCAGAAAGATCAGAGCACAAGTGCATATTACACTGCTTTGTGTACATTAGCAGTGGACCGGCATAAATCAATACCGTCTAAAAATAAACAAATGGATTTAGCACATGGCTCATTTTGTTCATCCCGGGTGAGAATGCATCGAGTTATGTAACATGCAGAGAGGAAACATTTACCTGGAGAACAGTTGAAGATTTTGATCAGGATTTTCCCGTTGTTTGTCAGTGGGTGGCTAAATGAAACTCTGTGGGTAACATTGCAGTGACCTGTGTGTGAACACCACAGTTTCTGTGCACTTGCTGCGTTCTGTCAATGTTTGTGTAAGTAAGCATGTGTCTATAGAATGTGAGTCTCTGTGTTCATCATTGCATGTTGTTTATGCGTGCAAAATGTGTTTTCGTGTTCACCACACCAACAAAAAAATAACTGAAACACTGCCGTTGTAACAGAGGTAGAGAGAAGTGGGGAGATTTTCAACTAGAATGCACGGAGGAGCAGAGTGGGGGCTGGAAGGAAAGGTAGCAATCTGTTGTGATGAAAAGAAAATGGGAATGCTTGTGTTGTTTTATTGCTCAGGCTGCAGAGGAATCCCTCCTAGGTAGAAGTGACATGAGAGAGAAACTTGCACTGCTTGGACAAGGAGAGTCAATGGCACATAGATGGAGCTTGGAGCTGTCAGTGCCTAAGCTTGAAATGAGCTCACTATGAAACAATGGCTCTGGTTTGTATGCCAGGGGGACAACAGGCTGTTTACCTTGTTGCAGAGGAACAGGATGTTTCTGGCAGTCAGGGGTTCATTTCCTACAATATTAAATGGCTAAAAGCCATAGTAGTTTCCCCACATAAAGAGGAGGCAAGCCAACCTTTACTGTATGTGTGCTGCATTTATAAATTGCATATTCTGGCGCCAGTATCACTCCTCTATTAGAAAAGGATGGTTCCTTTAAATTGAATGCTGCATACATAATTAACTGCAGAAAAAATGATGCAGTAAGCTCAATAAGTGAGAGTAGCGTGTGTCCATGTCTGTCCTCCTAAACCTGAATCTGCTTCTGTTCTAGCCACATCAACCAAAAAACCCAGTTTGAGAACCCCGTACTGGAGGCAAAGAAGAAGCTGAGCCAGGAGACGGCTGCAATCCAGCAGGCCACAGTGGCACCTTCTCAAGGTAACAGCACTGCAGAACAGGGCGGCATGTCGTACTTGTTTGGATCGGTTGAAAAAAATAAATCCAGCGTGTCAAAATTGCAGAAAACAGTGGTAAAGGACACACATTTACATTTTGCACACATGAAAACCTGAACATGCCCAATTGCCACTCTAACACAAGGGACCATGACCTTTAAAAACATCATATTGCACCCAGTCTCATCGGTTTTGACAGCACCCTCAGGTTCATGAGACATGCAAATACATGTAGAACTATAATTACCCAAGCCAGCTTTGTGAATGCGCTGCCATTACCAGTCTAGTTGAAAACAAGAAGAAATTTCAGTTAGACTGAAGTCATCAAATATGACGAAACTCTTTGTTGCTGCTTTAATACGTTTTGTTATTCTTCTGAACCTGACTCTTCACCTACTGTGCATATAGGATTTGCCCACGTACTTCTATTTCTTCACTATTTTGTGATGTTTTGTAAGCAACAGAGGCCATTTTGGCTTTATTGTAGTTTTCACTGTACTTATTCTATTTCTGCATTCTCTGTAAGTCATGGGACATACGCATGAGCTAATTGTCTAAAATGTAATCATAATTTAATTACTTTTGACTCTCTGTGGAGAGTCTGACCTTTTCACCCCTGTCAGCATGGTTTGATAAATACGTTTCCTGGGAATCGGTAGCAATATACACGTCATCGTTTAATGCAAGGTCAGCTGAACGTGTCAACCTTCGAGTAGCCTCAGACAATAATAGATTGTCAGAATGAGCCCTTTCTTCCCTAGTTTGCTCAAATAATGCACATTTTTTGTCAGCTCACCAGTAATGGTCTATTCTTTAGGTTGACAAGCCATTTTTCTTCCACAATAAACATCATGAATTAAGCATGTTTTCATTACAATGGATGTATAATAGATTACGGTGCTATTACGGTGCTGCAGCGGTGGAGATAGACGAGCTCATAGCACTGGCAGGGATTCAGGGAGTGAGAGAGGGAATGCAGGGGAGGAGGCCGGCTTTTAGCGGTGCATGTGGCAACAGCTGGTGGAACAGCACGTTTGAGAGGCCAAGCCTAATCAGACATCGCTCTGCTCAGGTGTGCAGGGACTGAGGAAACCGCCATCTCGCCCCTGATTACCGATTACACAACCTAGTGAGCTGTCAGATGATTGCTGTGATAAAACCAAAGCATCTTCAGTCAGCGGTTACACCTCAGGCTACTGCTCACTTTTACACTGTTCCAAGAAATTAAATTCCAAGAGAGTTTCATATCTCAGAAATTAACACTATTTAAACAGAAATAAGACAAATAAATACATACACACATTACCGTTTAAAGGTTTAGGGTCACTTAGAAATGTCTTTATTTTTGAAAGAAAAAGTATTTTTTTTCAATGAAGATAACATTAATCAGAAATCCAGTCTAGACATTGTTAATGTGGTAAATGACTATTCTAGCGGGAAACGGCTGATTTTTAATGGAATATCTCCATAGGGGTACAGAGGAACATTTCCAGCAACCATCACTCCTGTGTTCTAATGCTACATTGTGTTAGCTAATGATGCTGAAAGGCTGATTGATGATTAGAAAACACTTTTGCAAATATGTTAGCACATGAATGAAAGTGTGAGTTTTCATGAAATTGCCTGGGTGACCCCAAACTTTTGAACGGTAGTGTATCTCAGAAATAATACTATTTAAGCAGAAATAAGGCATACAAATGCATACATCTAACCTACAAACAGGTTTACTTGACATCCTTTTTGTTCTGTAATATTGTCTTTACTCCAAACTGCCTACAAAAATGTATTTCATAGTAGGGCTGGGCGATATGACCAAAATTTTATATCCCGATATAGCTTATTTTACATCCTGATACGGTATACATAACGATATAGCATATTTTTGGTAAATTCAATGAATGAATGGGACCGGGCAGCGGCATACCTTACAAAGTACGGTAGTCTGATCCTTGTCAGTCTTTTTAAATCCAAACCACCGCCATATGACAGAAGTTCCCCCTCTTTTAGGTACAAGCTCGTCGGTTTGAGCTGGTTGTTCATGTGCATGTTTCCCAGTTTGCATGTAATTGTAATCAACGTTGTAGGAGAGAGGAATAACATGTGGAAGAGACCAAAAAGTGAGTATAAAACACCCAAAATATGTTTTTTTTACTAGAGGCTAAATGCTGTGGTTTATTTTAGTATGACAGTGAAGAAACATTTTCATTTATATCCCGCTCCGTAAGTCTGGATGGGATCTGTAGTGACTTTGTGCATGCGTGATTCATCTGCCGTCTGGCCACGGAGTGATGTGGGTCTCCTCCTCCCCTCACTGGGACTGCTGCAGGGTTACTGGACTGACAGTCTGTGCTTTGGGAGGGAGAAGCTCACAGCAGCACCTGCTGCTTGTTGAGGACAGTAATTGCAGAATGATCCGAGTTTTCCTGTCAGAGTCTCCAAAACGGCGGAAAAAGTTGCTAGATTTGTCGCTAGTTGCTTTTGACAAAAAAAAAAAAGTCGCTAGGAGCTTTGAAAAGTCGCTAAGTTGGCAACACTGCTGCGTGCCTGGGCTTGCCGTAAGGCACATCGGTGACGTAAAATACTGCCGTAAAGCGTGTTTTGCGCAGGCGTGAACTAACCGTGACGTCACCTGTTGGTTTCAACGCCGAGAAAATGAAGCCCGGATTTTGCTACTTCCTGCTCGCCATTTTGGATTTTTTGGAGCCAGTGACGTAAAAAGCGTCATCAAACAGGCTGGACCGGAGAGCAACTCGGGGCAGGACCAGTCAACGGGACTGTCAATCAAGTATAGCCACGCCCCCTGGCTCCGCCAACTTTAACGATTTATTTAAAATTCAGTATTGATTTATTTTAAGATCGGCCACCTGATCTCTCATTTTGACCATGAAAACTAACGGAAAAAAAAATCCTGAGCTGTAGAAAATCAGTCTATCAAATTTTATTTTTTCCAAAAATGAATTGGTGTCTATTGAGCAAAAGCTTTTTGGAGCCAACCCTAGCGGACGGCGTGATATTGCAAGTTTTTGACACTTCCGGGTGGACTTGAATTTTGGAGCCAGATGCTACATCCATCTTTATAGTCTATGGTTTTGCGACACTGCGATATAAATGATAGGATCTTCACATAAAACGATAGACATTTTCTGTCGTCCAGACGATATCTATCGTCATATCGCCCAGCCCTATTTCATAGTGGCGTGCATCTTTTGATGATGTGTGATTCATTTACTGGACTTTGAATTACATGTTACTACAGCTAAATCTACTGTGTATTTGTCAGGTAGCTGGCATAACACAGAAGTGCCTGTATGTGTTCGATGTCTTTTGTTTTCTTATGGGTCGCCTATATTGTATTATTATGCTTTCGCTGGCTGTCTACTGTTTGCTTTACAGCATCAATCATTTTAAAAGCCTACTGTTCAAAGGTGCAGCGTTGGACACAGCCATAGCTTTTGCTCCACTGATGTAGTAAGGAAGAGGTTTTTCCCAATTATGCTGAATACTGTCACTGGAGATTTACAATGCAGTTGAGTCACACATGAGAGCTCAAAAAACATAGCTGTTTGATGCGGTGGACATGATGGGTTTTGTCTGCTTTTGGTTTTCAAAGTCTGCCCACAGACATTGGCACAGCGACCTTCTTTGGACTCTCCCACACAAGCACAGGCTTGCACACGCCACATTCACTTCCTCCCTGTTTCTTTTTTCTCTTTCACCCTTCTTTACTGCTGTCTCTTTCTGCACACACAAATGTGCAGTCGACGGTTACTTCAGCACTCACGTGGGGGAGAGAAAAAAACATTCACTGTTGAGTTTATCAAGCAATTTGAATGTGATTATGTAAATGAGCTTTGCTTGATCCGTGCAACAGTGTGGACATCTGGAGTCCTCGCTGGCTGTGACAAGTTACACTCACTCACAGCCGTTCATGTCTGCGGTGGATGTTTCTTGGCTGCTGAACCATTTGATAGTATGAGAGCGGTTGCATTTAAATTCCATGCACTTCCCTCTGAAAGCTATTGAGTGTTTATAAAGCTGGAGGAAATGACAGGAAAAATGTGTAGTCATTACGTTTCAGTCAAATTAGAAAGTTGTTGTGATCTGAACACCAGATATAGGAGTGGACTCATCGAGATTTCGAGTGACTGTCCAGTCACAATGTACAGACTACAGAAAGAGATAAAGAGGAACAACTGAAGATATAGCAGTTTAGATTTCCGTAGCCACAGCAGTGTTTTTCAGGTGAAGCATTCACATACACTGATGCAGTCTTCTGGAATCCAGTTTTAGTTGTGGATCTGTAAATTTTACCAAAGGGAACCTTCATATTCATTTTGTATAATTCGTATTCTCCCCTGGTGATGTTCTATTCCTGTTCTCATGGTCACACTTAATTTCAAGCCATTAAGTGTTATATTGTGAACAATATAAAAGCAATTAATAAATAATAATAAATCCTCAGGGGAAGGACAAAATGTGGAGATCACACATGGCAAATTAAAGTTAACTGAAATGTATTAAAGAAATTTAATTAAATGTGCAGTCAGTAATGTGTATGATGAATGGATGTGTGATCATGTGTATGAGAAAACAAAATAACTCAACCACACCAGACCACAGGGAACCCAAGAAGAAGTAGAGGACATGCTCCATTACCAGCTAAAACACCAGTAAATATAGAGGTGAGCAGTCAACCGGTGTCAGCCATCATGGCCAATGAGCCACTCCCCCAGTTCCCTAGCAACCAACTAAACAGGAACAGGTCCTGAGGTCTAGGAGCTGTCACACACACTAGAGTGTCATTGTAGAGAAATATAAGGATTTTGAAGTAATTTATAGTTTGTGTTTTTTACTGTACAGCCTCATTTTGTAGCGTTCATATCATGTGTATAAGCAGCTAATGAATGCTTGATAACACATCCATCCATTCGCTATACACCGCTTTATCCTCACTAGGGTCGCGGGAGGTGCTGGAGCCTATCCCAGCTGACTCGGGTGAAGGCAGGGGACACCCTGGACAGGTCGCCAGTCTGTCACAGGGCTACATATAGAGACAAACAATCACACTCACATTCACACCTACAAGCAATTTAGAATAATCAATTAACCTCAGCATGTTATTGGACTGTGGGAGGAAGCCGGAGTGCCCGGAGAAAACCCACGCACGCACAGGGAGAACATGCAAAATCCATGCAGAAAGATCCCAGGCCCAGGGTGGGATTTCAACCGGGGATCTTCTTGCTGCAAGTCGAAAGTGCTGACCACTACTCCACTGTGCAGCCCCTTGATAACACAGTGCATCATAATTTTTATGGCATGTAATTATGACCACTGTAAATCTGCTGTACATATGAATAGTTAATAAACACTTTTTATAATCTGATATGTATTTTTATACACAATAATACCAGCCTCTAAAGGATTTATACATGTGCATCACATGTAATGCAATGCACATGTGGTTATTATGCTGTTAATCATTAATTGTAATTGTAGCAATCTAATGGCGTAGTAATCAGGCTTATTATAATTAAAAATTCATACTTATGAGCAATTAATAGACCTAATCGAGCATGCATATCCATCCATACACCCATTCTGCAACTCCGAATTACGGTCCACAGATCAGATGTTGGACTTTTATTATTTATTCAACAGAATCTGTATAATTTCTGCAATGCACTTGTGTGTATTAAGATTACCTTTGCTCTGTGTGTTACAATCAGTGACTTTGCCAAAAAAAACATCCATCCATCCAGTGTCTATACACCACTTAATCCTCATTACGGTCGTGGGGGAGGGCGGGAATCTATTCCAACTGACTTAGGGTGAGGGCGGGTGACACCTTGGACAGGTCACCAGTCTATCACAGGGCTATATATGCAGACAAAACAATCACATTCACATTCATGTCCACAGACAATTTGGAGTTGCCAATTAACCTCTGCATGTTTTTGGACTGTGGGAGGAAGCTCCCGGAGAAAAGCCACATACCGGGCTTTGCAAAAGTTCTGTTACACGGTTTCATGATCTTTAGAGACGTTTACATGTTGGAGTGAAAAATTCCATTAAATAAGACCTGAAAGATCTTCACCATTCTTTAGCCTCTCCGCAACTCTGTGGACGGTCATCCGGCTGATGTTCAGCACAAAGGAGAGCAGATATCTCAACTCTTTTGACTTCCATCTTGATACAACTTCACCGGAGAAAAAAATTTGTATCAAGGACACCTGCCTATAAGGTAGAACTTTCAGTTTATTTAATGGAATTTTTCACTCCGACATGTAAACGTCTCTAAAGATCATGAAACCGAGTGTAACAGAACTTTTGCAAAGCCCGGTATGCTCAGGGAGAACATGCAAACTAATGCAGAAAGATTCTAGGCTCAGGCCGGGGCGCAAACTGGGGGTCTTCTAGCTGCAGGACGACAGCGCTAATCACTGGGACACTGTGCAGCCCTGCCAACAAGCAGGTTCACTAAATTATCTGGACAGTACAAAGCCTGGAACCTTGACTAGACATTGACTCATGTAGAAATGGTCAGTTCTGGGGTGGTTATCCTGTTAACATTCATACTTAGTAAGGCTTGCTGTCGTACTTGTTATTCCCCTGAGAAATGGGCCGGAAGTAATGCTGAAAATGCTGCTAAAATGTCAACTACAGATTACTTGTCAGGAGTGTGTGATTGCACATTGTTTACACAGTACATGTCATTTTTTTAAATGAATATCAATGTGCATCCCATACAGAACTCTATGCATTTTGGTGGAATTAATTGATGCAAAATGATGTAATCGTAGTCATACTTTTATCTCATAAACTGATACTTATTCACGCAGTGAAGTGGATTTAAATTATCTTTGACTTATTAAAATAATGATGCTCACAGAATATAAATATCACACTGGACATTTCTTGTCTAAAGCAGGAATGAGCATTACAAAATTTAAAAAAAAAAACTTTTAATGAACAGTGGCAGGGTGTGGACTCCAGGGAAGCCATGAGGACTCCTCTTAGTATGACACGAGCTCCCCTGAAAACATGATTCATTCAATTTTGGAGGGTCCCAGAAATATAGACAATATTCTATTTTTGCCGTCTATTTCTATGGCTCTGCATCTCTATCAATAAGGATAAAGCATTTAATCGGGGTATTTTTGAGATGTGACTGATGCATGAGAGGGATTCCTCCCAATTCACCTCAATAAAAATACCAGCATTCTTTCCATCAACATCAAATCTTGGCGGCACAAAATCATGAATTTATCTCATTTTACCAGAAATATCACCAAAAGTCAGACCAAACCAGAAGAAGAAAAACACACCTGCAGTGTGGGCTTTTGTCTTTTTTTGGAGTTATTGATCATAAGAACAACACAGAATAATTAGAACCTTATCCGTTGGGTATAGTGAACATTACTCATTCACATTGTCTGTTTCATTTTCTTCAGTGGAGCAGTCATCTGTTAGTCTGCTACTACTAATCAACTTCTGTTTTTGCTAGAAATTGATGCTTCAAATGAATCCAATTAATTTCACTTTATTTCATCATGATTTCAACACAGTAAACATTCTCAGCCATTTTTCATCATAAAAACACATTTATTGTTGATAATTTTGCTCTCATAAATAAGCATTGATTTACTTGATGCTTTCAGCACATTTGTCTTTTTTTAGAGTTATTTTGCTCCAGTTCATTCATCTTTAGATTTAAAGAAAGGGATGTGTTCATCAAAAAATGACGGAGCATTTCTGAATGTATAATAATGTTTTCTGACATCACATTTTCTCAGCATGCATCAGAGTTGGTGGAAATGCACACCATTCATCACCAGCAGGATTCGGTTTTACCGTTTTTGAGTCAAAGCTGTATGCAGTACGGGCCAGAGACCATCAGGCAGTTCGGGAAAAAAATGATGTGTCCATGATCTAAAGTGCTGATACGACCGTAATGCCAGATAGGGAAGCTGTTCAGTTTAATGCAGTGTGACCCTGACAGTTGGTTATCTAGTGTATTGTGTTTGCCACAGCCAAGCTGTTAGCCCATACTGATGTTGCCACTGACCTTAAGTTCTTCCATTCTCAATTTATAAATAGTGTACAGTGACAAACCTTTTTTTGGAGTTACTGATTGCAGTAGGAAGGGGATAAGAGAGGACACTGTGCTAAATTGGACACTGTCAGAGGTGATCTGCTCTGTAGTTTTATAATAAAGGGAAACAAGAAAATGTGCTTTTAAAGCTATCATTTTATATCATTTTATCTGCCTGTTTGTGCTTCTTTCTCAGCAGGGTTATACAAAAAGGTCTGTGTTGATGGGTTTATCTAGTTGAAGCATATCATGCCTTTTAATTAGAAATGACTAATTGCTATGTTGATCCTCAGCACATAAAGCCTATAATTGAGGTTCAATGCAGACATGGATGATTTTTGCTATCTTTCCAGAAGGTTATGAATTCATTAATTAGTGTTTCTACGATTAATGTTGTGCACTCTGGAGATTTCTCTTGTGTTTGAGTCACCTTGTCATTCACTCTTGAGCAAAACGCTTCAAAGGAGAGACACGCATAGAGAGGGACATGCATAAATATTTTGCTCAGGTATGTTTACATGTACACTTTGTACACAGGTAAGGGAGGCACATCTGGCTTTACTGCAGACCCCAGCCAGCTGAAGGGGGAGATGTACCACACAGCACTGAAGAAGAGCTCCCAAGGATTTGGCTTTACCATCATAGGAGGTGACCGCACAGATGAGTTCCTGCAGGTGAAAAATGTGCTCAGCGACGGACCCGCTGCCCATGACAACAAGATGGCGTCTGGTAAGTAAAACCTTTCACAATTTACAAAAGAAAAAGAAAAGACAGAGCGTATTTACCCATTCATATCAACATGAAAATCTAATTTAGTTGCCAGGAAGATCTATAAGTTTATAATTGCTCATTTCAGCAATATTGCAGAAAAACCTTCTGTCGCTAACTTATATGAACTGTGTTGCCATGCTGCACCTGGAGGTGTTAATTCTACCTCTGCAGTGTTCACTTAACCTAACACTGTCCCATGAGTTTAACAGGGCAATAACAACAACTCTAGTTCTGTCAAGGGCATAGTTTTATCGAAAACTGTCTGATTATGGTGGGTGTGTAGTTTCTGATCTTGCTGTTGCCTTTAGGCTGTCTACATAAACCAACAGCTGTGAGCTGTGTGTGTGTGTTTGTGTGTGATGATTACAATGGAACGATGTGACAGAAATCTACACCCGTCTCAGCTCCATGTAGTTGTGGCAGAGTATTGTTCAGGTCTGTTCAACAATGTAGCAAGGGAAGGAGGGACAAGAATGAAGTAGGAATGAATGAGATAAAAGAAGGAGGAGGCAGTACAGAGAGCTGCCAGAAGGAAAATATAAGAAAGCAGTGAAGAGGAAAGGGACATTTCAGAGGAAAGATCTGTGTGACAAAGGATGGAGTAAGCGCTTTCCAAAGAAATGTAGAGAAATGATGTCTAGATTAACTACCAGAGAAATTTCCCTCCTGTCACTTGCTCTCTTTTCTCTCTTTGTCTCAGGTGATGTGATTGTTGAGATTAATGGGATGTGTGTGCTGGGGAAGACCCACCCAGAGGTGGTGCAGATGTTCCAATCCATTCCCATCAACCAGTACGTGGACATGGTTCTATGCCGTGGCTACCCGCTTCCTCCTGATGTGGATCTAGACAGCGATGACCCTCTTCCTCCTCCTCCTCCCCCACCAGCCACCCAGCCCCAGCAGCCTTTGCATGGAGGAGAGGTGGTGACGGCTGTGCCCCTCATCAATGGACAGCCGCTGCTTGTGAAAGGCGACGTTCTGCACGGCTCCTCACAGGAGCTCCACTATGTCACCACTGATGCCAGTGGACGGCCTGTTGTGGCCGCCATGCCAAATGGTAAGCAGGCAGAGCGGGTGGAAGTGACTGCGGGAATGCTGCAACCAGAGCTGGTAAGTGTGCCACTGGTCAAGGGACCTGGAGGATTTGGGTTTGCCATTGCTGACTGCCCACTTGGCCAGAAGGTGAAGATGATCCTAGATGCCCAGTGGTGCCGCGGCCTGCAGAAAGGAGACGTCATTAAGGAGATCAACAGACAAAATGTCCAGACGCTTAGTCATGCACAAGTGGTGGACATCCTGAAAGACTTACCAGTGGGCAGTGAAGTCAACGTGCTGGTGTTGCGAGGAGGTAAGAGACTGAACCAGTATGTCTGACTGTCCCACGACCTGTCTTTCTATCTGTGTATTTATATATTTATCCTGCAGACTGGTTGGCTCCTTATCCATGTCATTGTTTCTCTTTATGCCAGTCTATCTTTCTTTCCTCCACACTGTATCCTTACATTATTGTCATTCCTTTATGCCCGCTTGTGTGACATAATTTGCTGTTACTGTGAATGTAACTTCAACAGTGCCCATGGGAGGTGAGGTCAGCGTGCTGATACTGAGAGGAGGTGAGGTGGTGTTGTGACTAGTTGGAGGGCACAGACTGACACCACACTGTTGTTCTGTAGAAGTCTGGGTTATGCTATGCCACCGTGTTTGCTGTCTGTGTAAGGTCACCACAAGAGAGATTGTTGCCTTTTTAGCTGAATAGATCTGACTGCACCACCATAGCGGAGCAGATGATCATCACACTCAATCCGACAGAGCCCCATTCCTTACCATCATATGTGGCTTCTTTACATATGCAAGCTGCACATCTCAGGTATTTATCGGGCATTCCCCCTCTGTGGCTAAACTCAAAATGCCTCTGAGCTCAACTCCCATTGAGGCGTAGTGCTTTTTGTTACAAATCTGAGAGTAGGAATTATGCAAGTGTGGGGATGTGCTTGATTCCAAGGAGCAGAGGGAGGAGGGTAGGCATCCTTCAAATGTCTTCTACATCCATCTCGCAGCCCCAGGGATTCACTGCGCAAGTCGATGAACCCCGGATTGGCTTTGATCATCAGCAGAGTGTGGGGGATTTCTGCATGCCTCTACATCCATGGCCTCTTAAGGATCCATGGCTAAATGGGTATTGAGGGAAAGTTCCCAGGGGCCTCCTCCCCATAGCCACACCTAAACCCTCTCCTCTCCTCTCCCAGTCACTCACACAACCCTCACTCACTGCTATGCCACCATCGGCATGTCCTACTCCACTGACGCACTGCATGACCCAACAGTTACAGAAGAGCTGGGCTCGACTTTACCCAGCCTGTCAAACTGAAGGGCTAATGCCAGTTTTAACCCTCATTAGACAAGGGCCTTTGGCTTGGAGGAGGATACCTGTCTTTGTATGTGCCTGGGTGTGTGTGAGTGGTGGGCATCACTGAACAGAAGAAGAAGATGCTTTGGGGTGCGTTTCAGGTGTGTGTATTGCACATTTGTCTGCATTGTTGGATTGGGAGTATTACAGTGAAGCAGAGAAATGCCGCTGTGTCTGCCCTTTTACATCAGGCTCCATTAACCCTTCATCAGTCCAAGTGTTAGTCCGGCCCCACAGGGCTGCAGGCTCCAGAGGAGTGTTTGTTAATTCAGTTAATGCAGGGAGTTGAGGAGCAGGAGGAGAGGAAGGGAGGAGGGGGGCTAAGAGATGATCTGTAGGGAGCAATCTGAGTGCTTGAGATGGAACATGAGGGTGTACTGTACAGTAAACAGAGAGGGGGAAGAGAATTATCAGTCATTGAATTATATGCATGAATCTCTATTGCCCTCACTCGCTTTCGTAGCTGTGCAGTCAGTTTGCACAATGTAGTCAGCTCTCCAGCATATGTCCTACAATATATATTCTCCATGTATGTCTAATCATGGATGTATGTTCCCTAATGGAGCATTCTTCAGTGAGCACACCTCTTGAGTTCCAAGCAGCTCACTGGTTTATTTTTATGCCCACTGTTGCTATTTCTCAATCAGAGAGGCAGTGCCATCTGGTGGACAATGCTTCAGCATCCATGTTGTTCCAAATAATATCTTCCCATGTTTTTTCACTATATTCCTATTGTCTGTTCTGTCTCTCCATAGGTCAAACATCCCCTATAAAGAGTCTGAAGCCTGTGAGTAAAAATGTATCTTTTCCCACTTTTTCACTATTGTTTCCCCATGGGGACATATCCCTCAATTTAATTTCAAAGCGTTTTGTCCTTCAGCTTAACCAGTAAGCCTCTGTTGCATCGAATTAAATGATAGCAATAAATTTGAATATTGATTATGTTTCTGGGCGCCTTCTTTTGTTTGCTCTGAAAAACGGTCTTAATTACTTCCTTTCAGTAGTCGTATTCTTAGGGCTATTGTCAGGGGATTGCAATGGTAATGAAGCATGGATGAGCCTCTTTAGATATGGTGGTATTATTAATACGACCGTTTTAGATAAAGAAGTTGCCCTTTCAGCCCGAAGGGGCCTGTCACAGCCGTGGGGAAATCCATACTTTAACTTTTTTTATATCACATGCAAGCCTCATTGCTTAGCTCTAAAAACAATAGAAGGAATGCAAAGTGGAAAACGGCCTATATCTTTTCTTTTTTTAAAAAAGACCCGATAAAGTGACCTTTATTGCTTTTGTAATCTATCACTGTTAAATGCTCAGCCACTTCTCTGGGACAATGAGCTGCACAGAATATCAATAAACATGTGATGTCCTTTGTAGGTGAATATCAAAGGATGTGTAATCAAATGAACACTTGGAATTAAAATTCTTCATAAAGGTCATGCTTTTCTGAGATCATGACACTTAAAGGAACATGTGTTTGTAACAGTGCTTGTGTTTGTTGTCAGAGACAGGAAATGACGGCCAGTACGGAGACTTTGGATGGTATCACAGACTCGGTTCCCCAGGCCCTGCCTTACCACTCCAACACGAGCACACTGCGCTCCGCCGACTCCCCCAAACGAGACGTCACCGAGTTGTACCTGAAGTCCAAAGCCTTGCTGGAGAGCAGACGTAAGTGCAGAACACTCTCACTTTTACTCATAAATTGCCTTTAGGTGACCTACATAACCTTATGTTCTGATCGACTTGAAACCTTGACATCTCAAGACAGCGCAGTAGTAATTGAATGTACTCATGCACAGAGCCTCACACCAAAGACATAGATGTTTTCCTGAAGAGGGACATTGAAACAGGCTTTGGCTTCCGTGTGCTGGGAGGAGAAGGTCCACAACAGCCAGTAAGTATATATAATATATTGTAGGTGTATTTTCACGTGAATATAAGAATACAAGTGTGTGACCATTCATTTTGGAAATACTACACTACCGTTCAGAGGTTTGGGGTCACCCAGGCGATTTCATGTCATAAAAACTCACACTTTTGTTCATGTGCTAACATAACTGCACAAGGGTTTTCTAATCCTCAGTTAACCTTTCAACATGATTGACTAGCACAATGTAGCATTAGAAGACAGGAGTGATGGTTGCTGGAAATGTTCCTCTGTACCCCTATGGAGATATTCCATTAAAAATCAGCTGTTTCCAGCTAGAATAGTCATTTACCACATTAACAATGTCTAGACTGTATTTCTGATTCATTTAATGTTATCTTCATTTTAAAAAAATGCCTTTCTTTCAAAAATAAGGACATTTTTAAGTAATGTACAGTGAAAGCATTGCTGGTTTCTTATGCTTTCATATTTATTATTATTTCTACCTTCTCAATACTCATTTCTCTGTTATTAACCCCATGTCAGAATGTATTTCCCCAGGTGTACATTGGGGCTATTGTGCCCAACGGAGCTGCAGAGAAGGATGGTCGTCTCAGAGCAGGAGACGAGCTCATTGGCATCGATGGTGTGATGGTCAAGGGCCGTTCGCACAAGCAAGTCTTGGATCTGATGACCAACGCTGCACGTAATGGTCAAGTTATGTTGACTGTTCGAAGGAAGGTCATCTACAGAGGTGAGGAAGAAGCCGGAGCAACACCTGGCACAAGACTAGGTGCTGCTGTTTTATGATTAATCCTTATAAGCATGTAGTACAGTAAGTCAGCTTATTGTATCTTACAGCGTTTTCCTGTGAAAATAACACATACTGCAACAGTTTGTTAGTTAAAAACAGATGTTTACACTAAAACTAGTTCGTAAACTTCATTGCTGATTCTGAGTAGCACAATTTGTAGCTGAACTAAGTAGAATAACTCAAAATCCAGACAAAGTGTCCCAGCACTGGTCATGCTTTTCTAAAAATTGTATTATAAGAATTACAGATCTTGCAGTGATCTGAGGGATCATCACCTTGATTATGGATTCAAGGCATAGAAGCTTTTCTAGAAGGATCTTTCTGCCTTTAGCTCTAAAGCAAGACAATCTCTGGTAGCCACTGGCAACCCTTTTAGCCGTCCAGGTTCTCTAATCATACTGCTCCACTTTGATTTTCTTTGTAATGTGCACTTACATGTCACACTTTTTATTTTATCTTTATTGGCATATTTGGCATAAAAGCCCTCAGGAATACACAGATAAACACACAAATACAAATGCACAGGACAAAAAGTACATTGTCTTCTGTATCCTTTTCATATCAGATGCAACAGAGGAAGAGGTTCAGGAAATGACTCCAGTGCTGGTGAATGGTTCTCCCAAGCTACCTCGCCTACCGATGCCCAGCGCCCTGGACCACGAGTCTTTTGACATAACACTCCACCGTAAAGACACTGAAGGCTTTGGCTTTGTCATCCTCACATCCAAGAGCAAACCGCCTCATGGAGGTGAGGATAAAATCTCTAATTCATTCAAATCCATTAAAACATTTTCGAAATTGTAAGTAGGGTATATTTTGAAAATCTATGAATTTAAAAATGTTCCATGAACCTATTCGATCTAAAATAGAGATTTATGAAAAATATTGTAAATATTATGTGGAGGGCTGCACGGTGGTTAGTGTTAGGGAATTCTGCGATGTCGAGAGACAAATGAGGAGGCAGATTCAGAGACACTCTGGAGACTCAGATGGCTTATGCTGAGAACAAGGTTTACTGATATCAGCAGACTGGTATCAGTAAACATTAAATCACTCTCGCCTTGCAGCTAGAAGGTTCCCTGTTCGTGGATCTTTCTGCATGGAGTTTGGATGTTCTCCCTGTGCATGCCTGGGTTTTCTCTGGATACTCCAGTTTCCTCCCACAGTCCAAAAACATGCTCAGGCTAATTAGTCAAATTTTTCTATAGCTGTGAGTGCGAATGTGATTGTTTGTCTCTATTTGTAGCCCTGTGGTAGACCTGTCCAGGGTGCCCCCTGCCTTCACCCTACATCAGCTGGAGTGTAGGGCGAAGGCCCCGCGACCATAATGAGATAATAAAAGGATGGATATGATGTGGATGGATAGGATCACAATATATAGATTTTTATTAAGCATACTGTAGTCAGCATTGCAAAAAAATTAAGAAGATGATTGTTTATGGTTTATCATGGTAACAATTATTCTAGTATGCAGTGGCAGTCAAAAACTATATGAACAGTTGCTTGTAGGATTCAAGATGTGTTTACAGATTTTAGTAAAGCAAACCGTAGTTGCAGTGGGATCATGGTTACTACCTTTTCTGTTGATACCTTTGATATATTTCACTCTGGCTGTGTCCTAATGCCTCATTCTTCTTCATATCTGCCATTTCAGTTATCCCACACAAAATTGGACGAATCATTGAAGGCAGTCCCACTGACCGCTGTGGCCTGCTGCACGTTGGAGATCGTATCTCAGCAGTCAACGGGCGCTCCATCATTGAGCTCTCTCACAATGACATTGTTCAGCTTATCAAGGAGGCCGGCAATGTTGTCACCCTCACTGTGGTTCCTGAGGACGGTGAATATCTCCTTATGCAAAAAACTACACTTGTTGTGATAGTTGATCAGCTCGTTTTAAAGCAATTTTTGCAACATCTGCAATTGGGAAGTTAGTGTCACAGCCAGGTAATCAAAGCAATCCACCCTGCACATAATTAGAATATATGAATATTTTATGATCATATTAATAATTCAATTTTAAGCAGAGGTATTTAAACTTTGAAAAATGGAACCCCTGCTCCTTGAAAAGGATTGAATCGATGAAAATAAAACAAATTACATCAATGTGTCACAGTGATGTCAGTCCATTTAGCAGGATATATAAGGCTGGTAATGAGGCTTCATTTTGTAAGTCAAGTCTTCTTGGGGCTGTTAAAGAGAATTAAATGATGAACATGTTGTGGAATGGTTCTATATATGGTATTCTCTATTAATGGAAGTTTTTAATATTTTTACACTGATGACACTGTCATGTCTAAATGTATTGTAGAATACAAGGGCCCTCCGTCTGGAGCAAGTTCAGCTAAACAGAGTCCAGCTCTTCAACACAGAACCATGGGGCAGAGGTCAGCATTACAGGATGAACGGTAAGGACATGAGCTCAGAAAACAGAAGTACAAAGCTGTTAAAAAAAAAATACATGTTCATCAGTTACTTGTGTCCGTAAAATTTTTTGCAATTCTTTAAATTTGCTGAATTTCTGTTGTGTGCACCTGAAGTGGACAAAATATAGCATGAAAATGCATCTTTGCTGTCCTGCTGAGAAGAATATACGCAGATATGTATATTTAAGACAGGAAATGCAACAGAAACCTCC
Organism: Acanthochromis polyacanthus; assembly: GCF_021347895.1. Taxonomy (NCBI): domain Eukaryota; kingdom Metazoa; phylum Chordata; class Actinopteri; family Pomacentridae; genus Acanthochromis; species Acanthochromis polyacanthus. The sequence goes on along the minus strand of NC_067117.1, from coordinate 35,445,820 downwards.
TCTTAGACTGGAAAGAAATGAAATGGCATGCATATGGTGACATTATTAAAATAATGTTACTGCCAACGGACAAAGAATGTTTGTCCACAGAGCAAAAAGATATATCAAACCAGAAAGACACTGGCATAATAAATATAAAAGTGTGTAAGATGTGTAGTACAGAACATATACAGTGCAAAATAAGCATCTCCATATATGAGTAAATGCAGTTCCCTCCCATTTCCCGCCCAGCGTTAAATTAGATTATCTGTTTTGCATAAGGGCTTTCCCAGTTAGATGCCTGCAGCCATCTGTTTACAACAAGTACTATGAGAAAAATACATGTGCTGTTTGTTCTAGTTATAACCTGGACCTGGAGGAGAAGACTGATGGAGTCAACTGGTCTGACCACAAAACTCTTCCTCTTGGTGAACTGGGCACGCTGTGTGTGACTGGACCCAACCAGGTAAGAATAATCCTCTTACTGCTTTCTCTGTATGTTGTCTTTGCAACCACCTGAAGGTTAGAATTGTCCATTCAGACTGGGGATGTAAACAACATTGTTTGTGACTGTATGAAAAGAAATAATGCTGTTCATTTGCTTACAGCATAACATGTTGTCACGGTCACATGAAACTCTTTTTTTTTTCCATATAGTGCACAGGTACATCAGATTAATGCACATTGTGGTCATTATAGTTTTATGTAAATTTCAAGTCAATATAGGCAAAGAATGAAGTCGTATACAGAAGAACACGGATCATTAAGAACATCTTTTATCAACAGAAAATTCTCACAAATCTAATGATGCATCACTGAGCTGGAGGCAGCTTTGTTTGTTGTGTCTTTGAAAGAAAATGGTACATTTTCAAAGAACATGTTCAATCACAAGAATGTTAATGAAATCCTATATAAACACGCAGATAAGGCATAACATTATGACCGTCTGCCTCATATCATGTTGGTCTCCATAATGCTGCTAAAACTCCTCTGACCCAGTGGGGCATGGACACAGGACTTCTGGGGATGTCCTGTGGCACCGTGATGGTGGCAGTGAATCCTGTGGGTCCTGTGGGTTGCAGGGTGGGACCTACTTAGATCAGGCTTATCCTGGTACATCCCACAGATGCTCAATAAGATTTGGATGTGGGGAGTGCGGAACCCGAGTGAGCACCTTATATCTGTCGTGTTCCCCGGGCCAGTCCGGAGCAGTTTTGTGGTGTGTCAGGGTGCAGTGTCCTGCTGAGGGTGGCAACTGGCATCAGAGACTGCTGTGATCTACAATGTTTTGGTGGGTGGTACATGTCAAGCATCCAAATGAATGTCAGGACTCAAAGTTTCCCAGCAGAACATTACACTACAACAAAATGCTCAATATTATGTACCTCACCTGTCAGTGGTCATAATGTTGCAGCTGATCAGTGTACAGATATTAGTGTGTGTGTGTGTGTGTGTGTGTGTGTGTGTGTGTGTGTGTGTGTGTGTGTGTGTGTGTGTGTGTGTGTGTGTGTGTGTGTACAAATGTACACAACAATTCCAAAATTTGGGGTCACTCAGAAATGTCCATATTTTTGAAAAAAAAACATTTTCTCTATGAAGATAACATTAAATTAATCAGAAATACAGTCTAGACATTGTTAATGTGGTAAATGACTATTCTAGCTGGAAACGGCTGATTTCTAATGGAATATCTCCATAGGGGTACAGAGGAACATTTCCAGCAACCATCACTCCTGTGTTCTAATGCTACATTGTGTTAGCTAATGGTGTTGAAAGGCTCACTGATGATTGGAAAACCCTTGTGCAATTATGTTACCGCATGAACAAAAGTGTTAGCTTTCATGGAACACATGAAATTGCCTGGGTGACACCTAACATCTGAACAGTAGTGTATGCGAGTACACTGAGTGTTTTCTTTATGCTTGTCCCGTGCAGGGCTGTCTGACAGTGGAGTTAGAGAGAGGTCCTCGAGGCTTCGGCTTCAGTCTGCGAGGCGGCACAGAGTACAACATGGGCCTGTACATCCTCAGACTGGCTGAAGATGGACCTGCTCAGCTGGATGGAAGAATCCATGTGAGTGTTTCTTTCACTACTGCAGTTATAGTTTACAAATGTTTTCTCTTCTCTTACCTCAGCTCTGAAAAGGGCAAGAGCAGATTCTAAATGTCATTTGTGTATTTTTCTGTAAACTTTATCCAGACTGAGCACCAGCAGCCTGCAGAGACCCCAATATCAATTACATCCCACAGTACTCAAGTGAATGGAGAGGTTTTTATAGACTGATTTTGCCAAATTAGGAGGTTTAACAGTTCAGGATCATATTAAAGTAAAGATCATAGGGTCAAAAGCAGGTGATGCCCTGGCTCTACACTGGGGAATGTGCTCGGTGAACTTAATTTAGCTTTACGTATTGAATTATGTTGTGTGCATAACTGAGCTGAACCAAGTGTCCACAGGTGATTTATTATCCCCCGCCTCCACGAAGTGGAAAAGGGGGATATAGGTTTGGCCTCCGTCCGACCGTGCGTCCGTCCATGCGTCCGTCCGAGATGAAGGGGACAGCTTTTCTCAGAAACTATTACAGCTAGGATTACGAACTTTAGTGTGTAGCTTCACACCATGGACACCTTGATCAAGTTCGAAAATGAGACCTGTGCGATAATATTTCACAGAGTTATGGCCCTTTATCACTATTTTGGATATAGACTCATAGACATCATGTGGCGGGGGATATTGATGACCATGTCATGCACTGTTTTCCAAACGCTACTGCTTCGCCATACTTTCACCTACAGACTTAATTTTAGTCTTAAAAAAAGCCCCAACTCTCTTCTTTTCAGGCATGTACATATTGTGACGTGGGATTTATGGTTTTCCATACAGGAGCCTCCAAAACCCCTAGGTTAAGCAAAAAATCCCATGTTAGAGCATGTGCTCCTCTGGTGCTAGAGTGTGGAGAGGGACAAAATCTGTCCGTTTTTTTTTTTTAACTTAAATCGCCATCCTGGCCAAACGGTACTTACTACAAGGACAATCCTTTCACAGACTATAGTAAAGACTCTCTACATTCATATGACTCCGACATTGTTCACCTGGCACATTGTTACGTCACGCGCCAGCCCTTAATTGACGTGGGAACCTGAATCGCCCTCAATGCAAATTTAGGCCTTGTGCTGCTTCACACACAGCAATTTTAAAACTGCTGTTTCTCGGTCATTTTTCACTCTACAGCAACATTAAACATACCGACCTCTTCCGTGACTCATCCTGCCACTCACCATCCGGTTACTTTTGAGCTAGCATTCTCGGTTAGCCCGTAATTAGCGACAGAACGCGACTGCAGCTGACAAGCTGTAAACTGCTGCAGGGGCGGCACTAGGTTTTCAGGACAGGGGGGGCTTAGCCCCCAGGAGATGCACACAATGTGAGTGAACATTTAATTTTACAGCTAACAATTTAGTATGTAGCTTCACACCATGGACACCTTGATCAAGTTCGAAAATGAGACCTGTGCGATAATATTTAACAGAGTTATGGCCCTTGATCACTATTTTGCATATAGACTCATAGACATCACATGTGGCGGGGGATATTGATGACCATGTCATCTTGTTCTAAAATAAAATAACATGAGTTAAATTTTTGGTCTGGTGGAGTGGCTACAGGAAAGGTCAGGAGTCACCAAAATCATTGATTCATTCTTTCCACACTGAATGTCACAGCATTTCGTTGAGGTTGTTTCTTTCCAGACCAAAGTGTTTGAGGACAGAACAAGTGACTAACAGGAAGATGTCACCATACTGCACCTATCAAGAAATGCCTGGAAGAAAAACAAATTGATACTTGATTAAATAAAAGCCAGTAGATTCTGTTGTAGCTCATTTGGCTTCACTCATCGTTGTTATGTAAAGTATGGCGAGCTATTATATAAACTGTTCCCTCACTGAGATGTTTTGCACATTTAGTACTTTATGAAGTAGAGACTTAAATCAGACAAAATATCATTTCTATGGCCATGTGTTTGAATGCACTAGAGATTAAACCAACAGATTGTATTTCAGTGACTGCCACTTACAGTTTTGAGGGTCTGAGATACTTTCAGCTATGATGTGCAGGCAGTTCTTGGTTTTCACTGAGTAATGTAATTCAAGCTGTCTACACAGCGAACAGGAAGGATAAAGGCCCAGAAAGGTCCAAGATGCTCTTTTTCAGCCTCTATTCTTTCAGCCTCAGCATAGTTTTGTTCTTGTTTACTGCTTATTATTTATAGATTTTTATCCTTTTTTTCTTTTCTATTGTATGTCTCTGATCATCTGTGATTCTGTCCAGCTACTTGTCCATCTGTGTCAATAAGCACACATCCTTCTTTCCTTTCATTTCTTCTTTAGTGAGATTCTTACCATTTTCCAAAAAGCCCACACTGTAACTGACCCTGAATTTTCACTCTCTATGGAAGAGATTCAGCAAAATTAGAATTTCCCCATGGGGATGAGATTATCACATTATTATTATTAGGATGAGAGGGGAGACTCGAGAGTGAGGGAACAGAATAGAGGCTCAGAGCTGGAATCAATCTTAGTCTTGCCAGACTGTGATCTCTGGGCATGACTTTGCCTATCCAAGGGTGGAGAGGAATGTCAACACTGATTAGAGCCTAACAGACTGACGTGTTTACACGCTTTATCCTGAGATACTTTGTCATCTCTAATAATAGAGGGTACCTCCAGGGTAATACAGAGCTGTACGTGTGTGTGTGTGTGTGTGTGTGTGTGTGTGAGTCTGTGTGTGTAGCATAAAATGTAGATTCTTTGATTATAACTGCAGCTCCTGTATTTCTGTGTGTGTGTGTGTGTGTGTGTGTGTGTGTGTGTGTGTGTGTGTGTGTGTGTGTGTGTGTGTGTGTGTGTGTGTGTGTGTGTGTGTGTGTGTGTGTGTGTGCGCGCGCACAGCTGAGCAGTTCGTAGGTGTGTTTCTGTGTGGTAATTGCATTTTCTGCATTACTGACAGGTTGGAGATGAGATAGTGGAGATTAACGGGGAGCCGGCTCGTGGTATTTCCCACACACGGGCCATTGAACTGATCCAGGCTGGAGGGAACAAAGTGGTGCTGCTGCTGAGACCTGGAGCGGGTTTGGCTCAAGATGGCAGTGAGTAACCATTCGATGTGTTCCTTTTGATAAAGAGTAGCTTTGTGCCCTGGAATGATGTTGCTGTACAGTGTAGCGGACATTAAACTGCATGTTTTACGTACTTATAAGGGCTGGCCATAGCTTCATATTTGGAGCCAGATGAGAAAATGTTATATCGCAGTCCAACTATTCCATACTTTTCTTCTCAAATTAATGTTTGCAATAAAACGTAAGCTGGAAACAAGATTGAATTTATATTCTAAATGTTTTACTACTGTTTACTACTTTACAAGGAGGGAATAATGACAGCAGTTAAATACATGCTGAAACCATAAATTCACCTGATGTTTTGCTAATGATAATGACCATCCATTTGTTAATTGATGGAGCCTTTTCTCAACTTCCACCTTTATTGATCTCAATGTACTTTCTTTGCTGAGTTTCTTTTTTATTTATTTGTTCATTAAATCTCTAACCATCTGCTTCCTTTGGCTCTTTTTCTCTTGCCCCTGATGCAGGTAGTACAGCTTCCTCTACTGTGTGCTACTACACTGAGCACCAACACTAACATCTTCACTGCTTTTACTGCTCTCTTCTCTTTCATCTTGGTAATTCTTCTCTTTTTCATTTTCCTGCTGTTAACTTCAATATTGTGAATAAACTTTCTCTCTTTCTTATTCTAAATTGCAAAGTTTTGTGTGGAGCATGTAACATTTTTGTTCGCATATGATTTAAAACGTGTGCTTCTCTTACAGGTCAACATGATCAAAAACTCATTTCACCTACAAGCTATTCCTCAGAGGTGTTTTACTCTGACACATCATCCCCGTCCTCTCCATATCCCACCGGGGCTTCCACCTTTGTTTCCTCTCCCTTCTCCAGCAAGCTGAAGCATTCTCGCAGCTGGAGCGCCATTTCCCCACAAGGCCGCAAGCCCCGCAGCAGCAGCAGCAGCAGCAGCAGCAGGGGTTTAAGGTCCGTGGAGGAGAGTGGTGAATGGGCAGACAAGGAGGTAGAACGGCCCTCACCCGTCTCCACCGAGCATATAAAATTCTACAAGAGGACCAGACCCACAAAAGACTCCAGAGAGCTAAGCAGCCCAAAGAAAACAGGGGAGACATTTCCTAAAGCCAAAGAGAAACATCACAGTCCAAAAAAGACTGAGAGTCAGGCACAGGAAGCAGCACTGAGTAGGAACAGGATGCCTCAGACACAGACAAAAACACATCCTGCAAACCCTAGGAAGTCTCCACAAGTTGGACAACTAGTGGTCTCGACCCTGCAGTGCACAGAGCAGCAACAAGGCCTTCAGAGAAGATTAAAGGATTCTTCCAGCAGAGCGAGCTTAAGTCATGAAAAGAAAAATGGTGAAGGGGGAAATACTGAGATGAGAAGATACTCACAAGTCGGGGAGATGGAAAGGAGAGGAGAAAGGACCAGGCCAGGACATGAGCAGGAAAGTTTTAAGAGAAGAGTAATGGGGGAGTCTTACCACCACAGGATATTACCTAATACAGTAAAAGAAAGTGAGATAGGAACAGGTAAAGACTCAGGGCACAGAAATGGCAATGGCAAGGGCAAACCTACAAAGGACAGAAACACAAGTAAAGGGACAAGTAACAAAGAGAATCATTGCTGTCTTTCAAAGATATATGGAATAAAAAGGTGTCTGTAGTCGCGCCAAGAGAGGCTAAAGGAAGAGAAGATACATTTTCTTACTCCAAAGAAGAGAGTGGTAGGGAAGACTTTGTAGCCTCTGTAAACAGTATGCCAGGAGCTCCGCAGAGCCCAAAGGGACCTGTTAGCCCCTGCCCGTGGAAAGTGCCCAGCTCAGCCAAAATCCTCTCCCAGGCAGAGGTCCTCCGTGACCCTTTGTGATAGAATATTGAATAACCAAGACATGAGCTGTGCCATGGCATATTTAACAGCTGCCTCAGTGGATTTGTTTTTCTGAGTTCTTCCATAAAACAGAGAAAGTGCAACATGGTGCCACTTTTATTATCTTCGGACCGTGGCCAGATTTGTATTTTGGGAGTGCTGTGACATCACATGTGGCATGTAGCAACTCCCCTCTGCCTTGTCCGCTGCTTCAGCATCTTTGACGTGGGACTTCAGCATGTGCGGCATGCTCGTGGCCTTGTCAGACGAGACATTTTGAAATGTGAATATGTGCCAATCCTGGGAGCCTCCTGTGGAACAACAGCTACAAACAGTGATTCACCCATTACAATGCAATGACCCATATGCAACGAAAGGAGAAAGGCCCTCGCCTCTCGACTGTAGTATACACCCAGTGTGACTGTCATCTAGGGTTTAATTTCGCTCTCAGTCTCATTGTGGGATATTTTGACTGTCTTTTTATGACAGGTTTACTCAACTGCATGCAGTCAGCGCTTCTGTTTGTTTTGCTGCATGTGTTCTGCACATCACGGAGAATGAACCTGTTTCTTGTTTATAATTCTCATTCTGAACACCAGGCAGATTATACAATCCAGCAAATGTTTACTTTATGGGGTACTCCAGACTGTTCTACGGTTATAGTCATGACACTCCTGCATATAAGCAGTATAATTTAAAAGACCAGAAACTTGTGGTTTGAGATCTTGTTTACCATATGTATGATAATTATCCAGTGTGTAATTTATTGAGGTAATAGATGAATATATGTATATGTAGCTGTACCAAGCCATTCCACATTTTGATATAGACTTTAAAAATTTGTCCCATGTTATTTGAGCTTTCACCTTATTTCCAATGTACTTCAGTGGTAGGAATTACCATGGATCTTTGTAGTTCATGAAATGTATAGACGTGACGTGCAAACTGCTGTACCAAATGTTTGCAATCGCTCAAAACGTGTCTCATTGTGAAATATAATATATACATATATATTTGAATGTGTCATATTTTGCAGATTCTAACTATCTATTGAATTCCATTGCACTGCATCTGCCCTTGTAGCATAACAGAATGACCATGAGTTGTAATTAATTCGTGATGTTGACTTGCTACCAATGCATTGCCATTTTACTACTGTAACAATTTTATAAAGCTGTTTTCATTTTTTTTTCTAAAAGGTTCACTGTTGAAGCCCAAAATGGCAATTTATGTAATTCTGTGCCAGTTCTGAGTCACGTCCCTGGTAGTTTTACCTTTGCCTAATGAGAAAAGACAAATTAGACTTTTAATTCTATGTGTTCGTCAATCCTGCTGTGTGACTGTGTATTAGGGTAACTTGAAGGATGTCAGGGGCCAGAGAGTGATGTGGCAGTTTATTGAGATATTTACCATGCTGCTGATGTATAGGCACGTATACAGAAAACTCGTCATCCTGCATATTAAAGGCTGGTTGAGCTGACTGCTATAAAATGAGAAATAGTCAGATTTCATTGTTACTTTAAACGATTATGACGCAACTGCTGTAAAGTCAAAGAAAAATAAATTGCAATGAGCATACTTGCTAATACAGCTTATAAAATTAAGACATTCAGATGAGCTCAGGGAACACAGTATCGTAGCAATTGTGTGATAAAGTCAGTATCAATGGCAGTCGGATGGTGGGTAAAGTCTGTGATTGTATAATGGAGTTTTCAGGTTTCAAATCCCTAGAGGACGCACTATGAGCCAATCAGTGGTCGACTTTTGTGCAATAGTTTGGTTGGTTGAAAGAGTAAATCCAACCCTGAGTGTCAGGTACAGGCAGTTCGCTCTGGTTCAGAATCAGATAATGCCCTTTTTTATTGTTTGTCCCCTGCACTGTTGTACTCTTTTATGCTTTTCATTTAACCATTTCGTATCTCATCTCTGCATCATACTGTGGCCTTGCATTGCTTCATTAGAAAAACAATCCTTGTGGTATCTTCTACATTCTGTAGGAACAGTAGATGTAAATGTTTGTACATTGTACAGCACCTTTATAAATACTTGCTGAGTGCTCTTTTGGGGAGAAAAAAATAGAGGTATATTAAATTGTTCCATTATTTTTTATGTAAAAAAAAAGAGAGAAAATATTTAAAAAAGGATTGAAAAGGATAGGCTATGACCTTGACATGGTATTGCGTTCATGCACTGAAAAATAAAGTTTTGCTGAAAACACCTCCTGGATTTCTTGTACTACATATAACATACACCACTGGGATTACAACCACATCATTCTGTCTCAGTAATGTCCAGGGCTGCACAGTGGTTTGGTGGTTAGTATTTTCACCTTGCAGCTGGAAGATCCCGGCACCTTTCTGCATGGAGTTTGCATGTTTTCCCTGTGCGTGTGTGAGTTTTCTCCGGGTACTCTGGCTTCCTCCCACCGTGCAAAAACATGCTGAGGTTAACTGGTAATTCAGTAGTGATTGTTTGTCTCTATATGTGGCCCGGTGACCTGTCCAGGGTGCTCCCTTGCCTTCGCCCTAGTCAGGGTGACCCTAATGAGGATTAAGCAGTGTGTGAATAATGGATGGATAACTATATGTCAGTCTGCAATGAACACAGTGACGGCTGATGAGAGAATAAGTGTTCAGCTCCCATATATAGATTAATTTGTTGCACATATTTTCATATCACAAAGCAGCACAAACCACTGTTACTATGGCAGATATCCAGTTGTCATGGTAGCCATCTGCTTTTCTTAACAGAGGAGAAAAAGAGCTTGCCTGCGCTAAATAGATGTTTTTAAATCACAAGAAAAAGCTCAGAGGCATCTTATGTCATGAACGTGTCATAAATATCCATATTTCAAAAGCAGGCATGAATCATGGGACTGTTTTTGGAATGCAAATATAAATGAAATCTGCTCAGAGCCGTGGTGAAGCTGACAGGCTGGTTTCCTCTCCACTATAAAATACCAGCACAATGAGAGGTGTAAATCATAAGGATTATATAAGGCTTGAATGTGGTGCACAACTCTACTGTACAATTTTACACAAAGCTGAAACATTTAATTTAAATGCACATATTGCAATAGAAATACATCAAACAGATGTAATTGCAAAACATTAATTAAAAGCTTTTTGTTTAAGGCTCTGCAGTGCAGATTTAGTCTGAAGAGCTTCTCATGTACAGGGTTTTCTAAGCATTTGTAAATCAAAACTGGATTAGCTGTAAGGGAATAAACCAAATGTTCTTTTTTAAGCATTTTCTAAAGAAAGGGTTGACAGTGTCTATATTGCCAACTTTTGCAATATTTTCTATTATATTCACGTGGTTAGAGACTCACAGTGGAGATGTCCAGCGGCTCCTCGTGTTCATCTCTGACAAGCTTCAGCAGAGCAGATAAGGACATTTTTCACAGTTGGCTGTTCCATGATGATGATAGAAATGAGTTTTATCTGTGAATGACCACAAGAACCTCTTATGTTAGCAGTTTCGACCTTTTGATACCTGATCGGTCACTGGAAAATTGACATAGTGGTGGAAGAGGAGCTTAATGACGACAGAAGGACTGCTAATTGTGTGCGGTCTGATAATAGGCAGACATTTTGACATGTCACAGTAAGGAAACACTGGTGTATTAATAATGGCTGTTTTCCACCCAGAGGAGGTCTGCACTTGGTATAATAAGTGAGCTTTCATTAATTCCCACAGTGGCACTACTGTGAAAAAGGTCTATTGACTAAACTGCATGAAATGACCGGAATATTCGATTGTATTTCCGGTATCGACGTAAAACGATCAGAGGAACGCCATTTCAGAGGTAAATGCTCTGCAAAGGGCTTTTGTCTTTACCCATTTTTTTCTAGTATGTTTCTTTTAAAAGAAACTGAAGGAATTCAGAATTTTAAGATTCTCTGATGCAAATACTGGGCTGCTGCTGTGTGCTCTTCTGTCTTAACCCTTAGATGCACCCCATACATAAGTGGGCCAAAAGTGACCCATATAAGAGTCAATGTGTTTTTATACCATTTTTGTCATTTTGGTTAATAATAATAATTTGTGTTAGTTTTTGTAATATATTTTGGTCCACACAAGCATGATTTCAATTTTGAAATATGTTTATTTTTCACTTTGTAACAGATTTTGAACATTTTGATAATAGAAAAAGAAGAATATTACACAACAGCAATAGAAGAATGTCAACATCCATTTTGTAGACATTTTTCCACTCTTTTCTTCCAGCTGTTGCTGCTCTCCATCCCTCCAAGTTTGAGTGCTTCATCACCTTTTTGAGGAATAGCTGGAATATGAAATGATAAAAACTTTATTACAAAGACATTGCAAGAAAACAACCTCACCGGGTCATTTTTGACTCATTTATGCATCCAAGGGTTAAAGCATCTATACTCTGCTTTATTATTTTGATTTGAAAAAAAAATGATTACAAAATGTTATTGAAATAACACTTTTCTCTGTTACTGCCTGCGCAACAATGAACTACAAACACTGATGACCTCAGTGGTATCTATAACATGTATATCTGCATTTGTGGCATAACTAGATGGGGTTTTTCTCGAAAATTTCAATTTACAGGTGACACACACTCACACACTCTCATACACACACGCACACACACACACACACACACTTCAAACTATCACTGTATGTGTGTGTGTGTGTGTGTGTGTGTGTGAGAGAGAGAGAGAGAGAGTTTAATGTCCACAGGCAAAATTCATATGATACGTTCAGGTTTTGAAGTCAGTGCATAAGTAAAACTGCACTGAATCCCTGAAAGCACAGCAAGAAAACAACTTTATTTCTCTATTGTTGCATCATGATTACACTGGCTCTACCTCCCTGACACTACTTTGCTAACTTTAATGCAGTTTGTCCATTTCACCACTAGATGTCACTGACTTACAGTAAAGTGTTACATTGTAGGAGAAAGACATCAGTTCAGATGTTTAAAAATGGTTGACATTTGGTTAACCCACTTATCTACAATTATGAGTTACTTTTCAAAATTAAGGTCACTGTAAGTATAACTATTATCATGATAAGAATACATACATACACTATATACAATATACGTACACTATCGTTCAAAAGTTTGGGAACATCCAGACAATTTCATGTTTTTGAAGAAAACTCATACTTTTATTCATGTGCTAACATAATTGCACAAGGGTTTTCTAATCATCAGTTAGCCTTTCAACACCATTAGCTAACACAATGTAGCATTAGAACACAGGAGTGATGGTTGCTGGAAATGTTCCTCTGTACCCCTATGGAGATATTCCATTAGAAATCAGTCATTTCCAGCTAGAATAGTCATTTACCACATTAAAAATTTCTAGACTGTATTTTTGATTAATTTAATGTTATCTTCATTGAAAAAAATGATTTTCTTTCAAAAAATAAGGACATTTCTGTGTGACCCCAAACTTTTGAATGATGGAGTACATACAGTGCAGTCCATCATATCAATATTTTCTTGTGAAAAATAGCTGAAGGAAAGTTGTATTTAGGAATCACACAAGCCTTAATAGAACAGAATAGAATAGAATAGAATAGAATAGAATAGAAATAGGAAATTACTTTGGAACAGCAGCATGTTAACACACAGACAACCCACAAACCTGACAGAACACCAACACTAATAGTCATCAGTACGACCACAGACAGTATATGTTAGAAAAAATATAGAAATGTTAAAACATATGCACAGCATATAAATCACAAGTTAAAATATTCATGTGAATAAATGTGAATTGAAAAGCCTGATTGCAGGTGGTAGGAATGACTTCCTGCTGTGCTCAGACCTGCACTGAGGGGGGATGGGTCTGTGCCTGCAGGTGCTCTGACCAAACACCTCCAGATTACGTACTGGGTGACAAACATCGCTCATGACAGAGATCAGTTTCCTGAGCATTCTCACCCCACACACCTGTTGGACTGATTCCAGCTCAGTACCAGTTGTGAAGCTCACCTTCTTGATTCATTTATTCAGTCTGTTTCTGTCCTTGAAGTGAGCCCCCTTCCCCCAACACACAACCCCAAAGAATAAAGCACTGGCCACCATAGTGTGGTAGAAAAAGCCTGCTGATGTTAAAGCACCTTAATCTTTGGCCCTTCTTGTACACTGCCTCCATGTGTTTGGACCAGTCCAGCTTGTCGTCCAGCTGTGTTCCCAGGAACCTACACCTCCACCTCCATGCCAAGAATAATGACTGGTGCCGGTGTGGACTTCTTCCTGTTAAAGTCAATCACTATTTCCTTGATTTTAGAAGTTTTTAGTATAAGGTGGTTGGGTTGCTGGAGTGAACAAAGTTGTGTAATATTATTCCCTGTAATTCTGTGAAATGTCGATATAGAAAAAAGAACTCCAAGAAGAAGCTCTCCATTCAGTACCATGTGTTACGTCAAGGAGACGAAAAGTATGTGTGCGTTTATACCTTCCAGTAAACGGGCAGAAATGTGTGAGTGTGAGTAAGGAGCTGTGATATTGCTACTCATTACATCACATTGTTGGTATGTCTGAATACGAGAGAGGCAGGTGAATTATGCAGCAGTGAGCTGATATTAATGTTCTGGCAGCCTTTTTTCTCCCCATTATCTGGCATGAAGAGAAGCAGATGCATTCTTCTAGGTTAGCTGTAGAGAGGGGAGGTGTCTTAATCATTCATTTGGACAGGGTGTGCAGAGAGATAAGAAAAGCAGGCCATGCCACAGCTGTTGGAGGATCTGAGCATGAGTAGTTGCCTAGAAAACCACCACTAATGCTGGTTTTTCTGGGGCCTTAAAAGGAAATGAGGTGCACCCCACACTTTTACAGGTCAGTTTAATTGGCTTTACATTCTATCCATCCATCATGCTGGTATGTTTTCCACCTCCAAACCAGTGAGACCTCCAATTTCTCTAAATATTCTACTTTTAGGTGATGTAATGTGTCTCACTAAAAATAGCCCCTCCTGGTGTTTTCTTACTGCTTCAAAAAGGTCTCACTAAAGAGTACAGCTATGGGCCACTGAACTTTGTTAGATCTTTGTTCCCTGGTTTCTGTATAAGGCCTCTAATGGTTTCTCAGGCAACTCTGGGTGCAGGAAAGAGATTGCCCATGTCAACAGACTTATGCGGTTGAAAATGGGTGGTGAACTCCTTGGAATTTAACCTAGAGTCTGAGGCAATGAGGCACAGCCCCCTTGTTGAGGAAAGACGGTGGAAGGTATCCATGACAATGACTCGTTACGCTAGTGTAAACTGCTATGGAAAGCATTTAAACCCTTAAAGTCACAAGCTCTACTTTTTGTCTTGTTTATATGTTTGATGGTTACAGTTCTTCATTCTTCTTATTGTTTCTAACACACACACACACACACACACACACACACACACACACACACACACACACACACACACACACACACAGTATGTTATTAATTATAGGAATCATAAAGTATTCTGACTGAAGCACGGAGGGTTCCCCCTTCAGAGGACTCAGAGAAGGAATGCCCCCTTTTTTCCAGCACACACCCATAATGTTTCCTCTCGTTGCCATTGCAACACATGGGAACATCTCTGCTGCTGCTGGGAGGTGGGACTACTGAGCTGCTCAGACTGAGTTTTTTGTTTGTTTGTTTGTTTTTGGTTCTTTGTTTTAGGAAACACTTATATCTGAATTTATTTTTTAGACATCTTGATTTCTTTCTTTGTTTGTCCTACTTGTTCACTTTAATACCTGTCTGTCGCAACTTTTTGCTCCCGGCAGAGGTAAAGCCGCTGAGACTTGGTGATGTAAAGGCGGAGACATAAAAAGCGGAAGGTCTATCGTGCCTTTCAGAATAATATCAATCATTATGTAATTTCATTCCTTGACAAAAGAAAAAATAACTACTCAAAACAATACAAAAATAGTCGTTAGCAAACTTCTGAATGAAAGGGAGCAGAAAAAGAAACTTAAGTAATCTGCCCTTTTATAGCAAATAATCACTTTACAACGAGCCTTCAAAACAAACAACAAACAAAATACTATAAAGTCTTGCAGGCCTGCACAGCCACTCTCACTCATAAATGAGTTTTTTCTCATAACAAACACTAAGAAACTCTTACTTCATTTATATGTATTTCAATAGTATGCTGGTTTTAATTCCATTTTTAAATCTTGCATGTGATTTAGATTCTCTTGATTCCCTCTCGAGATAGTTCCATAAAGTGATCCCTTTTACAGAAATGCAACGTTCCATTCATTTGGTCCCAAATCTTGATTTTATGAAAAGTTATGTTCCTTTTAAGTTATATTTACTTTCTCTTTTTGAAAATCTGTTCTGGACATTGACTGGTAAAGTTTCTCTATGAGCTTTATACATATTTGCAGAACAGTATAATCTACTGTGTCATGAAAATTAAATAATTTTTTATAAACTTTTTTCTCTGGCCTTTTGTTGGCTTTATTAGATAGGTTAGTTGAGAGGCGGACAGGAAAATAGGGAGAAGAATTGGGGGAGGACCTGCAGCAAGGAGCTGTGAATAGGAACCCAGGTCACTGTGTCGGGGACTATAGGGCCCGTCTCATGGGCTGCCTGTTCAACCATCTGGGAGCTCCAATTTCAACTATTTTAACTGAAGGAATAATGTGATGTTCACAGCCCTTCCGAAATGTGCTTCTATCTGTTCATCTGACAGCATCTGAACATGTCATCCTCATGTCTTATCATTTTTCTGCAAAAGCTGAAATGGCAATCCTGCCATTTGGACCGTTTATCATTTTCAAAATGAAACAAGTCTATCCAGCACCCAGTCACATTTACACAACTTCAAGATTTAGTATTTTGTATTTTGATGTGTGAGATGTAAAATGTCCTCCAATTCTGTAATGACCCATGTACTATATAGAGAAATGACATATAAAACATTACGAAGTATAAGTACTTTAGTAAATATAAACAATATGCATGGAGCTTCTCGGTGAGCGTAGCTTTGCTTTTATTATGATAGAATTGTAATCTCACTTCCGGTCCCCCAGGCTTATTAAAGCTAACTTGACTGCAGCCAAAATGGGCAGTCGGCGTTGCTGCAGCGGAGGATCAGTGTTGACAGGCTGAGGAGCGGATCGTGTCTCCTCTGTGGAGAAGTTGTACGACAGTGTTGAAGAGTCGGATCAGGATCTGCAGCCGGAACATGGAAACTTCACCGGACACCTGTGGACAGAGAACCGTCCAAGCCCTGCTGCTGCTGTGTCTCCTGGTGGTAAAGGCGGCAGGTCAGTGAAACATCAGCCTCGGTGTCTACTTAATGAGATAATATTTATCTGGTCACATGAGAGCTCCAGCAAGAAGAGCCAGGCTACGTTTTCTGTCAGTTCCATTGAAATACAATTGTAAGCCTCTGCAGAAATACCAAAGAAAGTCAACCAGAAAGACCTTTTCTGGAGTTACCGTTAGTAATGTTCAGTGTATACATTTTCTGTGAAACCCTTGATTAAAATAGTAAAAGATCATGGTCTAAATATAATCATATAAAAATACGAAACTTTAAATGCAGTAGGAAATACTGTCACACTCGTTTTTAACATGAACTGTCGGGACAAGACACTCCTGCTACTATTTTTTGGAAATATTGCTAGTAATTTATTTTTTATATTTTTTAAACTTTTATTTTTACAGGTAATTTCACTGAGAGGCGGGTCTCATTTTCAGGAGAAAAGACCTGTCCTGAAACAACAAAACAACACTGAGTCACTGACAAACAGTAATCGACCCGTACTAGACAGTACGGTATATAGCAATTTAATATACAGACCGGTTCATGACAAAAGACAACACAGACATGAAAATGGATGTGCAAAAATGCCATGCGCTCAAGTTAAAAAGTAAAAACACTAAACTACCAGTCAAAACTTTGAACATACCTTCTCATTCAATGCTTTTTATTTATTGTATTATTTTCTACATTGTAAGTTAATAATACTGAAGATTGACACCTTTTTTGTTTCTTTAATAGATTTGATGTCTTCAGTATTAATCTAAAATGTAGAAAATAAATGAATAGTAATCATTGAATGAGAAGGTGTGTCCAAATCTTTGACTGGTAGTGTATTTCCCAAGAGATGATATTTAGTCTAAGATCAGATCATTCCATTAAGTATGAAGTTTCCAGAACAAACTGAAAACTGTTCCTTGCTTTCTGCCTTCTGGAAGCCAAGCTCTGATGTCTTGGTGCCAGTTTCTGATAAACAAAGTTTTAAAATGCATTCTTAATTAACTGGATTCACTTGATTGTTCATTCATCTTTTATTAATGACGTATTAACACTGAGAACTGCTTGATTAGTTAATGTTTTCTGAGAAATTTGAGTGCTTATTAGCTTTTTTAACTGCAGCATTACTAAATAGAAAAGAACATAAATACCTGTTGAACTGTTCTCTGTATAGTAGCTTAGTGCATTATTACTATCAATACTGCTGTTAGTTCTTAACGTAAAAATGTTACAAAAACAAAAGAAAAAAGTTTCCACAGACAAAGCCACTGAAAGTCAAATCAGACATTGGCTTTATCTGTCTGTTTTCACAATTCATTCCTGTTTGTTACTGTCTGTTTGACTGTATCTCCTCATGATTTCTGACTTTAAAACAATCACCATGTTGCCTCTTTTTCCCTTCTTTTCTTCAGCCGGCTGTCTTAAACCTTCAGGAAGAGAAAATATTGTCCTATCCACTAAAGCACTTCTACTGAATGACTACCCAGAGCGCGTTGAAGTTACTTTAGAGTGCGCCAATGGATATGAAAGAGAAAGTGGCTCTGGGAATATAGCCTGCATTAATGAGAAGTGGACTGAACCTGATCTCATCTGCAAAAGTGGGTCTGCTTTCATTTATTTTCTACTGACAAATACACTGCCTATCCAAACAAAAAGTCGCACATTCTAATATTTCGTTGAACTGCCTTTTGCTCTGAGATTGACACACATTTGCCGTGGCATTGTTTCGATAAGCTTCTGCAATGTTACAGCATTTATTTCTGTCCAGAGTTGAATTCATTTTCTATCAAGACCTTATATTGATGATAGGAGGGTCGGACCACTGCACAAAGTCATCTCAAGCACATCTCAAAGATTCTCAACGGGTTGGGTTCAGGACTGAAGTCAAATCTTTGTATGAATATCATGTCTCATGCTCCCTGAACCACTCCTTCACAATTTGAGCCCCATGGATCCTGGCATCTTCATCTTGGAACATGCCCATGCCATCAGGGAAGAAAAACTCCATTGATGGAAAGACCTGGTCATTCAGGATATTCAGGTAGTCAGCTGACCTCATTCTTTGGGAACATAATGTTGCTGAAGCTGACCAACCCCAGAGCATAACCCTAACCCCCACAGGCTGGTAGGCATTAGGCATGATGAGTTCATCACTTCATCTGCCTCTTTTCTTACCTGGATGCTCCCATCACTTTGGAACAGGATAAGTCTGGACTCATCAGACCACATGACCTTCTTTCATTTCTCAAGAATCCAATCTTTATGTTGCCTTGCAAACTGAAGCCTTTATTATGATTACCCTCACTAATCAGTGGTTTTCTTAAAGCTACAACAGTTTAGTCGCAATCCTTTGACTTCCCTTCGCATTGTGCGCCTGGAAAAGTTCTTACTTTCAATATTAAACATAACCATGAGTTCTACTATTGATTTCCTACAATCATCGAAGAGTTTGTTCCGACCACATTTGTTCCTCAAAGATGATGGTTCACCACTGTTCTTCAGGTTTTAATAATGCGTTAGAAGGTTCTTAACCCAAATTTTAGTGGTTTCAGAAATCACCTTAGTTGTTTTCTTTGCTTGAAGCAGGCCAACAAATTGTCCCTTTTGAAACAGATTAATATCTTTTCCATGACCACAGGATGTGTCTTCCAACACGGTTGTTTAAGAAAAGAGGAGCTCCTCACTGCATCAGTCATGGTTGTTGCCAGCTAAAACGTATTCATCCCTGCAGTAATTATCCAATGGAAGGCTCTTACCTATTTGCTCAGTTACAGTGGGTACGGAAATTATTCAGACCCCTTGAAATTTTTCACTCTCTGTGTGAAAGAATGGCAGAGGATCCCCAAATCCAGGTGTGAAAAACTTGTTGCGTCATTCCCAAGAAGACTCATGGCTGTACTAGCTGAAAAGGGTGCTTCTACTCAATACTGAGCACAGGGTCTGAATACTTCTGACCATGTGATATTTCAGTTTTTCTTTTTTAATAAATTTGCAAAAATTTCTACATTTCTGTTTTTTTCTGTCAAGATGGGGTGCTGAGTGTACATTAATGAGAAATAAAATGAACTTTTTTGATTTTGGCAAATGGCTGCAATGACACAGAGAGTGAAAAATTTCAAGGGGTCTGAATACTTTCCGTACCCACTGTAACTCCAAGTGACGACTTTTTTTTTTCTTTGGACAAGCAGTGCAGTTTTATGCTGGGGACATCCAAGCCGTTTTATGTTGTCATGTCTGAGGTGTATGTACTGCTGTAAAATACCTACATTGTGTTTGCTTTTTGTATTACAGAAAAGGACTGTGGTCCCCCAGAAACTCAGCCAAATATGAGGTTTAATATCAGTGCAGGTACCTTGTTTGGTGCTTTAATAAAAGCCACTTGTGATGAAGGGTGAGTATGAATCTAAGAGTTGTGAGATCTTCCTGTTTGATTGTTATCTGGTTGAATGCCATCCAAAAAATAAATGGTGCTCTCTGAAAATCTAACAAAGAAAGTGACACACAGAAGGTAGTATCTCTGTACTGCCAGCATCTGTCTACCAGAAATGACTGGCAATCGAAATTAGAAGCTCAGGATGAAGAGCTGTACAGAAAACAACATACTCTTGAAAGTCAAATAGAGCTGCTGCCAAAAGGTGTTACTTCATAGTTTCACTGATTTAAAACTTGGCTCTCCTTTTGACAACATAGACAGGGTTGTTGATACAGCACATACTTCTTGATAAAACTCTGTAAGAATGTAGTTTCAGAGTAGAAATTAATGTTTCAGTGTATTACAGTACTGAGATTCAAGAATACTGATTCCTCTATATATAAAGGTTCTTGCTTTATTTTCCTTTTGTCTTTCCACAGCTACAAGCTTACTGGCTCAGCCTACAAACAGTGCTTTCCTGCAGGGTGGAGTGGAAGAGCCAAGTGTATCAGTAAATGTCTCAAATAGTATTTCTTTATGTCTGAAAGAGATGGAATTATCATTTACAATCTCACTGCAAAAGCTGAACACAACCTGTGGCCTGCAGGAGTTAAGTACAATACCATTCAAAAATCTGGAGTCACCCACAGAATTTCATGTTTTCCATGAAAGCTTCATGTGCTAACATAATTGCACGAAGGTTTTCCAATCATCAATGAGCCTTTCAACACCATTAGCTAACACAATGTAGCATTAGAACACAGCAGTGATGGTTGCTGGAAATGTTCCTCTGTACCCCTATGTAGATATTCCATTAAAAATCAGCCATTTCTGGCTAGAATAGTCATTTATCACATTGACAATGTTGAGACTGTATTTCTGATTCATTTAATGTTATCTTCACTGAACAAAACTGCTTTTCTTTGAAACATAAGGACCTTTCTAAGTGACCCCATACATTTGAATGGTAGTGTACGTTTTACTGAATTATTGATACAGCTAAAGCTTTGTATTTTTCTGACTTTGTAAATTTGCTTCTTCTCTCTGTCATTCAGTAAGTGCCACAGGTTATATGGCAACAGAATGGAATATTTGATTATATACTTTTTCCCCCTTATTTCTCAGTTGTAACATGCCCTAAACCTCCTGAAGTGACCAATGGTAGAATCTCATGGGATGCTCAAAATTTGCCAAAATATGGAGAAATCATACAGTACACCTGTGATGAAGGGTACACCCTCATTGGGGAAAGTAGCATTGTGTGCAGTGCAACTGGTAAATACAATTCTCAGCCTCCAGAATGCAAAGGTAAGATCATTGCACTCAAGTATTCTTGCTTGCTGTTTTATAGATTACTTTTTATGCTGAGAGTAAGCTGGCTCTTGTGAAGTTAGTAGCTTGTGATTAGTGATTTTGAATTTTTTACCACATTGTTTATGAATATTCTTTACAGATACTGTGGACCATTTTCAAACCATGCAATACATTTGCGCATCAGTTTTCCAATCTTTCATTTCACTACTGCAGAAAAATCACTTATGTTCAAAAATCCATCCATCCATTCTCTATACACCGCTTCATCCTCACTAGGGTCGTAGGGGGGTGCTGGAGTCTATCCCAGCTGACTCGGGCGAAGGCAGGGGACACCCTGGACAGGTCGCCAGTCTGTCACAGGGCTACATATACAGACGAACAATCACACTCGCATTCACGCCTACGGGCAGTTTAGAGTAATCAATTAACCTCAGCATATTTTTGGACTGTGGGAGGAAGCCGGAGTACCAGGAGAAAACCCACGCATGCACAGGGAGAACATGCAAACTCCATGCAGAAAGATCCCAGGCCCACCCCGGGATTTGAACCGGGGATCTTTTTGCTGCAAGGCGAAAGTGCTAACCACTACGACACTGTGCAGCCTCATGTTCAAAAATATAAAAGTAAAATACCTGAAGCTGTTACCAAAATGTCTAAAAACATTTATATGGGGGCTGCACAGTGGAGTAGTGGTTAGCACTTTCGCCTTGCAGCAAGAAGATCGTCAGTTCGAATCCCAGGGTGGGCCTGGGATCTTTCTGCATGGAGTTTGCATGTTCTCCCTGTGCATGCGTGGGTTTTCTCCGGGTACTCCGACTTCCTCCCACAGTCCAAAAAAAAATATGCTGAGGTTAATTGAGTACTCTAAATTGCCCGTAAATGTGAATGTGAGTGTGATTGTTTGTCTGTGTGTGTGGCCCTGCGACGGGCTGGCGACCTGTCCAGGGTGTCCCCTGCCATTGCCCGAGTCGGCTAGGATGGGCTCCAGCACCCCCCACGACCCTAGTGAGGAGAAAGCAGTGTTTAGAGAATGGATGGACATTTATATGGCCAAAAATGATTAATATTTTCCCATAAGTGTGATTAAAATGCCCACAAAATGTATATCATGCCATGTTAAAAAAGAAAAAAGAAAAATTCTGGAAAAATTGTAAAATATCTGAAATGTATGAATACATCCAAAAAATATTAATACAATGCTTGAAATAATGAATAACAAAATTAAAAATTAAAAATATTGTCTTTTGTCTAATATAATAAGAATGGCAAAAAAAAATAGTAATAAAATGCTTGAAATAATAAATTGTAAAACAAAGGAATAAAGATTGTCTAATATAATAATCTAAAAAAAATATACAATTGAAATGTTTGCGATATTAACAACATTTACAAAAATATTAATATTTCTGTTAAAATGCTTGGGAAAACAATGTTAAAATTCCTGACAATATCAATAAAATGTCTGAAAACATTATTGCAAAAATATAACCAAAATGTTAGGGAAGTGTTCTTATATATAAATTTATTGCTACAATGTCCAGATTCATTCATTTTAAAATGCATTTACTTTAATAGGAAACTAGTATGCATGCCATTTTTGCCATTTATGTTTTAATAATTTAGTTGGACATCATCAAGATAATAATGGCTGCAAAAAAAAACTGTTCACAAACGTTGGATGGTGAATTCTTGTACATACCTAAACCAGTACTGTGGACACCCTAACATACCACATGGTGATGAAGTACATGATAATGTACACAGTAGTGCGTTGGGATGAAAAATAAAGGCTGCAAAATGTTCACTGTGATGAATTACTGCACCGGTCCCAAGAATGTTTCAAGGCTAGACTTACAAATCAGAAAACCTTTGTTACACTTTGAAGTGTATACACAGAATGTGTACATGATTTGCTGTTCAAACATACAAAAACATAAGTGTCATTTAATAACTAGTGTAGCGACTGTACAGTGCAATTTGCAGTACTTAAATGTTAATCTGTAATTGGGCTTGTCCTGTTTCCAGTCAAATACACAGTGTAGGTGTTGCCATGGTGTCACTAATAGGAGGCAGCACTGTTTAAACATAGTCACTTAAAACCTCTGTGAATGCTTTTTCATGAAGCTGTATTCATGGTTGATGGCATTTTTCCACTTTACTGTACCACTGTGCTGCCTTCCTTACTAACTGCTGCACTTAGACTCTACTAAACAACTTAATTTTTCCCTGAAGAGTTGGTCACTGGTCATTGACATTCCTCGCCAAACACACGGTTGAATATTGAGTAATAATTTTCTCCAAAATGGATGGCTATTTAAGCATTTCAGGGCTCAACTGCTGCCTTTGGCCTAATGTGAAGTAAAGAAGCACATGCTGACGCATAATTCTCACATTTGTAGGCAGAGCATGCTCTGCATGTAAAATGAAATTTATATGCATGTTCCACCACCATTTTCATGAAAAGCTGATGAACGGCATTCATTTTTAACCTCAGATAAATTTAGCACTGCTTTTATTCATAGGTGTGACAAAAGAAGATAGAAGTACACCAGCATCTCCAGCGCAAGGTAGAGAAATAAGAAATTACTGAAATAGTTTAGAGGAATTTAAAGATAATAGCTGATATGTATTGTATTATGTGGAGAAAACATACACTACCATTCAAAAGTTTGGGGTCACCTAGAAATGTCCTTATGTTTGAAAGAAAAGCATTTTTTTTCAGTGAAGATGGCATTAAATAAATCATGAATACAGTCTTGACATTGTTAATGTCATAAAAGACCATTCTAGCAGGAAATGGCTGAATTTGAATGAAATATCTACATCAGAGTACAGATAAAGCTCATCAAACAGCAACCATCACTCCTGTGTTCTAATGCTACATTGTGTTAGCTAATGGTGTTGAAAGGCTCATTGATGATTAGAAAACCCTTGTGCAATTATGCTAGCACATGAATAAATGTTTGTGTTTTATGGAAAACATGAAATTCTCTGAGTGACCCTAAACATTTGAACAGTGGTATAGAATAATAGAATAAAGATATATGTTTAATGTCACAGAAGCATCAACTTCTGCAGATGCATCAGTCACACCTACAGCTTCCACAACAGCAGCTGTCTCACCTTCAGTACGAGGTACAGAAAGATGTTTAGTTGCAGCCTTTCAGGCACAGCACTCAGCTGCATGAATTTATTATTTGCATGTTGCATGTATCTCAGAACTAACTTTTCAGACTGAAGAGTCGCTTTTATTTTTCACCAAACTCCGAAGAAGAAATAAGAATCATTCTGATCATTTTGTCCAAAAGGTGGCTTGAACATTTTGACAGCCGTGAATACTACAACCAGTGTAACGTCCAGTACATCGTCTTCAGTTCCAGGTATGGAAAGATTTGTTGAAATCAAGAGTTTGAATCCTATTTTTTATCTGCTTCATCTGTAATTTGCTATTTACTTGGATTTCCTGGTTGCTTCTGCAAAGAAAAGACATCTGTTGAATTTAACATTTCAGATCTGGGCTAAGAATTTCTTTTATCAAGGCTTCCGCTGACATGGATTTGTCTGTCAAACTCTACATTTATTACATGGAAAGTGGTCATAATGGGAAAATAATGTTGTGGATATTCTAGTTAGCACTGCTGTAGAAATATAATTTTATGAGGAGAATGAACAGCATCATCAGTTTTGACAGCTGACCTTAAAACCACCAGACAAGTCAGCTAGAACTTACATGTGTTCGTGGCTCATTGACTGGGACTTGCCATTACTCTAAAGCAAACAATGTGACACTTTATTTGCATTCTAGCAGAAACGTAGATGACTCAAACTGTACAAACTAAAACTTAATGTTTGACGAAAGGTTTCAGGCCACCAGCTTACACTGATCAGCCACAACATTAAGCCACCTATTAATAATAATAATAATAATAATATTGTGTAGGTCCCGTTTTTTGCCAGTAAAGCAGATCAGACACATCAGGGCTCAGACAGAAGACCCCTGAGGGTGTCTAGTGGTGTTTGGCACTGGGATGTTGGCAGCACATCCTTTTGGTCCTACGTGGATCAGGCTTGTTCAGGCATATCCTGTGGATGCCTGATCGGATTGGGCTCTGGTGGTGTTAAGAGGCCTGGCCAGTACCTCAGGCTTTTCGTTGTGCTCTTCAAACCATTCCTGAGCAGTTTTTGCAGTGTGGTGGGGCACATTGTCCTGCAGACTGTCAGAGAGTGCTGTTGCCATGGGGGCAGTGTGTTTGGTCTGTGAGAAGGTTTAGGTGGGTGATATGGGACAAAATAACATCCACGAATGCCAGGAATCAAGGTTTCTCAGCATAGCATTGCATTCTATCAAAATAATCCTTCCACTTGCTAGTGGTTTCAATGTTGTGGCTGATCAGTGTGTTTCTTGGCTCTGAGCCACAGCGAAGATTTAACATAAGTCATAACTGCGAGCTATAATGGGAAATTGTATTTTTTTATACTAAGCAAACACATGTACTGAGCTGTAGAGGTACTGGTAGATGGATGTGTGTACACTACCATACACTTACTGAATGACAGAGAGAAGAAACAAATTTACAAAGTCATAAAAATAAAAAGCTTTAGCCGTATCAATAATTCATTAAAACCTACACAACCATTCAAAAGTTTGGGGTCACTTAAAAATGTCCTTAGTTTTGAAAAAAAAAAGCATTTTTGTCAGTGAAGATAACATTAAATGAATCATAAATCCAGTCTTGACATTGTTAATGTGGTAAATGACTATTCTAGCTGGAAACAGCTGATTTTAATAGAATATCTCCATAGGGGTACAGAGGAACATTTCCAGCAACCATCACTCCTGTGTTCTAATGCTACATTGTGTTAGCTAATGGTGTTGAAAGGCTAATAGATGATTAGAAAACCCTTGTGCAGTTATGTTAGCACATGAATGAAAGTGTGAATTTTCGTGGAAAGCATTAAATTGCCTGGGTGACCCCAAACTTTTGGGTGGTAGTGTGTCTGAAAAATAACTTGAAAGATACTATATTTATTTAAATACTGTCAGCATAGTGTGTTAAAATCATTAAATGAAATACTTAATTTGTAACAAAACATCCTTCATGTGCTGATCAAGTTTCTAATGTAGCCTGAGTTTTATCCATGGTTGTTTAAATTGTTTCTATACTAATAATAATGTTTTGTACCTTCAGGGAGCTATGATGAGATTGAAGATGTTAACAAGGATTCTGGTGAGTCACCCAGCCCTAGTTTTCAGAAAATAATAACGTGTGTTTATTTGCTCTGCATTTACCTTTTCATGTCCTCTTTCAGGAAATGTGCCTGTGATAATCAGTGTAATAGCCGTTTCATTAGGTAATGTACAATTTTCTCTTTGGAATGCATTCTTTGATAACATTTTGTTGTTAAAATATAAATGCAAAACTATATATATTTTTCTATTTTCTTTATAGTTGTATCTATATTTGTGTTCTTTATACACAAGTTTCTACTGAGGAGAAAAGGGTAAGATCCTGTATTTGTCTTTCACTCCTTTTATGCATGGCGTATACTTGATTATGCTTTTTATCCTTCTGCTGCTTTAGCTCTTTCCACGTTGTCCTTGTTTTGAGGTTTACACACATGCTCAGAATGTGAATTCACAGTCAGGTATATACAGCTTATAATCAAATTTTAGCATGTTTCTGTGAACTGTTCAGCATGCACTGAAGTAACAAAGTAATAACCCTGCAACAATTTCTCCACTGCTTTTTCATGTTTGAGCTGATGAAGGAAATTTAGTTGTCTGTGTTTCCGGACAACTGAGGAATAAGGGAAGTCAACAGGAAATCCTATAATAATGCCAGCTGCGACATACAAATCAGCATTTACAGTTTTATTCTCTTGAGGCTGGAAGGAATCTGGATGTTTTTAAAAAACAACTTCAGAAAAGTTCAAAACCATGTAGACATATTCATGATTTATGGTTTTGCCATTTTGCTGGATAGTAGAGAGCTTTCACCTACAGATGATCAACTTCATCTTAAATCAAATCGCTCAGTTTTGTCCAGAGAAACTTTGATTAAATGTGGATATCTCATTTACAATGCAAGAAAAGCATTCAGGGAGCGCAGTACTCTGCCAAGGCTGCTCAGGTGTTTCCAATGGATAAGTCTGCAGTGGTAGATTTGTCATAGGATCGCAATCATGTGATCATCAGCAGGCAGCTGACGTAGTGTTCACTTGTTGTCATGGTTACAGTGACACTGTGCCGTTATTTCACAATGATACAGAAATCTTTAACAAATCCATGGATCCAGACTATAAGCCGGATCACTGCCAAAACCTAATCATTTGATCCTTATGTCATATCTGACCTTCCCAGAATATTTCATTCAAATCCGTTAGTCCGTTTTTGAGTAATGTTGCTAATGAACAAACAGACAAAGACAGGTTCACAGAAGGACAAACGTATGCCGATCGTCACGTAACTCTGCCGTGCTCTTTGACGGAGTAATAAGGTGCAATAACTAACACTTAACACTGTGGAATGCTAATTTGAAATGCAATAAAACACCATTTGGTAAACTAATAAAATCTTAACAGAAAAAATACGTAACTCAATCATTCTGACACAAATTCCTTATTTGATGGCACCATAGCTCATATGACACCAGAGAAGACCTGAAGCCGGAGTTATTACAGTTCCAAAATCTTTAGATTGCCTGCCTCACTCAGGTATCTGCCAATTCCTGTGTCTTTATTACCATTCAACCATCAAAATGTTTACTTATTCCAGTTCTACAGTGGGAATTATTAATACTAGTGTTGTTATTTTATCATAGCAAAGCCAGAAAACACATAAATGGTGTAAGATTTAGTTTATTTTGCACTATCATGGAGATAACACTGAACCTAAACACTTTTTTTCTTCATTTCTTGTCAACACCAGCTTTGCAAATGGAACAGCCCCTATCTGTTAAAGAGCATCTGTGATCGCAGGAGGACGTGCCAAGAAACTGTAGCAGCACCTCTCTGAGTCAGTGGAACAAAAAGAGAACTCACTTTCAATATTGTTGCACTTCAAATGGCAGATCATCAAACCTGCTGTAAATTATCATCATTTAAGGGGAAATATGAGCTCCTGTGATTCAAAGCACTTTTTGTGATTATGTTTTTATCGACGCAATATTTTAACATAAAATTGTAAATATTTTATTCCACTTTAGTATTATTGTTTGTATTATTTATGCTGGAAACTGGAGTAAACACTTAAACATTGCCTTCTTGTGTTACAAAGTATTGCAGTATTGTTTTTACAGTATTTTAATTGATAAATCTTGTGGCCAAAAGTTTACATGTTCTTAATGGGCTGTTTTATTAGGACAGAACTGTAACATAAGGGATTCAAGAGGCACACAATGTGGTTAATTCAGTTTGCAGACTGAAGTGGTCTCTGATAAAGATACAATCAGTTACATTCTTCGCCTCCTGACTTTCTTTTCATCATTGTCTATTGTTCTGGGCTTCTTTCAGTAAGCTGTCCAAAAAAAATGGGAAACCTCCTTTCATGAGGAAAGAATCCGTTATAAATTTCCTACCTTCAGCGAAGCACTGCATAATCTGCCATGTTAAACGTGATGTGAGGGGAAATTCTCAGAAAGAGGATAAGAATGTTTTTGACCTTGAATGTAGACGTGAAAGGGCTCATTCTGATGTGACAGAACTTTGAAAATGCTCAACCATTCATTTCATTTGCATTTGCATTTGTGATACTGTTATTGCAGCTACAGCTGAGAATTACTTTTTATACAAAATGTTTACAACCAGATATGAAAGAAGATTTTACTAGAAAAAGTTCAAACTAAGTCATTGCTATTTTACAATGGACAGCAAAACATATGTAAAAGCAGGAATGTTTATATTCAGAAAGGAATGCTTTAAAGCACAGATTAAAACATTTTTGACATCCTAAAAAGTATGTTTTGTCCCATAGAGGAGACTCAATGAATACATTCACTGTTGTGCCAGCAGAATAGGAGCGAACCATTATCCTGCCTGGGGTGTGGACCAGTACAGAGAAAAGCCCCATAATAAAATGTGATGACACTGTCTCATTGTGCCCTGGTCTGCTGTTGAGCCAGAGATTTCTGAGCCTTTTTTGGGATCAACAGAGAGGATTTATGGAGCCTGGAGAACCAGCAGGTTTCAGTAAATCATTCCTGCTGTAGTTTTACAGTTTCCTTGTGTGGGTGAAAGACCTGAGCTTTTTGTGGAATGACTGGATTAATTGTGAAGAGAAAAACATGGCCATAAACAGGATATGAATTCATTATGGTAATTATCCATCTTAGTTATGAGAGCAGATAGTTAATTACCAGAGGGGAGGGATTTGCAGTTGTTCTCAGAAGCCTTATTGCTGAATGGGTTGACTGAGCGAGACTACAGACGCCTTTGACAACAGTGGTTGTATTTGTCGTCTTCAACCATCCTCCACCCTCAGCGCCCCCAGAAAGTAAAAAAAAAAAAAAGCACTTATGTATGGTAGAGCCCACATTGTTGGTCACACTGGAGCCATATCCATCTGTCTGTGGACTTTCATAAGGGGATTAAAAGGATGGGATTCTTATTGACAACATACCAGTGAAAAGACCAAAACCAACAATTAATTAATCCTAACAAGTATTTTCTATGTCTTTGCTATGAATCACACATCACTGAGCCATGTTGTTGTATTGCATGAAAAATCCACAGCTCAGCCGAGGTCTCCACAAAAAGACCACTTTCTCTAGTTTAACATTGGCTAAAAACACAGCACCCAGCTGTTTGAGTGATTTTTCACATCTTCAGTCGGAATGAACTGGCTCAAGGCCAAAACAGGCAGACAGGCTGCTGATGTTGGATAATACAGAAGAGAGACAACAAGCGCACAGAGCAAGACTAACAGTCTACAGCCACTTTATGAGGTTCATGAGGATGTGCTCACACACAGTGGTGCTTTGAGCCGAATACCAACACAGTTTGACATAGTGCCATATTAACATTTGCTAATTAGAACAAAAACAACAGCTGAGGCTGATGAGGATGCATTCTAAAAAAGTTTTCTAGGTATTTGTAAGTAATATTTAGAAAGAATAGAGAAATTAAAGGTATCACGACAAATTCTAAGAGAGATAGAGAATTTCATTTCAAACCATCCAATCAAAACCAAATACAGATATGAATGGATGTCTCTGGTCAGTGGTCAGTGAGTAGGATTCATCCTCTTGGGATCTAGGAAGCCCATACACTATTTAATCATTGTAAATCAAATAGCATCTCATACATTACCAATCAAAAGTTTGGACATACCTTGTCATTCAGTGCTTTTTTTCATTTATACAGTGGGTACGGAAAGTATTCAGACCCCTTGAAAGTTTTCACTCTCTGTGTCATTGCAGTCATTTGCCAAAATAAAAAAAAATCATTTTATTTCTCATTAATGTACACTCAGCACCCCATCTTGACAGAAAAAAAAACAGAAATGTAGAAATTTTTGCAAACTTATTAAAAAAGAAAAACTGAAATATCACATGATCATAAGTATTCAGACCCTGTGCAGCGACATTCATATTTAACTCACATGCTGTCCATTTCTTCTGATCCTCCTCGAGATGGTTCTGCTTCTTTATTGGAGTCCAGCTGTGTTTAATTAAACTGATTGGACTTGATTAGGAAAGGCACACACCTGTCTATATAAGACCTTACAGTTCACAGTGCATGTCAGAGCAAATGAGAATCATGAGGTCCAAGGAACTGCCCAAGGAGCTCAGAGACAGAATTGTGGCAAGGCACAGATCTGGCCAAGGTTACAAAAGAATTTCTGAATTTTCTCAAGGTTCCTCAGAGCACAGTGGCCTCCATAATCCTCAAATGGAAGAAATTTGGGACGACCACAACTCTTCCTAGACCTGGCCGTCCAGCCAAACTGCGCAATGGTGGGAGAAGAGCCTTGGTGAGAGAGGTAAAGAAGAACCCAAAGATCACTGTGGCTGAGCTCCAGAGATGCAGTCGGGAGATAGGAGAAAGTTCCACAAAGTCGACTATCACTGCAGCCCTCCACCAGTCGGGGCTTTATGGCAGAGTGGCCCGATGGAAGCCTCTCCTCAGTGTAAGACACATGAAAGCCCGCATAGAGTTTGCCAAAAAACACATGAAGGACTCCCAGACTATGAGAAATAAGATTCTCTGGTCTGATGAGACCAAGATTGAACTTTTTGGTGTTAATTCTAAGCGGTATGTGTGGAGAAAACCAGGCACTGCTCATCACCTACCCAATACAATCCCTACAGTGAAACATGGTGGTGGGAGCATCATGTTGTGGGGGTGTTTTTCAGCTGCAGGGACAGGACGACTGGTTGCAATGGAAGGAAGGATGAATGCGGCCAAGTACAGAGATATCCTGGAGGAAAACCTCTTCCAGAGTGCTCAGGACCTCAGACTGGGCCGAAGGTTCACCTTTCAACAGGACAATGACCCTAAGCACACAGCTAAAATAACAAAGGAGTGGCTTCAGAACAGCCAGAGCCCTGACCTAAACCCAATTGAGCATCTCTGGAGAGACCTCAAAATGTCTGTCCACCAACGTTCACCATCCAACCTGACAGAACTGGAGAGGATCTGAAAGGAAGAATGGCAGAGAATCCCCAAATCCAGGTGTGAAAAACTTGTTGCGTCATTCCCAAGAAGACTCATGGCTGTACCAGCTGAAAAGGGTGCTTCTACTCAATACTGAGCACAGGGTCTGAATACTTCTGACCATGTGATATTTCAGTTTTTCTTTTTTAATAAATTTGCAAAAATTTCTACATTTCTGTTTTTTTCTGTCAAAGTGGGGTGCTGAGTGTACATTAATGAGAAATAAAATGAACTTTTTTGATTTTGGCAAATGGCTGCAATGACACAGAGAGTGAAAATTTTCAAGGGGTCTGAATACTGAAGATTAACACTTTATTGTTAACAACATAATTCCAGACATATTCTTTTATAGTTTTTATGACTTCAGTATTAATCTACAATGTACATAATAATTAAATAAAAAACATTGAATGAAGTGTGTCCAAACTTTTGACTGGTAGTGTATGTTTCAGATCAACATGGAATCCCTCAAACGAGCTGCTATCATTGCTAAAAATGTAAACTATCACCTAGTTTCTTATTGAATCTCATTCAGTTCACACTCATCAGTGGACCAATAGTCCAGCTTTGCAACTATAATCATGTTTTACAATTAACTAATAATGTGGATGTAATCCAGTTAGTGTACTATTTATAAGATCTAATGACTAACAACTGTAATTCCCTTTTAGTGTTGCTTCAACAGTCTTTTTCAGATGTGCCCTCAGCACGGGGAGTGGAGTGACCTATCGCCTTGATGACAGCAGGAAATGTACTGGGTGTCCTCCCTCTGTAAAGTGTTCCACTCAACTAAACCAGCAAAAGTGATTCCTCCTTCTCTTTAAATCCTGTTTTTCCATTGCAGAAGTAGAGTAACACACCCATCCTGACTCATGTTATAGCATCACTTTCAGAATCCCTAAAAACACTTGAAGAGTTCATTTGCAAAAAGAGATAAATCCATTTTGATAAATTTTCAGAAAACTTATTTTTTATTGTTTACTTGAGATAATATCAATCAAATTGAAGTTGAGTGGATTTGACTCAGTCGAAAAATACATGACAAAATAGAGAAAAAATAAATTATTAGTGTTATTATTATTATTATCTCAAGTAAACAATAAAAAAAATAGTTTTCTGAAAACTGAGTTACCTGTTTTTGCAAATGAACTCTTCACTTTCAGAATATACAGTTTTCAGGAAGTCAATAACATCAAAGAATTTTTGTTTCACGATGTGGAAATCATAAAAACTGGAGTTGTAAAAGTTTCGCATGCCGGTAGCAATATTTTACCCAGCACATATTCATTTTCCGTTGGATCTAAATGAGTCCCTATCCGGTTTGGGAAGAGCAGGAACAGGCTGATGACAGCTCTCCCCAGCCTCTTTGTGGTGATCCAGTTACTGATTCTTTGAAAATATTTTAAACATTTTTTTTTAGATCAAAACAACAACCGCTCTCTAACAGTGAAACAAGAAACAATTTTTATCCATATGCTACCTTCAAAAGTTTGGGGTCACTTAGAACTGTTCTTATTTTTGAAAGAAAAGCATTTTTTTCAATAAAGATAACATTAAATTAGTCAGAAATACAGTCTATACATTGTTAAAGTGGTAAATGACTATTCTTGCTGGAAACAGCTGATTTTAATGGAATATCTCCATAGGGTTACAGAGGAACATTTCCAGCAGACATCACTCCTGTGTTCTAATGGTACATTGTGTTAGCTAAAGGTGTTGACAGGCTAACCGATGATTAGAAACCCTTGTGCAATTATGTTAGCACATGAATGAAAGCATGACTTTTTGTGGAAAGCATGAAATTGTCTGGGTGACCCTAACATTTGAACAGTAGTGTACATTTATTGAAACAAAAACAAACAAGAAAACCTCTCATACACTGATCAGCCACAACATTAAAACCACCTGGCTAATATGGTGTAGGTCCATTGTACCACTGAAACAGCTCTGAGCTTGAACTCTAGGGGTGTCCTGTGGTGTCTGGCACTGAGACACTGGTGGTGGATTGTTTGCGTTCAGTGGGTTGCAGGATGGGATTTCTGTGGATCAGACTTGTTCCAGTGCGTTCTGTGGACGCTTGATCGGATTGGGATCTGGGGAATCCAGAGGCCTGCTCAACACCTGTTAGTCATATTCCTCAAGCCATTCCCAAGTTGTGGTTGTGGTGTGGCGGCTATAGCTTCCATTGTTAATATGATCCACTTCACCCATCAGTGGTGTTGATGCTATGTAGTTACTTGAATATTTTTGCAGTTCCTACTCTGAACTATCTACATTTAAATGAATAAACACACAACTAAGGAGCATTCAGTTCATCTAATTTGTGAAATTAGATAAATTAAATGTAATGTGGGATTACAGTATTGCTTTCACAGGGTGTTAAAATTTTTCTTTTTGACATAATGTGTTTTGAATGCCTTGATAAAGTATTAATACTCATGAAGACAGGATGAGGAGTTTATCATGACAAAATCATACTAACTGTTGATGTGTCTTCTGTTTATCTGTCTTGGCTGTTGATAATTTGTAGTGTGCTAAAACAGATCTTTGTGTATCATCAAACATTTTCCAATGGCAGATTGATTGTAAATGTTTTCATATTCACACAAAAGATAATCCTAAATGCTGTCAAAACTAAATACACACTACCATGCAAACGTTTGGGGTCTGAGACAACTTTATGTTTTCCATGAAACTCACATTTTTATTCATGCTAGAATAGTCATTTACCACATGCACAATGTCTGGACTGTATTTCTGGTTAATTTAATGTTATCTTAACTGAAAAAAATGCTTTTCTTTCAAAAACAAGGACACTTTTAAGCGACCCCAAACTTTCAAAAGGTAGTGTAGGTTTGTTTTAAAAACTTTTTTTTGTCATTCAGTTGGACTTTTTATTGGCTTAATTACATAATTTTTTCAAGATCATGATCAGTCTTCATATTGTTGTATGACACTAAGGGCAGGAAATGCTCTCGTGCATGAGACCATTTAATCCTGTTCCAGCCACACAGACACACATGGTGGGGGAGGCAGAGGGAGCGATGGTGTTTTATGCATGAGGTAAACAAGAAAAGGAACTGACTCATGTGGTGTTGTAGAGTAAACCTGACTGGAACAAGGGACATATACAGTCTTGTTTATGATTCATGTATCTTTGCTGAATCACTTCCATTGTTATGCAAAATGTGAGGCATATTGTTAGAGTGGGTTTGGCACAACTATGTTGTGGTTTTTTAAAAGTAAAAAGAGAGCGAGAAAGAGACAGAGAGAATGAAAAAAGAGAAACCTCTTAGTGTTAATAGACTTCTCTTTAAGTTGTTCTCATGAGTAGAGCGGATGAAGATCTTTAAGGTTAAGACAAACAAGTCATAAATGCTTCCCACTGAGGGCTAGGCAGAAGACCAAAAACAGATGTCTAGTGCAGATACTCTGTTATCTGTATGGCAGTGATCTTGATGTAAATGTTTAGAAGTTTCGAATAGAGCAACTCTTCGTGGAAGTACCTTCAACAATATAGTTTATTAGCTTTACTTGAGCACACTACTCTCACTTTTATTTTGGTAGAAAACATCAGGTCAGGGACATCGTATACTTTAGTATAACTCTGCTCATTACATGTGTCCTTATGCTTCATAGCTTACAGACACTCATCATGCAAACATATCTCAGTGAGAGCAGGAATGAGGTTTCAGTATAAAGGTGTGGCAGGCTGATTCTGAGGGCCAAAAAACAAGTGTCAGTTTAAAGATAACCCGCCTTTTGTCTAAAAATATTCTGAGAAGTAGCAACTGTGAATAATAATGTTAAAATGTAGCATAAAGATGCTCGTAGACTAACTGGAGTGCTCCATGGATGGATGGTTGAAGTGAAAAACACTCTCTCCACTTCTCTGACGTTAGAATGTGTCTGGCAGCGAAAGAGGTTTGAGTGATATTCAAAAGCCTTATTCTAGCTTATTTCTCGCACTGTGCGTGTGCACAAGTGTATGTTATACAATGAATGCCTTCCAAGAAAGACTGCATGAAAGTGTGCATTGTTATGCTCCTGTCGATGATGATGAGCTTTTAACTTAGGCTTTTGGTGTGGATCAACTTTTAACACTATTCCCTTCTGTTGCAGCTCAGTGAAATACCATAAAAATTTGTATAACTGAGCAGAAAGAAGGAAGAAGTAATTTAATAGACTTAGTTACATCAGTCTCTGTTCATACCAGACAAAGTAAGTTAAGCCTGCTTTGAGAGTTGTGGAGCAAGGGTGTGTTTATATGAGTCCAGCTTCTCATTTGTAACAGGCTATGATTTGTCTTGTTTTGTGAATTAAACATACTGTTGATTGATTTTCCGACTTTTTTTTTAATTAATTCAATGTTTCTAATTTCCACGTCTGCTAGAACCAATCTGTAATTTTAATTGGCAGTCCTCCTCCTACATCTGCTGAGGTCAAAGGAAAACTCTGAATGTAGCTTTATGTAACCAGAGATACCAGTCAGACTTACCACAACACACTGAAACAGGCCCAACAAGTCAAAGCAAAACATGTTGGAACCCAGAATCAATGATGCTGCTGATGATGTCACACTTAAATCAGGCACTCCCAATGACTCACTGTAGTTCCAACGTAAAAGATATGACTGAGGAAAATGATCTTGTTTGCTGTTGACATAGAAACACACTGTTTTTAGACTTCTCTTTTTCCAGGCTGGCTCCTCGCAGACACCACAGATAAAAATAAGGTCATGTTGTGAGTTAGATTTACCTCTCTCAAGGATAGCCTTTCAGTTTTTATCCCCTTTTATTTCGGCTTTGACTTGACTGGCTGGCACTTATCTTGTTGACAAGGTCAGCAGGTAGTAGGGGGTCATTAGAAAGCTGTGGTTGACGGCACTGCTTAGCAGATAACCCCGTTTGGGTGCTGTTGGTGTGAGAAAATGTCAGAGGGGGATTTAAAAAGCTGTGAGGAGACCTTTCTGGTGCCAGTGGTTCAACAGACTTAATTGTTTGGTAAAGGTGATGACAGATCTGTAATAGCTCAATCAGTAAAACCAGCAAAGTCTTTACATAACAACTGAAATAGGAGTGTGACTCAGCAGATGAAGGGACTGTGGCTGTTTGCTATCTTATTAACATTTGCTGTATGTTTTTGGTGTTATGTTGTGGATGTTCAATACAGTAAGTTAAAAAAATAATGTTTAATGATAACAGAGTTATAGAAAACATACACTTACGTTGTCAAATAGCATATTTTGGCATTCAATCCAGTCTCTTCCCTTAAGACAAACAGTATTTCTATGTCCAAGTGCACATAAACAGAAGAATACAGAATAAAGTACAATTACTTAAATAAAACAAAATAATTTAACATCTTTGCAGGCGCATTAGTTTTAGACAAACTGTCAAGTACTGCAGTGATGCTCCACCTAATTTATTATATGATACTGCTATTATAAGGTTGACAGGAGGGTAAATACAAGAGACAAAATTAAAATAGAATCTCACTATGCTATAATAATAATATTGATGCAAACACTGCAATGAGTCTTTATGTATTAAAGCTACTTAGATTCATGCTTTTCTGTAAAAACTGCTGATCGTTTTCCAGAACCACGCTTCTAAACCCACACTGTTAAGGTGAACAGCCTTGACAGTGTGGGTTAATCATACATTTTAATTAAGAATTTTCAATAATTTATTCAAAAAGACAACTGCATTAATGCGTATGTCAGCTGTATGACATGCGGAGGGTAAAAGGGTTGACAGCTACAGGCTTGATGCTTGAAGCTAATGTTGGTCCTTATTTGCCATCTAGTCTCCAAGTAATGGAGCATGAGAATGTCAGGCTGGCATGTATTAAAAGATTATGTGCTATAATTAAATTTAATTTAAAGCT
Organism: Acanthochromis polyacanthus; assembly: GCF_021347895.1. NCBI lineage: Eukaryota > Metazoa > Chordata > Actinopteri > Pomacentridae > Acanthochromis > Acanthochromis polyacanthus. The sequence goes on along the minus strand of NC_067117.1, from coordinate 35,408,324 downwards.
CAAAAACTCAAAAGAATTGTCTCTGCCCGGGAGTTGGAGAGATGACAGGCTGTAATTAAAAATGGTTCAGCTCATACCTACAGTAGTTGATGTTAAACGTCCGTCTGTTTATATATTTATTAACTAAGCTGAAGCAAAAATAAATGAAAGCAAAAACATATTGAATTTGAAGATCAGTTGTATAACACAAAATTATATTTGCTATAGTACACAAAATAATTCTTAATAATTCTTCAGCATTTTCCTAAGGACTTAATAAATGAGATTATTATTGGAAATGCTAAAATAGCGATTAACAATACATGTTCATTTAAGTGGAATCTAGCATTTTGTACATTTACATATTTAAATCTAGGCAATCACCTATATGTGAAACACAACCTCTGGACTACTAAAACATTTACCCAGATAATCAATTTTTATCAACTATTCCTTGAAGATAACTGTGCAACTAGCAGACATCACGGCTAAGTAACTGCAACATGATAAAAGAAGAAAACTAATTCCTAAGCCAAAGCAGTCCTTGACGTCAAGTTATGCTTTGTTCCAAACTTTTGCTGGTCTCCGACCAGAACAGGGTCATTCAGTGAGTCTTTCACTGTTTCCAGGACTCTTCTAACTTGTCCTCCTTACATTGGAATGCTGTTGGTAGTGTGAGGCTGCCATCTTCTGGTAGTTGGAGGAATTTCATCATGTAGCTGACGCAGAATGTTTGTTGATAGTCCCTCCACATTGTAACCGATTTCAAATGGTGCTAGACATGATGGAAACTCTGAACACCAGAGGAAAACGGTCAGCCTTGGTGAGAGGGGGTCAGGTGGTCAGAAGACTGGACTCCAACACGAGCAGTCTGGAGAACTGCACCATGGCACCACTGGACAACCTGTTGTCAGCATCAGTAGATGTGTTTTATTGATATTCTTAAATGACTTCAACTGCCTGAATGCATCACAAATCTGGAATGGGATGTAAAAACATGAATGCAAACAATACCACTAAACTGCAATCTTTCTGCCAACCTAGTGCATGCACTTGTACCCTGACGTCATTCCTGAAGTCTGTTCCCACTCAAGAACACCGATTTCAAATGGTGCTAGATGGGATTTTATACTCTAAGACACCATCTGAAACCAGTTCCCTGGGGAGGACGACTTGAAGAAAAATCATAGTTTCAATCCATGTCTCCACCTGAAATTAGAGAGAAACACTGCTGTCATCACCTTGAAACGTGTTTTTTAATGACTGTTTTGCATGATGTCGGTGGAGACTCACAATCAAACCCCTGTTTATCTAAGTTAATCAACGTGTTGAATTAATTTCAACAACTAAATCATTGTAATGCTATTTTTAAAAATGCCTTTCCCTATAGCTGCTATATCTGATTTGTGTGCATTAAATTAATGCTAATTTCATTTTCCATTCTCTTCTGATGGAATTGCTTAATGTAGCGACTGCAATGACTGAGTACAGTGCTTGTCTAAATTCATCATCACTATAAACCATATTTCTCTGAAGAGCACAGAAAAATATTGGCAGTTCTAGTACTGACTTTTTTTCATATGTTCTGTGATGATAACTCTGTCTAAATACTGCTAGGTTTTCCGAGGCCCGCATGTGAACTGATGCTACAGAGTTCTGACTCCCTCCAAAGAGAGATAGATTAAAATAGAACCAGACACTCAGGAAGATTCTTTGCTGGCACCAATGAGAACCACTGAGTCATGGACAGCATTTTAAAGAATGACACAGCAGCTCAATTCCTTGCATTAAAAGTGCATCAGATGACCAAGATCCCGGTTTAAGAAAGGCCACAGCAGCAGACTGGCACCAGAGATGAACCCTAACAAAAACTGTTTATGAATCATACTGTGGAAAAATAGATCTCCGCAGCCTTCTTTGTAATTCACAATAGGATACTGTGTCCTCTCCTGGGTCTGCCTCAAGCATCCAGTCTTGCTGCCGGTCCATCTGGGATTGACTGTGGTACGAGATGGAAAAACCAGGTCCTGAAATAGGTAAGGATTCATTAGCATGAACCCCTGTTGTCCATCCCAATGAGGCATGCAGAAGTCAGAATGTCTATTGGGAACTCGTGAGACTTTCTCTGTCCAACTGCTGCTCCTGTTTTCTTTTGACAACACAAAACCAAGACGATTCATGTGAAAACTCACTGTATTCTGTTTGTAGGTCTGGCATTAAAAGGCTGGCATTATCCCGTTCTGTCAGTGTCTCAGACGCTGTTGTCCTGTTGATGGGAAAAGGTGACGTAGGAACTAATCCAAAATCTTCATGTGTCTTTCGGGGACAATTTCCCTGTCTGTCAGTCCTTAATCCTCTTCACTGGCAATTTAATGTCTTGGCTTCTAAAATAAAAGCAGTTGTACTGACTGGTTGTATGTTTCACTGATAATCAAATTTGGGAGAACGTGATAGTTAGCATTTTTCTATGGATATGTACTTTGACCCAAACAAGAGGCTAAAATGTCCTCGATTTCGACTGGCACTCCCAGTATTAACATGAATACAGTGTCAGCTTCCAGAATAACTCAGGCAGACAGTGCAGTCTGAAGGCCGCAACTCTCCTTTTATCCGTCTTCGCCTTGTTTATTCCGACTCCTCCCACGTAGCATTACTATTCGTGAACTCTGTCTTGCTCTCTTGTTCTTTTTACTACAAGCTCTTTTTGCAGCCCATTGTGTGTGTGCAGAGGCTGCTTTCTGCATCGAAGCAGTTTTTTTCCTGCCGAGTCACCTGACCATCTACTGCTTGTTAAAGGCGCATCAGCCCCTTTAAAAACCAAAACAAAAGTGAATTGCGCAACTGTGGTTGAATTTGACGCCACAATATCAAGCTGCACACAATGTCCACACAATCACAGGAATGGAGGGAAAAGGTAAGTCAAAGTCAACAACAAATAATTTTTCACTCAGAATGGGTCAAATTGTTTTCTAATTTAAGTAAATGGTAACATATTATATATCTGTGGCTTAAGAAATTGGATAAGAACTGATGGTGCATCAGGCAGCAGACTGTGACCTGCCAATCTGTCTCACAGGGCGGGCCACTGGCTTGGGTCACATTAGAGCAGGTGACATAAAACAGACATCAAATGCCTCCATATGTGTGACATTGTGTGTTTATAACAGCGGGGGGTGAGGTTGTTGCATGCGGGCACGTGTAAACAGGGTAGGTGGTTAATCCTCTTACAGATTAGAGGTCCTAATTTATCAGGAGTGAGAGGGGCAAACTCATTGAGGTAATGTGTTTTTAAACTGCCTTCAAACTATTGTGCAATTAAGGAAACTATATTAACTACATATATGTAAATATGCTACGCAGCGATATATGTATATATGTGGGTCTCAATCACCTACACAGCTCGCAACAGCAGCACTGTGGTCATTTTTTTGCATTCAAAGTGGCTGTTGACTGTGCTTCCATCAAAGCAGTGGAATCACAAACAGAATCCCATGACACCTGACTGGACCAATCAGAGCTTATTTCCTGCTGATTTTTGCTTGTGAACAAATGTTTGGATCGTATAAAAGCTCTGATATTTCCTTCATCTTCACTTCGGAGCAACAAATTGCGAGCGTTCACATGAGCGTGACACTTTGTTCGATGTGCCACAAAATGGGTTGAAAATAAATGGGAAGACGGCAGATGTGAGAGATGATTTACACTTTGTCACTCTCTTCTGGCTCTTGCTCTGTCTGTTGGGAAATATCAGATGTCTGGCTGGTATTGAGAGTGGCATTACAAATTAAACATGTAGAGACAGAAGTATGCGAAGATTTAAGGGATTTGAAATGTGGTCGTGGAGGTTTCCAGTTTCCAAGACATGGAAAACCTGATTAATGTATTTGTCCAGTAATTTTAGACAAAAGCAGACGTAACAAGAAGCTATCTCAGTATTTCACTTTTCTTAAATAATCTTAATCTTAAGTATTTACAGAACTTAAAACGTGAATATACACAGAAATACCAAGGCCATTAATAAGCAATATGGTGTAGTCTCTTGTGATTTACAGTAGCTTATAGTGTTTTGTAAATTAAATTCTTTGCTCAATTTGCTGCATATTAGGTGTACAGCTGCTACACATACCTGCGAATGAATGCTGCCTCACATTTGTCTAATAATACATCATCATCTAGCAAAGCCAGCAGTGCTCCGAGTTTAATTTAGCACTGTCATCTCTCGGCTCCGTGCCACCTCCTATTCTATAATCTGTGTGTAGGAGGGATCTGTTTTAAAAGGCAGTGGGTCGCTCACCGTTTTCTCTGAAGGTTTATGTGGGCTACAGGTGCTGCTGGGCCCCCCTGCTGTAAACACATCCATCAGGAGATTCTCACGCCTCTTTCGCCTCTTAAAAGCACTTCTCTGCCGCATCGAGTTTGGGTCCGCCAGTATCAGCTGAATTGCATTTGCTCCAGCTGAAAAAGCAGGGATTGTTTTTTTAGCGCGCCGTAACAGCATTATTGTGAAATCTCCAAGAACTCTGAATAAAACTAGGTTGAGTTGAGCTTGTGTTTGTTTGACTTGAGAGGCAGCGCCTCTCCCCGAAAGAATAGCAAAATAACTATTGAGGTCACGTTTCCTTGTCTGTGAAAGTGGGTCACTTGTTCTACTGGTCAGCCTCCAGAGGACATGGTAAACATTATGACTGCATATTACTGCACTGGGCATGATTCGAACAGTCGGTGGAAAATATTTTGATGAGCTTTGACAGACCTAAACATTTGATATAAGGTTAATTGTATATTAATATTTTCAGAATAATATCAATAAGGACCAGTGATGTTCTGCTGTAAGACCGCCCCTGACAGCCATTCAGTAATCAGCTTCTTCCCATGACCTTTACCTGTTTGTTTCAAACTACCATAACGACATTCCCTCAGGAATCAAGTTTCTATTCAGTACACATAATTAAAGCTCTAAAGGTCCTCTCTCCTTCTTTCGCCTTCCATTTTCTTGCCAGTGGTTTAGCAACTTGAGAAGTCTTCTGCTGATTCATGTACTGACTGAACAAATCTACTTGACAGGGTAGAGTTTACTCCCCCATGTGTGTCTCATTTTCACCTCACAACCTCTGAGAGGTGATGAAGTGCTTCATCTCCTGTCTCTTTGGCAGGTGAGCAGCAGGAGGCACCACACCTTCCTTCACTGGGGTCATTACGAAGGCGGGAGAGAGGCCAGCAGGCTTGTTGTCAACAACAAAAACAGTGGCATCATGTCGGGCGTGTCGGTGTTCTGTTGTCCTCTCAAAGGGGTGCATCACAAGCTCTAGTGAACGGTGACAAACCTGCTAAATAGCTTGCTCCTTCAAAGTAGCAGATGGAGCACAAAACTACAACTCAGGTGTAGGAAGACTTTGTGCAGTAATTTTAAATTAAATCACTTTATATTTTGCTATCAGTACAAAAAAAAGGTTGAACAGTGAGCAGTGATGGGGAGAGAGGACATACCTGTATGTCAACATCCCTCTACAGCAGATGATAAAGCCCATTGACTCAACAGCACCCCCTGTGTTCGGGAAATATGTGTTTTCAACATATCAAGTGCGCACTATAAAGCCAGATTACTATTAAGGACCTCCTGGGATCTCTGTGACGCAGCAAATGTTGTCTGACACCCGAAACCCAAATTAAGCTGCGTCACTGTTGTGTTCCTCACTTCTAGCTGAAGTTTTCATTTCCCCTTAAACCTCACTAAAAACGAATCCCGCGGTCGATCTGTGGCCATATTTGTAAAGTACACTCTTTCATTCAAAGAAAAACTTGTCTGTTCATAGTGGCGACGTTTTAAAAAAGAGACCATGAAGTGTTAAATGATCGTGCCAATATGAACTGCGTAACGTCGTCTCTCCCACAACAGGATTACGCACTATCCATCTCTTGCGCAGCATCCTATTCCGAGCTCTTCCTTGACACGCCACCCCTGCCGAATCCTCCCCCCGCCGAAACTCACTTTGTTTACATCCTCATTTTAACATCTAAATCGGTTGCAAGTCAGGGTTCAAAGCGAACACAACTACGTTGTCACGCCGTCGCAGCGTGTCTGAGCATCGCAGCGGAAATTCCCACTGGATTCATGTGGCTTGTCGGACTTCGCGCTGACGCAGTTTAATTTACCTGTTGTCATATCGATGATGAAACATGATTTTTTTTTAAAGAATAATTTAGAACATTTCTCAACAACAACATACTGAGTCCTATGGGCTTGTGAATACGCAACTTTTATTTTCTTTTTTCCTACTTTTGCGTCAGCGCTTCTGTGCTTTTATTTTTATTTTCTTTAAATTCTTACATTTCCATCCAGCACTCCGGCGGTTATGAATTACATAGTGGTATTCTCTACGCAACATACGCACCATTATGTCGCTTTGGCCTCGTTATAGCATAAATAACTTACGTGTTTATCCCAAGCCTCTGTTCCTCTCGTGCCGACGGATCCGTTTCCCGGCCGGCGCCGCTCGGACCCAGTGCTCTCCTGAATGGTGGCTCCGCCGGATTCCCGTTTCAGCCTCATTGTCTCTGTTATCAATCTCTGAGCGCACGTTTATCACAGTGTATCCCCCTAACGATTTTCCATAGCGCAACACGGGAACCCCGCCCCTGACACTCCCCCGGTCACCGATTGGCGGACAGCCGGAGAGTCTTTCCTCATCGCCTGAATCACATGTGGCTGACGCATGTTTACAAACATCGGTGAAATCACATGGTAATGGGCGCCGTTTTACCGTAAACTACCTCCCTTTGACGCAGCTACCAGATGTCGTGCCGAGAGTCTATTTTTCCATTAAGATTGAAATGAACACATCGGATCGCCTGTATAGTTCACATTATGTTACATTATATGGATATAGAGTAAGTAATGCTCACTTGCTCCAATAGGCCAGTGGCTCTCAACTTGGAATATTACTAAGAAGAACTGGACATTCATTTTGTTTACTTTTCTGCATACCATTCTTAATGATAGGGGTAAATGGTTATTTTTGACCTGAAAATCAGACAAATCCATGAAGGGGAAAAACATCCCTTTTGCATAACATTTTCATAACAGCTGAGGGGTCTCTTGATTGCTTCATTTTAAATATGTCACAAGCCAAAAAGTTTGGGAACCACTGTCCTATTTTGTAATAGTGCCTGTGTTTAATTAGACAAAGGTCAATAATAATAATAATAATAAATATTAAAAGAAATATGTTCAGTTGCCACACAGGAAGTGGATGATATCTGCAGTGCAGTATGTTTGTCTGTCTATTGTCTGGTATCTTAATTAAATCTGCAGGATTCGTTTTGTTTGTAATGGGCCTCGTGAGAAATGTTTTTCATACAGATCCAATATGTGAAGTGACAAGGCAAAAATAAAAACGCATGAGCTAAGTTGTAATGCTGCGTTTATTACAGCAGGTGGCAGTGTAACACTCAGATGCTGGCTCAGCAGAGTGAGTGGACGCTTTCTGAATGGACTTGGGTTTAACCATATCGGTAGATTTTAATGTATCTGAAGCAACATTATAGGCCTTTCGGATTACAGCTGCTCAGTGTTTATTTTACAATGATTTATAACCGTTGAATGTATTTTGCTTTGTCAAGCTTGGTACAAAAACATGAAAAAACAGACAGGTTGTTGATTAATTTAGTGAATCAAAAAAGAAAACAATACTTCTGAGATTTCTTTATGTAACTCAGTTTTCTTTCGAATGAAAAGAAATCAATTTTCATACTGATATTGACAGCTGAAGCCACAAACTGAGTAGTTCACGTTGCGTTAATGGTGTAATTTACGGTAACTGACGTCACTCAGTGCGCCACTGTACTGCCCTTTACGGGTATTTGCCGCGTTACGTCAGTCATGCTTTGGCGGGACATCAGCCAGCAGGTGAGGCTATAGTTAAGTCATTGTGAAAAGGCTGCACTTTGTTTGAAGCCTCTCCCAGACTTTCATGGAGGTGTTTAAACCGGTTCCTGGTGAAGTGAGACCAAATTAACTGCGCGCTTATAGAAGGTGTCTTATTGCGGTGAGGACGCAATGTCAAAAGCACTAAAGCATTTAGAAAGAGCACCTTTAGATATGTTTTGAAAATAGTCACCAAGCAACATGAATAATAAACGGATCATTCCAGAATTGGAGGACATGTGGGATTCAAATTTTTTTGAAAAATAAGCCTTCTCTTTTAGAATTTTTTGCTACATATTCATCAGTTATAGGTAATAAATGATCGAAGGCTTGATTAGCTCAACTTGCACATCAATGGTACCATTTCTATTCCATGTTTTATTTGTTGTTTGCTAACCCTACTCTAATCACAGTTACAAGGCTGTTAATCTATGTTAATGTTAGCTTTTTTCTCAGCAGGAGAAGCTAGATATTTAGTTAGATTTTACTGCTGACCAAGAGGACACACTGACTGATGGAAAAGTAAAAAAGAATTTGTCTATCCTGAAAATATGCATAACAGGGTTGCATGAGGTACAGTGAGACATTCAATCAAGTCTGGCAATGTTATGAAAATATGAAAAATAGAAGAGAGGACACAGCTTTGCTACCCATTCTTTCAGAAAACTGTTTGATGTTAATTCTGAAAAGGTTAAAGATCTGCAGGTCTTTTATAGGAGTTCGGCTGCGTGTATTGTTCTGTTTCCATGGCGTCAAGAGATGCACGCGATGCACGTGACAGACGTTGATATGAAGCTAAATGTATGAGCTTATACCGTCAGATTCTTTGTTTTCTCAACGATATGTTACACCTATATGCACCAGTAATAAAAATATACGAGGCCCAAACTCTTCTTAAACATACAGTAAATTAAGTTTTTCAAACAAGATCAGACTCTGGTTCACCTTCAATATAAAGAGCCTATAGCTAGTAACGAAGCTTGGTAAGAGCTCTACTTTAACCTTGACCATCATTATTATTTTTTTCTTAGTTCTTTTCTTTTTATGACCAAGGAAAAAACCCCGGTTTGTTGAGTATGCTAGAAAGAAAAAGAAATGAAAAGGAAATTACCAGAGTTTGTGAAATATCCTGGCTTTTGAAAATAAAATGCAATTTTTTTAGTATTTTCAGATGATATCTGCCATCGCATGACATCTTGACATGGATTCTCGGACAAGAAGAGTTTGCCAATTTAAGAAGAAAAAATACGTAGTTAAGTCAGAGAAAGTACCATAATACTTTGTAGGATGCCAGACTATCAGTATAAAACATGGAGACGTTAATTGAAACACAGGGTCTTTGCCACTGCGAAGATACACAGGATGTATTAAGTGATGTCACGCACAAGAAGTTTGGTGAATAGTGAAGGAAGAGGAGACGACATTAAGCTTGTTGGGTAGAAAATTGTCTTTTAACAATCTTCCCGATGTCCGCTTGGACAAAAGTGTAGTTGTGTGCAAATTGCACCTTAATGCAGAACATGATGCTGCAGCACTAGAAGTTAACATTAGCGAGGACAGTCCTGTACCAGCAAACAACTTACCTATCCCATAATGGACCATTTTTCAAGACACTTAAAGTGCTTGAGTTCCAAAAGTCTAAAATGTTGAAAGTAATCGAAAGATTGCACTCTGAGTTGCAGTAGTCTGTGAATGAAGTAGACAGAAAAAAGTACAGATAAATATAAATGAAGCAAACATTTTTTTGTTTAAGATTTTATTCATCTATTCAATCATGAAATAAAAGTGATGTGAATTGAAAAACTTTGCTTCTTGTGATCAGTATTGCTATTGACAGAAATGCAGTTAATCCTGATTAATCAAACACAAAGCCACCACAACATTATCTGCATTCATATCAAGACAATCATCAACATGCGATATGTCAAATTGAGGCTAGAAATGGGGCATGGATGCACATACAATGACCAATAAAGTAAACAACAAAGTAAACAATAACAACAAAAAAATAAAGATGTTGAAAATGCAACAAACAACTGGAAAACCAAAATAAACAACCGGAAAAATAAAACAAACAATAAAATAAACAACAGAATAAAATAAAGAAACTGCAAAATAAACAACCATGAAATAAAATAAACAACCGAAAAAGGAAGAAGAAGATGACGAAGAAGGTGGAGGAGAAAAAATGAGATGATAGGAGGAAGTGTAGAAAAGAATGAGGAAAGAAGAAGGGACATAAGGAAGAGAACGATGAGGAGAAGATAGAGGAATGAGAAAGTAGAGAAGACAGTGGAGGAGGAGAAATGAGAAACAGACAGGAGGAGGAGAAAGATGGAGAAGACAGGAGAAGCAAAGACTGGGAAACAAGGAAAATAAATGTAGAGGAAGAGTAGAAGAAGAAAAAAGCATCTTCAAGAGATGAGGAAAAGAGGAAGAAAGAGTAACGAATAGTAAAGAATAAAGAATGAAGAAAACCCATGAGAAGGAAGAGTTGAAAAGAAGAAGAAAGTGACAGAAGGGAGGAGGACGAGGAAGCAGCAGGAGTCAGAGACAGAGACAAAGGAGAAGAAAGGAGATGTCAGAAGGAGGTGAAGGAAGAAAGAAGGTGATAAAGACAGAAGGAGAAGACAGGAGGAGAAAGAGAAGACAGATAAAGAAGGAGATTAATAGAATAAGGTAGAGAGGAGAAAAGGAAAAACTGAAAAAATGAAGAATAAATAAAAAACCAGAAAGGAGAAGGAAAGGGAAGGGAGAGGAGAAAGTAGAACAAGGAATAAAGGAAGAAAAGTAGCAGAAGTAGTAGGAGAAGAGGGACACATGAAGAAAAATGGAGAGAAGAAAGAGGAACAAAGAAGAGAAAAGGACAGAGAATAAACAGAAGATTGAGAAATGAGGGCAATGAGGGAAGAGAAGACAAGGAGGAAGAGGAAAGGAAAGAGAAGAATACAGAGGGAGCAGGAGGAGAGGAGGAGGAAATGAGAATGAGAAGAAAAGAGGAGATTAAATGAATGAGGGACAGAATGAGGAAGAGTAGAAGGAGAAAAGGAGGAGGAACAAGGAGTAGATGGAGGAAAGATGAAGAAAAGAATCATAGAAGAGGAAGGATGAGAACACAAGGAAAAAAGGAATAGCAAGAGAAAGGAGACTAGAAAACAGAAAGAGAAGAAGACAGAATGAGAAGAGAAGTAGAAGAGTAGAAGAGGAGAAAGGGGAAAAAGGGGAAGATGGCATCAGATGAATGAGAGTAAAGGGAGGAGAGTTGAGAAAAGGGAGCAGAAAATGGAGAAGAAAGAGGAGATGGGAGAAAACGAAGGACAAAGAGAAGAATGTCAAATGGAGACAACAACAGTCAAGGAGGAGACACACAGAAGAAGATTAAGAAAGCATGAAATGTAGATAGGAGAAAAGAGAACACAGAGGAAGAGGAGAAAGAAGATGGAAAGAAGATAAATGACAAACATAGGATAGAGTAGAAAAGAATGATGAGAGAAGAAGGAAGAAGACGAGAAAAGATGAAGGAACAGGAGAAAAGGAAGGGAGGGAGAAGAATATTGGGGATGAAGGGAAAGGAGAGAAGACAGTAGGAGATGGGGAGGAGAAATAGAAAGGGAGGAGAAATGAATAAGGGAGGAAGAAGAACAAGGAGTGGAGGGAGAATAAAAGAGGAGACAGATAAAAGAAAAGATAAAAATGACAATAAAGGAGAAGGAGAAAGAAAGAGGAAGAAGATGACAAAGAGGCAACTGAAGAATCTTTTCTTCTTACAGGAAGATAATTAGGAAAAGGAGAAGAAGAGCAGGAGTAGAGAGGCAGAGATAAGAAAGACTTAGAAGGAGAAGAAAGGAGACAAATACAGAAGGAGGAAGAGAAGGAAACAGCAAAAAGAGGGAGGACAAAGTAGGAGGAACATTAAAGGAGAAAAGGAAGAGGTAGAAAGGACCAGACAAGAATGAGGGAGAGAAATAGTAGGAGAGGAAGACAAAAAAGAGAAAAAGGGGCAAAGGAGAAAAAGAAGAACAAAAAGAGGAGAGGAAGGAGGAAATAGAGGGGTGGAGTAGAAAAAGACGATGTGATAAAAGAATGGCAAGACTGAAGGAGAAGAGAAGGATGAGGAGAGCAGAAAGAGAAGCAAGATGAGCAAGGAGCAAAGGGAGAAGGAATGAAAAGAAGAGAAGAAGGAAATAGAAGGAGAAAGCAGACAAAGAGAGTAGGAGAAGACAGAAAGAGAAGAAGAAAGGGCAGAAATGATAGGAGGAAAAGGAGTAGAAGACAGAAGAAGGAAGAAAACAAGTAGAGGAAAGAACAGATGAAAAAGGGGCGACAGAAAGAGGAGAAACGAGGAGAAGACTGAAGAGTTAAAGAATGAGATGAAAGAATAGAAGATAGAGAATGAGGAGAATGAAGCAGAAGAAGAGGGAAAGAAGAGGGGAAGAACAAGGAGTAAAGGAGTAAACACTTCCAGTTGAAGAAGCACTAATAGTTTCTGCTGCTGAGAAAAGCTGCAGGTATTTAATAATCAAAGAAAGAATGCCATCCAGTCAGCTTGTGGCAGCAAATAGGATATCTGTAGGTATATGATGTTTCTGATAAATCCACAATGAATATCTGTGAAATTAAAACATTATTGTTTTACAAATTAATTTGAAATCACAGAGTTTGAAAAGAGGGTCACCTTATTTTCATAATACTGTGTTTACAAGATGAGCACACATCCTCCATCAGCTATACAACACTGATACAGTCAATCAGCTGCAGTGCACAAAACCACTCAGTATAACGCTGAACCTTGTTGGCATTATGAGCACTCAGCAACAGGCCTCATCTGAAATAAGCACACACATATGTAGACAAATATACGACAACAAAGTCTCTCCAGCTTAGAAACTGGAAATCAAACACCATACTGGAGTCAGGAAACATGCAGTTACTCACACAGTTAGGAAGAAAACAGCAGAGCAGCTCGGTTTGACTCGGAGGAATGAAATAACAGGTGGAGCATCAGACAGACCGACACTGGTTCAGTTCAGAACAACACAAATCTGACAGTGTGTTTTAAACAACATCGTAGCATCCGTTCACAAACGGGATCAGCTCTGAACTGAAAAAGACCCAATGTCCAGACAACATTTTCAACCAGCTAAACTCAGCTCTAATCTCTGAGCCTGGACGCTGTGACGTCATAAAGCCTCTCCGAACACTTCCGCTGACGGTTCCATGGATTCCACTAATAAACACTTTTGGCATTTTTTGAAAAATGGCCTAGACGCCATTTTGTTTCCAAAAGTTTGAACACCAAATTCTAGAAAAAGCCGTGTCCTCAAACCAAAATAACATTTTTTCGAACCGCTACACCTTTATTAAAACATTCCATACATTAACACAACTTTCCATACAAAACAAACCCATAAATACTGAGTTTACCCCACGAAAACGTCCACATCACCCAAACTGTTTTTCAAACAGATCATCAAACATTCTGTTACTTAATAAACTTTAAATTCAACAATTTATTCTTTTATACTATTTATTATTTTCCTCTGAAATTGAGTCCAAAGTGTTTGTGGAGGTCAGATAAGGAGTCATGCTCAGCAGAAACACGACATCTATTTTCTTACCTGTGTGCTGACTGTCCAGGTCTGTCAGGCCTCCAAACAGCAGCTGCTCATCTGTCTGATCCGCTTGTCCAGCGGGTTGGTTTTCTTCTTCTTCTTCTTCTTCTTCTTCTTCTGCTTCTTTTTCTTCTTCTTCTTCTTCTTCTTCTTCTGTCAGTAATCCACAAAGTTTTTTCTGCAATAAGGTCCATTCTTCAGATGCTTCCCAGCGTTTCAAATCTCCAGAGTTCAGCTTTCCAGCGCTCAGTTCCTCCTGCAGGTCAGCTCCAAGTCCAAACGCAAAATATGTGATTCACTGTTTTCTTCTTCTACCAGCTAAAAAGGTTATGCTTACCCCTGTAAGCTGTGGGACACACGTTCCATGCATAGTAATTATTATTTAAAATTTTATGTTGATTGAAAAAAAAAATCCCACAATTAAAAGAGACATCAACAAAAAAAAAGCATACCAAATAAAAGAGATTTAAATTTAATTTTAACTGTTTCATTTGAGATTTAATTTTGTCATCAGGAGTGTTGGACAAGAGAAAATGGCCTTTTGTGGGGTACACCAGAGTTATATGGTATTTTAAAAAATATTTTGAAACATTTTTCACCTCTCTCATAGTTTTTTTTTGTTTTTTTTGTTTTTTTTTTTTTAGATTTGGGCTCCCTGGGCCTGGGATCTTTCTGCATGGAAGTTTGCATGTTCTCCCTGCGCATGCGTGGGTTTTCTCCGGGTACTCCGGCTTCCTCCCACAGACCAAAAATATGCTGAGGTTAATTGATCACTCTAAATTGCCCGTAGGTGGGAATGTGAGTGTGATTGTTTGTCTGTATATGCAGCCCTGTAACAGACTGGTGACCTGTCCAGGGTGTCCCCTGCCTTTACCCGAGTCAGCTGGGATAGACTCCAGCACCCGCGACCCTAGTGAGGATAAAGCGGTGTATAGAGAATGAATGGATGGACATTTGGTCTCATGACAAGTAAATGTACACAATAACTGCATGTTTAGTATTTTGTACATGAATTATTTGAAATTTGATGGGTGGGACACAAAATGTCCCCCACTTCTGGAATGACTTAAACAGCTAGTGAAACAGCAAGAATGTCATTAAGTTTTGTTTCATATAGAAAACAGCACTATATGAGACTAGTTTGATGACGGCCTCTCATCAAAAATGTTTTGACCCTGTTGTTGTTTAGCTTCACGGCTGAAATGACAAAACATGCTCAGTAGAGGGAGACACAGTACTGACTGTGTGTAAGGGGTGTCTGCTCAGGTTGTTTTTCCATGCGGCCAACTGTTTGTGATAATATTAATGGCAAACATTGTTGCACAACACACACGCACACTGTATGTCTCTTTGTGAGTGAAATGAGAGTGTTCGTGTAAAAGTATTGCCATTTTACACGTTTGGATATTTACAGTGACGGCCTGACACGACCTTGTTCGGTGTCACTGCTGATCTGCGACCAGCAAATACCACGCTGACCTTTGCTCCCACTCGGCTTCACAGCGGCTACACAGACAGCGGCAGCATCGTACCCTGCAGGCTCGGTAAGTGAACCATTACTGCAGACATGTATAGGCTGTCAAGAGTGTAACAACAAGGGCTGATAAAGGTCACATCAGCTGGAATGACAGCGGTGGTTAATTTGCTGCATCAACTGCCACAAACACATTCAAAAACAAAAAAGAAAAAAAGTCAGGCTTTTCACACATGCATAGTCCCTCTCCAGAGTATCCCCCCACCCAGTGTGAAAAGTGGCCTTGTGGCCATGTGCTGTGTGACTGAATCTTCATGGCCATCAGGAACCCAAAGGTCATTGCTTGTATTTCCCAAAACACTCAGTGGCATTAGCACTGGACAGCTCAACAGTTCTTTGCTGTTGTTCCTTCTTTTGTTGAAATACATAGACTACCGTTCAAAAGTTTGATGTCACCTAGGGAATTTCATGTTTTTCATAAAAACTCACACTTTTATTCTTGTGCTAACATAATTGCAAAAGGATTTTCTAATCATCAGTTAGCCTTTCATTACCATTAGCTCACAAAATGTAGCATTAGAACACAGGAGTGATGGTTGCTGGAAATGTTCCTCTGTACCCCTATGTAGATATTCCATTAAAAATCAGCCGTTTCCAGCTAGAATAGTCATTTACCACATGAACAATGTCTAGACTATACTTCTGATTAATATAATGTTATCTTCATTGAAAAAAATGCTTATGTTTCAGAATTGAGATTACTTCTAAGTCACCCCAAACTTTTGAATGGTAGTGTATTTCACACTGTTTACTATTTTAAAATATTTTATAACAGAATGGCTTTTGTCATCACATATAATTTTACATCCAAATCTGATGTGCCTAAAGCAGTACATTTAAACTAGAAAAATAAACAATAAAAGCATGCTTTTATTGTTTATTTTTAAAAAGCCAGTGGCATCTTGGAAAAATGGAAAATGTTAAGGAGAAATGCTGTGTGTAAGGTCCCTCACGTCATTGCACATTGTGAGATGTTTGCATGTCACAAAAATGGTTGATCCTATGATGTGAAACATTATGTTGATGCTGAAGTAGCAGCAGTAGGGGATCAGCTTTTTGTTAGAGTTCCGTTCTGTAATGGCTCTTCAGGAAAACTGTTATTTTTTTAACTTGAAGTGCAAATTCTCAACACTCTGTAGCACCTTGTAGATGGCAACAGAAGAGATAATGACTCAGACTGAGTCCAATTCATTTTTTTTATTTGAACAAAATCTGCATATTTCCTTAAAATTGCTGTAGAGATGTAATGTATGAAGGAGATTAGCTTTCATTTGGGATTGTATACCAGACTAAATAATTCAACACAGGCGTCATATCAGTCAGTGAGCCACTCAGCAGATATTTGTGCCTCTTTTAAGCCGTAGATGCTCCAGTGATTGGACCCTACAGTCTTCATAAGCGGTTCAAAAAAGACCTGCATAAGAATCATTGTGTTTTTATGCCATTTTTATCATTTTGGTTAAAAATAGTCATTTGCATTATTGTTTGTATTATATTTTTTATCCACACAAGAATGATTTCATGTTTGAAATATGTTTATTTTTCACTTTATAACACATTTTCAACATTTTGATAATTGAAAAAGAAGAATATTACACAGAACAACAATAGAAGAATGTCCACATCCACTTTCTAGCCATTTTTTCCACTCTTTTCCTCCTGTTGTTGCTGCTCTACGTCCCTCCAAGTTTGTTTACTTCATCACCTCTTGTATGATAAGAGTGATAACGAGCTTGGGGTAGAAATACAAATATTACAGTTTTTTTTAAAGTATAAAAGGTAACTTAAAAATTTAAACAGAGATATCAAAAACATGGTTATTGAGGAACTGCTGGAAAATGAAAGATAAAAACTTTTCATTACAAAGATATTGCAAGAAAACAACCTCACTGGGTCATTTGTGATCCACTTATGCATCCAAAAGGTGAAGCAAAAACACACAAGTTGATGTTAATGAGTATTTTGTAACTATTTGCATTCAGTGTAATCACATGTATCCAGTTGAATACCTTTGGAAAAATATTAACACAACAAAGACAGAAACGAAGGGTCCAGAATAAATAATTGTTAAATCGTGTAATTTATATTTGATATGGGTTACAGTTGAATTAAACTCTCACTACTTCATGTGACTGTAAAGACATGGATAAATAAAACAGCTCCAGTGTAGATTTTAGAGGACAAAATATATAGATATGTACATATATGGAAACCCACACAGTAACATTTCTTTGTAGTAGTACAGGAATCTTCTCACAGTTCCTGGCAGAGTACACAACAGGTTTCAGGACACTCACGTTTTAATAGCAGAGAAAGTTAAGTGTGTCTGCACAGTCCCAGCGGTCCAACTGCTCTCCCTCTTGTGAGAGAGCCCCACAGTGGTGACGCCAGGCGGGGCACTGTGATCTCTTCCTTCCCTTCCAGATCTCGTCCTTCACTGTGGAGCCGTCCATCCACAGCCAAGTGTTAGCCAGATAGCGCAGGGCGATCCACACGCGGTCTGTCTGGGCTGTCCTGCTACTCTGCAGGGCTTGAATCAGACCATATTCAGAGGACAGACTTACCAGTTCTTTGTCCAGGTGGCGACAGTGCTCCATCGCCTCCTCCCAGGTTTTCTTTTCCTTCACCAAAACGAGGTGGCTCTCAAAGCACCAGAAAGGGAGTTTTTGCTTCTGACAGCCCATTAGTATCCCTTGTGTTTGCTCTATCTCTATACATACGTGATCTTCAGTTATGTGCAGTAATGCTGGCAAGTACTGGTGCGATACGTTTGTCCCTCCTGACCACTTCCAAGTGTGATTGACATCCTTGTAGAGACCGATCCACATATAAAACGACACCAAAGCCTTCTTCTCTGCTTCAGTGAAAAATGCTTCGATTTCCTCCTTGGTGTCGATTGAAGTCAGATCAGTGTGATGCTCTCTGCAGTACTGTCTGGCCTCTGACCAGGTACTTCTTCGTTGTACATAAACATTTTGCCCAAAGAAAGCACAGGCCACCTGGTAGAGAACTGTGAGAATGAGAAATCTGAGAGCACTGTTCCTCATATTGAGCTGATGTTGAGATTCCCTTGTGTGGAATTCCCTCCCCCTGTCAGGTGTCTTTTGTACACTTGAAGGAGCAGCAAACACCCAATCAGAGTGCATCATATGCTGTTGTGAAAATACGTAGGAGGGCATGTTAATGATTAGGAGATTCAAATATTCATAAATAAGGCCAGATGCAAAGTAGTGACTAGAGCCTGTCTTGACTTTGTATGTGAATATTCCCAATCATCTGCCCTACCCATTTAGACCAGATAATGGGAGACATTCAGTTTTAAATTTAAAATAGTTTATTTTTTAGAGAAATTCTGGGATTACATTCTCAGGAATTTTTATTTGATCTCACTGAATATACTGTATACAATGCACAGTACTGAATTGATACTGTACTCATTAAATGGTTCTGGTCTCAGCTAGACATGACTGCAACCCATGATTGCTACTGAGGTTCCAAAATTCAGTTTTCCATAAACTTTTCATAAAATAAATTGGGAATCGCACATGCACTAAAAGAATGCTAAATAAACATCATTGAGCTTGACAAATATTTAAAATAGTGTGTTTAAATGTTTAATCTTCTCATTGCAACTCAAGTATCACTATAATTCCTCGGGCTTCACTGAGGCATGTTGTCAATGATATGTTTTGAATACCAAATTAACTTGTTCACCATGAAAATTCAAACTGCTTTGTTTAGTTCCGCAGGTAATGTTCTGTTCTGGCTTAGTCAAAATATTAATTTGTATTTGAAATGATGCTATGTCTGAGAACCTTGCATAATCGAACCATGTAATCACAGAAGTGAAACTTTTCTTGTTCCACCCGTATAATTACATTATTCTTTAAATGTTCTTTGACTTTTTTCTTCACATAATATAGTCAGTCTCAGGGTGATGTTCAAGATCAGGTGTCTAATTTAAAACAAGCTCATTTAATGTTTCATTGTCTTTGATCCAGATTAAATTAAGAAAGGTTTTCTTGCAATAAATTACATATTTTAGTTAATTAGACTTTCGAGAATCAAGAGCTGTCAGTGTGTTTGTGTATTTAACTAAGACAAACTACTTCTCTCCAATCAAGATGTTTATTCTGTTGACAGAATCTCAAACTTGTACAAGGACCATTTCTGTTAGGAATATCACACTCCCTAAGCTATTAATCTGTAACCGACCTCCCAGAAATGGATGATTTCTTACTGTTACACAAAAGTTTTCTATCATAAGGTAAAATGTGATTGGATGGAAGCCGTGGTTTAAGTCTCTCACTGTTGGTGTTCATGTTCTCTCTCCATGTTATTGATCCTTCGCACTATGGAATCAGTGCTTAAATGCTCAGATTCATAACCTGGTGAAGATGGCGAGTAAAATCATGGGTACCCCTGCTCCACTCATCACGCAAGACTTGTTTATACAGAACACCATCAGGCAGGTAAACAGTATTCTTTTGGACTCATCACATGCCTTGTTTCCAGAGCATGTTCTGTTGAATTCAGGCAGAAGGTACACAGTCCCGCTGTGCAGGCTCAACCGTTTTAAACATTCTTCTATCCCTCTTTCAATCAAGCTCAATAATGAGCAGTTAAGTGCTGGTACCAAAAGGCGGTAGCCAAATGTTGTGTATAAGTGGATGTGTGTATGTATGGGGGTATGTGTCTAATTTGTTTATTTTTCTTCTTCATATTATTTTAACTTATTTATTATGTCACATATTTTATGTGTTTTTAGTAGCATGTGTTCTGTTTATGTGTTGCCATGCAGCTGGCTTTTGCCTTTGTCTAAGACAAATTTCTCCCATGATAGACAATAAAGTGAACCTTGACCTTGACCTTGATTAATACTGAAGATTAACACTTTTTTGTTTACAACATAATTCCATCTGTATTCTTTTATAGTTTTGATGTTGTCTGTATTAATCTGCAATGTATAAAATAATTAAATAAAAAACTATTGAATGAGAAAGTGTGCCCAAGATTTTGACTGGTAGTGTGGGAGAAAAGGAATAATTGAGGACAGTAATTTTCGGTCCAGCTCTGACCTGCACGGAGCACCTACAGCTGATCTATACTGTTCAAGCGCTTCACTTAACAAGGTAACTGTGACGTTATCAAAGTCAGCCTTACTTTAAATTCTGTCAACAGTCTGTTATATTTTTTACTTTTGACAGTTTAACATGAACATAACCAAGTTAGTTACTGCTTAGTGTTAGCTACGAGTTGCCAGCATTAATGCTAATGTTTCTCCACACTGTTAGCTAGCTAGCATACTCTGCTTTGTCTGCAGAGTTGGACAAAAACTTGGGGTATTTCTTTTAAACCAGACCAGGAAAATGAATTTACAAGCAACCAAATCCAACTAGTTTGTTAGCTATGTCTTTCGTGTACTTTTCGATCAAATACGCTATGTATGACGTGATGCTCCATCGATGTGTTCTATCGCCACAAGGTACTTGGCTGCATTTGACCATTTGTAGTTGGACTATTTCAAGTTTATAGCCATTTTAGCCTTTATTTAAAGCACAATGGAGAGAGAGTCAGGAAATATGGGTAGAAGAGTGAATGAAGGACACGTAGTAAATGGCCATGAGCAGAATTCGAACCGCTGTGCCAGCTACTGTCGTCCCTGTTTAAGGGTCGCCCACTCAACCAGCTGCCAGCATCTTACTTTTCTCTTTGCTTAGTAAAAGGTAAATTTGCTTCATATGCACCCTGTCAGCCTGGCCCTGCCTTGCCTTGATAGCTGTTCTGGGCTTCGGGGTCCTTCACACTTGCATGTGCATGTTTGTTCAGGTCCCACCAGCTCTTGTCGAGTTCCGCTGTTGAGCAGTGATGGGACCCGCCAGAATGTGCTGAGACTCTCTCCAGAGTCTAATCTCACACTAAACCCACTCTCCTTTTCTCCAGTATCTTCTTCTGGCCTATTCCACTCTATACTGACATGACACCCACAACTATGGTGTTCAGTACCATTTGGTTATTTATTCATTTGTTTATTTTTTTGTTTGTTTGGTTTTTCTGGGGTTTGTTTGTATGTGTGTTTGTTTGTCTTATTGATGGGTAATTAATAAGCACCGCTTGCTAGTCCCTGTCCCTGTCCGTCCTGTTTCGTTCTGTCCACCCTTTGTTTCCCCTCACGTCACCACTGAGGTGTAGCACTGCCCTCCCTGGCTCTTAATAGGGAATTGTAATAAAGAGTGTCAGCTTAGCTTTCAGGGAGGGCTGGTAATGGTCACATGCATGCACTAAATAATAAAATATTTGGCTGCAAGACTAAAATATGCATTAATCTCATAAAGTGTTGACACCCCTTCCGTGGAGTTAAACAATGAGAATAAATGCAGACAAAAAAAATGAATTGGCTTTAATAAAAGCCCTAATGTTGAAAAGTCATCTCTTGTCTAAGCCATTTGCATGCTATGTTATTTCTCAGGATTTTCATTTTGAGATGTGACATTTTAAATCATTAGCTTTTAGCATGTTATCACTTTATATCATCACATTCTCTGATATCCATTTTATTGTAATAAACTGTTTATGAAGATTACACTACAAACAGTTAAAAAAAACAGTACAATAGCACTGAAATACTGGCAGTGATATACTGTAAAACATCTAAACAGCACAATACTGTAATATTTTGACAGTAATAAACTGTTGTAAAATACAGTAGGTTTATTATAGAATAACAGTACCGTGCTGGCAGCTTCAGTTGCCAGATCTTTACTTGAAATTTACAGGGAAATTTCTTAGAGTGTGGACCAAAACCGGCCCAGTAGCAGACTCAGTGTGGCCTGTAGGACGACTTTGCAAAGTGTAAAAATTACAGATAGACATCAACTGCAAATTGTAAATTTGTAAAACCATGGAGATAAAGTGAAATACTATATTTTTCAGTCTGTGAAATGTGACTAAATGTTACGTACCTTTGTAGATACATTTTGATCTGTAAGGTGTAATGCACATGTATAAATGACAAACTGATTCATAATAGTGTTGAAATTGAACATATTTTTCATGAGAAACCAATTAAGGTCAAACTGGGCTGTATGGGGCCCTTGAACTAAAATGAGTTTGACACCGCTGGTCTCATGATACACACCACAGTTTCAAAGTTTGGGGTCATCCAGGCAATTTCATGTTTCCCATGAAAATTCACACTTTTATTCTTGTGCTAACATAACTACACAAGGGTTTTGTAATCATCAATTAGCCTTTCACCACCATTAGCTAACACAATGTAGCATTAGAACACAGGAGTGATGGTTGCTGGAAATGTTCCTCTGTACCCCTATGGAGATATTCCATTAAAAATCAGCCATTTTCAGCTAGAATAGTCATTTACCACATTAACAATGTCTACACTGTAATTCTGATTATTTTATTATTATCTTCATTGAAAAAAAACTAACTGGTTTTCTTTCAGAAATAAAGAGATTTCTAAATGACCCCAAACCTTTGAATGGTAGTGTAGTTTCTTTTATTTGGTTGCTTTGGGTTGCTACTTTACTATAATATATTTTAAATAGAGATTCTGTATCATATCGCTGGTGCTCTGAGGTTGCTGTGCTCCTGTTTCATACATGTACATCACATAGGTGGAGGCCTATCTAAACCTACTCTGGATGTATGTCGCTTTCGCGCAAAAACACTGCTTTAAAACTTAGCTGAGTGGCTGAGTTAACTTCACAAGACCACAGGTTTTTCCATATACTGTAGCTACAGTCCCACACTCTGTTGTACCTTTCACAGTTGAACCCCTATGCTAATCCACCACTTGTTTATGCTACACACAGCTGCATTTGTATGCAAGTCCTTAAGCTCCTACACAGTACAACATTTTCCACAGAGAAACATGTACATGTCTTTTAGTGTTCATATTGCGGAGACATGAATCTGTTTACCCTGTCACAGTGTGAATAGTCTTCTTCCATTTGGGCACCAAAAACAAGCTGCCATATGATAAATCATTAAATACTAGAGAAAGGACTTGGTTTAAGGTTTGGGTTAGGTTAGGGTCTGTCAGAGTTAAGGTTAGGGTAAGTCTCTATTAACTGAAGGTAAGTCAGTGTAATGTCCTTGCATTGGTTTTTGATTGATTTCCTGAGAAAAGAAAAATATTTTATATTGTGAAAAAAAAAGTATTTCACTGGAGCAACTGTTTGATTTGTAATTTATGAAATGTTTCTATACATGAATCAAGTAAGAACAGCACAAGCAAGCTGACAACCTGGTTAACAAGATAGTCACAGTTTATGAATCAGGTACAGGTACAACTAACAGAAAGCAAGCTTATTTACACATGCAGTACATTATGAAAGCTGCCCGATGTAAAAAAAAAAAAAAAAAAAAAAAAGTTTTATACCAACAAGGACATAACGGCAGTCTTGGGAATGCTGAACCTGCTGTGTGATATGAAGTAGTTTCATGGCAGACCTGTTTTTTTTTTGTTTGTTTGTTTTGATATGGCATTCCCTAAGACAGCGGTAAAAGTTGGAAAATTTGCAAATGTTAAAAGAAAAACAACAAACAAAAAGCCTGTACAAAATATTTTTAAAAAACAACACAAAAATAGAAATGTTCTTTGCAACCTGATCCAATCAAATATTTAACAGAGGTTTAGTTGTTCAGTAGGCTAAAACTGAAAGCAATGAGGCAACTACATAGTTTTTAGCTGACACATTATAAAATGATTGGTGGTTTCATTCCTTAGTTAAACCAAAGACCCTGCTTGTTTCTTTTTTATTTCACTGTCTTGTATGTGAATTCTCTGTCAGCAGATCCTCTGGTTTCTATGAAGAATGCCAACAATGATGCCAAGCAAATATAGCAGTTTTTTTTTTTAGTAACTACAGTTTGACAGTTAAGCATGAGAAAAAGTAGCCAACTTCCACTAAATTCAAACTTGATGCATCTCTTTCATTCACTTTATGCAAATGCAGATGCATACAAACAAACAAAAAGAAAGCAATGAGTGTCAGCCCTTTTTATAACAATACAAAAGCTAGTCAACATTCAACTGCCTGGCTTCATTGGCTTCATTGCCCCACAGTTGTGGATAGAAATAACAGATCATTCTCTGATTCTTCTTTAGGGATCAACTGAAACATATCTGGCATTTTTGATGATTCTACAAAGATTGTTACAACCTGACTGAAGCTGGAACAGCTAACAAATCCCTGTCAGCCGGTCTCAGTCCCAAACAGCGTATATAGGCTCCACTTGACACCAGCAAAAGGCAAGTGTTCCCAAACTTTTCACATTACAGGCACTGTCATCATTGTCATCATATTGTCAGCATGGGCTTCATCATTGTTGTCATCATCTGGAGAACTGCAGGGGGAGGAGGGGAGGATGGGAGGAGGGCAGGAGGATGCATGTGACAGATGCATCTTGGATTCATCTCAGTGTTTTTGACACTGTGGAAGCAGAGAGGGGGAGAATGGGTAGTGGGTGCCTGGTAGAACAGGAGCTTGGAGGTCGAGGGTGTCATGATTCACATCTCCGTGTCAGCCACTGGGGTCTGGGTGGCAGAGTGTCCATTAGTGGTGGGGGTAGGGGTGGGGGTGGTCCCATTTTCTGGTGGAGACTCTCCATTGACGGTGGGCTTGTCAAGGGGCTCCTGGGGTAGGGGTGCCACAGACACCAGGGTATTGGCCTGGTTCTCCTCATCCACCTGGAAAGACTCAGCCTAAGGAGAACACAGAGCCAAGATTTTAGTTTAGAGCTCATATTGGATTGGGAGAAGTTTAACACAGACTAGATAGGTTTTTCATGTTTAAATATGACAGGCCAGCTAGCAAGAAAGTGCGTAATTGAAAATGGATTTGTTTTGGTGGGTGTTGTTTAAAAAATAAACAAATGCATTCTTTGTTAATGAGGTTTATGTGCTGCAGCTGTGTGTGCACTCAGTAGGGTGCTGGTAATTGTTTTACTGTCAGAACTTTAACAGGATGCAGGCACACTTGTTGGTTTACTGTGCTTTTAGCAGAAAAAACAGTTTGAACTCTTTGTTTGTGAAAGTGAGCAAAGTTTGGTGAGGTTGCCTCGTCTGTCAGCAAGGACTTTCTAGATGGTATTCGATGAACACGACTAACTGTATTTAATATACAGCACAATTCAACAAGCTGTCACTCTACACCATCTCATGGGTGTGTCAGCATATGTAAATGCTTTAAAAAATGATGTCATGAACTTTCATCGAAAAACTAAAGCCATGTGTGGCTTCTTGGCAAAGGGGTTCCAGTAGAAACAGCATAAAGGACCTAATGCTGCTTTATTAGACATACGAGCCAAGCATCTCCTCCCTTGAGTAGGGGATCGACTGGAGGATAACCACACATCTGACCGCAAATCCATGTGTAGGTTTTTGTCCTTCTTTTTTCTTTTAGCTCAAATAAACAGTCACTGTGTACAATTTCCTCAGTGACCTGGATCTGGAGGGGCCACAATACTTCAGGTTAGGGCAGTACAAGTGTTTGCCAGGTCTTTTCCAGATGAACTGTGTATTAAGTTAGCCAGGGTCTTGGTCAGTATACACTACCGTTCAAAAGTTTGGGGTCACCTAGGCAATTTCATGTTTTTCATAAAAACTCACACTTTTATTCATGTGCTAACATAATTGGACATGGGTTTTGTAATCATCAACTAGTCTTTCAACACCATAAGCTAGCACAGTGTACCATTAGAACACAGGAGTGATGGTTGCTGGAAATGTTCCTCTGTGCCCCTATGTAGATATTCCATGAAAAATCAGCCATTTTCAGCTAGAGTCATTTACACATTAACAATGTCTAGACTGTATTTCTGATTAGTGTTGTCTTCATTGAAGAGAATGCTTTTCTTTCAAAAATAATGACATCTGTAAGTGACCTCAAACCTTTAAATGGTAGTGTATGTTTGTCTAATATCTCACTTAATGAATGCCCTTAAAAAGAAACTTGTATGCTTTGCTGCTTCCTGACGTTTTTACAACCACAGATTTTTAGTTTGTTCGGCTTTAATGTAGTGATATCTCTAATCGACTCACCAGTCTGACTCCTTTGGAGTTCTTGCGATGCGTCTTGAAGTAATAACCAGCTACCAGCAGTGCAGCCAGCAACAGGCCAGTTAGCAGCAGGGAAACCAGCACCAACTTAGAGTTCCTGCCCCAGCGAGGAACGGCCTCCTTCACGTCAGTCTGATGGCAAAAATAAGAACAAAATCAAGTTTTTGTATGGTTTAAACCAAGCCAAATTTATATTTCTAAACTGACTGAAATGGACCTCCATGAAGAAATGCTGCATTGTGTTTTGAGTGTGTGAATGTTGTGTAGTTGTTTTGCCGACACAAGAAGACTTTCAATCTCCAGTCACTGTGGTCTCGCATATTGTAACTGAAAGCATGAGGGGAAAAGCAACCCCACCCAAAAATCGTTTGTTTATGGAAATGTACCTAAAGTATTGGCATGCTTCAAGGCATAGTCAAAATATTTAAAAAAAAAAATGACAGTAAGCAGACTACAGACAGAATAATGAAGAGTGACTGTGTCTGAAAACTGGTAAATAGCTAATAAGGTCACTCAGCATATGGTGGAATAGGGAGAGAAATGTAGGGGATGTTGAACGCAAAGAGACAGCTGGGTGTGACAGGCACACCCATAACCCGATATTGTTCCCTAGGTATTAGAAAAAATGTTTTGCAGCAGACAAGTGGTTTGTTTGCGGGCTTTTTGTTTGTCACACTGACTGTCAGCCTGACAGCTAGAAGCCTTTGAAAAAGTCTGCAAACTCTGGCAGTGTTTTTCTTCTCCCCAGTGTATTTTCCCATCAAACTTGATTGTGAGTCAACCAGAAAATTTAGCTGGCTGAGTCAATGCAACTTATAGGATGTCTGTTTTACAGATCCTTCATGGTGCATTGTGCGATTTCCAATGTTGACTCAGCATGGGCAGTTTGCAGAGTGGCAGTCATGCACCTAATTATGACTCCACTGTATCCAACTGAACTCAAGATATTCTGAAAAGCATGATTATAGGGATTAGATAGATACAGATGTGTAAATCTTTATGCAATATATTTTAAATGGCATTTTACCTTATCTTTAATGTTGTCGTTGTTGAACTTGTTGGCCATGCCTGCAACATCATCTGCAAGTAAATACAAAAGTTTGTTTTAATTATTTCAAGGTGCTACAGCAGTAAAAAAGGTCATCTAGCATGAAGCAAAGTAGCATTTTTTAAGGTTGGAACAATAGAAATGATATTAATGTGGGTTTGACAGGAACTAAAAATAAAATTAAAAAGCAATGTAATAAGAAGGCTGCTCATCAGAGGCTAAAATGCTGGATATAACCTGCAGGCATATGAGGTGTAGCACTGAGCTCTTTTATCATATTAATTACCTCAAAAATGCTACTGACCTTCAACATACTTCCCAGACACAAGGATTTCATCTGAGTTGTTCTCTTGGTAGATCTCAAGTTTACAGTCTTCACCACACAACTCCTGCAGAACACTTATAATCTTCACTTTTGTGTCTTCCTGCAAAGAGAAAGAATATATATATGTGTGTGTGTGTGTGTGTGTGTGTGTGTGTGTGTGTGTGTGTGTGTGTGTGTGTGTGTGTGTGTGTGTGTGTGTGTGTGTGTGTGAAAAAAGATCATTTCAGCAACTGAGCGGTTTAATTAAAATCCAAATTGCCTTCAGTATTGCCTAAATCTAATCCCTTTACCTTCAGTCGCTTCATCTTTCTTTTTCTTAATCCAATCATGGTTATCGCAGCCCTCCCTGCTACCTTTTCTCTCACGTCATCTGATCCAAACATCAGAAACTACCACACTCTAGGAGCTATATATATATATACAACCCGGTCTCACGGGGATTCGTGAAACTGTCACGTAAATTTTTGTTTCGGTTTCGTGCGCACCAACACGATTTCGTCATGTTTTTCGTGCCGCTCACCACGAAATGTTTTTCGTGTTGCTCACAACGAAACCCGCTGTGGTAATCACATCTGAAAGTGGTTTATACCGGCGGATTCATGACGATCTAAGCTGTCCATCGGCGTATACTGCTTGTGTGTTCGCGTTTGCGGCCATCGGACATTCTTTAAATTCCTATGCAAATTGGTAAGTGTACCACCGGGTTATGGTTAGGGTTATGGTTAGGTTATGGTTAGATTATGGTTAGGTTATGGTTAGGGTTATGGT
Organism: Acanthochromis polyacanthus; assembly: GCF_021347895.1. NCBI lineage: Eukaryota > Metazoa > Chordata > Actinopteri > Pomacentridae > Acanthochromis > Acanthochromis polyacanthus. The sequence goes on along the minus strand of NC_067117.1, from coordinate 35,380,051 downwards.
TAGTGACGATGTCATGCAAAATATAGCGTTGGATTCGCCACGGTTTTACTTTAAAAATATAATATACCCATTCGTTTGAAATACGTTCTGAGTGGCACGAAAAGTCCGCCGTTTAAAATACATTGGTGTGTATTTCGTTGTGAGCGACACGAAAAACATGACGAAATCGTGTTGGTGCGCACGAAATCGAAACAAAAAATTACGTGACAGTTTCACGAATCCTCGTGAGATCGGGCTGATATATATATATATATATATATATATATATATATATATTTTATGGGTGTGTGTGTGTGTGTGTGCGTGCATGTGTGTAGTATATCATGTATGCCATTACTGAATTTACTATTTAAATAACAGAGGGATAAATGCCTCTGGACTGTTTGAGTCTTTGGTCTTGAGCAGTGCTGATTCCCTAATATGAAGCAGGGGTCATTTCAGGTCACCCATGTGAATATTAATTACACTACTGAACTTTCATCATTTCACACAGGCATTTGTAGCTGTTTAATTTACAGAATGCCTCTCGGATAAAGCAAAGTAATGTTCCTCAGAAAAGATAAAGGAAAGACGGTGTATTTAGTTGATTGTGTGCAAGAACCTGTGTGTTTAATTGGTTACAGCTGTTTGTGTGTTGTTTAAATGATACATCTACTGCTCAGGATTTATGAGAGCTGTGGTGACCTTCAATCTTGTGGGGCTCAGACCTCCACATAGAAGCTTCTGTAGACCTCAAAGATGTTACCCCGAAACACTGGAGAGTTTATGTTTCTAAACACACACACATGCACCCACACTGATGCTGCTGCTTCAGGCCTCTATATATTATACATTCTACAGCAGCTTTGAGCCCACCCATTGTGCTCCCCTCACACTGCAATCCATTCTCTGGGTTACATGCAACAGAAATCTCTTTGACTTTCCTTCCCATCTAAGAAGTAGACATCAATGGATGGACACAGTTTTTCTCTGGCTTCATTAATTTGCTACCCTCATTTAAGTTACTGTAGCTTAAACGAGGAGAGTTTCTTGATGAGTTCATGCTTAAGAAGCTGATAGGCCACTGGGAATGTTGAGCAAACCAAGTGTAGCAAACCCACTTCGTTTTGTGCTTGCTGTGTCTCAGTTTGTCCACCAGATGGCAGCTTGTTGTTTGTGAGTTAGCTTTAGAAAATGAAAGTTATAATATATAATAATAATAATGCTTTAAATCATGGGTCTCAAACTCGCGGGCCAACTGCAGCTTGTGGGATGATATTTTGTGGCCCTCTACTTGAGATCAAAGTTTAGCATTGGTGCGGCACGCCTGCTTTTCTCATATGCTTCCGTGTCGTTAGTAAGACAGCACTTTGAGAAAATGTCGAAGAACGGCGGCAAAATGCCACAAGCTGGATTCAAACTCACAACCGCTGTAACAAAGGCAGAGGCTCAACCTGTTGAGCTATTGGTACATGTGGGTAGAGGGGTCTGTGGGCCGCTATAGTACTAATTCTCCCGGGCCGAAATTTTGCCCCTGCACGCCTCTGGTCGGAGCTTCCACTTGGCACGAGCGCAAATTTAGCATCTGCACGTTTTTTTTAACCTCACGAAGGTGTGCTGCATGTCTGTGCAACTCTCGGCCGAGTGCGGATGGTGCGTTGAGGAGCGTCGGAATTTTCTATACAGCTGAAAATAACTGGGTTTACCACGGCTTACATGTGAAGAATTTGAATGTGTTGGAGACAAAATGACCCCTGACAAAAAGTGGGGGGGACACATCCCCACCGTCCCCCCATAAACTGACGCCTATGGTATAAGGCATCAGACATTGAGTGTATGTGTTTTGCAACCCCCCGAAGAGGCACAAGGTTAGTGTGTGTATGTGTTATGTTTATGATTGTAACGTTATAGATGATAAATATGTCGGAAAACTGTGCTAGCCGTTTGCTCACGTGTTAGCGAACTTATAGTGTTGCTAAGTTTGAGAGCGCACTGTGATTCATTATAGATGAGTTATGAGAATGAAGTGTGATTGCTTTATTTTTCTTTATTTTGTCAGTTCTCACGTTGGTTTATGGAATTACTTGTGGAAAGGCAATAAACTTGAAACCATCAGTCGAGTCTCTTACCATCTTTCGGAGGGTATGCTACACCAAGTAATTGACTGTTTTACTTGCTAGCAGTTGTTTTGTGAATGTGTGGAAATACGTTCAACTCCTGTTAAATGATATGGTTCTTTTTAAGATTCTTTGATTTCATCTCTGCCGCATCAAATCTGCAGAATCCCTTTAGAGCATCTTTCTCTATATTTCGCCTTAAAAATATTTTTATTCTAAATTAGATGTCAGCAGATATATAAGAAGCAGACAGAAGGTGATGTTCTCATAACTTACACAATTGGAGGTTGCCTTGAGTTTCAGATTGACAGCATTTTTGTCCTGGACAGCCTCTTTCTTCACACAGATGACATCTTCCTGTGCTGGCACTGGCTGAGAAGAAAAACCAAAGCACCTTACTTTACCTGGGACTTCCCCTTCTTACCATTCTCATGACTACTGTATGGCATCAGCCAAATTAGCAGAAATAAAAGGTTTGTGGCCACAGTCTTTAACGTGGTAAAGTACAGGATTTATGCCGTTCAGTAGACTTTTTATGCTGAATACCTGATTTGCACCTTCTATTAAATACATGTTCCTTTATTTTATGCATTTATTCCATTTAAAATTACTCACAGCAAGCTAAGGCAAGACAAAGCATGTGTTATAGTCATACAGCACATCTCAAAAACAAGACATTTCAAAGTGCTTTACATAAAACATAAAAGGCATCAAGAAAGGATGCCTTTTACAGGAAACTCAAGCCAATATAAACAGCACGTAAATAGAATTTAAAGGGGTAATCTAAAGCTGAAATAGAATAAATCAGATTATACAGGATATTAAAAGTTGTAGTGCAGTGCAAGGTATGAATAAATTGTTGCAAGTTTAACTAAATGTAATGTGAGGTGGAGCTGATCTTAAGTTTTCTAGGAGTTTTATTCCAGATATGTGAAGCCTGAAAACTAAATGCTGCTTCTCCAGTAAGAACATGGCTTTAGGTGTCTTCTTGGTCCTTAATGAAGCTGCAGATCAGTAAGGCATGTTGGTCCTAAAAGATTCAATGCTTTTTGAACCAGTAATAGAATTTTAAAGACAGGAAGGCACTATAAAAATCCCTTAACTGAAGTGATGTGGTCCACTGACGTGGTCTTAGTCAGGACTCTACCACCAGTGTCCTGAATCTTTCGGACTGACTTTTGTTCATGTTACCATTGAACAAAAGAGGCCTAAGAATGGAGCCTTGAGGAACTCCACATTATTTTTGTATGCTCAGATGTGTATTTAATTACGCAAAGTACTCTCTGTCCTTCAAATACCATTCTAATCAGTTTAGCACTGTACCAGAGAGTCCCACCAGGTTCTTCAGTCTGTCTAATAGTAAGTTGTAGTCATCTATGTCAAATGGCACACTGGAATCTAACAATAACAAAACTGAGACTTTGCCACTATCTGTTTTCAAGTAGATGTCATGCAGTGTCAGTGCTGTGGTGTGGTTTTAAATCTGTCTTAGAAACATTAAAAAGTGGCCTTTCAAAGATTTTGAAATGATTGACTTTCCATCATTTATTGGTTTTCTTGCGAGGAAATCCAAATATGTACCTACAGCACAGCATACTTTGATTATTAATGAATTTGTTTAACACTCTCAGAATAACAAAAAAAAAAAAAAAAAACAGAGTCTCGCTAGCACTGGAATTTAAATCAATAATTCACAACCCACAAATTTATATCCAGTTTTGGCTGTGAGCATAACATTTGCAAAGAAATGTGAAGATGTAAAGTAAATGAGACTTGTAGATTGGCAGTTCTCAGTGCAATGCAGCCTTATTTTCCTATGCAAAAACACTGATGGTCATTATTTGCAAATAGGGTCATGTCTCACTGTCATTTGAAAATCTGATGCACAAATTATTGTGTCTCAATATTCAGTAATGCTACTGGTATTAAACTAATCATATTAATATATAAATGTTGATGATAATCATCTATTTTATTGGTGACATTTTCTTGTTACGATTAAGTAACATGTTTCTCTCCACAGATATCACAATGTACCCTACAGTTAGCATATTTCAAAACAATATCCACATATTTATCCTGCTTCATAACAGACTGAGTAAAGTGACAGCCTTTTGTTACCTGTGGTGTGTCGGCAGGACCGTCGCCTCGAGAAGGAATCATTGCTGGGGTCTCTGGTTCCATGATTTCAGGTTTTTCAGTCTGTATGTTAACGTCAGTTCCCTCATCAGTTGCAGGCCCACCGTCCTCATTGTTTCCTGCTGCCTCTGTAGCTGTGGCTGCTGTAGTCTCTTCAGTAGGCTCTAGAGATTCCATAGTGGGGAAAACCAAGATTTGAACTTGTGGGTCCTCTGTCTCTGAAAAAGCAATTCAGCTTAGATGGTTAATTTGTTAGATACTAGGAGAAGCAAGTCAGATACTTTGCTGATAATTTATGCATTTTGAAGTTTGGTTTCACAGTTTTTGGGAAATCATCTGAGGTTACTAACAGTTCATTCTGAAAAGAAATGATGTTATTTCAGCAACAACTATGTAGCCTAGGGCCTTCGCTGCACTTTAACTGTACATATATTGTGGTACATATGCTAATAGGATTAACCTTACCATGCTTTTGCAACACAGTAGTGGATTTTTTTTCCTCATTTAGATTTTTGTCTCTTTTAAATGTTGATGTTACATCTCATGTTGTTTTTCACACATGAATTCCTGTGGTGGTAAGCATGTGATGTTTTTGGAAGCGTCTAGGCTGGACATTAATTCTATGAGTTATAGTTCATTCACTTAGAGCAAGTACTTTTAGAAGCACCCACGCAGATATTTGTTGGCATTTTTATTGACTTATTTTCCCTAAATTAGGAGGGAAATAGCGTTTCTTTCTAACATCAGTGACCCCATTATTCACATAGGTTAATCAATCTGTGAAGTAAACTTTTAACAATATTTTTTGTGAGTTAGTGTTTCTTACCTGGAGCTTTAGTCGTCACTGGAATCATGTCTCCTCGTACATATGCGTCTACAAGTGGCACTGTGACTGCAACAACTTCATCTTCCTGTGCCATGACTCCTGCTGTAAAATCAGAATACATCACTGTAAAGGATCCTTATTCACATAAATGTGATGACACATAGTATAATCAGTTAGAAATCTCTGTCACATACTTTTATAAATCATACAAAAAGTCACATTTACCAAAGTGGGCAATCTCTGATCACATTATTTCCTTTAAACAGAGGAAAAACGTCTATCAGCGAGTTCTACTTTATCTGGATAGAGTGCCTGCTGGCTGCTGTTATAGAGGGAAATTTCTCTAACTTTTAGATTCCAGCACCAGATTGCCAGGTGTCTCCTGCTGTTTCCTCAGATGATTGCCAGGTCTGTGGCATTTTGTTTCTGATATGTTCTAATAAATACAGGCTGTACAGTGGCTTGACGGTTAGCACTTTCGTCTTGCTGCTAGAAGGTCTCCGGTTTGCGTCCCGGCATTCCTAGGATCTTTCTGCATGGAGTTTGCATGTTCTCCCTGTGCACTAAGTGTATTTTCTCAGGGTTCTCCGGCTTCCTCCCACAGTCCAAAAACATGCTGAGGTTGATGTATAATTGTAAATTGTCCGTAGGTGTGAACGTGAGTGTGATTGTTTGTCTCTATGTGTGGCCCTGCAATTGACTCTTGACCTGTCCACGTGTCCCCTGCCTTTGCCCTGAGACAGCTGGGATAGACTCCTGCCCCCTGCGACCCTAATGAGGATTAAGCAGTGTATAATGCATGGATGGATCTTGCCTCATGCTTCTCTTAAATTCAGCTATGTAGAGAAGGCTTGAGGACTTACCTTACATTAACGCAATGTATTTATGCAGCTAACGTAATAAAGTTGATAGTAATGAAGCCGTTACTGAAATTCCAATGTGAAGTAGTAGCTTTCTGTATTGCTTGGATCGTCTGCAGTTTTCAACAGTGTGCTATCTTAATGTTAGTTATCATCTTAATGCATGAACTCTTCCATGAGGCCTCCTCAGTGTGCAGGCAGTATGACTCCTTTGTGTCCCTAGAGGCCTCTGCAGTGATGGAAGATTGGGTAATGGATCTTATTGCAGTAGATAACTGAAGTGCTCAGATCCATGGATCATGTCATGAAGTCATTTACTTTGAAATGCAATCTTTCTCACTCTGAGGCTTTAACAAAAGATCCTGTGGTCACGGAGAGTCACTCTGAGTTAGGTAAAAATATGATACACAAAATGCGTTTCTGAAATATATTAAAGTGAGAGGAAATATTTTTCCATCAGCTCTGTGAAACTGCTGAATGCCCGGATTAAATGTACTACTGAAAGGTGCCAGGTAATGATGCCATTGAAAACATAACTTTTTCCAAATTTTGGAGTTATATAATAGGTCATCACACCATTGTTCATTTTTAGGGGGCCGTATGACTGTAGGATAAAAATCCTTGATAATTTTTAACATCAACTCAAACACTTGATCGGATATTTACTGTGAGGTTTCTTTCAGCTGTGCATTATATGTAGAAATGTGGATGATTTCTTTTCTGATTTATAAAATATGATTTCACACTCTACAGTCTCTAACTTAATGAGCCTGAGGACTTTGTTGCTCTAATTTGTTAAGGTAAAATTGCAAAAGTATGATCCAGAAAGGCAAAGCAGAATACCCGGCATTCATTCCTTTCACCCAGATCTCCTCTCTGTCTGACAACAACAGCATTACCTCACTCTTGAAACATTCCCATAATGCCTTGCCTCTGCAGATCTCATTACTTCTACCCTCTCTTGCTATATTATTCCCTTCCCAGTACCTAGATTAAGTTTGTGATTGATTTCAGGCTTTTAAATGCTGTGTACTACCCCCTGAGCTAAATTTCTGCCACTCATGCCCTTTTTCACTTTAAGAATGTATTTAACTGTTTGCACAAATGTGACTGTGACACATTAGTACAAAAATATACTATTACATTTGTGAACATTTAAATATTGTTTTGCTATATATTGCATGTAACAGATAAAACTGAGCATATTGTGTGATTTTAAACTGGTTGACTTTTGACATTTTTGTTAGACTTCTTCTGATCTGTGTGTTTCATTTCAGAGTAGTAACTAGTTCTAAGCTGGTGTTTTAGGCAGCAAAGTTAGACTGCATCCTGTAAATACATTTTGTCACTGTCATTACTCCACCAAGGACAAGCGGAGTTCTGTGATGATCGGCGTACATTTGTCTGTCTGTTTGTCTATTAGTGCATTTTTGAGTAATGTTGCTAACAGATTTGGATGAAATTTGCAGGAAAGGTCAGAAATGACACAAATCATGATCAGGCTTATAGTCTGGATCCACAGATTTATTATGGATTTCAGTATCATTGCAAGATAGGGGCATGGCATCATTGTAACTATGACTACAAGTGAACACTATGTCAGCTGCCTGCTGGCGATCATATGATTGTGATCCTACAACAAATCCACCACTGCAGACTTTTCGGGGTTTATCTGTCAGAAATGATAGAAGGAACAATTGTTAAATTGTGGGGCTGTTTCCGAGTTCCCCCAATTCCTGCTTTCTGCTACATATTTAGGTCACACAATTTGGTATCTGTACATAACATACACATGTATAACATTTGCCTGTGCTCAGCGCAAGGTCATTTTGTTTGTGGGTACATCTATATTAAATGGCCACATTCTATGGTGCCGAGATTTCTGACATGAATTTCTTCAAGATATCAGTCGTCAGAAATGATACAATGACTGAGCAGCCTTGGCGGAGTACTGCACTCTCTGAGTGCTTTTCTTAGTAATGATGTTTTATCCTCCAGTGCAGAACATTATTACAATTCGGTTTTGTTGTATTTTTGTATTACTACCACATACTCCTTGCTGTTTGTCAAAAATGTAATCATCCCAAACGAGCTGTGACAAACCAATGAAGTGTTTCTAAGGATCTTGGTAAAATGTTCAAACTAAAAAAAAATTTGATATTTTGTGCAATTTTAACGAAAAAAAAATATTTAATTGGATTGAGAGCTATTGCGTATTTAGCTTTGGAACTTAATTCTGCTCTACCTTATGGATTGTTACATCCTACTGTGTCCTCATGTACGTGCAGAGAACATACATTGACACAGTGGTGGCGCAGTGACACATGCCCACCGACTTCCTTCGATAAATCATTGTGACAGACAGGTGCCACTAGTACAGAGCAAACGCTGTGCGTGCTGAGCAAGCAGGTGGGGCTATAATCTCCAAGGAGGTGCTCTGGCATGTTTAGTGTTCGCAACCATCCAATGCAGCTGTCATACTGTATCTCTCCTACACTTTGTCACTGTTTAAATAGAAGCAGAAAACACATCAGAGATTCTGGACAGATTTGGAGCTTCTGTCCTTGTGGCAAATCTACAATAAAGCCGGTCTTCAAGTCTTCAGGTTTCACTATGGAGCAGGAACCTTGCCAAATTTAGTGTTTCATCTTACTATACTTGGTGTCTCTAGTTTCGATTCAGTTTAATCAATTCAAATTGTCTCGAGGCTTTACAGAACCCATGTGCCTGAACCCCCAAGGCGACAGTGGCAAGATAAAACTCCCTTTTAACAATCAAAAACCTTTAGCAGAACCCAGCTCATTTAGGGGCACCTATCTGCCACTGGCTGGTTTCCTACTAGGAGTTTGTGGGTGTGGACCAGAAAGAGTTCAGGGCCTTCCTCCCTTTACAAAATGTGTCTTTTAGACCTTTTTCCTAACTTGAAGTCTTCAGCTGCCAACCCTCCTCCATGTCTGGGTGGTCTGTCTGTTTATTTTACCAGAAAGTATGAGGCTCAGAATGGGTGAGACGGTCAGGCATAAATTGTGTTTTCTCATACAGAAGTGACACACAGGAGTGCCATGGTGCCGAAGCTGAAACGCATTGTTTCAGCTCTGTGATCACCTTCTGTCACCGGGTGAGTTGTCGCGGACTCGAAGGTAGAAGTCTGTCCCTGTGTTGTGAAATATAAAAGTCTAAAGATTTACACTGTGGCTGATATGTTTGAGGTTTGGACCATCTCTAGTGGCTTGTTGTAGAGATCTTGTGGTGAATGACTGGAAATTAATTTGCATCTCTTTTATAACCATGTCTAAATTGGCAGTGTTTAAACACAATGTTTGAGTTTTCTGGATTAAAGGGTCTTTCAAATCCACACTGTACATATCAACTGTGTTTTACTAGACTTGTGCTAATGATGCCATAGCACCTCAAGCTAACTTGTAAAACTGTAATGCCAAATTTTCAGAAAACAAAACAAGCTTGTTTAGCTTTAGGCACAATAACACAAGGTCTCTTATTCTTCTCTCTTTTGCAACACTGCCAGCACAGCCAGCAAACTCTGACCAGCCATCACTCATTACACACAAACAAACTTTCCCGACAGACCAGAAACCAGATGGAATGAAACCTTTGCATATAATTGCCTCTTATGATCAACATTTACCAAAGCAGTAGGATTTGTGTGACTGCCTTTTACTTTATTGTTTTGACTGTATACCTAAAAGCTTCTCAAATAGATCTGATTTTAGGTACACACTGATTTTTTGTAAGGATTGTTACCAAATGACCAAAAATGCCATCTGTTTTGCTAGTATTGTTTTACTGTGTAGAGGGAAGAGGGACTGCAATTGGCAGTTTCTGTTATTTTGAGGTTGGATTTTAGCCTTGACCTTAGTGCCGTAATTAATACATCGCTGTCTCCGGTGTTTTCTGCAGCTGCGCTCCCTACGTGAGGTCAGCATGCTTCCTAACAGCGTGACCTCTGAACCCATCACCACCTCACTTCTCTCTGCTTTTCACACTCCCACTTAACAATGGCTTCAGCTCTGAAGATTATACTGCTCCTCTAACAAACACATGTGGTACATCTGTGATATTCACAACCATTAAGCCTCACGTCACCACACAGAGTTGTCTTTCATTCCTTCTTTTTGCGTAATGTTTAAAACAGCCAAGATATCAGTCATCAGTTGTGTGTCTTGCTATCATTGTACAAACATGACAAATTGAACCGAGCTAATCAGCCCAGACTCCACATGTTATTCAGCGTAGGCCCTGACTTCTATGCGCTCTTGAAGATTTTCCCACTAGATTCCTCTGAATGACGGCTGCGGTCTGGATTTGCTCCACCCCGCACCCCCCATCTCTTGGGACTCTGGATGGAGGAATGTGGCAGGCGTTGGAAGAAGACAAGCCTTCAGCTCCACGCCCTGCTCTCTCCTAACCCTCTGTCTCCTTCACCCTCTCTCAGTCACGCACAGCTAATCCCAGGCCTCCATTGAGGTAAGATTTAGACTTCAGCCTTCACACCTCGTACTTTTAGCCTAAAGCAACATGCCTAGATATGTATTATAGCAGTTACTTTGTCTTCCACTAACTTAGAAAGCTTTTCCTATCTTCAGTCTCTTAAGATTGCTTCATGGTGTATATGTTGGCTAAACATGGACAAGTTCCACGTATAACTCTAACTATAATTTACACTTCTTGTGCCTCTCACATTAACCTGATAACTAGAGCAGTGGCGTACTTCACAATTAGATTTGTTTCTCTAATGGACAAAGGGGTTTCCATTTAAATTAGCAAAATGCACCTATTCATCCGTAACCACTGCACATGTTCAGTGTGCACCCTCTCTGGTATGTGTGCATAAATGAAGCATGAGCCAGTTGTTGGATGTTTTCAATGAGTAGACACTCCTGTGGCTTTGGCCTCCAGTCCCTGCCTGGCTTCCAGAAAGTCCCATGCTACATGTTGAGGAGGGACAAAGTCTGAAAATATGGCATTATGTCCCTGGGGGCCCCTGGTCTCTCCCTGCTTCTGTTGAAGAAAACCCTGTTCTGTGTAATGGGGCACAGTGAGGTGATAATGGTCTACACACATTAGTGGACCACCGTGTCAAAGTCCCAGTGATTGAGGTTCCACTACCACCCTTACTGCCACAGGCAACATGGGTTGGTTGCTCTGTTAGGTAGCTTTTGTGCAGGGAATCACAATGCTAATAAAGCTACCAGCTTTGAGCATGACCAAAAGTCATTATCTGCGTGTTCTGAAGCTACATGGTACATTTCCTAACTAGTCCAAGTCCATGAGAGTCTGTCGAGCCAGGACAGCTTCTGTAAACTTTTAGAAATATCGCTTCCTTTTTTCCATCAGGGTGAAGGTTTATATCCTTGAAATGTTCTCTTTGTATCTGTTTGCAGATGGAAATACCTTCCACAGTGGTAACTGAGCAGAGACTGTGGAAAGAAGCAGCAGAGATGTATCCCTTTACGCCCGATAGTCTGGGACTCACGTGTTCGTTGATCGACGTTGCAATATAAGATCAGTCACAAAAGCATTATGTTTTTAAAGTCATAATTAAGTATGACCTAGTAATTGTAATAACTGAAAGTGAATAATTGTTGTTTGTGAACATAGTTGCACAGTGTGTACAATTATTTCACCATTACCGAATAATATTAAATAAAAAATAAATTTATTAGGAAAAAGGCTTTTTTTGCTACAATTTTGTGAAATTTTCCTTCTGCTGTTGCTGATGGACGTGCTTCAAATTTTCAAAATACATCTTTAGAGGCTGTCTGGCATCTTAATTTTGGTCCCAGATCACTCCTTTGTCACCCAAACTCTGCTTCCTTCTCTCATTCTAACACGGATCTTCAAAGTATAATAGAAAGGTGAGATGAAAGTGTGATCACTCTATAAGAAACACAATATTATAATTGAGCTTACTTTGTTCCAGTGTTGCTCAAGCAGTTAATCTGAAGCTGAGATGTTGAAATTATCTAAATATACTGCCAAAATTATAGAGCTCAACAAAATGTTGTTCAATACCTCTGTTTCAACACAGAATTCCACCGTAACGCAAACATCATACCTTCAGAGTTTTGTAATCTCAAAATGAGTGTTTTCAAGATTTAATAACCTCCTGCTCTTCAAGACTCTGAATTTGTTGAGAGCATGCTGAGGAATGTGACATCAGAGTGCAGTCCTGTAGGGTTAAACATGCTCTGCAACTCTACCCTCTTTGAAACAACAGTCTGCCGACCCCACTATCTTGACCCCCTGCTGTGCACCCTCAGTACCCCCTCCCCGGTCATTCCTGTCACAGCGATTAATAGCAGAACCCTGGCCATTCTTCTCTCGTGGCAGAAAAGCGACTGGATCTTACGGTTTCAATCAGGCCAGTGAAGCAGCATTTGTTTCTCCCAGTGCTGCCCAGCTGCAGCGCTGGCCCAGCCCAACCCTGGGGCCACTGCAGCTCCTTATCGAGAGCATGGTGCCTGTTTCTGGGGACCACAATCAGGAAACATGACATCTGCTTTCAATTGTGAGCATTATATCACTCCCCCACCCCTCCCCAACTCACACACTCACAATTGCCTGCTAAAGTTTCACTGCCTTGCGCATTACCTTGAATGAGCCTATCTGATTTGAGTATGTGCAGGTACTATGCAGGACTGTTGGGGATCTTGTTGCAGAGAGGCATCAATGGCCCAGAGGTTCTACACTTATTCTGTCCACAAAGAATTTCGATACCTGTCAGAAATCTTCTAGCGTAATTACTTGCACACACATCCTTGGGTGGTATTGAAAAACAGGCATAGGAGACATTGAACCAGACTGCACTTGGTTGATGTTTAAAGATTTGCTCTCTGTTTCTGAAACATTGATTACTTGCATTCAAAGATTTTTTTTACCGTATGTGTCTGATATTCAAGGACTTGCTTCTCTTTTCTTTTCATAAGTCTTATTTATAGAGGTGCATACCAGCAACCTTGGGATTGTTTGATAAAGTAACTTATTTGGCAATACCATATAAATGCTATGTGAATACCCTTAAACAAGCACAGAGGCTGGAAAAAGTTCAAACGCAAAGCCTCTGAGAGCTGAATGGAAAAGCAGCCTTCTCTTATTAGGAGAGGATGAAAAGCACTATTCCAAGCGAATGAGTATCTTGTGTGTGTGTGTGTGTGTGTGTGTGTGTGTGTGTGTGTGTGTGTGTGTGTGTGTGTGTGTGTGTGTGTGTGTGTGTGTGTGTGTGTACACCCAGATGTCTACTTGCCACCATTGGCTCACTTGACACTGGGATTTGACTTGGCACATTCTGTGCTTCTTTCTTCATGAGAGGAAGGAGCACTCTGTTGTTGACATTGTTTCTATGATTCTTTGCTGCATCTGTTACTTCAATGTATGCTACACAAACAATGATTTCCATAATTACATGCTCTGGGGTTGGCAGTGAGGTTGGGCAGGGTTCATTGCTTAACTGGAGAGCCTCCTCAAACCACTTTACAGCGCAGGCAGAGCTGAAACTCTATTTTGAAAATTGTTTTTAAGTACAGTTCACAGATATTTAAGCTGAAATTTCCAAAACAACTATTTCAATCATACAAGTGACAACAAAGTAAGTCTAAGTGTCTTTCATTACCTGTAAAGTGCTTCATCTCATCCCTCTCACTACTTTTGCAAAGAAGTCTGCTAAACAGTTAATTAAGGAGTTTCCCTCGATGTTTCTAATCATCATCCGTTCAGTCTTTGCTAGCACAACATCCCTACAGGTTGTCTAGGTAATTGTTACACTCATGCACATTTGCGTGTCTATTCTCTTCTCATCAGAGTAAAGTTGTATGTTAAAACCACCTTTCTTATGCTTACATAACTTTACCCTGTTCCCATCTCTTGGGTTGGCAAGACAATTGAGCAGCAAGGATTTTTTTTTTTAAATCAAACTAAAGAGACAGATGCTTTATCATGTAGTTGAAATGTGGTCAATCTTAAATCTTTTCTTTTTCTTCAGTGTTTTCCATCTGTAGAATACGTGCTATATGCTCCATTCTTATTCATTTTTTGCCCCACATTTTGTCCAGATGCATTGTGTCACATGTTTTGAGTTGCTTTGAGGTAGCAGAGCACATCAAGAGACAGTATTTTTTCTTCAAGAGCCGAATAAAAGTTTATCTGCCTCTGGTTCAGGATCTATATGCTGAAATGAAATCAGCGCAGTTTTATTTTCCAAAACAGATGTAGCTGCCTCTCACTCCCGATGATCTCATTCCCATAAGCTACATCCCATGAACAAGACAGGAGGTTTGAATTAAGTAACACAGTGTGTGATTCATTCGCAGCCACAACACAGAGCAGTGCACATGAGAGTATAGCTGTTCATTCTCTGCTCCATTTTTCTGACATCTTGGACTTGGTTTGTGCTACTATTGGATGTTGAACGAACTCATCTGTCTAAAAAAGTACGGTATACATATTTTTTCTCCATGTGATCCTTGTTTTTAATTTTTTCCTGCCACTGCAGCCAATTTGTAGGGTAAAACTGGAATAGTGTCAAATTTAGCTTGATCTATATCTTTAAGCGAAAACAAGTACTTTAGCAGTTTCATTACATTTGGAGACACTTGTACGGGTTTCATTGCCTTATTTGGTTTCGATTTTAAGCAGTGCTCAACCGTATCTGATTTGACTTGGTCTTGGCTTGAGCTAAAGGCTACTGATTTTTACATCCCTGAGTTAAGCATAAGACACAAATAACCAAAATTTGAATTTACTTTAACCCATTGATTGGTTAAGAATGACCACGTTCAGTGAAGATGTTAAAGCTTTCATTGTTTTATTATAGACAATAAATGAGGTCTTTGTTTCCAGAATTCCTTATACTGGTCATTATAAACAGCCAGCCATATGAGCCACATGTCATTTTTATGCATAGTTAAACATCATCAGATATCCCTGATGCCTCGCTGAATCTCTTACTACATCAGGGCAGCCACATTTGAAGTGCACATTAACAACCAAACTCCACACCCACTGGCCTCACATTACAACCAGCTAAATATAAATAGACACATTTCTGAGTCCTTGAAGATCGTAGGAATCAGGTCGATGAAATAGCAAACATAGCCTCAGAGGAAGGTTCACAACAAGTTCAAACTGAATAGTAAAGTGTAACACGAAAATCAATGAGATAATACTAAAATTACAACTGTTTTGAAAAATCTGCTAATTCAGAAGTTCAGAAGAAAGATTTTTACTTGAAATCATCATTTAAGACTTCGATGTGCCTCTACCCAGTTGAAAAACAGTGTCTTTAAAATGATCCCTTTGTTTGCCAACATACACAGCAAAGTAATGTTTTTCTACCAGCATCTTGGTAAAACATCTTAATTAAACCCTTTCAAAATGTATACATTTTTTTGCTCTGGATTTGTTTTCAGTACGGAGATAGTATGTTAGCATTCCAGGGAGTGAAAAGGTTGTAGGGTTAAAACCTGGATTCAACTCAAAGACCATTCAAACAAACACTGCTCCACCCCAGCCCCACCCCTCCCCGGCCCTCCCTGTCCCTGTAGATGGACATACGATCCCTGAGAATTAACCTTCTTTGCTTTTAAGTATTCTACTTACCACTGAAGAGTGAGGCGATGAGAAGCAATGCAAAAGCCAACATTTTGTAGGGCCTGTGTGTGCTCTGTGCAGATGATGCTGCCATTCTTGTCCTGAGCACGCACACGTCCAACGGGTCTGAGTGAAAAAGAAAAGGGCAAAGCTGGTCGAGCTACAGCAGTTTAGGGTTTCCTCTTACCCAGAGCGGGACAGGGTGAATAAAGCACTGCTTGTGTTCTGTCAGTTTTTATATAGCCACCCCCCTCCCTCCCTTACTAAGGCCCAGCCCTACACCCCATCTTCCACTGGTTACTTTAACCCTTCCTCTGTGTCCCCATCCCTTAGAAGAAGAAACAAGGCAGATGGAGGGGAGGAGGGGATAATGGGGTCTTGATAGGATGTTGTGTAGTTTTTTATAAGACATTCTATAGATACCTCAGATATGTAATTTGGGGGGAAAAACTGTTTTTTTTTCAATGAAGATAGCATTAAATTAATCAGGAATACAGTCTAGACATTGTTAATGTGGTAAATGACTATTCTAGCTGGAAATGGCTGATTTTTAATGGAATATCTCCATGGAGGTACAGAGGAACATTTCCAGCAACCATCACACCTGTGTTCTCATGCCACACTGTGTTAGCTAATGATGTTGAAAGGCTAATTGATGATTAGAAAGCCCTTTTGCAATTATGTTAGCACATGAATAAAAGTGTTAGTTTTCATGGAAAACATGAAATTGCCTGGGTGACTTTTTGAAGTCCAAGTGGAGTCCAAACTTTCTGAAGAATCATGTATACATATAAAGTTTTATATAGAGAGAATATCGCTGAAAAATTAGACATTTAGTTTAGTGTGTGCGTGTGTTCCTTATTGATCCGTCCTCATTACTTCATCTGGTCTTCACACTGGGCTACAAAGTCTGCTTGAACTGTGAACCCTGTTTGGACGGCAGCAGTAATCCGTCTCACAATAAAAGGCAATAGCTGGCAATAGGCTGTGACACTCAGGTCTATAATAGGCTTAGGAGATAGACCACAGAGCAGAAATTTATACTCGAAACAAAGATGCCATCCACTGTTATGCTAATGATATTAATCCACGTCAGTGGCCCAAGGCCCCCACCACTCAGCACGACCATCAATCAACAACAGCCGTCCCAGTAGTCGAGACACCACAGGATCCACTTAAACCTTTCACACTTCCACACAGTCCTGAAAGCACCTAAACCCCCTCCTATTTGCAACTTGAGAATCTTTGCTTTACTTTTGTTCGCTCATTTGCTAGCAGTTCTCATGCTATCTGTAAATTGCACATCTGGAACCACTGAAGAAGGTATGCTAAATGAGTTGTTAAAAGACCCACCCTCTTAGACTGTGAAACAACAGTGAGTCAAGAGAAGTAAACTGGACCAAAGCTAAAATCTTACATTCTTGGTAAACAGTCTTGTAATTTGAAACCAGTCCCAGTACCCATATTCCCCCTGTCCCTGTTTTGGCCTCCTCCTTCCCCACGACTTCATCCCATTTCCTCCCAGTTGCCCTCTCCTCCTCCACACACCCCTATCAAACATTCAGCCCAAACAGCAGGGTGTTGAGGTGGACAATTGGCTCCTCACTGGGACTCAAGATGAGCTTTGCTGAAAACCTCAAGAGAATAAGGAGTGTTGTGCCCATTACAGCAGACACAGCTGTATGGCAGCAACCATACCACCCCAGTAAAACGTTAATTAGACTGTTAGCTAGTTAAGTATTTCTGCTACTTGAGTCGTCATGAATCACAGCTTCCTGACAGATGGAAGAAAGGCACAGAATGGACCTTTTACTCAAAACAATGGGCAGCAGAACAGATCTTACTATTTTTAGATGTTGTTTTTCTCAGTATATTTCCTCTTGTGTGTTTGTTTACTGGAAGGAGTTTAATGTATTCAGTTTTCACCTACTTTTGTAACATACTCTACCAATAAAAAGTTTGGGGTTACCCAGGCAATTTCATGTTTTCCATGAAAACTGACACTTTTATTCATGTGCTAACATAATTGCACAAGGGTTTTCTAAATCATCAATGAGCCTTTCAACATAATTAGCTAACACAATTGCCATGTTTACATGAGACCTTTAATTCCTCTTTAATTCTGAATTAAAGTTAATTCCACTTTAAAATCTCCTTGTAAACACTTAATTCCGAATTAAAAAGTTAATTCCTAATAAACTAAATTCCGAATAAACTACCTTATTAATTCCGATGTTTATTCCGAATAAACTAATT
The DNA here is from genome assembly GCF_021347895.1 of Acanthochromis polyacanthus. NCBI lineage: Eukaryota > Metazoa > Chordata > Actinopteri > Pomacentridae > Acanthochromis > Acanthochromis polyacanthus. The sequence continues at coordinate 35,362,268 of NC_067117.1, read as the reverse complement.
CCTGTGTACGTTCTATTAATGTATACAGTTAATTTGGCTTTAGTAAATTCCGGTCATTCTGCGCATGCTTGACTCCTCACATAGCGATGTAGCGTCGTACATGTTCTGCGACCTTACTGGCGCAACAGAAGTAGTACGCCATTGTCGACTTGCTGTTTCAAAACGACAATAAAAAGCAAAGCAAAAAGCGTGCTTATTAGTTGTTCCTCCATGTTGTTGGGGAAAAGAAATAATGCAACAAATGGAGTTTGTTTTCTTCCAGTAAACAGAGATATGTCACGTCCACTCCCTGTCCAATCAGAATCCTTTCCAACACCCAAGCTTTAAAGTGGAATTAAGGAAGAGGAATAAACGTGCGGTCCATGTAAACCTTAATTCGGAATTAATATTTCCATGTAAATGCGAAGCACAAAACTTTAATTCCGAATGAGTTAATTCCAAATTAATAATTCCGAATTAAAAAATTTCATGTAAACGTGGCCAATGTAGCATTAGAACACAGCAGTGATGGTTGCTGCAAATGTTCCTCTGTACCTGTATGTCGATATTCCATTCAAAATTTCCAGCTAGAATAGTCATTTACCACATTAACCATGTCTAGACTGTATTTCTTGTTCATTTAATGTTATCTTCACTGCTTTACTTTAAAAAATAAGGACATTTCTAAGTGACCCCAAACTTTTGAAAAGTAGTGTAAATAATAGAAAAATGCTTAGGATTTATTCTATATTTATTACTTCCTTTTACATCATTGTAATTTGAAGATAAAAATAAATATTTGCATGCAAATACAATCTGAACTCCTTTGGTCTCCGTTACATGCCAAGCTTATTTATCTCTTCCTCTTTTGTGGGAGCATTGGGGCTAAAGTGTCTGAGTGACTTCCCTGGTCATTAGACAGGAAACTGCCGCAGACATCAAGCGCATTCTTCTGACGACCTTACAGAAAGCCGATCTGGAAAACATTTTTGCCACTGGCATCCTGTGATTGAAAGCCACTGTCTTGCTTCATATGGCTTTATTTGTTTATAGTGTATTGACTGTCCTGCATATCTGTTGCAGCTTATGGAGTTTGAAAACATAGCCTCTCTTTTCCTTTTTCTGCTGCTCTATTTCTTCAGTAACAGTACATTGCAATCGCCATATATCTGTGGCTGTTGTAGATTATTTTTGACAGCAGTGTGTATTTTAGTTTGGCTTGTAAGTGTGTTTTAGTCATATTTGAGTGTTGTGCTTTTCAGTGTCATGCATCGTTAGCATATACCTCGCAGCATGTGTGTTCAACGTTTTTCTGAAATGTATGATGGAGCATCTCAGGAGAATATAGGCAAGCTGGTTCAATATCAAAAGAGAAGCATTTTGCTTTTGTGCTTTCTCACGAGGAGTCCCCTTTAGATTTACCCTATACTTTAGAGACCACAAAAATCCCAAGCTCTTGCAAAACATTTTGTGAACATGCAATCTTTCTTCCTTGCGTGCATGCTCTCTTTTTGTTTCTTTTCATTTTGCATTCTACACCCAGGCACTTGCATTCACACGTGCACATCCGTTTATAGCGTCAGACAAAAAATACCAAAACAAATCAGGATTTTTCCTACAACAGCCCTTTTCTTTAGGACATAGATTATACTCCTGCTTATGTGCTGGCAAATTAATTAATTTCATGACTTAAGATCATAGATTTTAAATGTTACTGAATGTTGTCAGTGTTTCTGTGGGGGAAATTTGCCAAAAGGTGCTTTTCAAGAAAAATTGACAGGCTGACTTGAATCTGACTCAAATTTCACTTCTAGGATGAATTTTGAACAAAAGGTCAGAAATGTTTTGTCCAAAGAGTCTTATTTTCCAGTCATGAAAGTTTAAGCTACTAATTGGACATTGCTATGATCACTGGGGCTCTGATGGTGTGTCGTAAGACTGCTTTAAGTGACAGATCCATCTCACTAACCAGGGAGCCTATTAGAAGAATATGTCATGGATTGTATTCTCAGAAGACTTGTATTGAAGCAAAAAAGTTCAGTATCTTATCAAAGACAGAAGCTTTCCTTTGTGGCTTTATTTGAAATGTAAATCTCCAAAATGTTTATCTGTGCCAGCAATGTTTGCTTTTTACTCTGAGTCCACCAGCAATGGGTTATTTGTAAGAGCACAGGCAGAGCTCTGAGCAGGAAGTTGTAAAACAGAAAATGTGATGATCACTTGTGGGAAGAGCATTTCTTCCACCCGTTCATAATTAACAATTTAGCTTCAGAGGTTAATGGTTCTGTGTAGACTTAGGTCACAGGATCAGACAAAAAGCAATCAACATGGCGACTTACAATAATTTTTTAAAGAAAGCTTGTTCTTAATTTTGGTTTATTTATTTGTACAAACAAGCAGGTAAACAAAGTCACAGAGGGACATACATGTTGAAATCCAGAATTTATGGAGCTTTGAAAATGGGAGCCATAAATCTCACAAAGAACACCGATTGGCTACATAGGAGGGAGTCTGTCTTGAAGTGATTTCATGAGTGCAGGAAAAGGAAGCTGAGAAGGAGGGAAAATTGAGGGAAAGTTTGGGAGGAGGAGGAGGAGTAGTGGGAGGGGATTTAATTTCAAACTGCAGCAAATGTTGACCGTTACCTCCGTGGGCTGAGCCACGAGGTCTCTCCCCTGAAGTCAGCAGGAAGACGAGAAAAAGAAATAACAAAGCACCAGATCAGTGAAGTCACTCCTCAAAACAAAATGTCCGTCAGGGGTGTCCCTGTGTGGGTTCTCTTTACGGTCTCTGGGTTCAGCCGGTGTTCACTGTGTGTCTGTGTCATGACCTTCAGGGATAATGCATGGCCCTGTATATGTTCCATACCCAGCACACACATCCACACACATATATTCTCAGGCGGCGGTGCTGAAACAGACCCTTTTTGTCGCTGACACATGCTTACCCTTTGCCCTCTTCCTGCATTTTCCCAGCCCTCTCACATCTCTTTCTCTTCCAGCAATTTGTGGTCAAACTGATGTAAGTGGTGAATGAACGAATAATCCTCATTCTGTGTCTTTTTCAAAGACCACCTTGTGGTATTAACTTTGTCCAGAAGATGGCATCAGCAGACTGAGAGGAAGTCCACATCAACCAGCTGGACAAAGGCTTCATCAGTACATCATTAAACCCTTTCTTCATGTATATATTACTTGCTGTTATTTTCCACTGTCACATAGCTGATAGCATTAAATGGCTGATAGCAATTTAGAATTAAGGCTGTTATGAATATTAAATCTTCAACAGACGTGGCGGTGTTGCCAGTGGACAAAAGACAAATTACAACAGCAAATGTAGGAAATAAAATGTTGTCACGGATTAGCTCATCCAATAAACCCTGAACCAAGCTGCTGCTGATAAAGGTTGTGGCCATTTGGGATTTATTCTATACAATCATCAGGGATTTTTTATTTTTTTGGACAGCTGTCTTTGGTGCAAGGAAGAACAAACATACCCTGTGTTTGACTGTGTACATTCTGATATGACCGATACGGTATGTATTTACTTGAAGCAGCAGGAGACAGATGTTTGCTGACTTAAACAGCCTCAAGGGAATCTGATGCTTGATTGTATGGCAGTGTAAATTCATTATGAGATGGAAAATGCAACCTAAAATGATGGTAAATGGTGCAAAAAGTGGTGAATTTAGGATTTTTGCTCATTGGATAACTTACATGAATAATTTGACTCTCAGTTCTATCTCCAGCCATGTTTCTGTGTACATATTTATGAAAAAAAATCTATATCTATATTTAATGCATGTAATTGTATTAACACCTAGCAAGTGCAACTCTCCATTCAGCACATAAGGACAGTGAAGCAGAGCTGTGCCCACTGACTTAACACACACTCTGCTGCCTTGTTCACATTTGTTCTTGAGCATAGAATGTCCAAAGACTTTCCAGACAGCTTCGTTTTGTTTCACAGATAGAGCCGCAGTCTGAACTATTCTCCAAGATCCGCAGTCTGTGAATAAGATCTATTTTCCCCAGAGGTAGTGTCTACAGATACGGACCCGTACCCGTAGCATCAACCTTCCCCAGAATCAAATATTCCGAGCAGCAGCAGAAGTTGAGGATCTGTTCTACCTGGCACCGTACTAGCAGAGATTTCACAGAAATTGAGCACTGTGCCGTTATTTTACTCTACCTCACATATATAATGTAATTACATCAACCACAGGTCAAAGCAGAATGAGGTATTATGACAACTGTCAGGGTTTGATAAAAGAATAATGGGTTTCTGATGGCTGTAATAGCTCCATAAACCTGTCTGGTACCATCTTACCACACAGTCTATCAAGATGACGTCCTGCTGCTTTCTCAGCTGTCAGTAGAGGAGGTTTGAGTCCTAATGATCCTCCTCCATGGGAGAAGTAAGTGAAGGTGAACTGTTAACTATTGAGCGTTGGCAGTCTGACGAGTAAAGAGTGAAGGCAGGCAAGTCGAGGGGTTAGAGCCTGGCAGCTGTACTGAGGACCCTTCGAAACACTGATGACACCCTACCTGGATCTGACAGGTATGAGTTGAGAGGCCTGGATGTTCATACAGCCCTCCTTCTCCTCCCTCCCACCCACTGCTTTGCTTGCCCAGAGCCCCGAGGGTTGAACATGAATAATGAATCCTGGTTCCTTATGGCAAGAGCTTAGCAGCTCCTATATGGTGCTCACATGCCATACCAAATACTGTCACAGCACGACTGCAGCGCAAACCCATCCTCATTCCAGGAGGCTCTTTGTTTTGGTTGGTTTTTGCGTTTCTTTCATGCAATTCAAAGGCATTTAGTAATTTTCTGCAGGATATTTCTTTGTTGTTTCACAAGCTCAGAGCTGCTTTGGTATCAGATGTGCAACTCTCACCTGACAGGGTGTGTTTCACTTGTGGTATATACAGCGTTTTTGCACGCTATAAACATTTGAGCTTGCCGTCAAAATGACTGGCTGTCACTGACTCATAGCAGTGATAGTATTTCTCAAAATTAAAATCCTGATTTCCCCCAAACCATGTCATTTCTTGACAAAGAGGACAGTGAAGCTCTTGTTCATCATTCTATTACTACCTGAGCATTTTTCTTCTAAGGAAGATAAACAAGCTGCAAGTGGTAGTCTCAGGGGTCCATCTTTGCTGACTTGTGAAAAAATGCTTTACCTGTGTTGGTTCTGAATATACAATGCCACCTTACTGTGGGATGCTGTTAAGCAATCCAGCACATGTGCATTTAAAGCTGCAGAGAGGAACCTTCATCTCCCCCCTTTGGCAATGACAGTAATTGCACACATGCAGTTGATGCATGCTTATGATAAATGCCCTGCTGTTGATCACTTTCTTTTTTAATTGCAATTCTTTGTCTGGGTGCTTTTTTTTTTTTTTTTTTTAAATATTTGGAGCATAAGAAAGTTTTCTTGGATGCTTGTTGCTGAGGCCCACTCTGTCAGTTCTGGTATTGATAGGCTCCAGCAACATTTTGTAGGCTGGTTTAGTATGGACTTGAATGTAGCCAATGCTCGTTGAAATGTAAAAATCGGCCTCTCCAGCTTTCAATCCATCCAAAATCAGTATCCAATCTTTGCCAAGTGTAGAGAGTGTGCAATTGCAACTCTTTTGTTATTGCTTATAGTAATTGTGTATCTACATTACATATATTGTACTATAATATCCTGAAGGTTGTGATAAATTGATATTAAAGTATTAGATGAAGTGTATTTTGGACAAGATTTTCTGATGGTGATTTGAATTAAAGAAAAAAGAAAAAAGAAATGCCTGACATTCCTCTGTTACAAATGCATTTCATCATAATTCCATCTAGCATTAGGGCTTACAATAGGGCTGTTGTAGTAGTATCAGTAATGTTGTAAGTACTGAAGGTCAACATTTTGGTGAATTTGTCTTCAAGCAAAGCTGGAACAAAGCTTTTTCTACCCGTTTTATTTTCCACATTTATAGACGTCGCTGGAGGCTTAATACAATTTGTGCATGGGGCAAACAATTATGTTAATTTCTAACTAAAAAGGCAGAACGATTGATGCACTCCTGGGATTTCAGTTTATCTCTGACATCATTGTCTTGCATTTAGAGCAATCCCATAAAAACTCCATAAGAGTTTAATTATTAAATTAGCATGCTAATGGTTCTCTAACATAATAAGAATAGATTATCCAGTTATGTGTGGCAGAGTTCAGACTGGGTTTAAAATGACCTCACCAGCGGCAATACTTTGACTACAAAATGCAAAAAAAATTAAGTAAAAGTGACCTATGTGTAACATAATGAATGAGAAGGTACACCAACACAATATTTTACCCACTAAGGCGTCAATTTAAGTTGCTGCATTTTTTTTTAGTTACAGAAAAGCTCAGTCATGTTTAACAGCATCTATCCATCCATCCATTATCTATACACTGCTTAATCCTTATTAGAGTCATGGGGGTTGGAGTCTATCCCAGCTGACTTAAGGCAAAGACACCTTAGACAAGTCACGAGTCAAACGAGCACACTCCCATTCACACCTACAGACAGTTTAGAATCACCGATTAACTTCAGCATATTTTTGGACTGTGGAAAGAAGCCGGAGTACGAAAAGAAAACCCAGGCATACACAGTGAAGGTGAGGACGCGAATGTCCCTACCGTAGAGAGTGCTAACCACCAAGCCACTGTGCAGCCCTGTTGAGCAGCATCCTTCAGAAAATTACCAGAGCAGGGACAAGGCAAAAATCATTTTTATCAGCTGCGCATTTAATGTATAACAACAGTACAAAGTGAATCTTTAGCTTGCAAAATAGGAGTGTTTTTTATGTACAGTATTTATACAGTAATATATAGTTTAAAAAACATTACAGTTTAAACATCTGACAGTTTATTGCACAACACATTTATAAATTATCGTCATCAAACCACACATCAAACAGATGAATTCTGTCACATTTCAACATTTAACAGGAATTGTGTTTATTATTTATCATATTTTATCTTGTTCTTCTAGATTAACATGAGTCAAGGTCCTGCGAGGAGCATATTAACTCTATTGATACTGAAATGGTAAAAGAGCAGCGCTCCAGAGAGACATTGATAGTCGCACTGACTTTATATGGAGTGATGAAACAGCCTCAGGCAGAGAAAGGCATTCATCTTTCATCATTGCAATGGGTGAAACAATCAATCAAAACTAAAACCCTGAATTAGTGTGATGCCCAGACCGATTTTCTTTTTTATCATGATAATATTTTTTTAAAGTTCAGATATGGCACTATAACTACAGCAGCAAGGAGACAACAAGCAGCCAGGTCAAATGTACATTAGAATGCAAAATAAAAAAAAAACCTGTGAATTATACGTTGAAACACAAAAACAGTGAGGATGTAAAGCAACACTAGCGCTGCGAAGCAACAAACAGACTTTACAAGGACCAACCGCTGATCCAGACACATATATCATTAATCATATATCCACTCCGTTTACTAAATACAAGGAACACCTGCTTCATGCTGAGACCATTTCACAGCTCCAGGTCTCATCTAATTTCTAGGTTAAGTTCAAACTGGATTCATTGGGAGAATCAGTGAGACATCAAGACCTTCATCCAACTTAATCTGACCAGATGACTTCACGGGAGCTGCAGGTGTTCCTAGTATCTTGTACACTGAGTGCATTTCAAGTATTATGCTCAATGTAAACAATGACTGATGAGAGGGGGAGGGTGGGGGAGCAGTGCTGTTGGCCAGGGGGAGGCTAATCTGATCCACAATCACGCTTACAGCATCATTAATCATGCTTTCTGCTACAGTTCAATTTGGTCTCCACTTATCTTTGAATGGCTGAATTAGTGGTCTATAGATCATCACTGTGAAAAAAATTCCCTATCTCAAATGGGATCTTTTCCGTATAATGGCATGTATTATTAATAGCTTCTACAGGAGCATTTAACATGAATGAAACATGAGATATATTATATTTGGCACAAAAAGCCAAGGATTGGGGCTGGAAATATCTCTACCTATATTTCAAATTGGAAGGTAATGATGTCTCTGTGTTGGATTATTAAACAGCCAGACCCTCACCTTGTCAGTGACATATTTGGTGTATACTGCTCTCACACCCAAAGAGTTCAGACAATCTTCATTAAACAAAAAATAACTTGTGATGGGAGGCTGTAAACGGGAAAATGAAAAGTAATGCTGCCAGAATCTTTAGTATTCTTGTTCTTCAGCCTTTAAAAAGGCAATAGAGAGGCTCAGCAACAGAAAGTTACGCATCTTCACTCCGAATGGCTACAAATGGCGATGTCACTCCAAACCCATGATATGTAGTGTGAGTAAATGTCCTTCATCTTTGACGTAGAAAAAGTACTTTAAATCTTGTCTCACCACATGTGCCGTCCCAATAAATTGGCTCCTGTCTCCGTTGAGTTCCTCCAGTGACTTTTCAAGTCGAGTCATTCTTTATTAAATGCTGTTCTCCTCAGAGCTGCAGCCATGCCACACACACACTTAGTATAAGCACCAACTACAAAGACAAACCTTTACCCAGTGGAAAAGAATTGGCGGCAAATTCAGCAACCGTGATGGCCTAAATCCTCTTTCTCTCCCTCTCTATAGGAGTGTTTTAGAAGTTGGATCGTTTGTTGGAGTTTCTTCTGAAAAAAACGATGACATTGGATTCAAAAGTCTTGCTTTGGGACGTTCTGCTGTTTGATGTGTGCTGTGGTTCGTGTATGTACATTTGGTTGTGTGTATTTATGCATGTGTATGTATTGTCAGTTTGTTTATACAGTAGGTCCATTAAATCTGCAGTCTCTCCGTGTATGTCAGTGTTCGTGTGTGATTGTATGTTTCCATACATGCACATAATATGTGTGGATGGTGTTCACATTTGAATGCAACGTATGTTTCATGTTTATAATTCCTCTGTTTCCGCATGGTTTTGTGTCTGTGTGTATTGTGTGTATACTGAACGTATTTATGCGTATGTATTTTGGTGTTTGTGTGTCTCAGCTCTCTGTCGACATGGCTGAGGTGATCTGCTCCACTTTATACGCTAACTTCTGCTTCTGGGCCTGTTCATCCTGCTCCAGTGCCTCAATGACCTGAAACACACACATGGCAACAGACTATGAAACCAAGAAAATGAAGCATGTCACTGGTCAGCATACAAATTTACTCATTACAAATCCACAGTACTGCCGGCATCCGTTCTCCATTTATGATGAAATGTATTGTACATTTTACATCATTCACTTAATGTTAAGAAATGAAATGTTTTTGCTAATTCACTGTAATTGCTCATCAGTCACTTTTTTGCAATTATTCAACAAGAAAAGCACTCAGAGAGCGCAGTTCTCCACCAAGGCCACTCAGTTGTTGTATCACTTCCGATGGATGAAGTCTTTAATAAAAAAATGACCTCGCAGTGAGCACAGGCGTGTGTTATGCAAGTGTACATTCTGTATGGATACCGATTCGCGTCACCTAAATATGTAGGAGGCGGTGGGAACTGATGGGACTCGGAAACACCCCCACAGTTTAATCAGTTGTTCTTTAGATCATTATAAGTCCTGATTAGTCCGCCAGTCGATTTGTAGTAGGATCGCAATCAGGTGATTCCCAGCAGGCAGCTTACGTAGTGTTCACTTGTTGTCATGGTTACAGTGACGCCGTGCCACTATCTGGCAATGATACAGAAATCTCAAACAAGATCCACGGATTTGTTCAAGATTTCTATATTGTGAGATAGCGGCACAGGACTCATCAGTCGGAAACCATACAACGACTGAGCAGCCTTGGCGGAGTACTGCGCTCTCTTTTCTTGTGCCGTAAGGTATCGTTATCACAAACTTGTTAGGAAGGGGTTGACCGCATACACATCCAGCATACACAAAACAACATCAGCACGTATATGTAAAAGCTATACTTGTGTCCACCTTCAAGCCCAGCATTTACTCCTTTTATAGTCTCCAGTTTTGAGGGAGAATATCTAATTCTCTAGCTGCGAAATGCTCCAGTTGAGTTTATCACAGATTTTCATTGAAATCAGCCGCCTGCTGTGGCTGCGAGCCATACGAGTGAACCAAAACAATAAAGTTGCGTGCCGTGAAACCCAAACAATGAGATGAAAGCTGTTAAAGTGCTCTGAGCTGTGGGGAATAGTAGAGTTAGGTGATAACTCTCAGTAGGTTCATGTATCGTATCAAGCGAAACACAATTTCATCCATTGTTAATATCAAAATATTGCTTATGGCTGCTTTAATATCAGAAAGTGGGTACCAGAAGGACATCTATAGAACATTCCCATGTTAGTGTGTCGACTGGGTCTCACCTCTTGGCTGTACTTGCTGACGTAAGCGTAGATCTCATGGAGGGCACTGAGCACGTTGAACTCACTGGAGTGAAGGCGAGCCTGTTCAGCCAGATAGGCATTCATATCCTGATCACTGATGGCAGGCAGGCGGTTGATGTCAGCATAGTACCTGAGAGGAGACACACACACACACACACACACACACACACACACACACACACACACACACACACACACACACACACACACACACACACACACACACACACACACACACACACAGTCAGTGTCAAAGGCACAGTCATGCATACCAGAGCTTTTTTTCCTCACTTGGTTCCAGTCTGTTGTTGTGAAAAGTCAAAGAATATCCACTGATAACAGTGCCTGTAAATCAGAGGTATTTTAGCAAAAACATGTCAGTTAGTAATACACATAGTGCATTCTAAACACACCTGCACACTTTTTATATATGCAGACACATAACCTCATAGATTTGAAAAGGCCTTCACTTGACTACAAAAAGTATTAACTCCATCAGTCATCACTCATGATGTTCAGTATTAATTGCTTTAAAATAGTTTGTTACTCTAAGCCAGGAGTGTCAAATTCATCTTAGTTCAGGGACCACATACAGCCCAATTTGACCTCAAGCGAGCTGGACCAGTAAAATCATAGCATAATAACATACAAATAACGACAACTCCAAATACTTCCCTTTGTTTTAGCGCAGAAAAGTACAATTCTGAAAATGTTCACAGTTAATGAACTACCTTTTTGCAAAACAATTTGAACAAACTGAAATTTCTTAAGAAAAATGAGCATAATTTCAACAATATTATGACTCAGTTTATCATTTACACATTACAACTCACAGATCACAGTGTATCTACAAAAGGCACAAAACATTTAGTTACAGGTATCTGGAACTGAACAATCTAGTATTTTACTTTATGATGAAAACAACTTGTCAAGATGTAGAAATTATTTTAAATTTACATTCATTTACACATCTGTATAGTAATCCTGAGCACCACACAAAATAAATGTTGTTACTTTTATTGAAAAATTGCAGTTAATGTTTTCTCTGTCATTTTTACACTTTGCAAAGTCATCCCTCGGGACTGGACATTCTGACGGACTGATTTTGGCCGTATGCTTGACACCCCTGCTCTGAGCAGTCGCATCTCGATATCAAGATTCTACCTTAACTGCATTAGCAAAGAGATGCTTAGCACTGAATCATGCAAGAAAGGTTGAGACACCATGTGACAAATGTGTGAGAGATTTGCAAAAGTAATGTCATAAAATGCCATCAATTAAGAAACCCTCTCTGGGTATGCAAGAGGAAATAATTCAGTTATGCAGTTCTGGCAAAACCTTAATTTTCTGGTCCAAAATATATACATAATGGCAACCATTGTTGTGGCACAGTTGGTAAACCAAATTTCAGTCTTGCCTTCCAAATCTCTGTATACATTACATCATCTTACCTGACTGAGTACAGAGATGAAAAAGTGAATAAACATGATTGTGCTTTAGTCCAGAACTGTGCAGCACCAAATCTGTCTACAGTAAATTTCCACTTTTGAGAGGGAATTTGTCTTTGCATGTATGCACACACTTCGCCACACATACACACCTTTCCACCCAGCTTTTGTAATGCGGTATGTCCTTGGCATAGAGTAGCTTGGTGGAGGGGGAGTCCTTGCCCAGACGGTGTTCAGATGTCGAGCAAGAGTCCATAAAGGTTTGAGCCACCACAGACAGACAGGCATCCGTGATGCTGCTTTTATGGATGTCAAACACAAACTGGGGGTTCTTGATCACATTTACCCAGAAGCGCAGGGGAAGGCTGAAAAAGGGGAGAGAAAAATAGAAGCAGACACCAAAAGAAATATTTTAGGCAATGCAAGACTTGTCTGCAAAAACAAAATATTTATTTTCTGTGTGCAAAATCTTCTGAATTAATTTGTTTTTGTTCAGAGTCCTTCTGACTGGGCCATGAAAACAAAACAGATGGAGTTTGGAAGGTTATTAAAAGATGTCATTTGGAATCACTAAATGTACAACGGAATAATAGTTTGGCACTTTCATTGAGCTGAATGAAATACAAGGTAATAAGATAAAATAGTAAAGCCAGTAAATGTTGCATTTAATTAACATTAAAATATTATTAAAACCATGTCATTTGGAATCTAAGAATATTTCTAAACCATGATGGTTTTAAAAGGGTTCAGACAGTAGATTGCCAAGTGGTTGAAGCAGAAACCACATTGGTGTAACTTCAGTCAGCAGTGAACCTGTATAATAAAATAAAGACATACTAAAAGCAAAAAAAACAAATGTTTTCTTAAGTTGAGTTTTAGGAACTGTAAAAAACTGATTTCCTAAGGTAAGGTTGTACTTGTCACATGTTTTGTTCACAGTTCAGCAATACGCTAAAGTGAGACTATTGACTGTTACGTAGATCATGAGTAAAAGATGCAAATACATTTTGAATTTGATACAAAGCTTTGGCAAACATGTTCAAACTGAGGTTATAAAGTCACTTTTCTTAGAAATATACAATACCATTTAAAAGTTTGGGGTGACGCACTCAATTTCATGTTTTACATGAAAACACACACTTTTATTTATGTGCTAAGATAATTGCACAAGGGTTTTCTAATCATCAATTAGCCTTTCGACATCATTAGCTAACACAATGTACCAGAAAACAGGAGTGATGGCTGCTGGAAATGTTCCTCTGTACCCCTATGGAGATATTCCATTAAAAATCAGCTGTTTCCAGCTAGAATAGTCATTTACCACATTAACATGGTCTAGACTGTATTTATGATTCATTTAATGTTATCTTCATTGAAAAAAATGCTTTTCTTTCAACAATAAGGACATTTCCAAGTGATCCCAAACTTTTGAATGGTAGTATAAATAATGTACAGTACTGTCAAAAATTACACATCTTCCTCACCAGTTGCTTTTCCATGTGTGGCGGACATCCATGTCATGGATGCCATGTCTGTCGGCTTGTTCATCCAGGAAGTCAAACATGTATTTAATAGCGAGAGGCAGGGCAGTGCCCCGGCACACAGTGCTGAACAGGGTCTCAAACAGGTCGTCCACAAACTTCTGCAGTGTTCCCTGTAGAATCACAGCACAAAGACAGCAGAATAAAGACCTCCAGCATTGAACTTGAATTTGTAGTGTCGATTGTTGTCAAGTTTTTAATAGATAAAGTGGAGTAAGCAAAGTAAGATGCTTTGTACAGATTAGCACAAGGATCATGAAGACAAAATGCCAGTGTTACTACATTATATCAATTCTGTAGCACCTTTGTTGCAAGTAGCCTCGTCAGATAGATCTCAGACACCATCTTGCTGCCACGTTCTCCCTCTTTCTGGTCTCCGTGGTCATGGTTCTTGACTAAGTGCCAAACTTTGACCCCGCTTTCCAGATCAGGGGTCAGCATGGGCACACGGGAGTGGGGGCTGTCAGGGCTGGTGGGGGTGGAGCGGAATGGTACATCCACACCTAGATGTCGAACGTGAGATGAAAAAGAAAAACACATTCCACAATGTTGTAGATGCAGTTTGCAGAGATAATAGGTGTTGTCTGATCGTTTTGTCGGCCTGGAACGCAAGCGAAGAGAAAGTCACATTTGTTTCTCAGATCTGAATATAAGGTTGACTGTCTTTGTTATGATCTGCGAGTGAGCAGGTGGGATGTGTGTGTTCAGACTGTATAATCAGTTGCTGTCATTATTTTGTGGGCTGTTATAGTAATGATGATGTACGCTCATTCACTAAAGGCGTGCTGTCTATCCAGGTTCTCATATTCTGCCACTCAGTGTTTTTCTGTTACAGTTTTTTGATGTTTTTTTAGGAAATCATTTAAACGTAACATGAAACATCCAGGTGGGCTGCAGTTCCTGAAATATAATTTGAATTACATTTCCGATAAACCTGCATTCTCTCTGTAGAACACAAATATATCACACAGTGCATAACTAAAACATTTGACTATTCCTGTCTATAATATCTTCATATCTCTTTGTTTAACGTGCTATACCAGTGTGTGCTAATGTGCCTTCCAGCAGACTGATGAGTGACAGCAGCAGATGGTGCAGCACTGTTGTGAGCTGGATGAATATTAATTATCTGTATTTCTTAAACAGTACTGACCGTATCTGCTGATACTGCGTGGGAAGCTGGCTGAGGAAGGAATGTTGAAAGAAGACATCTGTTTGGGCACCAAGGCCACCACACAGCGCTCAGACACCTGAAAGACAAAAGTAAGGACCTTTAAAAACATTTTAGCACGCAGTTCTGATCAGAAGCAATCATGGCAGGAATTTGAAATAGTATTTGAGAAATATAACCAAAAAAGATTTGCACATCAATGATTCAGAGGTTTTGAATGTACTCTGTGGGTCTTGTAAATGCATAAACGACTGGCCTCAAGTTCACGTACACTATTCTGTGAAAATTGATCATCCTCAGCTACAGAGAAATACAGCATTACTCACCACGACTTCAACTATCAGTTAGGAACAAACATATCTAGACTGAACATCAATCAGAGAGAAAATACACTCAACTGAATTCAAAAATGAATTCAGACTAATTTGCATGTATTTTTGCTAAGACTGAAGCAAACTAGGATTGACTAAGAAGACAAAAAACAATTCAGCTGGATGAGTTAAATTTTGCAAAATGAATGAATCGGTCCTCTGAATATAGTTTTTATATTATACAGTATTTGTGTAAGCCCTGTGACAGACTGGTGACCTGTCCAGGGTGTCCCCTGCCTTCACCCTAAGTCAGCTAGGATAGACTGCAGCGACCCCGTAACCTTTATGAGGATTAAGCAGTGTGTAGAGAAATTGAAGAGTTAACAGTATTTCCCCAGAACCCTCTTCTTTCTGACCATTTTATGATAACATTTCAATTTAAAGTAAAGGATTGTTTAGCAGCTGAGAACAAGTATCATTACAGTAGGTGTTTGTCTGACAATTCAGTATCTAAATTTAAGGAAATAATACCTTCACTGTTTACTTCAGCAACATTTACTGATAAATCAGAAGGCAAATATTATAATTTTACCCCCACAGAAGTGGATTATTATGTTAATGCTTCAGCCTCACTGTGTACAACTCTTGATAGTGTTGCACCTGTAAAAAAGAAAGTTATATCTCAGAGAAGACGTGCTCCTTGGTATAATTCCCAGCTGCGGACTTTAAAGCAGGCATCCCCAAAGCTGCAAAGAAAGTGGTATTCCACTAATTCAGAGGAAGTGTATGTGGCTTGGAAAAATAGTCTAGTAATCTATAAAAAAAAGCTCTTCGTAATGCCAGGACAACTTATTATTCATCTTTAATAGAGGAGAACAAGAACAACCCTAGGTTTCTCTTTAGCACTGTAGCCTGGCTGACAAAGAGTCAGAGCTCCGTTGAACCTTGTATTCCTTTACCTCTAACCAGTAACGACTTCATGAGCTTCTTTACACATAAAATAGTTCTGATTAGAGATAAAATTAATCTGGCCCTTCCTACAAATGTCACAGGTGCTTTTGAATTGACTGTTAGACCTGATGAATATTTAGAATTCTTCACTCCTATATGTCTCTCTGAACTAATTTCAACAGTTTCTACATCCAAACCATCAACATGTCTTTTAGATCCTATCCCAACTAGACTCTTCAAGGAGATTTTACCTTTAATTAATTCTTCAATGTTAGATCTGATTAATCTCTCTCTAGTAACAGGCTATGTACCACAGGCTTTTAAGGTTGCTGTCATCAAACCTTTGCTTAAAAAGCCCACTTTAGATCCAGATGTGTTAGTTAACTATAGACCGATATCCAACCTACTATTTCTCTCTAAAATTCTGGAAAGAACAGTTGCAAATCAATTATGTGAACACTTACAAAGGAATAATTTGTTTGAAATGTTTCAGTCAGGCTTCAGAGTGCATCATAGCACAGAAACAGCTCTAGTGAAAGTTACTAATGACCTTCTCATAGCATCAGATAATGGACTAGTCGCTATACTTGTTTTGTTAGATCTTAGTGCAGCGTTTGACACAATCGACCACAAAATTTTATTACAGCGTCTAGAACATTCAATTGGCATTAAAGGGACAGCACTGGACTGGTTTAAATCCTACTTATCAGATAGGTTCCAGTTTGTGCATGTCAACAATAACTCTTCTGAGCATACTAAAGTTAATCATGGAGTTCCTCAGGGTTCTGTCTTAGGACCGATACTTTTCACATCATACATGCTTCCTTTAGGCAATATTATTAGGAAGCATTGTATTAACTTCCATTGTTATGCAGATGACACACAATTGTATTTATCTATGAAGCCAGATGAAACTGATCAGTTAGCAAGACTGCAAGATTGTCTTAAGGACATTAAAACCTGGATGACTTTTAACTTCCTACTGCTAAATTCAGACAAAACTGAAGTCATTGTATTTGGCCCCAAACATCTTAGAAACTCGCTTTCAAAGCAAATAGTTACTCTGGATGGCATCACATTGGCCTCCAGTACTACTGTGAGGAATCTTGGAGTTATTTTTGACTAGGACATGTCCTTTAACTCACACATAAAGCAAGTCTGTAGGACTTCCTTTTTTCACCTGCGTAATATTGTAAAAATCAGGAACATTCTGTCTCAGAGTGATGCAGAAAAATTAGTTCATGCTTTTGTTACTTCCAGGCTTGACTATTGCAATTCCTTATTATCGGGTTGTCCAAATAGCTCTCTCAAACATCTACAGTTGATCCAAAACGCTGCTGCGAGAGTACTGACAGGAGTTAGCAAAAGAGATCATATTTCCCCTATACTTGCTTCTCTTCACTGGCTTCCTGTTAAATCCAGAATAGAATTTAAAATCCTTCTTCTGACATATAAAGCTCTTAATAACCAATCTCCATCATATCTTAAAGATCTGATAGTACCATATTATCCTAGTAGAACTCGTCGCTCTCAAACTGCAGGCTTACTTGTTGTTCCTAGAATTTCTAAAAGTAGAATGGGAGGCAGAGCCTTCAGTTATCAGGCGCCTCTCCTGTGGAACCTGCTCCCAGTTTGGGTTCGGGAGGCAGATACCCTCTCTATTTTTAAGACCAGGCTTAAAACATTCCTTTTTGACAAATCTTATAGTTGGGGCTGACTGGGTGACCCACAGGGGTTCGGCCTGTGTCTTCATTGCACAGCTGACTCCCTCTTGGACGTCCCTTCGTTCTGCCTCTAGTCATGCTGCTGTAGGCCTAGGCTGCTGGGGGACTTTTCTTGACGCACTGAGCCCTTCTCTATCTACCTTTACATTTAATGTGTATACCGTTATTGCAGTACATTCACTCTGTTTCCCCCTGTGCTATTTCTCCGAGTGTCCCTGGTCCCAGGGCTGGATGCTTCAGATCTGCGGTCGATGTTCCACCAGCTGGTCCAGTCTCCACCATGTCCACTGTGGGATGCTGCTGCTGACCATCCTCCAGCCCTCTGCTTCCAGCTCCCTTTTTCCACCAGTCAACTCTGCATCGCCTTCACTACACTTGTTATGCTAACTTACATATTGTTTGAATTTTACTGCTAGCTATATATGGAGTATGTTTAATGTCAGAGCCGTACATCATAAGAGTAAACTATGAGTCAGTTTTCAATGTTAGCTTATACTTTATTTGTGTCACATATCTTGTCATACATGTAATGTGTGTTGTACTTTCCTTGCTTTCCCACCCCTCCCTCTTCTCCCATCCCTCTCCCTTGCCCTCCTCTGTCCCTCTCAACCCGCCCGGCCAGCAGGCAGATGGGTCCCCCCTACATAGAGCCGGGTTCTGTTCGAGGTTTCTTCCCTGTTAAAAGGGTGTTTTCCTTGCCACTGTCGCCTTTGGGCTTGCTCTGGGGGTCAGGCATATGGGTTCTGTAAAGCGTCTTGAGACGATTTGACTGTAATTGACGCTATATAAATAAAATTGAATTGAATTGAATTGAATTGTAGATAATGGATGGATGGCTGTGTTTGTGTAACAAACTGCTGAATATTTAAAAATTGCAATAGTAAAACACAGGCTACTTCTAAGTGATGGTTCTGAATTTTCTTTGTGCAGCAATCCCAGGAAAATACTGGATACTGGAGCTGTGTTTGGCAGATGAGACCCGGTCATCTGCAGCACGAGCAAAATTCATACTACTGTTCTACAAATGTTACTAATACCAAATCCAGCTTAGCAACAGAACAAACATTTCCACACCTGGCAGAGAGATTAAAAAATGAAAGAGCGAAACTGTTTATCTCCTCTAGAGATAAGAGGGAGTACATCCCTCCTCTGTCAAAACATACTTTTAGTGCAGAAAATGTAGATTTTCTTTTGTCCGTGTTTGTATGAAAGTATGCTGAAATGATGCAGTACAGTTGGTCCAAAGCTTACAGTCCAGACAAACATTTGACTGACAAATTAACAGGACGACTCATCTGAGGTCGGTGACCTGTGTAGTCGTATTTATGAGCTAAAAAAGATGAAAAAGACACAGGGGCACAAGAACATGTTCAGTTGACTAAGTGTTCTTGTGACCGTGAGATTGAAAAAAATGTTGCCAGGGATGAGGTAAGTGATATGAATATGTATGACTAATACTTTGTCCTTCATCAAAATCTACTGTGATGCCTTTGAGCAACTGAATAATCACAGTTTTCAAAAACAACACAGGTTGAAAAAGATTCAGGGTCTGCAGGTTTAAGAGCGCAACTGTTTAACCAGTTCAGTGCTAATTAGAGCTGAAAGGATTAGGGAATTGACAGAAGTTAATTCTGAAACTGTCAGGATTATTTAATAATTCTTTTGAATTCTTTCTCAAACTGAAATGTTAAATATTTGCAACTTCTTCCATGTGAGTATTTTTTAGTCTTCTCTGTTTATATCACATGCCATTTCCAATGGCATATCTTTGTTTTTTGTACCACTGATTGGACAAAATAAAAGCAGTTTATCATGAAATTTAAACGGATGATAAGTAAGTTTCACAATTAAACTGTCACTGGTAACCCTGCTATTAATTGCTATTAATGCTATTTACAGACCTGGTAGTGCATGAGTGTGTTGAGCCTCTTCCAGTCACTCTCTATCTTGGTTGTGATGTCCTCGTCCTGCAGGACCACACGAGCCGTTCTGCCCTGCCGCCACTCTGTAGGAAAATGCAATCAATGGTGAATGTTTGGCATAATGTTTTTATCCCACGTTCCTGATGTGCATTGTCTGATGTCGAGCATTTCTCTTTCACTGCCCCTTATTGCTTCAGTTGAAGTCGTGTTATCCTTGTGTTCTGTTAATTTATTGAAGCTTTGCAAGTTGTCAAGGGGAGCAGCAAAAAATGTCACTAAGACTGCTTCCTGTACATTCCTACTCAACAATTAGAGCGATTGTGAGTCTGTGAGCAAAATAAAAATGACACAGCGTCTTCACAGGAATTTAAGCTGCCCAAAGCAACAAAGAGAAATGGATCCCCCCCCAACTCCCTAACCTGTAAAAGCCCCTTAAGGTGTAAAACTACAAGCCCAAAGCAATATCAGCCACAACCTACAAGGTATCTTATTTATTCCCTTTGAAGGTGCATGTCAGGATTTGTGCCAAGTCATTCAGTATTGGATGACATGTTGTGGGTGTAAGCCTAAGTGTAGGTGTGCTGTCAGAAAGGTTTACTGTCAGTGGTGGAGAGTGTTGCTCTGATTAGTGCTGTAAACAGGTATTGGGAGGTGGGTTGTCTCCCAGAAGCTGATGTGGAGCCCTTTGTTGATATCATATGCCTTAACATCGTGTAACACCTGTGACAACTCCCCTGACATGCCCACTCTCAGCTGCATTTTTGCCAAGCGTCATTATTCCAACAGGTCATGTGCCAGAGACGATTTCACTCCATGTTTTTTTCTCTAAATATTTAAGAGAATTATTAGTGTTTCACAGTATGGTTTCACTGTGTGCAGTCTCACCTAGATCCATGTCTGTAGCTCGCGGTCGCTGTGAGTACGGCATGTTCTTGTACACTGCATCTAGGATCTTCTCCTTTACCTGGGTAATGGTGTCACAGTTGAGCACCTTAACAGGGATTTCTGGGCTGTTCTCGTTGTCGGGGTTCACACAGCTCAGTGTCTGGACATCCAGAATGGAGAGAAAGCAGGTAAATGGAAGAAAAAGAAAAGCGGCAGAGAGAAAGGTGTTGCTTGCTAGGAAAGTCCTTTCATTACCTACGCTTCAACTAACTGTCCTGGTGGAGAGCATCTTGGCCAGAAATGTAATTTCACACCTCCAGAATGTGGGTGTGCAGCTCTGGCAGGGGCATTAAACAAGTAATGAGACACAGCCTCTCAGACTCTCTGACATGGCCATCAGAGAGGTGTCATCCTGTTGCTGGCTGGCTCTGCTCTGCAGCTAAAGCCTGAGGGAGAACCTACTCTGATGGCCTGGTGAGAAGAACCCAGTCAGTTTTTAATAGAAATGTAAGATAAAGAGTTTTTTTTTTGTGTTGTACCTGTAGCTGTGAGATATGACAGATCAGCAAACACCTGTTTAAATGTATGTAG
The DNA here is from genome assembly GCF_021347895.1 of Acanthochromis polyacanthus. NCBI lineage: Eukaryota > Metazoa > Chordata > Actinopteri > Pomacentridae > Acanthochromis > Acanthochromis polyacanthus. The sequence goes on along the minus strand of NC_067117.1, from coordinate 35,341,373 downwards.
CTTTTCATATCAAGATTATTTTTGTCCTATAATTGCTTCACCACTGCATACTACCTTTGATTAGTGGGGACATTTGTAGGACAGTAGATAAGTAAGTGCATGGACCTCTTTTTATATTGTGCCATCCTCATTAAACTGGGAGAGACAATGCGGTCCCTCTGCAAACCAGCAGTGGGAATTATCAGGACAGCATTAGCGTGGAATTGAACATTTAGAAAAAGTGCAAACATACTGATGCTTATGCAAACCAGAAAATGGAGCTGGAGTTGGTGCTGCACAAACTGAACCAACTGCATCAATGTTATAAGGTCATATTTTCTCAATTTGTTTTGAAGAAGCTTCATTTTTTTTTAAGGCTGATGACATGGACATCTGGCTACGCAAGATTATTTGTCCCCTGACATTGTTTCTTTCAAAAGTATCCGAACAGTCAGGACATGTTCAGAGCCACGTTTCTGTGAATCTGTCAAGGCTCTTTGCCAAGAGATGTGCAAAAATTAATACAGACAAAATTTCAGACTTTTTTTTCTTTACAAATGCCTCTGTGACTCACCAGCGTCTTGTATTCAATCTGCTGGCGGATGAGTTTGTCTTCACTGAGGGAATAGCGCGCCTCTCCTGTGATGGAGTCTATGGGTCCTTTCTCCATTTGCTGTTTGATGGCACAGAACAGCATGAAGAGAGGCTCGCCAGCACACTCCTTTGTTTTGGAAGGTAACCCAGGGATTAGATGGAAAGGTGGGAGAAAAGAAAATAAGACATTGCGAAGAAGCACGGGGAAGGAGAGAAATCTGTATTCATCAGCGGCGACTATGAGACTCAGTAACTGGAGCATGGCACATCAAACATAATAAAATGGAGCCTTTAAAATCGCAATGCTGGGGATATGTTTGACCTCACAGGTAACCATTATCCCTGCACAGTGTGCATAAAACACATCAATATTAGGCAGTTAAAACCACAGCTACAACAAAAACACGCAGCAGTCTATTTGAAAATCAATGCAAATAATTTTAAGAAGCATTGCCATTGTACATCACACTGACACACTAAGCAATAAAACATGAGAAACATTTCATTTCTACCTTGAGAAATTTGTGGAGCAAGAAGGCAAACCAATTTGTCAGCATCTTCTCTGCCACTGACTCTGTTCTGTGAGACAAAAAAGACTCATTTGTTAGCAAGAGGCATCCCACAGAGAGCTGGAGTGCTCTGATTATTCTTTATTATTTAAGACTTGGAAGAGCCTGACATTGTTGGAACCAAAAAACGTGACATGGACAGTTTACAAGACATAACATCTGTACTCAGCCTGCTGGGTCTCAAAGGACACAGACAGCAGTATACTGTAAGTTAAGTGCTGGTAGTGCACAACATATGTGGGTCATGACATAATTGTGCAGACACAACTTAGATGGCCACTTCAGGTCTTCCTCGCAGTGTCTGCACTTAGGGAAGGGCTTTAGGATCTACTGTTGTGTATCCTAACTGAATAAACAAAATGGTGTATAAGTCTAAGCTCTTTTTTTTTTTTTTTACCTGCTGTGTTTCAGTCACTCCTATTGGTCCTTACCTGCATTTCAACCTTAACCTGCATTGACTCAACTGTTGATGACATCCCATTAAATTTCAGAGTGTTTCCGCCAGAGCAGCATGTTTGAGCTAACAAGTTCTTGTTGTACCAGTTCCCAAGTGAACTCATCCTTATATTTAATGAGAGTGCTTCAGATTGAGAGAGAGCCCTCTTTTTCAAAATAAAAAAGAAAAACCTCTCATGAAACATTCAGTAGGCCGGTCTCCGCACTGGGAAAACAATCGGCAGATAACCAGAGGTGGAGGAAAGAGGGAGAGAGGCGAGAGAAAGGCGGAGAGGTGAGGTGACGGGGGGAAGAAACGTGAGCTCCAGCTGAATGTTTCATGAGTGGCACACAGAAGATAAGTCAGACTGACAACAACTCTGCCGCCGCTGCACTCACTCTTCCCCATTAGGTTCTCTTCTTCTGCCAGTCCCTCCCACTCTCTATCACTTTCAACACTCCTGTCTTTCACCTGTCTACTCAGGCACCCTGTTTCTCAGACTGGTAACGGATGTTTCACGCCGCTGCACAAAACAAAGCTAAACAGTAGTGGGCTCTCCTTTGCTGGCCTAGTTACTCAGCCATCAGAAGTGCAGTAACTGGGCTGGAAAGAACAATGCGCAGAGGAGTTATCTATTCCAAAAGATAAGCAGCGCTGATCAGACTTGGTCAGGTTTGTGACAGAAAACGGTCTTGAGTTTAATTCTCTTACCACAGTCTCAAATAAGTTTAGTTACAGTCCTGAAATTCACAAGGAAATGTTTGAACTTTCTGAAAGTGACCTGTCCTCCGAAGCGGAACTATTTTATGAGCTTTGAAACTTCTTACCTATTATAAGCTTAACTTTTGGGGGAGTTTCATCAAAATTCATTAAATTCTCTCTCCGCTCTCTGATCAAACCTCTCATCTCTGTGTATCAGAGTTACATATTTAAAAGTTTTTTTTCTGTAAAAATAATCCCTTCCTGCCTTGAAATAGATCAGATGTAATTCTACACTGTTGCTACTTAAATCTATGAAGCCTCTGCCTTTCTCTCCACTCACCTGCCACCTCTCACTGCAGTTCAAGCACTCCGGCTCACCCACAACTCTGCTCAAATACTGTAAAACTACTTTATGCTACACAATTTAAGGAAATAAAGTATAATACTGTTGTAAATCAGCTATACAAGTTTGAACTGAAAACCAATTCTGAAGACAAATGCAACTCCTTTAGATTTGTTATGTGGCAAATCCCAAAGTCTAAATCCATGTTAACAGTACACTACATTTCAAGATAAAAATGCTCAGTCATGACTGCTTAATTTGTACATGATGTCTTCCATCAACTTTTCAGCAGGGGAGGACTTTAAGGAAAGTTGATTAATTTTTCTTTTTTGCAAGTACAACTTCTACTTTGTCCACTGAAGCCTAAAACTGTAGTTCAAATACTGAGCACCTCTGTTTAAATAAATAAATTTAACTTAGTGGTTTCCTTTTTGGCAATGCCTTACTTTAAATTCATGTCTTTTTTTATAGAAAATGTTTATTTTCAAAGTGAGATATTCACCTTTACAAAATGACACATTCTCTTCTCCAAAATGGCAAACATAATTTCATTTATTTAAGAATGGGCAAAGTAGCTCCTACTAGTGCAGCTTTCAGTCACAGTGAGTTATTCAGTTTACCTCCGCAGCAGTAGTTTCGGGTGGTTCTTGCTCTCCAGGTTGCGCTCTATAAGGTCTGAGAGCAAGTGTTTGAGGATGTCCGTGGCGTATTCCAGCCGTCCTTGCAGAGCGGTCATGATGAGTGAGGCAACGTAGCCGCGGTCACGCATGGAGAAGGAGCGCTGCAGCTCCAGTGTTCGGATGAATGTCAGCAGGAAAACCTTATTATTCACCAGCTGAGCAAACTGCTTCAAGGCTTTCTCCACATTCGCCTGTCCGCTGCCCGGCACCTACATGCATCATGCATTTTTGCACACACAAAGATGCACATGATCATTAGATAGTGCACGCTCTAGGATGAGTCATAACATGGACGAAAACAGAAAATACTCACAATGACTCCGGCCAACCAGTACACTGATTACTGACTATTAGTGAGCTAATCCATCCTCGTCATGAAAATTAGCATTTTATTTATTTATTTATAAAATATCTAAATTTAAGCTTAATTTTTCTCCATTTAATGAAGCACCTTTACTTTGATGAAGAGACGCTGATGCTTTTAAGTGCAGTCAGACAGGTTCTTCAAAACAGAGGACTTTTGAAATAATTGTGGCCACAATAATGGCTTGATTAACTTTAAATGTGATTGCCAACCGATTTTGACCTTGAGTAATGTGGTAAATTTTTCCACAAATAGTGAAAAGGCAAATGGTTTCTTTAGTTGACGGACATCATTAAACTAACAGACCTCAAACTAAAGTGAATAGATTTGAATTTTCTCACGTTGCACCATTCAATACAAGTGCAACAGCTCTTGCCAAAAGGCCAAAATCAGTTTAGTTTGGAGGATACTTGAAGCTTAAGGTCAAGATGCCAGAAAAATGGTTGGAGCTGCATTCAAGAGCTGCTGCCCTGCTTCAGAGGTTCCTCACCTCCAGCTCTCGGAGCACAGGGTGATCATCGATGCCGGGGAAGAGGACCCTCATGGCGTAAGTGCGATAGTCCAAGAAGGGGATGCCGGCTCTGTCCAGGTCGCTGGTTAACTCGTTGATGTCCGTCTGTAGTTCTGCGAAGGCTGCACACAGCAGAAGCATGTGTCAAATATTTTGACAGACTGTGTGCGACAGAAAACTTTTTTTTTTTTAGCAGTGTATGGCAGTAAACCTAAGGATACTTGAAATAGTCGAACAAACACCTAAGACAGCCATCACAATTATCTCAGGGTGGATCACAGTTAATATGAAGTTTCACACAATTTAAAAGCTACAGATGCCCTGAAAAACATTTAAATTCACAATTCATTAAAACAGCAAAAGCAAGACCCTTTTAGAGCTTCAGAATTGCATGCCTGTTGATAATTGGCTTCATTTAAATATATCACTTAGGAAACTTTCACATCAGCTCTCAACAGATGGCGCTATAATGCAGTTACAAATTAAATGTTATTTTGGGAGGAGTGTTAGATTTAATTCACAGGGTTCATGGTTCTAATCTCAGATCTAACTCACCCTCCTTACACTCCAGAGCCACTCTGGACTCCAGATTGTCCATCTGCATCTGCAAGCGCTTCAGAGTGAGGTCGTTCTCGTGTGACTTCCGTCTGTAGGCGAGTAGAACTATGACGACGATGATGAGGAGCAGCCCTCCGCCAGCTGTGATACTGAAGATAGCAGGAAGAGTGAGCAGGCTGTCGGACCTGATGTGAACTTCTCCCGGAGAGATGTGGAGTCCTCCAACTTGGACCTGGATAATAGCAATATGGGAACAAGCACAAGATTGAAAAACAAGGTTGAAAATGCTCCACTAATAACAAAGAAAAACTAATTACACAACTGGCAAGGAAAATATTGTTGCTTTAGAAGTGAAAGAGCAAATAAAATAGAGGTGTACAATTTCCCTGTCTTCTCTTTACATCTCTGTTCTCATTATTTGCCAGAGTGCCTGTCAATAACTCTAGAGGGCAGAGTGCTATAATTGGGAACCCACCAGACCATGAGTGACACACAATGACAGAAAGCTAGCGACTAACTGAAAGCCTGTCATTGACCCACAAACACAGTGATGCACAGACAAACGCTGACCTACAGCGAGCGACCCACATTCATGCAGGCGGTCAATCAGATGCACAGACAGACGGAAAACTGCTGGACAGGCACGGTGTTGATACTGACCAGGACTTTATGCTGCCCAGTGAGGTTTGGTGGCTCACAGAGTAACTGAGTGTCAGACACAGTGAGAGAACAGGGCGTATCTCCAATCAGCACCGTGTAATTGAGCCTGGCTCCACCAGATGCAGATGGCACCAGGTTACGGCCCTGCAAACACAGTTAGAGAAGCAATGCAGAGGAACACACAATAGAAATAGATCACACTTCAAATTTAGCATGAAGAAAATTGAACAGCTATAGAGCCTAACAAGCAAAAATCTGGTCCAAGTCAGTCCAACGCCAGTGCAAGATTGCAGTTTTACAACGTTTTTGTATTGCAACATAGTTTCTATCTAATCACTAAATTACCAGAATGCATTTTTGAAGCATTACGATAATTACTGTAATCAACCATACTGGATACGATTCACAGCCAGTTTCTGTGCTGCATTCTACACTGCCATAGAGTCACATTTTGCAGGAAAGCTGCTAAAACATTTTACCTAAAAAAGTCAGATTGTTTCAAGACACAAACCAATATGGCCTGCTGTTCCTCCATGGCAAACAGAGCTAAGGGTTTAAGTGTCTCGCTGTAAAGAGAGGAAGTCAGAAAGGTCTATTTCCAAAAGTACAAACACTTACACTAGATTATGAGTATTTGTGGTTAAAGAAATTCTTGTCAATGTTACTGGCAAGTAGGGCTGAAACGATTCCGCGAGTTATTCCAGTAATTCGATAACTAAAATTTCTCGAGGCAAATTTCTCTGAATCGAGGCTTCGTTTAATCCACTACATACTGGACCCCAGGTCACTAACTGGTGGACTGTGGTCCAAGTCCAGACCAAGGCTTCATCCTGTATAGACCCAGACCTATGATTAATAAATTATAAGGGGATTTTAAATTTGATGGGACGCTTCTATTTGAACCGGCTTTTGTAGTGTTTACAGCGTTGTTTTAGCAGATCAGAGGACTGAACTACGAAGGCACTTTGACATAGTAAGGCTTTCTTTGAGGGAGTCGGCTTGACAAAACTAAAACCTCAGTCATTTTAGAGGTATGAAGGTGGTTTTCTGCTTCTGCTTCAACCTCTTCTACACAAACAGGAGCGTTTAACGCAACATTTGACTCATTTTCCACAAAATGAACTGATTACGAACTGGTTGTTTTAATTAAGAACAATGAGGAATATAAAACTTATGCCAGCTACTGGAAATTATGTAAGACAGGAATGCTGGTACAAAGCTGTTAAACGTGCACAACGTATTTATTTTACCGATCAATGCAGCTAATTTTTTCTAGCAAACAGGTGCACAATAAAACAATCAAACTTCACATATTCAAACATGATATTATGTTGAAGTGCACGTAGATCTGACACTGTCTCATAATAAAGGAAATCACTTTCATTTGTGGCCAAATCAAAGTGAAACTAATGTTAATGATTGAAATTCTCTATAATAAATACAGATAAACTAATCAGTTTTCTTATTTGTGTTCTATCAGCTGCAGTAGCAGCAGTTTAAAAGGACCAAACATAAAACATATTTATGTGATTTCTGCTTCACCAACTAAATACGTGTTGGGTTCCCACGGCTTTGAGATTTAGTTGAAAACCCCTGTACTAAACTATACAAGTACAATACACCTGTACTATACTATACATGTACAATACACCTGTACTATACTATACATGTACAATACACCTGTACTATACTATACATGTACAATACACCTGTACTATACTATACATGTACAATACAGCGCAGATGTCCACTCATGTTCCACCAGGATGGTTATTTCTGTTGCACAGTGTGCTCACTCCCACTTTTGATGCTGCAACGCGCATGCAAAGTGCAGAATTTGATTACTCAATTAATTGCCAGAATAATTAATAAAATACTCCATTACTAAAGTAATCAACAGCTGCAGACCTACTGTTAAGCCAGTTACTGGTTTTAATGTTTTCGCTCCTTACTTTGAGTATGATGGGAGATCCAGGTTTCTGCTCCAGTACACCTGAGAGGCTGATGGGTTCCAGGTAGGGGTTAGGATAGTAGATGAAGCTTGTGTTGTTATAAGTGAGCAGAGCTTGGACGTTGTTGAAGACAAAGCCAAACTCGTCCACGTGTTTTATGGTCTCCTGATCTGTGGTGTACTCTGCCTTCAGAGAGGGGGCGAAGCAGCTGATGGTGGTGGTGTTCAGGACTTTGCACACCTAGAGAGGAATCAGATCAGGTGTCCATTAGTTACACATCACAGCATATACAGTATCCATACTTTGATCTAGAGCGAGAAATATATGAACGCCAACATGCGCATTTTCAGTAGCAGCTCCACAAGTTTGAAACAGCCTTCATCTGGTGATAAAAGTGACATTTTTAAGAATTATTTCTAGATGTACGTGTTTTGTTGTATTTTGGGTGTACTCAGTGGTCTTTATTTTTAGTATTTTATATTTGTTTTATCTTAAACTTTGATTATATAGCTTGTTGTCTTTTATTGCTCTGTTTTCATTAATAATAATTAATGAATGAATAATAGCCCACTTTACATGTCCAATGAGAAATTTGTAACTCAATATTTTTCCCTCAGAAATATCTTTTTTAAGCAGCATTGCTGTATTTTTTTTGATGTCTACTTGTTAATTTCCTCCCCTGTGAATACATTAGCTAAAAAAAATAATGCAATACATTTAGGGACCCTGTACTTTTTTTTAAAATCAATTTTGCAACCACTTTTGCTAAAAGCTCTGAACAGCTGTCTCAATACATCCCCAAATGTTACACAATTACAATTCTGTTATTCTCTAGCACCCTGATAGTCCAATGAAGCCTTGTGAGACTATTCAACTGGGATATTAATGTAAATATATCCAACAGACACTGTTGATATTAAGCCAATCACTCGATCACTAGAATGTGCCTTCTGTTGTATTTTCTGTAGTTCTTCAAAGTCTCCCTCCAAATCAAAGCTTTTCCCTTTAATTTCACCCTCTGCAGGCCGGTTACTAGCAAGCTTCAGCGATATCTCAGGTTTCACAGAAGTCAGTAAAGGGGCTGTTGCGATTCTGAACATTTTAAACCATTTCCAGTTATGTTTTAAGATATGTGCGATAAAGAGGCTGCGCTCATTAAATTCACTACTGACCCTTTTTTAGGCAGCTGATTCGGGTGAAAGTTCATCTTTAATCCCTTTAGATCTCAGTGCTGCCAGTGACACTGTACAAACATGCAGCTTTAATTGACTGGCTCAAATTTTGGGCTGGCATCATTAGCATACCGTTTAATTGGCTCGGGCATACCTCTCATGCACAACACATTCACATGAAAATAAAGCTTTTTCAAACAGCATTTGAAGCTTCTACATTTTTTCTATCTCACATCAGTGCAAGCAAATAATTGCATCATTGCATTTCTGGCTCCTCATTAGCTGCCTGGTCAGTATTGATTTTCTTCATTAATCTGAAGCCAGAATCCCCCTCCAGAAGTTTCCGCCTATTTCACCGAGTCCTCAGGCAAATAGCTAACTGGTCAAAAATGGAAAACTTCGGGCTAAAGGTGTTGGACTTTTGCCATATGGGCCACAACACTTTAGAACAATCAATCATTTTGAAACGACCTGCTGGAGCAGTTCAGGCAAGCAGAATCAGCACCATAAATCACCTTGTTGAAGTTGTTCTTCCACGTCACTTTTGGAAAAAATCTCATACTGGGATGAAACACAATATATGCAATGTCTCTATTAACACTTCATTTTTGCAACCACAGCAGCAATGACAATGTTGTTTTTTTTAAACCGTCGCCTCTTAGATCAATATGCAAAAGCAAAAAAGTACAAACAACACTAAATCTCTCTTATTACTGTTCCAGCAAGCCATCCATTATGAGCAGCTTCAATGTACCAGTTTTTATCAGCTTGTCAGTCAAGATTGAGTGCAGTATTTTTGCAGCTTTCATACTCACATTGACAGATTCATGGCCAGCATATTTGACTCTGACCCGTGGTTCCTGAACTACATCTAGGTTGGTCCCAGTCACAGTCAGGGTGGTGTGTCCACTATATAGAAGAAAGGAATATATTTATTTTGCAAGAATTATTGGTCAAACATGCACATACAAGCAAACTGCACTCCAGGTAGCCTGTTTATGAATGCAAACTGCTTTTCATGACAATTTAATTAGAGTGGCAGCCACTGAGAGTCCATCTTTTTAACCAACATTTTCCACAGAAGCTGCATTAATGCAGATTTTAGGCACTATATCTGCCATGGTAGCTCGCTTTGTTATTGGGCAGAAGAGCCAGATCAAACGGGGAACCAGCTGGCTGCTATTTCATATTCATCTATGACTGTGAGACTGGCATAGCATGATACAGGTGCTGCTTGTTTACATATCTGTGCTAGATGTGATTAAAATAAACAACACTCTCTAATCTTTGCATAACCTGCGCTTCAGTGTGAGCTTAGAAAACTGTATAATTATAGAATTGGAAAGAAGAAAATGTGAAACAAAGAGGGAAAATACAGGAAAGAAAAGAAAGAAAAATGTTTTTCTTTTTTTCAAACTGGGCAGTCTAGTCGGCCTGACAGAGCGCCAATCCTTCCCTTCTCACACTTCAAAGGCTACCTAAGCTTGTAGGGCCTCATAGTGGGACTGCACATTCATGATGAGGGTTCTTGATTGCAGCTCCACAAAGCTCCTCCTGTCACTAGGCTGAAGCCAGGGTGTCTCTCTGAAGTCTAATCTGCAGGGACGTAGTGCTGGGTAATCCCACCCGAACCCAAATTAAGTGCCATCTTTAATTTAGTGGAGTACAGGTAATGCACCTCTCAACTGTGAGAGAAATGTTTATGCAGCAGATTCACTCAGATGAATTTATTGTAATATTAGCTGCTCAATGATGTCGAGTCATGTATTTAATGATGTCTAGATAAAAATGTACTATTTTGATTGCAGATTTTTACTGGTCTGTATTAGACACTTTTTTGCGAAGACAATCTTTTTGAGTTAAGGAAATTATCTTCATCCAACAAATTACACTGATTAGGGGAGTTAGCATTTTTTTCAACAATCACAAGTACTTTTTATTTACCACTTACTTAGTAATTAGTAATTTAACCCTCGTGTTAACCTTACCAAAAAATGTTGTTGCCTTGTCTGAAAAAAAGTCCAAAAATTCAGAAAAATTTCCCCAAATTTTTTAAAAATTTGCAAAATCTTCAGGAAGAAAATTCCTGAAAGTTCCCTCAAAAGTTTTATTTTTTTAAATAAAAAATCCCAAATTTGACAGCGAAATTCACTGAATTTTGATAGATTTTTTCTGAACATTTTTTTGTGGAAGTTTAACTGTGAAAATAAAACAGTTTTATGAAATATTCTAGCTGGAAAAGGCAATATCTGCATAGGGGTACAGAGGAACATTTCCATCACTCCTGTGTTTTAACGCTACATTGTGTTAGCTAATGGTGTTGAAACGCTAATTGATGATTAGAAAACCCTTGTGCAATACGTTAGCACATGAATAGAAGTGTAAGCTTTCATGGAAAACATGAAGGTAGTGTAGTTTATAAGCTGATAAAAATAAGCTGTTTCAAACTAGTTTTTCGACATTAGTTAAGATGATTCTAAGTAGTTAATTATCACATTTACGGAACACAAGTTTTGCACTGACAAAACAAAGTTGTTCCATTTAGATTCCCTCTTCTGTAGCTCCTCCCCTTGATGAGCTAAACTCCAGCTGTTTTGGATGCAATGGTCAAGCTTTGGCCATAAAGATAGATTCCAATGCATTGTGGTAATATCCATAGTTGAGAATATTCCCAAGTTCATTGCTTTGGTAGAGTTTATTTGTAAAAGAAATTTATGCATCTTAACAATCCTAACCATTGGATATTGTCCAAGAACGTTAATTAGGTAGGGGAGGGAACATTAAACTTATGGGGAAGAAAAAGTAAGCCATCGGGCCAATTTCATTAGGTTACTACAGCTTTAATTTAATTTTAAACTAATGAATATAACAATCTGAGTTTACACTGCACATATTTTCATTTGATGCAGGTCACTAAAGTCTTTAGGTCAACACAACTCATCAAAATAAAGTTTAAAACTTTGAAACTTTAAAGCTTTATCTAAGTCCACCCCCCTCTTTTTTTTGCAGCCATAGTGCATGTAATTAGGTTGAGGGAATAGGAACCCTGAAATTAGTTTTTAGAATGTAGATATTATCATTGAACCTTGCTGCTAACTCATAGATTTCCTGGCTCCACAGTAATCTTTTCTAGACAGGCAGCTGCATCAAGGTGGGAGAGGTTTCTCATACTGAATCGGCATTTATTGAAACGTACGTAATTACTTAAATATATACCATCAATTGCTACTTAATTTTACCTGTACAGTCCAGTCCTGGTATGATATCTGTATTTATGGAGCTCGTGTTTTTTGGTGACATTGTCAAAAATATGAAAATTCTGTGTTCATTATTCAGAATAAAGTAAGAATGTTGAGCTGTTTCTATTTTTATCCACTTTGTTTACATACATGGAGGCATAATGCTATACTCTTAATTCTCAATATAATTCAGTCCACCACAACAGTATCACTGTGACCACAATGCTGAATCATATAATTGAATTAACACCTCCATGACAGTGTCAATAAAAACTGTGCATTGCAGGCATCATTTACTGCAGTTGTATCCATCTTCCTTTGAGAAAATATAATCAATGTTTGTAATACCAACATCATGTATGATATATATATATATATATATATATATATTATTATATATGATACTAGTGTTTGTTTAACCAACATAAATGAGCACTGGATGAGTTGGGATGTGATGGCGTTAGGGATGTTTCAAATGGCATTAATTTATAAATTTTAAGTAGCTCACACCAACCAGGAACCTTGTTCACCAAATATGCAACATGCAAGCTGCCATTTGTCACATGAGATCACTTCCCCCTGCATTAATTATGACATGCTTCTCTGATCAAAGTTAACATGCAGTATATGAGCATGAGAGAGCCATGCAGAACTCACAAATGTATCTGCAATTTGTAAGCAACAACGAAGTGTTACTTCCAAATCACTTTGGTGAAACAAAAGTTTGCAGGTTTGTGGACAGTGTGAGGTAACTAGATGAAAACAAAACCTCTGTTTACACTGGAATAAGTTACAGATGACACAGCGAAAGATCCAGTGATTGAACCTGCATCCTGCATCAGTGCAGATACGTGACCATATTCAGCGCATTGTTTCTTATTGTTACCTAGTAATGCTCCCATAAAGGTTCAATACGCTGGACTGTGGGGTCTTCTATGTACTCAAAGGCCAGACTTCCAGGAACTTTGGCCCGGTCAACACTCAAACTGACTTGCACTGGTCCCGCTCCCGTCACTGACGGAGCAGAAAAGCACACGATCTCCGACATGGTCCTCCTGGTGAGAGTACAAAAGAGGGATTTTTCATGTCTTTCATTGTGGTGGCCCACTCACTGCTGCAACGGCAAATCCCTGACTTCAAGCTGTTTTGAGCCACGTACGTTACCATGAGGGGAGAGGATTCATTATAGTCTGTCCCATCTCCTCCTCGTTACAGACACATTAGGGATGGAACACTGTAATTAGTGGGTGCTCGAGCTAATGGCTTCCTTGCCTCACCCACCTGACTTCTGCCATGTGAGGCATTTTGAACTTTAAAATAGATATCTATAATACACAGAGAACAATACCTACTGGCTGTGGAGTTCCATCACCGCCTCACAAATCATTGCTGAGACTTTTCATTTAACACACAGACCCATAATTGCATCTAAAGTGTGCTTTTTTAAAGAGAGTGATCTCATACTGTGTTTGATTGAGGTCAGAAAGGGCTAAATCTTTAATACGTCCAGAGACAATCTTACTTTTCCTGAATCTTAAGAAATATAAGGTAAGATCACGCCAGGAGGTTACATTATCAGCAGACTCACCTGAACAGCTCACAGGTCTGATTACCAAAATACACATTCACAGTGCTGCCAGCACCCAGATTCTCCCCGACAATGGTGACCTTGGTGCCCCCAGACTCAGGTCCCTCTGCCTGGGGTCAGAGCTAACATTGTAGGAATCTGTGAAGGGCCAAAATTCATTCATGTTTCATTCAACATAGTTGGAAACACAGAATACAGAATCTGTTATTAATTATCTGATTCTGAACAACCCTGGTCTGTGCTCAGAAGCCATTGCTGAACTAAAAGAAGAACCCTGATAAAAATGTAGACCAAAGAGCAAATAGTCCGAGTATGGATTCTATCAAAAAGAAAATAAAAAAGAGTAATACTACAGCACATATTCAGAAGCAAGCAAAACTTGGCTGGAGTGCAATAAAGCACAGCATTCTTTTCATTAGCCATAAAATAAAAATAATGAACACAGTGGACTAATGTTTAGAAGCTCCCACATAATTAGGTTTTAAATTCTGTTATGCACAATATATGCTGCACTTAAAACACATCAAGTGCCTTATTCTGTCTTCCTCTTCAGTTAATGATTGCAGTAGCATGAATAGATCAAACTGCTTTGCATTTACCTGCTATCATGCATTCAGCCTAATTCATTACATGCCCTTAATGTTTGTTTCACAACAAATAGACAGAGTAAATGTGTTTCAGAATTACCACAAAGGAGTAGAGCTGGGAGGACTGAGCGCGTAGCTCTGGTCTGCATTCACCAACACACAGCTTTATTGGACCTGGTGCACTGCCTTGAGGAGCTGCAGCCATTTCACACACAATCCTGTCAAAACAGAAAAACACACACAAACACATGAAGGCGGGCGTGCAAAAAACACAGGCATCATGCATACTGGTCATATCAGTAGCTGGGCATACACACACAGAAGAATCACTGCACTGTGTCACATTTGTTATGAACTTCACTGGTGGAAGATGGCCTGTGCTGGCCAGCGTGATTGAGGCAGACTTTCATAGAAGTTGTGGGTCAATACAGAGGGCCATCTTTCTTCCTAATGGGAAACCTATAACAGCAATATAACTCAAATGATAAACTACACCCCTCCACATCTCCAGCACGATTGCCACCCACCATTACCTCTGGTTGCCATGACAACATAGGGATTTCTTCAATAAATCAGTATTGGCTGTCAGGTCAATAAGATAAAGTACGCCATGAATAAGTCATTATAGCAACTGACCCCATGCTGAAATTAATGGTTGTAACAGCTGTAATGCCATGTTTTAAAGCACTGTGTGTGCCAAATGAATGGCCCTGCCGGATGCACTGTTCTGCACAAGAAACCCTTCCCTGATACAATAAGAGCACCAATGAATCGTCCCTGCCCAACCCTTCTAATTCATACATCACGTGAGTTTTCCAATTTTCTGCTGGCATGTTTCTTTTCTTTTCCCCTCCCTTTTTTTACAAGGGTATAAATAAAGTCCCTGCAGCCTGAGCCCAATCGCATTACATGGCTGTGAGAGAAACACATGGCTAACAGATTGTCCCTCCAGTCAGCGACATGCAGCGCATTTCAATTACAGCTGTGCCGACAGCCTCATAACGACAAACGACAGCAAAGGACCTGCTCTGCTCCTTTTGGCTCTGACTGGCACCAGGAATGCAATGCAAGCCCCACACACAATCCTACAAGCCTGATGAGGCTATCACAGGGTGATCCGGCTTATCCACAGACTGTGCTGGGTTTCTTTGAGAAATAGCAAGTTGAGAGAGAGAGAGATTGGCATACGGTGCTGTTTCCTATGAGAGAGGAGAGGAGAAAGAGAGAGGAAGACGAGAGAGATTGCATACGGTGCTGTTCTAGAGAGAGAGAGAGAGAGAGAGAAGGAGAGAGAGAGAAGAGAAAGGAGAGAGAAGAGAGAGAGAGAGAGAGAGAGAGAGAAGAGAAGAGAGAGAGAGAGTGTGTGTGTGTGTGTGTGTGTGTGTGTGTCTCTATACATGTACAGTATGTGATGTAAGGTACCATATGGGTCCATGTAGGGGAAGGGGAGGAGTCTGTCCTTACTGTTCTGCAGTGATGTATCCTTCTTCTTGTGGGGTGCACTGCACTCCTGCCACCTCCACATTACCCTCCAGCTCAGAAAAGGACAGACCCAGGTTCAGGCCCTGGATGGTGACCAGTGTGCCCCCCTCCAGAGGCCCTGCCACTGGGCTCACCTACACAGGAAGGAGGAGAATTACAGGAAGATAAATGAAGATTTGACTTGTGCAGAGATCTCAGACCACAACTACACTACCCAGTCAAGGTTAGAACACACCTTCTCATCATGCTCTTATAATTATTACATTAATACTGAAGATTAGCACTTTTTTGTTTACAACATATTTCCATACGTATTCTTTTAGAATTTTGATGTCTTCGGTATAAATCTACAATGTAGAAAATAATTAAATAAAACCATTCAATGAGAAGGAGTGTACATATGGTTTATCCACTAACAACGTAAAAAATCTCCAGTCTATTTACTTGAATATTTCTGTTTTCTCTTCATTGTACTGTAACATTTTTGTAACTAGATTTCTTTCTCACAATATATAGTGTTAATATTCCAGAGTTTCCCATATTGGAGATAATGCGCCATAAACTGAGTTTAACTCTAAAATAATGTCGCTATTCTCAGTTGTCGCATAGAGACGTAACTGAAATGGTTTTTCAAGGTCTATGCAACCTGCGAGGAATAAAAATATGGTGAAATGCAAATTCCTGCCAAGTCTCGGTTAGAAATATGACTTTGAGCACAGGCAGAAAAATATTAAATGTTGACTGTTTGCTCAAAAAGTCTGTGTGAAATACATGTTGCACACTGCTTGGCCTACTGAAAAGGCTTGATGTCCACCTGTAATTCAAAACAAACTTTGATGAATAATGCAATGACAAGCCATGAGAAACCTATTCACTTTCCTTTCCAGTGTAAAGTTAACCATTCCCAGCAGGGAACCTTTGGACCTACAGAGAAGAACAGGAGCAATGCCGGAAGCAACACTCCCTCCACTCCAAGCAGCACTCGGTAGTTGATTCATTCTGCTGCAGCTCCTTCAAAACACTAATAATGTCGACAGGGGACATCAAAGGCGTCCGGCTCTTTGAAGTGGAAGAGCCTTGCATCTCTGTGCCTGACCCACTGTGCCTCATTCAAGATAACGAACAGGAGGTGTTGCTGAAATAAAAGATCCATCACCACTCTCTAAACAGACTGAATTCGCTTAGCTGTCAAGCACTTAAGGTTATTCAGGCTGGCGTGGAAGAAAATGTGAGATAGTCTCAGGTAAACAGACACCTGGGTGGAAAATTGGAAAGTTGGCCACAGATAAATTAGTGTTTGTTGTTGATATTTACAGTATGGACACTGTGCGTTAAAGACAAGGTGTGCTGGCATGCTGTCTTCTGATACTGTATTAAGGGATACAGATGGAGGAATAGCTCTTTTACACCCTTTAGCCCCATATCTTCAAGTGAAGACCTCAGCAGAGTGCAAGATCTGATTTCATAAAGTAATAACTTTTCATAAGTTCATACAGCATTAAATTTTTAGTCATTTTCTTATATATTATCCTCAATCCTAATCCGAGCTCTACTGTCAAACTGTCTATTTCTCGACATCTCTATCTTTCTTGCTCTCAGAGCAGATTGAAATACTGTGTTAGCCACTATAACTGGTCCTCCTTGATTTCTCTGTCAGTCATGCTTCATAACCACGTCAGTTAGTCTGACTTTATATTCCTAACAAAACAGCATAAACAGTGTTTCAGCTTCCGCCTTCATCTTTCAAAGTTTTGAATAAATACTGCAAGGAACACAGAAGGATTAAATGGAACTTTCCTCAGGAAATGCAGGCCAATACAGCAAACACATCAGAGCTCTGTTGTTTTAATTGGCATGACGGCTAAACCTTAGTCATTGTATAACTCTCCCTCCTCAGACACAGCTTATTCTAAATGAAGTTACATCCACTTGGCAAGAGGATCTCACATCTTGAGTTTGCATAATTTATTTTCACTGTATGTTTAAACTTGGTGACTCAGTGACGGACTACAGCCACAACCCAAACAAAGCACAGACCTCAGTAATGCGTGGATTGGTACACTTCACATTCCGAGCAGAGAGGTCCAAACCAGCGGCTGGCGTAAGGGGAGATGGGAGGACAGTGCTGCTTCATGGTGCATCGGCCCTCGCCGCTGCACCAGCCACACTGGAACTTCCTCTCCGCCCGCAGACACATGCCACAACTGTCCCGCTGGGCGCTGCACTTATACAGGTGCACTGTGGGATAACACAGAGACATATAATCTAAAAACATGTTGTTCAAAAACAGCACAGTTTGAACCAGCAGGAGGTGTCATTACAACCGAACGAACTGAGCCAATTCAATCAAACTGAGAAGCCAATCAAAACACTGCTTTACTGCTGGTATTTATAGTCATTATGTGAATTCAATAAAATTCATTAAAAAAACACATTTTCAGAGTTGACCTGTTTCAAGTAGTAAAAAAAAATATGCTAGAGTAATCCATAAACTGTTCTTTGAAGCCTGCCAAGCTTTACATTCCCTCCTGTAAGAAGCCTATATTTATGCCATATAAAGTAACACCTAAATACCAACAAGGCCTGTTCAAATTCATGGCCATCACTCTCTATATCCTTGACTGCAAGGATGTATTTAATGTACAGCCCACAATGACAAGTGACAAACACCCTTTTCTTGCATGATGATTAAAGAGTCAAACTGGCCAAATATGAAGATTCACCCTTCACCCCCTGAGTGCACAAGTGATTGGTGCTCTTTGATAACACTCCCCTCTATTGTGAACTTTTTCTCAAGGCCCTTTGGGAGCCTTGAAATACTCTCTATGACCCATCTATCCCCTGTGGATTGAGTGCTTTACAGTTCTCTGGCCTGGCAGTGATGGATGGCAGAGGCACCTTTAATCTTCTCGGGATTGTCGATGATGAAATTGCCGTTCCATACGATGGAGAGGTCCACCGCCAGGTCACTGATCTTCGCACCCTCGTACATGTACTGAAAAGCAGAAACAGAGAGTGAGAGAGTGTCCAGAAAGTGGATACAAGAAGAAGAGAAAGTCAAAGAGAGACAGAGGATAGAGTATGAAAAAGACAGAGAGAGACAGAGCAGGGAAAATGAGAGGATGAAAGGGCAGCAGAGAGACAAGGCTTTTAACCATCTGTCATTTCTGCCATGGTTGTCTGCTCCTCTCCTCTTTGACATGAAGGGACGTAAACCTGGATGGGGTGGCCGATCATCCACATCTGAAGAAAATGGCCTTTTCATTCATTGTCACAGAGTACCAAGGTATGCTTTGCATTGAAATTTAGCCTGTGATTTGCTTTGTGTAAAACATTTCCTAAGAAATCTCCCGTGTTCTTCCCAGTAAGGTCATATACTCATTACTTTATGTCCACTACTTTAACAAATAACTGTTATTTTCCTTTCTGTCTTTTGTTCCTTCTCTGCCACTCTTTTGTACATACTTTGCACTTTTCCTAATCACTTTCACTTTCCCTTTCCTCTACTTTCTCCTCAGTTTGCTCAACACCTCAGGCGGTATTCACTGATGCTGATGTACCTATGTACCTGCCTACACAGCATCCAAGCTGTCTGCCTCATTTGACAGCTGTGAGACTCCCACTGGGAGTGTTTGAGGTCATACCGAGCTGTTCTGGCACTGCACGCTGGTGCTGTTGAAGCGCAGCGCCGTGACACGGTGGCTGACACCCTGCACATTCACCACGCACTCATAACCCCGCTGGCCCGACTGCGGCTGGGGGAGATTTCGGCTCTCAGGGTAATGGGTCGGACCTCGCCGGCAGGGATGAGAATTCCCGGAGTTAAGGAGCTGAGGGCAGTCCTGTGAAATCAAAATACAAATATGTCTAATTTTACCATTTACAGTAAGGAAATAAGCATCTTTCATGCTGTCCCTGCTGCCTGAAAATTACCCACGTACATACATGGTATTCACATAACTAGTTTCTCCATGACAGAATCACTGAGTTTGCTGTCCACGGTATGCATGTATAGTGTCCTTGTATTTGTCTATGTCTATTTGTATGTGTCTCTCTGTCTGTCAGTAGTATCTAATCTACTAATTCATATAGGTCTGTCAGATAAACATGGGAGACAAATAAAGGTTGGGGATTAATGGGGAAAATCAATCACTCAAGCAAACTATGTTACTATATTTAATATATAGTTTACTAGTGAATAAGGCTATGCTCTGTTGTAAATACACTGTATAGTGTACTACCTAGGGCTGCAACAAATGATTGGTTTCACTGTTGATCAATCTGTCAGTTATTTTCTTGATTAATCCATGGATTAACTGTTTGCTTTATAGATTGTATTTCCAAGTCCAAGATGACTTATGTTGTTTTGTCTACATCACAAATACATTCTGTCAGAGCGCAAAGAAATGCAGAGATATTCACATTTAAAAAGCTAGAAATTTAATAAGTTACAACTAAGCGATTAATCAGTTAATAATTGCTGCTCTCATAGCACCATTTTAGCTCATACATTCTGTCACTGTATTAAGTCTTTGGTCGTATGTATTATCACATACAATGTTGTCATTACAGATGCCCTAGACTGGTTAAGATAGGCCTTACCCACTTTTCCAACTTGTGGTGTTCTTCAAGGCTCCACCTTGTTCCCGTGTATTTCTCTATTTACATACTAGCATTATGCCTTATTCTCCATAAATACTGTATTCATTATCATTACTAAGCAGATGACACCCAAATCTATGCTCGATTAAAGAACAGTGAAAAAGCTTATGACACAAATGTTTTATTTTTCAGAAATCAAGAACTGGGTGTGCCAAAGGTTCCTCAAGCCGAATGCAAATGACACTGTAATGATTCTATTTCGAAAGTATATGATGTCTAGACAGAATAGGAGCACACAGATATCTATGTGTATCATGGTACAGTGAGTTCTCTTTCATCCCTTTTGTCCAATCGTATTTCCTCCAGTGAAGAATCATTTCGAAGGTCAAGTTGTTCCACCCTCGCACTGATCTTGAGAAGGTCACACATGCATTCATATAATTGAGTCTTTGCTATTTTATATCACTATGTTTAGCGTAAGGCAGAAAACAATTTCATGCCTGCAGTTAGGTCAGCATGCTGCTAGTCTCCCAACAAATTCAAAAAGACAAGAATACGTCATTGTACAGATATTCACACAGAATTTCTAAGATTATAAATGTCTCCTGACATTTCTCCTAGTGTCACAGGGGTTGTGGTTGGACTGAAATGACTTATCAACTATTGGGTGGATTGCTAATAAACTGAAAAAAGACATTTGTGCTCATCTTGTAATAACTTGGTGACTTTTATCTTGAGCCAACATTTTTAATTTGTCCGGTACTTTACTTTAGGACTAAAACTAATCACATTCTGATCAGCTTCTACTGTGGTAGTATCAAATGTTTGCAATTCTAACAGTTCTAACAAACTAAGACGGGAACTGTACATTTAAATATATTTGCCAAGCATGTTAGCGTTGTTTTTGAGAGCTGACATTAGCCTTTAGCTCGAATCACTCTTGTCCATGATAAAGCCTCATAAAGCAGCCAAGATAGCTGTGGCTTTTTGTCTTTATGCTACTTTGTATTGGAGCTATGTTTTTATTCAATCAAGGATTGTGCCTTTAAGTCGAAAGTGTCATATGTTAACAGATAAATGGCTCTCTTGAAAGCTGCACTTTAATCAACAGCAGTTTTTTATTTTAATGTACCTCTGAGGCGTTGACTCTTCCCTCCTGGAAGGAACAGCTGCTTGGGTCGTGAGTGCACAGGTTGCGGTATTTACACCAATGGCAGCGAAATGTGCTGTTTACACAGGAAAGACACCTGCAGGATGAAATGAACACATTACATTGTAATCACACAACTTGGACACTGAGATGTTCTGCCTTTACACAGTATCTATGTTCTACCCAGCATCTCCATCTTCCTTTTGAAGAGTAACTGACCACTGAATTTATACTGAACTTATCTGTTTGGTCTGAGGTCCTGGTTTGTGTATGTACAGCCATGGCCATAAGTTTGGACACAGCATGACTTACTATGTCTGTTTTGATGTCTATTACAGAACATAACTAATATTTTTTGACAGCACCAGTTTAATTAGTCAACAAATCAACAAGGGATATAATATTATCAATAAATTCCAACAATTGGAACAACTTTGTTCCCAAAACATAATATTAGAAGAAAATAACAAAAAAATGCAGTACTTTCACAACCGAATTTGGTAAGAATAACAAAATGACACCAAACTCTTTTGATGTTTTTTTTAAATATGAAACTTAATATAGTTCTCAGGAGTTGTGTACTATAGTGTAAGTGACAATTTTGTGGTATTTTCTAAGATTCACAAGCGTCATGGTACTTGTGTCCAAACTTATGGCCATGACTGTATGTATGTGTGTGTGTGAGTATGTATATATATATATATATATATATATATATACATATATTTCATAGTAATTGAAACCTTAAGACATGCCATTTAAGAAACAGTGATGGAATTTTCATTTGTTAAAATTACTTCCTGTAGATGGCGTCCTCCTGTACGAATGCATTCTTGAAATCTACCTGGGGCTATCTCAAGAGTAAAGTGTACACAACTCGACCAAGAACTCTGGATGAGTTAAAACAGAGAATTCAGGATGAAATTCACAGTATCCCAGCTGAGATGTTGCAGAGGTCAATGAGGAATCTAAACAGCAGATTTTTTGTTGTAGATGAAATTACTTTAAGCGTGAAGTTTTGGCAGGGTGGTAACAGTTCAAGTGACACTGACACACTAATAACAATGTCATAAAAAAACATGTAGTGTCAAGGACATAGATTGTCCTTGTAGTATAAATGTAAGTGTACAGTAACTTCAGCTTTAAATTTTATAATTCCTCAAAGTTTTTCATAGTTCCTTCTTTATGTTTCAGATTTTTATCTGTAATATATCCATCCATTATCTATACACAGTTTAATCTTCATTAGGGTTGCGGGGGGCAGGAGTCTATCCCAGCTGACTTACGGTGGAGACAGGGGACAGGTCCTGGACAGATCACTAGTCTGTCACAGGGCTACATATACAGACAAACAATCACAGTTGCATTCACATCTACGGGCAATTTACAATGATCAGTTAACCTCAGCATATTTTTAGGCTGTGGGAGGAAGCCGGACTATCAAGAGAAATCCACGCATGCACAGGGAGAACCACTGTGCAGTCTTCTGTAATATATATAGTATAAAATATATATTTTGCCTGAAAATAGTGAATGTTTTGAATCACTCATTCAAGTTTGAATTATGCAAGTAATCTGCATATACAATGATAAGCCAAAACATTATGACCACTGACAGGTGAGATAAATAACATCGATCATTTTGTTCTAATGCAATGTTCTGCTGGTAAACCTTGAATCCTGACCTTTATGTGGATGTTTGACATGTACCACCTACCTAAGCACTACAGGTCAAGCAACCCCCAACTGCCCATGGCAACAGCAGTCCTTGATGCCAACTGCCACCCTCAGCAGGACAATACACTCCGACACACCACAGAAACTGCTCAGGAGTGGCCAAGGAAACATAACAAAGCTAAGGTGTTCACCCACGTTCCACACTACACTGATCCAAATCTTATTGAGCATCTGTGGGATGTACCAGGATAAGCCTGATCTAGGTAGGTCCCACCCTGCAACTCACAGGACCCACAGGATTCACTGCCACCATAACGGTGCCACAGGACATCCCCAAAAGCCCTGTGTTCATGCCCCACTAGGTCAGAGGAGTTTTAGCAGTCTAAAGGGGACCAACACAATATGAGGCAGACAGTGATAACGTTATGCCTGATCGGTGTATGTCACTTGATGGGTAGAATTGTGCAACATCCTTTGCTCTGATACATTCAGCGGTCAGTTGTGGATTAAAGCTGTGCTGAAACAACCTCGTTGGACTGGATTTAATCACATTTTAGTCAACAAACATGGAGGCAATGGATGATGCACAGCTGCTGATAAAACCAGCAGCAAGTGGAGAGATTAAAATCGAGCATGTCCTCTTTTCTTGTCAGTGAGGGGGTCGTAGACTTTGCTGTGTATAATAGAGGTACACAACAGGAAAACAGATCTATGCACTACTATAGTTTGTTCTCCTGGATTTGCTCATTTAATAAGATGAGAAAAGAAAAATACCAATAGCAGCACAATACTGCAGCTCATAGCAAGTTACAAATGCCAATAAATGTAGTGCAGCATCATTAAATTATGATATTAATTAGCTGCCCAGGGCCATATGGACATAAAAATGTGTGCTTGTGTGTATGTGTGAGAAAGGAATTTAGAGGGTTGGGTATTAATAGAACTGGACTGGCAGGGTGCTGCAAACACTGGACAATTAATTATAGAGGGTATGTGATGCTGAGGAGGTGGTGGTGGTGGAGGAGGAGGAGGTGGAGAAAGAGGTGCTGGGTTAGGAGTGTGTTTGGTCTGAAATATTAATCACAGGAGTACACAGGGTCACCCCGCGGCTAATGGAGGCCGTATTGGTGTGGGGTGGATGTGATGAGCTCCCAACTGTTTCTTTCTAATGGCTTAATATGGTTATATTGGGACATTCATGTCACAGTCAAAGAGCATTGTGAATTGATGGCATGTGTATCCACTGTGGGCTAATTTCCTAGGTTTGGTTATGAATACTCCATCAATCAAGTGCTTCTTCCTAGAGAGAACTTCTATATATCCCTGAATCCAGCTTTGTGAGCTCACAGTTCAGTTTAACTCATGCTGCAGTTTATGGTCTGCATATGAGAGTATTAGCTCAAGATTCAGCAACACCTCAAGAAAGAAAGAAAGTAAGTGATACTTTACTCTCTGCCAGCTGTTGCTGTATGAATCATTTCAAGGGATAAAATAGCACATATTTTATGATGAAGTTCTTTGAAGTTACTAAATCAGTGTTGCATGATTTGGCTTGTTGGAATGTTTTGTTACTGTCTTGTTGCAGTAAAAGCTTACATAGCTGCTGATTTGCAGACTCCTTTTAAAGCTGACAAATGCTGCTAATTGGCATTCATCCTAATAGAATCCACCTTTGTGGCAGTGTTTGTAATTGTTATTCACAATGAAAGACTGTTGTCATAGTTTATTGTTGTGATAAATATATTTGACATTTGCATAATGGCTCAAAGTCAAAGCAGCTTCCCTGCCCAGTTAGGAAGCTTATATTGGATGACATTTAAATAAAGTGCTCTTTAATTTACATTATATTACCTACCCTCAAGGCACCAGAGCAGGGCTAAAAATATAAAATATCTTACGTCTAATATCGGACGTAAACACAGTTCTTTGGCAAGGCCCTTTGGGACAAAAGCAAATCAAAGGGGGTGTATTAGTTTAAAGCTTATCTACTGAGTCGTCCTTGGGGACTTTTAGCCTACAGCGAAGTCAATTCTAGGTGTGAATGTGTATTAGGGTTGCAACTCACAATTATAGCAATTACAGTCCATTACAAAGTACAGTTTACTCTGACTTAGGGCTGGGCGATAAATCGAATTAATTCAATTAATTCGCAATTTTAAAACCTGACAATTTAAAAATTTGCCAAATCGTAAAATCGAGGCGAGCTTTAATATTTATCAATACAGATTCTTCTTCTGCCTTTCACGACTTGTGCACTGGCATTTGCTTCCGCCTCTCATCTCCTTCCACCAAAACACTCACACCCACGTCACGGCGGACACAACAGCAGACGAAGAGTTGGTCGCGAGAAAAGGGCCTCATGTTACATAGATTATATGGAAGTGGTTCAGCTTTGACAAGACTGACACAGAGCAAACTACAGTCATGTGCAAGGTTTGCAAAAGTACTGTGAAAACGAAGAGTAGCAGCACAATTAACCTCTTTCAGCACCTCTGTCAGAGGCACCCTACAGAATGGGAAAAGTGCTCGCAGCTACTGGAGTGCAGCATGGCTAGCACTCGCCATAGCAAACAGACCGCAAAGAAACAACAAAAATCGATTAAAATCGTAATCGTCCAAGATGACTAAAAAAATTGAGATTTTATTTTTTCTCCACATCGCCCAGCCCTACTCTGACTATTACTTTCTCTGTGAATCCTTTGTAAAAAAATCCTAAAACTCAAAGATGATGTCTTCAAACGTCCTGTTTTGTCCCACAGAAAGTCTAAAACTCACAAACATCTTGTTCAAAACAGAGGAATTCAGCGAGTCTCACACAGGGGAGTCTGTAATCAGAAAAACGTTGGATTTTTTTCTTTGAAAAATCAACTGGATGGTTTCTAAACAGTTTTCTTTGAACGACTAGCATCAAGGAAATTATTCAAAGAAATCAAAGAGTTTTGTAGAAAAGGTTACTCCTAACACGACTGATTCTATCAGGACAGAAAGAACACAGAGGATCTTTCCTTCTTGTGTTTTTCTCTGTTTTTTATGCTCAGTTACAAACAAAGTCATCTCAGCAGGTTGTCTACTCTGTGTCTTGGGTGAGGAGACACCAGGGATGTTGAAATGTAAATTAACCGGTTAAACAAAGGTGGCAGTACTACAAAGAAGTCAAACACTGCAGCGTGCAAAATGACTTCTTCGTAAGAGACAAAGTGAAAACAATCCCAGAAGAAAATCCTCCAGTCAATTAAAAAATAAAACATTTTAGCTCTAATATTTATAGCATGTTGCATAGTTAAAACTTTTGTTTTTCAGGGTCAGTACTGATAGTTGGTAATCAAGAAGACTATTGACTGATATTTGGAAATGATAAACATCAATCAGGTGTAACATTACCACCACCTGCATCATATTGTGTTGGTCCCCTTTAGACTGCTAAAACTCCTCTGGACTCAGGACCTCTGTGGATTGTCCTGTGGCACCGAGATGATGGCAGTGAATTCTGTGGGTCCTGTGGGTTGCAGGGTGGGACCTACTTACATCAGGCTTATCCTGGCACATCTCACGGATACTCAGTAAGATTTGAATCTGTGTAGTGTGGAACCCAGGTGAACGCCTTAAATCCCTCGTGTTTCCCAGGCCACTCCTGAGCAGTTTTTGCGGTGGGTTGGGGTGCATTGTGCTGATGAGGGTGGCAATTAGCATCAAGGACTGCTGTTGTCATGGGGAGCTAGGGGTTGCTTGACCCGCAATGTTTATGTGGGTGGTACATGTCAAACATCCACAAGAAGATCAGGACTCAAGGTTTCCCAGTAAAACATTACATTAGAAGAAGATGATTGATGCTATTCACTTCACCTGTCGGTGGTCATGATGTTGTGGCTGATCGGTGTACATTTGCAGCAAAAGTAAACGTCTCAGTGCCAAAACTTAAAAAACTAATTCTAACACAAAACTTTGTTGAAACAGTGTTGTGTATTTACAGCTTCCGTCCAGCCATTATCTGTACACCGTTTTTTCCTCATTAGGGTTACGGCGGGGCTGGAGCCTATACCAGCTGACTTACTGCATAGGCTGGGGACACCCTGGACAGGTCACCAGTCTATCACAGGGCTACTTATACAGACACACCTACGGACAATTGAGAGTTACCTTTCAACCTGAGCATGTTTTGGACTGTGGGAAGAAGCCGGAGTGACTGGAGAAAAGCAATGCATGCACAGGGAGAACATGCAAACTCCATGCAAAAAGATCCCTGGAATGCCAGAGCATGAACCGGATTTACATCATATCTGTATTGATTTAGAATGGAACTTTCCAACAAGTTTGCTATCAGTGTTGACTGGCTGTTACTTATGGAACCAATCAGACAGTGGGTGGGGCATCGCCCATAACCACAAAATGGTAACTACAGATGGAGAGATCCGGCTCTACTGGACACCAAGAAGTGCATTTTTAACTCATGTCATTAGGATAGTTAAAAAAATTATGACACCAATAATTGCAAACATGCTGAAAATCATATCTGATAACTGGTGGACCCCTATTTGAATTTGCAAGAGGGTGTATCAGTTAGTCGTATTTAAAGCTGCAAACACTAAGCCTACAAACTGCCAGTTTAAGCAAAGCCAAAACAAACAGGCCATGGCAAATGCATCATGTTGATTTAAATGAAACCTGACAGATAAATTGAACTGAGAGGTTATCTAACAGCCCGATCTTAAGTGGGGTTGTGAGCATCAGTACATCATTGCCCTAAATTAAGTTGTGCTCTTTCATCTATTGAACAAATCAAAGGTGGGGGGGGCAGCAGCAGCTGAACTCACATTTGATGGGTACTGCAGTTGTAGAACTTCACCTCCGTGCTAGCGACCATCTGACCCGTCTCCTTTGAATTCAGACGAAGCTCTACGCCAGCCCAGTCTGGGAGAGAGAGGGGGGAACAGAGAGAGTGTGATGAGTGAAAGGGAATGGAAAAATATTTAACAGCGTTGATGAGAGTGAAGAAAGAGGTGAAGGGAAGAGAGGCAAAAAAGGATGGGTGAAAAAATGAGAACAATAAGTGAAAAGAAGAGGTCAAAATGAGAAAAAAAATGTTAATACTTTTATCACATTCCTGTAAAGAGCCACCTGGTGTCTGCGTTCCTGGAAGGGCATATTGCTGTTGTCGTGAGAAAACCTTCAGTCAGAAACTTCAATTGACGGATTACTGTATATGCTCTGAGAAAATTCTACAGCTGCCTGGTACTCACCAAACTCTTTGGATAAACAAAAAATGCAAGCAGTCAATCTGAAAAGAAGGCTGTTTTTCTTCAGGAATATTGATATTTTAAACCTTTTCAGCTGGCACTGGCATCAGCTTTAGTCTGTACATTTTGGGGCTGTATCTGCAACTTTACATTTTCTTCGTTTTTAGACTTGATATCAGTGCTCACCTTGTCCCTCCGGTATCTGAGGTACCTCCTTCCCAGCCGGTGAAAGACACATAACCCTGTTCCCATTGACGTGACCCTCCACCTGGGCCTGCTGGCCAAATGAGCAGGTAATTCCAGCAGAAAGGTCTGGAACATTATTCACCTCCAGCAGAAGCTACAGAAAGCAGAGAGAAGATTTAACACCCTTGTGCACAAGTTTATGTGCTGTTGGGTGGAATATGTCAGAGCTTTTACTGAATATTTTATTACAGAGTTTAAAAAACAGTTGGGAATTATAATTATTAATTTTCTTGCCTAGAGTTAGATGAGAAGATTGATGCTTCGCTCATGTCAGTACAGTAAATATTGAATTTACAGCCCGTTTCTGGTTTGAACAAGTTAGAACAAAGAATGGAAGCAGCCACTGTCGTTCTTTAGTAGCACCTCTAAAGCTCACTAATAAACATGTTATATCTCTTTTGTTTCATCCATGCAAAACCTAAAGTATAGAAAGTACAAGTTTTAAAGAGATTTATGGGGCATATTATTTATTGACTGCATGTTTTCAAATCTTTGTGCGAAGCAAAGCTAACCAGCTCCACATTTAATAGGAAAAAGAAACACGAGTTCTGTTGATCTTCTCATGAACTTCTCAGGAAGAAGGCAAAGCACATTTCCCCAGAACTATTCCTTTGAGATAATGTTCTTTAGCTCCTAATGTCCTCTGTGCTCTTTGCTGCTGCACAAAAACAGTGGCTTTGTTCTTTTAGAAAATGTAATCAACCTTTTGGCAGTCGCATAGCAAAGGGCGACAGAGTAGCGCAACAAAAACATCTCCTACCCATTTTTTTCACCTTGTTTGTCTCCCGTCCCACAATACATGTTTTGTAGACCAAGATAAAGAAAGCAGATGCCCTACAGGGAGAGTCACCCTTCTGTCTCACCTCACCTCTCACAAAACTAATATTCTCGCCCAGGCTTATACTTACTGTACACGTGGCTGTACAAGGCTACTCAGGGTGGTTGCTCATAAACACTGGCATTGTGAGTGGAGTGACAGTGCAGTGATTGGTGGAATGATAAGCAGACTCACCGGGACGCTGTGTGCTGATACAGCGATGCTGTCTGGGTGAGCGATAACCTTCACACAACGGTCAATGTCAGTTGCAAAACGGAAGGTCTCGTCCGCCCTCTGACACCGATCCCTCCTCGAGCACCTGTGGAGAGACTCGTAGTGAAGAAAATGTACAAAATAATGCAGCACATTTAGTAAGCCTAATTCAGTGCGAAATTTATTGATGGTTGATCTTTCCTCCACTTTGCTGAAGATGGAAACACAGCAACAACTGGTAGATGGATTTTCATAAGGTTTTATGAGGACATTCTTGGTGCATAAAGAATATACTGTAATGAATTTGACATTCCACTGAGACTTTTTGTTTTTTTGTCTGATGCTAACGTTAGGGGGGTATTTCTGATTTTGACTGCTATTGGTTGAAATGCCATGAAATTTGATGTATGTCTCACTCAGGATGAATTATAAGCATTTTGGGATTATGTCAGAAATGTACAATGGTTAAGACTAAATATATTTATAAATATATCAAAGTAAATACATTACCATCAGCTTCTACACTATAACCTGTCAACATCAACCTCAGCCAATAGGACTGGATGTTCAGATTGCTGCTGATCAGGCTCACCTCCTGCAAATGGCTTTTAGACGCTTGGTTGGATCAGTCTCTTTACCTTTTCATTTTACTTTTAACTCTGCTTTTTTTGCAGAGCAAATTACTGAGCAATAGAATAAGCTTCAACTCCTGCATTCCAGCAGGCAATTAAAAGTAAGAAGTGAAAGGGTCGGCAGTCTATGTGACCTTCGAATAATCCTGTAAGAGAGAAGTGCAAAGTAAAAGTACATTAAAAGTAATAGCAAACAGTGGAAAGAACTTTCAAATCTTGAAATTGGGGATTTGTTTCTGAGATAGTTTTGTTGCAGTTATACTGATGTCTTCAAAAGAGGCATTATAGGAGTTTCGTGTCTGCAGGCTCAGATAGTAACAGATTGTACTTAAACACAAAAGCTGCATTAAAACAAAATAGAGTATCGGCTGTAAAGAAAACTCAGAGAGTATTTTGGCTTTACACCATCATCTCTTTCTTTTAAATGTGTAATGTGCACAGCAAGGGGAGACGGTACTTAATACTCTCTCAGACACTGCTGAGGGGGTGGCATCTCCTGAGAGAGCTCAAAGAGTGCTGAGGCCTCTGCTGTAATTACAACACAATATAGAGGTGGATTGGAAACACGGTGACAGCTGTTGCTGGCTCGGCTCCTTGAGGCGGACCACAGCCACAGGAGTATACACAGTCACCCCGTGACCGCTCATGAGCTGAAGTGCCTCGGAAAAAAAAACGACGCCTTTCATCTCTGACTGTCTTTCATTGCCTTTTATTTTAGCCTCTTTTATTCGCCGTGTTTTGTCTGATAGAGCCATTTGCTCCCTTTTCCTTGAGGCTTTTTACATGTTCAGAAACGCCCCCCTCACACTCTGTTAGATAGGTGCTTTGGTGCACTCTGCCAGGGGTGGGAAAGTGAGATCCTGAAAGCAGTCTACATGACACTCTGTGAGACTCATTCAGACAGCTGAAAAAGACCCCGATCTGGATTTAATAGACAGAAAAATAAAGTAGCCTCATTCTGCAGTGTGAGGGATCATGATTCACTTTGGGTTACTTGAGGGAACAGCAGCCTATCTACTCACTGATAAGTGTAAGGCACTCATTTAAATAAACAGTGTAACAGGACTTGCAGAAAAAGTCAGCACGGAGGGAAAAAGGAAAAAACAACCTTTTAATGAGGTAATTTAGATTTTAAAACGCATTATTTTTTCCCTTTCGCTTCACTGCCAATTTGATAAAATGAAGAGATGCAATCTGAATAATGCTGATGATCATCAAGATATTGCTTGTCGAAACGCAAACGTCATATGATGAGGCAGGAGCTAAATCCCCGGCTGAGGTCAGCTTCAAACACAGAGGCTGGTTCAGAAATACAGGGTTTTAATCTTCTGAATCCCCTTTGCTCCATATCGAGGTATTATGCAAGCTATCCTGGGGTCAGATAATCAAGATGGAAGAGATAAGCTCACTCCGTCAGGTCCAAAATGTTCCCCGGGTATGTGGAGGTGCAGCTGGTACACCTGCTGTGACTGCAAGGCTAATCCCCTCCTCCTCCATTAACACCAGTCGGCCTCTTGCGCGACAGACAATAAAATCTGGTGGGCATGCAGCTTCTGCTGTCCTAAATAGCACTATTTTGGAGGGATCACACTGTCCAGCAACCACTTCCTGGTTTTCACTTGGTGCCGCCAGCTGTTGATAATGGTGAACTCCAGGGAGTACAATAAGTATATTAAACTGCCCAAACCATGTGACCGCGTGCTCAGTTTTATTCATGGCTTTCTACAAGCTATTTGGTAAACAGAAATGTCGTGGTTTTAATCTGTCGCCTTTAGACAGATGTGTATATGTGTAAGAGCACAGGAGAAAATAGAGAGAACAGACTCACATGTTGTACAGGACACACCAGCCACAGTGGGGGTCACCAGAGCTCAGACACTCGGCACATGAACCGTACTGCTCACAGGCTTCCACAGGGACCTGGGCCACCTAAAGCAGAGCAGTGACAGAAAGAGTTAAAAGAGGGATGAGCACAACAATTATATGGCGCACTGATCTCTCTTTGCAAATCATTTCAGCATGTTTTGGATCCACGGAGTCTGAGGAATTCTGGCCATGTTAAATATAAAGCACACTCAAGAAAATACAGCACCATTTAGTTGTTATTTACATCGACATTTCTATTTTAAAGGTCATCTTGGGGACATGTGTGCCTTCACTCTATTGTCTACAGTGGTGGTAGAGACAGGAAACACAGGAAGAAATAATGAAAATGGTATGTGACTCAGATCTAGGGGCGGAACTGAACTGGGGACACTGATGATTCCAGGACCACTTGACACTGAATAGTCTTTAAAAATGCAAACATTTGGATTTATGCAAAGTATACACTAAACTAAAACTTCCTGGTAATGTACTACAAACAGCATTATACCTTCTAGGGATAGTGGCTGCCTGTATTTGATGTAGGGAGTTTGATGCATTTATTGAAACATTTCCTGCAGAGAAGAGTGCCCAAAGGATGTAATACTCAGATAATTAGGAAAACATGCAACAAATGTGGTAAGGAGAATCTGAATGTGATCACAAATGCCAACCACATTACTGTGAGGGGAAACTGAATTATATTATCATATGGCACACACAGTCGGACATTTTAAAATTGCAGGAAGTTTTCCATTATATGTTAGAAAAAAAAGAATAAACTACAGAGTCTTCTGTATAATATATAATTTAATCCAAAGAACACCCATATAATGTAAAAGAGAACTACTGAGTCAAACTCTGACTTTGTTGTTCGTACACATGAATGTTTGACTAGTATTTGTATTGAGACGTTTCCAACTCTCGTGACAAAAGTTAAGAATGGCTGCAACAGAGTGGAAATAAGGTCAAAGAAGACATACAAGTAAAACATTCTGATGAAATAATAAGCAGCTCTGATGAGGAGAGAGCAAAGCCCATTTCATCATTTTGTCTATTTTGCAATATATATATAGAAGCTTCATCACAGCTCTCAGTGTAGAATATCCCAAAGGAAAACAGCCCTTTTTTCCTGCTTCTAGCTGCTGACACAAATTTACAACATGCAGTATTGTGGAAGGAATCATCAGATTTTTTTCCCTGAGATGTCAGAAAGCACATGAAAGGACACCACAGCTGTTTGAGAAGCTTTTTGCACCATTTTTTAACTTTTCTTTCTAACATTTGATAAAGGATTTCATATACTACTAAAGTTTGATGATTTGAGGACGACTGCGATAGTAATTACAGTGTGACCGCTCGGTTTAAGTTGATGCTGTTTTCCACACATAGGAACACACACAGGCACAAAGACACTGACAGACAGACAACCACACACACTCTACGACCGTCACCACTTCCATGCCTGAATGTCTGGCAAAGCATAAGCTCTCCATTAGCTGCTGTGAGAGTCGCCGCTGTTGCACGGCCAGCACCACCCCTGCATACAAAACCCCGTTGGAGCCGCAGCCTGAGCCCAGCTATTTTATACTTTGTTATTATTCTAGGTCTGGACATATGATGCAAGCAATTTCCTGATGTAAGCAATCACAAATGAAGAGTGGATTATGGATTAGAGTGTCTCCGGTGCTCTTGATAGCATAAGTGGGTGCTCTCTCAGGTCTGTGTTGGCAAAATGGATTATCTGCTGCTCCCTACAAAATAACTTTCTCTCATTTTTTCCAGCAGTTCAGAACCCATTTGGTGCATTCCATTAGCAAAATGATTTTGTAGCACGGGAGGGGCTGAGGGCTCTAAGTCCATATCTGACGCAGTAGGAATAATCCATGAATTGTTGTGGACTGGAGCTCATCTAAACTAACAAAGTTGGTCTGTGGCAGTTAGGCAGCGTGACCTTTACAAGAGGAGAGTTATGGATCTTCTGCTTTCCGCTGCCTCGCTAAGAATCAAATGTGAAGCTTGCACTGCTGATTTGTTTAGTGGAATTGAACCGAGTAGGAGCTTACAGAGTGGAATCCAAATAAGATCAAAAGGCATGTCCTGAGGTTTTATGTTCACAAGGTGCCAAAACAATAGTTGCTGAGAATGTTGATTAGCATCAGCCTCCCTCTCTGTCAGCTATTTAAGGTGTTCCTTTCTGCTTTGTCTAGTTAGTTTTTATTTTACATTTCCCTTTAATTGGATAGCGACAGTGGAGATGCAGGCACGGGGGAAGGGTGCGACATGCATCAATGATTCCTGGCTGAAATTGCACTGTTGCAGTTGTTCAGTATGCATCTTAATCACTGGGCCACCAGGACACCCCACTTATTTCAGTTTAATAAAACACTAAACATGACAACCTATAGCCTCAAGAAACTGGGTTGAATTAAATCCCCTCTGACAGTCATAACATAAAGACACCAGTGACTAAAAATCCAGCTTTGTAGCATGAATTTGCTCGGCAGTATGTTGCGTAGTTTCCCCATATCTCTTGGTAAATGTGCCACAGTTTTTGAAAGAAAAAAATACAACATAATAATGTCATTTATTTAATATGTCTTTGTATTGTGTCCTCTAATGAACTCTACATAACCAGCTCAACAGGATGAGCATGTCAGGAGGTGGTTGTCGGTTTAACAGGTCAGATTAACCCCCCAGACAAAGCATGCCCGGGTGTAAACTGGCCAGCTCATCCCTGTTGACACATAAACATTATGCATGTTAAATTCTTGATTAAAAAGTTATTTAGGTGTTTTTTTTGTTGTTGTTGTTTTTACAAAGTGGTATGCTCAACAAACACATCATTATGAACGAACATAAGCAGAATGGACTTCAGCTAATTGAAATTGAAAAAAGTTCAAATCAAAGGAAAAACTGAATTTCATACTAAAATAAAATTATGCTGTAAGCAAATCATAATCAAAGAAAATCAATATGGGTGGTTGTCAATTTCAATTCTTACTGTATAACTGATTTCAGTACAATATCTATTTAGAATACCTTACTATTGTGCTTAAATTAAGATTGGCTTGATTTGTGCTCCATAAGACAGCCTTCAAGCATTGAGTCACGTTTTACTGCCACCGGTGTAAAAAAATTCTGCAAGGAATACTTTTCCATACTTCCAAATTATAAAAGTTGTTTCTAGGGTAAAAAATTGTCTACTTTCTGATGGAAGCATCATATTTTATCTCAATTGTATGCTTACATCATTTTTGTGGCCATTTATTGGCAAAAAACAGGCAAAAAATGATGATTTTCGGTGACAAAAAATTTTGTACTTTGATATGGAAGCAGTAAATCCTGTGTTAATGCTTCTTTGATATGGTATTTTAAGGTCCCTTTCCCTTGTTCATGTTGTGCGCTTTAATTTGGAACCCAGTTTTAAGGCTTGCAGGTATTCCAAGGTGTTTTTCAGTACCTGTGTTTACAGAGGGTGCAGTGACAAAATCGTTTGCTATATTTCAAGTTTAAGGTAAGAAGTTACCATATATTTCATATTATTGGAAAGACGATAACAGTTATACGCAAGTGTTATATACCATTTGATTCTCTAGGACCTGGCAAAAATGATGATGTCCAGCAACAAATATTTTATTAAGTCAGCTAAAAGCACACAAGCAAAATACTAACCCACCCTGTTGAAATTCTTGATTTGGAAAAAAAATTATTGATCCTCGTTAAAAAACTAACACTTGGGCAATTTTGACCATACAGCTTCAAAAATCAATCCCAGTATACTTTAAAATGTTGTCCAGATGGTGATTACATTATTTTGTTGATTTTGATGCTCAGAAACAAGTGTTAGTTTTTTTAACATGGAATTTTACATCTTTTTTTTCATTTCCGCCTGGTAAATTTTGGGGTATTAAGGTGTTTTGTATTCCTTTTGTTACTTTCTCACTGCCTGACTCTACTAAATATAGTTAAGAAATCTTTGTTAAAGGGGAACTTCATTTTTTTTCAACCTGGTTCTGTTTTCATATGTCATTTCGTACATGTGAGTGATGGAGAAATGAATTTTTGACATTGCCTGAAGTGTCTGAGAAAAAATGGCTGTAGCTCAAAAGTGGTTAGAGATTTTGCATTTCTGATTTCAAATCAGAATTCCTGAAAAAATTTTACAATAGAAAATTTATGTTTTAAATTTCCAACGGAAAGTCGAAAAAATGGTCATTTTGGCAGTGAAATGTGACTCAAAGCTTGAACCCTGTCATACATAAACCATGACATCAGCACAACATCTCATACTGTTTTTTGTCCAAAATGTTTGATTCAATTTCATTGATTTATTCTTAAATTAAGATAAAAAATTAATTTCACTGACGTAATTTCATATTGCATGGGATGTATTTTAGCCTTTAAGGATATATTCTGGGCTGGGTCAGTTAATACAAACCGGCCCAGGCCAAAGCATGCCTGGGTTTACTTTGATTGGGGGTTTAATCTGGCCTGTTACACTGGTTCAGAGAAGGCCAAACGTAGATGTTTTTATACAGCAGAGACTGCAGTTTAAAAAAAAGTAAATAAAATCAAGTAGAAGAGAGCATCAATAAATATCACTGACAGGAGAAAAAAATGTAGTTACAGCGACTTAAGCACTGGTACTGCTGCACAGAGAAATTTTTATAGGATCCGAATTTTCTTTGTCGTTTCACTTTGTTCAGATCAGACAGGGTTCAGCTTTTCATATCAACAGAAGTATTGGCTGCCTATTTA
This sequence comes from Acanthochromis polyacanthus, assembly GCF_021347895.1. NCBI lineage: Eukaryota > Metazoa > Chordata > Actinopteri > Pomacentridae > Acanthochromis > Acanthochromis polyacanthus. The sequence goes on along the minus strand of NC_067117.1, from coordinate 35,304,762 downwards.
TTACGGAACATGAATGGTGCTTTTATTTTTTTAAGAAGACAGGTAGAAGAATTGCTTTTCTTTCTATTGAACTGTGTCATTGTGCAGTAAGGCGGTATTTCAGAGAGGTTTTTGTATCGCAGCACAATGCATATGTCCACTCTTGTACTTCTACAACCGTGGTTCACTGAATTAAGCCTTTATTCTCAGTTCCTGTTCAGTTTACTGTAGATGCCTCATAAATTATTCATGACCTGACGGAGTATTTAGTATTTCTCATCAAGCTTTTGTTTGTCTCGTTTTCTCTGAGATGATTTCTTCAGAAGAAACTGATCATTTCAAGTAAACACAGAAAACCAATGAAAATCCTCTACCCTCCCGGAGGCAAAAGCTCAGTCTGGCTGCTTTTGAGTGCATTTCAGCATTGTGTCATGAAACAGTCAGATGATGATTGCGTCCACTTTCCCAGCTTTTGGAATTACAAAATCGCTATCTTTTCACAACATCTGGGATGCCCTTACACTAATGCACAACCTTATCATCTTACCAGTTTGCTATTACTTTAACACTTTGATCCGGATTTGCAGGAACTTTACAGAAATGCTGTCAGATGAGCGTACAGGCTTTTAGACCTCTGTGATGCTGTTGTCCTATATCCTCCATCTGCTTTGAAAAATCCACGGAGATCACATGATATTTAAATCACATGACTTTGAGATCAGATTTTGATGTACAACATCCAAAATCCCTATTTTGGAACTGAACTGAATTAAAACACATAAAAAAAAACCTTAAAAAAAATTCTGGTTAACCAAGCATTTCATCAGATTACGAAAAAAATATAAAATCAAGTCCGTATAAACATTTTAACACAGATTGCTGTTTAATTGAACTACCTCACTGAGTACACTATAAAACACTTCAGATGTGTGAAATTTTGCAATTCATGTCTCAGTTTTAAAACTGCAAGTAACACCGACTGGGGTAAAGTAGAGAGAAGTTGCTCTTTAAAGCTAATCCACAATTTTGTCAGCTTTTCTGCCTTTTTAGCTCACTTCCTACAGTGAGTAACCTTCATGCTACTTATGAAGTTGCTAAGAGGAATATGTAGAGATTTTGGTAATATCTGCTAAGTTACATAATATCCAAGTATGAGCTAATTTCATAGAATAATTTGAAAAATAAATAAATGTATAGAGTTTCAGATTGATGTAAGGCTGATACTGTCATTATCATCAATAGTACATGAGACCTCCTGTCCATGCTGCTCACCCATGACTGCACTGCCAAGAGTCCAATCATCATGATGTTTGCTGATGACGCCACAGCGCTGGGCTTCATCAGCAACAGTGACAAGACATCCTACAGAGCAGGTGTGGAACACCTGGTAGGATGGTGCAGCAACAACAGCCCGACCCTGAATGTGGACAAAACTGAAGAACTGGTGGTGGACTTCAGGAGGCCACCGGGTGACCACCGTCCACTTAACATCTACAGCTCCACAGTAGAGAGGGTCAACAGAGCACTAAACTCCTGGGGGTGCACATCACAGATGACCTCAGCTGGTCTCTCCACAGTGAAAAAACTACAACAACACCTGTACTTCCTGGCGAGACTGAAGAGAGTCAGCCTTCCAACTCCCATCCTGACCACCTTCTACAAGGCCACTGTGGAGAGCATCCTGACTGACTGCTTCCCCATGTGGTTTGGAAACTGCACAGAAGTGGATTGCGGATCTCTGCAATGTGTGGTCAAGACCGAGAGACAGAGCGGAGAAGATCATCGGTGCCTCCCTCTCGGCTGTCCAGGACCACCTCCATCATGTAGGACCCCTCCCACCCCTCACATGGACTGTTTGTTTCCCTCCCATCAGAAAAGAGACTATGCAGCATCAGAACCCAAACACCAAGGTTCTGCAGCAGCCTCTTCTCATGGACAATCAGACTGTTGAATATCCTGCGGCTTTAACGCACGCACGCACGCACGCACGCACGCACGCACGCACGCACGCACACACACACCAATTCAAAAATAAACACAATGTGCATTATATATGTACATGATACTATAATACAGACTTTGTTACACTGTTTTATGTGTGACAGACAGACAGATAGACAGATAGAAAGATAGATAGACTTTATTAATCCCGAGGGAAAGTCAAGATTATGTACCTTCTATGTTTACTACCACTTGAACTGTATTATTTATTATTTATACTGTATCACAGACATTTATGTTATGTGTTGAGTTTGAGTCCCATGTAGTCCCATTGTTTTTTGGCGTTGTCACTCACTGTTAACTTTCACTCTCTGTTACTGTTTTAGGTTACCATTTCCTTTTGTTGATGCAAAAAAATACTTGATTTTATTTAGGCATAAAAGCTACTTTCTTCAATTTAGGAAAAAGATTGTGGTTCAGGGTCAAATACACTCATTCACATGCTTTTCACTGTTTATGTTCATTTTTAGTCTGTTTTCTAGTGCTGTTGTTGCCTTTCATTTTCTGGTAGTTTTCTACGTTGCAACTGTGACAAGTCCAGATCCATGATTAGCCCCTAAAAACATAAGCACAATTTTATCGCTTTTTTTGTAGCAATAATATGTTTTGAGATGTGAACCAACTATTATATTTCTTTTGGTGGCTTTGGGCTCCCAAACCCTAAACCTGCAAACTTGACTAAACCACCTGAAAAAATATTAAAGACAGCAAGACTAAATATTGACAATTTCAGGATCAGTGTGTCTTGTTTGACAAAAAATAGTTTAGCAATATCCATTTTTTGTAATTAATACTCTTGAATAGCATCTAGTGTAGAAATGAATACATTTTAAATATGACAGATGGTGTTAGTAAGCGGGTAGTTGAGCTCAGCTGATAGAGCTGTGGGAGCTGGGAACCGCTGCTGCACAGCACACTGGCATACAGGTGAGGGAGGGAAAGTAGACAGACAGACAGACAGACAAAGGTAGAGGGAAACAAAGACATGGATGGGTGGGATTTCAAGCAATGATGGTACATTTTACAGAGTGGCACTTTGAGAGATTGCCCTGGAAAAAACCCTGCAGCAGTTTCCCCCCTTCCTCTAAGGTTTAAAGCCTCAGCCATCACTTCACAGACAGAAGAGTGACATTCAGTGAGGTTGCTGTGTGTTTGGATTCTGACCATTTCTATTCTTAGAAATGATCAAACTAAAGCGCACAGTGAGAAAAAAGATTAACTGCTGTGAAGGTTTTTTTTTTTTCATATCAATAATGGTTCCCAAATGGTGTTTTGGTGAGGATACAGACACACACAAAAACACACATAGCCACACACATACACACTGATTCTCTCTTTTTTCTCCTCACTCTTCATCATCATGCTAACCCTGCGTGTTTCACTCGGCAGGAGACAGAGGGGCTCATTGTTATTCCACAAGGGTCGGCTGATCTCAGCCAAATCTGTCTGTGCCTCGCTCCTCATTCCACATCATTCCTGTATTGTTTGACTCCCAGGAATCTGAAAATCTCTCATCTATGGGATCTACTGGAAATGTGGGAAATCTGCGAGTGAAGCCCTATCCCTGGGGGATTCCTCACCCAAGCTGCGGGAAAGTCTGAAGAGAAAGCTGAGCAAAGATGGAGAAGGAGACAGAAAGAGGAAGGCTTTACTCTGCTCCAAGCTCCTGAGGGCTACAAAGCCGAAGCTGTTCTAATATTGAGAGAAAAATGCCCGGCCAAGCTGGGTTTGGTTTTTGCTCGGTTATTATGCGTCACTGAAGGCGGAGTGAAGAGAGTAGCTGGCTATCTCCTTGAAGGAAGCATGTGTCTCTCCTTGAACGACCAGAGCTCATCAATAAGTGATGTCCCGTCTCTTCCAGTCTATCACACAGAAGGAAGAGCTGCCTTGATTTGTTTCAGAAGACAGAACCCAACACAATACTGTCTCTATTCTCCCTCGCTTCGTCAGATGACATCTCTTGTTGTCTTCAATTTGATGCTTTTATAGATTTATGGACAGTATTCCAAGCTCCCAGAAAGAGTTTGAAGCACAGTGAAAAAATTGACAGAAGTGTAATTGTCCCAATGCCCTTTGCCTCTCTGTCCTGTGACTCTGGTTCAATACATTCCAGCAGTCAGAAGACAACCGAGAGCAGTGATAGGGGCTTTTTTTGGCCACACTGAAACCTAATCCCATTTCACAGTGGCATACCGCCGTGCCAAAATAATCACTTGATGGGAGTTGAAAGTGATTACCACTGTTCACTCTTATCTCCAATGAGTGCAGAGAATATCGTCCAACAACAACAACAACTGTTTGCCTCTGTGATGCCGGGCCAAGTGAGGAGCAGACAAGGGGGAATACAGCCACACAGTAAAAAAAAAAGCCACCAATGGCTTTCTATGGGATGTGTGTCTTTCTGTGTTGCGTACAAAAGATGCATGCACTGTAAGTCGATTCGCATGGATAAGTAATTAGAACAGTGGTCCATCCCCTTACACACAGCGTACATATTTAACAATCCCGTCTGTAGATGTACAGTTTTTAAATGGTAGTGAATTGGCACACTGGGTTTTGGGGATAAGTCATAATCATCTGGTAGGATTCCAAATAAATAGCATTAATTTATAGCTTATCACAAATTACTGTTTTTGATTTAAAGCTGTTTTACTGCTAATGCCTGAACAATATGCAGTAATTCTGGTATCTGTGAAGACCAAAGCCAAACATTCCTGTTTGCGGTATCCTGATAAATTATATCCAAACAAATCCCTTAGAAATAAGAATTACTTATTAGTTTTCTGCCTCAACACAAATGCAAACACTCTTATTTGTTTGTCTTCCACTCGCCCGTGGCAAAAATATTTCCATACTGTACATTTTCATGTCAGATGAAACTTTTGACTAAATTTCATGCTACACATACAGTGTCTCGCTCAAGGACATGTCAGCATGCTGAATGCCTGCTGTCATAGGGGCTTGAACCCGCAGGCTTCCAGCTGAAGGACGGTCTCTTTGCTTGCTACATCACCGAGCCGGTTAGCGTTTCTCCTGACAGCAGCACTGAAATGGGGGCGTTTCCTCACCTGATTGCCAGACATGACATAGAGAGAGTTCCTGTCCAGGGAGAAGGCCATGTCCCTGAGGATGGGGCTGCTATCCTTCATCACGGTCACTGTCTCATATAGCACTCCTCCCTCCAGAGGACCGTCCACTCTGATCTGCAGAGACACAGACAAACAGAGACAAAGAGACGGTGAACGCTTCACCACAGGACATGATGGAAGGTTACTGTACATTTGTAGAGGGACATCTGTCCTCTGCTGTATCTCATTTTATGCACTTTGTTTGCACACCTATCTTTGTATTTTCTCAAATGCCAACAAGGTGTGTTGTGATATGCAGTAACAGTGATGTTTAAAAATTAAAAAGTCAAAAAATGAAATAAAATTAATACCTGCCTGAGTGACACAGTTAGACTCCCATCTCTCTTCACTTACATTGTGAGCGTATGTCATTTGCCAAAAAAGATAAAACATACAAAAAACTAAAACAAATCTGTTAATATTATTATGTAATTGCGATCAATATAATTACGCAGAAAAAATCTGACATCAAGGCTTTGTCGTCAGTTTGAGGAGCATCCTGTTTTGTCTGTTTGTTTTTTTTAATTATTTGAAATGGTTGCAAAGCTTAATCACAAGTTTTTGTAGTTTGAGGGTTTTTTAGGTAGTCTTTACAAAGACTACAAGCCATTCTCATTTTGTTCTGTGCTTACAAATGGACTTATCTGATGATGGCTAATCAGTTGTACAAAAAATTAATTCCGTTATATCTGTCCAGTACAACATTAACCCATTAATCGAGAAGTAGCTTATAAAAAGAGACCAGCAAATATGAAAATGAAATCACTTAAACCAAATAGTAATAGTAAACATTATGTCATAGGCTCAAAAACTATATAAAGGTATATTAAAAAGCTTATTAATGTTTATTTTAAAAGTTTTACTTGGAGGTACAGTAAATATGAAGATCATAACAGTTTTATTTCTATGCATTCAATACAAACAAAGAGCTAAGTACATCCATGTTAGCATGTATCTGTTAATTAGCAGACTAACCACAAATATGAGCATTAACCAGCTTGTGAATGGCAGTATCATAAAAAGTTAACTATGAGTACAGAATTTTAAAGATTCTGTAATAAGTCAGGATGCTGTTGGTCAGTAAATAACTCTAATCCATAACTCTTGATTTTCTTTTCCCACATGTTAAACATTCATAAAATGTATAAATATGACTTTACTTTGTGGAAGCACCTTTCCTATAGCTATGCTAGTAGCTGAGTCTCTCTGCTTCCAGCGTTTGTGCTAAGCTAACACTTGGCTGAAAACATCACAGAGCTGGATTTTGCAGGGATGAAATTGATGTCGAACTTCTTATCTATCTCTCAGACAGCAAATAAGCACATTTTCCAAATGTCTGTCCAACAGCTTAGTTACAGTTTGGTTTTCACTCAGCAGTTTCATGTGATTTTCCTAACATGTGACTAAAACCTCACACAATAAACTGGGTGTGGGTATTTGCAACGGAGATAAGTGTCTGGATGCTTTGGGTTCGTTTTATTTACTGCATGTTTTGGTGGCGGTTCAATCTTGTGGTGGTGTGCAGTAGTTCTGCAAGTGTCTTCATTAGTGCCACTTAGGGAAGGTGCATTCATAGTCAGTGGTGAGGAGAGGGAAGAGAAAGGAAAGACAGAGCAGCTGCTCTTCAATCAGTAGTCCGACTGGCCTTTGCGACGCTGACCCACATTTCACCCCTGAGGTTAAAGCAGTGACGCAGTTGAGTTTTGAAATGTGTTCAGCGAGCTCAGCCTTAATTTGACTTTGGAGTGACTTTCAGACAGAAATCTTTTGGGGCTCATTAAATGCTAGTTTGGAGAACAGATGCCCACCGGTGAAGGGTTTTCGATTCTTTTCTCCCACCTCAACACTTGCTGTTTCAGTAAAGTAAACAAATAAGCAATTCAATCTTTTTAAAAAGTGGATTATTGATGTAGAGCCTGTCAAAAGGTAGCCTTGTGAAGACATTAAAATGCTTGGAACGATTTGAGCTGAAAAGAGCCTTATTATTGCAGATATAAGTTAGAGGTACTCAATACATTATGAAAGTGTTTTAACATTTCACCTATCTGTCACAAAAATATACCTTTTTGTTTGTCTTTGTGGGTGTGTGGTGCAGTCCTTCAGTTTTTATTTCTGAAAAATACCTCTATTTTCACTCACAAAGCCCATCTTTCACTGTTGGTGCAGGACTGATGTGAATTGCATCATTCAGTAATGATAACTTGACATGTGAAATATAAGTCAGAAAAGTGAAACAAGAGAGCAAAGTCTGAATAAAACATGATAGCTAGAGAAAAAACCCATTAGCTATGCAAACTCAGGTTGAAGCCCTATTTAAATTCCAGGGAGATTGGATCATTAACCATGTGATGCAATTACAGTAAAGCTGAATTAATTTCTCAATCATAATAATTACAAGAAATGCAAGATAATGAAGAATTGGAGCAGAGAATTGTGGGAGTGTTCTGAAACGTCTGCAGTGCGATTATGCCAGTCTTCCCCACATGCATCCTAACGTGTGAACTTAGGCGACCTCGCCACCCGAATCAAATTTGACTGCAAAAGATTTGAACATGTGCCAAATCTAACTCGCGCACATGGTGGCAAAGCCTCAGCAGTCTCTCAATGGGGACAGTCAATCAATACAAACTGATTACATGATTGGATCCCCTGGGCACCAAAACTTCATCAATCAATCACGCCTCCACCTTCCAGGCAGCTGTGCCTCTCCAACTGTCAGTTCTGCCAGCCAGGAATGAAGAAGGGAGGGAAAAATATGTGCTTAAGTGTGTGTATGTTGGTTTATGTGGGTGGGAGGCTGCATATGGAGGGGGTGAGGCAACGCTATGGTGTCATCTACAATATGCAACACCACCACAGTTACAAGTACAGTAGTGGCGTTAAGGTGCTGTCCTTTACTCTGTCACCTGTCACACTGATGCCGCCCTAACACCCTGGACAGCAGCTCTTTCAAAGACAAGTCACAACTAAGCTGCTTTTTTCTTTCCCTCATTTCCTGTTTTCTTTCTCTTTCCTTGTCCTCTCTAGCTTGTATTCTTCCTCCTCCTCCTCCTCTTTATCGTATTCCTCCTCTCCCATACCACAATCCCACACAGTAATGGAGCCAGTTTACATTATTTTTCCCACACTCCTCTCTTCATAAATAGCACAGATAGAGGCCAGAGAATTTAAGCATTTCTGTGGTGAAGCAATCTTTTTAAAAAAACAACAAACAAACCTCAAAACAACCATTTAGAGGACAGCTACTGAGCTGTGTGTGATTGTAGTTGGGTATGATCAGATTGACCAATGAACAAGGATACAGGGTTGAGCTCATACAAATATTGACCCACCATGACCGATCTGTGGTGTTCGATTTCAGCGGATTAAAAAGTGTTTTTTTTTTTTTTATCATCTAAAGTAGGGCTGACCAGCCAGAGGCCCTCTGGGAGTACAACAGGTTCTCAATCTCTCCTTAAGCCCTGCAGCTTCATAATGAGAGTAAGGCAGGTTTAATTGGTTTTATAATGAGCCTGCTTGTTGGAAGTGGCACACACACTAAGTATATAACTACACACACAGGCATCACAAACACACTGTACACTGGGCACTTCTGTTGGTTGCTCTCATTAAATTTGTAAATTGTCTGCATGATCACTTGTTTGATAACTATACTAGTGTTGGATTGTGGCATACCAGGAACACACTTACCTAACATACGATAATACTTATAATACCCAATTAGGCTCCATTTACACTTTTTAAATGTTCACAGAAAACCCAGACAATTTTCAATACACTTTCATTTCAGCACGTGATTTCACTCATAAGAATTACATTTACATTTTAGTGTTTCATCTAAAATAGTATGACTCATCAGATGTAGACTTTGGGTTTCAGATTTCCATTTTCTTTATGCTTTTTGGTTTTCCTCCATCATGCTACCTGCCTCTTATCATTTTCAAAATCCACTTAACAACGAAAAACAACAACAGAAGTCTCCAAGCAGCAACCTACACTCTGAAAATAGAAAGTTTATCTGAGGGTTTGGATGGTGCAATGAGGCACACTTGCTTGGTCCTCATGATAAATTAGCCATTTTAATGAAAGTGCTCTCCTCTGCGCATGCACCAAAACAATTCCCCTGACACTATTTTGCAGCAGTACTGTCACTGCATCCGTAACACCATCCAAGATGACTGGTTTGAAAAACAGGAAGCCAGAGCTCTTTTTTTCTCATCCTATAGCAGAATGATAATGAGATGCAACAGACAATTTTTCAACACACTGTGGGAAAGGTCTGGATATGTGGGACTGCAGTTAGAACAATAACATAAATGTCATCGTCTTCGCAGTCTGTGACTTCGCCTGCCAGACTGTTCAGTGCTTGAACTGACCAGCCATCAGATTCAAGCAACAAAAGATCAATGGACTTTCTGTATGCCTGCATATGTTGAAATCTTCTTCTCAAGCCTTAATGAGACAGGGGAAAAGACAGCTAATTTCAGCTTGACTTCATTGTTACATCTGCTGCAGCTGTCTCAGGGGACAGACCCTATGAACAGGTATTTCCACGCAGTGCTTATATAGTCACACTTCAGCATCTTGTTAGAATGTATCAATTGGACTTCAATCATCTTCAAGTGCTTCTTGATTGTGCTTTTTATATTCACCAGCAGATCTGATCCCGCCAAAATGCATAACATGACAATGTATAAATGGGGTTGTGGTAAAGTAGTTAAGACATTACTTTAAGCTTTGTAACAAAGATGCCGTATTTTCCAAACGCCTCAGTAAAACTCATTTTATGGACCTTCCTGTGTGGTCCGCGTCATGTAACAGAAGAACTGTACTGATTTGCCATTAATACCACATGCACACATGACCTCACTGTGCCTCTCCTTTCATTCTCTTTTCCCAGCATCTCAGCTGATGAGGACATATATTTAACCCATGAGTAATATTTAAGCCAATAACAGAGATATCCTTCCTGCTGCTGAAATTCCCTCGAAGAACCTGCAATGGTTATAAACAACCCAGCTTAGTTTGGCTTCCACAAACAGATATGCAACCTGAGCCCATGGGCTCTTAACGAAAACAGCCTCTTTTTCTGGTGGATGGGTTTGCATCTTAAATACTAGGCTGCTCTCTTATGATGAGAGCCAAAGAAAAAGAAAAAAAAAAAGACTTCTAAGATGTCACTTGGCTTGAACCGGGTTGGCTCAGTTGTAAAGCTGCCAGGCCTTGTATGAGCAACACACTCACTCAAATGTCTCTCCTGTGAGTATTTGCATATGGGATTGATTTCAGGGGATGGTTTTGAAGCACAGGAAGTATAGATGTAAATGTCCCTAAACCCCAGATTTTTGCTGCAGATTGAAAAACCCTCGCAGAGCAGATGACTACTGTGTTTATGCAGTAATGGCTGTGCAAAACAGAAAGAAAATGTGTCCATATATGGCCAGCCAGTCAGTGCCCAGTTAACCTAAACATATGGATGATGACCCAGGAGGCAGAGAGCAGTCTGCTCAGCCAATCACACCCAATCTGCCACTCTGACAAGGTTTCGTCTGTCCCTGAAGACCAGTCTGTCTAATATATTTGAACCTAAACATGACAAGGTCAGTATTTTTTCTTCAATAACAAACTTCTGTGTTCCAGCCTTTATGGAACATTATGCTGGAAACCACAGATTAGTCATCCTGCATATAAACATTTGTTTAAACTTAAGTATTGTTTTTCATAGGCATCAAAAGTAATCAAAATTACAGTTTGGCATGAAACCACACTGAAATCTTCTGTTGCTCTGAAAAAACGGCACGGAATGAAAATGCACGCAAGACTAGATCTAAAGTAGATGTATGCCAACTGCAAGCCAGACAGAATTTGGCACAGTCAGTACTACCAAGCTTCACTCAGTATTGTTACACGGGGCATGCAGTGACATAAGGGCCAGACAACTGTCCACCTTTAAGGCTGAGTGGCTGTGCATATGGTCCAATAGTGGCTGACAGCCGAGGAGAGATTGCATTGATTAACCCATATATCCATCATGTCTCCATGAATGCTAAACAGAGGAAGCTCAGAATAGAGCTAAGCTGCTGCGGCTAATGAAAAAAAATGATCATCACTGAGGTGGAGATATATATTGCAAAACACGACTAATCATTCAGTCATCATGTTAGCTACAGTCACAAAGCAAGGCATATTGATTACAGCCACTAGATACGGTGGATGTTGGCAAGAGCATACCTAAACGCAATTACAAACTGGGTTGGAAGAGAGGTCATGACATGTGAGCGTTCGTGCATGTGTGTTTTTGACAGTTATTGTTAAAAGCCTTCCAGTGGCAGCAGCCAGAATTTCAGTTCGCCTTAACCTTCAGCTGCATGGCAGGCTTCCAGGTCCTCATACCACGATTTCTACAACTCAACCACAGTCTCCTCTCAGTCTGTTCGTGTTCACTTCTTTTCTGTCTCCTTGAGGACATAGTTTCCTGTTCTCCGTTTCCTGCCCTCCTCCATGCGGCCCCCATCCCTCCAATCATTCCCATTGTTTGTCAGGTTCCCATGGCCCACCAACAAAAGCAGTGGGAGGGGGACAGTGGAACAATTCATGGCACCCGTATGGTCTTCATTTTCCTGACCGCAGTGCAGTCACAGTTCTGTGTTTCCATTTGTGTGACCCATAAGGAGAGAGAAAAGAAAGAGCAGGAAGAGAGGGCAAAGAGAGTCGGAGCTGCTAAATAAAAGTCATTCAGGAAAAGCAGGAAGATGGACACCTTTCTGTGTTATCACAAAATTGCCTCTCTTAATACCATTTACTATTTCAGCTGCACTGAGACATCGAGTGGCGATCTGCTCTCAAGACTTTTACCCTCAGGTCCGGCTCCCCTCAAGCAGTTATTAAAATCCCTTCAGTTTAGCCTCAAACGCACTTATCCTGCCTGCGCCACCCCATTCTAATGATTTCAATCGCTAAATCTCCCTTTCCTGGCCTCTCGTACAGACCGTGACTTTGAAAAGTTCAAGTCATTTAGCCATGCGCTGAGGAATTTACCCACCCAGTCAACTCTCTCAATAAGCTGTAATGAATCTACTATTTGCACATGACACTATTTGAGTAAGGCTTTATTTGCTGTGAGCTTAACATTTTCAACCGCTTTTTAGGGAAATGCTGCCACTGCTGCTGCTACTGCTGCTGAGTTACTGCTGCCACGGAGGTAATATGACAGTCCGTTTTCATTTCATTCAACACTGCACCTCCTTCATATTAGGGTAAGAGCATCCTCCAAATTATATTTCTTTGCCCTGAGTTGGTTCTCTCACAGTGATTGAACAGGTTCTCTGTGGCAGCCATGACATCACTGATTTCCCCCTTTATTTAGACACACACAGAAAACACTAAATATTGCTAGAAAGTAGCAACATCTTGGAGCTTAGTCACAAAATCTTCTTAATACGCTCACTATGTCAAAAGAACATCCAGTTCCATTCTGTATGCCACAGTAGTCCTTCATAACATTACTGTGCTCTGCAGAAATATTTCCTCAGAAAATCAATTCTGCTCAACACCTGCTATGTGTTTGAGGCTGCCACAGGGTAAGCAAAGGTATAATGTCATTCTACAGTGTGTTTACCACTTACATTCTTGCTAGGCTACAGTAGCACAGAGGCAAAAGTCTGCTGTCCAGCATACAAAGTGAAATGTATTTAAAACCAGAGGAAGGATGTTTGTTCTCCTATACTCAAATATACATATATACAGGAGAAAAGATTAGTCCATCTCAGTCAAGTATTCGATGCACCATTGAATTATTGACAAGAGCATTACATTGATCCCAGTTCAGATAATTTAGCACAAATTTTATCTGCATACACCAACCCACCACATGTGTTATGACATTCGTTAGAAATGAGACCCTTTGGGACGAATGAAGCAGAAACACAGCAAATGGATCGCAGTCTTTGGCTTGTGATTTCTCCTGCAAGTACTCAAATACCAGTAGGAAGAATTCTCAGTCATCTGTTGGTTTTTTCTAAACTATATCGAGTAAAATCATTCCCACTGACTGAGTGATGAGACAAAATGAAAAATCCTGCGATACAGTGAAAAATCAGCGATGCAAAATTAGATATATACAATTTAAAAATCTGCGATACAGTGAGACCACGAAAAGTGAACTGCGAAATGGCGAGAGATGACTGTACATCACTGTGTTCCGGCAGTGCTATCACCGATGTGGCTGAATTATGAATAAAAATCTACACATTAGGCATCAACAGTATTACTGTCATTCGCATTATGTATAAAGTTTACAGCTTGGCACTGTATTCTTGCTACTCCAACACTTGTGTCTCCCACTCAGAGGTGGAAAACATAATTCAATTTACTGATTTAAAGCATTTTGGTCACTTTCATGAGAAGCTTTGTTGTCACTAACCATAATTTAGACATTTCTTTCAAAGATGAGTGATTATGTTCCATCGCACATCAGCAGTAACATCTCTGTTTAGTTAAAGTCCTTTTAGTTTCTTACAAAACTAGGTCTAGATATCTACTGTTTATGAGTTTAATGTCCCAGCGGCTACTTGCGCACCACAGAATCACTGCAACATTATTGTTTCTCCATCTTCCGCAGTCTTTTAGGAAGTTTTAAACAAGGAAGTAACATCCTGTTTGCAATAGCTGAGAGAGACATGGAAAAACCACAAGTTTAATCAGTGTTAAGTACATTCAATCCATCTTGAGACTTCTTTTGGTTTCGCTGATTTTCAAACTCCACTCTCTTTGGGTGTTTGCCTTTATCTGAGTTTTTAATGTTTCTTTCGGATCATTTAAACAGAGATGAAATAGATGTGTGTCGACCAAATACACTGTATGTTGTGTTTTTTCAGTCTCTGCTTGCAGGTTTGTGAGCTCAAGGACAGCCTTTGTCATGCTCGCTCAGATTTCTTCTGGAGTATCACATGAGCAGAGCTGCACGACTAAACTCAGATGTGCCTCATTGTTGCAAATGAATTGTTAAAACTGTAATGTGACGGAACTGACTGAAATGGTAATCTTGCCTTCACCGGGTCCTGCTAGCATTTTGCTAACAAGTGAAATAAGTGCCTCTGAAAGCAGCATCTATCTGCCGCCTAGAGACTAGAATACATTTAAATAAGGATCAGTGCAAGATAATGAATTTTACCCTGATTCACCTCATTAGTGTACATCATTCAAAGTGTAAAAGCCCCCTTTTGTATTCAGCCCGGAGTTACGCACAGGGTCAGCTATAATCAACCACCTGAGGACACAAAGCTGTGGCAGATGATGATAGAAATGTCCTGTTATAGCTGCAACACGAGTAGCCTGATCCAAAGACTCTGATGGGCACCTCCATATGCTGCACGGAGCCTGGATGGTAAGACTGTTGGTTATCCCAGTGAACTTTCACCCCAGTTACACCCTTTCTGTGGCAGGCTTGACCTTTACAATGGCCCTGCTGTTGGAGTGATCTGCTGATGGCCTTTTTTGTCATGCCCCATTTACACTGAGCCTGTCCATTTGGGGGTGATGGAATAGGATTGAAGAGGTGACCCCGTGCTTCTCGGAGGCTCCTGGGAGTCTGAAATCATGGCTGTATGTTCTGTCAGTATAATGACTAACGCTGGCCTTTAAACATTGCACTTAACAGCAGCACTGATGGATTTCTCGCTCACTCGTCCAAACTTTGCTGTTCGCTTCCTGAGAACATACCAAACCTATGTACTTTTTCCTCTTTTTTTTCTGGTCAGTCTTTCTTATCGTTTATTCTGAATGTCTCTTTCTTTTTCTGACTTGGTACCTCTGTCTTTCTTTCTCAGTATCTGTTGTTTCTCTTTTGTCCCTTGGCCATTCTTCTTTCTTTGTCTCACACTGCCTGACTGTTTTCATTTTCCCCCTCTCTCTCTTACTGTCAGGCTATCTTGTCTTTTTCCCCGATGGCTCATCAAATGAAAGAGCTGCACTGATGCTATCTGTGCCCCCAGTCTGGACCCGTGTGTGTGTGTGTGTTGTGTGTCAGACAGATTGCTCCTCATAAGACTGAGGCCCCCAGGCTAATGTCACAACAGTCCTCTCACACATTTCCTCAGTCAGCCGCATGCTGTACGACTGTGCAGTAAGCAGAGCCCGCGGTCCTACTAAGTCAATCCTGTTAGATCAAAGACCGAGCCTTATAGGAACTTGACTATAATAAATCATTACAGTCTGCATTTGGAGTAAAAGCTTGATGGACAATGAGCTGAATCAACTTTATGAATCTCTTGGAAAAGGGGTCATCCGATGTCTGTGGGCCTGGTGTAAGAGATCCTACACATCACACAGCACTCATAGATTGCTGTTTTCTATCAACTTAGCAGCAGGTTTTGTGAGCTTTCAGGTTGCTTGCTTTGCTTTGCTTGCCTCATCGTGTTAAAGGACTACTTCAGTGACTGTTAAACTTACCTTAATGGATAAATACACATGAAATAGGCCAGTTTGCTTAGAATTACAGGGGCTGCTTCTGATAATATTAGTAAGCTTATAAAGCCAACAATCTGAAAAGCGTGTCCACCTCTGTAAAGTTAAAATGATAAATCAGTTAATTCAGTTGATTGACAGAGCTGATATCTTGATAATCAGTTAATTATTTGAGTTGGTTTTACATTCTTGCTTTCACAAGTGAGACAATTGGAGGCTTTTCTTTTTCAGAGATAAACTGATTATGTGGGTTTTGGACTGCTGATAAGCAATGTTAGGAGACATTTTGATGCTGTTTTTTGACAATATGTTACATTTAAAACTGATTACTTCAGAAAATAATCTGCGGATTTGAACTTTTCTCTTCGCTTTACAACTTTTGTTAGTTTTTTAATGTACAGACATGAAAATCTTTATGGTGAAACTGTCTGAAAATGTGCACCATTATAGTCATTGGAGCGTTTATTGTTCCATGTATGTTTGACAGGTACTAAAAGCCCTTCCAGAGAGTTGTTTTGTGGGTACCTGTGGTGTAGTAGCGCTAGCAGCTCTATTTCAGGCAGCTCTCTGTTCGTCAACCCTGAATATCTTGTTAAGCTCTAATTGTAAAGCACACTTATTGGTTAGCCCATGTGTTGTGTTTACTGCCACTGAAGAGGAATAAATCTTCTTCATGAACAATGTTGTTTTTCTGCTGGCACTTATCAGGCTCACCAGTGCTAACACAATCGGCAGCTGTGTGTGAGAGGCGTGAAATGGGGCGACAGTCAGATCATGTTCTGCCTTTTATTTTTGGCACAGCAGCTGCTACAGTTGCTGTTTGGGTACTGTAGTTTTTAGCAAATTAGTGTAAAAGGTAGATTTGTTGCAAGCTATTTTCAGCTCCAGAGTTGAATTTGTAAAAAAAAAAAAAAAATGAAGAAAGAAGACGAAAACGTACACTGTTGACTTGTTGTATAGTATACTTGGAAATAATTACATTTTCTTTTATCAGGTTTCTTTCATCAAGCAGACAACACTTAACATCTAATTATGTTCATACAGATGTAAAAAATGATGTCAAGTATACAAAGATAATGTTCTAAATTAGTGAAATGGTCCTTTTAGTCATTTGTAATGCTAAAAGCCAGCGCATTCCACCAATTTTACCCGTAAAGATTCATTTATTTGTCATGCAGCACTACTACGCCTGTCAAAACAGTTGTCTAAATTGGGATTGAGATGAGATATTTGAGCTCACATTATCTGGTTACACAGTTATGCTTGAGGGAGCTTTGAGAAATAAACCTGCTGTCGCAGTGATGTCATCTTGGCTTGAGCCTGGAGCTTTCAGTTTTTTAAGCTGCAAACTGAGAGAAGGGAGTCTAAAGACATGAGTATTTATGTCACCGGAAGGGACTAATGAGAAGATGCTATCAAGCTACACAACAGAAAGTGTAGATTCAGCATTTATTGCTTTTTTTCTAGGCTGTATCTTGCAAAACCCCAAACTTTCTGAAAGTGCAATACTAAATCACCAGAGTATACCTTTAATGTTGAACTGCCAGGTTTTTTTTTGTTTGTTTTTTGTCAGTCCTTAAGAATAATGGACACAGACTGTTTCCCATAGGTGAAAGTAAGCCGGAACGGTCCAGAACTGCGTTCCGGCAAAAGATCTGGTGGCGGAACGCAGTTCCGGGAAAAGATCCGGTGGCGGATTTCACTCAGCAGTACGTGAGTGCGCGTGCGTGTCTACTTCCCTAACACAGCGATTGTTATGGCCAGTAGCAGCCAATAGCAAATAGGTGCGCTTGATTTATTGCACTGGGACATTTTCCACAACTAGTCAATAGACGTCAATAAGCGCCGCTTGCGCCGGGACAGGGGCGAGCAATAAATTACGCCTGAAATTCCACACGTTCTTGTGATTGACTGAAAAACTTTCAACAGGATTTACAACGGTTAGCATCGACAGACATACAGTGTTGCCAACTTAGCGACTTTCTCGCTAAATCTAGCGACTTCCAAAGCATCCTAGCGATTTTTTTTGTCAAAAGCGACTAGCGACAAATCTAGCGACTTTTTCTGCCGTTTTGGAGACTCTGACAGGAAAACTCGGGTCATTGTGCAGTTACTGTCCTCAACAAGCAGCAGGTGCTGCTGTGAGCTCCTCCCCGTCCTAAAGCACAGCCTGTCAGTCCAGTAACCCCGCAGCAGTCCCAGTGGCAAAGTCACTACAGATCCCATCCAGACTTACGGAACGGGATATAAACGAAAATGTTTCTTCACTGTCATACTAAAATAAACCACAGCATTTAGCCTTGAGTTCAAAAACATATTTTGGGTGTTTTATACTCACTTTTTGGTCTCTTCCACAACGTTATTCCTCTCTCCTAAAACATTGATTACAATTACATGCAAACTGGGAAATATGCAAGTTAAGAGATGACGTCATTTAGCGACTTTTAGGACAGCCGATAGCGACTTTCCTTACTGAGGAGTTGGCAACACTACGGACATAATGGTAATAGTTCCGGCAAGAATTTAAAACTACTTTCACCCCTGCTGTTTCCTAACATTTACAAAATGTGAAAAACTGCGTTGCTAATTTGTTTCATCCCCTGCATTCAGCCTGAACTTGTGTGTAAGACTTACAAATAAACCAATCTTTACTTATGCTTATTTTGTTTCATGTATATGTGTCTTGCTAACATCATTTTTGGTCACATTTAAACAGCTCTAACTCAGTATATATTCTTCCTCTCCTTAGATTTCCAATGACTTGGCCACACTTGCCAAATCTCCTGTCACTACTGAATCTAGCTATGCAGCTTTGTTTACTCGGTTGGAAGATGATGTTCACAAACCTAATCTCGCACAGTAGACTGTGATTACTTGATTGTTTCACTCAGCAGCTGAAATAGCCATGAGGACAACATTGGATCTATTTGACAGTTTTTCTCAGTCACTTTGGTACATTTCTCAGATCAGAATTGAAATTCTCAAAAGTACTTGTTCAATCTTCACATCTCATTTCTTTGAACAAGTTGCAAATGCTTTGGTACATCTATGCAAATGATTCTGTACAATTCTCTGCTGTTTCCTACATCATGAATTGCTTTTGTCGTGTTGACCAACATGTTATCATGGGTCTCTGTTGAATAGTCTCACCCTCCATAACATTTAGGCATTAGTTCATCACATAAGTCTTTACATGCAAAAATGGCTGAACAAGTTGTCAGAATATTTCAAGGATGTTTCTATATATTTCCATTAGACATTTTTCTAAATCTGTCCTGAATTGGTAAATTGCTCCCAGGAGAATCTTGAATTTCTCTAAGAAGAGAAATGTGTGAAGGGTTAGGGTTTTCTGAAATTGCTCAAAGATGCAAGAGAAGATATTCATGATGTGGATGAAGATTTTTGGCCGAACAGACAGGAATGTCAGGATGTGTAGGAAGACTCCACTGTAATTCCTACAGCACTGCATGTACAGTTTTCCCTGAGGAGATTGCCCTATGTTCACATTTCTACTTTTATGTTTTTGTTCTTTTTCTTTGTGAGAGGCAGCACTGTTTTCCTTTCTGTATCACAATCATGTGGTGGGTCAATAAATTAATACAATAAAAGCGCAAATGTGAATCTTGTCCAATCTCTTGCATTCAATCTCCCACATGCACTAAGGTGTAACTTGCAGTTTACAATAACTGTCATCAAAACTTTAGCCATAGTTCACATCGGAACATCTCTCCAGAGTACACTGTTATAATGACAACATGACTAAGTAATTTGACTGTGTTATCCACACGCAAAGACACAAGGACTTGTCATTCTGATGGCACTGACACATTCATTGAAACAGATATTTACTTTCGAGAGATGAACATAGGACTTGAAGCAAGAGACTGGCTTTTGCAGGTAATCCATGGCGTTTTGCTATTTGTACAAATTGCTTTGAGAAATGCATTTACTGTTATGCAAATGTCAAAGATGATTCGAGAAATGTAACAAAGCGACTGAGAACAACTGTAATCAGTGCCCAAGTCTGAGATGTGGGTGGTGATTCAGAGGTCTGGGACCAGGCTGCATTTTGCATTCAAAACCTAAATCTGGGAGGCGGCTGTCAGAGGAGGTGCAGATGCCAATGGATCATCTACAGCAGCCTCAAGAAATCATTGTTGTGTTTTGAGTGGATAAGTGATGTGATACATCAACAAAAGGATCAGGGTTTCATCTCTGGAGAATTAGCCATTAACTGCTAACAACCAGGCAATCCCTGAGTGTCAGATTTCACTGTGAAAGAAAAGAAAGATGAAAGACTCTCATGCTTGTCAGTGACTCTCAGTGTGTTGCTGCTCTCACCTTCTTCAGCCGTCCACTTCTGGTACCCAGGAAGACCACACTGTGTCCGTTGTAGACGTAGGAGGTAACAGAGGTCAGCCTGTCCCTGGTTTCTGTGAACACTGTCCGACCCGACACCAGCTGGGACCCCCCCAGGGGCTGGTTTATATCCAGGCCACAGAAATGATCATCGATGGGAACAGGCTGCATAGGGAGAGAAAGCATAAGTGGGTGAAGAGATAGATAGATAGATAGATAGATAGATAGATAGATAGATAGATAGATAGATAGATAGATAGATAGATAGATAGATAGATAGATAGATAGATAGATAGATAGATAGATAGATAGATAGATAGATAGATAGATAGATAGATAGATACATGGACACATCCACAGACAGACACGTTTTTATTGCTTTTTAACACTGAATCATGGTCAATTTAATTTACCTTTTTTGACAAGAATTTACAAAAAAACCTTCCTTATAATGAAAGCAAATTTCTACAAAGTAATATGAATTCATAAAGAAAGAGGAAAAACACTCAGAGAGTGCAGTAAGCTGCCAAGGCTGCTCAGTCATATCATTTTCAGCAGATAATACCCGATAAGTCCACAGCAGTGGATTTGTAGTAGGACCACAATCATGTGATCATCAGCAAGCAGCTGACATAGCGCTCTCTTGTTGTCATGGTTACAGTGGCGCCATGACGCTATCTCCCAGTGATACGGAAATATTTAACAAATCTGTGGCTCCACACTATAAGCCACATCACTGCCAAAACCAAATGAGGTGGTCTCCGTGTCATTTCTGACCTTCCATGAAAATTTCATCCAAATTCATTATTCCGTTTTTGAGTAATGTTGAGTACAGACAAACATATGCCAATCGTCACATAACTCCACGGTGTTCCTCGGCAGAGTAAGTCTAAAATGTAAAATGAGCCATTGCAATAGTATTCACATCCTTTAACATCCTTTCACCTAATTCAACACAGGTTCAGCCACTTGGTGCTACAAGTCACACAATCAGTGAAGTGCAGATCATCTCAGTGCCGTGAATGTATCTCAATGACTGTAGTATAAAGACGCCTGTATCTAGAAGGTCCAGTCACTGGTCAATCAGGACCTCTTGCTATAACTACACCATGAAGACAAAAGAACACTCTAAGAAACTCTGTGAAAAGGTTATTAAAAAGCATAAATCCATCTTTAGGATAATGTAGGAAACCGTCACATGTGTAACTCTGTCCTCAAAAACTGAGTGAACCATGCAAGACAAAAACTCGTGCCACCAAGACGCCTATGACTCCTTTGAAGGAGTTGTAACCTGACAGAACTTGAGCAGTTTTGCAAATAAGAATGGGAAAAAAATTGAAGTCTCCAGATGTGCAAGGCCGATGAAGACCTGTAATGCTGCAACCACCGAAAGTGGATCTATTAAATAAAGGCTTAAAGAGGGTGAATACTAATGCAATCCCCAATTTCACCTTTCATATTTTTAAGTAATTAATATTACTTTGGAAAAATCTGTTTTAGATTTTAAATGAAAGAGTCTTTTTTGTAAATTGTTTTCAAAAAAGACAAAATAAATAGACTATGATTCAATACTGAAAACAATGAAAGGGCAAACCCTCCAAGTGAAGTGAATCCTTCTTAAGGCACTATAGACAGACATCTAGTAAAATTCTTTGGCGCACAATTAAGTACACACGGTAAAAATAATATTCCAAAAAACGCATGAAGATAAGGAAATAGTTAAAAGAATAATAGCAGCGGTGTATTTTAGAGAAGATGTGAGAAAAAACTGCAGAAGTTAAAAGAGGGAAGTATAGAAAAGGGGGACAGTGAAAGAAAGGAGCAGTGAATATGGCATACATAAGGTGGGGAGATAGAGGTAATGAGAGGGTTAAAGGGTGTAAGTGGGAGCCAGAAACTGACTGAGATCACTGTAGACACATGAGAATATAAGCAGGGAACTCAGACTGACTTCTGGTAAGCCTAACATGCACTAAGTGCACAATTTTCAGGGTTAAAAATTGTTACATCAAAAGAGTTTGGGCTGCTTCGTTTCTCAACAAGCCTTGGAGCGGGCAAAATTGTGGAGCAGACTAATTGCTGATGGCAAACATGAGAAGCGCTGTGTATTTTGCGCCTCTTTCTGTGATTTTTAGATCGCTTGATCCGACATCACACAAACACACAGCACAAGAGATGTCAGGTTTTGATTAAGCATCAAAGAGAGCTGCATGCTAAGCAGTCCTATTGCATCAGCTAACATGCACCTCAACCTTTTGCTAATTGCCTGTCACTTAGAATATACATCTACCTTTTTAGGGTAGCTAATTTCTTATTTCTTATGCACATATTAGTTCTTACTATGGTTTTTCTTTCATCAAGCGATATGCCTGAGCTTTACTAAATGTGATCAGTGAAGTGAGCTCAGCGTAAAGTAAACAAACTCTCCATTTCACACCCATCCAACTTTTTCTTGCACCTGACCTTAGTGTTGTAAACAAAAAAGAAATTAATTACACAAGCTACAAAAGCATTTAACTTTCTCTTTCAAGACTTTCTTTAAACTCCTTTCTCTTTAAACTATCTATTGTGCACAACACTGAAAAAACTAAAACAGCAATATACTCAATTTATTTGGTGAAACATTTTTACACTTAAAAAAACTGAGTAAATTTTGAAGCTGTAAAAATTGATTACATATAATTGAGGAATTTGAGTAAATGTGATTAAAAATTCAAGTAGCTCCATACAACTACATTTAGTAGCATTACATAAAAAATTAAGTAGATAAATTAAAAGCCTAAGTTAATGTAACAGCAACTCTAAGTCAAAACCACTGAAAATACTGAGTAAATACAACTGGAATGCTCATTAGATATGACTGAAAATTAGGCTTTTATTTCACAAAACTAATGCGATCCATGTACTAAATGTCTTAAGTGAATTTATGTGTTTAATATATACTATATTAACTATTTACCTGTATTTACTCTGTACTTAAATGACACCAAATAATATACAAAAACAATCACACACATGTTAACAGTAAAACCACTGTAAATCTTTATTTGTTCAGAAATGACTACTGTAACACATGAAATAGCATCTGTAGTCACCCTGGTTTGCTTTCCAAATCACATATGTAACAATATCCACAGTATGAAAACAGTGCACTGAAAACTCATACTAGCCAGCGGCATCTAAAACATGGGTAAAACACTCACTGTTGCCAAAGTGCAGGTAAAAAAATGCTTTTGGTTCAAGAGCAACAGGCTGAACTGAGCTCTGCACATGGCTGAAATACATTAAGTGACACTTAACATCAACAATAACTACCTCTATTGCTAACTACCAGTTATTTCCCCGTGGCGCTAACTGGGCAGGCCTATACCATCATGTTAAAACACCAAAGAGCACATTTCTACATTCTGATGCAAGTTTTAGAACAGATCACTTGGAGTGAAAAAAAACATCTTTTTGTCAAGTACTGAGTAAATTAATATCCTGTCCTTCTCACCCTTTCTCAAATCAAGTAGTTCTTAAACAAAGTGGGAAATGTAAGATCATAAAACAAAATCAAGGGACCAATAACAATAATTCGCACCTGGTTTCTCCTGTCCATCAGGAAACTACTGACAGTTTGAAAAAGTTTGATGCTTACAACAAGCAAGACAACCTATAAGTTTTCACTGTTTGCCCTCACACTTTTCCTACATGTTATCTTAGGATTAATACAGTATTTCACTAAAACTTTAAGACATGAACACCTTGAAAATGGACAAAATCCAGATTAGTGAGAGCATCTCATTGAACAGTAGTCAACAACTAAGCACACAGGTAATTTTTCAGTCTTTGAACCTTGGTTGAAAGGTTTCCAGGATCCAGCTCCAGTAGCACTTTTTGGAACACCTCAAAACTGTATTTGAGATTCCGAGGGTATCTCAGATCCAAGGCATAGGTCAGTCCCAACAGATAGCAGCAGGCTCTGCTGAGATCCCCAAGACTGCGGAGGACAATGATGCCCTCAATTACAATCCCTACATCAGTAGGTGCATCACCTGATTGTCCCTGGTTCCGCACCAAGTAAATCTTCATGACCTCCTCTGCCAACTCCTTTTCTAAACCGTCAGGAGCATCAGCGACCACCTGCAGACATGGGAGAGAGAACTGGTTAGAGATCGCTTCTGGCCTGCATGTTACAAGACAGATGTACAAAGAGTTATCCCTCGGTATTTTCTAGAGATGTAACGATATTTCATATCGCAGTTATTGTAACAAAATTATCACGATGATTATTATTACCATAACATTAAGTATGCTCAAAATGTTCAAAGTACTTATACAACAGTCAACTCCAACCAAGCAATTTGACTGTACAAGAGTCATTTCATGATTGACGATTTACAGCAGTGGTCCCCAACCTTTTTTGTGTCGCAGACCGCATGGCTGACAATTTTTCCTCAGAACGTGGGGCGCTGCTGCTCTTTATGACAAACTAAGTATGTACTAAGAAGCAGAGCATCTGTTCTCCATTTCTGGGACTTCAATCACAGTTAAAAGCAGCAATATTTGCAATGTCGTTCACGGTTGATGGCGGAAGTGGCTGCAATGATTATCTTTGGCACTTGGCCTGCATACTCGTGACTACGACCAAATCACAGCCATGACGATAGAGGACAACATCACTCCCTCTCTTGTGACATTGCTTAATTAATTTCCCCTCAGCATCCTCCAAAAAAAACAACAACAAAAAAAACACACCAAGAATACATCCAGACTTCAGTCTTTGTGGTTTTAGTGGAGGAAAAAATCTCTGGAGCTCTGCCCGTGAGGGGCCCTTCCACCATGTTGTCAAGGGCCAAACATAATAAATTGTGCATTCACGTCTGTCAGGAGTTACTGCCTCTCCACCATGAGTTACTCAAAGTGCAGTAATCAAACATAGTTGTAATGAAAATTAAAATTTGAAATGGTAATACAAACTGTCAGGGATTTTACTGTGCTTTATCATTATACTGATAATTGTTTCATCCATCATTGGGAAAAAATGTATTTTCTTCTATTTTATGATGAATGCAATTTATTAACATCCAAAATTACTCATTCTGCTGTTGATTTGCCTGTTTGTGACGTTGTCTTACAGTTGTTTGTGATTACCTGAGTTAAAACTTGCAACACTTTCAGAAATTCAGAAAACTGTACAAACCTCAAACTCCTTGATCAAGGCACTTGCATCTTCTCCCAGATGATCAATGAGACACTGGATGATGATCTCTCGTGTTCGCTGAATGGGGATTCCATTCTGCCGGACAGAAAGTTGTTCAACTATCAAAATCTTTATTACTCTGCACATTTCAGTAACATTTGCTCTACTAGTCCAGCATTAATGTCAAAACAGTTTCAAATGAATTGATTTAAGAGAAAAGAAACTGAAGAAAAAATCCGAGTAACAAAGAACTGTTATAGACAGCAATAAAGCAGAAGGAATAATATGAGACATAAGCAATAAAAAAAAAAAAAAAAAAAACAGGAGGGAAAGTCAGAGGGGATAAAGGTCATATTCATTTGTCCTAATCAGATATGATTAGGACAAATGCAATCACATCAGCCTTAAAGTCTTTTAGTGAATAGGACTTGTGTTTTCTACTTCTGTGTGTTGCATAAGTCCCATGTATGTTTGTCTGGAAATCACATCCAACAAAAGCACATTCGATGGTTTCATGTCTTTTCAAGTGGGAGTTAATATGTTGAAAAAAGTATTTTGAATTAGGATAAACTGAGTCACAAATTTTGCATCGAAAAGATTGCACAACTTCCCCGTCCTCGTGTTGGAAACTGTGGGATCTATGCAAGTGTGTGCGCAGGCCACCCCACGTCTTGAATGAGCAAGGGCAGTTTAAATGTAGACAGGGTACTGAGTATCCATGACCAAAAGTACCGTGAGTCAGTCGATAGTGCTTGAGAAGTCCTCCTTTTGATGAATCTACAAATGTGCAGAGCTTACAGTGCCATCCCATCCGTGGTCACCTACGAAAGAGGATGATAAATGGCAATTTTAATGCTACTTCAACCCATATGAATACTTCTGGGGCTAACATGTTTATATCATATAGATCTGTTGAAACAAAATCAATCTTAATGACACAGACAGGTTGGATTGCAAGTATGGTTGCAATGTTATTAGTTTTTAGTTATTGTGAATTTTTCCAGCCAATATAATCCAATGTGGTCAAAATAAGTGTCGTACATGTAGCTAATTAACAGCTTTCCTGAACTTTAAGTTACTAACTTATCATGACTTCAGCAAGTCCTCTTAGTGGCTAATATTCAGCTGCACAATTACAACTCATACAGGTACAAAAAATGGTAATTAGATAGCCGTCCAACAAATAGTAACCACTATGCAACAGGTGAATAACAAAGAGAGAGCATTTACCTCCACAATCTTGGTTCAGCTCCCCTTCTTTAGCAGTGCTGGTGCTGTGACACAAAGGAAAATACTGAAGTGAACAGACTTCACCGAAAAGTCCCACTTTACATGCAATAGCCATTATCATTTGCACTCCCAAATCTGACAAAACAAACTGACCAAGTGCTACAATCCTCGTTTAAGAAACATGACTGACTTACAAGAATAATGCAGAAACTCTGTCATAAATATAGACAGCTCTATTTACCAATATTTGACCGCGGACACAGCAAAGACCACATGTTACACAGTTGTTGTTAGCTAAAGGGTGGCGCTAGCCAGATAACCGCGCAGCCACGTTGTGGCGCAAAAATACACTGCTACCGCAACATGTACTGTTTCATTAGCTTTTGCTAGCGAGCCACTGAAGCCATTATCATTTTCACTCCAAAATCTGACAAAAAGGCTGACCAAGTGCTACAATCATCATTTAAGAAACATGACTGACTTACAAGAATAATGCAGAAAGTCTGTCATAAATATAGACAGCTATATTTCCCAACGTTTGACCGCAGACACAGCAAACACTGCGTGTTACACAGGTGCTGTTAGCTAAAGGCTAGCGCTAGCCAGATAACCGCGCAGCCACGTTGTGGCGCAAAATACAAACACTGCTACAGCAACATGTACTGTTTCATTAGCTTTTGCTGGCGAGCCACTTACCAAGATTAGCAAGCAGTTCTTTTCGTCGCGGAGTTTCTCGGCTGGGTGCAGAAGTTGTGCCGATACCACTTCCCATTAGGACCTGTGTTTGCGCGCGTTGAACGTTGTCCACGTGATCACGTATAGCTGAACGTACCGGTTTGAAAAATGCTGGACACGTCCGGAGCCGTCAGTCAGCGGTTCGACTCCCGGCTTTACACTTCTACTGCATGTAATTCCCTTTCCCTCTTTCCCTGCATGTACTGTGTACCTTGAAAATCACTTCCAATTAAAGACATGGTATACATTTATTTATTTTAATCTATTTTGCATATTTAGACGGTATTAGGTGTGTTCATTTTTTACATGTTTCAAAAATGTTACAACCAGAAAAAAACAAAATAACTCTTTTTTTTAAGTTTTTGTTAAAGATAAAGTATTATGATTGGGAGTGGCTAATTACTGTATTTTTTTTTACACTGAATAGAATGATTACTGAATTCACAAACATTTTAACTGAAGTTCACTGAAAATATTGAGTATATCCAGAAAATATAGTTGGCAAATCACATACAATTTTCTTTCTGTGAAAATGACTTAAATATTCATTGTGAATTTAAACAATAGTCACTGTTTGATTTTTAGACATTTATGTTGGCATATCCAACTCAAAAATTCACGAAAGGGACATTTAAAGATTTTATTAAGCTATTATAGTTTATATTTATTGTAATATTTACAAAGGCACTGAATGACTTTTTGCAGTGAAGGGCGTAGGTTCGGTCTCAACATTGGTAGGGACGATTTAACAGCATAACCTGCATGTACACTTTTTGCTGGGGACGGGACATTAATAAGACCAAACAGATTGGGTGAACGGGGGTCAGGGCTACATTTCTCACGAATATGAACCTAATTAATTGATAAGCTAAATGATCAATGCAAAATAAATCTGTATTGACTTATACTAACTTTCATGTGTATTGGTTCAGGTGATACGCCATTCAATTCAAATCTTTGTTTTCAAAAACTACTAAAGAAACATTTTGAAAACTTCCAGAATAAATGTCTCGATTTTATTAGCAAATTTAAATTGCAATATTTGAACATAACTTAATTTATATTAGCATACACAATAAATACATGCTCTAGCCTTCTTTCCTTCTAAACCAGGCCGTTTACAAGAAGAAAAGCAGCAGCATGTGCTTTTTTTTTTTTTTTTTGACTGTCAACACTTTCCTGTGAAACACAGACTGGGACCTCTCTCTCTAAGCAGCTTCTTGCTCACGTTTTTCTGGTTCTATATTTTCCAGCAGAGTACACTACATTTCTCACAGTTTAATTAACGTTAACAGTAGAAAACACATACAGGAGGACAATTCTCTCTAAGCAGCTTCCTACTCGAGTTTTGCAGGTTAGCAAGTTCACACAGTTTAATGTTATGCTAACTCCGATGCAGGTCGGACTTTCAGTAGCAACATTAGTGGTGTGTTCCCCACGTCCACAACATTAACGTCTTTTTACATTACTTACAGTGTCGTCTGCTGCTGATGCTGGCCGAAAAAAAAATTCTAATATCCCTCCTCTTCGAAGGGGGCGGAGAAGGCGGCATGTTTATTTCTTGTGTACTTCTGTCGGGGCTGTGTGAGTGTGCGGGGGGGTCAAGTCATCAGCCAATCAAACACACGTTTGATTGGACCGGCACATTCAGCAAGTGAAAAGGGGTAAATGTAAGTCTGAACATAATGAAAATAATTCACTTAATAATGGTAGGGTCAATTCTATCCTTACAACATATGGGAAGACAATCAAAATTACCTATATAACTGAACTCATTATATAATGCAAATAAGGTTGCTTAAAAGTTGGTGGGGACAATTTGACCCTCTTGAAAAGTTGGTAGTGTTATGTCCCTACCGTCCCTATGCAAACCTACGACCTTGATTGTGCATGTGGATATTTGTCATTTAAACATCCACAACTGCTGGATTGGTCTATCATTTAAAATTTGATACAGATGTTCCTGAAGAATTCTAATGATTGTAGTTATCCTCTGATTTCGTCAGCACCAGAAGCTGATCAAAAACATTTTACTAATCCAGTGAAGTTTTTAACATGTACTCGATGGATTTGCAAAAAATTTTATACAGACATTAGGTTTACATTTTTACTTTTTAAGGCCTTTTTAAGGCCTCGGCAACTATCGGATGGTCATGAAACTTTATACAGATAGTTATGGTTGTCAGATGGTTCGTCCTAATGACTTGAGTTTGAGAACTGCCATGAGGTTGGCTTTTGTAATTTGAGTGCATTGGCATGACTTTTCTGCACATAAGGATGGGAGACAAATAAAAGGCAAAACCATTATATAGTGTCTTTGTAAGATGTTTTGCCGTTATGTGCTACTAGAACAGTTACAATGCACTTTGGCATTGATTCTGCAGGCCGCTGAAATTTTACCTGCGGAATGGAAAACATTCTTTAAAAAGATATTTTCACACCTCGTATTTTATGATGGTGATGGAGAGAGCTGTTCAACATGTCAGTTCAAAATCTCAAACAGGTGTTCAAATCTGGTGACTGCAAACTATTTGATTCACATCATTTTCAAACTCATTAAACCAATCAGTGAACCCTCCTGCCCTGTGTTATTATTCTGAAAGAAAGTACCCCTGTTATGATTGAAATGATTAATTAAGATAAAGGTGATTACTCAGATCAACTTTGTATTGATTTGCAGTGACCCTTCCCTGTAAAAGAACAAGTGGACCCAAACCATGCCAGTAAAAATGCCCCCCACAGCACAGTAGAGCCATTGGATCAGGGTCAAATGCTCTATTTTTCCTTTAAACTGTCACTCCTTACATTTTAGAGAGCCCCTGATTTGTATTCTAGTGGCTATGGACTTTAGAATATGTCTAAGATGCTTAGATAACAAATTCAATTTGAATCAACTTCATCTGTTCATGCACAATAAGCTATATAAGCTAACTATCAAATGTCATTAAATGTAGCATTTTCATTGTGAGCATGTAAGCATGCTGACATTAGCATTTAGCTTAAGGCACCCATCTGACTTTGTACAGCCTCGCAGTGTTGTCAGTGTATCTGGGGAATCTTGTCCTATCTGTAGTGATTGGTAGATTGCACAGTAGGCTTTTTTGTAACTTAGGTGCCAGTAAAAGCAACAGAAGAGAGCTATATTCCATTATTTTAAATCAGGGATCTTGCCCATCTTAAATCTTTTAAAACAGGCAGGAACACGTATGATATGAGTACTGGTCTCACAAACATATTGATGAATCTATAGACCCACTTGGCTATCGATATTTTAATGAGCAATTACACGCATAACTAGAGAAACATGCAGTGTAAGTACATCTTAACAGCAACAACTGATCATGTTTCATTTACAGGCCGTTTTAGATGTGAAGCCCTTTGGCTAACTGCAAAGTGGGAGTTAATTATTGAATTATTATG
This sequence comes from Acanthochromis polyacanthus, assembly GCF_021347895.1. Taxonomy (NCBI): domain Eukaryota; kingdom Metazoa; phylum Chordata; class Actinopteri; family Pomacentridae; genus Acanthochromis; species Acanthochromis polyacanthus. Next base: position 35,274,261 of record NC_067117.1, on the reverse strand, counting down.
TATCTCCTTTCTTCCTTCAGCCGTTTTTATGAATAACATTACATCTTATTTGTTTGATGGCATAGCAAAATCAAAGCACATGTTGGGAACCACCAGAGCGATTTATGTGATGAATATCATTGTTTCCATGGTTCGCTTTCAACTTGTTTCCATGAGCGCTGCTCATTATGCAGAATTACAGCTTTCACAAAGGCACAGACTTGGACATTTACAAGAAAGCCCTTTTCTCAAGATCAAGAACAGGTCTCAGAGGGTTCAAGTACCGCTGACAGCGACAAGAGCAGAAAGAAGGAGATGGGAAGAGAGAAAGAAGGAGAAAAGGGGAGGAGAAGGAGGTGGGAGTCAGCGCTCAAACCCCTGAATGAAATCAAAGCTCCATACAAAACTCCTGTGATTAGCATTGTGGAATTAATCTCCTCCAGCTCTTCTTCTCTCATGGAATCATGAAACCTGAATGGTGTCTTCAGCATAGAAACCTGCCTGCCTTTCAGGTGTTTAGGCTGCGATCACAGTTGTGGGATAATCAAAGTAAAACCAACTTTCAGTACATCTGTATGTATGCTGCTCACTACTGGTGGGGTTTCATAATCAGTCTAAGTATGTAGGTTATGAGATGAATCCATGGATTAACTAGTGCTTTTCCCTGAACAGTCTACCTACCGCTTTGGTGCATTGCACGTCCTTTCCCAGCAGCCAGTGCAGCTCCAGATTTCCCTCCCCCTGATAGCAGGACTGCAGCCGCTCTTTAATGCGCATGTTGATGTCTTGGATGGTGAAGATGCAGAGAGCAGAGTGATCTGGAGGGTCGTGGTACTGCTTCTGTCCCTTGGAGAACACAGCAAAGAGCACGTCCTCCTGAGAGCTGATGTTGAGCGACTTTGCCAGAACCCTGCCGGCCTTGGACAGGTAAGCCGCCTGCAGCAGACGGTACTCCTCGCCTCTGTGTATGCACCCCACAGGAAGCGACACATATGAGTGGAACTTCTTGTCACCTTTGCAGAGGCGGATGATGCGAGATGTGTAAAACAGGTCGCCAGGGGAGCCGCCTGCAGGCATCCCATTCTCTGGAGTCTCTGGCTGGACAGTCATGAAGTAGACAAAGCTGCCGCTAGCAAAGCCGTATATGTAGTAGATGTCAAAGTGTGGGACGAGAGCCAGTGTGTCTGAGGGGATTTTGATGAGAGATGAAACAAAGTCGGTGTGAAGCTCATAGTCCAGCATGGCAGAGGATTCTGGATCTCGAGGCAGCTTGCGGCTTGAGATAGTTGGAAAGTAGTCCTGCTTGCCACCAACAGCAGTGCCGATGTACAGAGTGGCATCCTGACCCTGAGAGGGCACAACAACGCCATACATCGTCCCCGTCTGGTTGTCACTGGACAGGTAGTGTTCTTTCTTATGGGTGGGCTCCACAAGGATGAACAGGTCGTCCAGCCTCATCAGCTTGCAGACGCCCTGGTAGAGACTACCACAGGCCAACAGCCGGTTGTGAGAGTAGTCGATGAGCAACAGTTTGTTAACATTGTCAGTTGAGGCCAAAGTCTCAGAGCAGGGCTGGACAATCAGTGGGGGATAACATGCTTTGTTGTCATACTCTGGTCCCGTATCGTGAGACACCAGGAGGGTGAGATTAGCCGACAACTTGTAGATTCGGTTGACGGCTCCGATGTACAGAGCTCCAGTAGACTGATGCACAGTCAGGTGGTTCAGCGACCACTCCCTCCTCTCTGATTGGAAGATGTTCAGAGTCTGTCCAAGAGTTGTCCTTTGGTTCACAGAGATTAGAGTCAATAGCCACAGTGCCAGAGGCCATGACATGACCTTTAGAGGACCATGACCTTTAGGGAGGCCGCAGTTAGTCCATCCTTTATCCGAGCACGTTCCCATTCCCACAGGGCTCAAAAAATCACCAAACACAGACAAATATGATTGTGTGTCAGCAAGGAGCAGGGTTGAAACCGATGAGCTGAAGTGTGTCTCGTCCTTCTTAATGGATGTTCACATCATTCTGAAAAAGAGAAGAGAGATGTTTGCTTTTAAACTCCAAAAAAAGAAAAAAAAAACTTGATTCTTTCGAGTGTGAAAAACTGCTTTCATGATATCATGAGACACTTCATCTACAAGTCTAGAAATATATGTGCTTGTTTTCTCCTCTATCTCCGCTCAGTCAGACACACAAGACATCAAAGAAACAAGTAATCATTTGTTCAAACTGTCTCCACATATTTACTAGCCTGAGAGAGGGTCCAATATTCCCCCTATCAACAGGGGGGCTCATTATATTCGCTTGTCTGTAAGGCAGAACTAACTGTGGTCTATTACTTGAACAAAGCAGTGACACAATGTAGCTGTGCGTTCCCTCTGTTTGGGTGGCTAATTAAATGATCCAAATGTATTAATTATGCATCCATATTTTGGACTCCCTGTTTTCCTCTCTCCCCTTCGCCTTGTTCATTTAAATGGTTGAATCCAGGAGGAATTAATCACTCTCCACTGCGGCCGACATTCCTAAATTAATCAGGCTTTTTCCAGGGATGCAGGGAGTCATTAGTGATTCAGAGCCAGGCAGCATCAACTCTCACACTTCCCTGTTTAATTTCATTAGCATATTTTATGTAGATATTTCCAGGAGACAAACAATGTCCGTCAAACACGTGACGGACTGAAGGATAGATGAGTTGGGAGCACGGATGTTTGATGGGTTTACTGTTTTTACTGGGGTTTTTTCATTGTCATAACTATTAGATAATGTATTTTTTAGTCTGCTTAAAGGTGTTCGTCATGTAGATGAGACAAAAATCAGCTAATTTGTAATTAAAATAGGTTCCTACCTCAAAATAAAGACAGATGTTTAGCGAAAGCAATACAAGCACTGTAGATGGCTTCACATATGGCGTTACTTCATCGAAGTCCATTAATAGAGTAATAAAACTGCCTGCATAGGAGAACGCACCATAAATTAAGACACCTACATCACCCTAAATCCTGTCTGTGCCACCAGAATCTTCTCCAGTCTTTCCCACAAATACTGTTTTTATCTTCCTCTTTTGTCATCTCCATTACCACACCAGAAGCACCTCCACACTCTTCTAATAAGACCCTTTTTTTTTTTAAGTCAGCCCCCCTCAGTGAAAGGACTCATAAATTTCCTCTAAAGATACTGTGCCAAATGCTAGAAGGCCTTAGCTCAAAAGCAACTGTCTTTTTTGGCTGGAGAAAACGTAAACAGGGTGTTTTCTCAGTGAGGCTTCCTGGTATAAATAAAGGTTAAATGAAGACAGCCATGTCAGATCCTAATGTGGGGGTCATGATGCGGTGGGTGCTCCCCATTGGCTGACTAACAGGACGTCCGGCTGAGTTGAGCCGGGGCCAGAGATGAAGCGGATGGATGGATACTGAGCTCGCTGGGCTGACTCCAGCTCCTCTCCAGCATCTCCTGTCCATCTGTCCCCACCACGCTCACACAGGGGGAGAAGTCACTCAAGTGTCTTGACCTACTCTGCTCAATTTGGCAAGCTCAGTGTGAGCAACTCAAGCAGTAATTGGCCACCGAAGAGCAATACGTGTCACACACTGTATTGTGGCATTTAAATCTGAAGTTTAATGTTTGCTTTTCTTTATTTATAACTGCTGACATTTACACGGATTTAAATGAATCAATATCAGTCACACTGCTTTTCACTATCTTCACAGTCTCTGCTTTTGAATATTAGATGACAGAAGCTTCTTTTCTTTTCTTATTACTTTTCTCACTGGACACTAAAAACTGTGTTTGCTTTTATTAGTTCTCAGAAAGCCGAGATTTGGCAGGACATGTTGGCTCTAATATTTACATCTTCTTTATTTTGGACAAAATTTTGTCCAGCAAATTCCCTCTGAAAATCCCTCAAATCATCTGCTTTGCAAGCTGATGAGTCTCTGAACCCGTTTCTGTGTTCATTTGTTCTCTTCATGTGAAAACATGATGAAATTAGTCTTCAGGCGTTTTTAAATGTTTGCAGAGGAAGCAGTGACATTTCTGTGTTTTGATGGCCTCTGGGTAAACTAAAGTGTAAACTCTTGCTGCGATTCATGCGCTGGTATTCTGTAGAGAAAATAGCCTAATCTAGTCAGAAACACACTCCCTGGAGTGCAAACCTTTTTGTGAATCTCTTTTGCTTTTTGATGTAGGCTTCTTAAACAACAGAGTGTCATATAATACATTAAAGAGCTGTGGGTGGGTGGGTTAGATCACAAGTCAGACTGAAACATATTCTTGAGCTACCACTAAAGCAGCTGATTTAACCGTGTTTGTCTCTATTTTGCACAGTGGATCGGTGGTTAGCACTTTCGCCTTTCAGCTAGAAGATCTCTGGTTTGCTCTCCGGCCTTCCCGGGATCTTTCTGCATGGAGTTTGCATGTTCTCCCTGTGCATGTGTGGGTTCTTCATTTTCCTCCCACAGTCCAAAAACACACTCAGGTTAATTGGTAACTCAAAATTGTCCATAGGTGTGAATGTGAGTGTGTTTGTCTGTATATGTATCCCTGTGATAGACTAGTGACATGTCCAGGGTGTCCCCAGCCTTCACTCTAAGTCATCTGAGATAGACTCCGGCCCACCAAGACCCTAATGAGGATGAAGCAGTATATAGATAATGGATGGACAGTCCTGTTACTTTAGATTTCTCATGTTTAAGTCATTCTCCAAACTTTCAATTTAAGAGCTTTGATATGAGATTTGCATTGTAATCTTATCAGAAACTCAGGTGATGTCCGTTTCTTGACCAGAAATAATAAATAAGACAGCGTTCTTGAGGTCCAACGGCAAACAGCAGACCGAATGATATTTGCCGAACCAGGTTTGAGTCTGGCGTGACCTTAAACAACAGACAGCAGCAGTGGCACCCAGAGGTTAATTCAGTGTGGAGAGTCTCCAGTCAAATCCTCAAGAGGAGTTACAAAACAGGAGAGAAAAACAAGAAGAGAAATTAGGAAGTACTGGCGGCAAACAGAGCTGGGCAGGCTTGCAGGCAAGCAGCAGCCTCATCATTTCATCCATTTCTGTTCTGCCGGCTTTGGTCACGTCTAAGGCGTGCAGTCATGCTGCTCAGTGTTTACCCTGGATTATAGAGACAGCTCTTCGCCCTGCACAGTCCTCCCTGCTGAATTCTCCGCCTCGCCACACAGACACACTCCAGCCCAGACGTGACTCATTCACACTCACACACAGGAACATGGTTTGCTGAGGCCTCTGGGGACATGAGCTCTCAGCGGGCACCAATCGCAGCGCAGAGGAGGGAGAAGCCAGCCTCTTGTGCTCTGCAAACACAGCCCTTTGACCTGGATCAAGATCAGTGGAAGCAAATCTATCCTTTGGGTTCAGCTTTTATTGGGCTGAAATGCTGTCATGTCTTTTGTAGCCCCCTGTTAGGCACGATTCACGGGACAGAAGGGGTGTTTTTTTTAATCTCTTGTTTGACCCATCTGTGAAAGAGATGAACTAAAATGTTCATGGGGCATATTTATTTGTTAGGTTGTCCATGTGCATGATGTGCACTGCTCATGCAAGTCTAACAGTATGAGGTTGCATTATGACAGCATTCATCCTGCAGTAAATTTAGCTTTTTATATTTTTTGTTGTAGTGAAAATTACAACTTTGGGTTCATGATAGTGTCTTGACCTGGATGATGATGCCAACAAGCTTTTTCTTTAAGCTAAAGTTGTCTGTATTCTTGAAATATATATTGTTACATTTTCTAGCACCAACACTAAAATGGTATAACAGGATTTTTTTTCACTCAAAGGAAAGACAGATTTAGTACAAACAGCCTGGTGTTCAAGTCTATCTTGTTTCTGTGTTGGATTATAGATCTGCGTGAGATTGGGAACACTGTCAACAGACTGTGCCACGATCTTTCTAAAGGTCAGAAGATGCATCTCTGTTCTCACACTTAGTCAACAATAGGAGTCATTGTCACTCACATCAGAGGTGATAAAAACTTTTTTTTTGTTATTGCCGTTGTTTTTTTGTGGCCTAGATTTCTAAAGCTATACAAAGACAATAACAGTATGAGACTACGGGGGCGGAAAAGTGTCTGAACTACAATAGTCATAACAGCTTCTGTCCTCATGATTATAAGCAGGCTGTGCAGAAGCGCGCTGGGCATTCTGGGTCCATACAGTAGGTTTCACAGCACGTTTGTTCTACTTGGAGATCATTATGGATTAAAGAAAAAAAATTTGACTGCTGCACTTCACAACAATGTTTGTACATGTAGTAGTTAAAGTCAGAGGGAGTACTTTTGTCTGGGGTTTTCATCAAATACACATGGGCAACTCAATGGGGGAAGGGCTAGCATTGTACACATTACACATGAATGGGCTGGGAGGGCGCCAGTCGCAACAGAACTTGACTTCCAAATGAATAAATGAAGGCAATTAGTAGATCTGTTTACAATGTTGTGGAGACAGAAGTAGGTCAAACGTGGCAGAGACAGGAGGGAGGAGGGAGCCGGCAAGCCAGAGCCAGAGGCTGTCGCTGGTACCTACGGTGATGAGTCGGGGAATTAGGACATGAAAATGCCGTCTTTATTAACCATGACTTTTAAATGAATGTCATATTGAATCACAAGGGACCAGTGGGGTTTATTAGAAAGAGCAATGTTTTGTGATCAGCCCACCGTGTTTTATCTGCAGCTGTGTTCAGGAGGGGGATGCCCAGAGTCATGAGCCCCACCTTTCGAAGTCCTCCTTCACAGATTCAGGCCTCACAGGGTATAATGTGTAGCATGGATGCTCGCACTGCAGTGAAGATACCCACAGGATATCTTCACTTTGAGCAGCACAGTGAAAATTTATGACTGTTGGCCTGTGGTGAATTTTCATCATTATGTTCTACAATGTAAATTCAAACAGAACTCTTCCCCCAAACATTTCTCTCAGTCGGGGGGGAATTTTACAACCAGAATTTAGAGAAACGGCACAAACACTTTGTGAAGCAAGTATTTTACAAAAACCAGTACAAATTGGTGCAAATTCATTTAGTTTTGTTGGCAGTTCTCCTGGCGTGACTGCGTGTCCCAGTATTGTTTTATATTAACAAAAATGAACCATAATTGCCTTTTTCTCCAAGCTTGTTGTTTAGTTTATTGGTCAGCACAGCTATTGCAGGCTTTAGGACTCTCTAGCCAGCCACTAATCTTGATGGTAGAGTAGCAGAGGGAGTCTGTGGGGAACAGTAAAACAGCACTATGTCATCGCAATACGCTCCGCTCCTAATAACTGCAGGATGCTGCAAGGAACCGGGGCACAGGCAAATGTGACATAGGGGACCAATTCCAACACATCACCACAACACAGTCAGCAGCCTCCTCCGCAATGCATGCCATTATCTTAGGTCATATGCATTATACATGCAGATACAGTACTATATCTGAAATTGCTGTTAAGAGCAGGGACCAGATGAAGGGCACTGCTGCTACTGTCAGATTTAACCATGCATGCCTTTCGCTTCCCTTCCCTCTTCTCAGCTCTGTCTTCCCTTCCATAAATCTCATTGTCGGTCTTCCCTGGTTAATGGTGACCTGAAGCTTGCTCATCTCAACTGCCGAAGCCCTCGTGTTGCATATATGATGAGCGTAGAGGGGAAAGTCAAAGTGACCTCCAGTGCTGTGATGAAAACCAATGCAGTCCGAGTGCAATAGAGGGTCTTCTATAATTCAGCGATGGCAGAAGAAGACAGAGTGAGCTGTGTTTTCTTAGGAGCCACACTGCATCTGTGTGCGTTGCCGTGCTGCATCAGCTGCCCAGCACCCCTCATCCTTAGTGTCGCTTAAGTGCAGGAAGAAGAACAAGGGGCAAACAGAGGAGTCGGCCGGGGTTCAGAGTGCTCTGCAGACAGTGCAGCTGAATAGAATAGAGAATAAGGGTTGTGAAATGTGAGCACTACTCTCTAGCCCTGAGACAGACACAGAACAGCTTACTAGCTCTGTTTTTTTATATATATATATTGTAAGAGCACTATCTTTTAGCCATTTTTACTTGCCTGAGTAACTATAAGCCTGATACTCAGCCTCTAGCATGGCTGTAATTTTATTGTCTGCTCCCCATCTTCTGAGTCTCTTTCTTCTTTGTCTGAGTTGACATTTCTCTTTCTGTAGAGCAAAGCTATAGTTCTGTTCAGATTGATTCACTTATAGATGTGCAAGGCTATATTTCTTTTGCATGCATAAATCATGGATATCTGACAGGGAAAATACATTACATCTGACAGAAACTAGACCCCAGCGAATGTATGAATGAGAAAAATAATCAAACACTGTGATGCACAGCATTCATGTGAAGCTGTGAAGCACATATGTCCATAATTCCCACACCACTGCACACAGAAATCAAAGAACTTATTCCAAAGAAGCCTGTATGTTTCCTCGGCTTCCTCCCTCTTTGCCCATATGGCTTCGTGGGGTGGAGGATGCCAAGGTTGGAGGTAGCTGGCACGAATAATTACGATCAAAGAAATTACAATGCAAAAGGAACAGCTGCTACCTCCACTGCTGACAAATGACTGTGAGGACGAGGAGACGGCGATAGACAGCGAGTGAGGGAGAGAGGAACAGGAAAGAGGAGGAGAGCTGGTGTATGTTCTACTATTCGACAACTTTCCCTGTAAGTATCTGCTGCTCCAAAGCCCATTTAACATTTAATCCACAGTGCAAATAAAGCCTTTGGGGGCCATTCACCCAAAAGCTGTACAAATACAAGCATCTGACCAGATTATCTCAGTCTGTTTTCATGCTCGGTCCAGTCCGGCTTGTTTCTAATCTAACCTAGTCAGAAATGTGATCCACTTTCCTAAGTTTCCCACTTGATTTTGAGAAAATGCACAAAAATGTCCTCAATGTTCAGAAATAGAAATAGCCTGGTTAGAAGAACAGTACCCGAGTGGGCCAGAGTTCTACCAGGACTGCAAACACAGGTGAATTTCACTCAAATAGAATTTTTCTGGAAGGCAAATAGGTTTTTGAGATCCTTTGTACAAAAAAGCCTGCAGGGATAGCACATACTTCGGAAACAGTGAAAAATTTACAGCGAATACACAGCAGAGAACGTTTCCCTTCGCTACAACCTGTCCCTCTTAATGTGACTTGATCTTCAAATTAAAATTGAATTCTCCAAGTCTATTAAGTCCAGTCCCATCTGGTTTGTGGCTGCCAAGGGCTGATCACTCTACAGCAGTCTCAGATGTAGTCCAGTTAGTCTGGGCGTATGGGAGATGTTGTAGGTAACCAGATGGGGACCGTTATGAAGATGTTGCCACTGAGCGACCACTCTGGACATTTTTCTGAGAAGTGGACACTCAAGCCCTTTTCAGACATGGAATATGTAACATCGCTGGCTTCATCTACCCATTAAAGTGAGTGTATTCTGACATAGGTCACTTAGGTAAATGTTCCTCACAGCTTCATTCAGACAAACTCACCACACTGACAGAAAGAGCCACACCACACACACACAATATTTGCCCGATACGCAAGATTTTACTACAAGTGATGTGATGTATATTGCGAAACAGAGCACCTTAAAAAAATCTAGGCTCATTTCACTGTCCAAAATAACCAGTAGCTAACCAACATGGATCATATTGATACTATGTAGTGTTCTGTTGGAAAACCTTGGACTTTGACATCTAAGGCCTATGCCTTAGACACCCAAATAAATGTTATAACAGAACAAGAGCACTCCCTTGTGCAAATAACAATCCTAAATGTCATTGGAGAAATGCACGGCCACCACATCGCAAAAACACCAACCAATCAGGAACATCTTGGAGATAATGACAGTTGCCCAGGACGTTGATTTGACCTCCAAATACCCAAGACCCCATTCTGAACAAGCATCACTAGGATGCAGTGGAACAAGTTTGTTTCCCAGAGGCCCCACCGCACAACCCAGAGCATCCAAAGGATCTACTGTCAACGTCCTGGTGTCAGACCTCATAATACACCCTGAGAGGTCCTCTGGTCCAATCCAATAGCTTAGAGCTTTTTTGACAACATAAAGGCCAACACATGAGGCAGGTCATCATAATGTTATGCCTGATCGGTGTATCCTGACGGCTGTGATGGAACTCAGGCCTCAACCTGAGGATGGCTGATATGCAACAATGGATTTTATTGCATCTTATGAGCTCTGATTCTGTCTTGTCTATGACTGGCCCTTACATCCTGACCAATATTGTCTCTATGTTGGAGATAGTTTGTCATTCTAAGTCATTAATGAAGTTACTGCTGTGGGGTGATGTACATACGCTACCGTTCAAAAGTTTAGGGTCACTTAGAAATGTCCTTTTATTTGAAAGAAAAGTTTTTTTCAATGAAGATAACATTAAATTAATCAGAAATGTAGTGTAAACATTGTTAATGTGGTAAATGACTATTCTAGCTGGAAACGACTGATTTTTAATGGAACATCTCCATAGGGGTACATAGGAACATTTCCAGCAACCATCACTCCTGTGTTCTAATGCTACATTGTGTTAGCTAATGGTGTTGAAAGGCTGATTAATGATTAGAAAACCCTTGTACAATTATGTTAGCACATGAATAAAAGTGTGAGTTTTTATGGAAAACATGAATTTGTCTGAGTCACCCCAAGCTTTTGAACGTTAGTGTAAATGTGTGTAGCTCTCTCACTTCGGACACGCTCATATTGATCCTGATGCTGTTTGATGCTGCAAGTTGTTAATAAACTCAGAGAAAAGACTCCTACAAACAGGTGGAAGCAGCAAACTAAACTTTAACTCTTGTTAGCATTTTGTCCAAACCCAGACTACAGTATATTCATTAACAGTGAGCCTCATTAATCTTCCTTGATACAGACCCTGTCTTCATTATAGTATTTTTATGGACATTTCAGTTTATAACGTGTGAAATAGAAGGTAAAAGTGAAAGAGAAAGGTGTTTCTTTTGTGTGCTTTGGATTGTTTTTGGATCAGTATTGGTGTGAAAATTGGAAAAAGGCCTTCACCAAATCACTTCACACAACTCAAAGTAGACTATGCTGTGATCTTACAGATATTTATCTGTTAATACGACAGCATGCAGTCCAAACTTGTGTCGAGTCCAACCTATGAAGATTGCATCACGACTTTTCAGGAAAATCAAAGAGGTTGCTCATTCAGAGATGAAGCTGACTCGTTCAGCTGCCATGAAATGTATTCACCAACTTACTCCAAATGCTATGTTTTCCCTAGTCACAAATGTTAGACAGTATCCTGTAATACGGATGATGTTGAGATTTCACTTTTATGAAAAGCAAGCTGTTTGAAAGAGTAAATACCTAAAACTTGTCAAGTTCTTGCAACCTGGAAGTTGTGGGTTCTGCTTGAAAGGAGGGATGAATGTGCAGTATCTATTTCCCATGTTTGGGAAAATAGCAACATTAGTCATTGAGCTGCTAACTCTGCCATTTCTCCTGTCTCTCCTGAACAGATTGTACCCAGGGATGTTAAATGCCACAGTTGTAACTGACTCTTTTAACTTGGTGTCAATGAAACATATGAAGTCAGCCTCAGACTCATACATTAAATACTCCAAATGTGCCCTTTTTTTCACCAGCAATACTTTGAAAAGTGTGGTAGTAGTGTAATAAAACAGTGTACATAACCACATATAGTTCACTGGGCATTGATTCTGGGTCTTAGGGGGGCGACATGGATCAGTGGGTAGAGTGGTCGTCTTGTAACTGGAAGGTTGCCGGTTTGATCCTCGGCCCATCCAGCTCATGTCGAGGTGTCCCTGAGCAAGAAACTGAACCCCTAATTGCTCCTGGTGGGTCATGGTTAGCGCCTTGCATGGCAGCTTCCGCCATCAGTGTGTGTGTGAATGTGACATATCATGTAAAGCGCTTTGGATAAAAGTGTTATGTAAATACAACCATTTATCTTAAAACATGTTGGAATTAATGACAGTTTCATTGCCTTTGTCATTTCTGAAGTGACCAATTTTTTATTATTTTTTTATTTTTTGCTTCAGTTGTTTAAGCAGAAGTCTAGTCTCTATTCTCTTGTCATCATCCACAGAACTACAAAAACATTCCACCAAACTCTATATCAGTTTATCTAGTTTCTTAAAAATGGATAATTACACAGTTGTCAGGATCATAAATGTCCAAATCGCTTCTTTTGGCTTTTGTGCTGAGAGGTAGATAATCAGGATGTCACAATTAGAATAGATATGTAAAGACAAATTACTTCATTTTTCATGCCATAGAACAGACTTCCATAATCACTTTTGCATTTTTATTTCTGCGTCAAATTATCCCATTTTAATTAATAGCTCATTTGAATTTTCAAGGGCTGCTATTTTTGTTCCCTCATGAGTACATGAAATTAGAAATAGTTTAAAAGCAGTCAAACATGATATGAATCACTCGTTGAAGGGGTAGAAATTCCAGCAATGTAGCAGTATTGCAGTTTTGTTAGGAGCACGAAAAAGACAGAATTTTGTAGTAATGTAAAAATCAATCCATTTGAGACTGGGATAGCTGAACTTTTGTGGTTCATGTAATGAGTGAAGTTCCAGAAACACTGGATTTTACAACTTCTTACTATGCAGTTTGTGGTCTTGCACAGCCAGATGTATGTCCACAGCGCTGTATGGTCTGGCTGCACCTCATCATTATTCTGCTATAGGGGCATTAATGCTGTAGCGTGTTTGTATTTTTAAGCAATAATCACAATTGTCTGTGGTAATGCTAAGCCCAGGATGCAGTAACAGTGCTCCTGTGATATAATAGTGTTGGGGGAAATTGTTTTGATGGGTCATTTGCACACATAGAGGCAAGCACTGTCATTAAAATGGCAGAACTTTTTTTTTTTTTTTTGGGGGGGGGGGGGGGGGGGGGGGGCTTTATTGCACAATCCAGATCTTCAAAACTTGCCATTATGAATGTGTGGGTTGCTGCTTAGAGGTTGAAAAATTTGAAAATGTACAGATAGTGGCAGGGGAGGAGAGAGCCATTTCAAGTCCGTAGCAGAAATGGCAGCTTTCACCAAATTCTACATCCGGTGAGTCAGATTATACAAGTTGACACCATCCAGATCTGGTAAATGCCAACATCAAACTTGCTTTTGAGGATTTACAGTGGCTTCAGAACCTCAGAAAACAATATGCAACTGTTTTCATAAACTGGATAGTTTAGTTTGATGAGCAAAGTGTGGACTCCACTTTATGACAGAATTCTTCAAAGTTAAAGTGTACTTTTCAGAGGAAAAAAACCATGTGATATCAGTCAACTTGTCAGCTTTTTTAAGGCCATATGCTGTCTGCTCACACCAGTGCCAAAGAAAATCATGCAAAACACACACATCAGCAAAGTTATTGCACTGTTTGTTTCTACAACGGTGTGACAATCTGGAGGCAATGCGCCATATTGCAAGACCGCCATCACTGCACACTGAGCGCTGCCAAAGCTGCCATCTGGCAGGTGAGCTGCACACTTTCCACTTGTACCTCTCCTCCCTCTCATTTCTCTCCTCCCTTGTTTGCCACCAGCTTCTCTTCCTCTCGGTCTATTCCTGCCATTATTAGTCTTTCTCACTCCTGCTTCCTCTCTATTTCCACTTACTACTCTCCTCTCCACTCCTGTGAGGTTCCGTTCCTCCACCTGTATTTCCAGCTCCCTGTGGGCCTGGATCACACACTGAAATAAGTGGAAGCATTAAGATTGAAAGGGGATGAAGAAGAAAAAAGGACAACAGAACATCAGCTGTGCTTGATGGTCTGCAGTATTTTGTTCTCTCTCTCTCTCTCTCTCTCTGTGTTTCTTTCTCCCATCAGTGTTGGTTTCATATCACTGTTTGCTCTCCTCTCCTTTATTACTGCCCTCTTCTCTCACTCTCCTCTTTTTGTTGCTTTGCCTCTTCTATCCGATATACACACTCTTATGCAAAGAGTGAAATAGCATGTGAATGAGAGCGCACACATACAAACATTAACACACACACGCACACACACACATTGGGGGCTCGACTTCTTCTTCTTCCTCCTCAGGCTGTAGCATCTGAACAGTCGTGTTTAATCAGTGTCTCCATGGGCAACTGGGGTAGCGGTGGGTGGAGGGGTGAGGCTCAGAGGTGGGGGGTCTCCAGCTCTGGGTAGTCGAAGTGAACTGCTGTGCACTCACACACCGTGTAATTGTGTTACATACACTAATTCGTCTGATGTATTATTGCAGCGACTATGCATCGCATTTGCCCCTGACCCACATTGTGCTCCCTGATATTCAAATTACTCCAGAAATCAATGTCACAGATTGAACTGGTGGTCATTAAAATCAAGAGTAGTTTTCTTGCTGTATAGCTTTGGCGTGTTCCTCATTCCCTTTTCTTTTTTATCCTCTCAAACTTACAGTAGCTCATTAATCTCTGTAGAAGTCTGAGATAACACTTAACTCCTCGCTTGTGGGTGAAAATGACAGAGACAGATGTTCCAAATTACTTTACCTATGCTGGCCCGGCATTGCCTCCAGGGTCAAAAGACTCCAAAATAATGCAGTTTCACCGACATTTCTTCTCCACTCAAACTACTGCCACTACAAACACTGTTAAAGGTGAAGGAATTACAAGACTTAGCATATAAAGATCCATGGCCAAAGCAACAGAGGACCATTTCCCCCCAGAAACTCCTTTTGTACAGTGGCTCAGTCTAATTCTGAATTCTTAAAAATAGTGTGGATATATGAAATTAAAATGATTCAACTTAGAATCTAGAGTTCAGATATTAAACTAATATCTAAACATTGAGATGTCTGCCTCTATAACGCCCCAAAAATAATGAAGAAGACATTGTTTGTTACACTGTAAGGACTGAACAAGCTTGAAAGCCTTAACAGTAATTTGCCTTTTTTGAAATGATGTCCCACTTCCACTGCATAATCTACAGTTGTTCAGCGGTTTTCCTAAGAAAGATTTCTTCTAACAAAGCTCCCATCATAAGCGATAATTCTGAGCTCTGGGATAATCCTGAATAACTGGGAATAGTTACTATTATAGCACAAATCTCGGAGATGGATATCTCAAAGCCTTGTGGTGTAAGACCAAAACTATCTGCATTGCTTGAAACCACAAGTAGTAAGGAGGAAATATGTCTTTTTTGGATTTAGGATTAGGTGACCCTCTAAAAAATGGCTCAGCTGGTGACTTTAGATTGGTTTACCCTCAGCTACACCTTAGAGGAACAAAAATCATCACAAAGCAAACCTTAGTTAAATTTATTGCTGTCATTGCAGGAAAAGAGAGGAGGACAGAATTAATGTGGAGATTCATTTAAATTCTAAAATTAGCAGGCAACTGATAAAATGCCGAAGCGCATGACTGGCATGAGCACGCCAAGAGAGAAGCCAATCTCTCTCTCTCCACGAGAGGCTTTACCCACTCTGGAGGGGCCAGGAGAATAAAAGCTGGTCCAACTGGCCGGACAGATAAGCCGGACCAGAAAGAGCACACAGAGAGAAGAGGGGTTCATCTGGTTTGCATGAGGGTGAGAGCCATGAATCCATCTAGCAGCCCTCCTCAGCCCCTGCTACCACACAAACACACACACAGACGGTGGCTTGAACAAAGATGCACTTGGTCAACAGTATTGTAGAGGTTGGCATTGTTTCAGCTCTGTGCGCTTTAGTTCTCTCGGACTCGGGCTCCATCTCAGCTCCTGCCCAACCTTATCAGCATCCCAGTGGCTCCTGCTCTGCCCGGCTGCCAAGGCTGCACAAGCTCCGGCTGCAGGAGGAGGCAGGGCAGCAGTGGAGGGGCACTTCGCTCTGGTGTCCTCCTGATGACCGGGGATCTGATGCACTGCCCAGAATAATCCACACGCGTAAAGAGTTCTAAAGAAAAATCTGCATAAGCAGACTGTTGTATAGCAGGCTTTGTCTAAAGTACAGTGGAATTTATCCAGTGATAATGCAATTATTTGCACCAAACCCAATACAGCGCTGCTCTGCGTCTGACTGGTACTGAAGCTGAGGGCTTTTTCAACCGCTCTGCCTGCAGAGCATCAGCCCACATCCCCTGGTTCTTACAGGTGGCCAACAGACACGCGAATTCATCATTAAACTGCACCTCGGTTCAGAGAACACGGTGCCACTGTGCGTCTTTTCGCAGCGTCCGAGGCGCGTAAAGTCTGCACAACTTTGCCCTCCTTCTACACACAGCCGGGCTGCTCCAGGAGCTGCTGTTCCGCCGCTATCAGTAAAGGATGGACTACTCACCTTGAAATAGCAGGAGACTCATTCATGAGGAGCGCAGAGCGGGTTATTTCGCAGGGATTGTAGGGAGGAAACGTCCCGCGTCTCAGCCAGCCAGCCAGTCAGCCAGTCAGTCTGTAAATGTGTGTGGACACCAAAGAAGCTACAGCGAGAAGAACTGCGAGTTAATTTATTCTACACTGACGCGACGCACATCTGGACAGCAGTGAGCATCTCCCCGTCAGTCGCTGAGAAGGAGACCGGATCAAGTGACCCGCCCGCCGCGTTCAGGGATTGATCATTTCTGTAACAGGCTGCCACATAACATCCCTTTCTCTCTCCCTCTACGTCTCTCCCTCTGTGGATGTGTGTGTGTGTGTGTGTGTGTGTGTGTGTGTGTGGATGAGTGTGTGTGTGCGTGTGGATGCCGGTGCTACATGAAGTCACCCATCAGTTCACTTGCACCTCACGTACAGTGTGCGCTTTTAGACCCAACCTCCGTCGCGTCATCCATTGGCACAACTTGAGAGCGTTGCAATTCATTTTTATGCCTTTTAGACACAAAGTAGGCTCACCCAAGTTTCTATATATGCATCAAAGAAGACGAATATTAATAATTATTATTGCTAATAAATTATCAATGTGAATAATGAAGAGTTGACACTGAATCCAGGCTGTCTGTGTTATCAACAGCACACAGGATGGAGATAATGTCAATGTCCATAATAGGCTTATTTGTCAAATGATAGCTATCTTTATGCATCTGGGAAATTACAGACTTCCACATGCACCAATGGGTTGTATTTATCCACACATCTTCTCAAGTGAAACCAAATCAGATCACAGCAGCCGGTTAGGATCACTCACTCAGCCAGACAGTCAAATGGAAACAGCCCCAGCTTTAGAATTACAAAGTTCTGTAAGCATTCACACATTTTACAATGAATCCACTGCGTTTTATTTCCATTCAGAAGTCAAGATAAATTGCACGCAGCAGCCTGCACAAGTTTCCTTTGAAACATCGCCATCTGTAGGCAGCATAGTGCAACCACACATGTTGGAGGGCTCAAAGGCTGTGATACTGATCCTTTGTTTTACACGGGAAGCTTCATTATGTGAGTCATGTTCGATTCCTGCCTTTGGAGTTAAAAAAGCATGTGGTCAGAGAGCGGATGCTGCATGATGCATGGATGTTCCCGCCTTTGATGAGAGAGTAGCCGGCCACAGCCATTAAAACTGCCTACCTCCACAGAACTGCTTACATTGCTGAAAAGCTCAGCAGGCACTTCTGACAGTTTTCCTGGTGGTGGTGGTGGTGGGGGGTGGGAGGCATACTCAGGGTCCATTGGCCAGCTGTCTGCCCCTCATTATTTGCTGTTTGGTGGTTTGGAGATGAGTTGGAGATGTCAGACGGGCTACCTGTTAGGACCGAGCAGCTCTGGGTGACTGGTGGACTCCCTCAGGGCTGAGCAGATGGCAGCTACTCGTCACTGGCCCTGAGTCAGGTGCTGTGGTTCATGAACCCCTGTTACACACACACACACACACACACACACACACACACACACACACACACACAGAGAAACAAATACATACTGTAGCGCAAAAACAAATAAGCCTGCAGACATACAAACAAATATGCAAACGTACACTTCAGCAGTGTATACACATGAACAGAGCTTTGAGCAAAGTGTGCAGAAGCACACAAGGCTGGAGGGAAGCTGCAGTTTCACTGAGAAGAAGGAAAAGCTCTAAATAAAGGCAGATTTTTTTTCAGTTGTGTTGAATAGGCTTTTAGAGATGTGTGGAGATGGGATTTTTCTTGTGATAATTAATTTGCAATTGTTGGAATATTTCTTGCATGAGATTCATCATAGAGGAGCAGTCCATTGGATAGGACACAATGTAAGATTTACAGCAAAAAAACAAAGATAAACACAATGCCTCATGCTTGTATGACTGACACACAGTAGTCGTCTGGTTTTTCGGTGTTGGCCAAGACAGCAAAATAGTCTGTGACTGTTTAACTGAGTTGTTGGAGATTATTATCTGCACTCCACGGGTCTAACTCAAGGGCAATTGCAGTTTTGAATTAGTTTTCAAGCTTCTGTGCAAACTCGTGTTATCATTCCTTCAAGAGTAGCACTCGCCTGCTCAAGACTCTCGAGTAAACTCACTGAGTGAAAGCCACAGGTCAGATGAAGAACGCCCGAAGGAGACTGCTGCACATACAGAAAACACAATCTTGTTTGAAATACCGTATTACATTACCGTAATTGAGAGGCGCTGTTTGAATTTAAGTTTCCATTAATATCTGTTAGTTTTAGCAAAGACGATGCCGGATTCTAGCAAGCTAAGCTGACTTGAACCAAGGAAAATGGACTCAACTGGATTTTGTATTAGTTCTGATTAGTTTTCATGATTGCAGGAGTGAGATGGGGAATGAAAAGAAAATTTGCAGACATATCAATATCCAATTTTTTTTTTTGACTGCCAAACATTAGTGGGTCATTCCAGAATTGGAGGACATTTTGCGTCCCACCCATCAAATAGTCCATGTACAAAATACTAAAACATGCAGTAAGTGTAAATTTACTTGTCCTGAGACCAAAGCTAAACAAAAATTAAAAAAAAAAAAAAACTATGAGAAAAGAATGCTTGAAAATATTTTTTAAAATACCAAATAAGTCTGGAGTTCACTCTACAATACCATTTTTCTCTTGTCCCACCCCAATGATAACAAATTGAGTTTCAAATTAAAACATTCAAATGAAACCTAAACCTCCTTTCTTGTTACAATTTTTTCATTGACGTCTCTTGTAATTGTGGGAAAAATGTTTTAATCAGTATAATATTTTAAAAAGTAATTATCAGGCATGGAACGTGTGTCTCACAACAACCCTGTTAACATTTTCACCTGGCAGAAGAAGAAGAAAACAGTGAATCACATGATACGCTGGAATTAACATCATCAGTTTTCCAAAAGAATGGGTAGAATAAAGCTGTGTCCTCTCTTCTATTTTTCATATTTTCATAACACTGGCAGACTTGATTGAACGTCTCATTCTACCTCATATTATCAGGACAAGACAAATTCGTTTTACTTTTTTCTTTGCTGTTTTCCATCAGAAGGTTTGTCCTCTTTGTCAGCAGTAACAGCTAGCTAAATATCTAGCTTCTACTGCTGAGAAAAAGTTAACATTAGCATGGATTAGCAACCCTGTTAGTGTGGTTAGAGTAGGGTTAGCAAACAACAAATAAAATATGGAACAAAAATGATACCATTGATGTGTAAGCTGAGCCAAACAAGTCTTTGATAGTTTATTATCTATTATTGATGAATATGTAGCAGAAAATTGTAAAAGAGAAGGTTTAGTTTTCGAAAATTTTAGAGCCCAAATGTCCTCCAAATTCTGAAATGACCCTATTAATCGTTTCAAAAAATTATAATATTAATACATTGCACATTTTCAAATTAATACAATATGAGCCCAACAACAGTGTAAGATTCATATTCAAATATTATGTAGTAAATTGACTCAATAACACTTGGTTAAAAAAATATAGTTATAAAGTAAAATCAATTCCATTCAGTAAGAGAAGAAACACAATTAATACAATAAAATACATGATTTCAATAAGACACAACAATTTTGGTCATATAACTGTAAAACCAACCGCCAGCTTTTCTGTTTGCATTTTAAGTCTAAAGACACTTAAAGCACTTCCCCACCTAAAACAATCAAGTATCATATTTTTAGGTGAGTGGTGAAATAAACTTTCTCCTGTTTTGTGACGTAGAGCAGAGTTTCGTTAAGCAGCCCTGCAGCTTTTCAAAATTCAAGTCAGTGAAACATATTCTAAGTTGTCCATAGGTGTGAATGTGAGTGTGCTTGTTTGTCTGTATATGTAGCCCTGCGACAGACTGGCGACCTGTCCAGGGTGTCCCCTGCCTTCGCCCAAGTCAGCTGGGATAGGCTCCAGCACCCCCGCAACCCAAGTGAGGATAAAGCGATGTATAGAGAATGGATGGATGGAAGTCAGTGAAACACAGAGAGAGATGCTCCAGATTAGTACGAGCTGGCCCTTCCTTTAGTTTTGGTTTTTGTCAACAATAATTTAGTAAATTTTGAAAATGAAATGATTAATTGCCTTGCATTTGCCCAGTGCTTAGGTATTTGATGTGCTTTCAGTCCTTCATTTTGCTGGAATATCTCAGAGCACTAATTAGACATTTCCATGCTTTACAGTAAGTCATGTCAGTCTTATTATTGCCCAACGTCACCCTTTGCATCAAACAGATATACAACACAATGCTCACTGTTTTTAGAAATTCAGTGTAGATGAGGAAAAACTTTCCCAAAATACCAGTAACAGGACAGATTTGAAGAAATCTCAGAAAATCCACGCAGAAGGATAAAGTACTAATAACAAACATATGCTATTTATGGTAAAACTACACTATAAAACTTGAATAACGATGCCTCAGTTGTTAAATGAACCCAGAATATAACCCTAACAGTAAACTTGCACACAGTAGAGCTGCAGGGTTTTTGCACGCCTTTAGGCATGAGTGAAATGACTCAAAGTACAACCTGAAACTCAAATGAAAACACAGCACCTGAGGGCAAAACAGAGATCTACAGCTTCGTCTGCTTTCACAATTAGTTACTTAGGTAACCACGGTGGTCACTGAAACAGCTCTGGTGTCTGGTGTGCGTGATATTTTGCTCTGGCATTGTTCTGATGTGTTCATTATGATTATTATGCTGTTGCTCCAGGCTTCTCTCACAGACAGGACCCAAGTGAAGCAGCCAGCTAGATGCAATCTACTTCATGAAAATTACCATAACAACACGAAGCTCTGGAAGGAGGCAAAGGGAGGCGCATGCAAATGGAACGGCAATGAAAGAAGACTGCAGGCCCAATCAAGCTGTCATAACACAGAGAATAATAACAACTGAAAGCCATTAAAACCTTTCACTCCGTACCATTACACCTCACTGTGTGAAGAATGGGGTTGAGAAACCCTCATATCCCTCTTTTTGCCTAAACAGTCACATATATAGGCTTTTTCCAACCTTCATCCATCATCTCTTCATTAAAATGAGACGTTCATCAAAAGGAGGCTTTGCTGGAAAAGAGTTATAAATTCCCTTGTCACGTGTTCTTGCTTAGACTCATCATAGGAATGTTCCCATCTGTTGTGTCATCCAAAGAATCATTTTCAGACAGATGTTTTTCATCCAAAGAAACGTCAATCCAGGTGCATTTTCCAGGTCAGACCAAGGGTTCATGCTCTGGTTAATAATGTGCTTGTGTTGCTGTTTTGAACCAACAGTGTAGCTGTGAAAATGTGGAAAAAATAGAAAATGAAAATGAAGCACTCTCACCTGAGTTTAGCACATACTGCCAACTATGGACTTTCACTGAACTCAGATGAGTATGAGGGTAATCGTTATTTCTTTCTTTGTCAAAAAATCCCACGAAGGGGCTTACAGAAGGATCAACTGGTTGAACAAGCAACCCATGAAAAGAGACTATAGTCCCTGGCCAGGCCTGGGTTTGATTCTAGCTCATGGCCCTTTACTGCATGCCCCCACTCTCTTCTTCCTACTTTCCTGTCTTGCCTCTCAACTATGTCTATCTAATAAAGCCAAAAAAAATGACTTTAAAAAAATCCCATGGAGAAAACAAAATCAAGAATAAACTTGCCCTGCTAAAAACCATTGGTTAAGTCACCAAAGCTTCAATAATTGTATTTTTCTGTGCCACGGAGCCTCATTTTGGGGTCTGAACAAATAAGCTTATTTCCCAAAATGTTAAGTCACTATTTCAAAAGAGAAAGGCGATACCACACCATTACAGTACCAGAGCTCCATTTTTTTTGATTTGGTGACATTTTAATTTATTTTGATAAACAGGGGCACTGTAGTTTATTTTAAGTTGACTGAACATACAGCGCACTGTCTTGTTGTAGTAAAATATAAAATGCATAATAATCCGCAGCTGAAAATAGTCCCTACCAAATACACTATTTACTCCTGGGAATATATTTTACCAAAACCCACAATGGCCAGCAGTTATTTGATCTGTTGTAAAAATGAACCTCTATGACCTGCTTTTACGGATTTCAATCTTCAATAGGAACAAAAGGCCCCAGACAGGCTGTCAAAGTCAGAAAGAACTGAGAGACAGGAAGACATTATTTGGTCTTTGCTGACAAAAACTTTGGCCATTTTTTCCCTTTAAGTGACAAAGCTAAGCCAGGGCAGATAAGGGTTTAGGAGATGTGGGGAAAGCATCATTCAGTGGTCAGTTTAAAAGCAAAGCTGCAGATAAAACTTTTCCAAGTCTGACTTCACGTATAGAATTTAAAGATGTGTTAAGCAACTTGAATTCACATACAGAGCAGCAGTGAGTCTGAGAAGTTAAACAGAAAAGGGTCTGAAGGGTTTAGATTCCATTTCAAATATAGTATTTGAAATCTACAGTCATGAATAACAACAGCATGGAACTGAAAAACAATAAACGCATTAAGCGATTACACTCAATTGAGATTCTGCTTCGCTTGTCCCCGTGGCTTTCCATCAACGTTGAGGATGATGGTCCTGGTTCTGCAATGCCTTTGTGGACTTTCAGGTGGCAGGACCAGTCTTAGCTTTGAATGTTCTTCTGCTTTCAGGACAGGTGGCAGATCAGACTTTAGTTGCTTCTGCCTATTTTTCTGTTTTCTTCTTGTTTTTTATAATTTTGCACATCTGTTGTCTTTGAAAGTTGCTATGGCGTCTACTAAAATGGTTAGCCACAGTCTCCTGTCCTTGGCATTGATTTCCAGGTTGTTGATGTCAGCTTTACATTTCTGTATGACGCTGTCATGATGACATTTAATCTCTTCTGTTGTCTGTCTCTTTTACATTAATCTTCTTTACGCTGGGAGTAGAAAATTTGTTTCAGCAATCTTTGATTCAACCAATATCAGTCTTCCATTTCAATTGATATAAATTTTGTTGTTTTTTTCATCGTTTAGCTTCATCATTGGTTCTTTATCCTCCTAGATGATATTTAAGATGTTTCAAAGACAGCATTGATGTAACTTCTCCAGACGTTGTTCAGGTTTCTGCTGTATACAGAAATGCTGGGATCCATTCTCCATTGTACGCAAACCTTTTTTGTGTCTTCCGATGGATACACCCTAAAGATCCATCCATTCATCCATTCTCTATACACCACTCAATGCTCATTAGGGTTGCAGAGGACCAGAGCCTATCCCAGCTGACTTGTGCGAAAGCAGGGGACACCCTGGACAGGTCACCAGTCTGTCGCAGAGCTACACATTCAGACAAACAATCACAACTGCATTCACACCTACGGGCAATTTAGAGTAATTAATTAACCTCAACGTATTTTTGGATGGTAGGAGGAAGCCGGATTACCCAGAGAAGACCCACACATGCACACTGAGAACATGCAAACTCCAGGCAGAAAGGTCAAGAGAAAGCCGAGACGTGATCTTCTAGCTGCAAGACGAAAGTGCTAACCACTTTCCCACTATGCAACCCCACCCTAAAGATGTTCTAGCACATTTAAGACAATGTTAGATCTTGCCATTAGTTTTCTAGTGAGCAAGGTGACTTCAAGGATCTGAAAAGTGTTCTGCTGTTTCCAGACTTCTTTTGTCAGGTTGCATCTGATTTGTATCATGCTGATAAAGGTAGGTAGACAATTTTGGGTCTTCTTCGAGTTAATAGTAAATCCAAGTTTTGTGTATGAACTGTATTTGACAGTGAAAGTCTGTTTTAGGTGGTTTTCTGAGAGTGTTCCAAAAAACTGTTGTCAACTGCATATTGCACCTCAATGATAGGCTGGCTACCACCAGCCTGAATCTCAAGTGAGATACAGGCTGGGTACCTGCTATTCATTTTCTTGTAGGGGTGGAGCAGTTTAAAATTTTCCACAGCCGTTGATTGGGCGCTGCATATGTCAGTCAGTCTGGGGCAGTTGAAGCTCACAGCCAATCGTGTCACTGCTAGCCGCTGACGTAAATGCAGAGCGACGGCAGCACCACGAAAAAGAATCATTGCTGTGTTTGCTCATGTGTTTGCTTCTTTCGCCATGTCGCCGGACGATTCTTGCCGTTTATGTAAAGTAAACATGAGGGAAAGTGGACCCCGTGTTTATGCACACTCCACAGATATGTTTGTGTCAAAAACAACGCCGACCATATCAGATAGGTTAGCGATGATGGACCTGATAGTCACCCCGGAGCCGGAGCAGTCAAACAGATGCTGCCAGCGCTGCACCTCCACACTCGGTCGGCTTGAAAAAGACTTTCCTTTATTCAGGCAATGGGAAGAGAACGTCCGGTTAAGCAGCGTATCGAAAAGACAACGTGAACCCACCCCGTCCAAGACACCGAGGACTTTGAAAAAGACCTGCCCAAACCCACCGAGTCCACTAGCTTGTTCCTTCGGAAACACGACAACAAAGGTAACGCTTCTTCTCAAACAACCCATCATGCATTGCGCGTAGTCGCTTAGTGTGCGTCATCGTCTAACTGTCCCTCCCCGTCCTGTGATTGGATCCCTGACTCAGGGACAAATTCAACCCCAGGTCGCCAGACTGCCTAGTAAACGAAATGACAATGAGTGCACAGGCAGTCTGGGTATTCCCAGACTACCTCAATGAGGGGACTCACAAATGTCTTGTTTTTTTTACTTTAGATGGTCCAAACTATGAAACAGCTATATGAAAAATGATAACAACAGTTGTTACCTGGAGTGCAGGTGTATCAGCTACGAACCCTGTGGTGTTGTGTGATGCAACAAGAAAAGCTGTCATGATATCTGCCAAACACAGGCCGACTGCAGACAAGAACAGCAGTCAGAATCCAGAGCTCCCCAGCAGCCACAGAAAGCCCCATGATAGTTTCTACAGATCTCAAAGGTGCAGCCTCAAACACTTCTATGTAACACATATACTGTGAGCTTCACACAGATTTTATTTAAAGCATTACTGCAGTGATAGTGAAGTGTGAGCAATTAGCTGTATGTTAATCTCCACCTCCGAACAGTGATCATGCAATCATGGCAGTCACAAATCTGCACGTCTGCAGTCAGCCTTGAGATTTCGCCGTATGCTGAGACCCTGTGCAAGGGGCTCTAAAAAGAGTGATATTCAGCCTTCCTTTTCATCAGTATTTTCATTCACTGATTTCCAAGAGTCTTTGTACAATGTGAATGTTAATAAGGTTTTCACACAGAGGAACTATCCAGTTGTTAAACTCAGTAAAGTTTAAAAATTGGTTAGAGAATGCAGTGAATACAAAGGGAAATGTAGGAATTTAAACTAAGATGTGAGGTGGAACAAATAAATAAAAAAATTACAATATGTGCGTGAGATATTTTGCAAGAAAGTCAGTCACAGCAACATATACTGATACCACAAGGGAGCTCTGAAAGTATGTTACAAAGGACGCCAAACATCGTAAAATTTCTTATCAGATGCATGTGTAGCACAGTGAATCTCTTTCTCAAGCTTCAGAGAACACATTATGCTCTCAAGCCACTCAAGCAACAGTGTGGGTGTTGAAGCTTCCTTCCGTCTCAGCAGTACCGCTCGTATAACAAGGAGAGTTGAAAAAGCAGGAGTATTACATTTAGTTGCATCCAGATGTGCATCCAACTGACTACTCCATCTCGAGCTACCAGAGGATGGAGTTCAGTAATACAATTTGGAGTATGGAAGAGTTTTAAACACATCCTTACAGAATGTTTCTAAGCTTGGACACCACAGGTACATTAGGATTAATGATATTTAAAATTGTCCTAGCTGGGGTTGACAGTTTCTGGAAATGTGGACCCTGAAGACTCTTTTAAACTGAATTAAAGAGTGACCAGCACACATAAACGATGAGTGCACCTGCTGGAGAATAATAAAACAAGCAGACAGAGAAGGCCCAGTGTATGTCTTGATCCTAAATTGCTTATATTGCTGATACCTCAGTGAAAGGTTTAAAGGTAGAGAAAAACATTCTAATCCAACTTTTTGTCAAAATGAGTCCTCAAAGTGAACTGGCTGTTCGTTTGGTTTGTACGTTGGAAATATTTTCTGTTTGTAGAAAGTGGTCAGACTGATCCACACAAAAATAGTTCAGTGTCTGCTGTGGAAATACTGCTTTGACTTGTAACCCAGTGCAGTGGAGAGAAACAGAAAACTACTCCAGTTTTATTCTCTCCCAGAGAACAGAGGATATGGCTTATTTATGGTATGACAGTGACCACAAAACACTTTTCTGTTGGTTTGTTGTCGATCGTAAGTTTAAATTCTTCTTGACCATATTGGAAACTACATTCCTCACAAGAAGGCAGCTTTTTCTTAGTGAAAATCCATTTCCTTAAGTCCCTCTTCCTGCCCCAGCACCTGTGATCAGCCTCTGCCAGCTCTTAACCCCGAAGACATCAGCATTTCCTGTCTCTGAAAGTGATCAAATATGTAAACAATTGATTACAAATGTATGTTCGTGCTTTGATCATGAGGTAATCTGTCATTTTGCACAGTGTAACATGCAACAAACATACAGAAGAGTTCATCTTTCAGCACAGTGTCTTGATGGATTGAGCCATCAAGTGCATTTTTAAACTCTGCTTTACAAAGTTCCTCTTTTAAAAATCAGCCGGTCAGCTTTTTCCAAAACTCCTGGACCTAATGTTAGGTTAATTAGCTTGCTGCAGCTGATAAAATCTGCCAGACAGTTGTCAAATTTTGACAGTTGCTGACTAGAAATGAGAAGCCTTCTTTCTCTCCACCTTTATCTGAAGTAAAGCTAATGTTTGTTTGTTTTTAATCAGTTTTGAGCAGTAAATCTACCGCTATTATCAGTGTAAACTCTGCAGTGTGAGTACAGAAGGCCTGACAAGCGTAGGAGGACAATGCTCGGTGTAAAAAAAAAAGAAAAAAAAAGATGCCTGTAAAATTCTCTTTTACATTTGGAGAAAGTCATGAGAAGCCTTCAAAGACACTGAGCCTGTTGAGTAGTAAGACAGTGTATCTGCAAGCAGTAGGTTGGTGAGGTCACTGGATCATATGATCACGTCCTAGCGGTGAAGAAAAATGACAACATTTGGCAGGACCAGATGCACCCAAGGCTGCCAACGCAGTTCACCCGTCTCTTCCCAGATGATGGATCCCATTTCCATAAACCTGTAAAAAGAGATTAGATGAAAACCAGTGCAAGCTGATTGGACTTATTTTGTTATTTCATTATTTCTCCTAAAAGTTGTAGCCAGTATCTGCCAAGCTGTCTGTGCACAGTTAACATACCGAAGCACTTTTTGCAAATTAAATACATTTGCTACAAAGTGATAACAATAAAAGTTAAAATCATGCATATTGTAGAAATAATAGTCAAAGTTTGTAAAATGAACATTTTTTAGTTGGCATACCCGTTTCCCCAAGGGAAATTTGTTTTAAAAATACAGGCGCCGATGCTTCTCCTATCGGTAAATGTCCTTCTTTACCAGCAGTGACTTCATGCATTTAGATTAGCAATAAATGGTTTAACTCATTTTTATAAAATCTCTCTGCAGACACGCAAGAATCAACTTTTTTGTGCATTTCTTTTCAGTGTTGTTTGCTTTTGTTTTGTTTTGTTTTTTTTCTTATTTTAATCAGTCCTTGATATACCTTTGTGGCCATTGCTGTGTTGATTTAATTTCTAACTTTTACAAAGTTGAGCTGCTTTTCACTCGAGCAGCTAATATTGTATTGTAAACTGTGGCTCGGGTGGCAGAGTGGGTTGTCCATTGGTTGCAAGGTTTGTGATTTGATCCCTGGTCCCTCTGCACGCTGAAGTGTCCCTGAGCACGACACAGAAACCACAGTTACTTCATCAAGCAGCTTGCAAGGCAGCTCTGGTGTGAATTTTACTTGTGAAGGATGAATTTCTCTGTTTGATGCTCTTTTCCTATTGGGGTGCTTTTCATATGCACTACCATTTTCTTCTTGTAATTATTGCAAAGGAATAGATTTTACTAAAAGAGTAAAGAGGACACATTTTACATGTCGCGTAGTGTTCATACAAAGTATTGACAGCCCTTGGAAGTTTTTCCCCTTTGTTGCTTTTCAACATTGAATCATGGTAATAAAAACTAAAATGTAAAAAAAAGGTAGCTGCATAAGTTTTCACCCGCTTCAAGTCAGTATTTAGTGGATGCATCTTTGGCACTGAGCCTGTGTGGTCAGGTTGCACAGGGATTGTAAGTGAAAAGCTGTTTCAAGTCCAACCACAAATTCTCATGTTGACTGAGGTCTGGGCTCTGACTGTGCCACTCCAGAACATTCACCTTGTTGTCCTTAAACTGTTTCTGTGTAGCTCTGGCTGTTTGATTTTTGGCCATTGTTCTGCTGGAAAACAAATCTCTCAAGTCGCAGTTCTCTCCCAGATTGCATTAGGTTGTCCTCCAGGATTTCCCGATAGTTTGCTGCATTCATTTTACCCCCTACCTTTACAAGTCTTCCAGGACCTGCTGCAGAGAATGATCCCCTGTTCATGATGTTTGCTGTTTGTGTAATGGTATTTGTTGTGGTGAACACTGTACTGTGTAATTATACCTCAGTCAGTAATGATGCATATTATTTCCTGCTTTCTTAACACTTAGTTTGTGATTGCTTTCAAAATGAGACCATCAAAAGAAGTATTTATTACTGAAGCTTACTGACCCCAAGACATACACTCTCTCCAGGAGATTTTCTCTACACTCTCAATCCCAGTGTTCGGTCACTAAAAGGAATTACCAGCTGGAACACCATAAATGTTGAACAAAACATAGATAAAATGGACATGTCATGTGTGAGGGATGAACAACTCCCTCCATTATCATGTCTAGTTGTCCAGCACACCTCATTTAAGTTAAAAATAAGTACATATTAAGGAACATAATGCATTACAGACTATAGACTCGTTTCTAACATTGATATGTAGACAGTATAGACATAATTTTGAATATTATTTATGATTCTAATCTCATCTAATTACAGCTGACTATTTTACATTCATGGTGAAGTTCTTTCTAAACTTCTACCAAGGACATTAGAGCAACAAATGTAGGAGCTATATTTTAGTGAAAAATCACCAAATCATTGGAGGTAAAAGTAGAAACATCAAAAACAAACAATACTTTACAAGATATTCAAGGAAATGATGTGTCTAGCATGGGTCAGAATGGAGTTGAGGTATTATCCACTCAGACCTTTGTGCTCTGTTCACATTCAGCTCACTCAGTTCACAAATAAATGAAAGCTGCAAATTATAAATTAATGACCGAGACCTCATTCACACATTCTTGACAGACTAGAAATAAGACAAAGGATTTCTTCCTTTATGACTTTTATCACCTCCCCGTGATTGAATTGGGAGTAAATTGACCCTTTCCTCAGTTACAACAGTGCAAATGAAGTTCTGTGATCTGTTTATATGAGCACGCTGTTTATCATTCGTTCATTACCGTCACTGAGTCTGAAGGTGTTTTGCAGGATGCTGCATCCCACAGAAGGAGGAAGACGGAGGAGGCAGACAGTGAGAGTCAATTGTGTGTGAATGTGATATGAAAACACGCAGTTCGACCATCAGTCATGCATTTTCATCAGCTGACATTTGCTGACATTTTGTGGCTTCCCATTTATTCCAGCGCTTATAATGCAGCAAATCAATACTGTAAATATTGAGAGAGCTAAGCAGAAGTGGACGACCACAATACGTTTGAAATATTGGGTTGTTATATATCTCTTTTATCCTCTTTTAAAGCACTAAATGTCTCAAGCTACATTTATCTATTTTCAGGGAGTGAGTTTTTGTGTCTTGTATTTTCAATTTATCTTCCTTTCAAAGTTATTAGCATCCATCACTATGTAGAAACAGGTCTCAGTATGCAGAGTTGCCTAAATTCATTCTGTCACATAGTAGTCCCAGAAGATCCTCAGTTGGCATAATGGCCTGGGATCTTTCTCTGTGGAGTTCTCCCTGTGCATACGTGGGTTTTTTCTGGGTTCTCCAGCATCCTCCAAAACATCCATCCATCCATTCTCTATACACCACTTTATCTTCACTAGGGTCGTGGTTGAGCTGGAGCCCGTCCCATCTGACTCAGCCGATGGCAGGGGACACCCTGGACAGGTCACCAGTCTGTCGCAGGGCTACATATAGAGACAAACAATCACCCTTGCATTCACACCTACGGACAATTTAAAGTAATCAATTAACCTCAGCATGTTTTTGGACTGTGGGAGGAAGCCGGAGTACCCGGAGAAAACCCACGATGCACAGGGAGAACATGCAAACTCCATGCAGAAAGATCCCAGGAAAGCTGAGACGCGAACCAGTGATCTTCTTGCTGCAAGGCAAAAGTGCTAACCACTACCCACTGTGCAGCCCGTCTAAAAACATGCTTAGATTAGTTGGTAATTCTAAATTGTCCGTAATTGTGAATGCAAGTGCAATTGTTGGTCTGTACATGTAGCCCTGTGATAGACTGGTGACTTGTCCAGGGTGTCTCCTGCCTTCACCCTGAGCCAGCTGGATTTGACTCCAGGCACCCCCACCCCCCACCCCCACCCCCACCCCGACCAAAATGAGGATTAAGTGTTGTATAAATAATGGATGGATGAACATAGTAGTTCTATAATCCTCAAAAGCTTTGTTTTATTTTTGGTGAAACTGACAGAAACTTACAACAGCATCGGAATCAATAAGTAACAGGCAAAATTGATATAACTATAAAATAAACATTATAAAATGTTCAAAGAAACTTGTACTCAGGTCTTTTTCAGGACACACCATACTATTCCCCTCTTCACAGTCTGAGAGTAAACTGTGAACTTTAAGCTGTTTCTAACGCGGGATACATAAAATGGTGCCTTCTTTAATCTGTTAAGTGACAGTCTGTCAGTCAGACATACAAACCCCCCAGAGAGAGAGAGCCAAGATATGTGCACGATATTTGTCATACACGCCAGATTAGACAGTACATCAAGTGATCATCAAGGGATAATGCATAATAAAATTACAGATAAGACTAAATATAATTAATAGCAAGCTCATAAGCTTTGCAAATACCTGATAGTGTACTTTATTTATGATTTAGTAACACTGAAAATTCTCTGCATGTGTAATGACAATCAACTACTACTTCACGCAAAGTAAGATAATAATATCTATTATAAGGATTCAACCAGAAGACAACCCCTGTAAGACATTATTTAGCTGCTGCGTATAAACTGTGACTGTGTGTGTGTGTGACAGCTCACCTGTCAGATGTGCAGAAAAACAGACAGTGTGACTCATCATTAGGTCCTGACCGATCCTGTCACCTCGTCAGGAATAATTTATAATTATAAGCAATTAATTAAGTTACTGCTGTTGGCGATGCACATAAATGCAAGGAGCTCTGTCACTTTGGAGATGCTCATATGGATCTCTCTGCTGTCTGATTCAGCAAAAAGGCTAAACTGTAAAAGGAAACGTTACTGCACACAGCTAAAAGTATCAAATCTTTGTCAAGAAAACCTGAAATAAATCAGTTACTGGGAAATCTCATTATTCCGACCCGTTAAAGGTTCTGCCTTCCTCTCAGTATAGTTTTATTTTTTAGGACAGCTTAGTGTGTAGCCTAGCAGATATAAAACTGAAGGGCATGAGAACAAAACTGTGTCGTTTGTGCTCTCTGTGATATTTTTTCACTTTACTAAACCCCGAGCGAAATGCGTTTCCTGTATGTGCCTGTCTGTTAATGCAATGGTTTGTGCTGTGTTAAAAGTGATATGGAAATGTTGCCATTTGCAGTCACAACTTTAACAGAAAAGTGACCTTATTCAGACATGAAGCTGACATATTCAGGTGCTGTCAGATTAACACAAAGCAGTGCATGTGTAAAAAGGGGCTTTAGTTTTAATACATTGAGTATCCTGTGGCTTCTCCACAGTAAATGGCAGCCTGTGTTCCACTGGAAATTTCATACATGGTGTGAACAGAAAGTGTGAACAGTAAGATTGTTTCATGAGATGGTGCATGCTGCAACATTTTCCTGTGAATCCCTTGTGCTCAGACATATACTGTATATAATTAAACAGCTGACTTCACCACCATTGCATTTATAAGATGTCAGGGTATTTCAGATTTTTGTTATCTGGTGATGAAGTGTAAACTAAGTTACAAATCAAGGTCAGAGCCTATGAGGATTTTTTTAAAAATCCCCAAGAGAAGTCAGCATTTGCAGGACAGCAGGATTTATTTGTCCACAAAAAATCCAGGAGTAATTCTTAGCAGTGATAACACCTCAAGAAGAGCTGAAGATACTGAGTTGTGCACCGTCTTTTCTCCTGTGAGCGATGGTCATTTTTCTACGCCTACAGGGCGTATGATAGGAGTGACAGTTCTGATACCATTATACTTTTCTAAATCTATTGGTCAAATCATGATGTCAGGTTATCATAATTCAACCCGAGATCACTTTACAGAAGACATGTGCATTATGTTATCATTAGGTCATCTTTTACAGAGAACATGCCCAGACATGTCCAGACGTATTGCTCCACATCATACCCTCATTATGTTGTGACAGATTTCATGCTCCATATTTCATCTCCTAGAAGGCATATATCTTCATAAGAAAGTTATAGGTTATATGTGGTCATTTCATATCAACCCTTCAGCCATCCTTACACAGTTCCTAGGCCTTCTTTTCCCTCATTCATTACAATTATTATGTATCAGTGGTTATTAGAATATTCAACATTAAGTACTTCACTCATTTAAACTACTCATTAATTCAAATAGCATTTGCCAGGATTACATTGTCATTCATTTTCAGCACAGCATACTCAAAGATATTACACTACACTAGCTCACTTTTTTTTATAGCCCCTGTTCATGGGTCACTCACTCAACCAGTTGAGCTACCTGAGCGTCTCACCCGTCTCACTGTTGGCATGTTTTTAGTTACACTACCGTTCAAAAAATTTCAGGCCACTTAGAAATGTCCATATTTTTGAAAGGAAAGCATTTTTTTTCAATGAAGATAACATTAAATTAATCAGAAATACAGTCCAGACATTGTTAATGTGATTAATGACTATTCTAGCAGGAAATGAATGATTTTTAATGGAATATCTCCATAGGGGTACAGAGGAACATTTCCAGCAACCATCACTCCTGTGTTCTAATGCTACATTGTGTTAGCTAATGGTGTTGAAAGGCTAATTCATAATCAGAAAACCCTTGTGCAGTTATGTTAGCACACAAACAAAAGTGTGAGTTTTCATGGAAAACATGAAATTGCCTGGGTGACCCCAAACTTTGAATGGTAGTGTAAGTTTCAGGTGTGAGTTCACTTCACTCCTCTGTTCCACACTGGGTTTTCTGGCTTTATCACTCGGCGGTGCATTACCTGCATGCTTGGCTTGAGCATGAACTTACCCTGCTGGGATGTCTACCTGTTCCTGGAGGTCATTCCCTCTGCGAACAGGTGGACAGAATGTGATCAGCCCACTCAGCATTTCCCCATTTCCCGTGGAGCAGGATGCACTTTTTAAGCCAAATCACTCTGGTAAGTTGCCCACTGCACACATTTGAGCCCCATGAATTCTTCATAAAAATGTCAAGCAGGGTTTTTTCTGAAGCAAACAAATTTACTTTTTATTTAATTTATAATGACTTTATGAAAGCCCTTAATTTGTTATCAAGCAACTAAGTGAAAGGCATTAGAAATGTTTTGCTGGCTTTCACTCAGGACACTGTGCATCATATTTTAAGAGCCCTTCCATATTTAGGCCATCTTCGGGCTCCTTTTAGTAAAGAGTGCTTGAAAAATCTTGAATATGTTTGACCTTCTTTAGTGGAATTCATTTGCATCTAGCTTATTGGATGAAAGTAATTTTGTGTGCCTCGTAATTTGGCATTTTCTTGTCAGAGGAAAATATGGCAAAATATTCCGCAGGAAATGACTGAAACCTTCCCTGGGGCTGCAAATTAATGTGGTGAGATATAAAATTGGGTTCTAAACTAAGATGGAGCGAGTCAGTGTGGTGGAAAAAAGGTGGAAAAAAAGTGGAGAAAATGTTTATCACTGCCATTTAACCACCAGCTCAGCAAGATTTCAGAACTTCTCCTCTGCAGATGTTCCAGGGGTCGCCTGCTGAAACCTCAGCACAAAGTCAGGGAAGATTTTTGGTTTCATTTGCACAACAAGAAGTGTTCCATAGACCTTGAGTTATAATAATTCCTAAATTGGCTTTTGAAAATGGCTGCTGATGAGCCTGACTTGGGCTTACATTGGACTCTGGCACAGTACAATGTGTGGCACTGATTAGATCTCTGCAGGGTTTCTCTCACTTTCAGTCGTATTATTGGATTCTTTCACAATACACAAGGTGGATGAAGCCTGTGCTCAGAATAGAGTTTAATGTGCGGTGCCTCTACCTTGGCACAGGAAATCATTGCACAGTGGCTGAGCAAATAAAAGGAAGTGAGTCAGAGGGAGAGTGTGCTTCTGCATCCATCCCAGTTTTTTTTTTTTTTGAAAGGAGGGACCATGCTTGTTTCTTTGTTACTGCTGAAGATAAAGCAAAGCCAAAAGGTGTCAGGTCTAACCTTCAAATTAGCATTTGTGTCTACGTT
Source organism: Acanthochromis polyacanthus (assembly GCF_021347895.1). Lineage (NCBI taxonomy): Eukaryota > Metazoa > Chordata > Actinopteri > Pomacentridae > Acanthochromis > Acanthochromis polyacanthus. Next base: position 35,239,368 of record NC_067117.1, on the reverse strand, counting down.
TTTCAGTGCCTAACCATTTCTGGTGAAAAGCAGCAGGCTTTTCATTAGAAATAAACCGTGTTTCTGGAGTGCTTGTTCATAAACAAGATTGAGAGCAGCACTGAGACTGGCAAAGTGGTGCTTTGAACTTCATGCTAATGCAAGCATAGTCGCAAGTTCACAATGACAAAGGCAAAGCTCAAGTGTGGAACTTTTGCATAAAAATGAACGTCCATTACATCCAAATTCACACAACACTGATTCAGCCTATCAGTAAGTCTTTCTATATTTTCTAGTATAAGGCTGATAGAAATGTATTTTGCATCACCTAGCAGAGATTGATTTGCTAGATCTGCAGAGGGCAGCAACCGTAGCGACAAAGAGGGAGTGGGCTTCAGGAAATAGGACTATGGTGAAAAACTGAAGGGGCACCCAAGAAACTCACCGTTAACAGGAAAGATTAAAGAAAACAGTGTAACTCTCATTGCCAGACAAAACTTCTGCACTGAACGTTGAACATGCTGATGTTCACATGTTAGCATATGAACACTTGCTAATAAGCACAAAATGCAATGGAGGGTGATGGGAATGTAATTAGTAATTAGAAGGTTTTTTGTCATGAATCAAAGTATTGGACAGATTACAACCTGAGCTGATATCACTAGATGAAAAGTTACAAAGTTGTTAGACTGACTGAATGTAGATGGTTAATCAATTGTACCTTGTATCATTTCCTACGGATAAGTCCCCATAAGCACGCAGCGGTCGATTTGTTGTAGGATCACAATCATGTGATCGTCAGCAGGCAGTGTTTACTTGTTGTCATAGTTACAGTGGTGCCGTGTCACTATCTTACAATGTTACAGAAATTTTTAACAAATCCATGGATCTGGACTATAAACCAGATCACTGCCAAAATCTAATCAGTCTTTGTGTCATTTCTGAACTTTCCTGACAATTTCATCCAAATCCGTGCGCCCATTTTTGAGTAATGTTGCTGACAGACAGTCAGACAGACAAATGTGCGCCGACGTCGTCACATAATTCCACTGTTCCTTGGTGGAGTAGTAACAGTAAAAATTGATAAACTGCAGAAATAAAATGCACAGCAAACATTTTTTTTGCTCAGGTCCTATTCATATCACACCATGTCGCTACCTTCTTTACAGCCTTGTGGTAAATTATGAGACATTACCTGCATCGGACAAACTGTGACACTGTGTGACAGCTCACCTGTCAGATGTGTGGAAATGTTGGCAGTGTGACTCGCCATTAGATCCTGACCGATCCTATCGCCTCGTCAGGAATAATTTATAATTCTAAGCAATTAATTAAGTTACTGCTGTTGGACATAAATGCATGGAGCTCTGCCACTTTGGAGATGCTCATATGGATTCTACTTCTGTCTCAATTTTCAAGAAGGATATGTTATAAACTGAGAGGAAAATTACTGCAAATAGCTGTAAGCAACAAACTAAACTTCAACTTCTGTCAACATTTTACTGAAAACCTGAAAAACATTCATGACTGGTGAATCTCACTGTTCAGGCCTGCTGAATATTCTGTCTTCATCAAAGTAAAGTTTTATTGATTTATTTTGACATTTCAGTTTGTAGCCAGACAGAAACATGAAATCAAAGAGCAAAGTGTGTTTTTGGCCAGTACTGGTGCAAAAATGTGGAAAAGCCCTCCTCATATCTTTTGTTACTTGTGTGCAAGTATCTGTTAATACACTGGCGTGCATTTTCTGTTTGTGCCGTGCTGAAAGTGATATGAAAGCATTACTACACTGTAGAAAATGTTCATTGATACATTTTACAGTAAAAATCCGTAAACTCCAAAACTGTTTGATGCTGTCTATATGACACTGAATCACAGCAAATAAGCTAAATAGGAGAGAACTGTATTTATTTCCCAACTCTTGCACAATAATTTAATGGAAAAACGCCTTAATAGGTATATCATCAATACTGTAACTTTTGCATTCATTTCACTAAAAGCATGCCAGTTTTCACAGTTGTGCTGATAATAGAAACATACCACAATATTTATAACAAGTAAGAGCAATTTTTACATTTATTTCATGTAAAAAATACAGTTTGTACTTCTCAAATTAATGTAGTGTAGCGTTAATAACACACATATGCTTTAATATTTATGACAGCTACACACGTGGACAAAATTGTTGGTACCCCTCAGTTAAAGAAGGAAAAACCCACAATTCTCACTGAAATCACTTGAAACTCACAAAAGTAACAATAAATAAAAATTTATTGAAAATTAAATAATCAAAATCAGCCATCACTTTTGAATTGTTGATTAACATAATTATTTAAAAAAACAAACTAATGAAATAGGGCTGGACAAAAATGATGGTACCCATAACTTAATATTTTGTTGCACAACCTTTTGAGGCAATCACTGCAATTAAACAATTTCTGTATTTGTCAATGAGCGTTCTGCAGCTGTCAACAGGTATTTTGGCCCACTCCTCATGAGCAAACAGCTCCAGTTGTCTCAGGTTTGATGGGTGTCTTCTCCAAATGGCATGTTTCAGCTCCTTCCACATATGTTCAATGGGATTCAGATCTGGGCTCATAGAAGGCCACTTTAGAATAGTCCAACGCTTTTCTCTCAGCCATTCTTGGGTGTTTTTGGCTGTGTGTTTTGGATCGTTGTCCTGTTGGAAGACCCATGACCTGCGACTGAGACCAAGCTTTCTGACACTAGGCAGCACATTTCTCTCCAGAATGCCTTGATAGTCTTCAGATTTCATCGTACCTTGCACACTTTCAAGACACCCTGTGCCAGATGCAGCAAAGCAGCCCCAAAACATTACTGAGCCTCCTCCATGTTTCACCGTAGGGACAATGTTCTTTTCTTCGTATGCTTGGTTTTTGAGTCTATGAACATAGAGTTGATGTGCCTTACCAAAAAGCTCCAGTTTGGTCTCATCTGTCCAAAGGACATTCTCTCAGAAGCTTTGTGGCTTGTCAACATGCATTTTTGCAAATTCCAGTCTTGCTTTTTTATGAGTTTTTTTCAGCAGTGGTGTCCTCCTTGGTCGTCTCCCATGAAGTCCACTTTGGCTCAAACGACGACGAATGGTGCGATCTGACACTGATGTACCTTGGCCTTGGAGTTCACCTTTAATTTCTTTGGAGGTTGCTCTGGGCTCTTTGGATACAATTCCAACGATCCGTCTCTTCAATTTGTCATCAATTTTCCTCTTGCGGCCACGTCCAGGGAGGTTGGCTACTGTCCCGTGGGTCTTGAACTTCTGAATAATATGAGCCACTGTTGTCACAGGAACTTCAAGCTGTTTAGAGATGGTCTTATAGCCTTTACCTTTAAGATGTTTGTCTATAATTTTTTTTTCGGATGTCCTGGGACAATTCTCTCCTTCGCTTTCTGTTGTGCATGTTCAGTGTGGTACACACCTTTTCACCAAACAGCAGGGTGACTACTTGTCTCCCTTTAAATAGGCAGACTGACTGATTATGAGTTTGGAAACACCTGTGATGTCAATTAAATGACACACCTGAGTTAATCATGTCACTCTGGTCAAATAGTTTTCAATCTTTTATAGAGGTACCATCATTTTTGTCCAGGCCTGTTTCATTAGTTTGTTTTTTTAAATAATTATGTTAATCAACAATTCAAAAGTAATGGCTGTTTTTGATTATTTAATTTTCAATAAATTTTTATTTATTGTTACTTTTGTGAGTTTCAAGTGATTTCAGTGAGAATTGTGTGTTTTTCCTTCTTTAACTGAGGGGTACCAACAATTTTGTCCACGTGTGTATAACTGCAGTTTTTTGCTAACAAGAAAACCACTCAGAGAGTGCAGTACCCTGCCAAGGGTTCTCAGTCTTTGTATCATTTCCAACGGCGGAAATCTTGAAAAAATTTGTGGCAGAAATCATGACTCATGTGACCTAAATATGCAGCGGGCAGCAGGGATTGATGGGACTCGAAAACACCCCCACAATTTAATCAATTGTTCCTTGTATCATTTCTGGCAGATAAGTCCCGATAAGTCCGCAATGGTCGATTTGTTGTTGGATTTCAATCATGTGATCATCAGCAGGCAGCTGACGTAGCATTCATTTGTCACAGTTTCAGTGACGCAGTGTCTTTGTCTTGCAATGATACAGAAATCTTTAACAAATCTGTGGATCCAGCCTAAAAGCTGCATCACTGTCAAAATCTAATCACTCAGTCCTTGTGTCATTTCTGACCTTCCTTGACAATTTCTTCCAAATCCATTAGTCCATTTTTGAGTAATGTTGTGCAAAGACAAATAGACACAGATCATCACATAACTCTGCAGTTCCCTGGTGGAGTAAAAATGCACATATTAAATGTCAAATACACAAATTGTTCCAACTGTATTCACACTTCTGTCGTCTGGCAGACGTTACATGAGTGTGAAAGCAAGGACCAGACTGAAAAACAGCTTCTATCCACAGGCCATCAGGTTACTAAATCACTGACTCACCTGCAATATCTTATAAATAGCAATATTTTGCACATCTTGCTTGTTTACATATGACATTATTGCAATTTTACAAGCATTTGCACATAGAATTTGTTTGTAACTACTGTTTTGATCTTATTTTTTTGTTTTTATTCCATTTTTCTCTTATTTTATTTTTATCTTATCTAATTTTTTTCACTTATTTCAGTTGTGTGAAAAGAACTCACACAAATAAGAATTTCATCACTCAGGGTTACCACTGTGTTTCTGCTGTATGTACATACACGACAATATAGTTTGTGAATCTTGAATCTGTTGTGCTGATAATGGAAAAATACTGAAATATTTATGATAAGTTACAACAGCTTTATTTTATATGGAGTTTTCATGTAAATTTTCAAGAAAACTAAAACATTTTTAAAGGTTACAACTTTTTAATTTCCAGTAAAACAGGAATGAAGCGCATTTTTTAATCATGATTTTACGGTAGCGTTCAGGCGACCACATCTGCTCGAATTTTACAGTAAAAATTACCTCTCTGTTTTTTTACAGTGCAGGTCTAACTGATGGTGACATTGCCATCACAACTTAGGGTGCTTTCACACCTGTTAGTCCGTTAGAGTGGTTCGTTTGGACCCAAAAGTTGTTACAATGTTGCTATTTTCAACTGGTTCAGTTCGCATTCACACCAGTGTTTTCACAGTTGAACCAACTACGATGAATGTTATATCTCCCCCCAGTCGTTTGGCGGCGCTGTTCACAAAATAAGGTGTTTTAGAATACGTAGGTGAATGCTGATTGGCGCAGCATGTGAAGAGGGAAAAATCCCGGAAGAAAACAGCAGGCTGTGTTTATTCCATGGATCGAGGTTTATTAGTAAACAATGAGCTATGCTCTCCTGTTCGTTCTTGTTGCCATATATTCGTATCATTGCTTTATGCAGCAAGCACAAATACTGCTGTTGTTCCAGCATGAAGCTCGCATTCCGTACAAGAACATTACACAGTCGTTTTTGGCGCGGAGGAGATGCATTGCAAGACGTTATCGGAGAAAGCGGGCGATGCTCCACAGCCTGTGCAGGTTGCTACCGAAGCTCCCGTAGACCAAAAGGTCTGCTGCACCATCAAGCCGGTCCGAATGGAGACAGGTTTGTGTTCTCACCAGGAGCGAACCGAACTGGAGTTCACATAGAACCAGACCGGTCTGGTTCTTTAGTCCGAACCCAAAAAATCTGGTCTGCTTTCACACCAGCCCAAACAAACCGTACTTGCAGGTGTTGGGGACTCCATATGGAGTTAGAACAGTCTCATAATTCACAAATGCACACAGAAGAATTCACAAATGTAAACTGCAATCCACAAATGCACACAGAAGAATTCACACATGTGAACTGGGGTTCACAAATGTAAACTGCAATCCACAAATAAATTAAGAAAGTTCACAAATGTATTTCTGCATTCACAAACTGCTTTTGTGTGTGAATCTTTTTTGAGACTGCTCTGCCGTCAGCTCGATCCACAAATGCATTTTTTTCAACACGGAAGTTTCTGTAGCCAATCAGATGTCTCCCTCCTTTCAGCCAATCACAAAAACTCACCCCACGTGGGGGTGGGTGTACTGTTCAGCCAATCATATGAACGCGTCCGCACAGCGTTATACTTCACCGTGTCATTGGGCTGAAGAGTGAAGCTGCCCGTCGGAGAGACCATGGCGTCTGATGGGGACAATAGACCCTTTATTTGTTTACAAACATTGTGACGTTTTTTGTGGCCAGGGCTTATGCTGGAGGCAAAAGCTGAGCGAGAAGTCAAGCGGGACTGGGAGTATATAGTTTGCGCTGGGAGTTTGCGCTGCAAACTCGAGCATTTTTAACCCGTTAAACTTCAGTGTACCGCCGGCGGTACACTTACTAATTTGCATAGGAATTTAAAGAATGTCCGAAGGCTGCAAACGCGAATATATAAACATTATACGCCGATGGAAAGCTTAGATTCTCATGAATCCGCGGGTATAAACCACTTTCAGATGTGATTACCACAGCGGGTAATATAAACACATTTGTCCGACAAACAATGAATATCCATCCATCCTTTCTCTGTACACGGCTTCAACGTACACAGCGCGACTGACATTTCCGGGTTCATTATTACACACACACACACACAAAAAAAAAAGATTCCACAAAAAACGGCCATAATCCAACCTTGGACATCCAGATGACACAATCCAGTAAACTATTTTGTCCAAAACATGTCTTGAAGTCGGTATATAATCCACGAATCGGTCGTTTTAAAGGAAATACACCTCGCGATGCGCGTCCAATATTCCCCGTATTTCTCGTCATATTTTTTTTATTTACAAATAGAATATTAGCGATTTTTTGTACTGAAAATGGCTGGAATTGACTGCAGCTGATCGTCTCTGGAGAGACAGCAGGTCCGATTTGTGGCACTGGCAGCGAGCAGTGACACTTTTTGTGGCACCGCCGCGGTTCCACGGTTAATGCCACTGTTTGGGCGAGATGCCACTGCCGCAGCGGCATTTCCAGTGGCCTCTGGAGATGCCAGCAGAGATACTACGGTTAATGCCACTGTTTAGGGAACATGCCACGGTTAATACCAGTACTTTTACCGCTGTTTAGGCGAGATGCCACGGTTAATGTCAGTATCAATGTCACATTGAGCCTAGTTTCAATGTGATAGAGACGAGGCTCTATCAACTTTTCTAAAATGTCGTCCTGCTGTGTTTTTGGATGCCAGAATAGGAGGAATTACATTGGCGAACGCAAATTAAAGTTTTATAGGATTCCACCGAACACTCGTGCTCAGAGGGAACGAAGAGAGTTGTGGTTAAACGCACTGAGGCGAAAAGACTGGACAGAGACGATCAGCTGCAGTCAATTCCAGCCATTTTCAGTACAAAAAATCGCTAATATTCTATTTGTAAATAAAAAATATTAAATTCAATTCAATTCAGTTCAGCTTTATTCCAGACACTGGGTCCAAATACACACACCATAAGGACACAACAAGACACACACAAAAAAAAATACAATCAAAAACAATAACCCGTTAAATATGACGAGAAATACAGGGAATATTGGACGCGCATCGCGAGGTGCATTTCCTTGAAAACGACCGATTTGTGGATTATATACCGACTTCAAGACATGTTTTGGACAAAATAGTTTACTGGCTTGTGTCGTCTGGATGTCCAAGGTTGGATTATGGCCGTTTTTTGTGGAATATTTTCATCTGTGTGTAATAATGAACCCGGAAATGTCAGTCGCGCTGTGTACGTTGAAGCCGTGTATAGAGAACGGATGGATGAATATTTGTTGTTTGTCGGACAAATGTGTTTATATTATCCGCTGTGGTAATCACATCTGAAAGTGGTTTATACCGGCGGATTCATGAGAATCTAAGCTTTCCATCGGCGTATAATGTTTATATATTCACGTTTGCAGCCTTCGGACATTCTTTAAATTCCTATGCAAATTAGTAAGTGTACCGCCGGCGGTACACTGAAGTTTAACGGGTTAAAAATGCTCGAGTTTGCGCTGCAAACTCCAGCGCAAACTATATACTCCCAGTCCCGCTTGACTTCTCGCTCAGCTTTTGCCTCCAGCATAAGCCTCGGCCACAAAAAACGTCACAATGTTTGTAAACAAATAAAGGGTCTATTGTCCCCATCAGACGCCATGGTCTCTCCGACGGGCAGCTTCACTCTTCAGCCCAATGACACGGTGAAGTATAACGCTGTGCGGACGCGTTCATATGATTGGCTGAACAGTACACCCACCCCCACGTGGGGTGAGTTTTTGTGATTGGCTGAAAGGAGGGAGACATCTGATTGGCTACAGAAACTTCCGTGTTGAAAAAAATGCATTTGTGGATCGAGCTGACGGCAGAGCAGTCTCAAAAAAGATTCACACACAAAAGCAGTTTGTGAATGCAGAAATACATTTGTGAACTTTCTTAATTTATTTGTGAATTGCAGTTTACATTTGTGAATCCCAGTTCACATGTGTGAATTCTTCTGTGTGCATTTGTGGATTGCAGTTTACATTTGTGAATTCTTCTGTGTGCATTTGTGAATTATGAGACTGTTCTAACTCCATAACTCCAGTCCACTTTAAGCGGACCAAAAATCGTAGGTGTGAAAGCACCCTTACAGAAAAGTGAACTAATTCAGACATAAAGTTGACACGTTCATATGTCATGATGATGAGTGCAGACAAAACCATTCTGGAGATGAGTCGAGTCTGGCTGTGTGAGACTAGCAAGTCATTACAATTTGTTGTAAAGGGATTTTGGAGGTTTTTACCAGATTTCATGGTAATGCATCCGAAATGTGTCAAGATTCTGGGATTCATGAATGCAGTAACTAGTTCAGACTCTCCTTTCCAAGTTTATAGAAGTCAACCGGAGTCAAAAGTTCATATTGTACATTTACACAAGGTTAGGCATAAAAACCATCCTCTTCCCTCAGGTCCACATCATTGATCGCATCCTTTATATTCTTACAGGCCTGAAGTCATCATGTAATTTTCAGCTTTTAAATATGTCTGCAGCTTTTCAGTGTACTTGTTGAACTGAATATTTTCTGCTTTTCTTCAGCTCTACTGCCTTTCCGAAAGAACTATGGCTTTGTTTTTTTTTTACCTCACTGCAGTAATTTCACAGCTATAGTTACTCTCTGACAATTACATCTTCTTATAAAATCAAATACATTGTCAAAGATTAAACTACACCCACGTAGAAGTAATTGTTCAAATTAGCTCCCTCTCGACTAGCTGTGACATTAAGACCAGGATACTAGCATATACGGAGGCATCAGTGATAAGTAGAAAATAAAAGCTTCAGTAATGTAACATCGTGAAAGGAGCCGCTCTTTCTGCATAATAAATGTTTTTGCTTTTGATCATTTTAACGCATTGTTCATAAAACACTCATATTTACACACAACGTTGGGTACAGTTTTGAAAGCAGGACTTTTAAAAACACTTTTAAGATGCTTGAGATGAAATAAGGTGTAATGAAAAGTTTACATCCTCTGCTCATTGCGCAATCATAGTACCAACGACAGGCTGTGATGTGAGAAAGGCATAAAGTTAGGCTAATGAAGCTTTTAATAGAAAATTTCTTACGATACGAACAAATGTGCCAAATAGCAAAACAAGAAAAGTCTTATTCTTTGTGTCACTGCATATAAAGGTATCCCTGGTGTCTGGGTGCTGATGAATGAAAAATGTTTTCATAATAAAAAGTAATGAAAATACATCAAAAACATCACTGCTGCTGTTTTTTAATCTGCCTGCTGTCATATATGCTTTTAATATTACAGCTCTCTCATCTGTTTATTTGGCATTTTGCCATGAATGCACTTCACAGATAAAACCCTCTGACTGACACTGTGTTTATCTTTTTTTTTTAATGTAATCAAAAGCAGCCCCAAATAATTGTTTTATCTGGTGTGATGTAATGACTGTCAGTGCTAAACCTTCAGACAAGGAAAGCAAACACACGAGTCTTTATGTGTCACCGTGGACAGCTACACTCTGTCATCTTCCTTTGCGCCGCATTTTCACATTTCCAGTCCAAAGCAATCACAAAAGTTTTGGTAAGTATATATATATATATATATATATATATATATATATATATATGTATATATATATATATATATATATGTATATATATATATATATATATATATGTATATATATATATATATATATATATGCCTTCGCAAAGTTCTGATGTCACACATTTACGCACAGAAACAAGAAAGCACACACCTGAGGCCAAATCCATATTTCCTTTTGGTGGAAAATAATTACCCCTCTGACAAGCCTGTCCAGCCCCTCATATCACACTATCATCCTGAAGTTCCTTATCTGTTTTGACGTTTGAATTAGGTGCTGCAGTGCACACATTTTCAGAGGTGAGGCCAGCCGGCTTGTGTCTGCTGTCACATGGAGTCATACAGGAGAGATGATGACCTGTGCACCACGCTCCACTGAAAGCCCTAACAAGCGTAGCCCGGCACCCGCCCGGAGGAAGATCTGCAATATCAACCATCTGATCAGCAGGTCAGCTGGGATTTGTATCCTGGGCCTCGTCTGATGAATGAATCATTTCCTCTCATCTGTCTCTCAGAACACACTGTGTCCAAAGGCTGGATTGTGGAGCACATCAAATACAGGCAGGGATGTGAAGGGAGGGGAAAACATAGACGCCGTGCTGTCATGAATATAAGAAAACCCTCTTCGGGGAGAAGCGTGTTGGGGGGGAAAGAAAAATGGATTTGTGTTGGACGTCTTCAAATATTTTTCTTGAAATTGACGCAAGCCTACAGACATTATTTCAAGGAAAATGACAATTTAACTTGAAATAAAATCAGTCTCTCTTTGTTTTTCCCTCTGTGTCTTTTGGCCTGCCATCTCTTAATTTATTTTAATTAGGACCTTGAAGTAATTGCACCTTGTTTCTTGCAAGCTGAGTGATTTTATTTTTGCCTGTGACCGTGGCGTCATGTGAAGCTGTGGTTTTGCATTTGGCTGCATTTCAAGCTGATTTTGTCGTAGCTTTGCTCAGTTGGACATATCATTAGACAATCCCCCCTTCCGCATTGGATTTTTATTGCTTCCAAATAGTCATTGTTTCAGATTTGATGTTCTGTGTGCAGAAATCCAAAGAATGCTTTATTTTCCATTCGATTTTATGTACATTTTTGTGATTACCTGTTATTCATTTCTTCTCTTTTAAACAAGGTATTAACATTACTAATGCTTCATTTCTTGCCAAGAGTTTGTCTGTGCAGTAACTATGTAGCTGGTTTGCTTAGCTTAGCATGAAAAAGTGGTGTAAAAAATGTTTTCGGACAGCCCATGCATTTGTGAAATATTGCATAAAGAATCACTCTTAGATCTTCAAGGGCAATTTCTTTTAGTACAGTCAGCCAAAATACTAAACAAATCCTAAAAAAAGTCAGAAAAAATTAAAATTGATTGATTCCATTAAAAAAAACTTAAGAAATTTTGAGTATTGGGTCGTTTTGGTACCAGTGATCCACTAATGAAGGTCTTGCTTTTTATTGAAAGACACCATTTTTGTTGCTGTGCTTCATGTCTATATCAAGCCAGCACATTTGAAAGTTCTTCAGAGACACAAATTACTAAAACAAGGAACTTAACGCAGGAAACACGCCTGAAGATACAGATTCTCAGCCAGGAAGGGTACAGAAGCCACCAGATAGCCAGGAAGGGCAGATGCAGTCCTTCGGCAGTTGGATACACTGCAGAAATACAGACGAACCAACAGCTTGGAACAAAAACCAAGATCTGGGCATCCAAGGGTTTCCTCAGCAAGAAATTACCTCATCTTGATCTGCATGTGCAGGAAAACCACTAAATGAAATCACAGGAGTTCAGCAGCAATGGTCAAATTAAACTGGAGTCCGTGTTGCACCTCCACTGTACATGCCCGACTTTTAGATCATGGCTTAAGGTCCTACAAGGGTGGCAAAAAGCCCATGATCAATGAAAGACCGAGGTCAGTCTGATGTTGTTGGGCCTAAGCACACAAGAACTGGACAGCCAGGAACTGGAAGAAGATTCTGTGGTCAGATGAGTCCAGTTATTATAAGCATGTACAGTACCTACTGTCAAGCAAGAATATAGAAGAATTAAAAACAGTAATTCAAGAAGAATGGGACAAAATTACCCCTCAACAGTATGAAAGGTTACTGGGGAACATGCCAGCCGGGATTAGAGCTCTACTGTGTGCTAATGGAAAGACTACTAGATATTAATTTGATAATGTGGATGGTTTACTTATTTTTTGTTCAGCTTTGAACACATTCTCTGTTACTTGTTGACTTTGATACAGACAATGTTGAGAACTGGCATACTGAAACTGTCAAGACTTTTTGTTAGTTTTTCTTGTGAACAGTAAACAAAAAATATATCATTTGTATTTACATCTGTCTAACGTAGCCACACCTTTTGAAAGACAAAAAAGATTTTTCCACAAATACAGGGTGACACAAAAAAAGGGAACTTTTAAATGATGGAATTTTCATTTTTTTAAAATTACTTCCTGTAGATGGCGTCCTCCTGTACGAATGCATTCTTGAAATCTACCTGGGGCTATCTCAAGAGTAAAGTGTACACGACTTGACCAAGAACTCTGGGTGAGTTAAAACAGAGAATTCAGGATGAAATTCACAGTATCCCAGCTGAGATGTTGCAGCGGTCAATGAGGAACCTCAACAGCAGATTTCAAGAATGCATTCGTACAGGAGGACGCCATCTACAGGAAGTAATTTTTAAAAAATGAAAATTCCATCATTGTTTCTTAAATGGCATGTTTTAAGGTTTCAATTAATATGAATAAAATATTTTTCTTCCATCACTCTTGGTTTTATTGGATTGTTAAAAAGTTCCTGTTTTTTGTGTCACCCTGTAGTTCATGATAACTGAGATTGTGTCAAATTTAAAAGGTGTCTGAAAAAATTTTCTCCACCACTGTATAGTGTGAACAGGGGGAAATCTGTCTTCACTCAGTCCAAGGGTAACCATATCCCTACATATGCAAAATGTGTTTTTAATTACTGAGATTTAGATGTGCTGCTGTTCATTTTTAAGCAAATGTGCCTTCAGACAGTCCCAGACCGGCTGTTTTCAGTCTTTGTTCTAAGTGAAGCTAAATGGATGCTTGCAGTAGATTCATGTTTGTGACACAGACATGAGAGTGGTATTGATCTTCTCTTCTGAGACTCAGCAAGAAAGCCAAGAAAGACTGAAAAGAAAGCATACTTTCAAAATGCTGAACTGCTGCATCGAACCAGAAGGATGGCAATACCATGTGTAGTTTTCCTATTGTCATTTTCTTCTGTGCCAGAAAGCTCCATTGTTCCAAAAACTGTTAAGAGCACATCAGTGAGCCCAATCAACCATCCTGATGCCCCAAATTCTAAAAGTCTATTTGAGCTGCAGCTGAAGTGAAGCACTGGTTCAAGTACATATCACTTATTTTTCTGTTTTGGTTAAGTTCGTTTGTGGATTCTATCAACTTGAAATTACATTTTGTCCCTTTAAACTGGCATTAAATCTTGTAAATTAGGTTGAGTTTTCCTTTGGTATTGTGCGTCTGACATCCACATTTCTTCAGAATTTTCTCTTGCAACTCAACCACCTGTCAGGGCTCCCTCCTCACCCCTGTCCTTCCCACCTGGTATCCCAAATACCCTTTTTCCCTTCCGTTTCCTCTCTTTTTCTCCCTCTCATGCTCCTCTCTGTTCCTCTGTCTCCCATCTGCTCCTCTACCCCTGTCTCTCCCTCTGTCTCCTCTGTCTCCCATCCGCTCCCCTGCCTCTGCTTCCTTCCCCAGTGCGTCACCTGAGTGGAGTGCTGGCTCACACCTGCCTCCACTCAGGTAATCAGCCTTCCCCGCGGGTCCCGGACAGCTGAAGGACATCCACCTGATTACACAACCAGCAATAAGAACCGGCTCATCCTTCCACTCCCTGCCAGATTGTTGAACAAGACTTCACAGTCAGTTTGCTCTCTAGCCTCCAGTAAGTCTGTTGAGTTTTTGGCATTTTCTTACGTTGTTTTTCTCCTACCTTCACCTAGATCTGGCTGTCTGGGACTCCCTCCGCCCTGATCCCTCTTCTGCCCTCCCGAACCACTCGGCACCGGTTATTCCCCCGCTGGATCCCCCATTCGGCTTGGACCCCCGACCGGCTTTCCCCGACCCTACCCAGAAACCACAGCAGCACCCCGGCTGCGTCTCATCTCCGGCGCTCCGTGGACCATATCCCCTCACCTAGGGTGACCATACGTCCTCTTTTGCCTGGACATGTCCTCTTTTGAGAGGCTGTCCGGCCGGCGTTTATAAAGTCCTTCAAATGTCCGGGTTTTTGATATTGCCTAGCTTGAGCGCGTCACAGACCAGTGTATTTATCATTCACGTTGAATGGTTCCTTTGGAAACACGCTCTGAGAGGCGGAGTTTGAGCCGAACCCCGGAACGTGTATTAATCACTCACAAAGCAGTACAGAGGCGCTCCACACTCACTCACTCCTCGCAGGCTGACAGGCAGGTAGGCACACTGCAAGAGAACACTCGAACCGAAAGAAAATGCCGAAATGCAAATGTCATTTCACCGATGAAATGCGAATAAAGTACCCCTGTTTTCGTCCGGGTCGTGTCAAATGGGAGGCAGAATATACAGTCTGCAAAGCTGGGACTTATGTCTCTGTGGCTAATAAGAAAAGGAACAAAAGGACTGTTAACTTGAGGCATTATTTCTATATTTTTTTTCATTTGCCATTAGACACATTATTTTGAAGAATAGGCTACCTCTCTTTTTTTCTTTTTGTTTAATATTTTGAGGCATTATTTCGATTTTTACATAATTGATAAGTGGGAGGTTATTTTGAAGAATGGTACTCTACCTCACTTTTCCTAACTAAGGTGTAAGTGTCAGACTTAAGAGAGATGATTATTTCTTATTTTGTTAAACATCTGAATACATGTGTTCCTACACAACTTGAGTCAATAACTATTAAAGACTAGAGCATGCCATATTTGTATGTGACTGATTATATTGTTTAGGAGAATTGCTTTAAATTAATAAATATATTATTTATAAAGCAACTGTTTGTGAGTCTTTTGGGCTATTTTTCTGTATATCCAGGTAAAGTGTTCTTTTCTGGGGAATTCAGAATATCTATTTAACTGAGTTTGAAGCACAAAGCCCCCTGACCCACGGAAAACCCCTAAAAATGGGGGGGGGACTGAAAATTTTTCACGTGCGAGCTGAAAGTGTGTTCTCTTTTCAGAGAAACAGAATATGGTCACCCTAGCCTCACCGGCTTCCCTCCCGGAACCCCATCTGGACGTGAGCCGTCGTCTGGCCCTCCGACCACCCTGGCCCCCCGGATCGTCAGAATCCTACGTCCCCCACTCCACTAGCCTCTTCCCCAGCTCCCTGGCTCCTCTCTCACCCCCCACCATTACTCATTCCTTAGCCAATAAAATCACTCTCTTTCCACCAGCCTTGGTAGTGTGGCTCTCTGCCCGGGTCCGTTCTCGTTAGATCCGTGACACCACCATTTCCTTTGCCAAAAAAAGGAAAGAAAGATAAGTTTAATAACAAACTATGTTTGACATTTTATGTTTGGGTGTACTTAAGGTAGAAAAATTGGAAACTTCGAGCTGATTTTCCTTAAAAATAAAGTGCAGCATTGCTCATTTGAGAGTAATTAAATAGAATTTCAGTACCAGTGGAATTAATATTACTTGTTTGGTTAATTTGAATACACTTATTTTAATTGCTTACAACAGTTGAAGCAACCCATTAAAGTTACTCTAACATCTCTCTCTCTCTCTCTATCTCTCTTTAGAGCAAATCATAATATTATGATAATATTTGGTAAAAGCTGCAGTGCCCTGTTTTTTTTTTTAACTCTTTTGTTCAACCATGTTTTAACCACATTTGCTCAGTAGGAACCAATAGATTTGGTGACAAAGTGTCTTAACACAGTAGGGAGGTCAGACACAGTTATGATTCTTAAGTCTTTTCATAGAATTTGTTTACAAAAAAAGAATAATACCCGATTTATCCTATAAAGCAAATTTGATATGCCTGGTTTGAAATAGCAGGTATGTCACAGTGAGCCGTCAGCATTTAAACATATGCAGCAGTTCCACAATTAACATAGGATTACATGTCTTAGTCATAGGATTTCAGGCTTCGACTGCCTGTTTGTTGGCTGAATTTACATTCGTATTCCCCCACCTCAACGATGATCAACTCCTGATGCTGCTTTTCTCCCACAATAGCTTCCACGAGTCGACTAATCCCTGGTTTTCTCTGCTAAGTCGTCCCGACATATTATCAAAGGCTAAGCTAGGTCGCAGACACAGGAAGCCTGTAGAATTCAAATCTCACTTGAAGTTGTGTGAAGGAGCTAATGAGAACTGAGGGATTATCTGAGTTATTGGCCATGATCAGGTCAACTGGAAGGTAGCTGACCAGTTTGGCCATGATGTCTGCCGGAGGAGGATGAGAGGATGAGGGGAAAGAAGATCCAGACTGTCTCTGTGACAAGCAGACATGCTCTGGGTCATACACAGTGATAATTCCCCCAAAAGGTCACGCTAAATGACACCTACCAGCATTAAGTCCAGCCCTGCTCTCTTTACTCTCTCTTCAGAGCTATAATCTGTCTGATTCGTCTTTCTAGTACTGCTTGTGTCATCACTCACACTGTGTTCAGCTCCACTAATGCCACCTCTGACAATGAGAGGGCAAAAAGGGCAATCTCTGTCACATTCCTCAGATGTAATGTTTCTCCTTCAGCATCCGGCTTAAAGGCAGAATCTCGTGGTGAGTGTGACGCCGGGAAAATCAATGAAAATGGATTTCACGGTGAACGTGTGTAACTTTCTATTATTTTCTTTTATTACCTGAGAAGGAACCGTATGTCAAGGATTTATTATGGTGTTAGCATTACAATGCTAAAGCAATTTGGTCAACTTCAGCTATAAATTGGCTTGTCACATGAGATAGCGTTACCAAGATGAAGGGAAAATGCCAGGCAGCACATTAAATTATGAATGATGGGAATTATATTAACATTTAAATGAGACAGTCATGGTCCAGCGGGATTACAAGTTTTGAGTGTTTATGGTGCGGAATGATGTATTGCGAGGAAATCAGAAATGAATTTTAGTTTGTTATTACATGCCGGTGGTTGTTCTTAACACAACAATAGTTTACCTCTAACAGCATCCTGATGAAACTGATGTGATCACTAATCATCATGATAGGCCCATTAACAACTGATTTGCTGTGGTAAATAAACAACAGGGGAGCAGAAGCGAGGAGACCACCGTTTCTGTTTACTCCATATATCTGCCGCTTGTATGAGAAATGTTGTCATTGTGAGAGTATTTCTCTGAAATCACAGCCCCTCAGTCCCCCCGCTGCAGCTCCGGCAGGCTATAAGCAATCACAGCAAAACATGTCCAGAGGGGACACGGAAGGAAAATGAAAGCAGCAAGTACAGGCAGTGACCTTTGCAGACTCCTAGCATGATAAATGTCAAAGGTTTTCTGTTTTTAATTTGTCAGAGTTTCCAGAGAAGCCTGACCTATGCCTACTTTCAGCCACGTCGTTCCCATCACAGCAGTCGCTGAAGCGGCACCTCAAAACCTATTACTGCCCGCCTTTGCTGAGGCTGGCGCTGTCAAAGCTGCAAATTAGCCCATTTGCAACCTTTCATAATGCACTGTAGCAAGGAACAGCATGTTTTTCTTCAAGAGGACCGACGCCATGCGATGTAATGTATTGCAAACGTGACATATTGCAGATAGAACAGAGAATACACATTCAAATTTGTCAGGTGTCACTTTTATGCTGTTCTGCAATCCATTATGCTAGCAGATTTCAGCCTTCTTTTGTTTCCATGTATGGGATGTTGATACAGGAAAAAGAGCAGCATTATGAAATCAGCTCCTACCTTTGGTGTTAATAAAATCTTTACATTCTTTCACAGTGGATCATCAATATGATGCTAATATTTGCCAAATGTCCCACTGCCTCCTCAAATGTGTGCAAATAATCAGCCAGAATACACCATTGTCTGTAAATACGAAAAGTATGTTTCTCCTGGCATGTCTTTACCTTGATCTCGCTCCAGGGAGAAAAATGACAAAATTATTTCAATTTTCCTGGTTATTTTTCTGCTGGGTGCCTTCTTTTCGAACTGTGAACCATCATTTCAAAAAATAATGTTGCAGCAGAAAAACAACAACAAATTCAGAGGTCAATAATAAGGACACACTGGCAGACAAACACGTGAATGTGAATTCAGACGGTGGAAGAATCCAGGAAACTCAGTGTTTCCATGAATAGCTGTCATTCCTGTGCTGAACCCAGCAGCAATACATTTAAAAACATTTTGTTGTGATTTTTTTATTTGACTTATTCAGGTTTAATGAAATATTGTGATTAACCAAACTCAACCAAAAAAAATAATACATTTGGCATCAGTCTTTTTCAGTTAAAACAACTTCTATTGAAATTATGTTCAAATGACAGGATTTATTGTTTCCTTTACAATCAAAGGTATTTATAATAACTAATAGCATAAACACAAGTCTTAAAGATAATTGCTCATAAACGTAAAGTTGTTCCAAATGGTATTTCCATATTATTTAAAAGGAATGTTGGTTTGTTATAAACTTAATTATTGTTATTAGTTGTGATTATAAGTTTTAAAGTTGGCAAATTTAAAAACTAAGCTGCTCCAATATTGAGGAGAGAGGGCTTGAAGTCTTACTTCAAGGCAAAGAAAAATTGGGTTATCAGGCCAATTTTACTAAGTTACCTCAACTTAAATTTAGTTTTAATGAACTTATGCAGAATTGTGCGTGAATTACACGCAAAGTTAAGTTAATTCAATCACAAAAGTTACTGTGTTCGCTGTGAATTGTTGTGAAACTGTCAGGTTAGAGATGATCAGCATACGTTTGTCCATTTGTCCATCTGAAATGATACAACGACTGAGCAGTCTTGGCAGAGTACTGTGCTCTCTGAGTGTTTTTTGTGTTTATGTAACAATCTTTATGGCGAGATCTAAAGACTATAGTGTAAGTACCTATTAACTGGAGCTGTGGACTCACCACTCTGTTGAACGAGGGTTGTTCCAGTTCACCACAGATAGCTTCCTTCACTCCTCTCTAAACAGTTGGGGGTGATGATGTATATCTGGGACCCCCAATCAGTTTGAACTGAAGAAGTCACCTGGATGAGAGGTGAAAAGTCCAGCTGTCTTCCGCTCAAGCTCTTAGTATTTAATGCTGCAACAAGTTAGTTTTACATTTCACCTAATCTATATGAACAGCTGGTGAATTAGTGTGTACAGTTATGGTACACTGCCGGTCTAGGGGACATCTTTCATGTAGTACAGAAGGTAGCCAATGCAATGCAGCTGTAACTCCTTTCAGAAAATTTAACTATGATGGTATTCAGCAACACCTGCTCTGCCAGGTTTAGGCTGTGGATGGAGTTACTGTTTGGATTATGACTTGGTTTGTGCCAGACTCAGTCAAGTTTTGCGAACACCTCTCGCTATTTATCTGCAGTGAAACAGAGCAGCCATAGCTATGTGTGCACCGACATGGGCTACTACATTTTCCATAATGCTGTAATATATTACAGCTCTGCCTTTCTCTATGTATTGGAGCAAATGTAAGAGTAACTGTAAGACAAACCAAAGTTTTTTAGGAGAACGCAAAATTTAATGTGAGGAAATGCAACATTTATTGCAGTGGAATGGAAAAGTAGCGGGGCATTACATACGATTAAACATAAATTGATCACATACAAAAGATTTTTATTCAATTCAAGGCTATGCACAGAGCTTTAAACATTTGACTTGAATTGTGTGAACATCTAAATGTAGCATGATGTTTGTTTTTCTGAGAAGAAGATTACAAAAAGATAACCTGTCCATCCATGGTAATCTATTAACCTGCAACTTACAGCTTGGCCCTCAGATCAAGCAGTGATCTTTACCTCTTATTTTAATTTAAACAGTCGTGCTTCTAGCAGCATCAGTAGCAAGATTTAAAAAAAACAACTAACCCTTCATCACCTCTCTCCTCAAACACCTTCAACCAACAAGTTCAAAACACATACATCTGGCTCATTTAGGTGGATGGTGTGAGACCCTTCCACCTGAGCCTCGCTGCCTTACCTCCAGCCCCCTGTGGTCCTTCAAGATACACTCATTAACAGCAGAGGGCACTGGACACATCACCTCATCACCTTCCGGCAGGACCGAGGCCCTCTACCTGACCTTGGAAAACATCCAAGCCAGCAGCAATCAGGCCTCAGGAGGGGAGAGAGGTTCAGGTTACATGATGAAGGTCAGTGTACTGCAGTCTTGTTGCATGCTGAAGAGTGCTTTAGAGACACAGGGAGTTTTCATGGTTTTTATTTTCTACCCTTCATGGAGAGAGTAACCTCCAAGTGTAAAACATTTGGATGCTCTAATTGGTCAAACTTTTTGTTTTCACATGTTCAGAGCGCTGCTCAGGCTTTGTTGACAGCTCACGTTCATAATTGATGGATGGAAATGAGACATCATTAGAAATGTAATGTGACATTGAGCTGTTGTGTTTCCCTCGTAATGCTGCGAAAATCCTTACAGATGACTGGACCTTTGAAACTCTATCCAGCAGCTGAAGCAGACATCTGAGCAACATTCACATCATAAAGCAAGACCACCGTTCACTAACACTTTCATCCAAAAATACAATCGGGCTTTCTTGAAACTGAGTGGGCCGGGGCAGAAAAGTCCATTAATAAGGAAGATGGAGTCTAATGTGAAATCGACCAGTAGGTCTTTTAATGATTACTAGGCGTTCATTGATCAAGCACTCCAAGACAAGAACAAAGAATGCTTTGAGGGAGGAAGAATCCTCCTCTGCTGTGCTGCTACTTCAGAAATCAGTCTTCAAACCGATAAACTCTAGATGTCTGTTCCTGAGGAACCAATAGATTTATCTTTGTCCAGGGATGTTAAATATGTATATATTTTTTAAAAGGTTGACCAGTATATCCTTAGAACCTACTATTTAAATTACATCTCTTAAAAAAAAAATTCCATGCAACAAATTATGCAAAGAGTACCAAGAGTACCAATATTTGCATTTTTCTGACGTACTAGTTCGCAGTCTTTTTGGCGTTTAAGTAAATATTTCATTGAACCAAGCAGATTAACAAAAGGCTACATTGGTTTGTTGGTAACAAACAGGAAGGTGAGGAAGTATTTCCATTTTGCTGAAGCAATAACTGAACAGCAGTAAACACAGCTAAAACTATCTACCTATTGTGACACTGTGTGTGTGTGTGTGTGTGTGTGTGTGTGTGTGTGTGTGTGTGTGTGTGTGTGTGTGTGTGTGTGTGTGTGTGTATATACATATATATACATGTGTGTACATATACATATATATCGGGCTTTGCAAAAGTTCTGTTACACTTGTTGAGACATTCACGAAAATTAGCACAAAGAGTTTTTGGTGCAATAAGATAAAACTTTTGGGTGGCCACATTTCTGATTAATATCATCATTAACACATATATTGAAATATTTGAAAAATAAAAAAATTATCTTATTGCACCAAAAAATCTTTGTGTTCATTTTGCTTGCATTTTGCAAGTGAAACAGAACTTTTGCAAAGCCCGGTATATACATATATAGGTGAAGAATCAAAAAAATCTGTTTGCAATTTGTCGAGAATCGTTCCCAGATTTCAATTCAGACACCATCTCTGACCACATCCTGCCTGCCTCCTGTCTGTCAACTCTCTTCCAGGACACAAACTCACAGATTATCATCAGAATAGTTTTCTAATGTTAGAACGAACAACACTGTGCTGAAGGCTAAAAAAAAAGCTGGCAGTTCTATAAAGGCTAATCTGGCACTGCTGCTCTGACATTGATCTTCTGGCTTACTGTGGCGCTCTTCCAGACAAATGAGTCAATACATTATTCAGTGCATTGAGACTCCTGCAAAACCTGTAACACAGGTGAAAACGAGTGGCCTTGGTGACATGTTTACCTAAAAATATCTTTATGTTCATTAGTGGAGCAACAAATTTGCATGTTTGTGTGGTTTTTTTTGCTTTTAAAATGGCACTGGCTTTCAGATGTGTAGAAGTGTTATGTTGCATTCCCAGTTCCCTTGTTTAGGAGACACATATATAATGACATAAACATGTGAGAATCATTAGTTGTCACATTTATCAGTTGTTGAGTTTGAAAGTAAAAAGGCTCAAACAGCCCTCAGATTCTCCAGTCTTATTATTACAAGCTTCTTATTTTGCCAGTGTGATCTTTTTCTTTTTTCTTTTTTTTTGCCTGAACAATGTTTTTACTCATTTGTTACTGAAGTATGACAGCGACAAGGTTGAAGAAAAAGGCTTGACTGGAAATGTCTTAGCATTTGTTTGGCGAGGTAGAACCATTAGGAATACATGAGTCCAGTCGTGACCAGAATTGGTCTGCAATTGCTCATCAAAATGTGTGCAATTTTGACAGCACTACAGCTTAATATGTAAGAATTCTTACAAAATTGTAACAACTTGAACTTGTTTTATGGCACTTATCAAGGTTGTTTTCTCCTGGCTAGATCCTTGCTTGTGCTGTATCTACTCTCAGACAAACGTCACTTTGGATAAAAGTGTCTGCTTTTAATTCTCAATGAAATTGTAGAATTGTAAAATTTTTAAGCAATACATTAAGGAGAACAAAAAGCTGTGTATGAAGGCACTTCAAAAGGTCCTTGGCTTCATCAGAAAACATCACAGGAGAAACATTGTTCTTGCTTTATTTTTCATCATAGTCTCCTTTAACCTTAATGCACTTGGTCCACTGACGTTTCAGCTTCATTATGCCTTCATGGAAGAAGGTCACATTCTGAGCGTCCACTTTTGACCAATCTGTGAAAATGTGTGAAAGTTTGCCACCCTTCTAAATGACACAAATGCAAGATATGAAGCTATTAGTAAATTTAGAGCTGCGTCGTGCTGCTGGCCATCACTGTGAAGAAATGTCTTTTCATAGAGGTGCTAGTATGAGCATTTCCATCTGAAAATACAGCAGAACTTGACCATGGAAACTTAATAAGGCTAGATCAGTAAATATGTAAATTGGGCAAAGTAGGTAACTGTCCCAGCAGCCCAGACACCCAAAGGTTACCAAACATACTAAATGTTAACTGTTTTTTAGTAACCTTATTTCTTGCAAAATTGTCTGAAGACTATCAACTCAGTCCTGCATTATTATGTAAAGCTGCAGCCGCTGCCAAAAATTAAATTACAAAACCTTAATTGTTTCAGTTAATATTGTGGTTTGCTAGTGAATTTTTCAGGCTGTGTTCATCCAGGCAGTGGTTCAGTGATCCTGTGCTGGTTGGTTTCTGGGTCTGGGTCCACAATATAATGAAACTGTGGTCTGGTGTGTTGTGTGAATTGCTCTTGGAGGAAACAAGGGCCCAGCAGCAATTTTTTCCACCAAACAAGTTAATCCGGCTGTGCACTTTAAAACCAGAGTAAAGCACAAAGATAATTGTTTATTGCAGTCGGTTGGACTCACATTCTGTTGCGTCGGCTCAATATTCCTCTCGCTGTCGAACCACAATAAAATGCACAGCGTGTGTGTATGTATTATACATAGCCTTAGAAAAAATACCAGTAGGTGGGTGGCAGCAGATCTTCTCTGGCATTCATACAAATTAAGGTTACTGAGGTCAATAAGGTCTTTATGTCCCCTGGCTATCATAGGAATATTCTTCCACTTCTGTTCATATAAACTTATAACTGATTGAGCTTTGTACATGAAGTGAGGAGCAGTGATTCACAGTATATGCAGGATTCTGCTGAAAATTTGCTGTACTAGTTAATGAACTCATACAAGCTATGTTTAACACTCACAAAATGCTTAAATGTGTTAAACATTTAAATGACTTAATATCAATTAATATTGATTCAACTATATGAACTTGTTTTGTGCAATATGTCGCTTCAGCCACATCGAAAATTTTGCCCCTTTATTTGTAATACCTTCAAAGAATCAACAGGTGGCACCCTGCCCTCCCTCATTTCCAGGTGTTCAAAAGTAACACTAACAAAGTTGATTTTGTTATTGCACCCAACTGCAGCCCAAACTCCCGAAATGTATAGTGAGCTCACGACTTGAGTTTAAAATGTCCACGCAAAAGTCAGAACTTAGCAGGTTGGACTTTTCAATATTTAGGAGCATAGTGGGGCAGCTACAACAAAAGCTAGAGAGGACATCTGTAATTGAGGAGATTGTGCACCTCAACCGGCTGTGGAAAGTAGATTATCTCAGCCTTCTGGTTAGACTGATACTGTGATACGTTCAACCCGCACCAACTCTGACACAGCTGTATGAGTGTTCCACTCGTGTCTTTTGTAATTACTCTGACAGCAGCTGTATGATACACAGAGGATCCATCAGATCTATTATTCAGCTTTCAGTGGGTGGAGTGACACCACTTGTCCCAAAAAAGCACAAGGAGACTCAGTTTTCCATAGTGAGTTGGAGTAACACTCTTTCTCATCACATGCGAACAACTCCCTTCTCTGTCACGTTATATACATCCTATTAATAATGTAGGACTGTGTGAGACATGTAAGCAGTCTGTAAATGCACATATGCTATATGGAGGAAGGTGTTTTGAATCTCTGCTTGTTAAACACGCACAATGTGCTCGTCGTTTTCTCCACACATTATTCTGCACTTCCTTCACCTTTGTGAGGGGTGGCAGTGGCTAGATGAGATACGTGCAGCTGTTATGTCAGCACATGCCCCGTGTTGTATAACTTTACAAGGTTCTTTTGCTCTGAGGCACAGATAGCAATCTACGGCTGTTTAATAGAGCAATCGTAAATGTCTCCAACAGCTTTGAATTTAGAGTTGTGTTAAAACAGCCTGCTGCTTTTAGGGCTTGTGAGAGACAGATGAACGTGCTAAATGATGCATTCGGATTACTTTACGTATCAATCTACTTACATAAAATAAATAATGACAACATTTAGATGTTAAGAATTGGTTTGTGGGCAAAATCAGCAGATTGCTGGAATTACTGGTCCTAAAACAGTCCTCTGTAAGATTGTCATAACAATCAGCAGCAACAGTGGCAACTGCCAGCTTTACAGGACAGAGCTGCACTTTGAGTAATAGCTCAACAAACCCCTCGAAGGGAGAATTAAGGAGGTGAGCGTGATGTGCAACAGCTCAGCTCCTCAACAGTGTTACTGATGAGATGCCGCGCTCTGCAGGCTTGCTCCATCTTGTCTGCATTCCACAGCAAACTCAGGGAAGTGGCTCGTGGAAAATTCCACCTTTGTGGCATTTAGGGGGTAAGATGAGAAAGATAAAGGGCAAAGATCCTAGTTCCTGCAAGGGTGTAAATTTAACACATAAAGGTTGTGCTTCTTTTGGATTAAATGTTTTCTTTGGCTCTGCTGCTTGATTTACTACCAATTTTAAATCAGTGAATTATGAAAATACTGACAGGTATACTGCAATTTGGATATTAACACCTAAAATATCTATCAAAGGAATATTTTCTTACCCATAGATAGATGAGAAAGAGCAGCACCACTCCTAATATATGTTCAATAAATATGAAGTCATCAGCAGCACCTAATTAGCTTTGCAATGCACAAAGACTGGAAACAAGTGAAAAGGTTAGCCTGCCTCTTGTCCACTGGTAAGAAAATCCACCTAACAGCACACCTGAAAATTACTAATTAACATGTTATATGTGATTTGTACAATCTGAACAGAAACTGAAGTGTAAGCTTTCTGGACAAGATTCCAAAAAGTCACTACATCCGTCCAGCACATAACCTGCCATAAAATCACAACATGTAGTTTTTACACTATAAATTGGATTGGTATACAGATATAAAGTGATAACTGGTGCTAAAATGTGCTTATGCCCTCTAGCTGGCTGTTGGCTTTAATATTTACATGGCAGAAGTGAGACTTATGTTAATCTTTTCATTTGACTCTCAGCAAGAAGGCGAACCGAGGTGTATCCTGAAATGCCATAAATCTTCTTTTAACTGGTCCCCTTATTTCTCAAAAGTACCTTTTGCAACGTGAAGAGTTCTTTGGTTCAGACGGTGTGAAAGCCTTCCCAACAGACACCACATTTGTGTGGATAGTCTTTGGTGTGAACAGATATGATATGGTGTTTTAAGTGGCTGGAGTTGGAACTTTTGTTATCACAGTGGGGACAATGGTGGGTCTTATTCTCCGTGTGTGTTAGTCTTGATGTGCGTTTTGAGATTAGAGGAATAGGCCGGCTCATAGTTACAGGCAGGAGTAAGGTTGTGTGCGCATGTGTTTCTTCAACTCTGAGGAATTCCTTCAAAATTTAAAGTAAATAGGTTAAAAAGTGGTATGCAATTTGATGGTATTGTTGCTGTGGACATTTGCATCTGAGATTAAAATACTAAAATGATAACAAAAGAGTCATAGCTATAGTTTACGCTATTTACCAGACATGCACATTCATTTTGTCATTTCTATAAAAAGAAGAGCCCAGTTAATGTTGAGCGCCATTTCTTCAGATGTGCCAAAGTAAGCTTGCAGATGAATTTCAAAGGCAGTAAAAGTAATAAAATCTAATATTTTGCTGCTTAGGTGTTCGACACAATGGCAACTTCAAGTGTATGACCTCCTGACAGCTAAATATTTAATATGTTCTTTGGAAATGCTTTTCTGAGCCTTCAAAGAAGCTGTCTTGGGTTGATGTTTGTCTCCTTTTAAGTTGGTAACATGTTCAATAGAGTTCAAATGTTTTGACTGGCTAGTTTTTGTCACCTTCAAGAGCTTTGCCAGTGTGTTTGGGGTCATTGCTGCAGAGTGAGGGTTCGACCATTGAGACTGGAGGAACAGCTTGTGACAGTCAGACAGAACATGCCTGTACACTGCTGCAATTATCCATTACAATCTCACTAAAGACAAGTGAGTCAGTTCCAGCAGCAGCCATACATGGCGAGCCATGACATTACCTCCTTCATGTTTCACTGATGAGGTGAATGGTTTGGATCGTGGGCGGTTCCTGTTTTGCTCAACACATTAGGCTTTCTGTCACTTTGGCAATAGGTTACGTTTGGTCTCACCTTTTCATTAAACCTAGCTCCAGGACTTTTCTTGCTTGTCTTTGCATTTTTTTTGGCAAATTCCTATCCTTTCGATTCTTGCTGCTGATAAGAAGGATTGATTTTTGCTGTGTAGCATCTGTTTTTCTGCTGCCTTCTACAAACTGTGGGCTGTGCTACTTTCACACCTGCTGTCTCCAGACTGGCAGTAATGTCACTGACCATTGTTTTGGGGTTCTTCTTCACAGCTTTAAGGATTTTCCTGTCAGCAGCTACACTTGTTTTCTCTCAGAAACCTGCCCTGCATTATTTTCTTTCTGAACTTTCTATGCTTTCTGTACTTGATGTATCTATTTCTTTTGCTCTGGTTCTCAGTGACTTTTTTATGTTTCTCTTTTAACAGATTGGCACTTTTCTGGACTTTGTTGGTGCATGCTATGTCTCCCAAATGATTAAGGGCACATGTACACTTTTTCATGTTAAAATAATGTCTATCCAGATTAGTGCTGGCCTGAATAGCAGTTTCTGGGCTCCGGATATTCGGCCCCTATTAATGACAAATATCCGAATATTCGGTCCGGTCCATAACGTCCGAAGGGGGGTGGAATATCCGGATACAACCGTCATGACCGAATATTCAGATATTCGGGTCCAGCCCTAATCCAGATGCGTCGGTTGTTTTCTACATTGAATAACCAACTTTATATAAAACACATCAAACAGGGGGGAAAAAAATCCAGTTCTCTAACTTGGTTAAGCATCTTGGGGAACTTGCCAAAGTTATTCTATTGATTCAGACTGACTGCATTTGTTGAGATCCAGACTCTACAGGAGCCATCTGCTGCAGGATTCCTTGTTCTTCTAGTCACTGAAGACTCTTCTGTATGTTTGGCGTTGAACTCCTGCTGGAGAATGACTCTGGGACTGATCGTGTTCCTCCCTTATGGATCTTCATGATGGATAAGATTCTATTTAACTCCCAAAGTGAACAGTACTGTATATGTGATTCAAAATCAACATTAGAGAATTCTTATGCAATATTTAAAATCCTTTGTCTGAGCTCTTTTGGGGATGAGTAGCTGCTACAAGTAGAACCATTGGTGTCAGACTGTCAGAGTGTTGCATGTCATGTATTTTTTTTTCTTTCTAGTGAAGTCAGATTGTTACTTTTTGCATGTGATTCAGTATGCAGGCATTTTATTTGAATATAGAAATAGTGTACAGAGCAGGTTGTTTCAGAAACAGCTCCATGGTTATTCCTGGAGTTTAATTCAACATTCAAACCCCCAGTTTGATCCCCACTGCGTTATCTGCCTTTTAACTGCAATCATTTAAAGAGATTAAAATCTGGGCGCTGGGTTTATGCTTTCACACAGCATTCAGCATGAATCAGCGTCCCTCGGGGACACTGGATTGGCTCATCAAAGGATAAATCTCTGCAAACTGACATGTCAATGAAGCCCGTTCCTGCCTGATATACATTTATTTCTCCCTTTCACTTTAAAAAGATATCTTGATCTCAGTGTGAATACCTGTATAAAGATAAAACAAAAACTAATTCACCCTTGAGTAATAAATTATGAGCCTTATATTGAGAGAATATTGCCGCAGCACAGACCGATACGTCAGTTCATGTCAGGGCAGGTTTCAGCTTTCAGTTCAACTAATTCAAGCTGCAGGCTAAGCCCATCTTTTCAGAGAAACATTATTAATATTCAGGTATTTCTCAGAACTTCACATGACAGCATTTCCATGAATGTTTGTCTATTTTTTTTCTACAACTCAGCAGTTCAATTTTTTTTGTTTCACTCCTTATCCTCTTCTTCTTCTTCTTCTCCTTGCAATATGATACGCTGCTGGATAAGGTGCAGTGCATCTTGAATGTCTTTCAAGTCTCAGCATAGCAGTGCATATCTTACCTGAGAGTGGTGGAGTTGCAGCAGGCTGCTGCCCCCGGGCCTCTGATCCACATTCAACCCCCACCCAGCCCTCAGTGTGGTCTGTGTCCTCAGTGGTGCATTGATATGATCTGAAACAGATATGATCTGCTATACAGGCACATGGATCCTACAGATAGTGTCATGGTAATGCTGGTCGTTTTACTGCTCATGCTAATTTGAACAGTCAAGCAAATTCAATTCTTTCATGCATGTGAATGAAGTATTTTTGTATATTTTGAGTCTATTCAAACAGGCTTGGTTGTGTAAAAAGAAGAAAGCTGTGCTACAGGGACTGATTCTCATGTCTGCACAGCAAATAAGAAGCTTGCTTTACCGAGCTTAGTGCAGTCTGAAAACAGGAAACAGCTTGCTTGGCTCAGTCCAAACTGACCTGTAAAACCACAAAGTGTTTTTACACTTTGTTTTTTGTACAGCGCAAACAAACTATAGCATTTTAATTAGTGAGCTTTAGAAGTGTTGGTAGGGATTTATGGTTATTATTGGCAAAGCCAGACTCACTGCTTCTCTCTTTCTTTGTACAATGCTAATAACCAGCTGCTGGCTGTAGCTACGTAGTTACTGTGCTCAAACATGAGAGAGGTATCAATATTCTTATCTAACTCTCAACAAGAAAACAAATAACATTTGTTTCCCAAATTTCAAATCATTTCTTTAACATGTTTCTGCTCTACTGTATATTTAAAAAGGCTGTCAGCGCTACAATGTCCACTAATAAACCTCACGATCTGCAATTTTACATGCATAATAAATCTCCATCTCAGCTTGTTCTACAACACGAGTGTTAATTAGGGTAAATCAACAAGTATTGCTGTGTTTGTCGGGACAGAACAGGCCTAACTTTTGCCGCAGCAGTGTAAATTTTATTCTCACCATCTTGAATACAGACTGCCTTGCTGAGGTGCAGGGCTGCATTCCAGGCAAGTCAAAACACGAACGTGTGTGTTCTCTGTCTGAGGGAATCAGTTAAACTGGGTGGATGCAAGGAAATGGGTCACACACATCCAACTCTGTAACTTTAGAGTGTAAAAAATAAAATAAAAAATGTGTAACATTTAGGTCACCTGCTGGCAGGTATTCTGAGGTAAAGCTTAGAGTTTGTTGTTTTCATATAATCCAAATAAGAACACCAAATGGGCGGTGCACTGAACTAAAGCCACTTTTAAGATACAGTTTCTTCACTACAATCAGCCCGGTACTTGAAAAAAACATTAAATGAGTAGATTTACACAAAAGTACAGTTTTTCTTTGGCATTCTCTATCAGTAACTTCACTCAAACCAGGAATAAATCCTCTAAACAACACGCCTAAAGAAACATCCCTTTGAAGGAAAGGCAAAGACGGTATCAGTCAACTTTAAAAGGGCTTATTACGTCTGTCATTTCCATAAAATTGGGGTTTTTAAAGTACCTCAGGATGTGTTTATTACTGATACATTTTCACCACAGTAATAAGTCCCAAAGTTTCCAGTTGTGATATTCAGCCTGAACTCTTTTATAAAATTAATAACTTTATTTTCTGTTTGTTTTTGTTTCATTTAGGAGGAAATAGGTTTATTGTGCTTTCAAAATGATTTAATTTATCACTATCAAATTACTGATATTTAGAGGTTGCTGTTCAGTCATTCTTTGTGCTGCTGTGCATTGCGTTTGCTTGTGATTCAAATTCTGATATTTGTCATTCGTAAAAGCTTTCTGTGGGGGAGGAGATGGTTTTGGTTTAACATTCTGTTCCTGAGTAAAAAGGGCTATATTAGGGTGTGGACTAGCTTCAAGACAGAAAAGGGGGAGGTTGCTGCTCTGCCATTGGTGGACACGGGGACAAAAATGCCTGTACCTGGAGCAGGTAAACAGACTGACATCAAGCACTGCAGAAGTGGATGGCCTGCCAGGATTTAGTGCAGCGCATCGATTTTGTTTATCCAGCCACACTGGACAACTTGACAGCTTTTTGTGTTTGACTCTTGTGCAGGTTTGTGCTGTATACCTTGTGTAAAAACAGGAAAAGAAGCAGAAGAGTGAGCATTCGTAGGTTTATTTCTGTGCTAAATGTCTGGTGCTTTGTTGTCGTACTTTTTCAGGCTGCTTGGGGATTTCATGGCTCTTGCATTGTTTAGCAGGTAAGTTAGAGGTTGAACAAATGACAAAAATGCATGTATATTTGCAATTATAAGTTCTGTTTTCTGCAGAATTGCGTCTTGGAGGGAAATCTACGAGATGATGGGTGTTAGATAATAGAGGGTTGCATTTGTGTGGGTTTGGTCTCTACATGTTAAACAGCACGCTGCATTCATCAAGCTCAAAAGACTCCAGAAGGATGGAAAACAGTGAAAACAGGTCCGGTCTTGTGCAGGGAGAGGCCTGCCTGGCACACCCTTCCCACACTCTCTCACACACACTCACACGTAAAGAAAGACTAGAGCATACACTCCAATGAAACCTGTGTTTCGTGTATTTGTTCGTTTTAACTAATCTGCCACTTGTTTTCCTGACAGATAAAGAGAGATTGGCATCATTGAAAATGCTGAAGGGAATCATCGGTGTCAGTGCTCCCAGTAACTCCTCAGCAGAGGTGTCAGCACACTCGCTGCTCTTACGAAACCATCCATGTATTCTATCCTTCATTCCACCGGAGTCTGTATAAAGTCCCAATCAGATTTCAGTGGTTTGGAGAGTAAGACACATGGAACTTGTCATCTGGAGAGAGCTGCAGAAAGTATAACTACATTAAGAAGGATTTTAATGGTTGAAATTTTTACAATAAAGGTGAACTTTGCTGTGTGACAAACAGTACGGCCTTTAATGTCCTTTGATGTCAACCTAGTGGTGAATGCAACAGTTCGGCACAAGCACCAAAGGAGGACTTCTCTTCCTCCTTACCTGCATTGCGGCAGCGGTTGAATAACGTTGCACTGATTGCACTTTAGAGTTATTGCAGGAGTGCTACCAGCCCCACTTTATGTCTTTTGAACTGTCACTCATGGAGGTTGTTATGTCCTCACCCTGTCTCTCTGCCCTTGCTTCTCCAAGATATGGCAATTACATAATGACTCTTAAATTCCCACATTGCCACATCCACAGCAAACCCTTCAGAGCTGGTGCAAAGATGTATTTTCGTGTCCCTAAAGTCTCCTTATCTCACAACAGTAGCCACAGGACTCAAACACACATCAACATTGTATTAAGTAATTCTCTATTGAATAATGAATATCTTCATCATCTTTTTTTTCTCTAAAGAATATGGTTTTCCCATCAGGTTTTTTATCCAATCCTCCGTGGGACAATTAACCTGCCTCATTAGCATGGGACATTTCCCAGATTCTATTCAAAGCCTTAATTATAGCTAAATGGGCAGCTGGACATCATTTGACAGCTACACTGAGCCCACATATAATCTACCCAGTTAAAATGGAGGGAAAATAACGAATAGACTAACAAAACAACATAGTGCCAGATCAGCAGAGATTCGTACAGACTTGCACTGAGTAACAGGGTTGTTATGACAGGTTTCATCCTTAATTATGGACAGTGACACAATAAGTCCAATAACTCATGCATTAGAACATCTGAAAACTCTCATAAACAACATAGTCCAGTACATTTAAGAAAAGAACACCTTATTATAAATTCACAACGACAAAGCCACAACAGAGGTAAGAAGAGCCTGTGCCAAGCCTGTCACAAAAGATAATTTACCCAGTATGTTGCAAAGACAGAACGACCCAAGCATGACCCAGACTTCAGACAATTCAGTCACAGCTTCCCCTGCAGCCCTGTGAACAATCTCAGCAGGCCTTACACAGAAGAAGGACTTGTGGCTTTCTCCATTACAGGCTTTTCATGTGCTGCACATCTGAGCCTGCTATTCACCTTCCTGTTAGACGCAATAATAACTAGAGGGCTTAGTGCTGCATACAATGAGGAGAAGAATATACGCAGGTCAGAGATCAGTGAGGAACTCATGGTCTTCCTCACAGTGAGGGTATACACCCAAAGTCCATTATCTACCCCATACAGAACCACATACAAGGTCACAAGCACCACCACGACTTTGGCAGCTCGTTGCTCAGCCCCACTGCTTCCACCACCACCACTGCTGCTGCTGCGAAGGCCCTTCACTTGTCGGCTGTGCTTGTAAAGGAAGATTAGGATTATCAGACTGGCTAGTGTCATGAGGGCCATGGGCACCACGTCTCTGCACACCTGAGCTGCCCCATTGGCCTCTTTGGATTGCTTTGAAGGAAAGTTTACGTAGCAGAACTGTACATTAATGCCGTTGTTAGTCAGGCTGGAGTCATTCTTGCTACCAAAGGAGAAGAGTATGGCTGCCGTGGTCATGGAGGTGTTGAGAACCCAGAGGAAGAGGAACACAGAGAGCAGATATTGGGCCACCAAGGTGCGAATAGAGGCCCAGTGTGACCCAGGAGGTGCGATGCTCAGACACTGGTAGGCACTCAGGAGAAAGGTGAGCCAAATGGAGAGGGCACGGCACGTTCTGTAGATGAAAATCACAGCTTTACAGCTCATGTCTCCAAAGATGCTGGCCACATGGAGGGAGGCCAGGGTCTCTAGAAGACATCGTGTGCCCACCACCAGCAAGTTGGCGCAGGCGAGGTGCAGGACGATGGCATCGGCTGCAAGGAGGCGGCTCTCCTGGTAAAGCAAGAGCAGGAAAGCCACAATTACAGCAGTGTTTC
Organism: Acanthochromis polyacanthus; assembly: GCF_021347895.1. NCBI lineage: Eukaryota > Metazoa > Chordata > Actinopteri > Pomacentridae > Acanthochromis > Acanthochromis polyacanthus. The sequence goes on along the minus strand of NC_067117.1, from coordinate 35,205,529 downwards.
CTGGAACACCCACAGCTGTGAGGGACAGATACAGCATCCCACGAACAAACTCCTCTGATGGCATTCCTGCAGAGATGAAAGGAAATAAATCAATAAAATCACATATCAATCTATTGTTTGTACTCCTGAATGTTCAAATACTATCTAGCATTTAAAATGGTATCAGATAAATCTACCTGAGAAGAGTCAAAGCTAAAGAGATGTGAAGGGGAACGGGTGTCTGACACACTCTGATCTCTCTCTCCAGAAGCAGTCAGGTTGTTTGTGTCTTATACTTGCAAACAGGTAATGACTGTTGGATCTGTTTTGCACGGTCCATTGACTTCTCTCCCTTCAGCCCCAATTACTTGAGATCAATTCAGATGACTGCTTCTGTCCCTTTACTGGGTTTCAGACAGGATAACACCAAGAAAGCCATGTTTGTATTCATTTACAGGGTACAAAGAGCTAACCAGTGAACAGAAAAATGATGTTAAGCCTTATGTTTACTGCCCCAAAAAACAATTAAAATTATGTCTCAGTGTCACAGTTTCACTAAGTAGAGACTATTAAATGCTTTTTTTTCTTTTTTACTGATCCTATATATAGATTTCCTTATAAACCCTTCATGTTACTTTTGTATTTCTCATTTCTACAATCAATTTTAAAAGCCACTACCTATTAAAGAGCCCTTCCTTGTGCTGTTTAGTCAGACACCAACACCACAGTGTCCTCCAGTGGAGAAACATAAAGCAAAAAGCCAGAGGACGTTCCTCTCAGCCTGCATGATAGATCACCTGCATTTTTCATTGGTAGAGTGTGACTTAGTATCCAATTTATGATTGTGTTATTCATCCAAAGCAATAAATGTTCTAAAAATGGAATTAAACCTAAATTGCGAGGATGTTTTAAGGACAAATCAGTGTGGGTAGGCTGCATGATTTAACAGTAGCATGTCCCACAGCAGGGAATTTATAATGAATATTAAGTTAATTTCTCCTCAGAATCTAATGAGACATGTCCTCCACTGAAATTAAGAGAGTACTCTTATGGTACAATATGACTGTTAATGAAACTGGTCACATTTCCTCATGTAATTTATATTCAGAACACCATGAAAACACAACGCAGGTACCCGTCTTGTTGAAGTACCACTTATCCAGTACATTTACATGTTAGACTTCTTTTTTTTTTTTTTTTTTTAAAAAGGAATTTAACTACTTTGAGAACACACATATATATGTAGGAACATAAAACTTATTAAGTTAAAGTAACACATATATTATATGAAGATATCTGTTCATTTTAGTTTATTTTAGTGAATTCTGTTGTGGTCAGATGTCTACCTGTGTGATTTTCTTCCCCAACTCCTAGTGTTCATACATATTGTAAACATGCATTTTATTTGCATATTATTGCTGTTAATGCTGTTTTCCCCTGTCGCAGCTTCCCCATCGTTATTCATGCCTACTTTGCATATGTGACATTTAGTGCAGACATGCAGCTCTTTCTGGGATTTCTCCCATGTTTATTCTTGTTTGTCTCATCAAAACTGAGCTCTTTGGACAGACAGTCTGATTGATTTGATTGCTATTTGCCTTCTGTTGCCCATATCAATAACATTTTAGTTAAGGAAAAAAACAGAAAAACACTGCCTCTGTGGTCTTAATGTGAAAAGGCAAAGAAATAAATAATCGTTTTAAAGTTCTCTGTGCACTGGCATGAATCTGTTATCGTGCTTGTAAGTTTGAATGATGATGCAAAGTAAGTTGTCTCAGAATTTAAGGTGAACATATTTTATTTTTAAAGACAAATTAAATCTAAAGCCTTGGGAGGTCACTTGTACACCTCTCTTTGGATGCAAATAAGGCCATCAATATCAGAGTAAGAGTGTGCTCAGCCAAAAGCCTCTTAAACTACATTTTTTTGCTGTGGGACAGATTAACAGGCGCAGTGTGAAGTGCAATGAATATTCCTTCTTTGCCCTCCAAAGCTGTTGCCCTCAAAAGCATACTTAATGGAGCAAAAGGTTAAAGAGTGAAATTTTTCTCAACTGATTAGAGTTGTTGGAAGAAACTAACTTCAACACGTGAGAAAAAGGCATGATTTTGAGCATGCTATTCTGTAAAAGAAGCCAGTCACTAAGCAAATGGTGCATTGACAATGGTTGCTTTCATTTGACAAGTATCTCAAACAGTGTAGTGTTCAAAATTTTATTATGCACACAATTTCATTATATTACTTTATATACAATATTTATTCGATACTGTCTATAGTTTCTTACATGGCCTGTAAATTATATGCATGTAGGTAATGTAAAGTTAAAATTGAATTAGTGTAATGAGGACAAACAACTTACATCAGTCATAAACAAAAAAATCCACTATCATGTCAGGAAGCGGAAAAAAGCCAGGATTTCTAAACTTGTTGTACATGTTGCAATCCCCTGAGAAGGACATGCTTGAACTTGCCATTTTAATTAGCTCTCTGAACATGTAAACATGTTAGAAACACTGAGGGAAATAACACATCTTATGATTTATTCCAAGGCTGCTTCCCAGGAGAAAATAAGCCTCTCAAACAATACTGTTTCACAATCTGAATTTCAGATGTGAGTGATATAGAACTGACCAACAGGTTAGAGGGATTTTTTTTTTTTTTACATTTGCCATTTACGGGGTTATAAAACCTGGGCACATATTCAAAACTTCTCTTGTAGCACATGTCAGTGCTGAGAGTTTCAGCGTAAATGAATAATGGCTGGTTGTCCCTACGCTCCCAATTAGTACAGGCATGCATTGTTATATGGCTAATTGTCTTGCTCCTCTGTGTCTTTTTACATGCTCCCAGGACATGAGCAAGGAAAGGAGTGCACATCGAAGCACCAGCTGTGCATGTAAAGGCCTCTTGATGGCTCATTCAAGGCATCATCAGGCTTCTTTTGCATCAACAATAACCACACACTTTTGTCTCCTCGGGGGTTGTTTAACTCTATTTTTTGACTCCACAGGGAAATTACACTATGATATTTCAAAAGACTGTGGTCTTTTTGTCGATAGAAACTGGGAGGTGATGTGTGGAGTTTAAGTGCAAAAAAATAAAATTCAAATTAAGTATTGACATAAAAATTCACATTATTTATATCACATAAAGCAGCTCTTTTTCAAAAACGTTTTGCAATAATTAATTCTCGAATACTTGAATTATTCCCTTGAGCTGGGACTCACTGCGACAAATATGTTTCTTCCTTGTTTTCGTCCTTGACAGAAAATACTAGGACGACTAGAAAGTCTTTCTTAAAATGAAACACATCTCCATACGTTCATTTAAGCAGATTTGCCCATTGCGATCATTTCTCCTGTTGATGCTCACCATCCTTTCCTAACATGCTTCCAATGTAAATGGTGGGGGACAAAACTAACATTTATCTGAAGGTATACGATGGTTCAACCAAGTGAATTAGACAATTTAAGTTGCGATTTTTCAATGGTAAGCCCATTTTGGTATGAAATCCTTTCTGTATTTTACTGTTCCTTTGTTGCAGTAAGCAGGGAAACTCTGTTTGGAAATACAGTGAGAAGAAACTAATTTTGGCTCAGTCTGTGGAAGCCTCAGTACCATTTAAAATGTTGAAATACATTTTTGCAAAGAAATTGAATTTGAATTTAGGGAATGGTCTCTTGTGGTTTCTTATATATTCGATATTCGTCTACCTCAGTATGTTTGAGTATGTGTGAGTGATGAGTGCATTTTAAAGAGTGCACGCTGTAAATAGGTTCACACTAAGCAGAGACACAGCAAACTATAAGAATTTCGTTGCACTAATAACTTGTTTATTGCTGCATGTGACAATAAAGCCTTTAAATCCCTGAATTCTTTTATCCCTCATCGTCTGTCCTGGAAGCATGTTGATCAAGGATCTGTCAGTTGTCATAACGACCAGGAGGAATGTCACAGCAAACAAAAATTTGTTTTCAACATCCATAATGGAAACTACTTTTTGATTATTGTTTCTCTTGCAGTGCTCGTCCCCTGAGACAACCTGAGTCACATTTAGTTTGTTGTATTAATTTGCTGTAATGTGGGCTGAACAGTGAAATCGTGGCCAATAATCTTGTGGGGCATCAAGGACTATATATATTGTAATTACAACACTTCACAGCACGTTTTCATCCGCAAATTCAGGTGAGCATCATTTTCACAGAACATCTAAGATGATGTGCTTTTATATAACTCAACATCAATGTTATTTGCAGTGTGTTCATAACTGATGTATTTCTCTGTCTGCTTTGCAAATCCTGACCACTGCAGGTCTTGGTGATATGGATCTGTGTTTGACCATCAAAGGAGTCTCTTTCCTCTTGCAAACAGGCTTGGGCATCTTGGGGAACACTGTGGTCCTGCTGGCATATGCCCACATCATTTACACTGAACCTAAGCTCCTTCCTGTGGACATGATCTTGTGCCACCTGGCTTTTGCCAACCTGATGCTGCTGCTGACCCGCTGCATCCCCCAGACCATGACTGTGTTTGGACTGAAGGACCTACTGAATGATCCCGGCTGTAAGGTTGTGATCTATGCCTATCGCATCGGCCGGGCTTTGTCGGTCTGTATCACCTGCATGCTCAGCGTGTTTCAGGCAGTGACCATTGCCCCTGCTGGGCCCCATTTGTCGAGGCTGAAGCCTGCACTTCCCTCCCTTGTCCTGCCCACCTTTGCAGGGCTGTGGCTCCTCAATATGGCCGTATGCATTGCAGCCCCTTTCTTCTCCATGGCTCCACGTAATGGCACTGTCCCCGCCTTTACCCTCAACCTGGGCTTCTGTCATGTGGACTTCAGAGACAGTCTGTCCTATGTGATTAATGGAGTGGCTGTCTCTGGGAGGGATTTTGCGTTTGTTGCCTTGATGGTGGGCTCCAGCGGTTACATCCTGTTGCTCCTTCACCGCCACAGTCACCAGGTGAGGGGGATCCGTCGCTCTCAGGGTGGGGCTGAGACCAGGGCTGCCAAAACAGTGGTGACCCTGGTGGTTCTCTATGTGGTCTTCTTTGGGATTGATAATGTGATCTGGATCTACATGCTGACAGTGCCAAAAGTGTCACCAGTGGTGGCAGATATGAGGGTGTTCTTTTCATCCTGCTACGCCTCTCTCAGTCCCTACTTTATCATTTCCTCCAACAAGAAGGTCAAGGCGAAGATCGTGTGTGCAGCCGAGCAAGACCAACCATCAGTGGACACTCAAGAGTCAAATGACAAATGACTCTGTCTCTATCTTGACAGCTTGCTGACTCGCCTGCAAGACAGCACAGTTGTTCTCTCAGACCTTATCATTTTAAGCATTTGTGCACAGATCACTGTTATTTAGCTAAGAAGTGGAATAGAAAGGAGCAGTAGAGAGTACAGCCTTGCAGTGGTGCTACGGGGATTTCTCTTGTTTAAATATACTGTATATTTTCATTAAAAATTGTATTTATAAATATATCGGTGCCAGCCTGCCCTCCATTCAGGACTTGCATGTCCAGAGTCAGGAAAAGGGCAGGCAACATCACTGCAGATCCGTCACACCCTGGACATAACCTGTTTCACCTCCTCCCCTCCGGCAGGCGCTACAGAGCTCTGTACGCCAAAACCACCAGACACATGAACAGTTTCTTTCAACAGGCTGTTGCTCTGATAAACATTCGAAACCAGTCACAGTCTGAATCATGAACATAAACATCCATAACCTCAACAAACAGTCCTATAAACAATAAAATTATAACCAATCACATTCTGCACATCTGTATATCTTGTACATAAGCTCCAGAAAGGCACCATTCCCACTGTTCACTTTAAACTAAGTTATGTTATGCTATTTTTTTTATTACGTAAGGTTAAGTTATGTCAGTATTTTTGCATTTGTTGTTAGATAATTTATGTTTATTCATTTAATTTTCTATTTGTCTTGTACAAGAGGGTACTGTAAAATACCGGAGTCAAATTCCTTGTATTTGCTCACATACTTGGCAAATAAAAGTGATTCTGATTCTGATTCTGATTGCTGTATGTACCTACAATGTGGTTTGTGCTTGTCAATTATTTAAAAAAAAGAGAATCAATTTTTATCTTTTTTTAAAGTCTTTTTTAAGATAATGTATTCTCGCAACATCCTATTGACCCAGCTTATAAATTGAGAGGATTTGCTGCTTTAAACTCATTATCAATGGGTTTTGGGATTGGAGCTCATACAAAAGCAATTTGAACAGGGCTGGAGATGGCATTAAGGACAGCAAAGTTCCCAGCGTTGTTTCTAGGAATTTAGAGATTTTAATGTGCAGGATTTGAGTTTATATTATACAATTTAACATAAGCATCTGTTCACTGGTTAGCTCTTTGTACCCTGTAACATTCAGAGTTATGATCAGGAAAATGTTTTAGGCTCAATTATTGTTTGAGCCAAGTCAAAATCCTTAAATCGGATTGTCATTTGATCAGAAATGAATATCAAAACTATATTAGAATTATATTGCTGGCATTGTGAGAAAGGCTTTGAAAAGCACTGATAATACCTGGATATATATTTAATAAATTAAATGATTAATATGTGGAAAAATAAGATTTTACAGATTGACCTCAGTCCTTCTGAAATCCTGGCTACTCCTTTTTATTTGAAAAATGATAAATAGACAAAGAAATCTCTAATCAATGCTGAAATTAAATCCCTAACCATTATTATTATGTCTGATGTACTTGCTCAATCTCTGCTCTCCGATTGGCTGAAATGTGGTTACTAATTTCGGGTATTTTTTGTCCTCAGTATCGTTTGTCAGACAGAACTTTATTCTGCCTGTGCGCAAGTTTCGTCAGTTAAATGTGTATATTAACATTTCTATCAAAAAATGTTCATTATAAATTTCAGAAGATGCTGGTGGTTGGCTGTCTGAAAACAACACCTGGGTGAAAGAGATTTGAAGGCAGCCTAAAAGGCGACAAATTTCGCCTGAGAGACAAAACTCAGGATATATCTCTCCACTACCCAAACATAACAAACCCCGGAAAAGGAAAGCGGAAGAATGAGCAAAAAAGTACAGAAAGGCTCAGATAAACCTATCTGTGAAAAGCCATAGGTTCAGAAGGAGAACTTTAGTTAAAATGTAACATTTACAGGTTTTTATTTGCGTCCAAACGTAGCAAAAGAGGTAAAGCTAGCAGCATGCGTAGCTAGCAGTTAGCTTCACTTGGCAACGAGACGCTGTGACGCCCTGAAATTCATGACCAAGTGTTTAACGAACAGTTTGTGATGGTCACTAAATGTTTCTTCCAATCTGTGCCAAGCCCGCCGTGCTGTTTAAACCAGGTAAGTTACTTTGACTGTCTTTCGTCGAGTAGCTAGTTAGTTAAGCTTTAGCTCATGGACTTTGTTTAATGTTAACAGGTGATTGCTTCATAACTAATCTACAGAGCATTTACAGCTAACTTTACACTATGTTTGTTTTGTTGATCATTCCTCTTAGTTCTGCCTTTTAGAAACAGTCTCAACATGTGTGATTCCTCTTTTGTTTAGTGAACAAATCTGGATTTGTGCCCAGTCCTCCTCTCTGACCTGTGAAATGACCTGATCCAAGTCCACTGGTTCCAGTATCTAATGATAATGGCTAGAATAGCCTGGTATCAAGAAAAGGTAAGAATTAAACCAGACAATTAGCTATATGTGCTCAGTAATCGTGTGTGTTTGTTGGGCTGGCACAGAAAATATAGATGTATATTTGTGAACTTTATGTGTGAGATTTATTTGTTAAGGGATTTGAGGTTAAAACTGAAGGACGTTATGAGAAAATGACATGAATAATAGGTGCTCTTATTTTCAACACATTTTTATATCCATAAAATTCAGCACACACCACTTCATATTTATTCCTTTATTTTATTTGACAATTTTCTGCTCGTGGAAAAGCCAGAGCAGAGTTAGAGTAATTTTCACCTGTTATCCTTGGATACACATATTACAAAATAGAAACCATAACTTATGATTGGTTTACTTTGAAAGCCATCAAATATAATCTAAAATGTTAAGATATAGATATACATCCATCCATCCATCATCTATACATCACTTCATCCTCATTAGAGTCGTCGGAGGGGCTGGAGCCTATTCCAGCTGACTTAGGGTGAAGGCAGGTCACCAGTCTGTCACAGGGCTACATCTACAGACAAACAATCACACTCGTATACACACCTACGGACAATTTAGAGTTACCAATTAATGTCTGCATGTTTTTGAACTGTGGGAAGAAGCTGGAATACCCGGAGAAAACCCACACATGCTCAGGGAAATCATGCAAACTCCTTGCAGAAAGATCCCGGGAAGTCAGGGATGCCTTCCGGGGACTTTCTAGCTGCAAGGCGACTGTTTTAACCACCAAGCCACCGTGCAGCCAAATATAGATATTATTATGATAATTATCTTATTTTTTTTGTGGTACTATTTAAGTTTGTTTGGACAAATTAAAGTTAGAAAACACCTCGTCAACAGACTACCATCCGTCGAAACATTTGTGAAATATTTTCTAAGCCTGCCGCAAATTACTGTCAGGAGCATTGCAGTAATTTTCCAGTTCGTTGTATGAGTTCAGGCACAGTTAATCTCATTTGCATTGTGTGACAATAAGATTTGATGTGACATGTGTTGGCATGTTTGAAAAGCAGTGGAGCTCAAAAGAAGGTGTTTTCTGCTGCTGAATGCTTCACTACCAAGTCCCAAGTTTTGCTTCCAATAGTTGATGTGGATTTGTTTTTGAAATGTCTGATTGTGGTACAGATGAGACTCTCAAGTTACAGTATTTGAAAATGTCATTGTTTCACATCCATTTATAAATGTATCCAATTACCCAGTTTTGCATTGGTAAACCTCAGTGTTAATGAAGACATCACCTTTGCTTCTCTGTACCCTCAGTCCACAAAGAAAGAGATCAAAAAGTCTGTTTTTGATTCAAGTAATTTATTAAGCATGAGCCCAAACATGCAAATATTACTGAAGAACATTTTAACATTTAACTGGGTAAATTTTCAGTTGATACAGTGGTTAGTACTGTCGCCTCACAGCTGCAAGGTCCTGGGATCTTTCTGCATGGCATTTTCATGTTCTTCCAGTGCATGCGTGGGTTTTCTCCGGGTTCTCTGACTTCCTCCCACAGTCCAAAAACATGCTGAGGTTAATTGGTCATTCTAAATTGTCTGTAGGTGTGAATGTGAGTGTGCATGGTTGTCTGTCTCTTTATGTTGCCCTGTTATAAACTGGTGACCTGCCACTGTGTCCCCTGCCTTCACCCTAACTCAGCTTGGACAGACTCCAGCCCATGACCCTACAAAGATTTAAGCGGTGTATAAATAATGGATGAATGGTTGGGAGTACTTATAGTGAATGTTACAAATGGAAAATCACATTTGAACACATCGATACATACATATTGTCTATATCCACTGGAGTGTTTTGTTTGAACGTGAAATTTTAGCAGAGTTTTGTTTTTGTTGCAGATCGGGGCCTACGATCAACAAGTCTGGGAGAAATCTCTGGAGAAGGCGGATCTAAATGTAACACCCTTCAGAAATAAATATTTGTAATGTGCATTTATCTAGCAAATTAGCGCTAAACTGATGTATCCCCTGCCATTCATCTAGGGTTTGGACAGCAAACCAAAGAAGACAGGTCACATCAAGCCAGACCTTATCGATGTTGACTTAGTAAGAGGTGAGAATGAATGACTATGAGTAGTTATCCATCTATTTCAGTTTTTAGAGGCTTATTTGCAGCATTTATCATCTTCCAATACAAGAACAACCAAATAAGTGCATGTTAAATCATGCATTAAACAAATATACCAAAGAGTTGCTACATAAATATTGGTGCAATTCTCTATTTGTCTCCCAGTTTAGTGTGTTGTAATGTGTATACCTCTGTTAAATCCCATTTATTTTTGTCTTGCTCCACCATTTACAATGAATGACTAGTGTGCAGTGGAGTCGATCTTCAGGGATCTATTCATGATGATTTCTGTGAAGCTGAATGTCTTTTGTCCCGTCAGGATCCACATTTAGCAAAGCCAAACCAGAGAGTCCATGGACAGCTCTGACTCGAAAGGGCCTGGTCCGAGTGCTGCTGTTTCCGTTCTTCTTCCAGTGGTGGATCCAGGTGACCTCCAAGTCCATCTCCTCATGTATCCTCATGCTCTACTTCATGCAAGGTTAGCTCACCATTTCTAATCCTGGTTTCGTTCATGCTGTGGCTGAAGGTTTCACTTTCACAGGACTGACTTAAATTTAAATATTTTACTGTAACTAATTAAACGCCGTGAACCACAGTTCAAGTAACATGTTTCACATTTTATCCTGACTCATATGCTGTGTTGTCTTGACATTCATTGTTACAAAATATTTCAGCTCTGCTCATTTTTCTTCTTTTACTGAAGAAACCATTAAAGCTCCAATGACTTCTTGCAATTAGACTCAAATCCATTCCTGCAGCTTTATTACAGCTTATATTCATTTATGTGCAACGATAAACTTGTTACTCGTCACACCTGAACAGCACAGAAGAGACCTCATTAGTAAGCATGAATTCTGTTATAATTTCTCCCCTAAGAGACTGTTTTGTTTGCTGTTGCCAAATGTTTTGCTGCCCTTAGTGGCAGCGGTGGTGCTGTACTTGGAGGTCCCTGGGGCGAGTGCCAGCGAGGTGTTTGGACCCATGTGTCTGATGCTGCTGCTGGGCACCGTGCACTGCCAGATTGTGTCGACCGAGTCCAGCCGGTGGCCCTCAGGCAGTCCAGCTGCCAGCAGCACCGCCAGCCCAGCGCGCAGAAGGAGGTGGTTTTCTCATTGTTAGGCACTGCATACTTATTTGCTTACACTAACACACTCTCACCTCTTGGCTCATGCATAAAGCGCCTAAAGGACATAGATAGATCCAAAGACTTCTCATGGACTCCTACCTATGCCCGGCAGTTCAGACTCTCAGAGGCTGTCACTCATTTTAATCCACTGATTTACAAAGTAGGTGTATATACACTGCTGTTCAAATGTTTGGGGTCACACAGACAGTTTCATGACTTTCCATGAAAACTCACACTTTTATTCATGTGCAAACAGAAATAGGTTTTCTAATCATCAATTAGTCTTTCAACACCATTAGCTAACACAATGTAGCATTAGAACACAGGAGTGCTGGAAATGTTCCTCTGTACCTGTATGAGATATTCTATTAAAATTCATCTATTTCCAGCGAGAATAGTCATTTACCACATTAACAATGTCTAGACTGTATTTCTGATTAATTTAACCTTCATTGAAAAAGCTGCTTTTCTTTTGAAAATAAGGACGTTTCTGAGTGACCCCAAACTTTTGAACGGTAGTGTATGTGCAACATTTATATTAAATACATTCATAATTGAAATAAGAAGTCTATATCAGAATCACCATCTAAAAACTACTTAAATGCAGCTTATGGCATGGTAATACCTGATTGCCACTGGTCATAAAAACACAAAGTACTTTGCAAATTAGTTTTTTTATGAGTTTGTTTCGAGTCACAAAGGACTGGAAACATTGAACTTTTCTTTTCTTAAGCTTTTCTTTCCTGAACACAGTTTGTACCAACTGCACCTTAAATCACCAGGAAAACTGAAATCAGCCTCAACATGTCAATAGCTTAACTGACAGGATTTAGGTGCTTGTGTAACACGTGTATTAACTGTGATCCTGCAAATTCATCACACATCCGATACAATATGGATGATATGGTTCTGACTACTGTTAATAAAAGTAGGTCCTGATGTCCTGATCCATTAAAAACCCATTTGTTACTGCAAACATTAAATCTAAGCTTGTTTTCATTTTAAGGACAATGAATTTATTTTTCTTATTATTAACCTTTATTTACCCAAAAGAAATCCCATAGAGAGAAGCATGGTACTCAGCGTCAACCATCAGAAGACATTAAGCAGAAGCATTTTTGTACAAAAGGTCGCCATAATCCAACACTGACAAGAAAGTCACAGTGATAAGACACTTTTTGACATAAAAAGACAAAGGAAAAAAACAACTTGTTTCAAAAATAAAATCCTGGTTTTAGCCTTAGCTTCTTCACAATATTCTCCACACGTGGCTTGAACGTGAGGGAGTCATCAATCCAGACAGCCACTTATAAATGATAGATATAAATATATGTAATTTATATCTATTCATTGTTTATTTTAAGCAGTTATGTGTAAATCTGCAGAGCACCTGTTGAGTTTCACTGTAAACAATTAGCCTAGGCCATCGGCATATTTTACACAATGCATAATATAATGTAATATAGTATATTGTCATGTAGTATAATGTATGTGTGTGTGTGTATATATCTGTGTGTGTTTATACATACATACATATATATTTGGATGTATTGGGAACACTGTTTAGAGGCAATGTCTGCTGAATCTATAATCTTTTTTTTTTCTTTAACTCTTATTTTCATTTTGTCTCCTTCAGGCCAAGGAAGGGCAGAGGGCTGAAAAAATCAGAAGAAAAGAATGACAGCGGGGACACGGAGCTGCATGGGCCCTGGCAGTTTGAAGAAAGCCAGCGATTATACAGAAATGAGGAGAGGAGGGTACTGTCACTCATCTCCGTTGTCAATCCTTGCAGTCAACAAATGTGTCAGTGAGATGTGGTGAATGGAAGAGTCAAAATCTCATTCTCCGCTCTACAAGCAATTTTCAGAATACAAAAAAATCTGTGAACTGACTTGTGTAGCTGCCAAACTGATCTTTATTTCCTTCACAAGCGTTTTATGTGCTCTGTCTGTAGTAATGGCTTTATTTTTTACCTGAATTTGTCTATTGCTGCCAGATAGTTGACACTAACATAGTAAGTTTAAGAGCTTTTGTTAATGTAGTATTTACGCCAGCTATGTTGCATTGGAGTTAGACTTCCAGATGGTCTTTTTAATAAGGTACTTTTCTATATAACTTTAAATGTGGCCCTTATTTTGTTTATCGCTAATGCTTCTGTCGTCATGCATTTGTGTAAATTTGTAATTCATTACTTTGTATTTTTGAAAAATATTTACATTTTCATTCAACTTTTGGAAAAAGGTTCGCAAACCATGTCATTAAATTGATTAGTAATTTAAAAAATGCATCAACCTTCAGTAGCTAAAATTAAAATGCAATTTGTGAAGGAAGCGTTTTTCATCCCTCTCAACCTAAAGCAGTCTGGTCGGATTTTTGCACCAGCCGCACTTTTATACACAGTGTGTTCATTTTTTACTGCAAGATGAAGTCCTGCACCTCTATTAAAGTAACACATCTATAGGCAGAAGTACAGAGAAATTACAAATGTCTTTTGTGCAGTATAACAGTTATAGTAAATCATGAATCACAATGTTTCATTTAAACTTAAAAAATACTGGAAAACATAGTGACTCTACAAACAGATAATTTGCTAAACACAGTCTGCACTTTAGCCCAGTTCACCTAAAAAATCCCAGAATTTTTGTCATGATGGGAGGTTGCAGCTGAGTCACTCATGACTACATGTTCTTTGTTTTGTTTTTACATAATCTGGTGCAAACAAGTTATTGTAGGTTCGTTTCTAAATGACATGTAGAGTAAAGTGGTTTTATTGAAATTTGACTATTTCAAACTTAGGTTTGGTTCCAGTTTCTGCTGGAATGTTGGGCCACTCATGAATAGTTTAATTACTGTTGGAAAGTTGAAAATAAGATGATTGTTTTTTACATTTTATGGTTGAATTTAGTATTTTTTTAGGGCTCAGAGAGTTAAGCTAGAGTAATCCAATTTTGTCAATGTTATTTATGTTTCAGGAACAGACTTTTAAGATGTGCGTGTTTCTTTAGATTCTCTCACAGAACAAAAGAAAATCAGGATTTGGGGCATCTGATGAGCTCTCCAGTGAAGAAGAGGAAGGGGTTCAACCAGTGGAAGTAATTCGACCGCCACCCAATCAGGAGAGACACTCTGATACAGATTTGCCAACAGCCACACCACCGGTGTCTTCTCTTAGGAAGAGACATCTAAAGAATAGCCCCAAACCTACACTGAGACCTCAGGTAAACCTCATTATTACAGAGGCAAGACAGATTTTTAATGCCCAACAAGCATCCAGTGAAAGATGTTGTAAAGATGAAAGTTTAGGTACAGACAGACACTTTTTAAACATTGAGTTTTTCTTTCATAAAGAAAGGTGATTTGATATGTACTTGTTTAAGGGTCATTCCAGAATTGGCAGACATTTTACATCGCACCCATTAAATTTCAAATAATCCATATACAAAATACTAAAGCATGCAGTTTTTGTGTAAATTTATTTACACAAAGACCAAATCTTAAAAAGTAGGAGAAAAGAATGGTCGAAAGTATTTTTACAATATCAAATAAGTCTCCCTAACGTGTGTCCCACAACAACCCTGGTAGAAGAAGAAAACAGTGAATCACACAATACGCTGGAATAAACATCGTCAACCAGTTTTCCAAAAGAATGGGTAGAGTAAAGCTATGTTCTCTCTTCTGTTTTTCATATTTTGATCACATTATCAGCATTGATTGAATGTCTCCCTCTATCTCATACAACCCTGTCATGCATATTATCAGGATAACATAAATTCCTTTTACTTTTTCTTTACTGTTTTCCATCAGTAAGTGTGTCCTCTTGATCAGCAGTAACAGCTAGCTAAATATCTAGCTTCTGCTGCTGAGAAAAAGCTAACATTAGCATGGATTAGCAACCCTGTTAGTGTGATTAGAGTAGGGTTAGCAAACAACAAATACAATATGGAGTAAAAATGGTACTACTGATGTGTAAGCTGAGCTTTTGATAGTCTATTACTTATTACTGATGAATATGTAGCAGAAAATTGTAGAAGAGAAGGTTTATTTTCAAAAATTTTGAAGCCTAAATGTCCTCCAATTCTGGAATAACCCATAAATTATGTTTCCTATATAGAGAGAAATTGTTAGTTTATCATGTTATACAAAACATTATATTCTGTTTGTTTTGAGGGCAGGAAGGGAGTGGAGCTTCCTTGAAGGTGAAGCCACGTGAGCTGGAGCGACTCCGGCCAAATGTTGGCTCTCGTCCTGCCTCTGACACCGATGATACGATGTGGGAGGAGCTTCTCCAGGGTTCTGATTCTGGCTCCACTGGAAGCAGTGACAGTGAGGGGAATGGGAGGTACGCTGGCATGGGCCTCCCTCAAAACGCCACTCTGAGCAGTGATGATGAAAGCCTACAGCAAGGAATCACTGGAGTAAGACGCACAAAAAATGTTCTTCAACTAGTTTTGTAGCTTCTAGTTTATACACTACCGTTCAGAAGTTTGGGGTCACCCAGGCAATTTCATGTTTTCCATGAAAACTCACACTTTTATTGATGTGTAAACATAATTGCACAAGGGTTTTCTAATCATCAATCAGCCTTTCAACACCATTAGTTAACACAATGTAGCATTAGAACACAAGTGATGGTTGCTGGAAATGTTCCTCTGTACCCCTATGGAGATATTCCATTAAAAATCAGCCGTTTCCAGCTAGAATAGTCATTTACCACATGAACAATGTCTAGACTGTATTTCTGATTAATTTAATGTTATCTTCATTGAAAAAAATGCTTTTCTTTCGAAAATAAGGACATTTCTAATTGACCCCAACCTTTTGAACGGTAGTGCATGTTGGTGCATCTCATTCATGTTAAATGTTGCAGTATTTAATCTATAAAGTTATCAGCAGTCTCTGTAAGTCAGAGAACCCATGTACACTCAAAAATATAAACGCAACACTTTTGTTTTTGCTCCCATTTTTTATGAGATGAACTCAAATATCTAAAATTTTTTCCACAGACACAATATCACCATTTCTCTCAAATATTGTTCACAAATCTGTCTAAATCTGTGATAGTGAGCACTTCTCCTTTGCTGAGATAATCCATCCCACCTCACAGGTGGGCCATATCAAGATTCTGATTAGACACCATGATTAGTGCACAGGTGTGCCTTAGACTGCCCAATCATGGTGTCTAATCAGCATCTTGATATGGCACACCTGTGAGGTGGGATGGATTATCTCAGCAAAGGAGAAGTGCTCACTATCACAGATTTAGACAGATTTGTGAACAATACTTGAGAGAAATGGTGATATTGTGTATGTGGAAAAAGTTTTAGATCTTTGAGTTCATCTCATAAAAATGGGAGCAAAAACAAGTATTGCGTTTATATTTTTGTTGAGTGTAGTGCTTCATGTACGCTGTGACATTTACATCACTTTTCTGTAAGAGGCCATAGCAGAATTACACACCACATTTGCACGCATTGTAAACAGGATGTTTATCTGCTGTGTGTCATTTTAGAACCAGCTGTCTTGGCTACAAGCTTGTCACCCATCCAAGGACCGTGTCAGTGCCATCATATGGGAGCAGGGCGAGTGTAAGAAAGCTGACATGTCAGTGTTAGAGATCAGCGGCATCATCCTCACACGGGTACACATTTACTTCTTTATATCGGTGTCAATAAACTGGATAAAAACAAATCGTGAATCCTAAACAGCTTGTCTAGCATGGTAGACATTTGAAAAGGGAAGGGTCTGCGCATAGTTGCAACTGTAGCTGTGCAGTGCTGTAGAACAGCTGTCCCCAACCACCGGGCAGTTGACCGGTACCGGGCCACACAGAGAGAATGAAAAAGGTTTATTTTATATTATTATTTCTGGCGGAATCTGCAGAGTGTTTTATTTTGAAAAATGATTAGATCGTCTTCCTGTCGCTTCCCTCTATGCTTGTTTCCCGCACTTGATGTTTAATGAAGCCATCAATCTGCCAAAATTAATTAAAAAAATTTTTGCAATAATATTTATTTAGGGCTCTTGTAAAAAAAAAACTAAACAAAACATAAAAAAACATCATTGTTACACCACCAAGGAACACGGCAGAGTTATGTAACGATCGTAGTCTGTCTGTCTGTCTGTCTGTCTGTCTGTCTGTCTGTTAGCAACATTACTCAAAAACAGACTAACGGATTTGGATGAAATTTGCAGGGAAGATCAGAAATGACACACTGACCAAGTAATTAGATTTTGGCAGTGATGCGGCTTATAGTCTGGATCCACGGATTTGTTCAAGATTTATGTATTGCAAGATAGCAGCCAGTGTCACTGCAACTATGACTACAAGTGAGCAATACGTCAGCTGCCTTCTGACGATCACATTATTGCCATCCAACTACAAATCGATCATTGTGGATTTATCAGGACTTATCCATTGGAAATTGTACAAGGAACAATTGATTAAATTATGGGGGTGTTTCCAAGACCCATCAGTTCCCGCTACCCGCCACATATTTAGGTCACACGATTCAGTATCCGTACATAACGTACACATGCATAACA
The DNA here is from genome assembly GCF_021347895.1 of Acanthochromis polyacanthus. Lineage (NCBI taxonomy): Eukaryota > Metazoa > Chordata > Actinopteri > Pomacentridae > Acanthochromis > Acanthochromis polyacanthus. Next base: position 35,188,138 of record NC_067117.1, on the reverse strand, counting down.
CACGCCTGTGCTCAGTGCAAGGTAATTTTTTTATTAAAGATTTCATCCGTGGGAAATGATACGACTACTGAGCAGCCTTGGCGGAGTACTACTCTGTCTTATGCAAGTGCCTTTCTTGTTTGTTATGTGCATAATGGCCAGTCCATAGAAAATTTTCTTGCTTGAATCCGGTCTGTGGTGCAAAGAAAAGTTGGAGACCGCTGCTGTAGAGTGTTTTCCAGCTACTGGAAGAAATAAAGTGACAGACAAACATTACAGGTCAAAATTTGCGTGATTATGATGCCAAAATGTATTATTCTTAGTCTGTCAACAATGTAGGTGCTGAGCATAACTAATCGTTTACAGAAACATTCACAGTCTGTCCCAGTTTTTTTTGGCTTTATTAGCCAGATTAATTGAGAGACAGGCAGGGTAATAGGGAGAACATCCACAGCAAAGGGCCATGAGCTGGAATCGAACCCGGGCCGCTGTATCGGGGACTATAGCTCCTGTTAATGGTTCACCCACTCAACCAGTTGAGCTACCTGGGCACTCAGTCTGTCTTCATTTAATGCAAAGATGTGAAAGTGTGTAGTTTTCATCAATATAAATATGTGGCAGTACGACAGACGACCCTCTTGATGCCTCTCGTTCTGGTGTTGCTTGTTTTTCCCAGGTAAAGTTAGTGGAGCAGGGTATGGGCTACCTTGTGCTCGGTGGGCTCATGACTGCCACCCTGGCGCTGCTTCCTTTTGCCTTCCGTTTGGCTCAGCGTCTGGACATGTCGAGCCTGGGCTCTCTGTCGCTTTCAGAGCTGGCAGAGATGGCGGTGGGGCCATGTGATGCCCAGACATACGCCTTCTTCCTCATCACAACGGTGCAAAGGGTCTGCCTCACAGGACTGTTCTTCTTCATGATGTGTGTGGCCGAGAGAACCTACAAACAGGTGAGTGTTAAGTTGAAGTGATAACTCAGTCAATTAGACAACTGATCTTCAGCTGTTTTGATTATCTATCTAATGCTTTGCAGACAAGCTGGCAAACAGTGGAAGGATGTGATGTTTTTTTCTGTTTTACATTTATTTTAAACTGAATACCTTGTTTTGAACAATTGGTCAGACACAAGAAGTAATTTTATAGAAAAAAACAATAATTGGTACATTAATTTGCTTTTAAAATATCATTAGCTGCATCAGGAACAAAAGGAAAATACTATACGTAGGATGCATTATACAGCTGTGTATCTAAACAGCTTTCACTAATGATTGTTTATTCATCATTATTGTCGGCTTCAAATACATTAATCCCAATAATGTGCAGTTCTCTGGCACTCATCCATCCATTCACCCATGGCTGGTTGTTGTTGTGCTGCCTACTAGCAGTGTGCAGTTGTGATGTCTGCTTACTAAGCATTACTCGCCTGTCTGTCACCTTCAGTTCAGCTAAAGTACTTGTCGCTACTTACGGTGTGTATCCATCTTTCCACAACAGAGACTCTTATTTGCCAAGTACTTCAGCCACCTCACTTCTGCTCGCAAGGCCAAGAAATCTGAGGTCCCTCATTTCAGGCTGAAAAAAGTGCAGAACATAAAGATGTGGCTTTCACTGCGCTCTTTTCTCAGGGTCTGTATTTTCCTGCTTTAACACTCCCTTGTTGTTTTATATTATTCTTGTACATTGCTTCACCACTAGAGGGTTCTCATGGACTCACCTTTGTTTGTAGTGGTGTGTCATGACTCGCTTGTTTTATTGCAGAGACGAGGGCCGCAGCGCTCCGTTGATGTCATCGTCTCCACTATCTTCCTTTTAGCACTTTCCATTTCGTTCAGCATTTGTGCCCAGGTCAGTCATATGTGCAGCAGCACATCTGCTTTGTTTAGAGATCATTGATTTGATAGTGTTTTGCAAATAGTGCAAGTCTGGCAAGGAAAACAAACAAGCAGACAGCTACAAAGCATATAAGCATGTAATCATATTACCTGATGGAAGATGAGCCATAAAGCTCAGATAGACAGTATTTGATATGATCTGTTGGATGCTAAGAAAATCTCATTTCCACAACAACAAAGTGCTGGAAACTGCTAATGTAAGCACTATTGCTTCTGCTTTAACTCAGCTCCTGCACAGCCACGAGACATTCCTAGAGTCTATGACAAACTGGGAGCTCATGGTGTGGTGCTCCTCCCTCATGCTCTTTCTGTTGCGGCTGGCAACGCTGGGCTCAGAGACCAACTGCAAATACAGCAACTCGTCAGTGCTGCTCACTGAGCAGGTAAGGCCCCTTGTCTGCAAAACATACAGGGATGCAAGTTATTTCTCAGTGGGTTCAGCCTTGTGAGGATCACCTTCAGCTGACTCATTGTTAATATCATTTAAGGCAGGTTTAAATGTACCAGTAGGCAGTGGCGGATCCAGAAATCTTTACATGGGGTGGCAAAGGGGTAGCAAGAGGCCTTGGCAGGGTGGCATGGGAGGATGGTATGTGGTAAGCCCCATAAACTGCCATTCAGAAGTTTGGGGTCACTTAGAAATGTCGTTAGTTTTGGAAAAAAAAGTTGTTTTTTTTCAATGAAGATAACATTAAATGAATCAGAAATCCAGTCTAGACATTGTTAATGTGGTAAATGACTATTCCAGTTGGAAACAGCTGGTTTTTAATGGAATATCTCCATAGGGGTACAGAGGAACATTTCCAGCAACCATCACTCCTGTGTTCTAACGCTACATTGTGTTAGCTAATGGTGTTGAAAGGCTCACTGATGATTAGAAAACCCTTGTGCAATTATGTTTACACATCAATAAAAGTGTGTTTTCATGGAGAGCATGAAATTGCCTGGGTGACCCCAAACTTTTGAATGATAGTGTAAATGTAATTAGATTCAACAAAAATCCACAAAAAATAAAAAAAAAATGCAATGTTTCAACACACGACCCAGGTGTTCTAAATGCAGGAAATGCAGAAAGCATAAACAACACCAGTGTTCAAACAAAACAAAACTACAGCTCTTAAAAAGCAAAAGTAAAACAAAATATGAAACAGCAGGTAAAACTTGATTAGCTTAAACAAAACCTTGAGTACATTAAAAGTCCTTTACAGTCCACAAATGATATGACCATTCCTCTTTAAAGAGAGGTTGTTGTGTTCAATTTTCAAAATTCTCAAAGAGGAAAATTTAGCATGAGAAAAGGCCTGAGAGTGAGATCTGCCCTGTGTGAGAGTAACTGGATTTTATAATACTGCTAAGCTAATAAAATAAAAATAATCGATGTAACTTTACGGTCCTGAAACATCGATCTGTTAAACGTTGTGGATTCAAACAGACCGTTTTTACCACTGTGTATCAAGTTCTTGTGTTAACTAGAATCAAAGCGAGCGACAAGCAAACTTTTGACTCTTTAGATGAATTCTTATTGCTTAATCATCACCTTTAGCAAACATTAGATTCATTACAAATGTTACTTTTGAGTGAAGCTGCTGTTTAAACTTCACCTGAGGAAACTGACCTCACATTACGATACTCGGTCGGCTGAACTGCATCAGCTGCCTCCCTCCTTTGCCCCCTGTGGATCCGCTGCTGCCAGTAGGCCTTCACTGTACTGTTAACAGTGTTTAAAACTGTTCTTGGTTGCAGATAAATTTGTATCTCAAAATGGAGAAAAAGCCCAATAAGAAAGAGGAACTCAGTATTGTGAACAACGTTTTGAAACTAGCTACAAAACTGATGAAGGTAAGCATGAATTTTGACTCACGATTTACATCATGGATTTCCACCTGAATCTGAAAATGTCTCGCCGTATTCGATCATATTATTGTGTTTCCAAATGTAAAATCAAATATATTCACTATATTTTAAGTATTTTAGTTCAGTCGAAGATATAAGACCTCTTCTTGAATGTTTTTAATGTAATTTTAAGAAAATAAAAACTTTATTAAATAACATTAAGCTCCTTAAAACAATGAATGATGACTTTGAAAGAGTGACCACATAGCGTTTAATTGTTCCCACTGAGAAGAGAACAAAATCTAAAGCCTGACTCATTTTTATCCTCAGGACAATTCAGGTGTTTAATTTTACAGTCGTTTACTTCCAACTGTTCTTGTTTGAGTTAATTCATTATTTTTTAAGACTTTAATGCTCTAATTTAAATGTTATTTTTATGATTTGAATGTTTTTATTGTCCAAGTTTCCTAAATATGTGCCAACATTTCATTTTCTCTGAGTTGGAATAAAGGCTGAATTAAATGCAGCTGTCCAGAGAAAAATCACTGCTCTAAGTTTTTTCTAGAAAGGCTCTGGTGTCGTCACTGTAGCTGCTTTTCAGATGACCAATCATATGGGCAGGACTTGTCGCCGTGGTAATGAAGAAAATGTTGGAGAAGCTTGTTCTGGCTGTGTCTGTCTGCCTCCAGCTGTATGATATGTCAGACAGAAATCACAGCTAGGGGCCAAGTCAGTCAATCAAACAGCAGCAGTTAGAGTGGTGATATATTGTTGTCATAGAAACAAAACTCATGTCATTCCCACCGGCACTTTTTTGAAGAAGCAACCTGCCACAGATAGATGCTGTATTGACGCACGCCCTTATTCTGGCCGTGTGGAGAATAGCTCTTTAAAGTTATGCAGGAACAGCGCTCACATTGGCTTTGAAGTTCCAACAGCAGCCACAAAGTTTTCCGTTTGAGTGTGACTCTGGGACCTTTGTTCTTTAATTTCCTGTCTTCTCTCTGCTGGCACTATCTAATGTTAATCAGTTCAGTCACCTATTATGCATAGTTTCTGATCTCTAGACCTCCTTTCATAATTTTGTGCAGATAAATTTGACTGTATTGTGATATGTCATTCTTTAATTTCTCATGATGCCCCAGTGGAGCTTCTTTTGCCACTCATCTTTTTGTCCACATTAAATTCAGGTTTTTGCACTTTCTCAGGATATGTTGATGCTTCCATGAATTGCACTGAATTGGCTCTTACCTCCTTCAGGAGCTGGATACACCATTCAGACTGCTCGGTCTGACAGTGAACCCTCTGATCTATAACATCACCAGAGTTGTCATCCTGTCTGCTGTGTCTGCTGTGGTCAGCGACCTGCTGGGCTTCAACATCAGAGTGAGTAGAGTCATACTAAATAATGAAAAATGGTCAGATTTGATTTCTGTGAAGATGGTGCAGACAGACAGACAGAACACAATAGATGGAAGCGACCCAGATGGGAGACAATATTTTTCTCTTTGTGGGTTTAACAAAACAAAATATCAAGCTGCATCATGGAAACATCATGATCCAGGGATTTTTGGTGCTTTACCAGGGGCAACAACTCATGTTGGCCTTAAATGATCCACTTTGGGTCCTTTTCAGCCCTTAGATGCAGAAGTAATTGAAGCCTACATTTTTCCATAAGTGAGTCAAAAATGGCCCGTATAAGAATCAGTGTGTTTTTATGCCATTTTTGTCATTTAGGTCAAAAATAGTCATTTGTGTTTGTGTTATATTTTTGTCTGCACAAGAAAGATTTCATCTTTGAAATATGTTTTTCACTTCATAGCAGGTTTTGAACATGTTGATAATTGAAAAAGAATATTACACAGAACAGCAAAAGAAGAATGTCGGCAACCATTTTGTTGACATTTTTACACTCCTTTCCTGTAACTGTTAGTACTTTCCCTCCCTCCAAGTTTGTGTCCCTCATCACCTCTTGTATGATTATTGTCGGTGATAAAGAGCTTGGGGTAGTACTACAGATATTATAATTTCTATAAAAGTATAAAAGGGACCTTAAAAATTGAAATGGAATGATATCAGAAACATGTTTTTGAGGAATACCTGGATTATGAAATGATAACAACATTTCATTACAAAGATATTGCAGGAAAACGACCTCACCAGGTCATTTTTGACCTGCTTATGCATCTAAGGGTTAAAGAATCTCTCTGTGTTGTGAATTAACCAACTGGCACTTAAATGTGAATTATAGCAGCACATTACCCTCTAGTTGTTGTGCTTGTTAGTAGCCTACAGCGTTTACTTAAAAACCTTTTTGCCTTAGTTGAGGCCATCTGGTAGACAAGCTGGAAACATGCATATTGAAACTTTAAAAAAAAAAATTTCAACGTGTGGAGAAAAGGACCTCAAAATGTTTTAAAGCAGCTGCTGAATACTGCACAATGGCAATCCCTCAAAAAGACACTAAATACTTAGAGAAATAGTTCAGCATCAGGATAAATGCAATTTTCCACTTTCTAGCAATAATTTGACCCTTCTGAGACAGATTAACGTTCTTTCTATGACCACAGGATATGTCTTCCAGCATGGTTGTTTAAGAAATGAGAGGCTCCTCACTGCATCAGCTAGGGTTAAATCAGTTGATGCATCTGAAGCATATTCATCACTGCCGTAATTGTCCAATGGAAGGCTCTTACCTACTTGTTCAGTTAAATCCAGGTGGTGACTTATTTTTTTTCTGGACAGGCAGTGTATTCTGTTCATCTGTTTTCTTCAGATCTGTATGCATCTGTGCTTTTGAACACTGGAACGTACAAAAGGTTTACTTGTAAATAAGCTGTTTCCACAAATGTTGGATTGTTTCTCATGCCTGTTATTACCTCTGCCACGAGGTTATGTAATCACCGGAGTTTGTTTGTCTGTCTGTCTGTCCCTGTGTGTGTGTATATGTGTGTGTGTGTCTGTTTGTCTGTTAACAGCATAACTCAAAAAGGCATGGACGGATTTTCACCAAATGTTTACAGGATGTCCGGAAGAGCAAAAGTAACAATCGATTAGATTTTGGAGGTGATCCGGATCACCGTCTGGATCCAGGATTTTTTTTGAAGGTCGAAGGACAATTGAGAGATGGCCGCCAGGCCATCTCTCAATTGGACAGACAGAGGTCGCTGCAACGATCCCGGCCGACGGCCGAATCCCCCGCGGCAGGTTCGGGCTTCCCGGGCGAATCGAAACGAAGCGGCGGCGACGCGTACGGTACCGTCACACACGCGCGCAACGGTACGTGCGTGCGGCGGCGCCGCGTGCAAAACACTGTGCTGTTACACTGTACATGCATGTTATGCTTTCTGCACAAACTGTTGAAACTCAATGGGAGACGCCAGCGTGTCGTCATTTGCTGTGGTCACGTGGTACAAGACTGCTACTGGTTGGCAAGAACCGGCAGTAACATAACGGCTTGCTACGAGAACGGTATCGGGTTTGAAACAAATACGTAAAGTTATCGCTTTTCATGAATGAAATTGCACATGTATTTACCACAATGGTAATAGCGTGTGTAGTTGTTGGTTGTACGAAGCGTTTTGAGAAGGGATCAGGCTTGAAATTTCACCGAATACTGATGTCAGGAGAGGGAAGATGGCGGTGGCTTCAGCCATCAACAGGAAAAATTGTACCCCAGTAAGCAGCAGAGATCGTGTCTGTGGCTCCCACTTTTCTTCAGGTAAACTATTCAACAGTTTAGCATGTTTAGTATGTCCAACTTTGAGCTTATTTACCAAAAGATATTGATTTAGTGTCGCATCCTTCGCGTGAAGCGATCTCTACACTTTCGGTTTGGTTCAGTGTTGTCATGTGTTACCGATCGCTTTTTAGGCGATGAAAGTATACTAAAGTCGAATGAAGCACATTCAATAACATCTCCTTAAGCCAGCAGCCTCCTATTTGTAACCATATTTGTTTCTGCATGCGTCTAGCGATCGTTTTTTTAGAATTGTCCTATTTTCGATCACCAATGCTGTGGGTCTGTAACTGTTACATAAAAGCCATACTGCAGACGAAAAATACGGCAACTTCTTGAAGTTTCTTTGACATCTTGTTGAAGATTAACAGAAGATATATTATTTTTAATTCAGAATTTTATATTTTTGGGTGGGTGAACTGCCCAGCGGTGTCAATCAATTAAAAATAAATGTCGGTGAAGGAAATGTCCGGCCACAATGAAGGATCGTCAACCCACCCAGTCTTCAAATTGTAGGGATCTGGCAAGGTTTTACTGTTTCCCTGATATCTCAGCTTACTCACGTATATTTGTCGGGCCTCAGGTGATAAGGATTGAGCATAATCGGACAATTTCACGGAAGGATAGTTATCAGCCATTGTTCCTCTGGTTCCTCTTGCCAACCAGCGCGGTAATCACGTGACTCCGTGACGTCACTGTTTGTAAACACTGGCGTCTCCCACACAATCCGTCCATGACTTTTTGAGTTATGCTGTTAACAGACAGACAGACAGATGGCCTGGCGGAGGTATGCGCTCTCCGAGTGCTTTTCTAGTTTTCTTCTGTGAGATGTCTATGAACATGTATGACAAAAGTTTTCTGTCCTTTGCTTAATTTCCAGCTGTGGAAAATCAAGCCTTAAATGTGAAAACATCAAACTACTAACAGTCGGGACACTGGAGACCAGGAACTCTGTCCGCTGCAGACAGCCTCTCTTCTATAAAAAGTGCGCAAACCTACTGACAGTATAATGCCTTCCAACCGAAGCTTCTATCTGAGTTTCAGCAGTCATTCACAGTCCTGAGATGCTCCGACAATCACTCACACAGCATTACTGGCTGCTCAGCTGACCTGGCATCGCACGCTTTCCATCAGCCATGCCACTAACCCAGTGCCTCACCTCTCTGACCCCTGAATGTTCCTCTGTAAGTGGTTAAATATAGCAGCAAGATGAGGTCTGACATAATTCCAGGCTTCTGTGGCATCAAGATTTACAATTTTGTCTTGTACAGATGTGTGGACGCCAAGTGTAAACGTCATATGGAGATGATGTACATAGTTAGCTCAGTTTTAGTTGCTCATCAGTATAGTAGAAATCAAGCAGTGTAAAGCCAGTAAATCAAAGTGGTGGCCAGATGTATTAAATAACTTTTTACAGGGCTCAACTCATTCAGCCTTTTCTAGTATTTAAGGAGGAACATTGTGATTGTTTTGTGCTTTATTTATTTGGGGTTCTGGTTTAGCGCTTACTTGTTCTGGTACCTGTAAGTCATGACTCTTTGACCACTGTCTGCCTTTTGTATTGAGGAACATTCTTGAAATACAAAACTATGCAAATAAGCTGGTTGTACAGATGGAGGTGAATAAAATGTTTTTTCATCTGCGGATCTTGTCGTGAATCTCTAAACGCTTGAGCAGCAGCTGATGGTCTGCAGAGCCTTTAGAGCTCTTATGAATTAGTAACACGACTCTGTGCAGTGGAGTGTCCTGCTGTAGATCTATTATCAACGTTACGGTAGAAGGGGAAAAAAGAAATCTGACGTACAGGCACACCTCCAGCTTGGAAAGACACCAGCCGGCCGATCAGGCACATCAGCACCAAGGAAGGACAGGCCGAGCAGACTGGCTCCTCACTCCGCGGCGGCAGACGCAGACTCCCGGTCCGGAGAACCGACGTTGCATCCGCAGAGAGAGGTGTCCCAGACAGACACGACTCTTTATATTCGCCTTCCGATAAGGTAACAAAAATACAACACTGAATATAAAATGTGTTCAGTGTGAGCTCTATGTGATGCGGATTATGCTATAAATCATTCCGGAGTGAACTCGGTCACCCCGCTGAGATTAAAGGACATCACTGCTTTTCTCTCTCATGGTCGGTTTTGTAAATACAATGCTTGAAGCCAACCCTTTTTCCTTTTTTTTTTTTTTTTTTTAAGAATAGATGATGTGGCAATGCCTTTTCTCCTCATCCTTACATCCTCACTTTGCAGCCCATGTTGCCAGGGATTCATGAAGCCACATCCATCTGTGTGTGCAGAATTCTCTCCCGTCTCAGACATGCAGATCACAAACTACTTGATTTCTGTGTTTCAGACCAGCTTGATGATGATCCTGTGAGAGATTTTGAATTGAGCTCCAGCAGGATTTCAACATGTCAGGCACTCAGAGAGACAATGGCCCTGCAAACTCAACAGAGGCCAAGAAAACAGACCTGAGAATGCATGAGAAGAAATGCTGTAAGTAGACTTGAGATTTCTCCACAATTAGATTTGCACAAGCTCTAAATCTCCAGGTGCACCAGTAACATAACACCTTGTATTATTTGACTGAATTTGGCTTACAAAGAGCTTCTAAATCACCTCTGTTACAGGGAAGCCTCTTCATTTAGGCTCCAACCGACAGAAGACACTTTTCAAGAGACTAGAATCTCTCCCTGTTGGCCAAAAAAAAAAAAAAAAGATAAAGAACGTAAATTATGACCAGTGCTATAAAAATACTATATGTGACACCTTCTGGGCACATTTCTTTAGAAGATTGCTTTCCTCTCCCAGGATGTTTCCTCTTTTAATTTCTTCTGATAACTTCTTTGAACCCAGTCCACAGATGATATTTGTGTCCAAAGAGACACATTATTTTTGTCCAGTGCACACATGGCCTAGTTATTATTATAGCAACAAAATGCATTTTTGATTTTGTTTAATGAGGATATTCATTAGTTGTGATGAAATCCAGTAAATTCATGTCTATTTGACCTTCTTTCTCTGCCTGTTACTTGTTATCTTTTGTATGACAGTTGATTAAGGTGCATATTTCTCCTGTGCAGCGTGGGCTTCTTATATGACAAATTCTCCAACTGTGATTGTAATGATCGGACTGCCTGCAAGAGGAAAGACCTACATGTCAAAGAAACTCACACGTTACCTCAACTGGATCGGAGTCCCGACCAAAGGTAGTACATGAAACGTGGCATTTCTGTTTCATTACATTTCAACTCACCCCAGCTGTAAATTTAAAATTTAAAATTTCAAACAATCGGAACGTCTAGCTATGAATGTCTGAATGTTCTTTGCTACGTGTGTTCTATATTTAACTGTTCCTATACAGCACAGTGCATTGTAGCTATATATAGTATAATATAGTGTAGTATTTTAAATTTAGATTTTGATCCTAATTTAGGCCAACCTGGCACAGATCAAACTGGATCGTACCCATAATTCTTAGTGCAGTTAAACATGATATTTTAATCAGATTGATGACGTTTATCAAGCCAGTATATATTCATTAAACTTTATTTGCTTTCAATCCTTCTTTGTATTGCTGTAATTTTATTTTATTTTTCTAATAAAAACTCTCAGACCCGAGGCTCTTGGGAAAAAGGTTTAATCTCTTAAAAAGCAACACAAGAGTTATCCCCCTACAAGACAGAGGCACATACCATCAATATTGCATACAGAGCAAATAAAAGAGTAGCAGAAACACTTGTGAGGGGAAAGATTGACAACCTCCAACTACAAGATGATTAAAATATTTGCACTGTACATTAGTGTATCCCACAATAGATAACCTATTGAATTCAGTTGAACTGTTACTATTTTAATTACATATAAGAACTCAGATGCCTTCAGATATAAAAACCAGCAGCATGAGCAGGGCAAAGGTTAATGTCATGTCTTCATTTTGCAGTGTTTAACTTGGGCGTGTACCGCAGAGAGGCTGTCAGAGCTTATAAGTCCTATGATTTCTTCCGTCACGACAATGAGGAAGCCATGAAAATAAGGAAGTAAGTCAGTCCTTACAAGGGATATTCACATATTATCTAATAGTATGAGCAGCTATAATATCTCCACTGTCGGAGTATCACATTTCTTCCATTCAGTTGGTATTCTGCAGCCTCCACTGCTGCATCAGTGACTAAGCTGTTTTTTGGCCAGCACTCAATATCCAGCCAGGGTCAGCCCAGTGTTCACACAACCTAAAACACACACACACACGCAAACACAACATGCATGATAAAGTCTGTCCACCAAATTCTTGTGGTTATCCACTCTGAAGCAGTGCCGAGGTCTCAAAGAAGATTAACAAAGAATATAAAGGCCTCTCTCCCTCGTGGTATTTTCTGGTAGTAATTGAAATGGGGTTTGCCGTTCACGGCTATCATGAAAATGTGACAGGCTCCTGACAGCATCCCAGTGCTGAATTGTGACCTAGATATTAAACAAGCTGCTGCTGTCACTCTGAAGCTGACAGAAGCTCTCAAGGGTGTTGCATGGGCACCGATCCTGGGTCAAACTGTAGCTGTAAATAATTCTGAGAGTTTGCTGAGTTTTTTTTTTTGTGTGGAAATTTTCAACTGGTATGGCTTAGAAGAGTAGTTTGATATTTTGTTAAAATGTTTCTTTGGAGTTGGATGAGATTCGGAGATCAGATTTTTGAGGTTACTGCACTGAAGAGCCCATTATTGTCTCAAATCTAAATTATTTCACTGAGATCAAGAAATTGTTCAACATATGGGGTATTTAAATGATAAGATTGACGCTGCCCTGATGTTTGTCCAGTATTGTATAGGTTTACTATCAGCAACCGCTTAGCTTAGATAAGCATGAAGACAACAGACAAGGGGAAACAGTTAGCTTTGCTCTGTCCAAAGTAATAAAATCCACCTTTTGGCAACTCCAGTCTCTAGTCTGGATATATTTTAAGTTATTGTAGCTTTAAATTCACCCTACACACATGAGAATAGGCTGCACAGTGGATTAGTGGTTACCACCTTTGCTTTGCAGGCCGGGAAGGCATGTCCCAGTCTTCCTGGGATCTTTCTGCATGGAGTTTGCATGTGGTCCCTGTGCGTACTTGGGTTCTCGCTGGGTACTACGGCTTCCTCCCACAATCCTAAAACATGCTCAGGTTAATTGCATGTTTGTCCATAGGTGTGAATGTGAGTGTGATTGTTTGTCTGTGTATGTAGCCCCAGACTCCAGCCGACAATTAAGCGATGGATGGATGGGTGGACATGAGAATAGTATGTCTGCTCTGCAAATCCCAGCCATCTTCCATCCCGGTAGATTTAATCAACCAGTAAAAAAACATGACTATGACTCCACAAGTTTAGTTCCAAGCAAAACTGCACATTACGATCTTTGGATTGTCAAACCTGTAACCAAATTGCTGCAGGTGGTTTAAATGCATTTTTTAGCAGCTCAGTTGAAATTCTATATACCTCTGACCTATTGAGCTGACAGCAGAAATCTTAGAAGTGGCTACCCCATTTCCTTGGCATAACAAACACCACAAGCTTAAGATGAGAAAACTGTTTTTTTTGTAATCCAAATGCCATGTAAAGCCCTTACACAGAGATACAAATCTATTTTAGATCACCGGTAAACTTGGAGAGCAAATAAAAAACATAACATTTGACACTGGAATGTAAATTGCAGTGAGTGTGGCTTTCAGTGAATGAGGTTTGCTGTCTCTCCTGCAGGCAGTGTGCTCTGGTAGCTCTGCAGGATGTGAAGGCGTACCTGACGGAGGAGGGAGGTCAGATAGCAGTGAGTCGTCTCTTTGCCTTTATGTGCCGCTGTTTCTCTGTTGGCCTCAGTGTTGATGCTGGCTCATTTCCACTCCTTCTTAAAAACAATGTCTAGATCAGAGACCCATCAAACATTAGGATAGTCATAATCCTGAACTGTCCCACAAGCATTTTACCACAGAGAAATCTTTTCTTTCTTTTTCCTCTTTTGTCAGGTTTTCGATGCAACAAACACAACAAGAGAACGACGAGACCTCATTCAAGCTTTTGTGAAGGAGAATGCTTTCAAGGTAAAATGGCATGTCATGTGTCTAATTGTAAAACTTTCTTTGTTCATTTTGGCTCATAATCCTCGGCGTAGCAGAAGGTGCATCACATATTTCACTGTGTCTCATTAAAGTATGAAGAAGTTTGATCCGCCACGAGCACACAGGTAGATAACAACTGATTTTGCACAACAGACATATCAGGAAGATGGCTAGAGCTTAATATTTTGAAGAAGTCGTATTTCCCAGTTGTATGCATACATCACAGTTTATATTCAGCCGATGCTTTTATCCAACGCGACGTACATCTGAGAGTACATCCAACATATGGTAGGTAGGCAGGGTAGCACTATAAGCCTTGTCTCACTGGACAATTGCACTACGACTGGGATTTGAACCACCAATCTCCCTTGCCACAGTCCTTGGTGCTAGTCACTGAGCTATCCAGCTGTAGAACACAATGAAAGAAAACAGTATGTGATTTGGAACGCAGCCTACGCAGCATTTGCTGAACAGCATCAACTGTAGCCATGTTAAATCAAACTTTTGCTGTCAGAGGAAGGTTGTTTCTTTAACTCTTATAGACGTAGTGCAGAAGGAGGAAAGGAAACCTGCTCTGACCCGTCATCGTGCTGTGAACAAGTGCACATTTGGACATGTTGTACATACTGTACATGTACATACTATTATTAGGGTTAGGGTTATTGACATTTACTGTCTGGTAAATGTTTTCAACACATGAAAGTAAATGTGCAGGGATAATGAAGAAATATTCCAAAACTTCAGCTTTTCAAGTGGAAAGAAAATTCACCATATATGTTAGATGACAGCAAGATCATACAAGATATCATACAGTGATGGGCAGCATAACGAGGCTAGCTTTAGAAAATAGTTTAATATTTTGAGAAATACACTTACTGGCTTTATTGCTGTGTTAGTTGCCAAGATCAATTATCATTCTCATATCCGTCTGTTCCATATAAAACTACAGCTTTGCTTAGTCTAGGTCAGCACTTAAGACTGGGACCAAGTAGAAACTGTCTCTGTCTGAGGGTAATGGAATCTGCCTAGGAGCACCTCTACAGCTCACCGATTCATCTATTACATCATAATCGTGTGCCATTTCCTGAGGTGCAATATAGGTTAACAAGGTGCATTTTTTTGCTGAGGTCAGTGGCTCCCAGTAGTTTTGCAAACAGGCAATAAAAGGACAATGTCAGACCCAAGCAGATTTCTGATGAAGTACATGTAGTAATGTCCCTGCTCATCTGTCACAAGCAAGCAAAGAAATGCATTTCCCAAAATGCCCACCCTTTCCTTTAATGTCTGACTAGGAAACTTATGTAACGTAGATTTAATTGTCAGTTTCAGGAAGGTTTAGTGTAAGCTGATCCTCTGAGTTGCCCCTTTTCCAACAGGTGTTCTTTGTGGAGTCAGTGTGCGACGACCCAGAAGTCATTGCTGCTAATATTCTGGTATGATCTCAGGTCACCTTCCTAGCTTTAAGCTTTGACTGCAGCCTTTCATCTGGGTCAAACCCATAATCTATTAATATTCACACTGTCTGCTCTGCCTGCTCACATTATATGAATGTGTTGCATACCTGGAACAGGAAGTGAAAGTGTCCAGTCCAGACTACCCAGAGAGGCACAGAGAGAGAGTAATGGATGACTTCCTGAAACGAATTGAGTGCTACAAGGTCACTTATCAACCATTAGATCCTGATGACTATGACAAGTAAGAATTTTTCAAATCTCAGTGCTTTTCTTTAAGCAGATACTCTTATATTTCTTTGATTTATCCAAATCAACAGGAAACAAATACTACCGTACCACTCTTCTAAAGTTTTTTTCTTTTAAGCAAATGATTACCAGTATATTGGAATTTTGGGAGATTAGATTTGTAGTTCAGAAAAGAAACACTAGATGGTGACAGTAACATTTAATTCACCTACATGATTCACTGGTACCTGCAGGGACCTCTCATTTATCAAGGTTATAAATGTGGGTCGGCGTTTCCTGGTGAACCGGGTGCAGGACTACATCCAGAGCAAGATTGTCTACTACCTCATGAACATCCATGTGCACTCTCACTCCATCTACCTGTGTCGGCATGGAGAGAGCAACCATAACGTTGAAGGGCGCATTGGAGGAGACTCTGAGCTCTCTCCTCGAGGGAAACAGGTTTGTATTATAATCCTGATTTTATTAACTGCAAAGCCAGGGACGTCTGAACGGGAATCAAAGAGGAGGAATAATTTGAACACCTGAGTTATGACCTTTCTTTCCTTTAATCCTCTCGCTTTCCTGCCTCTATCCACGGAACAAAAATCTAATGAAGCAGAAATACCATTAATAATGAACAGACTAAAACTTCTGTCTGTCTCTCACATCCCAGTTCGCCCACGCTTTGCATGAATTCATTGATGAATACAAGCTGTCGGATCTGAAGGTGTGGACGAGCCAGCTGAGGAGGACCATCCAGACAGCGGAGGAGCTCGGTGTGCCTTATGAGCAGTGGAAGATCCTCAACGAGATTGATGCTGTCAGTACGCTGTCATCTAACCTCTCCAACCACACCGTTATAAACAGTCATTACAGTTTCATGGAGCTCCGGTTTAGACAGGAACTATACGTTCCATGCGCTTCTCAGACAATCAGTAGAAAATGTGTCAGTGCAGAAATAGGAATTACAAAACCACAAAACATTTCAGCTCTTTTGATCCTTTCCAAGCACAAAGAATTGTCCTAAGGAAAAACAAAAGCCTGATGAAAACCTCTTTGAAAAGATCCTGGTCACAGTTAGGGATATGCTATAATTAAAGCACTTATTCAGTAGTCAGAGTGCATCATCAGCTATGTAGTCAGTCTGCATTTTAACTAATATGCTCAGCTAAGCACAGGTTTTGTTAAAACTTCAATTGTATGAAGCATTTTGTTTACATCCTTGGTTAATTGTATAGTCTTCCTTTAGTTGATTTCTGTATTCATGTTTTCTTAGGCACTAAACTTGAAATATTTCTCTTCACCTTGATTGTGTGCAGTGAAAGAGCTTCACTGCACACAATCAAGAGAGAGTAATGGATACTACTCTCTCCACAGTGGATCAGTGTGGAGAGGACAGCTGCTTTTTATTTGTTGTATGATATGAGAACAAATATTTTGTTTTCCTTTCCCAGGGTGTGTGTGAGGAGATGACCTATGAGATGATCCAGGAGACATTCCCAGAGGAGTTTGCTTTGAGGGACCAGGACAAGTACCACTATCGCTACCCAGGAGGAGAGGTGATCTGAACTACTCCACATAATTACGTGTATTTTTACAAACTAAATTTGTCTAGATGGTTGATAAGTCAGGCCTCTATGGTTGGTGTCGTTCCATCAGATCATCAGCTCTCTTTCTCTAACAGCGTTGTTGTTGCCGCTCCTCTCAGCATCTAGTGCTATTATTATGAACATGTTAGGCTGAAATGATCTCTTCTCGCTCATTAGTCCTACCAAGATCTTGTCCAGCGTTTGGAGCCGGTCATCATGGAGTTGGAGAGACAGGGCAACGTGTTGGTTGTCTGCCACCAGGCTGTGATGCGCTGTCTCCTTGCTTACTTCTTAGACAAGGGTGCAGGTCAGACAAGCACAAACCTACACACAGATACATGCAGCAGTTCACTCAGGAAGAGAAGGATATATTATAGACTCTCTTTTTCAATCCACAGATGATCTTCCGTATATGAAATGTCCGCTCCACACAGTGCTCAAGCTCACCCCTGTTGCGTATGGTAGGTCTTTACCTAAACATAAGACTGTTACCACGCAACAGAAGAACAGAAGTTAAAGTTACTTCATCTTTTATCTCCTAGGTTGTAAAGTGGAGATGTTTTATCTTAACGTGGAGGCAGTAAACACACATCGAGACCGGCCTCTTGTAAGTTGCACCAAACAAAGCTGAATATATCACATTTCTGCATAAATGTGCATTCAGCATTGTTGAATTAGAACTTTTATTATGATCTTATGTGCAGAATATGTCTTATTATTTACTTTCACTAAATTAGTCAGTGAAGGTCAACATCAAATTCAAAGTCAAACAGACTGTTGTTTGTTGTGTCTTGGTTCAGTAGAATTGCAGTGCAATCACACTTTATCCCCTATCTGTGAGGCTTTGCTTCCTTAACTCCTTTCTGTTATTCCCCTCTGTATGTTTAACCTTAATTAATTAGCCTGGCTTGAGCTGTGAGGCTCTGAATGTTAAGTGAGACATTATTTTTGTTATATTTCACCTTGATTGAAGCCATGGCTGAGCATGCTACCTTGCTTGGCTGAACCAATCATTGCCATTACTCTGGTTGTATCCTGATAGTCAGATTATAATACTGTGTATTTGAGCTGTAAGTCCCATTTGAAATCTGTCTTCTTTCTACCACAGTCTGCTCTCTTAATGGAAGCAGGTGTCTGTCTGTCCTGTGCCATCAGGGCTGTACTGTCACTGTTCGTTGATGTTTTATATTGTGTGGTAGAATAATACGAATGGAAACAGCTTTTTTCCCTCGCTAAAATGGCTTCAGATTTCTAACTTGTTGCTGTGGATCAGTGTGGAGAGGACAGCTGCTTTGTTTGGCTGTCTCTCATCAGGTGTCCCCTGATGTTGAGTGTTCCAGACCTTTTTCCTTAACACCTGCGGTATTTCATCTTCTACCAGGGTAAAATCCCGAAGGACTCTGCTATCATACATCGCCGGAATAGTTACACCCCCTTGTCCAGTCACGACCAGGTCAAGCGTCCCAGGCTCTACAGTGCAGGCAACCAGCCCTGGCTACCGCTTGCCCCCACCCCATCGGCTCTGATGCCAGAGGGACGGCAAAGCCAAGTTAGTGATAGACTCACAGGCTTTCCCTCTAAATCTGTCACCGTCAGCTGTAATCAGTCACCTCCCACCGTAGCTGTAGCCCTGTGTTTGGTATTCCTTTGCCTCATTTCTGGATCCTCTCGATGATTTAGTGTCTGTGTTGCAACTGACGTACATGAAATCCACCCTTCCATCTATCTCTTTCTTTCAGGGCATATTTTGAGACTTGAATAAGTTTCTTTGTTCTCTATGCGTTGTCTCGCATGAGCTCTGCTTCACTACCGGGCTGTGTCCAGCTTGAATATGCAGAACAGCATGCCTACTCTTTGCTGAGGGAAGCTCCTTTTGGAGTTAATTGGACACAAAAGACACACAAACATCAGAGATGTATATATACAGTACTTTATTACAAATGATCATGTACACATAATAAACCAGAAAACACTAGATGAAACTTTGTCTCAGTGTAACATAATACAGCAATTCCCATTGTTAAGGTGGTGAAAGACATATTAACCACTTCAGAGAGAGAAAATGTGAAAATTTTAATATGCATATTCATATTTGTGTTGTGTATTTGTTGGCCTTGCATTGTTTGTACAGTGCCTCAGTCCTACTCCACATTTCTATCTATCTCTCTCTTTCTCCACTTTCTCCAAACTTGTCTTACAGACTCGGATAGGAAGCGGTTGTCTGTGAGTATTTGGGAGACTTAGTACATGTAGCCAATCTTTCATTTTCTTTCCCACATTTCAACTCATGTCACTGTAACTCATGTCAATATATGTTGTCACAGTGGTGCGTCTTTTTTATGGTTTTCAGTCTTTCGGTTTCTCTAACCGTTAACTACCTTTGCACATTGAAACTTCTTATGAACTTTGTTTTATCTTAGCCACCTTATCAGGAGCACTATCATTTATTGAATATTTCGGACTTAATTAAATGACCTCAATAATGAAAATGATTTCAATAAAACTCTATGAGGATAGTACTGCAGACACTTAAATATATTTTAAAGTGAAGTTACAACAAAAACAAAATGTGCTACTTAGTTTACATTCATTAAACATATGTTGTATGAATAATAAATTGTGCAGATCTAAGGCTGGTTAGGCCATTGTACAAGATTATGATTTGGAGGAAATCATATAGAAGGTCAGAATGTGATTTATAGTGAATCACTTACTGAAGACATGCCAATGTGAGTGTTTTTACCTTCACTTCAGACAAAGGCCTAATTTTCCTAGTTTAAACTTGAGACTCCTGGGCTGCCAGGGAAGCTATTAGTTTTGTCAAACAGGATTTGGTGCTGCAGGGAATTGACTTGTGAATGTCAGTGACATTTTCTTTTTTCTTGAAGGAGTCCCTGTGTGAAGGAATCGACTTTGACAGCCCAGACGAAACTAGTGGCTGTGTCCGCTTCTGAGTGAAGATGAGATCCTCATGGCACAATGTGGAAAACGTCTGGGTTCAACCATGAATCAAAAGTTAGAAGTACACGTCTTGCTCAAACAAAGGACAGTTTCTTTTCAAATGAGGTCACTTATGCATGAGATAACACGTTCTTATTTATCTCAAACTCTCTGTCTCTTCTCTGCATGCTGAGGCTTTGAACTGGAAACCTTATCATTAGTATCATAAATACTTCTGCATGTGCGCCAAACAAAATCAGTCAACCAACAGAAGATATTGTATTACAGAACTGGCAACTATTTCTCTGTGTAAATACTGCAATGCCTTACTGAAGTTATGCATTATGATGAAAATCAACTTCCACAATTGCAAATGGAACATGCTATAAAGTAGATGCTGTAAAAATATTTTTTTATAATACAAATCCAAGCATATATTATACCGTATATACAAACGATCTGTAGATGTGATTCTTGTGAAATGTATTCCTCACCCATCATCTGTTATGTCTTAATTTGAGAGTATGTTAGTCAAGTTCTGTCAGAAATTTGCTGAAATTTCTCCATCTGCTTTGGAAGCGTTCTATGTTTCTGTGTTGTTAGAAAATGCATCACATTGCTGGATATACTATACACTAGCAGCAGGTAGAGAAATTTGAAATCCTAATGTGTTACTCCAGTGTTAATTGTCACAATGAACACTAAACCCTAAATGTTCATCTATTGTTCCTCTTGCCTGTGTATTCTGGGAAGAGATGTTGTGCAACACAACTATATGTTTGATATGTTAGCTATTTTTTGTCATTCGTGTTCATTTGATCATACTGGCAATGAATGTGTTTTAATGTATTTTTTCTTCCAACAAACAGAATCTTTGCATTTCATGTAATAACAGAGAGTGGTCCAAGATTAAGTCTATGACTCTGTAATGTTTGACTGTTGATAAGTTATTGGCCTGCTCAAAGCAGCCTACTGTGCCTTTTAAGCAGACAATAAACATGAATTTTGAAGGAACATGAGCTTTTTTGTTTGTTTTTTGTTTACACTTTCTGACAATGGAAGAAATACACATACAATATTGCTGCTTGTCTCATCTTCCACAAGGATTAGTTGAACACTTTTACAAGTTATTTGTGATCTTCATTTAGTAGTTTTTTATTTATGCAAAATTGAATCATACCAGAACTGAGTGTGATTAAATTGCAAGCTTTAAGGTTCATAGCTATGGGGACACATAGAGAGAACATCTTAACAGAAAATTAAGTGATGCAGAGGAAATACACAAACATATTCTGAGCCCTGGTGACTAAACAGTGTAAAGTAGTTGCATTTTGTTTGCAGTAACATAAAGACAGATGAGCTAACATGACTAAATTTTTCCTCAAAAATAGTTTCTCTAAATGAGCTTCATGAGGTCATCATCTGAAATGGTTTTCACTTCACAGGTGTGCCTTGTCAAGGTTAATTTGTAGAATTTCTTGCCTTCTTATTGGGGTTGGGCCCATCACTTGTGTTAAGATTAGGGTTATTTGACCAAGAAGGAGAGTGATGGAGTGATGCGTCAGATGACCTGGCCTCCACAATTACCTGAAATAAACTCAAGAGTGAAGGCAAAATGGCCAACAAATACTCAGCATCTCTGGGAGCTCCTTCAAGACTAGACTACTGGAAAACCATTTCAGGTTCTATCTCATGAAGCTCATCGAGAGAATGCCAAGAGTGTGCAAAGCAGTAATCAAAGGAAAGGGTGGCTATTTTGAAGAATCTAAAATGTAAAACATGTTTTGACTTATTTCACCCTTTTTGTTAACTACATAATTGCTTATGTGTTCATTCATAGTTTTGATGTCTTCAGTGAGAATCTACAATGTTAATAGTCATTAAAATTTTAAAAAAAAACTAAATGAGAAGGGGTGCCCAAAGTTTTGACTGGTATTGTATGTTGTGTACAATGTACACTGCAAACATCAATCTATCTCAAACACTAAGTTCCATCTATTAGAGAATCGACGGTACAAGCGCGGCTTTCTCAGCAGAGAGCGTAATGACGTAATACGGACGTACGGTGACGTACTCTATTCACCTTATTCAGGAAGTGAGGCAGGGCGGCGCCATTTTTGAGATTAACTTCCGGTTGACCGTCTTTACACTACAACAACATCGAGTCCTCTCGCTACTGTAGCTACTTTTAACTGTTCTTTTAAGCGATTTTAACATGTTTGGCATCAATTGCGCTGTCCGTGGGTACCACAACAACTGGGGAAAGATGAAGCTTTCTCTCTCTCAGAATTGTTTAGAGCACGGAAAGGTTCGATCTGAATGCTGCGGACCAGCTCATGGCTATGTAAACACACAGCTTGCATCGGTCACTGTCAGCGCAGCAACAGCGATTCTACCAAAGTTCAGTTTCCACTAAAGACCTAGCTATGCCATCAGTGAGGTAAAAAGATACTCTCTGCTATTTTGAAACGTTGTTATGACTGCGGTTTGGTCAGAATCAGTTTTTGTTGCTCCAGGGAATTAGCATTAGCTTGTGACAGGGCTAATAACCCAGTAAACTGCAGGAGCTGTTTTAGAAATGACAATAACAACCTCCGTTTGGACAACCACATCATATATACATGAATCAAATAAAGTTTTATTCAAATCAACATACCTTCCATAATATCGCAGCAGCGTGACTGCAGGACCGTCCCAACCCAGCGATACAGGAGCATCCTGTGGTCTCCACCACTCCATCAGCTGTCACCAACACCCACGCCATGTGTGTGGAGGTACTAGCCTGACTCGGGCTGACATTAGCTTTAAGAAACGTATATTCCCGTTCTTGATCTAATAGAACAGCGCCGACTTTACCACTGTGCAAATATTCTTCTTCTTCTTCTTTTTGTTTAATGGCAGTTGGCACGCAACTTTAGGTGCATTACCGCCACCTTCTGGAATGGAGTGTGGGGCAGGAAGGCCCCAGCAGCCCTTAAACCCTCTCTCTTAAACCTGTTCTTTCCATAAATAAAAGCCTGTGCAAATATTGATAGGCTTCAGTGCTCTTATAATTCCTCATAGCTGAGCGTTCAACGCCAAGAGACAACACGAAATAGTTAAAAAAAATATCGCCATACATGACTTGTGGCCACTTTTTCATGTCATCCTCCCACTCTGTAATAAGTCGCGGATGCGGCAGACTTGATCCATTTCTGTTTTTAAAGAGGTTTCCGTTTCTTCCCACATCACTCTCTCAGTTGTAAACACAGGCATGATCGAGTTACCGGAAGTGCTACTCAAAACAGGAAGTCCCGGAAAATGGGCGGAGCTGAATAAGGTGAATATCAGTGTCTCTCACTGGGCGTTTATTGTTTGAGGCAGGAGGCAAGGCTGCAGTCAACGGCAGGTAAGACAACAAAATCGCCTAGCTCGCTGTCGTGTCACTTTATATCCCTTGCTGTGTGTAGTTTTGCCAGTAGACAAGTAATGGATCTTATCCAGGGTTAAACTGATGCGAAGACCCTGAAACAAATCTGTCCGATGAGCGCCAAGTTAATGTGCAGGTTAGCTTGCTAACGATATGGTTAGCTGCTCCCGTCAACGTAAATTTGTCTGACACCGGGCGACTGTGTTTGTTTCACACATTTCCAGGAAAACAGTCTCTAACACACTGAATATTTATGTAGTTATAGTGACCGCTTGCTCTGTACACTGCTGAATTATGTTTCTTAACAGGGAGCTGCTTGTTTAGCCCGCTGTCTGGCTGAGTTAAGTCGTCAACGTCAACTGACAGAACAAAGAAACTAAAACAAAGCAATGTCGCTGTCAGGAGTTTCCACTCTACTGCTATTCATCAGCAGTTTAATTGTAACGCCAGGCCTGTTTAGATAATGGTATTATGATATATGTACCAGCACAGTGTAGAGTACTCGACATCTCTTTGCTTCATGTGTAGCAGTGGCTAACAAATACCATTAGCCGTTCATAGCCAGTGTACATGGTGAAGCAGCGGCTAACGTAAATAACTATTACAGCAAGACAAGTCCTCCACCAGTTTTTGCTTTGACTGAGCAGCGTGCAGATTGCTGTAAGAATAAACTGATGCCTAAATGTTCAAAGTTCGTTAAATCGTTTGGAGATGAGCCTATGTGTGTTTCAGATAGCTGAAGTTTTTGGGTCATAGTGTTTTCAGAAGTAAATCATCCGGTGGTGGTGGTTTGAAAACCCACCAGGTTGTTTAGCGACACTTGGGTTGATCTGAAGTCATGCTCTTTGTCACAGTGGTGTTTTCAAATGGACAATCTGTTTTGCAGTTATTATGATAAGAGACACAGACCTGGGCTAAGGGGCTACTGCACCCAAAGACTGCCATTAACTATGGATTGCCATTATTGATTCATCTGTTAATCAGTTATAGTACAGACACAACAGTGGAAAAAACTATCACAGTTTAGTCTCAGGTGGACAAAACTAACAGATAACGTTTGTTTGTCAGACAATATTTAGCAGCTGAAACAATTAATTATTAAAACAACTGCAAATAATTGTTTCTGTTGTTCATTGCTAATCTGTTTGACCTCACCTCCTCTAGCCTCACTTTGTCCCTCATACGTATTCACATTTTTTACATTTACAAATTTGGATTGATGAATTCACTTATAATTTTAGTTCAAGGTAAACTAAATTGAGAGCTTTAGAAAATGTAGCTTGTTGTTTAATGCAGCTTGCTGCATTTTAGATATTTTAATGATCCATTAGATATAGATGTCAGCAATCCTGCATCTACAGAAAAGAAAATGTTTAACACTTTTGTCAATTTTAGGCCATGTTTTAATGAAGGTTAATATTTCAGAATCAGCAGTAATCTTAAGCAGTCCTAATGCACTGTATGCTCTTAACTATTGTCCTTAAAATAGAGAGTTGTCAGACACTATGTAACCATTATTATAAACAGTTATGTTTGGAAAGCTCAGACTTTAAGAAGTGAGACAGCTGTACTAGCAGCTGGACAAAAATCCATCTATTGAGTCAACAATTTGTCAATAAGCCTTTCATGCCATCCCTGTCTACTTTTGTACTACAGCACACTTTTTGTTTTTAGGATTATATTTTTAAAATTTTAAATGTCTTGAGTCAACAAACAACATCACATTAGTGTGCACAAGCTACCACATTTTTCAGTGTGTTTCAAACCATTAATGGGGACCCTATTATGGCAGTAGATACAAGAATACGGCTGCATATGAATGGGATCGGATATATTACAGTTACGGTTTTAAAGTCATATATAATCAGATAGCTACCTAATACAGTTTCTTGTTAACAACTGAACCGACCTTATGGATGAGTCAAGTTCTTACCAAATGCTTGCAGTTACACAAATTTGATATTGTATGTTTTTTTTGCAGGCAGGATGTTGCGGCTTCGCTGTAAGACCAAAAATGGAAGCCACATCATGCAGGGCTTGACCCATCAGTCCTGTGTGCAGGAGCTGAAGAGTAAGGTGGAGGAGCTGACTGGTATCCCCTGTGACGTGCAGAAAATTATGGTTGGTTATCCACCCTCGAGCCTTGATCTTCGAAACGGAGATGCTCACCTCAAGGACTACCCCATCAAATCAGGTATGACGTCAGACATCCACCATGTGCAGATGACTTGGACCAAATTCCCTCCATTTATTATTTAAATGACTATTTTTAAGAACATTCCCAAATGTTTCCTTAGGATGTATCCAGTGGCGGAATACAACAAAGTGCTTTTACTCATGTACTGTACTTATTACAAATTAAAGCTACTTGTACTTTCCTTGAATATTTTTCATTTTAAGCTACTATATGCCATTACTCCACTACATTTGTCTGGCAGCATTTCTTATTGGTTACTTTTTTAGGTTACAATTATTCATACCTTTCCCATCTAGTCAAAACCACACATCTCCAAATTGGGTTGACAACATGCTTCTACTTCTTATGATGAATAAACTACTAAAATTATTGAACAGTAAAATAAAGTTACTGTTTTACTTAAGTAAAGGATTCTAATGCTTCTTCCTCCACTGGATGTAATTTGAATATAATGACTGCGTTTGGAGTAAATATCCTGAATTACACCGTGAAAAGTTATTTCTTGATTATTCAACAAAGCTGAAAAAATTTCTGTGTTTATTTTTTTGTCCTTCAGTACTGTTGAGACCCAAACTGAACTTACATCACCTTCATTGCATTGGGGTAGGCATAGAAATAATGGAATATCAAAACCATGGAAACCTGCTTTTATTATAATTAGATGAACTTACTCTTTACCTGCATTTGCATTTAGATTGATATTTCAAATATGTGCTGAAAGAAATCACACAAAAACAGATAGCTATAAACAAGGTAATGTTTGTCCTCTTCCCTTGTCAAACCCAAGTCTGGCCAGGATGAACAGTGTTGTGTCATTGGTGTGTCATCATCACAGGAGACACCCTCATCGTGGAAGAGGAAAAAAACAAGCCAAAGCCTCAGGATCATCCCATAGTGACTAAAGCACCACGCCTGGAAGCCTCACCTGTGCTGGCACGTCGAGTGGTCCCAGCTGACAACTCCTGCCTCTTCACTAGTGTTTATTATGTGGTGGAAGGTGGTATGTATGACCCTGCTTGTGCCCCTGAGATGCGAGGCCTTATTGCCCAGATAGTGTCGAGTGATCCGGCAGCTTACTCTGAAGCGGTGCTGGGAAAAACCAATGAGGACTACTGCTCCTGGATAAGGCGCGATGATACCTGGGGAGGAGCCATTGAGGTGTCCATCCTGTCCAAGTTTTACCAATGCGAGATCTGTGTGGTGGACACTCAGACAGTCAGAGTAGATAGATTTGGGGAGGATGCCGGCTACCACAAACGTGTGCTGCTCATCTATGACGGCATCCACTATGACCCGCTGCAGAGAGAGATCCCCGGCTCTGACGCCCCACCCCAGACTATCTTCTCTACCACAGACGACGTAATCCTGGCCCAGGCCCTCGAGCTGGCAGACGAGGCTCGCCGCAAGCGGCAGTTCACAGACGTTAACCGCTTTGCGTTGCGCTGCATGGTGTGCCAGACGGGCCTGGTGGGACAAAAGGAAGCTCGTGAGCATGCCAAGGAGACAGGCCACACCAATTTTGGTGAAGTGTGAAAGTTGTCTTGTGTTTTCTCTCTCTCACAAATACAACCACCACCAACCCCGTGCCCCTCGTCTGGCAACTCTGTTGGTCTGTCTGCTTGTGTGATCCTCTACCTCACATTATTATCCAGCGACATCTTTGGAGAATCTGCAGACACGGTGTTCAGCCTCTAACCTGTTCAGTATTACTTTTGAACTGCTGTCAGTTCTTAAAGTCCGAAACACTACTGCAGTGCTCTGATGTCATTAAACCATCATGTAGGTCTATTTAGGGATGGTTTCAAATCTGTTTTACTGGATCAAGTAAAATATGCAAGCAATTCTTAGGATTTGTTTTGATTTCTCATCAGCTGGGTTGCACTGACATCAACCAAATGGTGACTGATGTGTGGTCTGTTAGAAAGGGCACCATTTTTCCATGATTGAACCTGTGTTTGATTGAAGTTATGTGTGATAAAATGCTACTATATGGCTCTAAATGGAGTTTAAAACAACCACTAAGAATTATTTGTGCTGTGATGTGATCCTGTTCACTGTTGTCTTAAATGCAACACACCAAGTCTGACTGTTATTCATCCTGTTGGTTATGTAGCACGTTTTTTCTATTTCTCTTGTGAACAGATTTCGGAGATTCTTCCAATATTTCGATAATTTGGTTAATCGATATAGATTTCTGCTAGTTATGACCTCTCCAGGTTGGGCCAGAAGATAATATGATGATGTTTTCAGGTAGACTCTCAATTCACGATCTGAGTCACAATTCTCTCCGCTGAATTAGTAGAAGTCATGCGATAACATCATCAGCTTTGCAAATGGTCTTATTTTTGCATAAGATCTGCTTTTCACAGGTGTTATACAGGTCACGTCATTCAGGCTGCCATGTGTAAGTATTTTATTCAGAAAGTGAAGTCTCTGCTAACCACCGAGCCCAGTCCATGCTGCCTTGTGTTCCCCTACCTGTAGGCTGCTGGATCGCTGTCGTGTTCAGCTGCAGACAGACTCGACCTCCTTTGTCACGGACCGTTGTCAGCTGTTTGATCATGGGTAAATTTTGTGGCGTCCTTGTTTTGCTCTGCAGCCTCGGTGAGCTTGGCGTAGTGGCATGTGAACCAGTTCTCCACCTGCTGCAGATTCTGGTTGGAGTGGCCCTCCAGTTTGCAGGAGAACAATGAGTACTGTCAGTCCAAGATGGTGCAGGAGCAGCACATCTGCAGAATAACAAACTTATTGGAGAGGCGACTGAATGATTTCAAGTACCACCACTACAGTGACCTGACCAACATGAAGTAGCATGAGGTGGGACAGGCTGAGGCTAGCTGGTTAGCAGTGACAGACTTTAAAAATAGAATACTTCAATGTAGCACCATTAATGTCGTGATTTGTACGATTCCTGTGAAAAACTGAACATTGCCTAATTAAAATCATCCACGATATAAGGTCATCAGATCGCCCACCCCTAGACATCCCTCTCAATTCATTTAGCTGTGGCCGTTAAGATTGACGTTATGCATCTGGAAGTACAATGTCATATAGAAAATTGTGGTCCAAAATTAGCCTAATGGTGTAAGTGGACCTTACTATTTTTTATTTTTTGATGTTGCAACATCATTTATAGTGAGTTTGTTTGAACTTTGACAAAAAAAATTGGAGTAATGGTGCTGCAAACGACACATTAAACTCTGTAGCTGCATTCTTTTTTTGTCATGGGTACGACAGGTTTTCAGGTGTGTAATTTTTAAGTCTCGCTCACAACTTTCAAATGTTCCATGCTGTAAGAACTCGTCTTTTTAAAATCCTTTTTCCATTTAAATTGCTGCATATTTTGAAAATCCTTTCAAGTGTGATACTGTTTGTCTGAGTGTAATGAATCGAGGTGACTGGTGTATTGACTAGAACTCTGCAATGAATGTGAGGCGCACAGAGAGGGATCCGGTCTGCCCACTTAATGCATTTACTGTTCAGGTACGGTCTAGATACAGATCATGTCCTTAGCTAATCAGTGTTAACCATTTTCCGCATCATTTCAGATTTGTCGCTCTAAGTTGGGTGTTTGAACTTTAAGTAGACACATTTTGGGTTAGTATGTAGTGCATGTTGTCCGAACGCTGTCACTCTGTTCCACTGTATGTTTTGCACAACTGGAGCATGTTCTCATATTTTAAGGTAAATTCAGGCATCATCTCTGCGCTAATTCCTTTGATGCACACCGCCTACAAGGATGAAGCATGCACTTATCTATGTTAAATATCAGGTCAAATAATGCTTACTTGGAGCGGTTGTAGGTTTTTAAATCAAAGCTCTTTTTATTGTTGCCTTGCATTGTGCAGGAGCAGGAATTCTTTTACATTTTTATTGGCAATATTTGTCCTGAGTTGTTGCCAAAAACAATACGCTTGACATTGGAAAGATTGATTGGAGCTTCTTTCAGAATTTCTCCGTTTCAGATTCAGATAAGTGGTGGGACTAAATGACAGGCAAAGCAAAAATGTCGAATTTTCTTTTCTTTTCTTTTTTTTTAATTTTTGGAATGTGAATTGCTATGATTTTTTTTCTTCATCTGTTACCGTAGGTAGTTTATATGATTTTAACAGTGCTCATGGATTAATCCGCTTGCATAAAGGTGAAACTATGAAATGGCTTTGTTGTATTTTGTAATTACTAAGTTCTCATGACTAACAATAACAATGAATGTTGCACACAAAGCACTACAGAAAAACTGGATTTACTTGATTTTTTTCAGTGTTGTCACAAATAAAAGTTATAGCCAACAGTGATGTGTATGAGTCATTTTGTACTCCTACTTTTCAGTCCTGCAAGAGAATTGGATTGCTCAAGGTTTGCAGTTGGTCTGTATTGTTAGACTAGTTGTTAGGTGATCTCAGTTACACTCCTCAGACATTCTGCAGGATGAACATGAGTGCTGGCATCTTCTTTGCTCAGTTTTTCGCTGACAGACCCCAGGTTGTTGTTGTTCTTCAGGTTTTTGAATGTTTGTTGGAGGGGTCTTCCCTCATTCTCCCATGTCCTGCAGCAGTCTTGATATTGGCTACAAACACTCAGCAGCCTGCCTCAATTTGTCAGACCTTCTCCTTCCAGCCATGTTGTTGTTTAAGTTGTGCATCGACTGCGATCTCAGCGTACCTCAGCTTCTTGATTTTGCAGGCCTCCTCCGCTGCATCCTCCCAGGACACAAGGTATGCTGGCATCATTTCAGTGAGGAAACGGAGCCTCTGAATTCACCATTTTCTAGCTGCCCACTGTCTAGTCTGAATTGGCCCTCATCTTACTGGACAAGTGCTGTTGCTGGCCAAAAGTAAGCTAAGGGATGAGCATCCAACACTACTGCACATCATTGTAGCCCCTAGTCGTGTTTTAATAGTGCTGAAATCAGGCAGAGGGAGCATGCGAGGTCTTCTCTGTACCACTGGCTGAGATTCTTGGGAGACATCAGGACATCATAGACAACCCTAATGGCAAAGCTTCCACTGAAAGGCTCCGTCATTCACAGCTCTTTACAGGATGTCTTTCTTGATGGAGCAAAAGCCTTTGTTGATGTTTCTGCCTCCTTCTGCCATTGTGTCTACTGCACCACAAGCCTGCATCTCTAAGACAGAGGGGCCTTATTTCAGGCCGTTCTGCTGCCCCCAAGGCCAAGACTGATCTTCGCATGCTTGCTGAGTCTTTCCTGCTGGAATGCATTTCCTCCCAGTATCCAGGATGGGACGCAGCTGGAGCTTCTGATTAATCACTCTGCTCTATTAGTATCATCTCAGAAAACAGACGAAATGTGAGGCATGGGAACAGTCATTAATGTGAATGTTTAGGTAGTTTTACATATTTTTGTTCCAACGCACTGTAAAAAAAAAAAATGATTTTTTTTCTTAATTGACTTGTTTTACAGATTTTGCCTGTTTTGTTACTTGCATATAATATCCAGAAAAGTCCCAGAGAGAAGTAAAAATGTACATGTTGACTCTAAGGAAAAAACACCAAAAGTGTACATAATGTCTAATGGTACTTTGTTCTGTTACAGTTGTTGACCATAAAATTACACAGTTTAATGTATTTAAATCAGTTAACTGTTATTTTACAGATGTGTGCCTATAATTTTACCATTTTTGCACTGTTTGAACATTACAGTACATTTGAATCTTGTTTGTCGTATTATTCTGACAACAAAGTTTGCTTTTACAGTGTAGATACTAATAGAAAGTAACATATAAACTCATAGTCCTTTGATAACTCTTTCGATCGTGATACTAATTGTGTCCACATCACACATTTCTGCAACCTTTACTGACGATACTTTGCCACTGTAAATAAACCCCACTTGGCAAACAACCCTGATCCTCGGCCAAGATTGTGGGATTACACTATCTTTGTTATTTTAAGGAACATTTACCCGTTCCTAATAGGATTTGAGATTTGTCCACCCACTGTTGGGCCAACTGAAGCAGGTTACTCTGCAATGCAGAAGCCATGATAAGAGTCTCACTTACATGTAATACTTACAGTTTTCTTTTGGGTATAAACTATGTTGTAATTATGGGTCATTCCATCTCAAGTCAACAAATGGCTCCAGCAGCACCATTTCTGATTTGCATTATATTCAGTTTCAGTGTGCCATTAGGTCCCAAAAGAAGATAGCAAACAGGTTTTTGGTCATATGTGTACACATTTTGCTTTTACACCCAATTATAAGGGGGTAGGTTTCGGCCTAAATCTGATAGCCGTCATTCAGGTACATACTTCAGAGGTCCATAATTCTTGGAATGTGCAAGCTAGAAGCATGAAATTCACAGGAACATTTCATTTTTCACTGCTAGTTGCAAAACAATCATGTTTTTAGCCCTAGTCTGAGTGTGAAAAATTTTATAGAGGGTGGAATTCCTGAAAAAAAAAAAAACGAAAATCTTAATTTTGCCCATGTTTGAAAGGCCTCTGTATGCCATTTTAATCTAAAAAATATCAAAACAGCATTTCTTTCTTTAGTATAGGTCTTTACTGACATGCTAAAACCACTGTTGAAGTACTCAGCTGTTTAGTGTGGCTGCAGGACCTACTTTAATTATAGGCGAATCTGAAATTTCATGAAATACAACCACATTTTTCACCATGTGTGATAAATAGCACCACTCTGAAACTTTTTGCAAAGAATCTTTGTGTACTAGTTGTCAAAACTTCAAAATATTGAATTGGTGTTCTGTCACCTTCATATTGAAAATCTAGGCCAAAAGGAGGCCTAAAATGCCCTCGGCCATCATTTTTGCCAGATTTAGGGCAAAGAAAGTGTCATAGGCCCTTAGAGGATACAGGTTTCTTTGTTGTTTATATGTGATAAGGTGGTTGCAACACTCCATCTAAGCCTATATGGAGATAGTTTGAAATACTGCACTCACTGACTCTAGCCTGTTAGTTTTGGAAACATTCCCATGAAGCCCTGGAGCCACGACAAGGCCGGCTAGTTGTTCCAGGGTTTTTTTTGGGTTTTTTTTTTTTTTTTTATGGCAATCACTGGATTTCATGTGCTGCCCCACCGAGCAGGGTTGCATGGCTGTAGCCATCTTGCTGCCTTTTCTTTAGATCAGAAAGGTATAATTCACAAATACTGGTTTGAAGTACAGTTCAAGGTACCAAAGTAATTTAAGTTCCAATTGCCCACAGAAGAGCAGAGAGTTATTAGACTGAGGTAGAGATTTTCAGAACTTGTACCAAACCCTCCCCTTAAAGTACATCATCAGTATAAATAGTTGTGGTGTCCCTAGACTGGGTGTGTTGGCCTCAACAGGTAATAAGTGTGGTTTAATAACATCTGCTGATATACCTGAGGTGCAATATGACACATTTGATACTTCAAAATAATATATGTTATATGGCAAAAATGCTGCTTGAGGGCACTTTCAGGCCCCTATTTGACATAGATTTTCTATATGAAGGAGCCAGAACACCAATTCAATATTTTGAAATTTTTATTCCTGGAATATGAAGATTCACTGCTAAAAGTTTCAGAGTGGTGCTATTTATCACACATGGTGAAAAATATGGTTGAATTTCACAAAATTCCAGATTCGTCCCTAATTAAAATAGGTCCTGCAGACAAACTAAACAGCTGAGTACTTCAACAGTGGTTCTAAAATGTCAGTCAAGACCCATACTCAATGATTAAATACTATGAGTCATAATTTATTGATTTAAATGGCATACAGAGAGCTATAAAGACATGGGCGAAATTAAGATTTTCAGTTTTTTTCAAGAAATCAACTCTCCAAAAAATTTTCACACTCAGGCTAGGGCTAAAAGTCTGATTGTTTTGTAATCAGTAGTGAAAAATGAGATGATCCTGTGAATTTCAGGCCTTTAGCTGATATATTTCAAGAATTATGGCAATGTGAAGTACCTACCAGAATGATGGCTATCAATTGTAGGCCTAAACCTACCCCTATATAATGGGGTGTAAAAGCAAAATGCATACACATATTACAGAGAACCTGTTTCCTACCTTCCTTTGGGACCTAATGGCACACACAGACTGAATATGGTGGAAATCAAAGGTGGTGGTGCTGGAACTTTTTTGGATATTGGTTGATTTGACATGGAATGACCCTTATATAATATTTTTAGGACTGAATAGTGGTTCAGTTGTTAGCACTGTCCCCTCACAGCTAGAAGATCCCCGGTTTGCATCCCTGGACCTAGAATCTCTCTGTCTTAGGGTTAGGTTAGCGTGTGGATTCACACCGGGTACTCCAGCTTCTTCCCACAGTCCAAAAACATGCTGAGGTTAATTGGTAACTCTAAATTGTCTGTAGGGGTTAATGTGAATGTGACTGTTTGTCTCTATGTGTAGTCCTGTGATAGACTGGTGACCTGTCCAGGTGTCTCCTGCCTTCACCCTGAGTCAGCTGGGATAGACTCCAGCCCCCTGTGACCCTAATGAGGATTAAGTGGTGTATAGATGATGAATACATGGATGATAGTTTTAATATTTGATGAAGGAAAATGTTTTGGCAAGATTGAAAACTATTTTTAAACAACTTTTACGGACCTTCCATGTGCATCACCACAGTTGTTTTTGTGTGTTTTCTTCCTAATAGATCATTTTCATGGCTTATATTTTATTATGTTATTGCTTAAAAAAAGAAAAGATGTGACAAGTAACCAAAACAAAACTTGCATTGCATGCAGGGGTGTCAGTTTCAATGCTCTATCCTGAGATCCGAGGAAAAAAGTATCTTTCAATTTAGTTAATATTTTTATTTTTTGAGGATTTCCTGCCTTTTGGAGCAAAAACAACAACTTACAATTCAAAATTTGATGAAAATATTTTTATTTTAAATTTTACAGCATGTCCAGTGTAGTGGACAATAGAACTATTTTACCATAATGGTGCTGTAAACAACACATTTCTAGTACTTACTGGATCAAAACATAGGCTCATTGATAGCTGCATTCCTAAATGACACTAAACTTTTACAATCACTTCTACGGTTTCCTATTAATATGTTAAGATTGTTGGTGCTGTGTCAATGCATTGAAATTTTTATTATTTTTTCAAGCAGGTGTGCACTACAATTTGGTCCAACGGTGCAATGTATTTTTTGCCTTTAATAAACAAATACATAAGAATTTATGTAATTTTGACACTAATGTGAACACACTAAAACATTACAGCTAATTCAGTGTGTCTTCTTCTGTAACTGCATTTTATTTTTTTAGCACACGTAAAAGAAGAACAAATGTAGCCTAATATTTTATCTACAGTCTCTAGATACATACATGTTTTTCCATGAAAACTCACACTTTTATTCTTGTGCTAACATAATTGCACAAGGGTTTTCTAATCATCAGTTAACCTTTCAACACCATTAGCTAACACAATGTAGCATTAGAACACAGGAGTGATGGTTGCTGGAAATGTTCCTCTGTACCCCTATGGAGATATTCCATTAAAATCAGCCGTTTTCAGCTAGAATAGTCATTTACCACATGAACAATGTCTAGACTGTACTTCTGATTCATTTAATGTTATCTTCATTGAAAATAAACTGATTTTCTTTCAAAAATAAGGACATTTCTAAGTGACCCCAAATTTCTGAACAGTAGTGTCTGTCTAGTTAGGTAACCTTCACATTTAGCAGACTGCACCGCCTGAGAAGCACCACTTGCTTAGTCATCCTGCCGCATCTACGCAACATGTCTGG
This sequence comes from Acanthochromis polyacanthus, assembly GCF_021347895.1. Taxonomy (NCBI): domain Eukaryota; kingdom Metazoa; phylum Chordata; class Actinopteri; family Pomacentridae; genus Acanthochromis; species Acanthochromis polyacanthus. The sequence continues at coordinate 35,153,064 of NC_067117.1, read as the reverse complement.
CAGTCTTATGTAAAAGATCTGATTGTGATTTAAATACAGATAACCTCTCAGCTCTTTAATGATTAACAACAGGAAATCTAGACTGTATTCATGATCAATTTAACATTATTTTCTTCGAAAAAACTGTTTTCCTTTTGAAAATAAGGACATTTCTGAGTTCAAATTTTTGAACGGTGGTGTAGGTACTGTATTTAAGTACTATTTTTAGGTAATTCTACATTACTTGAGCATTTCCACTTTCTTCTGTTCCACTACAATTCAGAGGCACTACTCCAAATAACACAAAACGTATTAATCACTAAGAGGAAATTCACAAGCTCCCCATAACCATATGAAGTAGATAAATCACTCTGTCCAGCATTAAAGTGATGACCACATGAATATGCCAGTACTGTTAGTCCAATAATAACTCTTCGTTGTTCTAAAATAAATCATTCTGTATAATAAGCACATCTCAAACTAATAATGTTATGCTATATTAGCTGTAGCACAAGTTAGCTAGCTTGAATTCTTTGCTACTCTGCATGAAGCTTATTTATTGATTTTGGCTTGAGTTAAAGCTTTACTGATAATAAAGTATATTTACAACTTTTATTCAATAGTCTCCTCAACTGTAAATGAATTGGCAATAATCACACCATTTAAAAAGACAAATCAAAAACGACTTCTTACATGAGTTATCTAACATTCTAAACTTGAAAATATACTTTATGTTGTGTATAAGCAACAGGTTCAGGCCCCAATTCAAAAACAATGTCAATTAGTTGTACTTACTACTGTTATTAGCTTTGATATATGATTGAAAGTGCAAGTATCAAATTTACTTTAAAAAGGAGTTTTTATGTGTTACATGTAATTAATTCACCTACAGTCTTTTCAGTAGGTGAAATTTCAGGGGGAAGAAAAACTTTTCCCCTAAATAATTTTCAGTATGTAACACAAAATTCAGTTTAATTCATCCATCGATCCATTCTCTCTACACCGCTTTATCCTCACTAGGGTCACGGGGGGTGCTGGAGCCTATCTCAGCTGACTCGGGGGAAGGCAGGGGACACCCTGGACAGGTCGCCAGTCTGTCACAGGGCTACATATACTGTACAGACAAACAATCACACTCACATTCACACCTACGGGCATTTTAGAGTAAACAAATTAACCTCAGCATGTTTTTGGACTGTCGGAGGAAGCCCACGCATGCACAGGGAGAACATGCAAACTCCATGCAGAAAGATCCCAGGCCCTGGCCAGGATTTGAACCAGGGATCTTCTTGCTGCAAGGCGAAAGTGCTAACCAGTACACCAGTGTGCAGCCCCAGTTTAATTCAATTCAATTTTATTTATATAGTGCCAATTGCAATTGTCTCAAGACGCTTTACAGAACCCGTATGTCTGAACCCCCAGAGCAAGCCCTAAGGCGACAGTGGCAAGGAAAACACCCTTTTAACAGGGAAGAAACCTTGAGCAGAACGCGGCTCTTCATGTGGGGGGAGAGATAGAGAGGTAGAAGGGTAGAGGTAGAGGAGTGGAGAGGGAGAAAGAGGGAGGGATGGGAGAAGAGGAGGATGGGTAACAAGAAACATATAACACACAATTGGATACACGTATGATAAGACAGATGATATATAAAAACTAAAAGCTAACATTGAACTTGATTCATAGTTTACTGTTATGGTGTATGGCTTTGGCAATAAATATACTACATATATAGCTGGTTGTAAAATTCAAACAGTATGTAGATGAAAATATCAAGTATAGTGAAGGTGATGCAGAGTAGACTGGTGGAAATGGGCAGCTGGAAGAGTGGGCTGGAGGAAGGTCAGCAGCAGCATCCCACAGTGGACATGATGGAGACTAGACCAGTTGGTGGGACAGCAACCACAGATCTGAAGCATCCAGCTCTGGGACCAGGAACACTTGGAGAAAGGACAGAGTGAGTGTAATGCAGTAGCGGTATATGTTTACAATATAAAGGTAGATAGAGAAGGGCTCAGTGCATCAAGACAGTTCCCCCAGCAGCCTAAGCCTATAGCAGCACAGCTAGGGGCAGAACTAAGTGATGTTGAAAGGGGAAGTCAGTTGTGCAAATGAATACTCCAGCTGACTCCCTCAGAGTCACCCAGTTAACCCTAACTATAAGATTTGTCAAAAAGGAAGGTTTTAAGCCTGGTCTAAAAAATAGAGAGGATGTCCGCCTCCGGAACATAAACTGGAAGCAGGTTCCACAGGAGAGGAGCTTGATATAGAAACACCAGGCAGACTACTTTTGAATTCCTTATTTTTTTCTAAACTTTTTTTTTTTTTTTACTCTGGCAAGAGTAGCTATGTAAATTGTAATGTAACTCTTTATTTCCTCATTTTCACAGAGTAAAACAACAATCTATGGCACCATCTTTAGATAAGTAGGACATCAAGACACCTAAAGTTTGTTTTGCTCATGGGATAAAATTAACATCTTTATTAGAGTTCACATTTTGTTTTTTAAGACAAAAAAACTGTACTCTTTTGCCCTACAATTTTATTCACTTAAGCATTTTTAACCAATAGTACGTTCATATTACATTGACACATTACATTACGTATGACTCATACATTATTCGTATACGATCCCTAATAAGGAGGCGTCTTATTCGCTCTATGGTCGACCCCGACTATAAATACATGAGTTTTACTGTAACGCAGTATTTCTACTTTTTGGTGTGGGTACTTTTGCTGAAGTCCTGGCAGTTCTCTGCAGGTAATGGAGACAGATGGACACAGATTACACCTGTGACGACGGAGGTGCCCGAAGGAGGATGCTGCTCTCTGATTGGCTGACAGCTTAGAGCAAAGTCCCTAGCGCAGGTGTCACACAGGCGCGAGCCCACTGCTTCTTCATTTGCGTTCAGAGCAGAGGATGAGGACAAGCTGCTGTCCAGAGTCTCACACTGTCGACTAATGCTAGTTTCTGCGGAAAACTTCAACTTTCTCGACAGGTAAAATCTGTTTTGACATGGTTTAATGACTGTAAAACTTAGATAGACTTCATTCTTAATGACATAATCTGCTGTTCACGCCAAGGAAATATCAGGTGTGGTGATTCTGTTCTGTTTTTGCTGCTACTCGACGACTTACAGTTATTGATTAATTTTTTCATCTTAAATGTCACATTTCCATTGTTCGGTCAGCTTATTTTTTGCAGACTATTTTCTGACTAGAGTAAAACTAATGTACTTTAACACGATTTGATTTTTGATGGATGTATTTGGGGGAGATAATCTTCATTACAACGTTATTTTATCTACAGTCTATAGATACGTACATAGGGTCCATGTGCTGTTTAAAGGAGTGTTAAATAAAGATGCATTGTTCAAAACAACATGTCGCCCCCACATGTGTAATGTTAATATCGGTAAGAGTGGCGGAACTACTGTTCCTAGTTGACAGTAATCAGTCTGGAATAATCATTTTATATTGCCGTTTAAAAGAATCAGAGTTGTTATAGATCACTTTGAGTACCCAGTGCTGGAAAGTACCCAAATACATTTAGTTGAGTACTGCACTGAAGTACCATTTACAGTTATTTCTGCTTTATTAGATTGACATAGTTTGTAAATGTTAACATGGTTTGATTTTATGGATATATTTTGGCAAATAATCCTTATTACTAAAGACATAGCGCCCAAATTAACTTTCTAAAGACGGAGGGTGAATGTTAGGTAACTGGGTTCGAAACAAACAGTTATGATTTCACATGTTACATAATCCTCCTGAAACAGCGCATTAAAGATAATAAAAGCTTGGTGAATTGCGCTTTTACAGTCACAGTCAAAACAAAACTGCAACTGTGTCACCGGACCAAATGGCGGTTGAAATGGCAGTTAAATTTATTGTTCTGACCTCTACATCAGATTTTTGTGATAGATAAGCTCGTACAGGAGTTTTGTGGCTGTTGCAACTGTGTTTCAAGGCGTGTCTACAAGGAGATAACGTTTTGATTAGTTTTCATCAGTGTTTTTAGACGTTCTTTTCCTCGAAATGGTCAGCAGAGGTTAATCACCATCTATGGTCTTAGTCTGAGTTTTTATCCTGGTAAGAGTAAACCCCAAACTCAGCTCATAACTAGCAGCATGGTAACTATAGGTATATTACCTAAAAATAGGAAAGACCAGTATGATTAAGAAGTCATTGGTAAGTCTGAAATACTAAATCAGAGTTCTGCTAAGTGTTGTCAGTTGAATCCAGGCTACAGGAGCTGTGTAATATTTGCATATCATCAACCCAAACTGTGTCAGGTTATATCACAGTGAACGTTATCACTGTGGTTCCACTGTTCAGATTCATATCCTGACCTGCATGCAGCAGGACAGATGGGGACAATTACATGTTGGCCAGGCAATAGGGGCTTTAAATTTTTACAGGCATGGGATGACAGGGCAAAGCAGGAACAGGAGTGCTTTTGTACCGACTTTGGCCCGTCTAGCAGCCCTAGCTTCTCAGATGTTGAAACTTACCCAAAAGTGAATTTTGTTTCAGCAGGATCAGACAGTGTTTCCTTTATATTAAAATTCCAGTTTCATTTCTACAATACAGGTATAAATGAAAGATTTTATCTTCTATAATTAATTTGTTCTCGTAAAACGTACATGCTTACAAAGTTTCTAAACAATCATTGCTTGACTTTCCAGTGGCTATTTACAGTGAAGGAAAAGCTGCCCTGTCTTTGTGTTTTCTTGCTAAAACTAAAGTTCTCATTATCTGTGAAATAATGTACACCTTTAACAAACACCCTAAATGCCCAAATACACGACTGTTACAGTAAGACCGTATGGTCAAAATGGATATCATATAGCTTTCAGGAGATCACTGCTGTTGCCTTCCACTCCCTCTGAAACTGATCCGGGAAAAGAAGATTAGGAGTGGCATGTGTGGTGTAATCCAAGTCACATGCAGTAAGAAGACTAGTTAGATATATGTTAGAGGCACACTAAGCTACGATAACCTCCCATTCTTTGCCAGTGAGGCTGTCCAATCATCACAAAGCCACTGTGCATGTGAGACATGCCACAGGGTTATATTGCATATCAGTAAGCTGAAAACAGACTCACTGTTCAGACTTTACCAAATACAGGCAGCTTCTAAAGGAGTGCTAAAGAGACTTTAGCAAATTAACTATTCGCTTAAGTACATAGTGTCACATTTACTTTACTGCAAACCATTAGTTAAGTATATGCTTTTTTTGGATGGATTTTAAAGCAGCAGCAGGTTAATTAAGTGTTTAAAGGTAATTAACATGTGTGTTAATTTACTTCCTAAGATGATTATCTAGCACAGTTAAGATTTAGTCGGTTTATATATTATTTTTATTTACGTTATAATCCAGTAGTAAGCATGCATTTATTATTTTGAAAACTAGTTCCAAGCTTTGCTGCCTTAGGGTTGTTGCGTGAAAAAAACTGTTATGCCTCTTCCAATATTAAATAATACAAGAAACACTTTCCTGGTTGTTGGTAAATGAAACCTATATCTCCTATATGGAGAAAGGCAAAATTTGCCCAGCATCTCTTCAAAGAGAAGCACAAAAGTGACAGCTTATTTGTTGCTCGTAAGTGAACACAAAACTGTTTTCCATCGGTTCGTTTTGAGTAGTTGAGTAGAAGTACATGTGTAACCAATGGAATTTGATTTATAAATGGATTATTAATATATAAATATATGACAACCTATGTGTTTTTTTCCAGACGGTCAAACGCCGTAATAAGTTATATTATCAGTAATGAGACCTACAATATTACTTGTCTGGTAGTGTAATGCAACAACTGATTTTTATGTCTTAAGGGAGTTTGCCAACAAAGTTTTTACAACTGTTCCTGTGAGCAAAAACATTTAAACATATAGACAATATTTTTCTTGCAATGTATTCTATATCTAAAGGAGGTTTAGAGAGATGATTGTTCAAAGGCTCTAAAAATTTTTACACAATGTTGTTGCATCATTCCTTTTCTAAATTTGCAAAGCAAATCCCAAAGCCTACAAAGCCCACCTGGTAGCCCAGTTTTAACCCTTCATTGATGTAACTGTGTTATTTTTACATGCATTATCTATACATTCGGCTGTACAGTGGTGTACTGGTTAGCACTTTCGTCTTGCAGCAGGAAGATCCCTGGTTCGAATCCTGGGGTGGGCCCGGGATCTTTCTGCATGGAGTTTGCATGTTCTCCCTGTGCATGTGTGGGTTTTCTCCAGGCACTCCGGCTTCCTCCCACAGTCCAAAAAGAAAATATGCTGAGGTTAATTTGTTTACTCTAAAATGCCCGTAGGTGTGAATGTGAGTGTGATTGTGTGTCTGTATATGTAGCCCTGTGACAGACTGGCGACCTGTCCTGGGTGTCCCCTGCCTTCGCCCGAGTCAGCTGAGATGGACTCCAGCTGACTCGGGACCCTAATGGGGATTAAGCAGTGTATAGATGATTGATGGATCAATATATTCTATTTTCAGGTATTTTAGACGTTTAGGGACTCCAGAGGATCATACAGAATAAACAACATGGCTAGAAAATACAAACAAACAAAAAACATTATGGTCCTAGAAACACGAGGCAGACTTTATTTTTGAATGCTTTGTCTTTTTCTCAACAATATTTTTTTTTACCCTGGAAAGAGTAACAATGTATATTGTAATTTAGCTCTTCATTTTCACCCTTTTCACAGAGTAGAACAACAATCTGTGCCACCATCTTTGGATAAGTAGGGCGTTAAGATGCCTAAAAGCGATACCTGGCCAGGTGGGATTGGACTGGAGACGATGAACGGCATGGACAGTGCTGGCAGCTGTGACAGCGTTGTCAGTGCCAGTTCTGTCTTTGTAAGTAACCGAGCTTAGCTTTTCTTAATCCAAGACACTGTATAGTTCTACTGCAGTTACTTACGCAAAACTTACGTTGATTGTTATATTTGGAGAATTTGTCCATTTTGGGATATTGTATTGTGCAGTTCATTTAAAAAGGAGAGCTCTATGTTTCTAAATTTCAGAGTGATGATAGTCTGGACTATCTGTCTGCTGAAGAGAAGGCCTGTCTCATGTTTTTGGAGGAGACTATTGAGTCTTTGGATACTGAGGAGGATAGTGGACTGTCCAATGACGAACCTGAACAACTGCCCAGCCATGGCAACCTTGCTACCAAATTGGCTGACCTGTCGGCCTCCATGAGCAAGAGCAAGCTCAACGGTGATTTAATCTTGAAGACAGATCCAACATCAGTGATATAATAGTCAGTGAAATACTAGATATTTTTTAAAGTTAGATATTTTGTATATTTAGTGACAAATATATATTGGTTGTCTTTCAGGTTCTGAGAGCCATGATTCTAAGGAACTCATCAAAGAAAACGTTGACATCAAACCCGTGCAAAGCTTCCTAGTTCCTACACCTTTTGTTCTTGCAAGCAGTAAAACCCTCTATTCTAAACCTCAGTTCACATTCCAAAACGACAAACCCGATCACAAACACAACCAGAAACCTGCTGCTCTCCCAGTTCCCTTAGAGGTTAATGTTGTAATACCTCCTTCTGCGAAACCAAGGGACTACTTAGGTAGAACAGCTGAGGGTCCTTTACCAAGAGGACCTCTGTCCTATGAGGCTCTAGTTCATTTGCGGAGGAGTGCCTCTGCAAAGAAGACGCCTTTATGTCCCAGAATCGATCACACTATAGACTTGGAAAAGCCTGCCCCAGTGGATGGCCCAAACTTTGGAAATCCACCAAGAGCTGACAGATCCCACTTAGAAGTTTCCTCCTCTAAAATAGCCCCTCCAGTTGTGGCCCCCAAACCCAAAAAGATTACAGCCAACATTACTGTGAAAACACAAAGTGAAGGATCCAAAATCTCAAGCACTTCATACGGTGTCAAGCATGCAACAGATCCACAGGTGGTGAGACTGGAAGCTTTGCAGAAGCTGGGCCTCCTGAAAGACCAAGAGCCAGAAAATGAGGCGGTGGCCCCACTGCCTCCACCGAGCTCCCACACCTCTTTGAACCCAACACCAAACAGATTTACAAAGGCTCCATCTAACTGTAATCCATCAAGGAGCCCATCGTTTTGTTACTCTAAAGAGCCCACAGAGCCCAAGAGCAGGCCTCTACAGAGCAGTGCCAGTTTCCATCACTATTCCAGACATGATGAGCAACCAGTGTCAGTAATGCATCCTGATCAGTCCAATGGATTGAAGACAGCTGGTCTGAAGCACAAACAAAGAAAGTACCCTGAACAGCAACACACGTCATCAGCCAAACCAGTGAAAACCACCACTACAGCTCAGCCTGTACCGCACCAACCCTCAAACTCAGTTGGATATACTGTGATGGTGGTTCCTGGTATGGGAGCTGATAGAAAAGAGGCTCTCAGAAAGCTTGGACTGCTCAAAGACTGAAACCAGCAAACAGCAGAAGTCTGGCAATGTAAATGCAATACTCAGAAGGAGTTTAAGAGTACCATCAGCTTAAAGAGAATTATAGTATTAAGTTGGAATTGGTCACTTTGGCAAACCAAGGCAGAAGACGAGGATTGCTTTAAAGGCAACACCGGCACTTATAATGTAGATCATGTTTATTCACAGATTAAATTACTTTGTTTTTATCCAAAACCATTTTTGCAGTAGGTTTCAAGAGTAACTGGAAATACAACTGAAATATTTCAAATCCCTGAAGCTCTGCATTTGTGATAAACAATGTTATGTTAAGGTCATCTAGCCAGAATTTCTTATTGTGTTTGCTTTAATGGATTTCAGTTAGACATGAACTGAGAAGGCGCAACAGTACACCAATCAGTCTAAGAGTGTATAAGGATGTGCCCAAATCAGCAGAATTTGTACATTACAGATTGTTTCATAATTCACATATGTGCCTGTAAATGCATTGTTGAGCACATTTTTTGGAGCAAAGCCTCAAAGAAGCAAATTAATTCATGCACCTAGTAAAGATTTCAAAACAAAATTTTGAAAATGTTTTGATGTGATTTTTCAGTGTTTTATAAACTGCAGAAGCTGTTTCCATTAAATGATTATCAAGATCCTATGTATCATCTGTTCCTTTCTCCTACTGTTTTTGATTATAAATATGGTCTAAATGTGTCCATGCATTTGCCTACTAGAGATGTTTCCCCAAATTGAAAAATGATTCTGTATTATTTCCTTCTATTCTACTACTGAAAATAAAGTCTACATGTAATAGACTGCATGTTGACGTTTTCTGAAGCCTTTACGTTGGTTTTAGACAGTTTTCCTTGTGATTCAGTTACCTTAAGTTAACCCACAGACCCTTTTGAGTCACCGATTCATCTCTGTAAACCTGCAGTCTTTACTTCTGTGCCTCGTTCAGAACTCCTGTTACAGAATGACTATCAGTCATGCTACTCATCTTACCAACCACTTGGATGATGAGAAAGCCTGCTCAGCTCTTCTTCCATTATCCGATTATCCTGAGCCCCACCTCCCTGTGAACTTAGCAGACCAATGCTTTCCTTTCTGTGTTTTCTTGATATCTGTCGCATGTAGCACTTCTAATTTCTTCCCACTGACTCATTTGAATAGTTCGGTATTTGTTATGTAAAAGTATTGAAACTACTAGATTACCCTGTGGTTAATTATTGCAAGAGACTTTTACAGTGGCATTCTGTAGCGTTATCTCTCAGCAATACAAGGGGCGAGGCTAATGGGCCAGTATCTGTGTCTAGTATGTCTGCGCACAGGCAAAAAAATGGTGTCAAATTTTGAAACTGACACGGCTCTCTGCCGGTCAAGTAATATTAAACAATGGATGAAGAAATCAGGCCATAGCCAAAATGAGAAATATGACACTCCCACAGAAAAGTGAGCTGCAGAAAGGACTGGGATTATCAGTTGGGAAACAAATGAAACTGCAGTGTTTGACATGTTACTGTAATGGAAAGAAGATAGTATTTTGTGCATCTTCTGCAACAATTACAGCAGTAGTGGCACATATTACTACTTAAATAATAGATTTAAAATAATTACTGCTTAAAACAGATCAGTGTGATATTATGATATTGCATCCAAATCAAGTTTTATGATTTACACCTTTGTATTTGGCTCAAGCATAAATTAAATGTTTTATAGCTTATCTTTACAAGGGAAGATGAAAATCTGCAGTGCTGACCCTAGAGGTCATGTGTAACAGGAGATAAGACCTCTGCCTTGATAGCAGCTCCCCTGACCCCTTTGGATCACAGTACACACTGGTCTGACATATTGACTGGGATCTTACTTATTATCACTGTTTCGAACACTCTGAAGTCAAGTTTAAATAGCTTTATGTAAAGGAAATGAAATGAACCACAATGTAGACAAATTCATTTATTTTATCCTTTCAGCGGCAAGTGTAGAATTTTAAATATTTGGTCAAGAACAGTTATAATAGTACAATACGAGAAGCTAAAAATGATAGAATCAAACTCATGAAGTACAGTGCAAAAAAACACAGAATAGAATCATAATACAGGTAGCATTTGGTTTAAAGTTAACAATCATGCTGTACACAAAAAAGCTCCTATGTACATTTGTAGTTAGCAGTAGTTACCAAATATTCTATATTTGATTCTTCACTATATACTGTGTGGTAAATCACAGTGTATAAAATCATTTAAGTGAAAAACAAGATTAAGCTGTGTTAAAGAGGATGGGAACTCACAGTCCTTTCAGATTCCCTCAGTATGGATGTGAGATTTGCTTTTTTTGCGCTTCACCTTACCATTGGACACTGGGACACCAAGCGACTCCAGGCGGAAAGGCCGAGGTAGGACGGATTCTGAGCTGATGGGTGGATTCACGTTGGACCCACTAACAGAAAGGTGGGCTGCCATGGTAACCAGGGGAGGAGAGTGGATGGCTGCAGGAGAAGAGCCCCGTCAGATGGGGAAATGGTTAAATGGAAGTTGGTTTGCCACCGTTACTGCTTACTGTCTTAGTTGTAGTCTCTAAGGTTTTTATTTTGAGAATTAAAATAGTATTTTTGGAGAACATGTGATTACATTTCTCACTCACATTTTTGAAAGTAGAAAAGCACTCAGAGCGTAGTACTCAGCCAAGGTTTTTCATTCCCTCATATGGCATTGTCAGAAATGCTGCATTTTATTTAGAAATGCAGCATTTGCTTATTAGTTACTGATGATCAGAAATCACGGCACCATAGAATGTGGTCATTTAATATAGATGTAGCCACAAACAAAATGACTTGCTGAGCCCACACTATGCATGTGTCCATTATGTACAGATACCGAATCACATGACCGAAACGTGTAGCAGGCGGCGAGAATGAATGGGACTCGGAAACACACCCAAAATTTAATCAATTGTTCTATATATAATTTCCGACGGATAAGTCCCAATAAGTCCACAGCGGTCGATTTGTGGTAGGATCGCAATCATGTGATCATCAGCAGGCAGCTGACGTAATGTTCACTTGTAGCCATCGTTACTGTGACGCTATCTCACAATGATACAGACATCTTTAACATTCTGTGGAACCAGACTATGAACCGCATCACTGCCAAAATCTAATCACTTGGTCCTTGTGCCATTACTGACCTTCACTGAAACTTTCATCCAAATCTGCTATTCCGTTTTTGAGTAATGTTGCTAACAGACAGACAGACATATGGACAAACATATGCCGATCATCACATTCTTAGCTGTGTTTCTTGGTGGAGTAACAATGGAAGAGAACAAACTGAATATTTTTAAATTATCAATTCAATGAGAAAAGTAATTTAACTTTGAAATGTATCTCCAATCTAAATAAGATTAGTTTTATTTACATTTTGATCATCTTGACTAATTGTTCTCCCCCCAAGAATGAGTGCTGTACATAAATAAAGACCAAAATCTTGAAAATGTACTACACTGAGAATCACATGATATTCTGCAACAGCACCTATTTTCTAATTAAATTAGTTATATGTGGTTTTAATGATATGTCTGTGGTTCGTTGTCTCACCGTGTCCCTTGGAAACATCACCTCCCAGCAGCTGGCTCGCTCTCTTTGGCTTGAAGTAGCTACTGGCGATGTTCTCACTGTCACTGCGGTCCAGCATCTCCTTGTACCTGTCCTCTTCTACCTGCTGAAATAGACAGCAGTAGGCATCAATGTTTCAGCACAAGTAGAAATGATGCATGAAAGAAAAACACGCACCGTATGTGGTTCTCCAACATCAGGACCGGCGCTTCTACAGACAGACGGTTTCGGAGCCACTGCTACGAGGAAGAAAGGAAGTGTGAGACAAAACTGAAGATAAAGAACCGGCAAAACATTTCTAAGACTTACAGTCTGGTCAGCTGCATTGTTACTAAAAGTCTTCACTATGTCCAGATATTTTCTGTATGCCCCTATAAATGCCTCACCTGAAGGCAGTGTTGTTTTCTGCACCATCACATCTGGCAGCCTCCAGGTGGCGCTGTCCTCGTCCCAAACGGCTTCTTTCTTCAAGCGGTCCAGGTTGCTGTAGTTGCAGTCACGGCGCACCAGGGGCACCATGCGCTCCAGCAGGCTGTGCAGTAGCTGGCCTTCCTTCTCCAGACGACGGATGGTTGCCAGGTAGTCATTCCTCTCCACCTCAAACTCTGCCTGCAGGTCACGGATCTCCAGTTTGGCTGCTTTCAGCTGTCACAGCAAGGCATTATAGTTTCAAGGGTGAAAAACAAAGTGTTTGATGCTGCACAAAAAGTTTAAAGACTCTACTGTTTGGATTTCTCACTGTCCAATATCAGTTACCTTTGAATTTAAGAGAGCGTTAATTTCAGTGGTATTTTGGGCTGTATGCCCCAGAACCCTAGGCTGGCTACCACCAGCCTGAATCTCAAGTGAGATACAGGCTGGGTACCTGCTATTCATTTTCTTGTAGGGGTGGAGCAGTTTAAAATTTTCCACAGCCGTTGATTGGGCGCTGCATATGTCAGTCAGTCTGGGGCAGTTGAAGCTCACAGCCAATCGTGTCACTGCTAGCCGCTGACGTAAATGCAGAGCGACGGCAGCACCACGAAAAAGAATCATTGCTGTGTTTGCTCATGTGTTTGCTTCTTTCGCCATGTCGCCGGACGATTCTTGCCGTTTATGTAAAGTAAACATGAGGGAAAGTGGACCCCGTGTTTATGCACACTCCACAGATATGTTTGTGTCAAAAACAACGCCGACCATATCAGATAGGTTAGCGATGATGGACCTGATAGTCACCCCGGAGCCGGAGCAGTCAAACAGATGCTGCCAGCGCTGCACCTCCACACTCGGTCGGCTTGAAAAAGACTTTCCTTTATTCAGGCAATGGGAAGAGAACGTCCGGTTAAGCAGCGTATCGAAAAGACAACGTGAACCCACCCCGTCCAAGACACCGAGGACTTTGAAAAAGACCTGCCCAAACCCACCGAGTCCACTAGCTTGTTCCTTCGGAAACACGACAACAAAGGTAACGCTTCTTCTCAAACAACCCATCATGCATTGCGCGTAGTCGCTTAGTGTGCGTCATCGTCTAACTGTCCCTCCCCGTCCTGTGATTGGATCCCTGACTCAGGGACAAATTCAACCCCAGGTCGCCAGACTGCCTAGTAAACGAAATGACAATGAGTGCACAGGCAGTCTGGGTATTCCCAGACTACCAGAACCCAATTGTACTAGGTTCTTAAGTAAATCCCAGAAGAGACAGGAGTTGCCTAGTTTTCTCAGGTAAAGAAAGTTAATAAAATACTTTTCAAGCGTAATAGTACAATATATGTGTCACTCTGACTGATGGCCAGTTTGCACTGATTCCCAACTCTGATATACACCCCCTGTCAAAACTTTTGAGACGGGTTCTAATTTATTTGAATGAGAAAGTGTCTCAAAACTTTTGACAAGGGGTGTACTTGACCATGGGCATAAAAAAAATCTAGAAGTTGTTTTAAACTGAAGGCTGGTCAACTATAAATTGGTCATCAAATCAAGAACCAGATAGCTATTTCTGTACTATCAGATCATTGTCTTTAGTTCGGATGGCAATAATCAACAATAATATACATATGTATTCTCATTGCAAGATGAACTTTTTTAACCTATTGAAAGCCCCACAGATATGTTTGCATTTGTCCTACAGCTACAGTCACCCACCTTGCTTTGAACTTTGACCAGCATCTGGTTTTTGGCATGGACCTCTTCTTGGATGGAATTGTAGACGTTCAGCAGCACATTTTCACTCTCCTCACTGTTCTCTGTCAAAGCATGGATGAGCTGGACTTTTCTCAGGTCAGCCAGGTTCTTCCTCTGCCGATGCCTCTGTTGTAACTCTTTGTTCCTGGCCTGCTCACCTCCAACTACCTCCTGCTCCAGCCGCTGCAGTCTGAGATAGAGAGAGATCGATGAATCACCATACCATAAAAACATTCCATCTATATAACAAGGGGCCCTGGAGGTGCTTGCTATCCTGGTATACTGATAATTAAACAATATGTTAAACATGACCTGTTCTGTTGAATAGACTGTTATAAAAATAAAATGAATTAATGCTATCATATGTAATATATCTGACATACAACTGGAAAATGATTATTCATTGCATCTGTAACTAGTGATGTATACTACTGGTCAAAAATTTTAGAACACCCCAATTTTTCCAGTCTTTTTATTGGTAATGATGCATGTTAATGTCTCATTGTACTCTGAAATGAAAGCAGAGAACAAATAAACAAGTGAAGTTTAAAAAAATATTTAGAAATCAAAATGTATTCTATACTTTTGACTCAAAGTAGCCAGCTCTGGTGGATATAACAGCTGAACACACTGGTGGCATTCTTTCCACAATGGAAATCAAATATTCTTCAGAAAGTTCTTCCCAACTCTGTTGCAGAAGTTTCCATAAATGTGTGGCACTTGAAGGTTGTTTTGCTTTCACTCTTCTGTCGAGTTCATCCCAGACCAGCTCCATGAGGTTTAAGTCTGAAGCCTCAGACCATCATGCTTCCTCCTCGATGTTTGACAGTTGATATCACACACTGAGTAACCATCCTTTCTCCTACTCAACAGCGTACAAAGATCCTGTATGATGAACTAAAGATTTCAAATTTTGATTCAGTCTATAATACCTTCTTCCAGTCCTCAGCAGTCCATTGGTGGTGTTTCATGGCCCAGGCAAGCCTCTTTTTCTTATTCTGACATCTAAGCAACGGTATTCTTGCTGCAACGTCTTCTCTTCATAGTTGAACCTGAGACTTGCTTAATACGACCACTATTAGGCTGTAATGTCATTACACTTTTTGAAGGTAGTCACCTTTAACAACTAACATTTCAAAAAGAACAAAACATACATAATACTACCATTGGAATGACTACTAATACTTGTATCCCAATTTAAAGTACTGAAAAGCAAAAAAGTGTAATGCCCTTTTTGTGTCACAAGGTCTAGTTTAGAGCCATACCTGTAGATATCATGACATGTTGACACCCATTTGCAATGCATCCATGTAATTATAACATACACATACAAATTACATGTACTAACTTGAATTCAGGGAGCTCTGTAGTAGTTTATGGTTGATTAATTTAAAAATACAACAATAATGTTGAATTTTACAGTATCAGTGCAGTGGGATTAAACATGTTAATTTTAATTGTACAATGTCATGTTACAAGCAAAAGAATCTATACCTAAGTTATAACTTAGATATACCTAAGTTATACCATTACACTTTTTGAAGGTAGTCACCTTTAACAACTAACATTTCAAAAAGAACAAAACATACATAATACTACCATTGGAATGACTACTAATACTTGTATCCCAATTTAAAGTACTGAAAAGCAAAAAACGATTTTGACATTACCTATGCCATTTTGAGTAAGAATATCTCAGTAACTACAAATATAACCCTGCTGCTTTTTTGTACAGTGATAGATGACAGATGGAACTGTCTTGTAGAAAAATTTGGGGTCTCTGGTACCTGTCCCACACTGAGATTTTTGCCCCCCAAAATAGCCAATTTAAAATCTCGTCCAACTTTGGGAGCTCATATTTTCCAAACTGAGGTACCTAGAAAGCTCCAGTTTGTTAAGTTATCACACAAGTTTGTGTAGAATGGAACCCAGGGGTGTTAGAACACTTCTGTGCAGTATTTCTAGTACTTTTAAGGTCCCAAACCCCACTCGTGAGTAGGTGTCTCTAAATTTTTAGCATTTTTAGCAAGCCCCCACGGCCTGCAGAGTGTAGGGAAACACCTGGGGATGTTTGTGGGGCACTAGCTACATGCAGAGGCCTTGTTTACCAACTCACAGCTCTCTGGTATGTCTAGAAGCTGAGAAATAACCACTTAAAGATGCAAAAAACGCTGGCGAGGCTTTTTATAGCCCAAATTCTGAAAATTTCAGACCCCCACAACTCAGAAACTATTTGAGCTACAGGCCTACAATTTTGCATAGAAAGTACTTTTGTGACTATCTAATGGCATGCAAATTTAGGACTAATTTGAAGATGGTGCGGCAACCACCATCTGGTGAAACCACACGGAATGACCCCTTTGTACCATTTCAAGCTATTCATTGGACTTGAATTACTTGAATTTCAATAAAAAACTGGATAGAATGGGGCATTCTAATACTTTTGAGCGGCAGTGTGTATGTACGACGTATGTATCATGTACTGCCATAAGAGCATGTAAGATACCATATAACATATTCCAATATCATGCACTGTGTTCAAAAAAACACAACTAAGACATAATGTATTACACATTCAGAGAAGAATTACAACGAGTTTTCATGGTAAGGACAACATGTTATGTCCCTGAAATTGACAGCCTTAAAAGGTGTCAGTAATGCGTGCGTGCGTGCGTGCGTGCGTGCGTGCGTGCGTGCGTGCGTGCGTGCGTGCGTGCGTGCGTGCGTGCGTGCGTACCATACAGGCCCACAAACCTTTCCAGGGCGTGTTTCTGGTCCAGAGATCCAGCTGTGCTGTCATCAGTTGCCTCTATGGCTCCACCTCTATCTGAACCTTTTTGGACACCAGCTGGCGTACAGGGCACAACAGGCTGGCTCATCAGCAGCAGGAATTAAAAAGCAATAAGTAGGATCCATAACTGTGTTTTAGTCCTCATTTCAGAATTTTAATCTGGTCTGAATGACTAGTGATTGTGGTGGATGATGGTGGTGGATAGTACCTTGACAGAGGAAGTTTCTCCAGTTGTACTGTGGAAAATGGGATCTGAGTTCAGGCAGAGCTCTTCCTCTGCAGCCTGGGTCGTACAGCTGGAGCTCACTGATGCAGGGAAGCAGTACATGTATACACAGAATGGAACAAATAAGAAACATTGTTAAGGACTTTGTCAGTACTGTTGATTCAAATACCTTTTGACAATATGACGAGCAACAACACCAATTTATGAAGTAGTTACATGGTTCTTTGTTTTGACCAGGTGGTTTTGTGTCACCATTTTTAGGGACAGAGCTCCCCCTGCTGGCTCGAGCCTTTTCCAGATTAGACAGCTTTGATTCATAGGAGCAACGCAGAGCAGCAATGTCCTCCTGGAGCTTTGCTTTGGATTCCTGCTCTGCATTGTATTCAGCCTGCAACTTGGCAAGCTTCTCTTCATACTCCTGTGGAGAAAGCAGAATATAGACCATAAATCACCTGGTTCTTATACAACGCTCGCATAGATGTGAAGTGATATATTGGTGTGGGAATGGTCTGTTTGCCTCTTTAATCTTTTCCTTCTTCGCCTCAGTGGTGCTGGATAGTGGCCTTGAAGGAAAAACAGGGGACGCCTCAGAAATGTGACCAGCCAGAAGAGCTGCACGATAAAAGAAAAATAAAAAGCATTTTTCAAGTTTTTTACTATAATAATTTTTTTTAGAAATCACTCAGCAAACAAGCAAATTAAAATGAAACATCACTCAGAATCTACATTAAGATACGTAAATATTCATAAAAAACATGTACATATTGTTGCTCTGTTTAAAAAAAAAAGTCTAGTCCCAAAATTTGTCACCTACATGACAGGTCAGCAGTGCCCAGCTGGCCTGAGATGAGGGCCCGCAGCTTTTTGATCTCCTCCTGATACTCTCGGAGCAGAGCATCCTTAGGGTCTTCATTGATCCGAGGCCTGTTCTGGATGCTCTTGGCCCGGTTCGCATAGCGCAGCGTGCTCAGGCTTTCCTCGTAGTTGTTGTCTGCAGGTGAGAGGCAGGCGATCATCAAGGTGCGTGTGTTTCCTCCCAAAGAGTCCTGCAGCAGTCGGGTCAGCTTGGAGTCCCGGTAGGGGATGTACTTGGAGCGTCCATCCACCAGGGCAGAGATGACATTGCCGAGGGCCGAGAGGGAGAGGTTGATCTTTGTGGCCTCACGGAGTCGCTCGCCAGTAGCACCGGTTTTAGACTGACGCTCACTTCCTGCCAAGTCCACTAGGTTGAGTTTTCCTGCTCTTAGGTGGTCCTGGCCTGCTGCATCTGAGAAATATTGGGTGATAAATGAGCGAAAACAGAACTTTGAGATTTGAATCAGTATGTTACATTGAGCAAAAGGTCGACCCTCAAAACTGAAAAGAAAACAGCTATTTGGAATCAAGTTTTTGCTCTATAATTTCAGTGACATGCTATATTTTTCTAGATCTCTCAACCAAATTATGCACTAATGCACTGAAAGGAATCCATCCAAGCAGTACTGAAACCACTACTGACCTGGATGTATTGGCTTGATTCTTGTATTTTTACACCATTTTACACTGATTTGGATTAAATATTTTGCGTAAGTTCAATTTGGATTGTATTAAACCGGCTGATAATCATTTTCCTGAAAACTGCTAACCAACTTCCAATATAAGAGAAAGCACAAGCAAAAACAAGCCTTTGACAGAGAATGACTGGCGGCATTATGAGACATAATACACTGCTGTTCAAAAGTTTGGGATCATTCAGACAATTTCATGTTCTCCATGAAAATTCACATTTTCATTCATGATTTTTTAATCATCAATTATCCTTTCAACACCATTAGCTAACACAATGCAGCATTAGAACACAGGAGTGATGGCTGCTGGAAATGTTCCTCTGTACCTCTATGGAGATATTGCATTAAAAATCAGCTGTTTCCAGCTAGAAAAGTCATTTACCACATTAACAATGTCTAGACTGTATTTCTGATTAATTTAATGTTATTTTCATTGAAAAGAAAAAAGCTTTTCTTTCAAAAAAAAGGACATTTCTAATTGATCCCAACCTTTTGAATGGTAGTGTGTGTTCACATGCAGTGTTTTTGTATATGAAAACTTGCAGCACAAAAAAAACAGATAATATTAAGTGTTTAGGTTGTCATATAACTGTATGTATATTCACCAGTGTTGCAGATCTCCAGGTGGATGGTGAAGATGGAGTGGGAGCGGGAGGAGTCTTTGTTCATCAGTGTGTAGCCCACTGCCCGGTTCCTCCAGCCCTGCTCTATGATTCTCTCACACTCCCCCACACTGTGCACAGTGTGCATGGAGAGGTCCCGCACATACACCCCACGCTCTGGGTGCTCTTTCAGCTAGGCATTCATCAAGCACACACAAAAACATGCACACACAATCCAAATCAGTCGCCCCGTTCAAACACCTTGATCTTTGAGGAATCACACAACCAGCTACGCTTTTAGATCACCATAGCAACATGTACAGCATTGTGTGCAAAACACAAGCGGTGTGTACAGAGAGTAGTCTAAGAAACAGGCTTCATAATTATTGTACTCCCAAACAGCCTTCATCCCTTTAGTTTTCTACTGTTACACAGTGTGGCCTGATTTGTTTATCTTACTTACCTCCAGTCTCTGTTTGGTGTTGCTTCCCAAAAGGTCTCTGATTTCTTCATTGTAAATCTCCAAGTAAGAGGCCCTCACCAGGAATTTTGTATTTTCTGCACACTAGCTTGCACAGAAACACAAAACACACATAATTGTTCTCTCTGAGCAAACAAAACATGCCTGAACAAGAGCAGCTGGAATCATCCCACTGTACATGCATGCACACGGCCCCTGCAGACAAACTTATTGCTGCATACTGGAATGGAGAAGGCTTTTGCACTTTTTGCATTACAGCTGTGAATTCACAAGGTGGAAGTGTTGAAGGGGTGAGAACAGCGGACCCAACATACCTGAATGCTCTCAAAAATGTGCTCAAAGGCCCGTGGGATGACGCCCTTCTGGGCTGCAGGCTCAGTCACCCCCTGCATGGTGAAAGACTTGCCGCTTCCAGTTTGTCCATATGCAAAAATAGTGCCATTGTATCCCTCAGTGACACCCTGTAAAAACGAAAAACTTTACATGAGGCTTTGTTAAAGGATCAAAATTCAGCTGAACTTTTGTGACTGACAGCAGAATGTTAAGTAAATAATGAGGTCTGCAGTCATTAGCAATAAGATATAGGGAGCTGATGTTAGGACTGAGGGTGTCCAGTGACCAGCGTGCTGCTTTTGTTAAAGCCTGGTAATTAAAACAACAAACTGGTCCCTTACCTCCACCAGAGGATAGGCTATCTCATTGTACATCTGCTCAGTTGCTTGATCAATGTAGTAGGTTCCATCAAAGGTAAACTGCTTGGGCGGCTCATCCACTGCTCCAGGCTTTTCTATGAAGCACTGGCAGCGCTGCAGGTCCATGGACAGCACCATCTTGGAGCTGAGAGCCTTCTCCCTGTCATTCAGGGGCCTGCACCGGACCACCACCTTCACCGACTCAGACCCCATCTCAGCATGAACCCTGCAGCAGCTGGACTCTACAGCAGACACACAGAGGGGGAAACAGATTAAAACGTTTACTTCTGCTTTACATATACATGTGTAGACTACATAGGAGAGCCACAAGAGCCTCGTTAGCCCACCTGGATAAGCAGATAAGTTCAGCTGACAGGTGTTTTCTAATGGTTAACATCTAGAGTCCCCTGAGGAACAAGCGGCAGGTGAGATTTACAGAAAGACAGACAGTGTGGACTGACCTCGTCTGGTGTCGTTTCAAGTCCTCTGCCATACTGCTCCTCCACACACGGCGTTGTGACGTTGCTTAGCAACCACGAGTAGCCCTTGAGGGGTGTAAACATATCTATGGGTGTAACGGCCGGAGTGGCGGCCATTTTGGTGAGGAGAGAGTGAGGTCACGATGTTTATGGACACAGGAGGAACAGGTGCTGGATGTTTTAACCCTCCTATTATTTTTGGGGTCAGTTTGACCCCATTCAGTGTTTACTGTCTCTAAATAAATGATTGGTATCTTTTTTTGGTTCATATTTAATGACTTTTCCTAATTTAATGGGGGAAACTGGGTAGGCAACAAATAAGCATGATGATATGCTTTCAATGTCATGTGCACATGTTGTGTACATCAGTGTTCTTTGGAGTCATTTTGACTCCAGGCTTTTAGCTGTACAAAACATACAGAAATGTCAACATTTCACACAATTTATTTTTGGTTGTTTTATAAATAATACAAAGCCATTAAAACACCCAAAAGATATCTCTTTCCAAATTTGTTCCAGTAGTCAGTGTGATTTTATTGTGATCTACAAATTTCTCTGTAGTCGCATAATAAGTATCTTGGATGTATAAAAAGAGCGGGTGGTGAGTTGCTTAGTTTAAAGGGCTGTTTAGGTAGTCAGCAAACAGACATAAAGTACCTAACACATAAACTTGGGGAACAATTTTAATCATAAGAATTTTCTGGAGGTTTAAATTGCTGGAGTCAAACTGACCACAAGGATAAAAGATGTTAGTAAATTTGAAGGTAATAGAAGGGTTCAAAATTTACTCCACAGTTATATTTTATCTCTGTATTTACGTAGCTGCTAAAACGTTTTATTTTTTAATCAAGAAAACTAGAGTCTTTCTCTGACCCCCATTACGTATTTACAACCAGCAATAAAACTGAAACAATTAATCAGACAAAAAATTGAATAACAGCCATTTTGACAGTTATCATTGAAGTTATTAGTTCAGGAAAAATCAATAAAACAAGCATATTTATACAGTTGTGAACAAAAGATTGCATACACTTGTAAACCATGTATAGCTGAATTTTCTATGCTGGAATAATTGAAACGTATACTTTCACAAAAAAACATTTTGGTTATTTGATTTATTTATTTTAGGTCTTCTGGAAAATCACAAAATCAGCTTGGTTAAAAATATACAGCAACTTGAATTATCAGTTTTGCTGATGCAGCTTATAAGTTGCATTGCATTTTCTTAGGGGCAAAACCTCCTGTTTGTGATTATGATTGACTACAGCTGGGGATTCTTCTGATACAATATTAATAGGGCTCATTTGATAGACTCTTTAGACTCAACCACTAACACCACAGTGGAAAAGTCTGAGAAGCTCAGACCAGATCTGGCAAAAAAAAAAAAAAAAAAAAAAAAAACTAAAAAAAAATCACTGGCCTGAACAAGTCGGGAAAGTCACTTGGAGCCATTTCAAAGCATCCACAGATCCCACATAGGGGTCATTGGGAACTCAAGTCTGCCATAGTATGCATGTTAGCTTTTATACATGACAACTGCAATATAATTTCATAATCTCCTTACTCTGTTCATTATTTTTCTGCTTTTGAAAGAATGTTTTTTGGTATTCTGCCTGTTATTCAACAGTCACTTTACATTTCACTGTCTGTACTGTATGAGCACATGACAAATAAAAATTCTGAGCATTTTGCTAGCATAAACATTAATATTTGCCTTTTTTTCCCCTCTTTTCTTTGACAGCAACCTCAATATTTTGGAATTTTATCAAGCTGGTGCCTTTTTGATTTTTTTTATCATAAACTGACATTTCATACTGTAAGCAACAATTACTAAAGAAAAATAAATGCTATTTGTGCTTAATGAATTTATGTAGTTATGCCTGTCAATGCATTGTCAATGGTGCCATGAAAATGTTTTACTATCCCAAACTGAATGCAAGATATCACAATGACAGCTGTACATTCGCTCACTTTTTCTATTAACAGAGAAATACATTTTTGATTCTACAAAAGAAAAAATGAATTGCTGAACAGCATTGTAACTGCATAACAGTCTCCACAAAGCCGCAGGGTTTATGCATTTGTAAATGAGAAAAAATTTGTGGGGTGTGAAATGAAGAGAGAAAAGCCCATGATTTATTCTCAAACTGGTGTGAACAAAGTGATAAATGTATGGCAACTTAATATGGAAAGGACTCAGAGAATCATTCTACCAGACAAGAAAACAATACTACATGTCGTCTTATAATAACCAAAATCCCTGGGCGAACTTCAACCAGTTTGTACTACGTTCTGCTGGGGGAAAAAAAAAAAAAAAGAGCTTTGGTCGTTGGAAAAAAAAAAGTTGCTTTCGTCATATTTAACTGTTCATTTTACCAGCAAAACAAACATTGCTTGATGGTCAGGGTAGTAATACACACTGAGACGCCAAGTCTTAGAAAACAATGGGTCATTGTCATGTTTCCTTAAAGCAGGACACATCAGGATGCACACTACCACTACTAACACACGATAAGTCTAAACTCACTTACAGTAATCTGCAAGCACATTTAAAATTCAAGGAAAAAGTCAAATATGAACAAATACATATGTGTGACATCTGTACAAGGCCAGTAAGAAAGCAAAGGTTTTACCATCAGGTTGAGGGATAAAATTCACTCCACAGACTCAGCTTGTTAGTTTCACACGTAAAAACACAAACTCCTCTGATGGCATATATAAAAACATTTTTTAAAAAGTATATTCAAAAACATAAAAGCAACATGCACAAAGTATGACATCTTTGTCAAATAAGTACCCTAAGTAAGTGCCAACATTGCAAATAGGTGCAATATTTTACAGTTAGTGAACAACACCATGTGCATTAAAAGAAAAAGATGATAAATGTGCAAAAGAAATAAAGAGTGTACTGTATTTTGCATCCTCTCAGTTTGGCAGTCCACATGTTCCAGTGTCTAGGGTTTACACCCATGCCTTTCTGTGGGTACTTTTAGTTTTGATTTTGTTTGGGCTCTTGTGCAGCTTTACAGGCTGCTGTCTGCTGCCATCTTCCTCCCACTCGTAGCAGTGGTTCACCCGAGCACAACTCAGCGGACACGGCAGGTTGTCCTGGGTCTCCGTGTAGTGTTCAATCAGCTCTGCTAGGGTGCTGAACTCAGTCTTGCATTTCTATATATAAATATACAAAGAAAAAAAACTGCTGTAAAATCTCAAGGTACACAGAATTACCAGTCTAGCATTACATTCTCATTGAGAGCTTAATTATTCTGGTTTCAGTGCAAATAACCAACAAGGAACCTACACTGTAAAACAAAATCTGGACAAAAACAGGTCAAATTTAGCAGCTGAGTGACAGAAAAAAAAAAATCTCACAAAGAAAATAGTGGAATCTTACTGGATGAATCTTCATTATTTAAACTTATTAATGCCCCCATTTTCGATTCATGAATCATTTTGGTTTTGTAAATATTTGTATTTTATTAATTTTTTGTCGACTCGTCCAGAATTTCCTGTGAAAGACGGAGCGATTTACAGCAAATACGGTGCGCGTGCGCTGACGGAGCGTAGCAGAGCGGAGCTAGTTGTTTTTAGCAGTAGCAGAGCGGAGAGTTGGTTGAGAAGACGGCACACATGGAGCGCAAAAGGAAGTGAACGGAGCAAAGTCTGCAAGCAAAAAGGTTGTGAGATCGACAACGAAGCAAAAGAAAAGTTCATCTTGGACAGGCATTTCAGAGGTGGAGAGAATTCCGGGAGCAAAAAGGAATCAAAACAGATGCCGAGCTGGCTGTGCTTCTCCCAGACAGGTCCGTAACTTTAGCTCTTTGTAAGTTTGATACAATTCTTTTGTCTTTTTTGTGTGTTGCTTGCGATGTGTGGTTAGTAGACTATGGGATTCGTTTGACTGTGACTGGTTTAGTTGACTAACTTTGTGGCAAAAACACTGTGTGGGTATTGGCTAATGTAACGTTAGCTCGGAGCGAACGTTCGGTTAACTCTGTAGCTTGGAGCAGCTTTGACAACTCGGTTTTACAACATTAGACCGCAGAGTCATTTACACACGTTATTGTTCAACAATGATTTCAACTCTGCCGGCTTTCCTGAGGCTCGCTCGCTTGTTTATGACGGTTTGCGACAGTGCGCGCCGAGGCTCACGGGAAATGTAGGCAACGTTACATTTCCGCTAAAATCTTCCTCGGTGCCCCTTTAAGTAAAATTGTGTAATTTTACAACCAATGTAAAAAAGTAGTACTTGTGAAAAAATGCAGATTTTTGATGAGAACATTTATTACAGTTTTTGTGCATCAATGTGTAAATTAATTCTTTTTTCTGTGATTTTATGATATTCTATTATGTTAATCAGCACAACAGGAAAATCAGTATTATTTCCCATGTTTCTATCATTAATAAACACAATTTTCCTTTCAAATAATAAATATATGTAGTCATATTATATATATTTTTTGCTGTTTCAAGTACCGGTACATTTAAAAAAATGTACAATTATATGGTCAAATGCTGCAAACAAACTAAACATACAGATTTTATATATGAACATTATTTACATATTTAGCCTGTTGATTATATAGTTAAAATCTAAATTGATACTTTCTCTGATTTTACTAGATATTATCAATAATTTAACTAAACAGGAAAAAGCTGTAAAGTAACACTAACTTTGAGAAAAAAAACAGTTTAAGTGTGAAGAAAATAAAAAAATGTGTAAATTCTTCTATTGAAAGTTGCTTAGCAGCGCTGACAAAAATGCACATTGGTTCTTGATACTTGGAGCTTGGTGAATTATCTCTGAAGAATTGGCCTAACAAGGTAGAAAATACATCAGTATATATTCATGTATACACACTTCATATAAGAGAACATATTTGGAAATTTTGATTTTCAAAGGGTTTCATTCAGCTTTAAAATAAAAAAAATACATAAATGTTATTAGTTTATTTAAGCAAAATTAATGTTATTCATAAAGAAACTAGTTGAAAAGAGCAAGAAGTCTTGAGTGTTTATAGGAAAAGAACCAATTATTCTGAAGCTCAGTTACACTTCATGGTGATTCGATTACAGTACTGTACATGACTGCTCTCACTGAGTGGCAGCTAGCATTCAACGCGGTAGATATTAGCAGCCGTTCGATATTACGACTCGCTGACCATAAACATACCTCACCCCCCCAAAAAAATTTCTCCTCGAATTTAGACGACTCACAAGAATGACCCTGGCAATGATAAAATCCGCGGAATTCCGCGGATGCGCAGAAAATTCTCATCCCTGGTTATCTTTTCTTAATTTATTTCCACTATGAATCTAAACAAACATGTCTGCAGACATATAAATAATAGTTATGTACATCTAATAATAATTATGTAAAAGATCCATCCTCCACTGAAAACAATTACCTCCAGCAAGAATTTCCCTTTACGAGTGTTCTCTATGAGGTGCGTGATGAGGCCAGAGGGGAAGCGAATGATCAGAGAACCACATTTGGGTTTTTTGGGATGTGGGCAGAGAAGGTATGATCCCAAAACATCATCTGCAAGCAGGGAATAGCTGCTGTCACTGTAAAACCAGAGAAAAAAAACACATATGTATTATCAAAAAAAAACCCAAAAACAACAAATCTACAGGCTGCACGACATACTGACGTTGCGATACCAGCCCAACACCACACAGCTTGAGCCAGAGCTTCTTCTGTTTCGGCCAAGCTGGGAGCCCGGGATCTCCTCCCTGAAGTCTTGTCTTGGTTCTTTCCTGTAGCACATGTGAGAAGCAAAATCATTGTGAATTTGGATTTGTTTACATTCCAAAAGGTCAGAAAGTGGAGATATTCTTGGAGCCGTGTTTGTGTGGGAAAAAATCCAACACAATCTAAGCTCAGTGAAAGAAATGTCCACTAAAAACAAAGCTAGTGTTTCAGTGGATTAAGCTCACAGGCTAATCAGTGACAGAAACTAAACCGTGAGGAGCTTCACCAGAATGCACCACCTCATGATGTAGCATGAATTACAAAAACACCCTCTGACACACAACAGTGAATGAGTGCCCTTCACCTAACACTGAGGGGTTTGCTTTACCTAATCAGTTGTCTGACTCTTGATAGCACTCTGTGAACACTCGGCCCACCTTGTGACGAGCTCAGTCGCTCCTGAACATTGCGCTGTTTGAGCGGCGTGAAGGTGAAGGAGCGGTAGGCGCCAGAACGCAGCGCTTTGGTACGAATGGCTTTCTTGCGCACCAGGGACGGGGAGGAGGTGGGGAAGACTTCATCTTGGCTGCTGTGCTGTTCCTCGAAAGACTTCTGCTTTTTCTACAGATGGGAGGCAAAGAAACATCATCTCAATGCAAGTGGCTAACACACTGAACCTGAAAACCTGCCAGCAGGTTTCAAAGGCATGTCACCTTTCAAAACAAAAAGGTCATCCAAACAACACTATTAATCAGAGCAAGATACTGTTAAAACTCAAAAAATAGTCCGATTTTCAACTTTCCAATAGTCCTTTAAGTACTCACCCGTGACATTCTGTAACTAAAACTTAACTTAAAATTGTGACATTTCCTTATTACTCCGCCAAGGAACATGGTGGAGTGATATTGTTAGCAACAATACTCAAAACTTTGACTAACAGATTTGGATGAAATTTTCAGGGAAGTTAAGAAATGATATATATATATATATATATAGTCTGGATCCATGGATTTGTTAAAGTTTTCTGTATCATTGTGAGACAGCAGCACAGCGTCACTGTAATTATGACAAGTGAACGCTACATCAGCTGCCTGCTGACGATTGCAATCCTACCACAAATAAATCGTTGCGGATTTATTGGAACCGTCATCAATGGTACAAGGAACAATTGTTTAAAGTGTGGGGATGTTTCCAAGTCTCATCAATTACTGCCATCCGCTACACATTTAGGTCATGTGATTCGGTATCCGTACTAGGGCTGGCCCGAACAGCAATTTCTGGGCTGCGGATATTCGGCCCCGTTTAATGACAAGTATCCGAATATTTGGTGTGGTCCGTAACGTCCGACAGGGGTGTTGGGACAAGCCGAATATTTGTGTCATAACATCCGACAGCTGGGGACAGACGGAACATAACAGAACGGAGCGAGCCACATTACGGTTCGCAACTGTTGAGGAGCCGAATACCGATTGTGGGACATCATCCAACGGGAGGGGGTGGAGGTGTGGATGGGGGCGAATATTCGAATCTCAAAATAAATATTCGGCTATCACCATACTGACCGAATATTCGGATAGTCAGATATTCAGGTCCAGCCCTAATCTGTACATAACGTACACATTCATAACACACGCCTGTGTTCAGTGCAAGGTCATTTTGTTTGTGGGTACATCTATTATTTAATGGCCACAGTCTATGTTATCGTGATTTCTGCTAAAAATATTTTCAAGATTTCAGCCGTTGTAAATGATATTGTGACTGAGCAGCCTTCTTGGAGTACTGCGCTCTATGAGTGCTTTTCTTGTGAGTTTATGTGTGAGCAAGCATAGTTTAAAATTAACTATATTTGACAACACATTTTTACTATCAAGATTTGCAGTTTAAAAAAAAACAGATATGCCCTGCAGATTTTTTTGTAAACGTGCAAGCAAATGATGCAAATTTCTGCTAATATAATGATAACATCATTCAAAAATAACCCCAGGTGTTCCATCCATCAACCTATGCCCACTGTATCATGTCTGGTGTTTATTTGATTGATGTGCATTCAATTGGGCCTTGTCATGCAAACATTTAAACTTCTCAATGGGCTAAAGAGGTTGAAGCATTTCTTTGGTGGAGTGATCCAAACCTTAGTGCCTGGCAGCAACCCTCGAAAAGGGGCTCTCCTGAATGACACCAAGGCGCTGACGCTAAGAGGGAAGCCGTGGTTGAGCAGCGAAGGGTTGCGGCGAGGCGCTGAGCCAACAGATTCTTCCTGAGCCTCTTCTGGGTGCTTCTCCAAGTAAGACAGCTGGAAACAGCGGCACAGCAGCAAGTTCAGGAACTGGGCCTGCAGAGGAGAGGGCGACCACAGAAAACTGAACAGTTACATCTTACGAAGTTTGGTATCTAAAATTTTAAGCTTCTACTGTGTGATATAGTTAACTGATTAACCAAATTCTCAGATCTCAGCAGATCTTTGAACTAATTGTTTGACTGCTATCAGGGTTATTGGCAGAAGTGCTTTTATTTGTCTCAAACAGGAGAAGGTAAAATGGCTCACTCAGTTGGCTTCAGAGCAGAGTTTGGTGTGGTTGAATACTTTGGGAGTACCTAGAAAGGACATAACTAATGTCTGATTGATTAGCATATTTCCTTGTCACTGTCCAAGCCAAAAGTGTGAGCTGTATGAAGGTGTCAGAGGTCGAGTTAGTGATTCTAATCCTCTACAGTTTTTGTCCGATTCAGTGAATGTCTTCTTACAGTTCGCTGGCTCTCTGTTTTGTGTGTATTGAAAAAAGAGGCTTTTGTACACTGCTCTGGCTCTGTAAATGGGAAAGAAACCGGCTTGGACTGAAAAACACAACATTATTCCAGTGTGGATTCTAGATGGATCGTGATGCTAAATCTGGCACCCAGCATTCGGTTCATCCTGCAGCGCCAGCTCTGCTTACCAAAAGTGGACCACTAGGCGGCTCCCCACCCGGCTCCAAGCCAGCGAGCCAGGCTTTACCCATTTAAAGTTTGAGATGCCTGGAATTACAGATTCCACCTTTTAAGTGTTAAATATTATGATTGGAGGCATCAAGACTCCATTGCCACCTGGTATTAATGTGCAATATGTGTCCAGACCACATTTTGAAGTGGTCAGGTTTGCACTGTTATTGGGCCTGAGTAGGTGTAAATGCAAATCATACAGCCTGACCACACCGTTGAGATAAGAAAATCTACCCAATGAGTTAAAAGGTCGCCAAACTCTGACAAAGCCATGGGCAAGAGCAATTAGAGCATGTTGCTTTCCTTGACCTGAAATGTGGCATGTTAGCTGACAAATCAGCCTAGTCAAATTAATTTGCATACAGAGGACAGAAAAAAATGGTTTTCGCAGCAGACATTTTAATGTGACAAAGCAGGACAGCTCAGGTGCATTACAGCTGCATTCCACTTAAGCGAGGCTCTGCTTTGTGCTTGCTGGTTCACTGTGGAACTGGTCATGGCAGACTGGGAACGGAGGTGATCACAGTTAATAATTTTACCTGAGCGCTTCTACTGGGTCAAGAACACAGATACACTATATAAGAGATCACTATCCAGATAATGTACTAAGATACAGAATACATGTTGACTTCAGGTGTAAATGAGGCGTGAAGTCTCGACACATTCAAAGTCCAACCAGACAGTTGGAGTTTTCACTTGGGCCTTGCTGAAAACTGCGTTTGCAGTCGTGACCCTGAGGATCTGGAACAATCTAACCAAGGCACTCAGGCTGGCTGAGTCAGTGACATCTTAAGTCGCTTCTACACATTTTCCATTGGATTTGGGTCACTTTTGACCCATGTTGTGCATCAAAGGGTTAAAACATATTGTTAATTGAAGAGCCTTTCCTGATTATATTTGATTTTAATGGCCTTTAAACTGTCTTTTATTTCCTGCAATGTTTCTGTCTTCTAAATCCTGATGATTTTATGCCTGTATGTATTTGGCTGCTTTGGGAAGAACTTTGTAACATGGATGTTTAAAGTGTTCTGTAAATAGAGATTATTATTATTATTAGCATTATTATTACTGTTCACTTCTCAGTCATCATGCTCCCACTGAGTTCACCGACATCAGCCTCATACTCTTTCAAGGAACGCAGAGGAGTTATGTGATGATGAGTTTGTCTGTCCATCTGTCTGTCTGTGCACAACATTACTCAAACATGGACTAACGGATTTGGGTGAAATTTTCAAGGCAGGTCAAAAATGACACAAGGACCAACTCGTTAGATTTTGGCAGTGATGCAGCTTATCGTCTGCATCCATGGATTTATTAAAGATTTCTGTACTATTGATTATTGGAACTTATTCGTCAGAAATCATACAAGGAGCAATTGATTAAATTGTGGAGTGTTTCTGAGTCCCATCAATTACAGTCGCCCGCTACATATTTAGGTCATGTGATTCAGCATCCGTACATAACGTACACATGCCTGTGCTCAGTGCAATGCCATTTTTTATTAACGATTTCATCTGTCAGAAATCATACAACGACTGAGCAGCCTTGGTTGCTCTTTAAGTGCTTTTTTTCCTCTTCTGTTACAGTTTTGTTGCAGCCTTTACGGTGAATGAACTTCTTGTTGGTACATGGAGTCTCATGTGACATCAACTACAACGGTCTAATTTTTAACCAGCATATATTATTGAATTAGTTATTGATCAACTTCTAGTTGCATTACCGTAAGTTTCACTCGTCTCACAATCGACTTTTAACTGCAATGGAAAAATTGAACTAGATCCCACTTGGACGACTTCAGCTCTACTTCTTGCATATCTCTCTCTCTCTCTCTCTCTCTCTCTCTCTCTCTCTCTCTCTCTCTCTCTCTCTCTCTCTCTCTCTCTCTCTCTCTCTCTCTCTCTCTCTCTCTCTCTCTCTCTCTCTCTCTCTCTCTCTCTCTCTCTCTCTCTCTCTCTCTCTCTCTCTCTCTCTCTCTCTCTCTCTCTCTCTCTCTCTCTCTCTCTCTCTCTGCGGACAAAATACTAGTTAGTTTACTGTGGATGCAAGTCCCATATGTCTAGAATAGGGCCCTACATCTTGTTAAAAACTTTTAAAGTTGAGTAGTAAAGCCATTCTACAGCATATTTTGTGAAGGGTTCAGGTTATCTAGCCGTCTCCCACAGGAGAAAACTGTCTTGGATTAAAGGAACAACTGCATCCAGTCACATTAGAATAAAAAATACATACTTA
Organism: Acanthochromis polyacanthus; assembly: GCF_021347895.1. Lineage (NCBI taxonomy): Eukaryota > Metazoa > Chordata > Actinopteri > Pomacentridae > Acanthochromis > Acanthochromis polyacanthus. Next base: position 35,121,181 of record NC_067117.1, on the reverse strand, counting down.
AACAGATTTGAGAGCATAGTTGTCAGAACATGCACATCTTAATGCATAAACTACAATAACACCTTAGAGCCTCACTGATGTTATGTCTGTCCTGTGGGGGCTGCAGATTACAAGATTTAACTGACAGGGGGACAAAGTAATGTTTTTAACAGTTGTGCTGCACAAACAGAACCTGTACGTCCCTCTAAAATTCATCAGCACATACTGCACACACACATCAGCTCTTTGGCCTGCCAAAGAGTGAAGTGCTCAGAAATGTGTTTGGGGAATCAGGGATGTGAGGGCAAATAGAATCTTTCCTGCCATTTTAAGCAGGTTTCCAAACAAGACGTCATTTCATTGAGACTTTCTTAATCTAAACAAAACAAGACAGATGTTGTCATGTTTGTTGAGCATTTTCTACAGCACCCTTAATTGTTTTTAAGATTATATCGTTTCTTTTTAAGGTTTTAAATGAGTTGGCACCACCCAATTAAGCAGAACTTTTACATTTTTAATACCTCAGAGCACTCAGGATGATCAAGCAGGTACTCTTCGATGTTTTAAGCTGTAGACACAAAAATAAAATGTGATTGAGTCTTTGCAGTAGCTGCTAACTGTTCTCTCAGCCTGCCGGCTAAAACCAGCCCACCAGAGCAACCAGGCCGGGATGACTTTGCAAAGTGTAAAAACTACAGAGAAGACATTTACTGCAATTTTTCAATAAAAGGAACTGCTATTTTAAATTTGTCCACTGTACTGCCACAACTTTTCTGTATTTTTTATGTATTAATTTAATACATTTACAAGGCAGGGGGACAACTGAACCTTCTTTATAGTTCCCACTTTAGTCTGTGTGATGTGGTGCTCAGGATTACTACACCAATGTGTAAATTTAAAATAATTTCTACATATTGACATGTTGTCAGACCACTAGAGTACATTGCTCAATGCTAGATACCTGTGACTAAACGTTTTGTTCCTTTTGTTGACACACTGTGAAAGCTGTAAAGTGTAAATGATAAAGTGAGGCACAAAAATGTGGAAATTGCACACATTTTTCTTAAGAAATTTCACTTTGTTCATAAAGTTTTGTGAAAATATAGTTCATTAACATTTTAATAATGCATTGTATTTTTTTGCACTAAAACAAAGGTAATATTTGGAGTTGGGTTAGGGTTATAGTTATAAATAATGACATTTATAGGCTATCATGCTGTGATTTTACTGGTCCGGCTAGTTTGAGATAAAATTGGGCCGTATGTGGCCCTGAACTAAGATGAGTTTGACACCCCTGCTTTAGAAACGTAAACGTCACTGCTGAAGACCCTCCTCTTTGGTATTCCATCAAAGTAGGGACTGACATCCTGACTTAATCTTTTATTGTGTTGTGTCTTCTGTTCTTCTTCATTCTATTGTGTTTTCATGCAGATTTGTCTTATGTTTCAATACCTTATGGGTTGCTATTCAGAATTGTGCAGCATTTTGGTCCAGCTTGCTGTTTTAAATGGCTTTTATAAATAAATTTCATAGGTCTTCAGTGTCTTCCACTGTTTCAAAAATAAGCTGTGATCCTTCCAGAAAACCTAGAAAAGAAAAGCACTTTTGTGGACCCGTTTTTCCTGGTATTAGAACTTGAAGGCACCTTGGCTCTTGTAACAGAACAATATCTGAACGTTTCTTACCGCTCTGGAATGCCTTGCTTTGAAGACATGGCAGTAGAGTTGGCCATGGATGCTGCCAGGGTTATGGGAGACAAAGGCAAACTGGGCATCGACAGGCCGGGCGGTGGTCAGAGAGATTCTACGCAGAGCGTGAGCCATGAGGAGGGTCTGCAGACAGGGAAGGACCCACATCCAGCAAATAACCTAAAACAAACTGTTCATGTTGACGTATTGTGTTAAGACTTACCGTTTCATCCTCATTGTACATTTTCACACCTTTAATGGAGAATTTCAGGGACACAGGCCTCCGCCGCTTGCATGTCTGATTGAAGACAAACACTGGATTAGGTCTTGGATTTACAATCCTAGCAGTGAGTGAAGAAATCTCAGACAAAGACTCACTCTGAGGGACGTCAGCTGTGTGTCCAGTTGCTTAATCTGCTCGTCCAAACAGCGGTCATCCACAGGAAATGAGCCCACATACTTTACCAGAGAAAACACATGTTTAAACAAAAACACACACACAAAGGCAGAAAGCAGACAAAGTCTCATCTGTAGTGATACCTCTGCTGACCGGGTCACTGTGCCATCCTCTCTGACTGGTGCTTCACCCATTCTGACTGTTTATTCCTGTAAAAACAAAAAACAAACAAAAACACACAGACAGAAAACCCTCACATTAAAAAGACCAAAAAAATCCCCCTCAAAAATCCTGAAAAAACATGCACACACACGGCACTGTGAGTCAGGGTTAGTGTGTGCTGAGTTACTATCAGCTGTGAGTGTTCGGAGCTGTACTCGCCTGCGTCCTGACTGTTTGGCGCACTGTCAGCGTCGTAAATGCGTGAAAGTCGCCGTTAACACACGAAAAAAACTTCTGGTTTCAGTTTTACTGAGCGAATCTGTCCCGAACAGAGAGCGAAATCCCAAAGGGTGTGGATGAAGCAAAATGAAAGACACATGGCCAGGAGAAGTTTAACTTGTGAACGGTTTCCGCCCTGTGGAGCCCAACAAACACCAACCTGGGTTCACTGCATGCGGCTACGAAGAGGTTTTGAAATCACAGAAAGTTACTTTTGAGGGTCGACGCCTCCTGAAGTCTCCAACTCCCAGACCTCCAGACCACCGGGCTCCTCCGCAGATTTAGCCGACGCTGCTGCTCCAGGTCCAGGTGTGCCAGCGGCCCGAGGCGGGGCTCCGAGTGGGGAGGAGGAAGAGAAGGTGCAGATGAAAACTTCACTCCTCCAACCGGAGATATGACAGCCAGCGATAGATAACGCAGTGAATCACATCACCCTCCCCCTGCAGCTGCTTCTGTCCACACATTCCTGCTCATTGTGCAACTAAACTAACCAAGATCCCTGCACACACCCAGCAGAGGAACTGGAAAGGAAAAGTGCAAACACAACCATGTGGCTCATTCCAGAATTGGAGAACAAATAATCCATGTACAAAATATTAAACATGCAGTTGTTGTGTAAATTTACTTCTTCCGAGACCAAATCTAAACAAAACAAACAAACAAACAAACAAAAAACTAGGAGAAAAGAATGTTTTGGTTTGTTTTTAATAAGTCTGGAGCTCCCCCTAAAATACCATTTTTCTCTTTTCCCACTGCCATGACCAAATTGAATCTCAAATAAAACAGTTAAAATGAAATTTGAATCTCTTTTTTGTATTATTTTTTACATTAATGCCTCTTGTAATTGTGGGAAAAATGTAATCAACATAATATTTTTAATAATAATTATGATTAACCCTTAGATGCTCCAGTGATTGGACCCTACACTTTTCCATAAGTGGGTTAAAAATGATCCGAAAAAGAATCAAAGTGTTTTTACACTATTCTTTTTGGTCATTTTGGTGAAGAATAATAATTGTTTTAATTCAGTTCAATTCAGTTTTATTTATATAGGCCAATTACAGGTCAAATTGTCTCAAGATGCTTTACAGAACAGATATGCCTGAACCCCCAGAGCAAGCCCTAAGGTGACAGTGGCAAGAGAAAAAACCTTTCAACAGGGAAGAAACCCAAAATGTCTGAAATTTATACCACAGTTATGCCACATTGTAAAATGGATCAGTGGGTAGAGTGGCCGTCTTGTAACTGGAAGGTTGCCGGTTCGATTCTTGGCCTGTTGTGCTCATGTCGAGGTGTCTCTGAGCAAGATATTTAACCCCTAATTGCTCCTGGTGGGTTGTGGTTAACGCCTTGCATGGCAGCTTCTGCCATCAGTGTGTGAATGTGATGTATCATGTAAAGCACTTTGGATAAAAGTGCTATATAAATAAATACAATCATAAATAATAATAATGTTGATATTAACTCTATTTTAATTCATACCTTTAGATGAAGGAGGTGAAGGAGCCGGACATTTCTGACCTGATGACTGTTCAGAATCGGACTCCTCTGTGTCTGTGCAGAATTGCATTAACCCTACCTGTAAGCACAGCTGCTTGCGAGCGCAGTTTTTCAGCACTGAAACTGATTTTTTTTTTAATCACTTGCGCACCACCATGAACAATGACAAACTGAGTGACCTTGGGGTGCCAAGTGTGGAGTCCAACAGAGCTAAGGCCTTGGATATGGATGAGTTCATCAGGTTGCTTAGTAGAACACATGATTGTTTTGAAGTGGGCTTGCCTCTAAAAAAGAGAGAGAAGTTTGAAATTGCACTATGAAAATGTGATGATGCTTTTTCTGATTAACACTGATTTCTGTGCAAAACCAAGGAGCAGAGCTGAGCACTAGGTCCTTACTAAGAGTACATAATATTGCTCATTGTGAAAGTATATTTGGAGCAGCTTTTTCTGATTTCAATGCAGAACACTATGATGTTTACTGAGCTGTGAACTATTAAATGATTTAAGAATATGAAGTATTGTTACTGTTTATTATTGTTCTCAGGTTTACTACAAAATGTATAGAGTGCTGCTTATTGTATTTTACTATTTTAAAATTGACATTACTGCACAGAACATTTAAGATTATTTTATGGCAGATCAAGTGTAAAGATTGTTATTGTTCACTGTGATGTATTGGCTAGTGCTCATTTTGAATAAGACTGATTAGCATACAGAATCCTACGATGTTTATGGTATACAGCTGACAACTGGTTGCTAAAAGTACAGAATATTATTTCTGATTTTAGGTGTGATAATTGGCAGTAAACATTCTAAGAAGTGGAAATTGACAGAGTTGTAAATAGTGCTGTTCTTGCACAATCAATACGTTTACACGAGACCTTTAATTCCTCTTTCATTCGGAATTAAAGTTAATTCCACTTTGAAATGTTGTTAATTCCGAATTAATCCCGAATTAACTTAATTCCGAATAAACTGCCTGGTTTATTCCAATGTTAATTCCGAATTAACTCATTTCTGTGTACGTTCTATTCATGTATACAGTTAATTCCGCTTTAGTTAATTCCGGTCATTCTGCGCATGCTTGGCTCCTCACGTAGCGATGACGTAGCGACGTACACGTTCTGCGACCTTACTGGTGCAAGCACATTCATGCAACTTCAACAGAAGTAGTACGTCATTGTTGAGTTGCTGTTTCAAAACGACAATAAAAAGCAAAGCGAAAAGCGTGCTTATTAGTTGTTCCTCCATGTTGCTGGGGAAAAGAAGTGCGGTGGCAAATGGAGTTTGTTTTCTTCCGGTAAACAGGGATACGTCACATCCACTCCTTGTCCAATCAGAATCCTTTCCAGCGCCCAACCGTTAAAGGGCCATGTAAACCTGAATTCGGAATTAATATTTCCATGTAAACGCGAAGCAAAAAACTTTAATTCCGAATAAGTTAATCCCCTCCCCCCCCTACTCAAAATATCTGTTGTACCTTCCTGTGCCCCTCCACTAAAGTTAGTCTAGATCCCCCCCTGACAGAGCCAAAACTAAAATCGTTCCAGACTCACCAACGAGCGCCAAATGTGTTTGAGATTGACCCTGACACCATTCAGGCCATGAGTCAGAATACTGGCAGGGCAAACTCAGTTCTCTCATGAAGCAGGAGGGGACATGAGGAAGTGATATAGGAAAAACATGTAAAAGTGTTTTTTAAGATTTAGGTATTGTTAAAGATGTATATAAGTTGATTCAGGTTATTCAGTTATTATTTTTTCAAGTTGCAGACTCTACTAAAACTACAAGGCATTACATCAGCATAAATCACACTAAATCAAATCACACATTATAATGTTCCAGATCTCTGCTTTAATACTTTTTCTCTGACTGGACCTCCTTGAATTTTAGTTGAATACTCCTAGTTTACAGGAACAACTGTACCAAGTATAGTGCAGAAACCTCCAAACCACTGAAAGTGGATGAGATGAGATCCTGTTGAATTCGAAGTTAAATATTACCTTTCAGGAAATGTTGGAGAGTCACATCATTACAACACTTTGAGTTTAACTTCACGAGCTGCGCTGACTGTCCTTCATCCTTGAACACATTTTACCTGTTGGCTGAGTTTTATTAGATTTTACACTGACAGTCATTAAAAACTTTGGGACCATATTTTTCAACATAATTTTTATTTTGAAGCCCAAAACTGGATTTTCTTCATATGAATCATTTCTTTAGCATATTGGCATACAGAAACAAAAATCTAAAGTTTCAAGAATGATTTCAAAATAAAGAATTTCACAAAAGAAAACAGCACCTGCCAAACACAAAGTCACAACAGTCGATACCGAGTATGGCCTCCATTTGCTTCGATGCAGGCAGCAATTTGTCGGTGCATGCTTTGGACCAGGCTTCTGATTGTGGGTTGGGAACAGCCCATACGCCTGGCTACATCACTGTAGCTCAAACCGGCCTCCACCATACCCAGTGCCCGGAGACGTTGCTATGTGATAGACGCGGCATGATGCTGTTCACTGGACTAACAATGGTGGCCTTTTTTGGGCCTTTATATAGGCCTTCAAAACCCATTCTCAAATTGTGCAGATACTCACTGAGTATTGCTTGGTGTGTATTTGGTTCACTTTTGCAAAGTGACCAACCCATGTGCAATGAATCATGACAAAATGACAACTCATTATCTCAACTACCAGGGCACTAGATCATCAGTAAATCCACAAGGAATAATTACAACCCCCCTACAAGTAGAATTCTGCGTACATTTCTACCTCAAAGTTTCTATTGACTGTCAGTATACATTTATGTCTTTTAAGATGATGTAATTGCATTCTGTGGTACAATGGCTTCTCCGCTTGTAGAACTGTTGCTCACTTAGTAAATGTATTTCACAATACAAGAAGTGTGAACATGCAGCATTACTGAGCAGTTTTATAATGTTAGATACACTGAGTTATCCCACCATGTGGCTGATCAGCAATGCTTTGGTTTAGATGCACTTCTTGTGCTACAGCTGGATCTCAGCAGCAGTTTTACTGGAAGTGGTCATGTGTCCAATTTAATGTCACAATTAAGGTAAAATCAGTATGCACATATTCCCACTCTGATGTATAAGAATAATAGGAAGTTGAAAAGAAATGGTGAACTAAATGCACGATGGACACAAATTAAATTAGTTACGGGAACAGGAGTGTGTATGTTCTGTTTGCACAGTATCAAACACAAGTAAATCTGAAGATGTCACAATTGTGATCAAGGGTGTCAAACATACGGCCTGTGGACCCAATTTGGCCCGCAGGATGACTTTACAAAGGGCAAAAATTACAGAGAAAATATTTTGTGAATGGTAAATTTGTAAAACTATAAATTTCAAATAATTTTTAGATTTTGACAAGTTGCTTTGATCATAAAGCAAAAATATAAAGTTCTAATGCACTTGTGTAAATGATAAAGTGAGGTATAATATTGTTGAAATTGCCTTAAAAACTTTTTTTGTAACATTTTATTTATGAGGGTTTTCAATTTAAATTATAAAGCAATAACAGAGACATGAGCAGTGATAAAAAAAAATTGAATAAACAAATAACAAATTCACAACAATGACAAACGTGAAATAAGAGAAAAAATAAAGAAAGTAAAATATCCAGGTAAATAAATAAAATCGGAAGGGGGTAAAAATCACAGCAGTGTCTACTTCTCCACTGTACGGCTGTCCATCTTACCAGGAGGGTACATAAATGAGGTAGGTGGGCAAAGAGAGTGTCATTGGTCATTCATATGCTCAAACACTGGATTCCATATCCTGGAGAACTTCAGGATGTTACCAGAAAGTTCGTATCTCAGTCTTTCCACATGTAGAATACTCATGAGTTCCCTCAGCCAAGTCTCGAACTTGGGGGCAACATCATATTTCCACAGTTTTAGGATACATCTCTTAGCAGTTATCATACAAAAAATCAGAACAGTACGTACATTACAATCCAGGTTTTTCAACAGGCTGGAGTATCCTAAGAGAGCAGTTTCGGGGTCAGGTGTTAAAATAATGTTAAAAAATAGATGAAAACCATTGAAAGATGAGAGACCAAAAGTTATGTGTTTTCAGACAAGACCAGAAGAGATGTGTAAGAGTACCTTCTGCTGCATTACATCTATTACACAATGGAGAAAGATTAGGAAAGATTTTATTTAATCTAGTCTTAGAATAGTGTAATCCATGAACTACCTTGTACTGGATCAGTTGGAGCCTAGCATTTATCAAACAAGATTTGATGTTTGTTAGTACTTCGTCCCATGTTTCAACCTCGATCTCAATATCCAGCTCACCTTCCCAGGCTTGTTTCATTTTAATAGTAGATGAATCTAAAGTACTTGAGAAACAGGAGACCAGCTCTGAGATCAGGCGTTTTGTTTCAGGTGGTCCCAAGAGGGATTTGAACAATGCATTATTTTCAGACGGTAATTTATATGACTTAGTAATCTGTCGGACATAGTGTCTCAATTGTAAATATCAAAAAACTGAGATTTTGAAAGGGAAAATTTGGACTGTAATTGTTCAAAGGAGCCCAAGCGTCCATCAACATTAAGGTCTTTTAAACAAACAATACCCATACAGCTCCACTCTCTAAATGCAGTGTCCATAAGAGATGGCAAAAAGCTTGGTTCTGCCAGATTGGAGCGTGTACTGAAGTGTTTGGTAGCACAAAACGCCTTCTAACTTGATTCCAAATCCTCTGAGTATTCAACAGAACAAAATGGTCCTTCCTTTAAACCATGGGGGCCTTGGGGACGAGAAGAGGAGAGCAGGGAGACTTGTGAAACTTATTTTCAGAAGTTTTATGTGTTAGGCTTTTTTCAATGGCAAGCCATGGAGGTGGGATGAACCGATCCCCTTTCTCATAGCCGTATTGCCAGTACACCATAACTCTGACATTGGCAGCCCCCACAGTCTCTTGATTTCTGAAGACGGCTTTTAGCAATCCTGTGTTTTATATCCCCAAACAAAAGGCATGATAATGGAATCAAGAAGCTAAAAAAAAAGATTCAGGGAAAAAAACAGGAATGCTCTGAAAGAAATATAAAAATCTTGGCAGCAAGACCATCTTGACAGCATTTACACGTCCGATCAGGGATAAAGGCAGTGTTCTCCATTTTTCTATGTTCTCCTTGAGTTTGTTCAATTTTCTGTGAAATTCAGTTTAAAAAGGCCGCTTGTTTTTTTTTGAAAGTTTAATGTCCAGGTATTTCACATGGTCAGAGGTTATTTTAAAGGGTGTAGTTGTCAGGAATCGACATATTACCTGCACAAAGGTAACCAAAAACCGTTTTCAGGGATCTGAAACATCTCCTGATTTATAAGTTGTGATATTTAAGTACTGAGCTGTTTTATTTTGTTTTCATGCTTGTCTCCTATCTGCTTTATGGAAACACAGCCTGCAGTTCAGATGAAAAGTCTTTGGATTGTTGCTACGTGACTGTTGGTTGCAGCTGAGTCGCTAAAGGCTCTAATGTGGCTCGCAGCATTTTTTACTTTTTTCTAAAATGTAATTTAAATAACTTGACGAAGTAAAGCTTTTGTCAGGACTTTAGTTTTCATTTCTTGACTGGAAACTGAGTTGACATCGGTGGACTGAAGAAACATGGCAGGTTTAGAAGTGTTCTGACTGTTGTCTTCATAGAAAAGTGTTAGTGTCCCACTGGTGGTGCTTCTGCACAATTCAAAAACACAACTACGGTAATGTTCATATCTGCTATGTGCTGCACCACAGAGTTCTCAGCCTTGAAGTGGAACAGTCAGTATGTAGGACTGCTATTTGTTTGTTTACATTGTTGAAGACATTATGAGTGTGAAGGTGACGTTTTTGGCATTTATTTTACGTTAAGAAGCGATGATTTTATGTGCTAGTGATGGTAATGCTAACCATGAGGCTAACCGCGAGCATGTTGTTGGTTAAGCTGCTAAGGCTAATTAGTTGTTGTGGAGCCTCATTTGCAACATGTACTTTTTTTGTGTGTTACAGTTTTACAAAGTGTTAAAGGACAAAGATTCAGTAAAACGACTCAACCCAAGTCAAATCTTGAGCCAATTACACATTCAACTGGTTCTACAGTTGTTGCTACGAGATTTGCTTTCCAGCGTCCTGAGATTTGGATACAGACCACAACAAATAGCGATCGCCAAGTAATGTGGAGGTTTTCGTTCACTTCTCATCTCTGGTATGTTGTGGGACACTCGTTGAGACTATCCGAGCCATTCAGTGTGGGAAAAAAAGCACGTTAGGATGGACTTTCACGCAGGGGGGCAAGTTGCCCCATATTTTTCGCTAGCTGAGCTGCGAGCTGAGCTGCGAAGCTGCCTGCCTGGCTAAATACTGGAGCTATGTCGAAAATTCATTTCTCAATCACTCACATGTATGAAATGACATATGAAAACAGACCCCAGGATGAAAAAAAACGAAGTTCGCCTTTAATAACAATGTTCACTACCCACCGCTTTTGCCTCATAGTTTATATGGCAAAGCCTTTTAGGTTGGCTTCCCTCGGCAGCAGCTGCTTCTTCAGGAGGGTCATGCATCGTGAAGTTCAGAATGACAGTATCATCAGATGCCGAGGATGACGATGATAAAGACGCACCTGTGCAATAAGGAATATGAACAAACCAGAAGTTTTAATAAATGGAAATGTTCATGCTTTCATCCCAATTTTGAAGTTTAATATGAACACATACATTAATGGCTAGTGATTACCATTATCTGTCTGCCATCTGGTATGTTAAATTTTATGCACACTGAAGTAACAGGAAGGAAAAGAAGAACATATTACAGAAACTGTTGCAAAATTTGAAAGGCCATGCATTTAATTCTAAAGAGAATCATAGGTCAACTAAGTAAAGTAAGCCTGTCTTCACAAAAATGCTAATGACTTCAGCAGGAGATATAGGAGCCTCCGTTCCTGCACTTCCAGACTCACCAACAGTTTTATCCATCAGGCTGTAAGACTGCTGAACTCCCTCCCCTCTACACCCCCAGACCCTGCCAGCAGAGCCAACTGATTGACTGGCGTATAACCCCCCCCCCCCAATAGAACACTAACACACTAACAAGTACAAGCCGCAAATGGAGGGAGTTGTTTTTGGACATTCCACTGTATTTTGCATCAGGAAGCGTTATACTATAAGTCGCTGAAAATGGATCATGTCGTGGAGGTGGTTGTCCTAACTGTTAATTTCATCCGAGCCAGAAGTCCGAACCGTCGTCAGTTTGACTGCCTTCTCAGTGACAGTAACATCACCCATGGCCTGCTGTACCACACTGAAGTAAGGGGGCTAAGCCGAGGTGCTGTGCTAAAGCACTTCTTCGATCTTCGTGAGGAAATCGGACAGTTGACGGAGAAAAAGGTAAACCTGTTGTGAAATTACAAAGCCCACAATGGCTGCGGGACCTTGCATTTATAGTTGATGTTACAGAGCACTTGAATAATCTGAACAAAATGTTACAATGGTGTAAAAAAATTGTCACCCAGTATTATGACAGCATACGTGCATTCAAGTTGAAGCTGGGATTGTGAGAGACGCAGCTTGCAACCGGTGACGCTGCTCATTCCCCTGTTTAAGAGATGTATGCGCAGCCAGCGTCAATGCTGACATGAGCCAGTACAAAGACAAAATGACGGGATTGCTGTGGGAGTTTGAGAAACGATTTCAGGTATTTAGCGAACTTGAGACAGAATTCGCAGTTTTCCGCTCACCATTCACAGTCGAAGCTTCTGATGTGCCTTGAAACTTGAAATAATCGATTTGCAGTGTGATGTAGAACTGAAGGACAGATTTGTCTCTGTGGGCTTGGAAACATTTGATCAGCATCTCCTTCCAGGCTACCCTAAATTAACAGCCCTGGCTGCAGAAATGTTGTGCATGTTTGGGAGGACCAATCTTTGTGAGCAAGTTTTCTCAGTAATGAACAGTAAGAAAGCAAAACTGTGCACAAAGTTCACACATAAGCACTTAACTGACATGCTGAAGTTGGGTGCTGCTCAGGACATGATGACTGATACTGATGCATTTGTGCAGGCTAAAGGTCCTTAGGAGGCCGGACTGGGAACCGGCAGCTGGACCGACATGGACCCTCTGTAGGCCGGACTGGGAACCGGTGGCGGCGGGGTCCCTCCGGAGGCCGGACTGGGAACTGGCAGCTGATCCGACGTGGACCTTCCGTAGACCGGGCTGGAAACCGGCGGCAGCGGGACCCCTCCAGGGTCTGGACCGGTGGCCGGCGGCAGTGGGACCCCTTCGGGGGCTGGACTGGGAACCGGCAACTGATCTGATGAGGACCCCTCCGGGGGCTGGGCTGGTGGCCGGACTGGGAACCAGCGGCGGCGGGACCCCTCCGGGGGCAGAACTGGATCTGGAGCCGGGGACCCCTCCGGGGGCTGGACTGGGAACCAGCAGTTGTTCCGATGAGACTCCTCTTGGGACGGGACTGGAAACCGGCAGATGGACCGATGAGGACTCTCTGGGGGCCGGACTCGGACTGGCAGATGATCTGATGGGGACCCTGCGTAGGCCGGACTGGGAACCGGCGGCAGTGGGACCCCTCCGACCTGGATCCGGAGCCGAGGGCCCCTCCAGGGGCGGAGCTGGAGCCAGGGGATCCTCCGGGGACAGAGCTGGAGCCAGGGGATCCTCCGGGGACAGAGCTGGAGCCAGGGGATCCTCCAGGGACAGAGCTGGAGCCAGGGGATCCTCCGGGGGCTGAGCTGGAGTCAGGGAGTCCTCCGGGGGCAGAACTGAATCCGGGGACCCCTCAGGGGGCAGAACTGAGGACAGGATTGGACTCAGGACTGGGGACCCCTCGGGGGCAGAACTGAGGACAGGACTGGACACAGGACTGGAGACCCCTCGGGGGCAGGACTGAGGACAGGTGTTACAATCCAACCGCTAGGGGTTGGCTGGATGCAACAAAAATACCAAATACCAGGTGTTATTGGTTTAGGTTAAGGGATTTATTGCTTAGTAGCAAAGGAACGTAAAAGTGAAAATAAAACATAAGACTAGTGGGTGTTGCTAAAACAAAGAACATAATAAAACATAACGAGGGCTAACAGAGTTTGTAACTAAGCTAACACAAAGAAAACAACTAAACTCCCTAGCTAAACCAAACTACAGGAGCAACGCCCACCACCAGGAACAAAAACTAATACAAAGTGTGTACAAAACGAACTAAACAAAACTGGTGCCTCACACTCACTGGTTGCCCGTTTTGCCGGCCAGAACTTCAGGCACCCCATCTGAGCGGATTCTTCCTCTTTGGGTCTCAGTGTGTTCATTACTCATAAATAATCCCTTTGGATTATCCCAATTCACAAAGACTCTAACACAGAATGGCTTCTTCCTAAAGTGGCAGGCTGCTGAATGGGAGCCCCAGTCTCTGCCCAACCGTAGGCTCCACACCAAGGTAGCAGCCACCAACAGAAACCCAAGGTGTCAGCAGAACCCACCAGGAGTATCTACCGACCGAAGTGTCTGCGGTACCCGCCAACCCACCACCGTACCTGCAGACCGAAACACATTGAAGTACAAACAAAGTTCACACACAGAGAGGCGCCAGGGTGGACTGGTCAAAATACCAGCCACCCAAACTAATGGCATGGTGGCAGCTATATAGGTTGCAGGTGTGGTGCCTGGCTGCCTCTGATTGGTCTGAGGAGGAGGAGCTGGAGGGTGGCCCAATCCGGAAGGTCGAAGGGCGGGGAGAACCAGTTTGCAGTGCAGGCCATCATCAGCTCTGTGTCATCAGCTGAAATGGCTGGCAGCTGGGGTTGCAAAGAGTCTGCAATAACCACAGCTGAACCCACACATAAATTTCTCCCACACAAAGGCCCAACAGGACACCACCTCAAAACAAAACGGTACACCAGTACTGGTGGCCGTAACAATAGGACTGGACACAGGACTGGGGACCCCTCGGGGGCAGGACTGAGGACAGGACTGGACACAGGACTGGGGCCCTCTCAGGGAGTAGGACTGGGGACAGGACTGGACTTGAGATTGGGGGTCCCTCAGGGAGTAGGGCTGGGGACTGAGCTGAATATGGGACGGGGAACAGGAATAGACTCAGGATTGGGGATTGGACAAAACAAAGAGCTGGGGACTGAACTGAACAAAGAACTGGGGACCTTTTGGGGAGCTGGATTGGACACGGCGTTGAGGAGACCACAACTGCAGGGAAACTAATTGGGGAGGCCACTGCAGGGGCGCCACTTGGTGTTGGGGTGGCGTTAGTCCTTTAAAGGGCTGGTGGAGAGGTGCTAAGCCCTTTCTGGGTTTGGGGGGAGGTGCTACGCCTCCCCAAGGCTGCCAAGGAGGGGCTATGCCCCCTCAAGGCTGCAGAGGAGGCGCTACATCTCTTCAAGGGTTCAGGGGAGGCATAATGCCTCTTCAGGGCTCAGGGAGAGGCGCTACTCCTCCTTAACTCATTCGCTGCCATTGACGTCTATAGACGTCAATTGAAATCCGAACGTTCGCTGCCAATGACGTCTATAGACGTCAATCATGTTTTTTGACTGGGGGTGCTGCAGGACAGTCTGTTGGAGCTTGTCGGTGAAAATCCTGGAGTTTTGGAACGTGAGAGTGTTGCGGTGGGCCAAAAGAATGACAAAGACAGTGACCATGGTGGGGCGACCGCAAAAAGTGCCGTTGCCAACAGCCGCTGGCGATCAAAGCCGCGCTAGGTTTCAGTTTCTGTTTTGCCACCACTGCTCTCTTGAGCTCATCTGACGAAGCCGAGTCAGATGAGTTTAGAGCGAGCACACAGACAATCCGACCAATCAAGTTCGAGCTTCAGCTTTGTCATGCTGTCAATCAACGGTTACGCGCACAGCAAGCAAGCCCATGCAGAGGTGGACGAGCTACGCACTACGCAACCGCGCGCACATTTGTTTTGCTTGTGGAAGAGAGAGCATCAGGGCTCAGCAACTTCCAGAAAAGTTACCAATCCCACGGCTTGTCAGGCCAAGAGACTGCAGGATGTTTTTTGGCTCGGGGTGCTCGCGTCGCTCCCCGACCATGGCTTCCATAGCCCGCCTGACGGCTTCGTTTAGATGCCCGACCTCTGGAGGAAGATGTTGGGGCATCAGGGACATACTCTTCGTCAGAGAAGTCATGCAATTCTGAACTCTAGATAGAAATAAATAAACAATGTAACACATATACACGCGTAAATGCACTAAGTTTGATAAACAACGTCATCGAGAGGGATACACGAGTGTAATCACATATTGAAACTTTACTCGTTCGTCCTAGCAGATTCATGTTATTTTGGTATTAGGACAAGTTAGACTCAATACAGAATTCTAACGTAATTTCTTTATTATTTACTAAATGTACTAAATGTAGAAGAGTGGAAAACAGCAAAACAGGCAAGATGCTGCAGCACTCCGGGCACTCCTCTCAGATACTGCGCGCGTGCACAAATAAAGGGGCGAAATCAGAGGGAGGGTGGGACCAACAGTGTTTTGGGAGACGCTGCGATTCAAACTCCGGACAGCAGCTTTAAGGACTCGGGGAAGGCATTCTGTCTTAATAAGGACTTGGGGAAGGCATTCTGCCTTAATAAGGACTCGGGGGAGGCATTAAGCCTCAACAAGGACTCGGGGTAGGCATTAAGCCTCAACAAGGACTCGAAGGAGGCATTAAGCCTCATCAAGGACTCGGGGGAGGCGTTTCGCCTCATCAAGGACTCGGGGGAGGTCTTAGACCTTCTCAGGGCTGCCGAGGAGGCGTTACATTCCTTCAAGGCTGCCAAGAAGGCTTTATACCTCTTCAAAGCTGCAGGAGAGGCGGGAAACCTCTTCAAGGCTGAAGAGGAGGCGGGATGCCTCTTCAAGGCTGCAGGGGAAGCCTTTCGCTTCCTCAAGGCTGCAGGGGAAGCTTTTAGCTTCCTCAAGGCTGCAGGGGAAGCCTTTAGCTTCCTCAAGGCTGCAGGGGAAGCCTTTATCTCCTTCAAAGCTGCAGGGGGAGCTTTTAGCTCCTTCAAAGCTGCAGGGGGAGCCTTTAGCTCTTTTAAAGCTGCAGGTGGAGCTTTTAGCTCCTCTAAAGCTGCAGGGGGAGTCTTTAGCTCCTTTAAGGCTGCAGGAGGAGCCCTTTGCTCCTTTAAAGCTGCAGGGGAGGCTGGAGGCCTCTTCAATGCTGCAGGGCCCACATGGACCGGAGACGGGGCGGTGGCCCCCACAAGGACAGGAGACGGGGCGGCGGCCCCCACAAGGACAGGAGACGGGGCGGCGGCCCCCACAAGGACAGGAGACGGGGCGACGGGCCCCACAAGGACAGGAGACGGGGCGACGGGCAGGGAGTGAGAAGGCGTCGACCCGCACGGCAACAGTGGCAGCATCGACCCGCTCGGAAGGTGACGTAGCACAAGGCCCCTCCAACACTGCAGGCAAGGTGGCACGGGGCCCCTTCAACACTGCAGGTGAGGTGGCACAGGGCTCCTCCGGGGCAGGGACAGGGGAGCTACAGCGCTTCCTGGCGCCGCGCCTTCGGCGACCAGGTCTTCTGGCGGGAGGTTTGACGGCTAGCAGGGGGATATGGCCCGGTTTGCTGCTAAGGGAGCCGCTGAAGAAGGGAGCGGCGAGCCTCTCCATGGCCAAGGAGGCGACCTCGAGCCCTTCAAGAAACCCCCTAGCTACCCCAGGATCTCGAGAGAGACCCTGGGGCCATTTTGAAAAAAGAGTGGTGCCTGCTGGGTTCTGGGGTGGCTGGGTCATTCTGTCACAGACTAGAGTGTGTAGAACCCAAAAAGCAGGCAAACAGACAGGCAGGTGAATTAAGGAGAGATTTAATGCAGGGATATATAATATAAACAGAAAATACTTCAAGTGGGAGGCTCAGGGAAATAAACAGGATGGGGGACAAAAACTAAACTAAACAGAGGGCGACGGACCAGACGGCCTATGGAGTAAGATTACTGTCAAAAGTATTCATCCACAATTCTAACCATTCGTATTCGTAATGTTAAACATTTGTATGTTAATAAAAAATTTGTACACAAAATTCTGCTGTCATATGCATGAGTTGGAAAAATTAAGGGTTAGGATTGTTTTTACGAGTATGAACCTAAAAGTTGTGAGTGCAACTCTAATTTCTACGACTACGAAGTCTTCCCTGTGAGGACGAATTCAAGTTTATGGGTACGAGTAGAAAAATACTGGAATGACGTCACATAGGTCACAGGGGAAGGTAATCGAACACCGATTGCTCCAAACGCGCATGCGCCATTTATAAAGAGTAGACGCCGGGTGGACCCGGTGGACCTACCGGGGCAGGTGACGCCTCACAGGTCAAGTGAATAACACATCCAACTTCTTGTAATTTATTTATTTCATGAAACTGTACTGTTTTAATTGATATACAGTTTATGGACGAAAGACGGTACTGCTTAGCTTGCACGCTAACGAGCCGGGCCGATGACACATTAGCCTTCTAATGCAAGGAGGCTAATGAGGAGGCTAAGGAGGCTTAATAACAAAACAAATATAATTTGAGATTATGAATCGTGGCAATTGGCGTATGAATCAGCCCATTGTACAGCCTAAATTGCTGTAAATTAAGTCCAGTTTTAGTTCTTTGCAAACTCAGACACGTGCATTAGTTTAGTTTACAATGAATCTGGCGGAGTTCGGTAAAGTTGGAAAGATATTCACAGATTCGGACTTCCGGCATCAATAACTCATGAGATATATGTTGTCAAAACATGAACGATGCCTCTTTCAAATCGTTGTAAGGTAAACAATGTGCTACAAGGCCAATTTTATCAAAAGTCGCTGTATTTCAAGCTACAGAAATAACATTGGCGTCTATGAGCAGCCGGCGGTGCAACGAGTGAACAGGGACCGTCTGCAAATAGCAAAACCGCTGCAACAGCGAAAAGAGACACTACACATTTATTCAATAACTTTACTCTTGTACCCTGTAGAGCCACTAAAATCACTGGAGCCATGAATCGGCTGCGGCTGGTCATACTACAACTCTTTGTTTGGTGCTAAATGAAAAATTGAATTTTAAGGATTTTTTATGATTATTTTATGAGTATTAAAATTCAGTAACTTCACTCTTACACACTGTACAGTCACCAAAATCACTGGAGCCATCAATTGTCTCCTGCTGGTCATACTACAACTCTTGCTTTGGCGCTAAATGAAAAATCTGAATTTTAAGGAATTTGTATTTTTTTTATAATTATCATTTTATTAGTAATAAAATTCAATAACTTCACTCTTACACACTGTACAATCACCAAAATCACTGGAGCCATCAATTGTCTCCTGCTGGTCATACTACAACTCTTTGTTTGGTGCTAAATTAAAAATCTGAATTTTAAGGAATTTTTATGTTTTGTATGATTATTTTATGAGTATTAAAATGGCACTTTTCTTCATGTATGTGGTATATTTTATATAACACACAGGAAAAATGGCATAAGGGCATAATGTACTTGTTTGTCCAAACACATAATTCTGTATAGTAATGGAATTTACAATCCTTACCAAAGAGAGTATCAGATAACACCAATATACCAAACAAACTGTTTAGACTGTCACCTCAAGTACTGATGATTGAGAAGAAAGACGATAAGACACTTTATTGCAAAGTTTCAGTGTCAATTGATTCATTTATACCATAATGTTAAACTGTGAGTAATATTTTTCTAGTTAAGGACTGTACAGACAATACTTGGAGGTAATAAACCTGACGGTCTGACCAGCACAGGTCACAGCAAGTACACTATGCCCTTGTGCCATTTTCCCTGTGTGTTATATAAAATATACCACATACATGAAGAAAAGTGCCATTTTAATACTCATAAAATAATCATACAAAACATAAAAATTCCTTAAAATTCAGATTTTTAATTTAGCGCCAAAGCAAGAGTTGTAGTTTGACCAGCAAGAGCCCATTCATGGCTCCAGTGATTTTGGTGGCTCTACAGTGAAGTTATTGAATATATGTGTAGTGTCTCTTTTCGCTGTTGCAGCGGTTTTGCTATTTGCAGACGGTCCCTGTTCACTCGTTGCACCGCCGGCTGCTCATAGACACCAATGTTATTTCTGTAGCTTCAAATACAGCGACTTTTGATAAAATTGGCCTTGTAGCACATTGTCTACCTTACAACGATTTGAAAGAGGCATCGTTCATGTTTTGACAACATATATCTCATGAGTTATTGATGCCGGAAGTCCGAATCTGTAAATATCTTTCCAACTTTACCGAACTACACCAGATTCATTGTAAACTAAACTAATGCACGTGTCTGAGTTTGCAAAGAACTAAAACTGGACTTAATTTACAGCAATTTAGGCTGTACAATGGGCTGATTCATACGCCAATTGCCACGATTCATAATCTCAAATTATGTTTGTTTTGTTATTAAGCCTCCTCATTAGCCTCCTTGCATTAGAAGGCTAATGTGTCACCGGCCCGGCTCGTTAGCGTGCAAGCTAAGCAGTACCGTCTTTCGTCCATAAACTGTATATCAATTAAAACAGTACAATTTCATGAAATAAATAAATTACAAGAAGTTGGATGTGTTATTTACTTGACCTGTGAGGCGTCACCTGCCCCGGTAGGTCCACCGGGTCCACCCGGCATCTACTCTTTATAAATGGCGCATGCGCGTTTGGAGCAATCGGTGTTCGATTACCTTCCCCTGTGACCTATGTGACGTCATTCCAGTATTTTTCTACTCGTACCCATAAACTTGAATTCGTCCTCACAGGGAAGACTTCGTAGTCGTAGAAATTAGAGTTGCACTCACAACTTTTAGGTTCATACTCGTAAAAACAATCCTAACCCTTAATTTATCAAACTCATGCATATGACAGCAGAATTTTGTGTACAAATTTTTTATTAACATACAAATGTTTAACATTACGAATACGAATGGTTAGAATTGTGGATGAATACTTTTGACAGTAATCTTATTCCATAACGGCCGTGGTGGGGGCTAAACTAAGCTAGGCTAACAGGGAGAGGTGACTCACGTATTGTCCAGGGGTCGGGAGATGGGGCAATGGCAGAGCTGACGAAGCCGGTGGTGGAGATGTGATTGGGGTGGCAGAACGGGCAGAATCCAAGGCAGACGGAGGAGTGTGCGGAGTGAAGGGAGAAAGACGAGCAATCGTAGTTTCCAGGGTGAAGGGAGGTGGACGGAGCAGGCGAGGAAGTCCAGGGGCTGATGGTAGTGATGTTACGCTTGAGCCAGTTTGCTCGACACAGTGCCGAGCTTTTGAAGCCAAAGTGTTCCGAGACGGTGTTTCGATCCCTGCTTCAGCACGCCCACAATCACGTGACTATCAAGAACGAGGCCTCGTTACGTCACATCGCGTGTCGCGGTGCTTCGAGCTAACTTTGAAGGGGTTGGACATTTCAATCTGTCCAGGTCTTAAAAGGCATAGGGGTCTGATTAACTCCTCAAATTGTGGGTTTTTGAGAGGAGGAGATCACGCTAGTGCATTTGCCATTTGTCATTTTGAGAGAAGTTAGGGAGCGTATACATTTAGTTAGAATTTAGTTTAGATATATCTAGTTGCATTTCATACATTAAAAAATACACAGATACATATGCATAGATTCACTCATACACAACACACATTCATTCATAGAAACACACTACACATATATGCACACAAACATACATATATAACGTTTTAAAATATTTATTGCAAGTACAAAGCAGTGTGAGACAAGCAGTCCTGAGGCTTTTTCATTTTTTTTCCACTAAGGTGCAGTTCTGACACAGGACCAGCAGATGTCACTCTTCTGATTGTGTCAAATGCTTCGAAGCAATGTGTCATTCTTGAAGCAGATGTGTCAAAGTGGTTCATTGCTTCATGAAGCTTCGATTTCACCATCACTAGCTGACGGAGTCCAAAGGCGATGTGTGCATGATAGGGAGCTTGTATGCAATGACCCAGCGTCGAGCCGAAGGAAGAGCCAGGCTTTTATGCTGCACTGATTGTTCATTACGCTCAGCTGCGCTCTCCCACAGCCGCTCCTGATGAGCTTGATGAGCCGAGCATGAGAGGGACAAACATACTCCCCGCCAAACAAACACGCAGCAGCATATTCTGTTCAAATAAACAATAACAAAAAAACACACACAAAGAAAACAGCTGAACAAATAATTACCTATTAATGTGCTTCAGAACTGGTGTTTTTTTAATATATATATATATATATATATATATATATATAAAATACAAACATTACTTCAAAGTTTAAATTACTTAGCTGCTACAGCAACAGGTTAGTTGCTACAAAAGACCCTTTATCAAGCAGTTCTGGTAACGCAGGAGTTACTGCAAATGGGTTAACTGTGGAAAGAATCTAATGTTAGTTCATCCCTTTAGCTTACTTACCAAGTGTTGGCCTGCTGCTATTGCACTTCACTAGATTCCTGTGAAAAACAGGGCATGGTTGATGAGTCGTGACTAACAAATCTATCCTGCTATCAGTTAATTTATGCAAAATATACATTACTCACTTAACAAGGAGTGAAACATGCAGTCTATGAGTGAAACTCTAAATCGCCATATTACTTTGTCATTTGGCTTCAAACAATATTAACCAGCAGGTTACCCGTTGCCTCCGAAAGTTCATTCGCCTAGCATGGACGCTAATTAGCGATTAGCAAATCATAAACAATGATTAGGTTTTTACAACTATGCCATAAGACAGGTGGCTGCAATATTGTCTCAGCAGCATTCAGAAGTAATGCGTAGTTAGCATTTTATATAGGTGCATCATAACTCAATGAGAAGATATCGAACTTCTGAACTGTTAGCAACTGTTAGCATGTAGCTAATCGACAATATTGTCAAACCAGTGGGTTCATGTTCGCAATATGTCCTCAATCGACATCAGTGAAACTAAAAAACCCTGTTTATTTGAAAAATATTCATTAAGCGATATTATCAGCATGGAAATGTTAACGTTACTTAACTAATTGTGCACCAGACCCTTCCAAGACTGCTGGGACTATCACTCTGTAGAGTTGAATTTTTCACTCCTTGTCTGCAGAACTTTACACTGACTTATAACTCCACTGTTAGAGCCAGTAAACTTTTCATAGAGTTGTAAATACTCTATCTAGGTTAAAACAGGTTGACTCACTCAAATATTGACACACAACATAAAATGCCTGTTTTCCAAAAAAGTCGACTTTTACATGACAGATTTTCCCCTTTAATGTTTGTACTGTAAATTGCACTTATTTTGTATGCTTGAAAGTTTTCTTCCGGATGTATGCCAACATCTGCAAATATTTAACAAAATTTAATTTTTTAACCATATTTCAGCATTTAAAATAAATATATTTGCTTGTGCAACTTAAAGCTTATGTTGAGACAACAAATAGAAGACGGAATAAAAATGGTACCATTGATGCATAAGCTAAGCTAATCAAATCCTTAATAGATTGTTACCTATTACTGATAAATATGGCGCATAAAATTGTAAAAGAGAAGGTTTACTTTTTGAAGCTCAAATGTCCTCCAATTCTGGAAAGACTATTTTGTTAAATCCTTGAATAAAATAATAATAATAAAAAAATAAACTTTCTACAAAATTACAGAGCACCTAAGATGTTTTCTACCTGAGTATTTCTGAGTCTGTAACCAAATTTGATTGGCTATTGCAATGAATGACTCTAATATTCGACCCCAGATTTTATTTTAGCATGCATATATATAGCATGTCCATAGCTGAAGTGGGTGTGTCCATGGCTTAAACAGCTGGAAAAACCAAAGTCCAAAAAAAATACTTACCAGAAGCAAAGTCAACAAGTGTCACATTACACATTCCATTGTGAGGCTGTAAACTGCAATATTATTATTTTTTTAAAAACCTGAAAGGTCAAAATGTTGATTCCCCAAGTTATGTTTTAGCATCTCTGTATTTCGGCAAACTTTCACTGCCACTGGGCATCATTTGTAGTTTGCTCATCTGAAAATAGCATGGGACAGAATGTGTGTCCTCCGTCAACCCTTCCCAGACTTGGACCTGACCAGATGACATGGCTAGACCTCTGCCAATAAACCAGAACATGCCTGTGGTGTCACCTTTCTGTGAGAGCAAACCAATAAGCCTCTTGAGTAGCTGATGAAAATGTATGTGTGTTTAAGCTTTAAGTGTGTATGATTGTATAACATGTAGAAGCATGTAAGCTGCTGCTGCCTCATAGCATTGACCACCGAAAGCCTATTTGAGCTATAGCATCATTAACATCAAACCTGATTAAATAAAGATGTATTCAGTTTGCATACATCACCAAGTTTTGCAGCGAACTACATGTTTCCTATGCATTTACACAATGTAAACAATGAAAGACCTGCGACCTATTACTATTTACATAGAAGATGATACTTGGAGATATTTGTCTTCAAGTATGACAGATTTATGGTTGTTGATGTTTGCTGGAGAAAAGGTTTACTGTCAGGGCAATAAAGTTTGGGCAAGCAGGAATACTGGCATGTAGTTAGAAAAACAGAATTCAGCGAGGCCTGCCTGTAAAATAGAAACTAGTTCGGTATAAATTTTGTGTTGTTTTGGCAACATCCAAAGCATATGATACAATATGATTTCAAATTAAATAAAAAAAATGTATAGATACTGTAGATATAGTGCCATGGAATCAGAATCCGAAGGTTTGATTGCCAAGTGGGTTTTCTCATACAGGGAAGTTCATGTGTTTGGTGCATTACCGTAAACAGATTGTTTGTTTTTTTTAAAGGCGTAACTGAAGAAGTATAACTAACTTTGGCACACACCAATCTATTCTGGGCAGCATGTATGGTGAATAGTATTTTATTATAGCATAATTTATTGTATGTGTATTTCTGGGAAGGATGTTTTTTCTTGGAGTTACTAACACTTGTAAACACTCTTGATCAGGTTTCAGATGTTCAAAGGAACACAGACTCCCAACAGCTGCCTCATGTTTGGTGTGACACCCAATGGGAGAAGACAATGTGACACATCTACAGTACGTTCCACTTCTTTATTTACACCTCTGTGGGCAGCGGTTGGGAAAGTTTACAGAAAGTCCTAAAATAATACAACAACTCCCGATATAACATGCAAGTGGCATACCAGAGCGTGTAATAAAAGACAGGGGACAAAAGCATTTTATGTTGCAGTGTTTGACCTTGATTTAGATGCATCTGTAGGTTTTATGTAAACGGGGCTTTGTTATAATCTGCTTTATTTATAAGCAGAACTCTTGTTTAATATTACATGATAAACAATCATTTCAATTCTAATGTGTCTTCTGTTCATATTTTCAAAGAAGACACTTGGCTGTGGACGTCAAACTTTACCCAGGATCGTGAGTGTTTCCACCCCAATTTGTCAAATCAATACTAGCCATTTAGAAATTCTGTATTTTGTTCATGAAAGTTGGCAGGATGGTAATTACTGTGTCGAGAATTGATCATTTCCTGTGAATGCCAAAATCACTCTAAATTTAGAAATGCACTAAGACATCAACCCCAGCCAAAGAAAAATATGGATTTTAGTGAAACTATCCATCTCACTGCTCTGTTTGATGTTATGCAATGTTCTTTCACAGGTTATATCAAATATAGTGTGTAATCTAAGTGTGTTGAATGGTATGTCCTGATAATCACATACATTGCTAATAATATGTCCACTGTATTATAAGCTGAATGTCACATGTATTTATTAGAAATGAATGAATCACAAGAACAACATACAGTTGATGCATTACAGATGCCGTGCTATAACACAGCAATGCTAACGGAAATCTCAGTGTACTTCATGTTTGGTTCACATGAAGCCTGAATGCACCTTGGGTAAGCTTGTTTTGTCTTCAAATCCTGATATGCTCTGTCTGACCAAACAAATAATGGCGATTAAAAAGCTTATTTATGATGAACTGCTTTTGCATCAACACACTGTTGAAACATTACATTCAGAGATGAAGTAAAGTTGCTTCATTTAAACAACCAAACAATCAATTTTAACATGCGGTCGACAGCATCCCACAGCCTCATGAAGACAGAAAAGCGAACTGAAACTTGACACTGACCTGACAACTTAGATGGATGATGATGTGAGAGCAGCACCAGGGAGGAGGCTGCCAACGTCCATCTAGTGATCAAAAACTAGATTTGGCTAAATTAACTTGTCAATTACTTTTTTTCTCAGTTTGAGTCCAGTTGAGTTCAGATGTGGTGCCAAAACTTAGCAAGCAGTGACGTGGTCCCACAACAATAACGTACATCAACCTCCAAGTTCTGATAATATTTCAAAGAAAACATTTGAATCTAATATTCAAAAATGTTTTAAGGATGATTATCATTTTAAACAATGCTTCTGTGAGGTTAACACTGTAGTTTTAACTACATAATGCAGGTGATTCAAACCAAATGATACGATCTCTTTCATAAAAAAAGATGTTAAAACAACATACATGCTTTTTCTCATGATTTCACATACGGACATCTCCCCTAGTCCCAAATAACAGTTCATGACTACTTGTTATTGATAATAAAACATTAATGACTCACACTAAATAAATGATATAAGAAAAATACAGCAAGAGTTTACAAATATAGCCATTTTATTAATGACTTGGAAAAAAGCTTAACAACACAAGGAATACATGCATGCAGGGTATGTATGAGCTATTATCCTCCTTTTTCTTATTCACAACACACATTTCTTACAGTTTGGTACTGAATTACAGCTGTGACGCAATAAAATCAATTCATGTATAGGTTTGATTCCACACATCAAAAATGACTTTTTTCTCAATGTGACTTGAATACTTGTCAGTGTTTTATCCTCTGTTCAGTCCTCAGCTTGACACCTGCAGGCCTAATATTTTCTAGGGGATTTTTTGTATTAAATAAAGAAATTCAAATAATAATAATACATTTCTGATGCAGAGATCTCCGGGACACAGAAAAAACCCCTGTGTTTTCATAAAGTAGTAAAATAATTAGTAACTGATTAACCTTTTCAACAACATTAGAACCTAGAAATGGAAGTTCCTTTATCCTCTCCTGAACACTGGTACCTCAGTTCAACTGAAATTAGGAATGTGTGCTGCCAGCACCTACTGAGCGGACGAGGAACATATAAAAACAGAAGTCAATACATGGCTCTAGTTACAGTTTGTTGGATCTTGCTATGCTTTTGCGAGCTGGCAGCTTTAACAGCAACACTAACCAACCTTTTCTACACATGGTGATTAAAAAGGAAATTCAGAAACTCTCAAAGTACAGTTAACTGGTAGGATAACGTTCTTATACTACAATAGAAATAAAAAAAACCTACTGCCCCATTAAAAAGGGAGAAAACAATGATAAAAAGAGAGCGAGAGCACTGAAACAACAGCGGCTGACTGCTGCCAGTTTGTGGAAGGTGCTCCTGGGTTCAGTATCTCCCTCTCTTGGACCTTCGAGCCGACTGCTTGTTGCTCTTTGCCCCCTTTTTGGCTACAGGCTCTTCAGAGGACGACTCCTCGGGGTCTTGCCGTCTGGAACTGCTCTTCGTCGCCTTTTTAACTGCAGGCTCCTCTGGGGACGACTCTTCTGGCTTCGATCGCTTGGACCCACTCCTTGTCTCCTTTGTGCTGGTCTCCTCAGCCGATGACTCTCTGGCCACAGGTCGCTTGGACCCCCGGCTGGTGAGCTTTTTCACAGCTGGTGTTTTGGGCTTTCTTGCAGGAGCACCTCTCTTTACAGGTGTGGCTTTAACTGGTGATGCGGTTTCCTTTTTGGAGGCTGATACTTTCCTTCCCTCCCTCTTGGCTGGAGCTGCCGCTTTCTTAGCTGGAGCTGCTGCTTTCTTAGCTGGAGCTGCCGCTGTCTTAGCTGGTGACTTCTTTGGCAGCGCTCGTCCCCTCCCTCTAGCTTTCGACTGGCTCGCGCTCCGAGATTTCTTGGTTGGTGGAGGACGACGAGCCTTGGGTGGAGGCCTCTTCTGAGATTTCCTAAGAGTGATTTGAACAGAAAGCAGTAACAGTTAAGTAAAGGGAGCGTAAATAAGCCTTGTTCAGATATGCTCTTCTGCTTCCTAATCTGAACGTGTCTGTTTCATGTCAAAATGAATTCACCACTCTGTAAAATTTGCAATAGCAATCTTCCTAGGTTGGACTTTTTCCGCATCACTTTCAACACAGCACAAGTCTGAAATATGATGTATAGATGTGGAATATTACCATCTATAGTGAGTGACAACATGACAGTGTAGAAAAACGCTGTGATCCAACCTTATCTGTTGTTATCCAACAGCAGGGGGGAAAAAAAAAAAAAATCATGCTCATAGGCCACGTTGGATTGACAAAACTCTACATATAATTCTAATCATCAGTTAGATTTTCAACACCATTAGCTAAAACAATATGGCATCAGAACCCAGCAGTGACGGTTGCTGGAAATGTTCCTCTGTACCTCCATGGAGATATTCCATTAAAAATCAAACGTTTCCAGCTAGAATAGTCATTTAGCACATTAACAATGTCTGGACTGTATATCTAATTCATCAGAAATGAAGCTGTAAACAAAACCTGCTTGGCTAACCGCTAAAACCTACGAAGCAGAGGAAGAAACGAAAGAAATGGAGAGTAGTCTTCAGGGGTTATTATCCCCCGCCTCCACGAAGTGGAAAAGGGGGATACAGGTTTGGCCTCCGTCCGTCCGTCCGAGATGAAGGGGACAGCTTTTCTCGGAAACTATTACAGCTAGGATTACGAAATTTAGTGTATAGCTTCACACCATGGACACCTTGATCAAGTTTGAAAATGAGACCTGTGCGATAATATTTCACAGAGTTATGGCCCTTGATCACTATTTTGGATATAGACTCATAGACATCACATGTGGCGGGGGATATTGATGAGCATGTCGTCTTGTTATTCTTTCATGCTAGCTGGTATTGAGCAAGTTTTATGCTGACCAGAGACAAAGACAGTGAAATAAATAGAAACTGAAGATCAGTCATGTGAGTTTAGTGTTGGCTACATCAGAGCTGATTCCAAAAATGTGTGTCCATCTTCTATTATGTACATTAGCTCTTTGAGAAGAGTCAAACTTTAATGTGACCAGCCTGTCCTGGGGCATCTTGAGTCGTGTTTTGTGTGTGTTCTTTGGGTTTCATAGCCACTGAGGGGTGGTTACTCGGAAATTAGAGCTTCTGTTAGTGGCTGCTATTTTGGTGAGGAGCTACCAGTCTTGGTGAAGACTGTATCTCCTGTTAGCAGCTGACTAATTCGGTGAGAAGCTTACTTGAATCTTGTATGTCCTGTACCCATTGAGGGGTGGTGATTAGCATGTTATGTCTTGCTGGAATTGTGTGTTTTGATGCACCAGTTTTGTTTAGTTCATTATGCACACATGACACTCATTTGTATTGCATTAGTTTCTGTTGGTGGTGGGTGTTGCTATTGTGTTTAGGTCTGACTAAGGAGTATAGTTGTGTTGTTTTTGTTTAGCTACTTTAAAAATTCTGTTTGTCTGGTTTTATTTGGTTCTTTGATTTGGCAACATCCATCAGCCTTGTCTTCCTCTGTTTGATCACTTTTGTGTTATTTCTGCCAGTACATCTGGTTGTTTTTGTTACACCTGGCTGACCCTAGCGGTCAGGTCCTTATACTGACCCATTAACAGGTTGATAAAGCCACTGATGCAGCGCTCGATTTAGATGGTCACCAGGTCGCCATTTGCGACTAAAAACGTCGCAAATGGCGACCCGGCGACCGTCCAAATCGAGTGCTCGATCGAGCTGAACCGCGTATCATGTTTTCTTCATGGAGGCAGCCACTTTGTATGATGTCATCAACCTCCTATCATTCCCGGTGCTCGCGGCGACCATCTAAATCGAGCGCTGTGATGGTACGTATCCCGTGTATGAAAAGGGTTTGATGTGCATCACATGAAGCTGTGAGGCTACTAACAACCTGCTACAGCAGATCAGCATGTCAGGAAATGGCTTTGGACACAATTACCGTTTTCTGTACTTAATGATTTCTATGTCGAACGGCTGTCTTTTTAAAACAGTGTTTGGTTTTTACATTATTTGGCTGTGGAAGCTCTCTTAAAACAATCCTACTGCAGACTACTGAGAACCCTGGATTTAGGAAAACTAAAGCTCAAATTGGAACTTTTATACACACCTCTGACGGGAAGGAGCTTCTTCTTCAGACTCCTCCTCTTCTTCCTCTTCTTCCTCCTCCTCCTCCTCCTCCTCTTCTGACTCTTCATCTTCCTCATCTGAAGAGTCTGCTGTCCTCCTCCGTTTGGTTGGAGCTGCAGCCTTTTTGTCCTGAACGTCTTTAAACTTGTCTGGGTATAGGATGGTAGGACTGAAGAGAAAAGGAAAATGTGTGGATATCATCTTCAGAAGAATGATACAGAGTATTAACAGTAGGAGAAATACCTCGGGTAGAAAGGAAACGAGAGCTGGTAGGTCCCTGTGAAGCCGTGACCAGTAATCTGCTCCATCCATCCGAGTACTTTGCACTTGGTCAGAGTCCTCCTCAGGTTGGCCACTACAGACAACATTTTTTACTGACACCATTCTTTTTGAAATCGCTGTATCATTTGTTCTTTTCATAGTAAATTTTCAATCCAAAATCGGAACATGAAAAATCTGATGTGCTATTTTATTATTTATTTCTGAATCAACACACCCACCCATACAACAATCAAACATGAAACACAATCCAACTTGGAAATGACAATGACTGACCTAAATATGTAGCAGGCGGTGGGAATTGATGGATCTCGGAAACACCCCCACAGTTTATTCAATCGTTCCCTACTATTTTTGATAAGCTCGCATCAGTCGATTAGTCACAGGATCGCGATCATGTGATCATCAGCAGGCAGCTGACGTTGCGTTCAGTTGTTATAGTTACAGTGACGCTGTGCCGCTATGTCGCAATTAGTGGTGCAACGGATCATCGTTGATCTGTGACCCGTACAGATCGCTCTCCATGGTTCGGAACTCATGTGGACCGCGGATTGGTTGATAAAAAGGTTGTATGTGGTCACATGGAGAGCACATGTTTAATCCACACTAGTTGAGTGCAGCGGTAGTCATGGCTAGCGGAGGAGTAGACGAACTTGAGAAACCTTCTGCATCATTTAAGTTGTCCGTACGGGAGCATTTTGGCTTCCTTGTAAAATACAGTGATGATGGAAGAAAGGTTGTGGACAAAACTATAACTGTGTGTAGGCACTGTGGCATGACAAAGAAATACATCGAGCACGACCACCTATATGAAGCGACATCACCCAAATGTGCCAGTGACAGGAGCCAAGACGAAGGCTGCTCAACAACCGCTTATCAACACGGCATTTAAACAGCTGCTCCGAAAATCGATCCGATCCGTGGATCCAAACTGTGATACAATCCGAATCGTGAGTTTTTTGATCTGTTGCACCACGAGTCGCAATACAGAAATCCCTAACAAATCCATGAATCCACATTACAAGCCACATCGCAGCCAAAATCTAATCAACTGGTCCTTGTGTCATTTCTGACGTTCCCTGAAAATTTCATCCAAATCCATGAGTCCGTTTTTGAGTCATGTTGCGCACAGACAAACAAACCAACACCGATCGTCACATTACTCTGCCGTGTTCCTTGGCGGAGTAATTAATGAACAAGCCCACATCCAATGAGTTGCTGACGGGGAGTTCAGTCATTAACCCATGTTTTTATAGCTTAGTTAACGGTTTGGGCTGCTGACAGATGCAACTTATCAAAGTCAAAGAGAGATGAACTCCATTTTGCTGAAACTGAACTAGTTTAGTGTTTTTTCTCAGAAACCAGTATTTCTGTTGCACTTTAAAGTGTGTAACAATGTGATACAGTAAACAGAGAGAGAGCTGGAGTCTTACCTAACTGGTACTCCTTTCTGTCCTTGTTGGCGTCTACTAGATATTTGCGTAGAGTTGTGGTGCTGCAGGTTTTAGGTTCATTCATGGCTGTGATGGCAGCGGTGATGGCGTCTTCTAAGGCGCCGCCCTTCAGCAGGATTTTGTTGCCAGTGCGCTTCAGCTGTAACAGTCAGATATGAACACGTCAGGATACACCGTCTCTGTGGCACGCAAAGTAGTAAAACAAACAAACAAACAAACAACTACACAGCAACAGAAGGCAACTGCATACATGACTCCTTGTGAATAAGCACTGGAGACATTATCCAGGGTCTGCTTTTTATTTGCTAATGAAGTGTATCTTCTAAGTTTTTTGCTGTTTGATGATTACAAAAGCCAGAGAGAAGTAATGATGCGAGTCATTTTTGCTTGTTTGCAGAACACTACAAATCATTATTCACCAGGATAGAAATATTTGTTCTAATAGACACTTGAACAGTATGTTTCACTCATTTTGGAACAGATGCATTCAGTGTTATGAGGAGGTTCACCTGAAATGTCCCTCTGGCTCCTTTCCCAGTGATCTGCTCCAGCTGGCCTCTCTCTACTGCCTTCACCAGCGCTGACTTCAGGACTTCTGGCCTAAAGATGAACCAGTTAGTTCATCATGAATGTATTCAGTAATTGATATCTGAACCCTAATTGTAGTGTGCATCTTTATATTTTTTGCAGTCACTAGTGCCAAAAACTTACCTTTTGTTCCAAGTTCATTACTAAGCAATAAGTTGCTAGCATGAATTCTGCTTTGTATTGTTAAAAGTTTGATATTTTGGGAAGCTGTAACTGTTACTTGGTGAAATTAAAGAAATAAATCAGGGATGAAAAACAGTTTATCCAGTTCTAGTCAAATACACACTTAATAACAACACTAAGTAAGGAAATGGTCAGTAGTAAAGCGCTGTACCTGTTTTCGATGTTGAGCTTGGGGAAGTGCTGCTCCAGGTATTTCTTGATCAGGTTGTACGAGGCCTCTTTGGGCTCACAGAGCCGAGTGATGATGAGAGGAAGAGCATCTCCCAGAGACTCCTGCTTCTGAGCTGCTTTCTAAAACACCACCCATTTACAGACATGACGATTACAAGCAAACACATCCCAGTCTCATAGGGAAAGATGGGGAGAAGAAAACTGTTGACACTACTTCTTTGACATAAGTGTTAGAGCTAGAAATGCTGTGCGCTCATCATCTACTGAAGGTATTCTGATGAGGAGTACAACCTTTGTCCTAATTAACAACTTCGACACTGCAGTCCAATCAGGGATGGAAGTGTCGCTCATGACCTAAATCTGAGGCTACAGTCAGCTGTCAAGCTTAGCACAGACGTAGCTCTGTGCTAATACATTTGCATTTTTTAAAAACATGGCATTTTGAATAAAACTCCCAACATTGCCCTGTGCATGCAAACATGCCTAAAAAGGCACCTCACAGGACCCTTTACATACAAGTTGTTAGTAGGGCTGGCCCAAATGGTGTTTTCTGGTCTCCGGATATTCGGGCCCTATTAAAGACGAATATCCGAATATTCGGGGGGATGGAGGGGGGTGATGGCGGCGGAGACGGCCCGAATATTCGGATCCATTCGTCTGGCAGTGTTGCCAACTTAGTGACTTTCTCGC
Source organism: Acanthochromis polyacanthus (assembly GCF_021347895.1). Lineage (NCBI taxonomy): Eukaryota > Metazoa > Chordata > Actinopteri > Pomacentridae > Acanthochromis > Acanthochromis polyacanthus. Next base: position 35,088,599 of record NC_067117.1, on the reverse strand, counting down.
TAAATCTAGCGACTTTCCAAAGCGTCCTAGTGACTTTTTTTTTGTCAAAAGCGACTAGTGACAAATCCAGCGAGTTTTTCTGCCGTTTTGGAGACTGATAGGAAAACTCGGATCATTCTGCAGTTACTGTTTTCAATGAGCAGCAGGGGCTGCTGTGAGCTTCTCCCCCTCCCAAAGCACAGGCTGTCAGTCCAGTAACCCCACAGCAGTCCCAGTGTCTGATTAGAGGACACATCACTCCGCAGCCAGACAGCAGGTGAATCGTGCATGCGCAGTCACTACAGATCCCATCCAGACTTACGGAGCGGGATATAAATGAAAATGTTTCTTCACTGTCATACTAAAATAAACCACAGCATTTAGCCTCTAGTAAAAAAAAAAAAAAAAAACATATTTTGGGTGTTTTATACTCAGTTTTTGGTCTCTTCCACAGTGTTATGCCTCTCTCCTACAACGCTGATTACAATTACATGCAAACTGGGAAATATGCAAATTAGGCGATGACGTCATTTAGCGACTTTTAGGACTTTCCTTACTGAGGAGTTGGCAACAGTGTTGTCTGGTCTCCCAGACCGGAGGAGACCTGCCTGAGTATTTGGATCCATTCATCTGGTCTCCGGACGCAAATTTTGTACACTGCCTTTGTTTTGTCTTCAGTTAAACTGAAATATTCCCAAACAGCGGAGGTCTTTGGCATCTTTTCTTATGTTTATGCAACGAAGTGAAGCATGACGTCAGAGTCTGCAGCCACCTGGCCATTCGGGTGGTGGTAACAAACACGAATGGAGGAGCCGAGATGAGCCGATGTGAGCCGAAGGCGGAGGGAAGACAGTAATATTCGTTCCGCCTGGTAATGTCCGACCGGGGAGGGAGCGAACAAATATTCGGATATTCGGGTACAGCCCTGGTTGTTAGTTAGATAAAGAAAATACTAGACACACAGTGGCAGGAAGGCTCAATCAGAAGGAGAACATGAACATCTGTGCCACTGTTTACAGAAGTCTTAATAATAGAACACCAGAAAAAGACCTGGAATGTCCTAATACACAATATGTTGAATGTAGCATGCCAAATACACCAGGCCGATCTACCACATCTGATCAGGTTTTAAAAGAGGCAAGCCAGCATGCCTTTGTGGCCATACTGACCCACAATCCTCTGCACAGTTGCACCATGCATATGATGGTGTCTGGCAGGAGTATAAACAAGATTAAACCACTAGGAGCTCAGGTATCATCTTACGCTACAGACTGCGACAGTCAAACTTTAAGGCATATTACTATGATAAAGTAGCATGTTAAAAATGAAACTATCAGTGTAGATGTAGCCAGAGGGCAGCAAACAACTCAGTCCAACAGTAACAAACTGCCAGCACTTCTAAAGCTCATGAATTAGCATGTTACAGCTTGTTGATTTAATCTGTACAAAAACTCAAGTATAAAAACAGCTACTTGGTGTAGACAGGCAACCAGCAGGACTCGAGGGAGTTACTGCTTCCTGCTAAGACACAGTAAAGCACCTCTGCCATGACATACCTTTGACAAGGGAGCCTGCTTCCCAATGGTGAAGGTTCCTGAAAGGCCTTTACCCTTCAGCTGTGTGAGAGATGATGAAGGATAAATATAATTAACAATAATAAACAGAAGTTAAGATACACTTTAGTCCACAAAGCAACAAGCCTGTGCTTTTCTTTATATCCCAACACATGGGTAGGTTAACAAATAACATCCTTCACCTGTTTGATGGTGCCCTTCTCTATGTGTTTCTTCATTGCCTTCTTGATAAGAAACTTCTTCCTGTCAAGCTCCATCCCCGGGTAATTTTTCAAAATATATTTCATGACCGACTGGTACGAAACCCCCGACCTGTCATTACAAGACTGCAAAGAAAACGGAAGAAAATCACTTTAAACAAAAAGTGAAAAAACAACTCGGAGCGGTTGTGCCGAGCGACTGTTTCACAACGTTTTCACACACCGTGATGGCTTCAATGAGGATATTATCCACTTTGTTCTGAGTGCCTGCAAAGTTGGTTACGGGAACCTTTTTGCTGGCGGTGACGCTAGCCCACGCAGGAATCGTCCTTTTCACCTTCTTGACTTTGGATTTCTCGTACTTGTAGCCATCCTTCAACCTGTCACCAAAAGGAGCAAAGCACAAGATTCAGTGAAGCGAGTCGGTTCTCTAGAAGCGATATTTCACTGTGATTGTTGCCACCCTTATCTTTATCACATCCTCACCTTAGTAGGAGAACATAGCAGTGTGTTGCGCACTGTCCAGCCGCGCAGTCCTTGCATTTGTCACTTTGTCCGATTGTCACCGACGGGAAAGACAAAATGAAGTTTGAGAACATCTGTCTTTATGACCACCATGGTAAATCTGACCCTGACTGAACTGAAATGCTAGTGATCCAAGTGCACAAAAGGTGAAGGTTTGTTTTGTCAAGGTCTGGGAGAAGAAAAGGAGGAGGACCAAAGTTACAAATTACTAACTGAAAAACAAGGTTAACTGTACCTCAGCTACAGCTAAATGAAGTATTTTAAACGTTCTTTATACTACCTTGATTTCCATACATGTGTCGGTCCATGAATCTCACTACCTGTCAAAAAACAGTCAGCTACACTACCGTTCAAAAGTTTGGGGTCACTTGGAAATGTCCTTATTTTGTAAGGAAAATCTTTTTTTTTCCCCAATCAAAATAAATAAAATGAATCTGAAATACAGTCTAGACATTGGAAATGTGGTAAATGACTATTCTAGCTGGAAACGGCTGATTTTTAATGGAATATCTACATAGAGGACCATTTCCAGCAGCCATCACTCCTGTGTTCTAATGCTACATTGTGTTGAAAGGATAATTGATAATTAGAAAACAATTGTGCAATTCTGTTGGCACATGAATAAAAGTGAGTTTTCATGGAAAACATGAAATTGCCCGGGTGACCCCAAACTTTTGAACAGAAGTGTATATCTAAACTGACTTTTTAGTGGAATCAGTGAGCAAAACAAATGTGGGGAGTTTAAGGTAGATAACGCTGCACTTTCTTTGAGACTGAGGTGTTAAATCATCAGATGGTCACGATGCCAGTGTCCCCTCCTCCTGGACTCCTCCGAGACCACGGGCACAGGGACGGGCACATCTACTATGATACAGGGCACGAATGCGCCTGAGACAGGTCACATGTTTTGGAAATGCAACACTGCAACCATGAGAGGAGCAGTCTGCTGTTATCCAGCAGAGGTAAGGATCATATTAACAGATAAAAGTGCTATCAGAGTGAAATATCGCAGTGTTCACACTTGCAGATTATCTCTCTGGTGAGACTCACTCTTTCTTCTCAGCGCCTTCCCCTTCCTTCTCTCCCGCAGCTCCTTCATCGGCCTTCTCGCCGTTCTCGGTTGGCTCTGTGTCACCCGCCGCCTTGCCTTCATCACCCTCGGTCACCGCAGCCGAAGATGCGACCTGCTCCTCATCAGCAGAGGGCGACTCCTCTGAGGAGGCTTCAGGCTCTGAGGAACCATTAAAAGTAAGGTAGGAAGAAATGCAATACAACCGGAGCATGTGCATAAAAAACATTTGCCTCTGCATTTTTGTCACAGATAAGTGTGTAAAGCAAGCTTTGCGAAACTTTTGTTATTCAAAAACCTGAAAATCTTAAATGTCTGAATAGTACACATAAAAAAGAAAAGAGATGTTGGTTATGTAGGTCAAATTCAGGTAAATAACATCATGCTGCAAAACCTTAATCCTGAAAACTTCTACAAACACACACGTCTCTGCAGGTATTACTACAATACGGTTGGAGAAACGACAGCCGTGCATATTCTGTGTTGACAAAAAGTGACAACTGCTCCAGTATGTTGTGGGTTGCAGTGGTGGTGATGGTGCGTTCACGGGCCCACCGTTAAGGTAATAGACGACCCCGATCTCACCTTTCTCTGCTCCCGAGGAGGGGGCCTTCTCCTGGGTCGGAGTCGCAGCGGCTCGGCGAATCGGCATCACAGGAGATTAACCTGGACACAGAGAGGAGCTGGTTATCAACCGCGCCGCTCCGGGCCCGTTTCTGTGTACGTGCGTGGTTAAAAATGGCGCCGCTGCCAAACCCACTTCATTCATTGAGGCCTATCAGAGTGATAGTGGAGAAAAGGTGCAGTTTGAATTCCGCAAAAAAATGCCGAGCACCTTCTGGACGGCGGCACCATAGTCCCGCCTCATCCTGCAGACTTTTCTCTACACATTTTTATCGCGTTCACACGAGCAGCAGACGCGCAGCCAGACAATTTCAGTCATTTCGCCATTTTGTTCGTTGGTTTATACACACAGTGATGGCGTCGCACAAGGAAGATGAAATTCATTTCAGTTGCATGTTGTAAAAAGCATTGGGCAGTCGGGTTTTCAGTTACACCCTCCAATCCGTGCAACTGCATGTTTAGCAAACACTGTACCATAATGCGGAGCAAACTTACCTCTTACTACTCGGGGAAAATGAGATGTTTTGAAGTAAATTTCTGCACGATCCTTTATTTCGGTTTCTGTGTTTAGGAGCCCCGCCCCGTTAGGACCGTTGGTGAGCGGCGTGCTGCGTCACACGGTGCGTCGGAGGATTCCCACAGTCCCGGATAGAGCCCCACAACCAAAACAAAACAAAAAGCTCACAAATGAAGCGAAAGATCAACCAAGAAACAAGAAACATACCGTGATGGGTGTCCTGGAAAAATAAATCATGAAGAAAAACGGCTGTAGTGGTTGGCTGCCCGAAACTACAACAACAAAAAGAAGAAAAATGGTCATGCCTGTTAAAAAAAATAAAATACAACAACGGTATAAAAAACGACAAAAAAGAATAAAAAACGGTTTAGAAAAAAATAAAAATGAATAGATAAAAAATACAATAAGAAACAAAAAAGATGTAATGGCTATCCAAGGCCCTGACACAGAACAACAAACAAAAGCAAAAAAACAAAAACAAAAAACGTCATGGCGGTCAAAAAGCACAAGCAAAGTGAAAAAAAATGTTATGGCTGTTACGAAAAAAACAACATAAAAATAAAAAACAACGATCATACAAAAATGACAAAAATTAACAATAAAAAGCGAATTAGGAAAATAAATACAAAATACAAAACACATGAGCAAAATAAAAACGATGTAATGGCTGTCCAACACCCCAACAAAAGCAAAAAACGAGCAAAAAAAAAAAAAATCGCCATGATGGGCAAAAAAGTATAGGCAAATGAGAAAAAAAATGCTATGGTGTTCGAAACACAAGAAAAAATCCATCATAGAAAGCACACAACAACAAAACGTATCCCTGTAGTGTAAAACTAAATTAACAAAGAAAGCAAGCAAATAACAAAAAACAAATTTCCAAGAAAAAACAAAACTGTGACGGTGTTTTGGTTTTTCGACTATTTTATGCTTCATTTGACGGTTAATTGATGTTACCTTGGTCGCAAATACAAACATTCCAACATTTTTTCTTTTTTTTAGAAATACATAGTTCAACAAGGGCAGGCAAGAACTTCATCTGTCCTCTCTGATCTCTTCAGAGGATTTTTGATTTAGGCTATACATTTTTGTTAGCTATGACTGAAATTCCAGATGTCTCAGTTGCATTCTTGACAAGTCATAATGACAATTTCAGGTTTTACAATTCACTTTCACTTAGTAAGATCATGTTCTGAGATATCCAAATTAAAGTGAGTTAAAGCCACCTTTCAGTTGAGTTTTAACTATGTGGGTATTTCTGAAATGTAATTATAGACATTTTAAGTTAAGTCAGAAATGCATTGCATATATATTTAATGTTATTTCTACTGACTAGGAAACAGAGTAGCTAACAATGTATTTACCCACAAAGACTTCTCTTTCTTTCAGCGTTCTTCCTAAAAAGCTCAGAGGTAATACTGAGATGTTTAGTCCTCATTATTCTAACAACGATGGATCTGTTATTACTGTATCTGCATTGTAGACTGCAGTAGTGATGAAACTTCAACTGGATGTCAAAGGGCAAAAACTCATGGCAGTTGTAGTTTATACACACAAACGATAGAAATAGGGATGTCCTGCTTAATTAGTGAAGTAGGAAATGTATTAAAACTTTGGAGATTACCTGAAAAATATTATTCTATTTTGATTTAGCTGATCAAGAAACATGAAAGACACCCTTCATAGAAAATCAAACTGACGACCCAAGATTAGTGAAACAACATAAATTTAAAAAAAAAAAAAAAAAAGGCTCAAGCTGGCAAAGTAATCTGAAATAATGATTCACAAGCAACTATACAGTTGTGGTCAAAAGTTTACATACACTTGTAAAGAACATAATGTCATGTAGAAATAACTGGTTGTAGTTATTTCTACAACTCTGATTTTTCTCTGATAGAGTGATTGGAACAGATACTTCTTTGTCACAAAAAACATTCATGAAGTTTGGTTCTTTTATGACTTTATTATGGGTTAACAGAAAAAGTGACCAAATCTGCTGGGTCAAAATTATACATACAGCAACATGAATTAGCAATTTTGGTGACTTCGAAAGTTGTGTCAATGAAATGAGCTTCATAGCATTGCCTCTTAACTTCTTGTGAGCGACTATGAGTGACTACAGCTGGCTACTTCTCTGAGACCATTTAAATAGGGCTCAGTGTCTACAAATGCCCACAAACACTACAACAGGAAAGTCAAAGGAGCTCAGCACGGATCTGAAAAAGCGAATCATTGACTTGAACACATCAGAAAAGTCACTTGGAGCCATTTCAAAGCAGCTGCAGGTCCCAAGAGCAACAGTGCAAACAATTGTTTGTAAGTATAAAGTGCATGGCACTGTGTTGTCACTGCCACTACCAGGAAGAAAATGCAAGCTATCACCTGCTGCTGAGAGAAAATTGGTCAGGAGGGTTAAGAGTCAACCGAGAACCACCAAAAAAGCAGATCTGCCAAGAATTAAAAGCTGCTGGAACACAGGTGTCAGTGTCCATGGTCAAGCGTGTTTTGCATTGCCATGGACTGAGAGGCTGCCATGCAAGAAGGAAGTCCTTGCTCTAAAAGGGACACCTTAAGGCTCAACTGAAGTTTGCTGCTGATCACATGGACAAAGATAAGACCTTCTGGAGGAAAGTTCTGTGGTCAGACAAAACAAAAATTGAGCCGTTTGGCCACAATGCCGAGCAATATGTTTGGAGGAGAAAAGGTGAGGCCTTTGACCCCAAGAACACCATGTCTACCGTCAAGCACGGTGGTGGTAGTATTATGCTGTGGAGTTGTTTTGCTGCCCATGGAACTGGTGCTTTACAGAGAGTAAATGGGATAATGAAGGAGGAGGATTACCTTCAAATTCTTCAAGATAACCTAAAATGATCAGCCCGAAGGTTGGGTCTTGGCCACAGTTGAGTGTTCCAACAGGAAAATGACCCCAAACACACATCAAAAGAGGTAATGGAATGGCTAAATCAGGCTAGAATTAAGGTTTTAGAATGGCCTTACCAAAGTCCTGACTTTAAACCCCATTGAAAACATGTGGACAGTGCTGAAGAAACAAGTCCATGTCAGAAAGCCAACAAATTTAACTGAACTGCACCGATTCTGTCAAGAGGAGCGGTCAAACATTCAACCAGAAGCTTCTGGATGGCTACCAAAAGCGTCTAATTAAAGTGAAAATGGCCAAGGGACATGTAACCAAATATTAGCATTGCTGTATGTATATTTTTGACCCAGCAGATTTGGTCACTTTGTCTGTTAACCCATAATAAAGTCATAAAAGAACCAAACTTCATGAATGTTTTTTGTGACAAAGAAGTATCTGTTCCAATCACTCTATCAGAGAAAAATCAGAGTTGTAGAAATAACTGGAAACTCAAGAGAGCCATGACATTATGTTCTTTACAAGTGTATGTAAACTTTTGACCACAACTGTATTAACAAGAAAAACAGTCAGAGCACGCAGTACTCCACCAAGGTTGTTCATTCCCCTGTATGGCGTTGTCAGAAACGCAGCATCTTTTTGTAGAAATGCAGCCGTTTTAAAAAATGAGTTAGGGATGATCAGAAATCACAGCAACATAGAATGTGGCCATATAATATAGATATACCCACAAACAAAATGATCTTGTGCTGAGCACAGGTGTGTGTTATGTATGTGTACGTTATGTACAGATACTGAACCGCGACACCTAAATATGTAGCAGGCGGCAGGAATTAATGGGACTTGGAAACACCCCCACAATTTAATCAGTTGTTCCTTGTATCACTTCCAGCAGATTAGTCCTGATAAGCCCGCAGTGGTCGATTTGTAGCAGGATCACAATTGTGATCGTCAGTAGGCAGCTGCAGTAGAGTTCACTTGTTGTCATAGTTACAGCTGTGCCGCTATCTCACAGTGATACAGAAATCTTCAACAAATCTGTGGATCCAGACTATAACCTGCATCAGTGTCAAAATCCAATCACTTGGTCCTAGTGTCATTTCTGACTTTCCCTGAAAATTTCATCCAAAACCGTTAGTCCATTTTAGAGTAATATTACACAAAAGTACGCCCATTGTCATAACTCCACCGTGTTCCTTGGCGGAGGAAATATACATTATTCTGCTCATCAAAGCTCTAAGTGATCTCATCAAATTGGTATGTCCATTCAACAATCTAAAAAGAAAATTATCATGATTAGGAAGCCTCTTACCATAAATATTTGTCCTCATGCTAGAAAGAGTCTTAAATGATGTCAATAACTTGATTGAGACAAGTTAATGAATGAGGAGGTCCAGTCACTGAAACCACATAAGTATGTGACTGCACTGACATTGTTATGCAAATACAACTGTATGCGACTAATACAAAGAAAAAGAAGCATCGGAACAATTTCTAAGGCAGCACACTGATTTTAAATTAATCCACTGTGACGGTTGATGCTTCAGGGACTCAGCAGACCAAATCATTGGCTTCCAGTGACTTCAGCTGATCCTTCCAATCAGATCAATCAGCTGTTCTTCTGGAAAACTGAAACACTGGCTCAGTTAAACACACACCACACATTAAGCAGACATCTTTCACAAGAAAAAGAAGAAATCATGAGAATCGGCAATTTTTTAAATACCTTTTTTGTCTTTAATGTATTTACAAGCTTTAATCTGCTCTGTAGGTCTTAAGTATTACAAGCATTTGATGTTCAGCGACCCTGGCCATTTGCTTTTTAAAGCTGCATTTTTGCTCATGTCATCTGAAGGTATCCGGTTTGTTCGTCTGCGTCTGTGTGACAGTTCTGTGGACTGACTTGCATCGTTTCTTGAATGCATACCTTCACCTCTCATGAGGTGTATGTACAAATCAACGCAGAGCAAGCTGAGGCTGAGGGAAACACTTCCCGGTTATTACAAGATAACCTCTGACCTTGGACAACATTAATAGTTCCTGTGCATTCACTCCTTTTTTTTTTTAAATCTCTGCTTCCCCTTCATCCCAAAATAATTTTGTTTTACCCTGTTTTAAACCAAACAGTGTGGAATCCAGGGAGGCTATTTATTTCACAATTATTATTTTGTTATTATAATTAATTATATTGTTATTTCTGTTGTCATGTTCTCATTGTGAGCATCTGCAAATGTTAAATAACTTTCATATTTGCAGTCCTTAAAAAAATAATAAATTAAAGAGTCCAGAACCTATGTATCTTTTAAGTCTCTTCTTAAAAAGTAACAAAAGAAAAGTAAGTTAAAATTTAAAACAAAAATATTTTCTATGTATAATACAGGTATTTAGTGCTTCCGCCGTTGGAATCCAAACTCAAAATGGCGGCATGTTTCAGAACCGTACCGCAGAAAAAAATTCCAGCCGTAAACATGTCGTCCTGCCCACGCACCCATTTTGAAAGTTTGTTCTACTGTAAGGATGCAGTTCGACTACGTCGTGTCCCCGGGTGTCTCCCTCGTCAATTGTCTTCCGACTCCTCCTCGGCCTCCCGCAGCCAGGTGAAGAAGGCCGTAACAGACTTGAGGGCCACACCTTTACCCTGCTGCTCAGCAGGGTCTTTGCTCGTCTCCCACTTGTAGAAAGCGTCCTCCGAGATGACGTCCTCATCATACAGACAGTCAAAGAACATCCGGAGAAGGTCTGCAAGACACAAGAAGACACAAAGTTAACTGCCACCCTTCTGACAGATTTTCCTCACATGTAATTAGGCAGCTGAAATTCATCTAATATGAAGGTTGTGCAGGAGTCTAATATGGCTCCAATTGTATCATTTCTGATGGATGAAATCTTTAACAAAAAAAATGACCTTATGTTGAGCAGAGGTGTGTGTTATGCATGTGTACATTATGTACGTATGCTGAATCGCATCACCTAAATGTGTAGCGGAACTGATGGGACTCAGAAACATCTCCACAAAATTGTTCCTTGTATGATTTCCTATGGATAAGTATCATAAGTCCGCAGCGGTCGATTTGTAATAGAATCGCAACCATGTGATCAGCAGCAGCCAGCTGACATAGTGTTCACGTGTTGTCATGGATACAGTGATGCCGTGCTGCTATCTCACAATGATACAGAAATCTTTAAAAAAAATCTGTGTATCCAGACTGAAAGCCGCTTCACTGCCAGAATCTAATCACTTTGTTCTTGTGTCATTTCTGACCTTCCCTGAAAATTTAATCCAAATCTGTTTTTGAGTAATGTTGCTAACAGACAGACAAACAGATTGACAAACGTGCGCTGATCGTCACATAACTCCACCGCATTCCTTGGCGGATAATAATTCCATGACAACAAAGCATCTTTTGCTAAAATTCACGTGTTACTGTCAACAGCTTTAGACCTGCTACATTCTCTACATTTTTATAGCTAAAAAATGGAATTCAAACAGTTTTCCAATTACTTGTAATCACTCTGGAAATAATTTAAAAAAAAAAGAAAAAATACATCTCATCTCAGAGTCATTAGAAGGAGTAAACCATGATGCAGCACTTACTTGGAGGCTGATCGAGGGCAACGATCAGCGCCTGAAGTGCATAAAGTGCTTGCAGCTGTCGCTCAGTGTCTGAGTTAAGGTACTTGAGTAATACAGGCAATCTCCTCTGGATGATGGCCGTGTCCACTCGACAGCTGGTGTTATCATCTGTGTAATAAAGCAGGAGGCAGAGTGAAAGCGTGCTGAGCTGCACCACGCCGCTCAGAGTTTGGCAGAGTGTAAATATTGCAATCAGCAGTGCGACTTCAGCAGAACGGGGAAAACGTCTCCTCCAGGTGGTGGAGTGCTTACCTTTCACTGCGGCCTTACACACAGCTGTCATCAGAGCCCTCAGGAAGGGAGACGAGCTCATCTGAGATTCATCTAGGTTAGCCTGGGAAATGGAGCACAGAGGGGGAGAACAAAACTGTTTGTCAGCTTCACGTGGCTCAGCTTGGCAGTGATGCTGCTGAATACCAGGAAACAATTTCAAAGAAGCACAACATGTTACAAACGCGTGATGAGCCCCGAGAGGAGCAGCATGTTGGCATTCAGGGGGTACAAATGGGATGTCTGGACTGCATGTACAACAGGAAAAGTGTTTACTATAGGTTTGAGCAATAAAATCAGAAAAAAAAAAATGTAAAAAAAATCTATCATTTTAGTTTGTGACTAGTGTGGACTGCGACGTTAAAGAATTAAGATTAATGAATGCTTCGAGTACAGTCAAATGACATTTTATGTGATTTCAGCTTCACCAAGACTCAACTGGTTGAACAAACACCGCGGCAAAGTCAGAAAATTTATTTCAGAAAAACATCTAATTATTGGTTTTTCACTTTAGTGGACTGATTGAAAAATAAAATATAAAAATGGCATTAACCAGCCAAAAGCCAGTTTCACTTAAAATAATTTGAGTGTATCGTTAGTTTTTAACATTTGCATCGTGAAGTATTCTTTTCAGATGATGTCCTCTGCATAAATATTCCAACTTCATCCGTGACACCTTATGTTACACTCCTCTCTGCAGAGTGTTTGAGTCACAGCGACTGCACAGTTGTAAAAGAGTAAATGGACAACATCTATGTAGAACATTTATGCAAAGTACTTTGTAATTTTATTCACACACATGCTTAATGGCAGCAAGCCACCGTATAACGTGCTGGTCAAACCAACAGGAGTAACTGGGGTTCAGTATCTTGCTTAAAGATACTTCACATTGAACAACCAAACCACTGACTCTGGTATTAGTGTGCTGATACAGCTGCCACCTGGTTAGAATACGATGCTATAACAGTAGGTCAAATAACAATAGCTCACTGGACTTGTATCACATGTACTAGTACATTGTAGTGATGGACTGAAAATCCACACTAAAATATGTGAAAATACTTAACCACATTTTAAAATGGATCAACAAGATATGCATGTTTCTTTATAATCGGGCCAAAAACACACTCAGACATTTTACAGCTCCACTGTTTTTAAAATACTACAGAACTAGTCTGGCTTTCCTCTGCTTTTTATTTTTAGCCAACAAATCTGCAATAAGCCCAAATGATCTGATCTAAAAAATATTTCAACTCCGAAGTTATTTTCAAACGGCAAGTGGCTGCTATCAGCACCAGCACTGTTTGGGATGTAAACATCTTGGAAATCTGAGTAGAAACGTGAAATAACACCACTGAGGAGCCTTTGTGGGAAGCTTTCAACAGCCAGAGTTGTACTAGGAAGCTTCCAGGTGCGAATGTGTGAGTATCAGACACCGTTTCAGTAATACTGTCTGAAGTTAATAAAGGCAAATAACAGGAAAAACTAAATAAAAATCAATACATGATGGCTGTTCCTTATGCCGCTCCTTAATGTTTAACAATTAATAACAAATTGTAAATGACTGCTTGCAGGCTTTGAGAGATGTTTGCTCCAGAGAAATATTGAGTGTCATACCTCTACCCAGTCAAAGATCTGCTCGTCATTGGCCATGTCTTCCAAGAGGAGTCTCTCCAGCTGCCGGCTCAGCTCCTCAGGGGACAAAACCTTTTTAGACAGAGCCGCCTCAGAGCTGGAGCTGTCCAACTGAACAAACTGGAGTTTCTGTTGGTGTAAAGGCGAGAAGACGTGTTACAATGAGGAACAGAAAAATCAAGGCAATGGAAAAAGAAAGGTGAGAAAAACTATGAAAGTGCTGTTTATCAGCTGGTGGAAGGTTACTGTTCTTCTAATACTGAATGTTGTAACTTGAGTGGAGGCCTGTAGGGCTGAAACGATTCCTCAAGTTATTCCAGTAATTTGATTACTAAAAGTCCTCGAGACAAAATTCTCTGAATCAAAGCTTTGTTTATTCCACCCCAGGTCACTAACTAGTCTGGACCCAGACTTCATCCTCTACGGATTGGACCTATAATCAATAAATTATAAGGGTTAGAGTTAGGGTTTTATTTTAAATTTGATGAGACGCTTCTATTTTAAACGACACAGCTTTTCCAGTGTTTATGGCATTTAGCAGATCAGAGGCTGAACTATGAAGCCAGTTTGACATAGTCAGGCTTTCTTTGTGCAAGCTGGCTCGACAAAAAATAAAACCTCAGTCAGAGTGAACAGATATGAAGGTGGTTATTGTCTTTTTTTGTCAACTCAGATTTTCTGCTTCAAACTCGTCACACAAACAGGAGAGTTCAATGCATCATTTGACTCGTTTTCTGCACAAAATGAAAGGATCGCATGCAGCTGCTTCAATCAACAGCTTGTTTTAATGGAGAACAATGAGGAACATAAAAATATATGACGGTAAAAGCTGCTACTGAGAAATACGTAATTATTATTTACATTTTGAAAGACAGGAATGCTGGTAGTAAACTGTTAATTGTGTGTTAACATATTTATTTAACTGATCAATGAAGGCGATTATATCTAACAGACAGCTGCAAAATAAAAAAATCAAACTTCACATATTCAAACATGGTATTGTATTGAAGTGCATGTAGATCTGACACTGTCTCATGATGAAAGAAATCACTTTAATTTATGGGCAAATCAAAGTGAAATTAATGCTATGGATTATATTCTCTGTACTAAATACTAATTAACTAATCAGTTTCCTGATTTGTGTTCTATCAGCTGCAGTAGCAGCAGTTTAAATGGACCAAATGTGAAAACATATTTATGTGATTTATGCTTCACCAACTAAATATACGTTGAGTTCCCACGGCTTTGAGTTTTAGTTGAAAACCCCTGTACTATACTATACATGTACAATAAACCTGTACTATACTATATAGAGTGGGTACAGAAAGTATTCAGACCCCTTGAAATTTTTCACTCTCTGTGTCATTGCAGTCATTTGCCAAAATCAAAAAAGTTCATTTTATTTCTCATTAATGTACACTCAGCACCCCATCTTGACAGAAAAAAACAGAAATGTAGAAATTTTTGCAAATGTATTAAAAAAGAAAAACTGAAATATCACATGGTCAGAAGTATTCAGACTCTTTGCAGCGACATTCATATTTAACTCACATGATGTCCATTTCTTCTGATCCTCCTCGAGATGGTTCTGCTTCTTTATTGGAGTCCAGCTGTGTTTAATTAAACTGATTGGACTTGATTAGGAAAGGCACACACCTGTCTATATAAGACCTTACAACTCACAGCGCATGTCAGAGCAAATGAGAATCATGAGGTCGAAGGAACTGCCCAAGGAGCTCAGAGACAGAATTGTGGCAAGGCACAGATCTGGTCACGGTTACAAAAGAATTTCTGCAGCACTCAAGGTTCCTAAGAGCACAGTGGCCTCCATAATCCTCAAATGGAAGAAGTTTGGGACGACCACAACTCTGCCTAGACTTGGCCGTCCAGCCAAACTGAGCAATGGTGGGAGAAGAGCCTTGGTGAGAGAGGTAAAGAAGAACCCAAAGATCACTGTGACTGAGCTCCAGAGATGCAGTCGGGAGATAGGAGAAAGTTCCACAAAGTCAACTATCACTGCAGCCCTCCACCAGTCGGGGCTTTATGGCAGAGTGGCCCGACGGAAGCCTCTCAAGACACATGAATGCCCGCATAGAGTTTCCCAAAAAACACATGAAGGACTCCCAGACTATGAGAAATAAGATTCTCTGGACTGATGAGACCAAGATTGAACTTTTTTGGTGTTAATTCTAAGCGGTATGTGTTGATTATACAGTTCTTTTAATGGTTTTTAAATGTCTTCACGGTCTTGCGCCATCTTACCTCTCAGATCTAATTGGTAGTTGCTAGAGGTACGGACCTGTACTTTCCATTTACCAATCAGATACGTGAGATCTGGTCACGTGACTCCCGGCAGATGCTGGAGGTACGGACCCGTAGCATCGGTACTACAGGTACGGACCTTAAACCTGACCCTAACCCTAAGCTTAACCTTTGCTTACCTTTCAACAGTTTGCAGTGGTTAGCAGCTTCTTGACTCGCGAGACTCGTGTACGGGTCCGTATCTGTCTGGCAAATGGAAAGTGCCGTATCCGTAGCCCACAGGCTACGGGTACGTATCTGTAGACACTACCGATCTAATTTTACCCTATGAGCCCTCGCGGACCCCGAGGTCCTCTGGCACCGGCCTTTTAATGATTCCCAAGGTTAATACAAAAATCCACGGCAAGGCAGCTTTCCAGTACTATGCCCCTCGTTTGTGGAACAGCCTGCCAGAGGACCTGAGGGCTGCAGAGAACGTAAAGACTTTTAAAAACAGACTTAAGACTCACCTTTTTACAGTGGCTTTTACCTAATGTCTGTATTTATTATTTATATCTACATTTATGCACTTATTTATATTTTATGTACTCTTTTGTTTATACATTTTATTTATTTTAACGTTTGTTTTAACATCCTGTTTTACACAGTCTTTAGTTATATTCTTAATGCGTTTAGTTATTTTATTTTATTCTACGTTCCTATGTTTCCTCAGTTTGGGCCTGTCTGCATCTGGGGCTGTGGTTGGCTCTTGGTCCGGTGATGCTGACATGGGATCCACTCTGGCGTTTTGGGAGGTGGGGAGGCTTCTGCCTTTCCCTCTGCCCCTGCCATGGTGCACCCTAGGCTGGTGTTTGGGCTGTCGGCGTCTGCTGCCCCAGGTGCAGACGGCTCTCAAAGATGGTGTTTCCTCGACCTGGTTCCTCTGTGCTCAGCCAACCCATGTTGTTATGTTTGTATTTCATCTAGGCGGGTGGATGGGGGGTGGGAATGGGGGTGAGTTCTTTGGGAAAGCGCGTGTGGGTGTGTGTGTTTTATTCTCTGTGTGGTTTATTCTATGTAAAGCACTTTGTGCTGCATTTCTAATGTATGAAAAGTGCTTTATAAATAAAGATTGATTGATTGGAGAAAAGCAGGCACTGCTCATCACCTGCCCAATACAATCCCTACAGTGAAACATGGTGGTGGGAGCATCATGTTGTGGGGGTGTTTTTCAGCTGCAGGGACAGGACGACTGGTTGCAATTGAAGGAAGGATGAATGCGGCCAAGTACAGAGATACCCTGGAGGAAAACCTCTTCCAGAGTGCTCAGGACCTCAGACTGGGCTGAAGGTTCACCTTTCAACAGGACAATGACCCTAAGCACACAGCTAAAATAACAAAGGAGTGGCTTCAGAACAACTCTGTGACCGTTCTTGACTGGCCCAGCCAGAGCCCTGACCTAAACCCAATTTAGCATATCTGGAGAGACCTCAAAATGTCTGTCCACCAACATTCACCATCCAACCTGACAGAATTGGAGAGGATCTGCAAGGAAGAATGGCAGAGGATCCCCAAATCCAGATGTGAAAAACTTGTTGCGTCATTCCCAAGAAGACTCATGGCTGTACCAGCTGAAAAGGGTGCTTCTACTCAATACTGAGCACAGGGTCTGAATACTTCTGACCATGTGATATTTCAGTTTTTCTTTTTTAATACATTTGCAAAAATGTCTACATTTCTGTTTCTTTTTTCTGTCAAGATGGGGTGCTGAGTGTACATTAATGAGAAATAAAATGAACTTTTTTGATTTTGGCAAATGGCTGCAATGACACAGAGAGTGAAAATTTTCAAGGGACAATACTTCAGGGGAATACTTTCTGTACCCACTGTATGTACAATACCTCTGTACTATACTATATATGTACAATAAACCTGTACTATACTGTATATGTACAATACACGGCAGATGTCTGCCCATGTTCCGCCCCGACGGTTATTTCTGTTGCACAGCGTGCTCACTTTTGCTGTTGATGCTGTAACGACAACCATAGAATCTAATTACTCGATTAATTGCCAGAATAATCGATAGAATACTCAATGACTAAAATAATCGATAGCTGTCGTCCTAGACGCACGTATCACCAACCTGTTGTGAGATGAAAGCCTGGACATCCTCTCCTTCTGGTAGAACGTCGCTCCAGTTGAGGCCAGATTCCCTCCACAAAGAACCCACAGTCCTATGGCTCTGTGGAAAACAAGATGTAACAACATTACATCTGTCTTCTATATTTATATAGTTCTAACATGGTTATTAAAGATGCATACATGTTTATCAATATATAATGCACGGTATTTACTTGATGAATGAATAAATCATACAATTAAAAAAAAATTAAAAAGAAGCTTTCCAATGCACAGCTAATGTGCTCAATGTCAATATGTGGCTGCTTTGTAAGCAAAATATCCTTGTCAATTACACTAGGATTTACATTTAAATTTTTGCTAAATAAAAATGTTCAAGTGAATAAAAGATCCCAAAAATTTCTTCAAAAAAATTCCACTGTCGTCCAACAATGAACAATAACAATAAATTTTTTTTAATCGATCATAAACTTCGATATATATGAAATATTAAGTCTGTGCAGTCATATCCACAATAAAGCTGCTGATGACACTCAACTGTCTTCATAATAAAAGGTGGGTAACATAAATCTATGCATGTAGGAAAAAGAATTACAGATCTAAGTGTTGCTTACCATTTGTTTGCATAGTATGTGCAGTATTTCAGAAATTAAGATCCCAGCTCTTCCCACAGGAAGCAAAGGTTTGCTTAATTCACTGTAAACAGACAGATAACAGAGAATGAAGCATGCATTTTTTTTCATACAACGCTTTGTTTAGAGCAAATATGTAAAACATAACAAACACAAGAAACTAAAACAACAATGTATGTGACTTTAAAGGTTATTTTTTCCTCTTCGTGGAAAAGAGCAGTGCAAAGTGGTGGTGAACACAAAGGGGTGAAAATGTGGATGAACGATTGAACCACTATAACTGATAAGAAGGTGGAATTTTTTACCAAACAAAGGACACCACCTTTTCATTTGACAATAAAGCACACAGTTCAGTACCTAAAGAGCTCTCTCATAGAGAAGCCCCCCTCCCTCAGCACAGGGCTGAGCAGCTCGGCCAGGTACAGCCAGATGTGGGGAATGTCGATGGCCATGTCGTCCGCTTGCTCCAGCGTGTCTGCAAACCTGAGAGAAGACGACGATGAAGTGGTGTTTAGAAATGGGATTGTTTGAAAAAGCAGTCAAGCATCAATATTTTGAGGACTGATATAATATTGCTGTTAACAGTGAAGCAGCAAAAATGTTTATAAGTCACTGAAAATGAGAAGGAAAAATCAGCTTTGCTTGTCATCTGTCATTTTTCTTCTACTCTTTGAGAGTTGATCACACACTATCATTCAAAAGTTTGGGGTCACTTAGAACTGCCCTTATTTTTGAAAAAAACAACAGTTTTTTCAATGAAGATAACATTAAATTAATCAGAAATACAGTCGAGACATTGCTAATGTGGCAAATGACTATTCTTGCAGGAAATGGCTGATTTTTAATGGAATATCTACATAGCAACCATCACTCCTGTGTTCTAATGCTACATTGTAGCGTATGGTGTTGAAAGGATAACTGATGATTAGAAAACCCTTGTGCAAATAGTATTTTCTTTTCACGTTAAAAAAAGGCAGAGTACACAGAAAATGAAATTAGAAAATGGAGTAAACAGTTCTGGGGCCTCATTTATAAAACATTGCGTAGGATCCATACTAAAAGTTTGCGTACGCCGAAAATCTGAAATGGGCGTATGCCCCTCGCCCCTGATTTATAAAACTGTGTGTACGCACAGCTGCACGCAATTTCTTGATAAATCAGACACCAGCTGGAAGATTGCCCAGGTGGATCCACCTCACATTCCGCCCACAACACACCCACATTTTACCATGAATGGTCAATGCAAAGTAACTCATGAATGCATCTGTATATAAATAAGCTGCGGGATCCACGGCATTTCACGCAGCGCCGGGGGGCTGAGTGTGGTTGTGGTGTGACGCATGTGGGCCTGCGTGCCTGAGTGCCTGAGTGCCTTTCCGGGGTGATTAATGGTTGGACGCTCATCCCATTCGGCCGCATATGGATAAATAAACAAAATAATTTACTTTTTTTTGCCATTTTACTGTGATAGTTGCAGCGAAGAGTGACAGGAAATGGGGAGAAGAGTAGGGGAAGACATGCAGCAAAGGACCACGGGCAGGAATCGAACCCGGGCCGCTGCGTCGGAGACCAGCCCCTGCAAAGGGTCACTTGCCTAACCCGATGAGCCATACGGGCGCCGGTTGATCAGTAAACAAAATGATTTAATAAAGACCAGCGCACCGGCCCAGATGTGGACCGGCCCATCGGTCAAACGACCGAATGAAATAACGTTCAATCCGCCCCTGTTGATATATGAACTTAGTTCTGCAAATACAGTCATCGGCCGAATGGCGCGCTATATGAACATCTACAACAATGAGGGTTTATGATTATCCGGCTCTACAAGTCTAATATGTGATCACAATAAAGGTTTGAGATCAATCTGGTTTCAATTCACCACCTCACCCTCCGGCACTGCCGTTCCCGCTGTCTCCAAAATGTGCTTAAGCAAGCATCAAGGTTGGCGCACCGGTGCGCACATTCTCATGCCAAGTTTGTTTTTAGAACTCACAACCTTTGCGTAGAAAGTGGCGTACGCCACTTCCTAGCCCTGTTTTGTGCGTACGCAAGCTTTATAAATGAGGCCCCTGGTCAATACTTCCTTCTATATAAATTAGATTTCAAGAGAAAAACAACCTTTTCTGAATAAAATAAAGAAACAAACTTGAAGCTGACACAGAAATCACAGTATTTTCACAGCAATACATGAACCAAGGCAGATGCTTGCCCTCAGTGCTGTTTGTTAGTCTGTCAGCAAGATTACAGAAAAACAACCAAACTGAATTTCATGATGTTTGGTAGAGAGGTGGAGCTCAAAGAAAAGACAAACCCATTTATTTTGGTGCGGCTCACTTTGCTTGAAATTGTGGATAGTGTTTTGGTCTTTACCCTGAGGGCTGTATTCATTGAGTGCTTGGTTTAAAAGCACATTTCCAACCTCACCTTTACAGATTCATTTTTTTTTTTTTCCATACTTCCCTACATGTTCTGACTGCATTCACAAATTGGTAAAATACAATACATGAAGGCAGTTGGTTGGAACATATGAAGAGTTCATTTGCAAAAACAGATAAATCCGTTTTGATAAATTTTCAGAAAACTTATTTTTTATTGTTTACTTGAGACAATATCAAACTGAAGTTGAGTGGATTTGACTCAGTAGAAAAATACATGACAAACTAGAGAAAAAAAACCAAATTATTAGTGTTATTATTATTATTATCTCAAGTAAACAATAAAAAAAAGTTTTCTGAAAATGTATAAAACAGAGTTACCTGTTTTTGCAAATGAACTCTTCATATCTTTTTTTTCCCCCAACTCTCTTCAACTCAAAAAAGCTAGAAAATGATGAATCTTCGGATATCTATTCATTTGTGGTTGAATGTGACAGAGAGCTGATGACACCTAACACTGGATAATAACAAGATGGGCATATTCCCACTGGCAGCACTTTGTAAAATTTTTAAACTCTCAATAAAATGGTGCCAAATATAACAAGAAAAGCACTCATAGAGCGCAGTACTCCACCAAGGCAGCTCAGTCACTGTATCATTTCCGAACGGATTAGTCCCGACAGGTCCGCAGCGGTCAGTTTGTAGCGGGATAGCAATCATGTGATCGTCAACATGCAGCTGACATAGTGGTCACGTCCTATCATAGTTACAGTGACAGTGTGCTGCTATCTCGCAATGACACAGAAATCTTAATCCATCCCAAATTTCATATCCATGGATCCAGACTAAGCTGCTTCACTGCCAAAATCTAATCACTTGGTCCTTGGGTCATTTCTGATCTTCCCTGAAGATTTCATCCAAATCGTTTTTGTCCATTTTTGAGTAATGTTGTGCACAGATAAACAGACAAACTTACGCCAACTGTCACATGACTGAGCTGCGTACCTTGTTGACGGAGTAAAAAGGCTCTTTTGCTGTTGCCACGTAATCATTAGAAATGCTTTGGACACAATTAAACAAGACAGATCTAACATCTATTAAGTGCGTCACTTTTATGACGTATTTCAAGTGATAATCGTTGCAGACTGTCAGCGTCCCGTCCACAGAAAGTGTCATGAGGCAGGCGAACTGACCCTTTGTAGAACTGGGGTTTGGGCAGGATTCCCTGCTGTACCAGCTGGAAGAGGAGCTGGCCCATGTGGTCCCGTGTGATCTGACTGCGTTCCAGGGTCGACTCCACCCCAACACGTACAAAGATGTGCAGCTGAGAGCCCAAGTCAAGCTCATCCACACACTGGACAGCCTCCTGCAGAATGTAAAGAATTATGACCAAGTGTGTTGACCTGAAAGCTAATGGGTGAGTCTTCTTAAATCATTAGGGGCCTTCTACTTGTTTTTTAAAATCATAAACTATAGATATTTAAAATGGTATTTGTGAAATGTGTCACCCACAATCAGGGACTATTTGATCTACTTGTCCAATAATGGAAAGATCAACGGGATGATGAGAAATACCAGTAAAAATTTCAGGCTTTATCTTTAATAGTTCCAGAGTTCCAATGTGTGAAAAAACAGGGTGAATGTGGGTTGATGGACAATTGTTAAATAAGAATTAAATAATATTTTACATCCAGATATCATTATATACAGTTTTAAGGCAAATCTGAAATGGTACAGCAGAAATTGTTCTTCAAATCTGATGATTTGAGACAGAACTAGAAAAACACTCGGAGAGCGCAGACCTCCGCCAGGCCATCTGTTTGTCTGTTAACAGCATAACTCAAAAAGTTATGGACGGATTTTCACCAAATTTTTACAGAATGTCCGGAAGAGCAAAAGTAACAATCGATTAAATTTTGGAGGTGATCCGGATCACCGTCTGGATCCAGGATTTTTTGAAGGACTCTGTACATGTCCATGCCAGCGGCCATCTCTCAATTGTACAGAGTCCTTCAAAAAAATCCTGGATCCAGACGGTGATCCGGATCACCTCCAAAATCTAATCGATTGTTACTTTTGCTCTTCCGGACATTCTGTAAAAAATTTGGTGAAAATCTGTCCATGACTTTTTGAGTTATGCTGTTAACAGACAAACAGACAGACAGACAAACAAACTCTGATGATTACATAACCTCCTGGCGGAGGTAATAACCCTAATGACAGCAATACATGCATCTAATTTCTGCTATTTTTGCAGTTATGAAGCGATTCATAAATCTTAATGAAACACAGCTTGAAAAAACAAATCATACAGGCTAAACAATTGCCATGCTATCAATGTGTACTTGAAAGATTCAAAGAAAAAAATAAATTAATTGCCTCAATAAACCATGAACTAATCTGCAGCACAAACAAAACACTGTTTCATTTGAGTCAAAACTTAACCACCTAAACTCACTGAGCTCAGGTGTCAGCTTCACCTACAGTTGTTTTTCTTCATCTCAGTACCTTGTAATCGTTTATGTGCAGGAACTCGTCAATAATAGACTTGGACTTCCTCTCAATCTCCTCCTCAGACAGGGCAGGTCTATCTGGGGTCTGGACCACCGGCTCAGGTTTCACTGTCAACACATAAACAAGAATCATAAATTTGGCTCTCTGTCTGCAGATTTAGATTTTTGCACGATCTGCTCTGATTAAATCCCCCGTAAACACCAACTTACTCTGATCTGGTTTAAATAAATCGCAAATTCACCATGTTATGCATATAATACAGACTAAAAATATCTCAGAATTTGAAGACATCTGAAAGAAAAACAGCAGGAAATTGCAAAATCTGCACATGCAGGAAAATGTATCACTGCACTTGAATAAAGATTTGTTTCTCAATGTCTGTTTGCTGCAGGAACTGTATCTACCTCATTTCACTCAATCAAAACATGTGATTTGCCCAGTTTATGTCGTATGCACGCGTATCCTCACCAGGCTCTCTGACTCTGCTGCGTTCTGGCTCCACTTTGTCCTCCGTGACACTCAGTCTCCGGGGCTCGGCTCCCTCTCGCTCGCGGTCTCTTCGCGGCTCCTCCGGGTTTTGAGTTTCCAGCAGCTCTTTTGAACTGCCTCCCCTGATGAAGGGTCCGGGCCGTGACGACGGCGGGGCTGAGATCAGGGGCTTCTCGCTGCGCTCTCTGCCTGAACTGCTGCGACTGCTGAGTGGGACAAGAAAAGCAACAAATCAGTGGTCAGGCTGCTACTGTACATGAGGATCTCAGGTGAAAGAAAGTGCAATAATCAGGAGGAGCTAACAGGAGCTAGATTTGTCCTTTACCTTCCCAGAGTTCTCCTGGAGTCATAGTCTGGATTCTGTGGAGGTGTGGTGGAGGGTTGAGGCGAGGGTGTGGACTGCAGTGCCGAGTAACGGTTGAGACCAGCGGTCCGTGATAGTTCTGTAATCAGGATAATATAAGAGACATGAATGACAAAAATGATCAACAAATCAAGAAAAATGATTCAGAGGGCTGATGCTGAGTAACTACAGAGTATGTGCTGCACATAACAGTTTTGGCAGAAGACATTTTTATCTTAATTTCAAATCGAAATTCATGAAAAATAATTCTTCAGTAAGTTTTAAGCTCAAGGAATTATTATGCTTCAAAAAGTGCCTATCTGTTGGTTGAACATTGCCTAAATTACTCCCCCTACAGCTTTCAGACAATTTAATTGACTTTACTAAACTGACAATCCGACTCTCACATTCAAGTGTGAAAATAAGAAAACAAGCAGAGTTTGAATCTCTTTTTCCAACTCTGTTCTCAAAATTAAGAAAAATCTGCTCCTTAACCATGTTGGACATCATGTTGTATGAACCTGAGTATTTGCAGTTCATATCTGACAATAACTGCTGATTATTTTAAAGTGTTTAAGTAGATGTTTAATGTCAACACATCTTCAGCTGACTGTGAGAGGCTGAAAGATGAGGGATGTTTTAAAGAAAAACTGAAAAGCTTGGATGCCTACATTTATCAGTTTTGGTGTTTTATATAACAAATGCACTTCTGAGAAACAAGATAAAAAGTAGTTGTCTGTGTGAAGACCAGTGCTTTCCCCATCTAATCAGTTCTGTGTCATTTCTCTAAATCTTGTTCATGTAATGATGTTTCATGTCCCATCTCACCTGAGTCGCTGGCTTTGGCTCCTCCACTGCTGCCCTTCACCCACGTGACTTGAGCCCGTGGGCCCAGCTGGATCTTCTCATCCATTTGAGGCTGCAGAATCAGTTAAAAAAAACATAGGCTTGAGTATTTTTCCTTTCGGCAAGAACACAAAGAAAACCCATAGCAATAGTACAAAATGTGATGAGGAAACGTGATGCCCAGACTCGAATCTACAGATACACGACTCTCACTCACTCTGGACTCTCAACAGACCCAGCAGAATAAAAAAGGCGTCTTTTTTTTAAGCATTGGGCCAGTGCTGTTATTCAGTTGTTACACACTGACAGGAGTCATCATACTGTGACCATATCAAACAGTTTTTATTGTGAAATACCCAAAGGCCCAGTTAATGTGTGCTTCCCCCTGTTCAAATAACAGTGAAGGATGACAGAGTGCCACCAGCAGGGGGAGCTCTGAAAAGACAAAGAAAGAAGTGACTGCTGTTGCACAGCAGTATTTCATAAATGCAGGAGGAGGAGGAGTGTGTACCATAGACTGTATATAAAGATGGACATAGCATCTGGCTCCAAAATTGAAGCCCACCCGGAAGAGTCAAAAACTTGCAATATCACGCCATCCGCTAGGGTTGGCTCCAAAAAGCTTTTGCTCCATAGACCCCAATTCATTTTCGGAAAAAATTAAATTTGATAGACTGATGTTCTACAGCTCAGGTTTTTTTTCCCGTTAGTTTTCATGGTCAAAATGAGAGATCAGGTGGCCGATCTTAAAATAAATCAATACAGAATTTTAAATAAATCGTTAAAGTTGGCGGAGCCAGGGGGCGTGGCTATACTTTATTGACAGTCCCATTGACTGGTCCTGCCCCTAGTTGCTCTCCGGTCCAGCCTGTTTAACGCTTTTTACGTCACTGGCTCCAAAAAAATCCAAAATGGCGACCAGGAAGTAGCAAAATCCGGGCTTCATTTTCTCGGCGTTGAAACCAACGGGTGACATCACGGTTAGTTCACGCCTGGTGTGTACATTGCTGAACATGAAAACCCTCAAAAATGCAGATGTGACGAAAACTGGGAAAGTTTGTTTACACAGCTCAGTTAAGATGATCTACAAGAATTATGTAGGTGCTGTAAACAGTTGTCTTTGGTGTACATACACTTTCTACTGAGACAGCAACAGCCTGCTGTGAGCAAGTGTGGGACCAACATGGAAAAACACTTAATCAACATGAGACAAACCTGTCACAGCATGAAAAGCTTCCACACCAAATTATCTAAACTTTAATGCAGACCTGACAATATTCAGCGAAGACTGACTGTGACCTATGCTACAATAAAAGGCTGCCTCTGGTCTAGGGATCAGTGATAGGTTTCTCATCAGTGGTTATTTCTGATTCTATTACGATCACTGATAGCTGTTGAATGAATGGATGATTTAGCATTCAATAGAGGCAGCATATGTGGTTTTATCGGGGCATCTTGGTGCCCAGTGAATATATTACATGCACAGTGCACTCTTATAAGTCTTACCTTGGAAATGATTAAAATCAGGGTATTATGTAAAATACAGGAAGCATATTATTTAGGTTAGTTGTATACCTTAATAATATGCATAATCATGAGCATCTGTATCACCTCAACAAATCCTGACCAGGCTACTGATTGTATATTTATTTACATTCTTTTTATATATTACAGCTTATACACTATCAGTCAAAAGGTTGGACACACCTTCTCATTCAATGTGTTTTATTTGATTATTTTATGCATTGTAGATTAATATTGAAAACATGAAAACTATAAAAGAATACATATGGAATTATGTTGTAAACAAAAAAGTGATAATCTTCAGTATTAATCTATAATGCAGAAAACAATACAAGAAAAGCACTGAATGAGAAGTTCTGTCCAAACTTAGGACTGGTGGTGCATATGTGAATCTTTTGTGGCAGAAACACCTGAATTGGTTTTACAGCATTAACAGCAAACTGCAGTTCAGCCAATAGCAGCAGTAGAAGTGAGAGTCACAGCAAAATAGTTTCTGACATTCATCACACTGTGCTGTACCACTCACTGATGCTACTGTCACATCAGGAATTGCTCCTCGTTCATTTTGTGGCTCTGTGGGTCACTCACTATTGCCTCAGTGCAGTCAGAGTGTACAGCAAATATCAACCACCTGACGCTGTAATACTGTACTGTTAATGCCCTGAATAGCTCCGATCTCAAGGCTGTACAACAGCATGGGAAATCTGGAATCTAAATTTAATTTTAGGGTGCAGATCATTACAACTTTTGTCATTTTATCTGTTGTATGATTTGAAGAAAAAAAGATGCTCCTGTGCTCACACATGCGCGCTGTCCTGTTACAAAATTTATCCCTTTTTGTGACAATTTATGTATTTGTAACTACCAGATATTCATGCCATTGCACACTACTGTTCAAAAGTTTGGAGTCACCCACACAATTTTACGTTTTCCATGAAAACTAACAATTGATTCATGCGCCAACATTATTGCACAACGGTTACCAATTAGCCTTTTAGTATGATTAGCTAACACAATGTAGAATGAGAACACAGGAGTGATGGTTGCTGGAAATGGGCATCTGTACCCCTATGTAGATATTCCATTAAAAAAAATCAACCATTTCCAGCTAAATAGTCATTTACCACATTAACAACATCTAGACTGGATACAAGATTTATTTGTTATCTTCATTGAAAAAAACGGCATTTCTTTCAAAAATAAGTGCATTTCAGAGTGACCCCAAACTTTTGCACACTAGTGTAAATGCGGTTCATATGCAGCTATATGAGCAAATAAACTGTGTTTGTAGCAGCAGCAGACAACATTTTCAGTTACTTCACAAACTGTAGAGTCTTTCCAGTTAAAGGTATAGAGACACGAGGGAGTTTGATTAAATGCATGAGTTGAGCATCACTGTGACGCACAAATAACATATTTCTTATCTTTGGCTGTTTGCGCTGTATCCACTAGCTGAAGCCTAAAGTTTACCACGACCAGCCTTGGCAGCATGTCTCACCTTGGAGATCTTTGGGATCTTATTGGGGTCGATGGTCCTGCTGTTCTTTGTCATAGGCACAGTGTTCCAGGTCTCTTCTCTCTGCACACGCTGATCTCTCTGATCTCGCGGATCTACGGGACCAGAGGAACCCACCGCATACAGACAGGAAAAATACAGTTTTAACATAAAGGGGTATTATTTCAGTCAAAGTGGTTGTTGACAAGGAGGCAAGTTTTACTGTATCTGCTATACGTGATGAAATATTATAGGTCAGCTGACAGATGGGCGGGAGTAGGGGGCTTCCTGTCTGCTGTTGGGCACAATAGCATCTCTGCAGGCTATAGGGACAGGAAGTCTGCCTGTGCGCCTGCAGGCTTCCTGAGTCACTGTAGCTGTGCCGATGTGATTCTAAGCCTTAAAGAGGATTTAGACTGCAGGTCTGACCTGGCCGTCTCTTGCTGTCCTTGGAGAGCAGCTGCTGGTGCACTTTTCTCTGCTCTTCCTGCTCTTCAATCTTAGCCTCCTTGTGGATCTGCTCAATGGTTTTCGGACCCTGGTCGGCTCTCCTGGACACCCAGTTGTGCTGGAGAAAAAAGGAGTAATGCAGTTACTTCACAACCTGAGCCAAGCATCACATTCAGTAGTTTTAAATGATTTCTTGTTCTGAGCCAATTTAAAGACAGCCCCAAGAATTTCCAATTCATCTTGAGAGTATTTGCCAGTTTCATAAGCTGTCAGTCACAGAGGAAAATCACCAATGAATCAGTCAGTGATCAACCCTGAGAGGCAGACGTGCTAACAAGGTCATCAGTTTGGAATTGCATGACAACCTATCATTTGCTATTAATATTTGTGCCCGTCTGCGATGCTGATTATGGAGGTTTTGTTTTTAAACAAAGTGGATCCTTGCACAGTCTAAGTAACCTTGCTCATTTTAATTTCAAATTTGACAGCAGCGCTGCACAGCAGGGCTTGAGTCTGTTTCCATTGTTCTGTATTAAAGAGTGACATTGATTTTAACAGCTGGTGCTAGGTAAAAGTTAAGCTTAATAGCTTAACGGCTTAATTAACGCTGATCTTTTTTTTTGGAAAAGCATAAGATGACACTAGTAATGTTAAGTCATTTGCTCCTTGTTTGTTTCTCTTTCTTGTGGCCCCTTTGTTTGTTCTGTCAGTGCTGTAAGCCTGAAAGTATTTTCTGCTATTTATTGTTTTATTTGTTTATTTAATTGGGAAAATATGATAAATTTGTTGGACATAAAAACAATGCATTATAGATGCAATGTATAAGGGGCATCTAGCAGAAGCTAAAATTCAGTCTCGTTAGGTTTTTAAATTCATAATCCACATCAGACTATGTAGATGACCGTTTACTGATATGCATAAGTCTGTAAGTGTCAAAGTGGCGTATTGTATGGGAACATTATGTGCAGATAAATGGAAGACACTTTCGATGGTTACATTATTGGCCACTAAAATACAGGACAAACCATTTACATGCATGTAAATTAGGGGTGATACATTGAACTGACTTCATATGCTTGTTTTTTGTAGTATAAAATGTCTGGCTTGAACTGAAATTATATCTGGCTTTACGGTTATCTTGAGTCGGGACTGCTGTTTCAACTTTGGTGAAAACATAGTGAATAAATGTGCACCTGCTGCAGTTCACAGCACTCTCTGACACAGGTCAGCCAGTTCCTCAGTGTGTCCTGCTAAAACAAATGTCAAGAAGCACCAACAGCTGTGCAGCAGTAGCGACAGCACGCAGTCGTAAGACATAATCTGTATTTATTCATAGTGATGACAGCTTTGTAATTAGTCACTTGTGCAACAGACTTCATGCATTTTTGCAAAACAAGATATTGATTGAAATTGTAAAGCTCGATTAAAATTGAGGATTTAAATTGTGGTGCTATTACTTGGTCCTTCTCTGACAAATGCCTACAAATAGTATGTTATGTATACACTATACATACAAAATATATTTTTTCACAGCAATCAGCATAGCAGCATTTAGTAAGGATAAAACAGTACTGTGTGAATGATAAGTAATCACATTTTACTGTGTTGTTTAACATCTACAGAGTATATCAGAATCATAATATACACAACAAAGTTAATGCTATAGTGTTTGTGGTATACTGAATGAAACACATTCATGTGCAATTAAAGACAGAACACAAAAACTGGCAGCATTTTAATAATCTTCTGCATTCATTCACTACTTTAAACTTTGATAGACATGTTTACTATGCTGATGTTTGATGTGCTTTGGATGCACATGTAGAAAACATTTCACAGTGCTGTAGTCTTTTTCCTCAATTATAACCTTCATCAGGTGTTAAAAGCAGCAATAGGAGATCAGCACCTCAGTCAATAGGCACATAAATAGTAAGGTATTTATATACTTGAGGTCCAGGCTTGCTTCTTTTTGACACTGCATTTTCAACATTTTTTCTCCCAATCTGAAAATGTGTTAAAATTCAATACCAAGATGTGTAGTAGATACCAATTTAGCAGAATATGACCATGTTCCAGAAGGTCAGACAAATCAATGGAATAAAACTCTGGGGGGGGGGCAACATGAAGCTTCCTGTGCATGGCTGAGATGCTGGACTCTACATCTGTGCAGTAAAAACAAATACCAGAATCACACACTTACCAATCTCAGGTCTATAACGTCCTGTAACATAAACCGTATCCGAGATGACGTCTTCCTCTCCTTCACGATTTTTTCCATCTGATTGAAATATTGATCCATTCGGGGCTGACGAAAGAGACAGAAAAGGTTAATTTCAGACACGAAGGTTAAATTCTCTACGTCTGCTTTCAGTTTAATAGACAGCAGATTTCTGGGACTTTCACATTATTTCATTCCACTGACTGATTGTTCAGTTTATTACTTGGAGCAGGAGCAGTCCTGAGCACCCAACATTAAACTGGAACATTTTTGAATGCAGAGGAACAAAAACTGTCATAACCCAAGATAATGGGCCAAAAGCAATGAAATAGCATGCCATTAACATGGACATGAGCAAAAAAAATGACCACATTAAAAAGGATGAAATTAATCTAAAGGACAAGATGATTAATTTCTGTCCAAACCCCTGAGGATTTAATGTACAAAATTTGCACTTTTATGTTGGCAAACATTGTAAACATCTCCCCGTAGCAGACAAGGGAAAAAAGCAGGATTTAGGTTGTGATGTTGAGGTCATAGCAGTTACTTTGCTGGTCAAAAGGCTTTCCTTTTGCTAGATGACTGGAAGATGACAGGGATCAAATCACTTATCACAGTGCAGCAGAGACAGAGCAGAAAGGCCTTTAGGCCAGTTATGTCTGTCCAAACATCTGAGGACTCTTGCCGTGTCCAGCTGTGAGTCACTGATGTCTACAGGTGAGCCAGTGAGACAGAACAAAGCAGAGCATTTACTGTAAGGGACACTGAGGGGATATCCCCGTTTCCTCATAACCTACATAAACAGGTTCTCCTTTGCCTCTGGAACTGAATGTAGTCCAGCTGGTGTGGGATCCGATCCCACCAGAACCCTCTCTTTTATGTCTATCAAAACTGTGGTGCTGTGGACACGAGTCACCTTCATTTGCCAAGTAACCAACCAGTGAACAGGAGATTATCCTGGTTGATATTAGCATAGGCACAGACAAAGATACATCAAAGTGTTGCTCCTATGTTCACCTTATAAAAGAATACTTACAAACACTATCTGAATTCTTTCACTTTCATTTCTGAGTTTACTAAGTTTGTACTGCAGTGATATATAAAAATCTGGCTTGTTCAAGGTCCTACCTGGTACCAGTACACCTCTAAATACATAATGTACAACTGCACTGTGTGAAGCACATCACACCAACAACCTTCAGGACTGAACTAGAATGTAAGTAAGAAATAAATGCAACATTTCTGCATGCGACAGTCATATCCACAGTTAGTCCTAATTATTTGCTGAGAGTTAGCAGAGAGGATTGGTAGTAATGCCAAGCCTAAAAGCAAAAGTCCAGCAAAATTCATTTCAACTAGCAGATGGTTAGCTTAGTTTGGCAGAAAAATTGGAAACAGGAGGGAAGAGCCAAGATGGTTCTGTCCAAAGGTAAACAAAAACATCTGCCTCATACCACCTCTCCAGCTCACAACTGGCACACTTAATTCTTGCATGTTTTGGTTTGTACTCCAGCACAGAACACTGCAAAACCATAGTGTCTCATTTCTACACCTTGCATGCGTTTAATTGTATGGAATAAACTAAGATGAGATAGTTGTTTCCTCCTGTTTCCAGTCTCTATGCAGCTTCATATGTTCTGTACAGACATGAGCGGTTTCAATTTTCTCATCTAACTCTCTGGAAGAAAGCAAATAAGTCTATTTTCCCAAACGTTAAGCTTTTTCCTCAAGGACATACTAATTGTGTCTCTGAGTGCTAACTACTCCCGCCTGCTTATTACATCAGCTTTCTTTTCCAGCTCACCTTGGCCTTCTCAAAGTCAAGGTCCTTGCCGATGGTGGTGAGCAGTCTGCACAGACACTCCAAAGATTCCTCATCGTGGTTCTTTAGCAGCTTGACCACACAATCGTGCATGATGGCCTCCGTCAACATCTTTAGCTTGAAGAGCTCACCGATGAATTTGATGTTGCCGATGGAACGCCGTCGGGCCTTGTCCTTGGCTTCCTCCAGTTCCTCTTGAAGCCGCTCACGCTCTGTCGCCTATTCAGCAAAGATAGGAAATATTAAACATTTGCTTAGGAAGGTATTCACAAAGCCATATTGGCAGAATTGAAACAGAATGAGGATTTTCATTCTCTTGTCTGTGCTAGAAATGATTTGGCACAAAGGAAATTGCAAATGACACCGAGTAATTCATAGAGGTATACCGATGCAGCGGAGTCCAGCTCTTTCTGCTTCCTCTCAAACACCACATCGTCCACCTTGTCTTTCTCAAACTCCTTCTGGCAGCGGTTTAGCAGCAGCTTGCGAAAGTTCACTGTGGTGTTGGGTTTGTCTGTCATCTGCACTTTGAGCTGCACATGAATAGTCAACAGTAGAAAAAGCAGTGAATAAGAAACACAATACACAAACGTTAGCATAAAGACCATCAAGAGAAGAAGTAAACCTCTAGAAATGTTTAATGTGGAACACCAGTTCTTGTGTTTAGCAAGCAAGCCCAAAATAGTTTCCTACAAGTTATACTGCAGGAAACTACTACACTACAAAAGCATTTTAAAAAATTTAAGCATCCATTACTGAAATCAAATCCTGTCATCAGTTAATCTATTATTGATAACGCTGCCGATCATTCGTGAAGAAAGTTGCTTAAAATTTGTCACGATTCTGATCTCACTTCCTGCTCCGACCTAAAAAAAAAAAAAGCAAACAAAAGGTTGATACTGACTGCAGGAACTTACAAGTTTATCTTTTCTTCATGGCTGTACATGGAGTGCATGCTATATGTACGGCTAGGATTACAAACTGAAAGCTCTCAGGATATTTCCATGGATTTTTAAACAGAACTCTTCTTTGCAGGGATGAAATTTTTAGTCACCTCTTTCAAAGCTGGCTGATTCCATGATTTATCCACCAACGAATCAGACTCCAACTTTAACTACTGAACTTAGTCATACAAATCTACCAAAATGAAAACACTGACACTATCAGGGATGCGTCGGCATTATAGAATTAAAATTAGATTTTAGTTAGAATGAGCACACTGCATTTTGTAGAAAACTTTCTTTTGATTGCTGCACTAAAATTCCCTGACATCTTTTTACATCTGAAAAACAGCCACATTTAAGGTCAGTGTCATGCATGCAACTCTCCCACCAAGATCCTATAGACAGTCATTTAAATTAACCACAAGCCTAGGTCTTTTCTCTTTTATCCTAACATCTCCACTCTTGACATATTTTGATCAGTACAATGGCTGGCTTACCGTGGCGAGGCAGCGGCACATGTTTCCGTACGCTACAGAGAAGCTGGGCTCATCAATGGCCTTCTCAAAGACCAGGTCGATGACCCCTTTGAGTCTCTCCTCTGTGTCGATAGTCAGGTCTGTCACCTGCTTCATCAGCTGGTTAAACTTCTGAGGTGTCAGCTTGTTCAGGATGCTTCGTACCTTCCTGAAGAGCTCCTGTAGGGAATCAATGAAAAAAGCTAGTTAATCGCTGAGGTCACTGATCATTCTCTTTGGGACACTCATCTGAATATATCATTTAAAAATACCTCTGCATGTAGAGGTATTTCAAACTGCAGTAGGGGAAATCTGAACTTTCATTTGCTATTCAAATGTTTGCCAGACTAGACAAAATGGTTGAATCTACAAAAATAGAAATCTTTTAAAATCAGGTGTATTCCTACAAACCAATAATGACAGCTAATCTGATGGTGATGGTTTGTTTTTGTGTATTTATCCCGTGTGTCTTTGTTGGTGCTGCATATGTGTATATTTGTCCCTGCCTGTGTTTTCAGCGTCTCTGGATCCTCTGCGGGGCCCTCCCTCTTCAGGCCGGGCTTCCAGGCATTCTCTGACTTTTTCAGCTGAACATCATCATTCACTGACACGTTCATGATGATCTTCCTGGGTGGAGGCCTCCTTGCCCCAATGTTCATAAGCTGTGAATGCAATGAAAGAAAAAAAGAGAAAACTCGATACTCCTGGTGATTACAAGTTGCATTAACTTAAAAAAAAAAAATGAACAAAGTTACATGACTATCAGGAAGGTCCTTTTAAATTTAGCTATTATTTGCTCATGACAATCACCTGCCAGAAGATCCCGCTCATAATATTTTGAAACATCAAATCTGCTTTACTTAAGCCGCAATAACGCTGATCAAATTGTGTATGGGAGCAGATACACTCAAATATGTTCCTGCATTCGATAGGGGTAATTCTAATCAAGCAAACAGACACTAACACAGTATGCGTGGTTTCATGAATGACTGTGGAAGCTTGGAAAAGTGTGTGAGTGCATGCATGACTCACTGCAGCGCCTCTTCCTACGGTCATCTGCCTTCCAAAATCTGCAAAAGCAGGTGTGAAGTCAGGTCCTCTGGAAATAACTCTGGAATCTACCACTCGAGATGGCAACTTGTTTTGGTTCATCTGCAAGACATGTAGCATAGACACTACACCATCATACATCCAGGATGAGCTGAACAGCAGGGGGAGCAGCGATTCCCTGGTAATACTAGCAATAGGGCCAAAGGAGTCATTGAAATGAGTGTGCATGATGAATTTCTAACGCAGTGGTCCTTCAAAGGTGACCCCCTGTAAATGACAGTCATACGACATTAGCAGCATTTGGTTTATGTATTTCTACTGTATTAGTAATAAATTATGCTTGGCTTGTTCAGCGGGCCAGTCAGTGAGAAAAGTCAGAGCCAGATGTGGAAGGGAAGGACAGAAGAAAGGAACGCAGGAGAGAGCGAGATAGTTGTGGGGGAGGAGAGAAGAACAAATCCAGCTCTTTGTCTTTCAGCTGTCCTTGACTTCCTCTCCACTCTTTTCCAGTGAGATTTCACTTTCTCCCACAGAGAAAATGAGACTTTGGGATTGTACCAATCAACTGTTCGCCAGGCTGGTTGTTCTTTTTGGAGAGGTGGGGGAGGGGCATGTACTCTTAACACTGCCAAATGTGACATAATAGCAATGTGATTTTAATCAAAACAGCATTTCAGCAGGCCATATGCTCCACCCATACATATGTGTGGATGTGAGGAACAAACTAAACTGGTGTATCTTTGATCCAGTGCACACAATCAAACTAACTAAAACAAAGTCAGCTTTTGCCTGTCACTATGTGGCAACAGTGAAAAATCCAGTTTGATAATGAGGTTTGTTCAAAACTGGAGCTGCAACTAATGACTAGTTTTATTATTGATTAATCATCATCACTTATTAGCTTAATTGTTGAGTTATTAAATGCTATAATGAATAATTCCCCAAACAATATCCCCAGAGCCTGAGGGTAGGATTTCTAATGGCTTATGTGTCCAACCACCAATCTAATACCCAAATGACATTAAATGCATGACTATAAATTCAGAGACTTCTCTTTACATTTTGAGAAGCTGAAGTGACACAATGTTTGACAATTTTTTTTAGAACTGACTGAAACAACTAACCTGATCAAAATGGTTGCAGAGGATTTATGATTAATCGAATAATTGGTACAGCCTTTTTAAAGAAAACACAAATTTAGTGCACATGGGTATGTATTTCTATTTACTGAGACAATGCAGCCAAAATGGACAACTGTACGGCTGAAGCCATCAACAGATTATTGACAGGATTCTGCAACAACTATGATAATCAAAAGTCCGTTTTTTAATGGCAAGAACTACTAATATTTTTGTGGTTTCAACCAATGGTCAGAAAATACAAAACATACTAAAAGACCTTAGCCTGTTTTCTGACATTTTTATGGATTAACAATCTATCAAGAACATTATCAGATTAACTAATAATGAAGATAATTATTAGTCACAGTCATAGAGCCCTTTATATTTTAAGTGCTACATTAAGACAATAGTCTCCTAAGGCAGTTTCTTATCTGGTCAGGAAACAGAGTAGAGAAAATTTCCAGCCACTGACTTCACTATTCTTATTCTGCTGTTAGAAGTTTTTATCGGTGCTGATTATCTTTCTTTACTGTGCATTTGGGACTTTTTCTCTAATTTATGTACTGCTGTATTGTCCATGTTTGTAAAATGTCAAAAGTAAATTTACATCTTCAGGTGGCAAAGGCAGCCAATAAAGTTGATTTATTTGTCTATCTCCTTTTATTACAGTACAATTACTTTGTCTTAACGTCTAAGAACTCCATACGACTGCAGTGCGATCTGTCCAGCACCTACCTTGTCAAGCACCACATCACTGATTGGTGGAAGCCCCTCAGGCTTCTGTATGCAGGCAGGCATGAACTGGAAGCCCAACAGGAAGTCCCTGTCATACTGACGCTTCCCACTTGGCTCAGTCAGGTCTGAACAACCGAGCAGTGTTAGAGAGGGAAGGAAATAATAAAAAAAGAATAAATAGACAAAACAGAACTGGAAATAATTACAGCAGAAGCTACACTGAGCAATTTTATTCACGAGCAACTCTAAAAGGCAACAACAGTTCAAAGAGATGTGTGGTTTGTTTTAACAGTTTTGTTAGTTAAGTTTTTACAGGGCTAGCTAAAAAACTTTGCTACAAAAACTGGAGTCCTCCTAACCTTCCATGTCTTGTGGAGCCCCTGTTGAGTTTTCCTTGTCTCCAGGGGTGGCGCAACTGTCGCTGCTCTCTGTCTCTGAGGTGTGGCCTGCTCCGTTTCTCATTGGCTCCAACTCTGCCTCACCATTTTCCTCTGGAGCAGTGGGCTTTCCGTCAGCCTCGGGACTGCTAGCAGGAGCAGGGGTGGAGGTGAAGACTGATGGTAGAGGCACCTGGCTGCTGCTCAGAGCTGCTGACTGCAGGGCCTGGTCTCCAGTAGGCTGATCTATGGGCTTGGGCTCATCCTGTGTGGAGGAAAGATTCAATTATGAAATACATGACTTGTTTCCCCAATGTCTTTTCTATAGAAAGTTAAAACTTTTTGCTCAGTGGTTGATATTATACAGTCATTTAAGTATAATTTGAAAAGCCCAGTCTATTCAGCGATCCTTATCATGTAGAATCAACACTATCTATGCACAGGAAAAAAGCACAGTGAGGAACACTGAATGCCTTCTGACTCATCCAGCTGGATTATTGCGGTTTCAGCTACATCAGATCCCTACAGCTGAATATGGTTGCCAAAAGAAATGCAACAATCAGCCAGGTTTTTCTTCAATATAAATGTATAGTTAGTATGGAAGGGCGGCATAGCTCAGTGGGTAGAGTGGCCGTCTCGCAACCGGAGGGTTGTGGTTCGATCCCTGTCGTGCTCATGTCGAGGTGAGCAAGACACCCAACCCCTAATTGCTCCTGATGGGGCGTGGTTAGCGCCTTGCATGGCAGCTCCCGCCATCAGTGTGTGAATGTGTGTGCTCCAGGGGCGCTGTACTGCGGCTGACCCTGCGCTCTGATATGCGAAAATCAGAATTTCCCCTCATGGCCTTAATAAGGGATATAAAATTATAAAATTAAAATACCGTCAGATGATGTATGGGATTTAATCTTCAAGCTTGTTAGTTCAAAATCCCTGCTCCCTGCTCATCATTGTTAAGGTCATGCAATACCCCGAGCCTCCCTTTGGTGGTTTGTGAACAGTATGAACATTTTGTCCTGTTTAAACATCAAAGAGTCTCAGTTTGTAAAACAAGCAAAAAGTTGCAATTCTCTCCCATTTTGTCGCCCTGTGTTTGTCTTTATCAGAATCATGGATTTAATCTTTTCTTTAGCCAACGGCAATTTCTACTTCACTACCTCTAATCTTTGAGAACTTTTTAGAGCATAAAAATTGACATTTATAAAGAATTTGCAAAATTTTAGATAGTTTTTATTTTTCATATTCCCAGTCGACCCACTTTCAGCACATTTTTTTGCGCAATGGAATTTGGATGTGCTCAAAAAGGGAACTTTTCATGAAGATTTGCATTTTTACATATTAAACTCACCCATAATCAAAGACTATTTGATCTACTTCTAATATTGCAGATTGTGAATTAATGGCAAGATGAGAAGTGAAAATCTTTGGCATTTATCTTCTATTTCTTCTTGAGATGTTGTACAAATATAGCCTACAACTGAACAGATACCATTTTAATAATATCTGTAGTATATGATAACATGTTTCAAGCAACGTAGAGATGGTAAAGCAGAAGTCCCCTGATGATTTCAGATGGAATAACTCACAAAATATCTTGACTTTCAGCATTTAGCATTAGACACTAAAGTGAACTAGACCTATGTATCATCAAAACTACCGTCAAGTGGCTACCTATGTATCTTTCTGTATTATATATAAAGCATTTTTACACAAAAATTTGTCTCTGTGTAAAACTACTTATAGAGCTTGTTCAAGATAGACTAAACAGAGCCATATATCTGTCAGTCAGTATCTAGTGGTGCGCAAACTCTCCTACAGCAGCAAGGCGAGAGTGAACCAATAAAAGACAGGAAACGAGAGTGGGGCGAGCTGATTTTACATACAGTGGGCTGGGTGAGCAATGAAGATGATGGATAACTCCTGGCTGTCGCTGTCGGATGAAGACAATACCCTGAAGTCATTTATGTCTGTTTCCTTCACCACACATGCAGAAACATTTTCCACTTGAACTATTGTCCACATTGTGCACTTCCTTTCTCACTCATCCTCTCTGCATAACATTATTGACAGGAGGCACAGTCTTGTTCCAAAATATAACACCAACAATTTTGAAATTTTTTTGTTTTTTTTAAAAGCGCTCATAAAATCCCACAAAACAATTGAAAAGCATGTACACTTCATTTCATGCGTGTTTATCACAGCACTATAGCTGACTTGTGTCTAGGGGCTAAGAGACAAACACATAATTTAAATATAAAATGATCCCCACTTGATTATTTAAATTGAAAACTTAAATGCTGACTTTTCTCTCAGCTCCTCATCCTGCATTAGAAGCCAAAGGCCTCCTCTCTCACCTCATCCTCCTTTTGAGGTGCGTCTCCAGCAGACATCCCTTCATTTGGTTTTCTCCAGGTCTTTGGTATAGCAGAAGCAGTCTGATTAACTGCATGGAAACAGAAATGCGGGACCATCCAATCAGCCAAAGAAACTCAGTTAACAGCCAAGCCACAGCAGATTCAAAACTTCAATTTGTTTTTAAAACCAATGGTTGTAATAAAAACATGTTTTTGCTTGTAGAAGCTAACCTTAAACTGTTAGGTCTAACAGTCCTGGCAAATATTTTGAGTTACAGTTTACAGATGGTTGTGGCTGTCAGTATGATAAATTCAGCAGGAAATAACATGAAGTGCAATTACTGAGGTTACTTGAATAAATTTTACTTTGTCCATGACAAATGCCTTAATATGCAGTGTGTCTTGTGCTATGTTATGACTGCAAGTGACCCTGGGTAAATGTATTCACAACTTTATGGAATTTTTCTGACCCAAACCAAAACATATGTTTATAGATTTCTATCACAAACATAAATGATCTATTCAGAATACATTCACTATGAACTGTTAGTTGGTTAAATGCAGACTGTTTGTTTCCTGCAAATGAATACACCAAAATGTGAAAAGAATCTTACAAGGCAACATTTACATGGAAAATATTTATCCTAATTTCCAGGATTTTCTGGATTCATGTTACCCCTGACTATTCTGTGGGTTTAGTCTAACAATGACTTCCTGGGGATCAACTTTATCAGCACATCATCTGAAGAGAGATCATCTGCAATGTGTGCTGTATAGATGTTCATAAACAAACCATGCACACTATAGATCCACTTAATTTAGCTACCTGGGTAGAATACCATAAAAAGGTAATGGGAAAATAAAACCAGCAGACATTTTAGACTGGCCTGTAACCAAAAGTTCCACTATAGTACATACTTAAAATGCCATATGCAATCAAGAACCACAGACACAGTACCTGTAGTGGGACTCTTTCTGGTGAATGCTTGTGTCTGGGACTCTGCTTTGCCGTCGGTAATGCCACCATGTGCCTCTGTCCCTACTCTGGGAATGAGGTCTTTAGTGTCTAAAGACTTGCTCAGCTCATCAGCCTCTGTTGTGGCCTGCACTAGAGGCGGAAGGCCAGGGGGGAGCACAACTGGCAGAGCCGGGATAGGACTTGAGGTCAGGGTGACAGGCACCACAGCCACAGGTGCCATAGGTGAGAGCGCAGCAGCAATGGGCACCTCTGGCCTCACGTCAGTGGGCAGGGTTTCAGCGGAGGATGAGGTCTCTCTGTAAGCAGGAGCAGAGGCCTGGGGCTGGAGTGCAGCTGGGGACAGAAGAGAAGGCTCATGAGCTGGGGCGTCTAGCTCTGTCCCAGAGTCTGCAAGGCCGTTCAAAGCCTTGGGAGTCAGTGAAGGAGAGGCAGCTAAAGTTCGTGGGGAGTCTGAAAGAGGCTTGTCTGTGTTGGGCGTCGGAGGTGGTGCCAAAGAGGGTTTGCTCTCCCCAACAGAGGAGGAGGGAGAAGAGGCTGAAGCGGTGCTCTCCCTGACTGAGGGATGTTCACTGGTGTTGGCCACTGTATGCGGGAGAGTGACAGGGGGGGTCAGTGAGGAAGGGATGGGAAGCTCTTTTTCAACAGTAGGAGAGGGCTCAGATACAGGAACATTGGCCTCCAGTCTCTCCAAGGGAGCTTCAGGCTGCACAAGCCCAGGTGAGGAAGACTTCTGGACAACTGGTTCCAATTTTGGCGTATCATCTAGATGGAGGAAGACAGGAGCAGATGATTGCAGAATTCAGTCATCAAAGTCAAAAGCAACAATCATGCGGTGTTAAACGGTTTTCAAAACAGATGCATGCATAAAGATGCTTGGACAGAAACATGGCTTTGTTTCATTCTGTGTCATATTAGCTAAAAAAAAAAAAAAACACTAGTGGTCAACAAATCAAACAGGTCAAGTTTTTGCTTTGAAATTTAAAACTGAAATTTACTGCTAAAGTTGGGCTATTCCATGTCAATTCAACCAGTTTGTTTTATCTTGTTCATTTAAGTGCTGGTGGAATATGAATCAATATGAATAAGAAACTGTCAATTTGAGAGTCATGGAGAAGTTATAGCTAAAGGCATCATTACAAAGGAACAGCAGTGAAAATTGAAATATTCTTCAAAATTAGAGACAAGTTCAGGGTCAAAAAGGATACTCATGAGGAGCCTTGTAGGGACTCAGCTATGGTAACCGGTGTAATGCAGGATTATGCACTGCAAACAAAATTATTTTCAGGCATAACTATTCAATCAAAAAAGTCAACTACCATATATCATCTGTGATTTTTACATCATTTGTAATGTAATTCTGTAGTTCTTTATAGAAATGGATCTCTTTCTACAAAACGCATTCTACATTTGTTTTGCTTTTTTATTTATTCAAAATCAAGTAAGAGATCATATTAACTGCACATTTGTAACAGCTTTTTGAGCAGCATTTGGTAATATTTCAAGAAACAAACAAAATAGCCCTTCAGATCTGCAACATTTTAACATTTTTGAGGGGCTGTTTTCTGGCAAAAATAGCCCAAAATTGTGTCAAATCTAGAAAATATCTGAAGGAAGTTTGTAAACAAAGCACACATGTCCTCATAAGAAAACTGATAAAGAGACAGCAATCCTGCATAAATTTATAAAACACTTAACCTTATTAACCTATTTAATTCAATTTTATTTATATAGCACCAATTACAGGTCAAAATGTTTGTATTAAGATGAAAAATAAACATTTTCTGTAAAAGTGTCTGAAGTGTGATAGAAAGTATACCAGTATTTTTTATTATCTGAGGTTTCTCTGTTATATTATAGTAAGTCTTTGAATGGAAATAAAAAAAACTTAGGTAGAAGGCCTTGGTTGACTTGAAAGGGAGTGTCCCAGTTACTTTAAAAAAGCTGGTAAAATGCTCCAGATAATTACAGGAAGAGCAGGAAAGTTCTGCTGATTCAACACTCTGATTTGCAAGTGAAATGAAAATGAAAGCATTCCGTGTGCAGTTTGTAAAAGAGAAAGAAAGACGAGTCATACATAAAATATTTGGAAATCATCCACCAAAAGATATCTAGGCGGAGGCACACTGGTTGCTAACTGTGCATTAGGGGAGGCATTAAACTAAAGAATACATCTGAAATATACCAGTATTTAGCATAACTTTCTTGAGGGTCTAATGTTACAGTTTGACAATTCAAACCGATGATCATAGCTAAAATACAATTGGCTAGGTTGTTAAGAGTTGAGCCCCTACTTATTAGGCGTTGGAAATGTATTTTAAAGAGGAAAAAAAAGACGAGTGTTGGGGCAGACCTGGCCCTAGCTTGATTTCTGAAGCCCCAGTTGTCAACGGCTGCTGTGGCTGCTGGGGCTGTTGGGGCTGTTGGGGCTGCGGGGGCTGCGGGGGCTGCGGGGGCTGCGGGGGCTCCAACGAGTAGCCTCCAGGATGGGCTTGCTGTGGCTGAGGAGGCTGAGGCTGCGACTGCTGCTGCTCTGGAGTCTGGCTGCTGCTCAGCTGCTGCGATTTGAGGTAGAAAATGTGAGGATAATGAGGGTGCGGCCATAAAAACTAGCAACACAGAAAACCAGAGAGAGAGACAAGAGATGTAGGCAAGCACGCACACAAACAAACAAATAAACAAGCCCAAATGCAGGATTAAGCAGAAATAAGGAGTCCAACGAGGTATGGTTAGATTAAGAGGACAGTGATGGAGGACAAGACAGGAAAGACAGGACGGACAATGAAGATCAATGCAGGAGTAAAGGCAGCAGGAGGGGAAAGGCTCAGGACAATGCAGAGTAACAGAGAATAGAGAGTAGATACATAAAGAAATGAAATCAAGGGGGCACAAAAAGACAGAGAAAAAGAGGAAAGAGACTGTTAACATCCACAGAAGGACACAGGGAGGAAGAAGTCACACACTCCCTCTTCAGAATCCAAACAAGCGGCCTAATTTGGGTTTGGTAATTTCATTTATTAAAATGTGCCCACAGACTTGGTTAATAGTGTCAGGCGCAATATAATAGCATTTAAACTTTATCCATATAAAAATGGGCTGCCTGAATATTTACAACGAATCCCTGTTTAATTACTCTTGAACCTAAAACCAGGACAGAGCACCAGCACATCTCCATATTTACAAGCAGTGTGCCAAACAAATTCTATTGTTTTGCAAGACCAGATTGAACAGACTCTGAGGAATCAGAGGATGTGAGTGGATTCTGTAGAAGGAGCAGGAATGTACAGACATTACATATGCAATCTACTGTAAAATATAGAGAATGAATAGAAACAGTGACAGGAAGAAAGCAAGCGTAAGATTACTAAAGCTGGTAATTAGATTACAGTGAATTTATTTATTGCTGTACCACAATTAAGTGCAAAGCAGTTTTAATAAGCTTTGCCTCCATCCTCACATCTAAACATACACCACTGTTCAAAAGTTTGTGGTCACTTAAACTTGTCCTTATTTTTGAAAGAACAGCATTTTTTTTCCAATGATGATAACATTAAGTTAATCAGAAATACAGTCTAGACACTGTTCATGTAGTAAATGACTATTCTAGCTGGAAACGGACGATTTTTAATGGAATATCTCCATAGAGGAACAGAGGAACATTTCCAGCAACCATCACGCCTGTGTTCTAATGCTACATTGTGTTAACTAATGGTCATGAAAGGCTAATTGATGAAAACCCTTGTGTTAGAACATTGCTTTTCTTTCAAACTTTTGAACAGTAGTGTCTACATTTAAATATACTGTATGTCCTGAGCAACAGCCTACAGACATGTAACATCCTGGACTGAAAGCCATCATGAATTTCTCATGAGAGAGCAAGATGTCCGAATAAATTACCAAAGACACAGAGGCCATGTCCTGTCTGTCACACACATGGCGGTTGAGAAGACATTAGAGCAGAGAGCTCGCACGGGGACCAAGCAACATGAGATGTCCCTCGTCTCTTATTGCTGTGCTACTTCAACTATAACTAGTGCAGGTGAGAGGTGGGTGAATGTGTCAGAGAGTCATACCTGTGGTGGGGTCGGGGTAGAGGAGGGGGGGCCGATAGGAGGTGTTGAATTCCTGCTCCCTGAACCCCCGGCCATGATCTCCTCTGTGATATCCCTGCCACCCTGATTGGGGTCACGGATACGGATCTGGGAGGACAATGGCACAAAAAAAAAACAGACCTCACTAAAGCGCCCAAGTCTTAGAGCAGCCCTGCAGCAGCCACATTCTATGCATGCTGCTCATCAGCCGTGATAGGAGGTGGAGTGATGAAGTAAGCGTCATACTCTGTGGCTCAGGTGGAAGAGCGGGTCGTCTAATGATCGAAGGGTCGGCGGTTCGATTCCCGCTCTCGCCTAGTCATGTGCTGCATGCCGAAGTTTCCTTGGGCAAGATTCTGAACCTACCAGTGACTGTTCCACTGGTGTATGAATGTATACTGACTGATGTTGCAGGTTGATTAGCAACCTGCACATTAGTGTGTGTCTGGGTGAATAGGAGCAATTGTTGTAAAAGCGCTTTGAGTACTCTGATGAGTAGAAAAGCGCTATATAAGAGCAAGTCCATTTACCATACTACAAATAAATATATATTATTATAACAAGACATAATGTCAGCCCTAATATTAGCTCCAAGGAAAAGAG
This sequence comes from Acanthochromis polyacanthus, assembly GCF_021347895.1. Classification (NCBI taxonomy): domain Eukaryota; kingdom Metazoa; phylum Chordata; class Actinopteri; family Pomacentridae; genus Acanthochromis; species Acanthochromis polyacanthus. The sequence goes on along the minus strand of NC_067117.1, from coordinate 35,043,843 downwards.
TGGATGGCATACATGCAAATATCTTCAAGTATTACTATAAACCAACAACAAAATATAGTTTTGTTCAAATGTAACTTTTTTTTTTTTTTTTACTTTTGTGGAGGATCTGGAAATGTAAACCGAAACTAACAGTCCAGGCTAACACTAACTCACTATAGACTTACAGTCATAAAAACAGATTTTAAAATGACATGACACTGTTGTTGTTCCAGGTTCATGTGCATTACACAAAGCAGCAATGGGCATGCACAAACTTAAGTGTGCTATCATCTTTCTACACGCTCTTTTTATTGTCCTCACACACACTTAAACCAGAATATTTGGAAATTTGCACTGAAGCCGTCTGAGCTGATCCTGACCTAAAACGCCATTTGTGTGTTGAAGAGAGGACTGAAAATGTTTGTTTTGTGAATAATTTGCATTAGTCTGGACTATGGCCAAATTGCCATAATTTAATGAAATCTGTAAACTAATTCCACAACAGAAGGATCAACTGGGTCAAATTCATCTGCTTATAATCATCTTACTATATGATACTATAAAAATCTCCAGAGCAGCTACTAAACTGATTTTGAGATGAGATTGTGTTGTCAACAAACACACAAAATAAAAAAGACTGACAACTGTTAGTGAAGGGTCAGTGTATATACGTGTCAAATATTTCCTCAAAAAACAAAAGTGAAACGAACTACTAAGGTACTCACTGTTTTCTTCTCACGCTTGGCTGGTGGAGGTTGCTGTGGTGTAGGCACTATGATAGGGGGTGAGGGAGGGTACACAGTCTGTCCTGGGTAATAGGGTGGACCAGCTGTGGGAACGGGAGCAGGGACAGAGGGTGAGACAGGTGGGTGGTACCTGAGGGGATCTGAATGAATTTGCAAGAGCAGAAAAACAAAACAGAAGAAGAGACATTTTAGTAAAACACCGTTTAGTTCCCCACTCTGTGGGAACACAAGGCTGTGTATATTTGTTCTACTGTGTCGTTAATTTAGATTTTATGAGTGTGGGAATAGTACTAAATGTGTATCTGTGCTGGATTAATGACTCACGATATGGGGCAGGGTACTCCCCTGGCCCTGGACCAGGATAGAAGGTGCCAGACCCCGGGGGCTGTACAGAATACTGCTGAGGAGGTCCCACGTAGGGCGTACTGTGGCGATACTGGAAATATGGAGAACAGGGAGAGACATCAGTGAGGATAAGACAGATAGCGTGTGCTTTCCACGTTGAAAAAATGAACATTATAGCAATCAGTAAAGTATTTTATTTTTAGTGTTTGGATGTTGGATAAACACCTAAATTCTGTCCAAACCAGTTCTATGACCTGTTTTCAAAGCAACCATATTAACTGCAACTACAGTGCATTTTCAGTCACATAAAAACAAATTACTCACACATAATGTTGCAAATGTCAGATAAATATCAGAAACAAAAACCAAATACAAAATATCATAGTGCCGATATAACTACGGTTGGAACCTTGAAAGTAGGTCTTATTCAAACATTGGAGAACACACACTTTGAGCGTCAAGCACTTCATTTCCTAATTTCTTGTGAAGCAATTGTTGAGGTGAAAGACAAAAGGGAACAGCCATTTTGGTTATCATACTTATGTTGTCCTGCCAAGAGTTACATAAGAAACTACTTTCATTTCTGCCCATTAAATACATGGCTATTGAGTTCTACTCTGTAGATGCACTCAAACTGACAAGTTATATCTTGTTTAATCTCAGACAAAAATTAAGACTAAATTTATGACTTAACAGAAGATTATGATCTGGACAGTCTCCTCTTAGTAGACTCAGGAGTTTCATCATGTCAAATATTTCTGCTAAGCTAAACTAACCAGACACCAGTTCAAGCTTCATGTGCAACTGAATGTAGTATTGATCTTCACACTCTTGGTTGAATGAGCAAATTTAAAAAAAAAAAAAAAATCTAGCTTCTTCTTCAAACAGCTTGGTCTAATGAGAGAAACTCTATCTACCTTCTGAACCCCAAACAGTTTCTGAGGTTTTTTTTTTTTTTTTTTTTGCTGCCATCACATTTTTGCTTACTGTTGCCTCATTTTTCATTTGCGATATAAAGTCCTGAACGTCTATGGAAAGAGCTCAAACATGATTAGAAAAAATAATCTATTTTGTACAGAATAACAAAGTTATAATGCCAAAAATGACAACAACAAAAAAAGCAAAAGTTGACTTTCTGATTATTCATTATATGTGACTTTTATGTGAAACACTTTGCTAAGTACCCACTGGTGTTACTAATACCAGGGTTCTCGCCAGCGCATTTCAGCATAACGGCCCGTTACGCTGTCATAATGGCCCGTTACACTGTCTAACAGGCCGTTACGCTCAGTTTAAAAGATTACGCTGTGATTAGGGCCGCTATGCCAGCGCATTTCAAAGATTACGCTGTTGTTATGAGAGTGTGTGGCTCCGTCATGAGAGTGGGAGAGAGAGCAGCGTGTGTGTGTGGGAGGGAGGGGGAGAGCGAGTGAGAGAGACGGGCAGTCGATGCAGTCAGAGGAGTAGAGAAGGTGTGTAGTTGCTGGGTTGGCCTTAGTGTGCGGTTCAGCCACTGTTTATAGACAAAGGCTGCAGTGTTCTTCAATACGGCTGGGCTCCTGTGTCTTTGCCTCTACGGCTGCTGAGGAAGTGAAGGGAGTTAACCCCGGGCTTCCTGACCACAGTCGGGGGCCGAACAGGAAGGGTTAACACTGTGATTATGGCCGCTGCGCTGTTATTTTGACAGATAACGCCATGTGCATTTGTTTTTATCAACTGGGTGCCTATCTAGGTTAATTTATGTCTCCCCACCTCAGCCGTACTTTCCTGTCGATTGACCCGTTCCCGTCTATTGCGCATGCACGTTCCCGTCTATTGAGCGCGCGTGTGCAGGAGGACCTGCCGTTACGCTGAAAAAAATCCTGGCGAGAACCTTGAATACTGAAAAAAAGTGGTGGCTCAACAAACTACAGATTGCTTACTAGTTACACATTTCATTTGTTTCAATCCATGCCTGCTCTCTGCTCTGTATAAACAAAGCATGAACTTCATTACAGCTGAAAGGTCTTTGAATTTTTGTCCTGACAGCTGAGACAATGGCTTCCTGGTTGCACAAAAAAAAATGCGCAAATTTGTATTGATTACTCTGCCATGGAATGGCGGAGTTGTGTGACAATTGGCATCTGTCTGTCTGTTAGCAACATTACTCAAAAAAGGACTAAAAGTTTTAGATTAAATTTTCAATGAAGGTCAGAAATGACAAGGACCAACTGATTAGATTTTGGCAGTGATGCGGCTTATGGTCTTGATCTACGGATTTGTTAAAAATTTCTGAATCATTGCAAGATAGCAGCACAGTGTCACTGTAACTATGACAACAAGAATACACTATGTCAGCTGCCTGCAGCAAAAAACCTCCAGCTACAATTTTAAGAAACAATTCAGTGTGTTTGTTGTACCTGTGGGATGTAGTACTGTGCAGTCTGTGGGGAAGGGAAAGGCATGGGTGCCATGGTCATCATGATTGGTTGATTAGTGGGGTAGACAGCTGCTGTGGGGGTCTGTGAGCCAGGCCGTATAGAGGGCGTGTTCGTTGGGATGGTGGGCCTCGCAGTCTGCATCTGAGTCCTCTGAAAAAACTGAAGGCAGCATGCAAAAAAACAAACAGAGAGAAACAACAGCAGACATTAAATGCTGTCCCAGAGGCAGCAATCTCATTTCGGCATGCTGCCATGCTTTATCTAAAATACAAGCAAGTACAGTTATTCCAGATGTCTTCACTATTTGTCCTACACATTTCTCCACAGTGAGCCCTGGTTTCTATCAGCAGCTTCAAAAAAAAAGAAAAAAAGAAAGAGGCCCAGCACCACAGCTTTCTCTCCGCTTTCACCATTGCTGTAAACCATTCAGATCATTACATTAAACCCATTCTAAGTGATAAAAGGCACAATAGTATGATTCACACTTTGCACTACAGCCTGCCTAATCAACACATAATCCCTTCCAGCAATTATTTTACCACACATCTTTCAAAAGTTTACATTGTAGATAGTGAGAATAGTTATGAATTATACAAATACTTTTTAGGAGAAGGGAGCCCCAGTCAGCAGTGAGTTTCAGATACTTAAGTCGTAAATATTTCCTCCCACAACCATATAACCAGAAGCCTTGAAAGCACGATAAAGTCATTCAAACAGAGGGAACATTTAGGATACAGAAATCCACAGCACACAACTGTAACCAGCCTATAACCGAGTGAAACCTTGGGGATACATTATTGCTTTGATCACTGGCACATTTCACAATGTTTGACATCATGAAAGTGTGACACATTTACACAGGGTCGAGGTTGTGGGTCATTTAGGAACATTTGTAAAATAAAATGTGATGCCCTCTGATTCCGCAGACATGGAATGAGCCTTTGTGTTTAAGTGACTTTTGAATTTTGGTGATTAATATTCTGATTTTTATGAAGAGATGTCACAGAGTCAATCCTCCAGATATTTGCCTTACCTCTTGTGTTATCATGGCCTCGATCACAGAGCTGTTTGATTTGTAAAAAGCTAAAGAAATTTGGTGAGATGATTTTTAATAAATAAAGCAAGAAAGGACTTTAGACTTTTAAAAAAAAAGCAGAGGGGAGATAGATGTGATTATAGTTTCCTGTAAAAACCCCGAAAGTTTAAAAGGGAAAAGCCAAAGTGTAAATGTCCCTTTTTTGAGTGTTTCTTTTGTTGTTTATTTTGCCACATCTGTATACACTGGACTGCACAGCTGTAAAAAAAAAAAAAAAAAAAAAAAAAACACAGTCTTTGACTATTGAATGGCTCCCACTACCTTTTTTGTGTCTGAGCTGCCTGGCCGACCTTGCATTAGTAAAAAATGTGTAACACAAAGCAATATGGCATTTTTGGTGCATCAAAGAGCACAGAAAATATAGAAAAGATACTTCATCATGACTGCAGCTACAATGACTTTTATCCAGCATGCAACAGGCACTTAAAAGTTTAATATTGTTTTATCTTTGAAGAGTCAATAAGACGGAATGCTAGAATCTTTGTGTGCTGGGCCTGAAGAAAGACCACTACCAACAGCTGTGACCGACTTCCAAACAACTAGGGCTCACGCTGGGAATACCCAACCACAGTCACAGTATGCTCCAGTGAAGGAGAGCAGAATAAACAATGCTGTAAAACCGTCTAAAAACACCCAGGAGGGAAATCACCTTTAACATAATAAATCAGCTTCAGTGGCTTTATTATAAATAGCCCTGTAGGAATCTGGAAAATGACCAGGAAAACTGTTCATTACCAGCTGCCCAAAGACAGTCTCAGTAAAATTGCTGGCAGCGCAAGAAACATGAGTCAACAGACAAAACAACTTTTCAACACTGTCAACAAAAAGGAGCTGTGCAACTTAGGCTTAAAACAATCACAAAAACAACAAGTGTACTCTCTAATGACAACGAAACAATATATACATCAATAACGTATCTGTAGAGCAACATTGAACATTACACATTTCCAGCAGACACTTTTCTTATCACATGGATATAAAAAGGATCTAAAAAACATGTTCCCGAAGAAGGAATATACTGTATCTCTCTCATTAGGCATGCTGTTCATTTAGCTGTGCAAGCTCATTAAAGATGAGTAATGAATGGAGCAAAAATTACAAAATTATGAACTGAAAAGTCCAGTAATGATCCTCTACAGGAGACAGGACATGGGGATAAAATGATGATAAAAGACCTCTCTGCAGAACGCACACTGTAGTGAAGATGAGGGGGTGTGTAGGGTTAAACGTTAGGAGGGCTGGGATCATTTACGGATGATCCTCATCATGCCATGCAGGTCTGCAGAGACTTTTGACACAAAGTTAAGTTTTACCTGAATGGGCCTGAATCCTCCCTTGGGTATTGAAAGCAGGAAAGAGAAAAAAGCCAATAGGAGACCGCTCTGGTGAGACTTTAGCAAGCACACACATAAACAGGAAACTCCCCAATTACTTCCATCTGCTCGACACAGTGACTGATCATGAGCCACTTTGACTGGGAAAAATAACTCGCATCATAGAAAAAAAGGGTCTAGTTTATCATCGAGTGGGTGGTACAGTTGGGAAAAAGCTTTAAAGTCACAGTCAAAATGTCATATTAGTATTTGACTTGTGGCCATGTGCCACCTGGACATTACGAGCACAGTCGCACAGCTATTCACATGCACATAAGTGTATCTCATCAAAACATGCACTTTACTTTAATGGGCCTTTTTTTGTTGTTGTTTTTAAATTGTGCAGAGAGAGAGCTTGTGTGCCAGTCTATCTCTTGCGTTCTCAAACTGGCATTTACCAGTGACAGTGGGATCTGGATGTCACCTGCAAAGCTGACTTAGCAACACAGGAGAAGTGTTCAGGGCTGCATGCCAGGGAAACTGCAGAAACATGTCTATACTATGGAGCTAATAGGTGTCATTTCACTTGCCTGTGAGACTTTTACTTTGGCTTGTTGAGAATAACAAATACTCAATTCTCGGGAAAATTCAAATCACATCGTCATCAAGTTCAGGTCATAATGCTGACGAAACTGTATGGTTCTTCTGCTGTTTAGGGCCAACAAAGAGAGTGCACTGACTGGCAAAATTCAGATTCATAGAATTATTTACTTCTCTATATTGCAAACAGTCATTTTGGTAATTTCCACTGGCTGCTTTTTATTCACATAAAAATAGTGTATTTGAAAACCAAACAAGTTCAATGAGAAAAAAATAAAAAGAATCCTTGTTTGAAGACAGATTTATATTTTGGCCAAATGAATTTCTGAGCTCTGTGCACCCTTTACTGTGCATTGAGTGTGTTTCAGGAGGACAATAGTTGTTTTCATCAATGGTATAAAAGGCCACTGTTGGCTTCATCTGCTTTCCGATTCCACTTCCGTGGTGGCACAAGAAATCTCAGCGCCAGTTTGTGACAGCCAGAGCATGCACTTGTGTCTGTGCACACACTAATGCCAGCAAACACACCCGCTACACTTTGACACCATACTATTAATAGTCTGTTTGAAATTTGTCCACACAGAAGCATTGAGAAGGTGAGGATGTGAGACAACAAGTTATACAGGGCACATCTTGGGGACTCTGGGTGTGAATAAAACATCAATCATAAAAATGGGCAGCTGCATGAATCATTACAGTGTGAATCAACAAACATAAAGATAGCAGGAAGCCGCATGGACTGAATGTCAGGATCCAGACATGTCTAAGACTCTTACCATCAACAAGGTAATGTGTAAACAACGTCATAAATACTGAAGTACCAGACAGGAACACATGCCCTTCATAATCTATTGACATTGGTTTACAAACTGTCTAACAAGATTCTGAGTGTTTTTTTACACAAATGTCCACCATGAACACAGACACTGCGGTCGGTCCACACAAAATTGCTCTTGGTTCTTTCCTTGCCTAATTAACCACTAGCCATCTCTAATCACATTGCCTTCTTTAACCCTAAAATTGAAACGACTACCCCTTTACTACACAAGTTTTCAATAACTCAGCATTAGCATAAGGCTAACTCTTGCAGTCAGGTGCATCCATGTTGGTTTGTGGTAGTGGCTGTGAACAAATCTCGACCACAAAAGCTCTCACCCAAACAACAAAACAGCCAAGCTAATTGCAGTACCTTGGAGTTACTACCTGAAATAACTGAGGCCATGGTCTTATGAGGGTGTTATTACCATGTAAAGTCTGGCAGAATTAGTTACATGAGCTCTAAAATAACAATGTCCCTCTTATTGTTTTCAGGCATAAAGAACCACAATAATAAAATATTCTGCGCAACAAGTTTGGTGGCATACTGTAATGTCTTTGCTTTGTATTAAATGAGACAATACAATTGCCATAAACTATAGGAAAAAAACCATTACATTAACTTCCGACTATCAATCTTCCTAGTAATTTCATCGAAAGATGGTGTCACCTCCTCAGAGGACCAAGAGCTGATATTTAGTTCCAATATTGTGTTTGAGATATACTTCTCAATACATAAGAAAACTATTTGGACCGCTGACACCATAATTGCAATACTAGAACTGAATGCAGCACTTTTGCTCTCTAAGGGCACTTCAGTCTGCCCGGCAAGAATAAGCTAACTGAGTTTCAAGGCATATGCAATCCGATATACACATCAAACTGTAAATATATGGACAGTTTTTTGGTCTTCAGACTATGTGCTTTGGTACATTTAATTAGCAATAAAGTAATGAATCCTATATTACAGCACCAAGTCCCAACTTTAACTTGAGAAGGTATTTGTAAATGTTGAAATAAAAAAATATGTGGGATAGACAGCCCTTGTAACACATTGTGCACAAACTGCAAGCATTTAAAATTAATTGGACACTGGTCTGTAAATGTTTCTTGAGAGGAATGTCTATCTTTCAACTTCAGCTCATCCAAATTCAGTCTGTCAATATGAGTAGTAAGGAGTTGAGAGGATGAAATGAGAGATCAGAGAAATATCAGAGGTAGTTCTGATAGCAGTTTACATTTAACAGCCTCAAAAGATCTGGTGCATCCCAGAAAACTAGGAAATGCTAGATTGTGCTAGAAGTGTGAATGATGTACAGAGTGGAGAAAAATGAAGAGCTCATGAACTAAAGCATATCACCTCATTTGTCAAATGTGGTGGTGTTTCTGTTACGGCTTGGGCATGTATTGTTACCAGTGGTGCAGCTACACAGACAGTTATTGATGACTGAACTGCTGACAGAAAAAAAAAAAGAGGATAAATGCAGAGATTTTGGAGGATTAGATCAAATGGGTCAGAACATATTAGACACCATTTTGTCATTCAGCAGTACAATGATTCTAAACATACAGCCAAAGCAAGTGAGGGATTTTCAATTTAAAGAGGTGAGATATAGTTAACTGGTCAAGCAAACAATTTGATCTCAATCTTATCCTCTGGCTGAAGAACAGGCCAAAGACAACAAGGCTTCTCAAGAAGCAACATCTGCATGTAGCTGCATGAGGTTCTGCTGATAACTAGGCATCACAGACTACAGGCAGTCGCTGACGGTGCTGTACTGTAAAGTATGTTCATTTGTTTGACGATACGTGTCAAACTACTTTTGAATCCCCTAAACATTGGGAACTATTTGCTAAATATCATAAACACAATTTTCAATATTCATGTAGACCTAGGTAAATTAGAGTTGAGACTTGGCACTTTAAGTTAGCATCTATTATTTTATTTCTAACAAAAATTCTGACGAATCTGATGAGCGACAACGTGTAACTTTCTTAATATTTTATTTTCCGCACTATAAGGCGCACTTAAAAGCCTTCAATTTTCTCAAAAATCGATGGTGTGCCTTTTAACCCGGTGCGTCTTATGTGTGCACTGAGTTCCAAAATCTGACTGTCGGACCAATTCCCGCCGACATAGGGACGTAATACGTACACTACACACGCTGGGCAGCGATAAACCTATTAGAGAACATTACATAAAGCTACGTACAGTACCGACTATTGTCCAAGCTTTCGCGGAAGCCGGGATCATTGCTGGAATTGTCCCGCTCAATTCAGATACAGAAGATGAGGACTTTTATGGATGTGTGACAAAAGATTGATCAAAAAAATAATGTGAGTGTATCAGGGTTCTCGCCAGCGCATTTCAGCGTAACAGGCCGTTAGGCCGTTACGCTGTCAGTTTAAAAGATTACGCTGTGATTAGGGCCGCTACGCTGTTATTTTGACAGATAACGCCATGTGCGTTTGTTTTTATCGACTGGGTGCCTATTTAGGTTAATTTATGTCTCCCCACCTCAGCCGTACTTTCCTGTCGATTGACCCGTTCCCGTCTAAAATTAAGAGTCGCTTCCAATCTCGGGGTTACAATTAGCATGTCTCGGTTGTTTCCGTGATGCCATGTATGGTGAATAGTGACCTCAATCACGAGCATTTGGAGCATCTGCGTGACGCTCATTAGCTGACATCTGGGCTGGCCGCTCACGAGATTTAATGAAGGCTATTGCACACGTGCGTGCGCATGTGGGAGGACCTGCCGTTACACTGTAAAAAAATCCTGGTGAGAACCCTGTGTATTCTGAAATACGTAGTAGAATAAAGTCCAACCAAACTCACTGTTTTGCTTCAGTTTCCTTGTTTTAGCATGGGCCCAATTATACGGTGCACCTTATATATGGCTTAAATACAGAAATAAATCCCGTAATCGAGACTGCGCCTTACAATTCGATGTGCCTTATGGTGCGGAAAATACGGTACTTACTAGACATTATTCTCGAATTGAGTAAGTCATACAGTATGATAACACAAATACAAGCAAGTTTTTTATGGTTGGGCACACAATGTAAAACCATGGGTGGCATGTGCTTCTAGGTGTAATGAAGTACCATGTACTATCATGAAATCACTAGAGAGGCTGGTGCAGTCGCAATCCTAAGAGCAGATCCTGAGCAAAGTCTTTCAATTGATCCACTCACAGCCCGTGAGTTTCATTACACTAAAGCCCCAAAATGTCTAAATACCTATTTTAGAATGATCGCAAATCTCAACACAAAAATAAACATGAATAGCTTCAAAAATAGTGTCAGGAAAAACCCATGTGCACCTGGCTGGATATCATGATTAACTAGCAACACAGGAACATCCCATGATAATTAAAACCTCTTTAACGGTTTCCAAGATAATCTTTCAAATCTGAGACTTTTTTTGAAGGAACAGCAGAAGCCCCACAAACAGCCCTTTGCCAGCAGGGACCAGCAAACTGCTTTGATGATGATGATGCAAGAGAAGGAGCAGGAGGGGCGTTCAGCAGGGGTAAATTACCTGATGGTGGGTTGGTCGAGGGCCCGTAGCAAACTGGTGGGGGAGGGAGGAGAGGTCCAGCAAGGAGATTGAAGCAGTGATGGCAAAGCAGGGAGAAGAAAGAGCACAAGAGAGACACAGATACAGTATAAGATGAGCGATGGAGGCCGACGGTTGAACATACAATACAAAACCACAGAGCAACAAAGCTGTAAAGACATGTGACGCAGTACCAGCTCTCAGTCAAACCGTGTATTTGCAGCTTGGAATTCTAACTTGCTGTAAGAACTATCTGAAGAACAATTTAGACATTTGGATGAGAAGCTATCATTTAATTTAAATGCTTTGAAGCACACTGAAATATAAATACAACAGAAAACTAGTAATAACAGTAAATAATAGTGAAAGTTAAATATTTCCCAGTCTTCTGTGACAGACCTTACCAATGTAAACACAAAGTTTGAAACAAGACTTACTGCATGTGTAAATACACACTGACTGAGGTCTGCTTAGCCTTGTTCTCTGTATGGAGGCTGGGCAAGCACCAGGCAAGATTTATAAATAATGCAAAGTCAATATCACACTTGGATTTTTTATTTATTTTCTTTTTACTAAGCTTTTCATGCTGGGAGATGTTTCATAAAAGGTTCTATGTTACTGCATATTTTTAAATGGTCTTTCTTAGGCTACACTAAAACTAAAAAAGAAAAAATCTAATAAATAAATCCCTTAGTACAAAATACACTCTTCAGGTCTACAAAGACAGTTTAATGTCTGAGCTTAGACATCATCGGGATCTAACAAAACAGAAATCTCACAAAAGCTGAGCAGTTTCCTTTCCATGGTGTTGGACAAACATTGTAAAGACAAAGCCTGACTTTAACCACAAATGTTGTTTGTCTCCTCTGACTAATTCTATTAGACAATTAGCAAAAACAACAGCTCAAGGGCTGTTGTTTGACATTCAGTTTAATGAAGTTCCCAACTCCCAATTATTTGCTCAAACAACTATTCATCTGCATTTAGTAAAATGTGGCTAAAAAATCTTTCATCCTCTAATCCACTACACAAGACCAGTTTAACTCATTTCTCTGCAGTCAAATGCTACATTTTTTTTGAGAATATGACTTCTTGTTTTGCTATATTTTTTTTACACTATCTGTGTATATCGTGATAAAAGTCCAGGATGAAGCCTCCTGAGTGTGCTACGGTTTTCAGATAACAGTTACATGGCAGTAGAGACGGAAGGTGTAAAATTACACCAGTGCAGACTCAAATCCTGTACGCCATCAGCAATTCCACCACCCACAACGAGCCCATAAGGAGCCTCTAAGGAGACACTGAGGGAGACCTCATTAAATAAATACATCCTATGTTAAATTCCTTGCTGCCATGATCAAACTAAGATCAGTCAACAACTCGAGAGCTCTTGGTGATTTCGTGACACAAGATCTCTTCTCGACTTACTCAGTAAAGCTTCAGCACTCACACTAAACCACAAACTGTTTGGTTACTTGGGGCAGATGTGCTGTAAATCCAGGACCAGAGGGACACTCACCGGGCGACTCTGTGGCTGTGCATTCATTGGCTGTGTCTGGGGAGAATACACTAAAGGAGCGGAGCCAGCATTTTGCCCAGGGTTGTATGGAGACTGTCAAAAGGAGAAATGGAAACATGCACAGAGAATGAGAGGCTTTTTTCTGTATATATAATGACCAGAAAATATGCAACCAATTAGGCTGTAGTTATTTGATTAAGACATTTTGTACTTAAAGGGACTTCAATAGTCCATATCAACACACAACAGCACCAACTTACTTTGGATGTTGCTGGGTGAAAGTGTTTTCAATTGGGGTTTATGAACTGCGCAAAGATAATTGGTACCCTCAAGAACTACAAATCCTGTGTTTCTTTTTTCTTCATCTCATGTGCAGTGGAGCTAAGCTGAGGTGAATTTAAGCACATCTGCTTACTCTTCAAGCTGCTGCTGGTATAGCAGTGATAATTTAAGTTTGTCCTTGCTGACAAGACTATTCACAGAAGGTTGGAGAGAGTCTAGAGCAGCTTTAGGGTGAGGCAGTGGGCCAATAAGCTATATTGGTAAAGAGGAAGAACTAGATTCCTCACAAGCATAGTCACATACTTCCAGAGATGCTGAGTCACCGAGTCAACACGTTTGTAAATGAGAGCAGCGAGGCACATTGGCTTTGAGATAAATGATTGACCTTTTACAGAGTTACCTGTATACATATCTGGGTTTATTTCCCCAAACAATAACAGTAACACTTAGATGTAATACACGCCCTAATCAAATTATGTCAAGGGCAAGTGCATCTCTTTCTAAAGCTCAACCCTGACTTATTTCTGTTCTGGCCCTCTGTATTTTGTCATTGCGTCATGCAATCTCTATCACATGTGTATTGATCTCACTGCAGACAGAAAAGGACGCCTTTGCTAGATATCTACATCTAACCCTTACCTAATCCCAACCATCTCATACTCAAATCACTTAATCAGTCTTGCCTAAATCTAACCTCATTGCAGTGTTTCTAGCCATAACCCTGCAAGGATCTGGAATATTACACAAGCATCCTCTTTTAACATACTGTCAAACTTAAGTAATTATTCCACACAATGACTTTCTGCAGAGCTTTTATCTGAAGAGTGTAGGTCTAAAAATGACAGAAAACTCTTTAAAACATTAAACTGATGGTGTTGAGGCTTCTGAGTTACAATTCTCTAAGCAGCAGACTTGGAGATCGGGTTTACCAGTACTACTGACACAACTGGCTATTTTCATAATCCAACATGAATCCCAAACATACAATTATTTGTATGCACATACAGTAAGCTAACTGACCAGGTAAATAACAAAATGTAACAACAAAAAACAAACAAGACCTGGTATATCATGACTCTGCACACACTGTACCATTATTCAAGTGCGATTTCAAATTGTGGTAAACGCAAAAAAGGTTCCATATCAAAACACTCCTATTGTTCATGTGAGTTTCCTGTCTGTGCTCTACTTTCCTCTCATAGTCTGAAGAAATCCAGGTCACATAAATGGGAATGTGTTTGTCTGTATATACATTAACCCTGGACTGATAGACTGGTAGCCTAGTCATTGTTTAGCTTCCTTTTGCCACTTAAATGCTGGGCTTGTCACTGCTGGACCCTTCTCAGAATTAAACAGATACTACATATAGATAGAGTAGATGCATGTTTGTCTACAGGCAGTTAGTGATCTCTAAACAAAGTGTTCTCTAAATATTTGAGACCGTTTCGATCACACATTCATCTGAATTTCATTAAAATATTACACTCATGCACACAATTTCTTGCTGTAATAGAAACGGAGTGAAACAGAGAAATGACAAACATGAAAATAAAAGAAGTTTAAGAGGTGATGTTCAAAACAAAAAAGAATAGAAGTCGGGTGTAGACTTTATGGGCAGAGATAAACTAATACAACAGTTTTTTAAAACTGATGCTACCAATTTAACTCCTGTTCATCCAACTGAGAATTTGTTAAAAGAGTATTTAGTATTGAAAAATGACTGAGCGACACATAAAAGTTTATGTGAAATTCTCTCATTGGATTATACTGAGAAGTGATGTGCTCAGTCCTTAAAAAAGTCACAGAAAGAAGGCAGACAAATGGAAAAACCAACAGAGAGGATGACGGCGGTTACAGTGACAAACTCACCCCTCCGCCTGCCTCCCAGCCCTTAGGGTAGCGATATGGAGATGCTGTGGGTACTGATACCTGAGAGAGAGCCGGGGAATGGGCATGACCAGGCGGGGTGCCTGCCAAGTTAGGGTGTCCCTTTGTGATGTCATGAGCAGGGTAAGGAGGGCCAGCATGCCTGGGGACCTGTATGACATGAAGCAGTAACATTAGATGCAAAAAAATCTATATTACATCAAAGTGATGTAGGGTAGGAACAGCAGTGGTGAGATTCCACAAGTCATTAGCCCTCCCTCCTGCTGAGGAATTTAAATTAAGCGCTCAAGCAGCAGGATTAGCCCCTGTATGTGAGGAGAGGTAAAGACCTGTGATGTGCGTGGCCGTTGAGGCCCGCTGCGGTCGGCTAAAGACTAAGTTCTGGCAGCCCACTGTGGCAGACTCTGCTGTGCAAGGATGTCTGGGCCTCATATGGCAAAACTGGGTCGAGTAATCATATTACAATCCCACTCATCTGTGATAGATAGAGAGCACCTGATACAACAGACATCACTGAGTCATGCTAAACAAGCCTCATTGATATGGACCAGTGGAGGGTTGAGGTTGGGCACCAACCACGAGCAATATCGGGCAAGGATGAGATATTTGATTCAACTCTTAGTGTGTGGTGAGGCAGGCTGGGCCTTGGCTGCTGCAGCTATGGGCTGGCACCACTGCAGGTGCTGCTTGTTGCTGCAGCAGGCTGACACACCAGGGAATGAGACAGGATACTGCAGGAAGACAGCAGTAAGCAGAGTCAGACACAGAGGCAGAAAGGAAAGCTGGGCAAACCACCTCTTCTCTTTTTTATTCTCTTCAAAATCTAAACATTACGAGATTCAAAAGCTGCTTAAGACAGCTACTGACACCAAGATTTAAAAGCTAGCATCTCTGAATGTATAACATATTTAAATCTATCAGGTACCACAGATGATAGTCTATATAGCTTCTATAGTATGACTCCCCTCTGAATCTCTACATCTTCTCGGTGCGGCCCACTTCCCTCAGATGACCTGGGATAAAGCAACTAATCTAGCTGCTGTTGCCAGGGGAGGAGCCTGCTCTGCTTCAGGCAAGTGATTCTGAGGACATACAGCATGATGGGATGGGGGATGGGAGGTAAGCGGCTGTATGGGGGCTGTACATGAGGACAAGGGGAAAAAACGAGTGAGTGAATTAACCTCACATCCACCATAAAGATCAATGGTTTCATGCTGGGAACACTGTTTATTTCTACCAGTGTCATCATTGTTGCAGCTTAACCCCCGAAAACAAACATCCAAAGCTCAAAAATCTCATAAAACCGCCAATGTTTTCAGTAGTTTTGTTGCGGTGGATAAACAAGCTCACAGCTGAATAGTGGATCTCCAAGTATACAGTGCCATTCCTTCTGCACTCTGCAGCTACTCCCTACTCAGAAATGTTATCAGTACTGGAAAACAGCTTTGTGCTATCATAATATGGTAATTTTAATATATTGTTATATTCTAACAATTAACAGTACCAAAGGAAAAACAAAAACAGAGGATCCAATATTTTACCACGATGTTAGTGTCAAACAGCTCAGCAAGAACCACAGCATTTTTCTGTCAGTTTCATTCTGTGCAAGAAAAATCAATAAAATGTGAAGTGAAAATAAAATCAATATCCCTACCTTTTTATTCTCTAGTAAACATTTACAAGGTGTTCATCAATAAACACAGGTGTATTTGCTTTTAATGGTAGAATTGTCACCATTCAGTCTCTTATAAAGTCTACTCAGCTCGATGCCAAATTTATTCTGGGGCCTCCAGGTAAACGCACATATCACTGGTGAGAGGAGAGTCCTACAGCAGGCAGCAGAACAGCATGAAGCACTGCTCAACATCTAAGTCAGTACCCAGAGGAAAACTGTTTTTGTCTTTAGGGAGATACAATAGGTGTACCTCCCTAAAATACAACCAAATTTAAGTGAACAAATCAAATTTTCTCCCTGATTCCCCTATCTACTACATCCATGCTCCAGCAAATTTAAAATAAAGATGCTGAGAATTATGGGAATGACAAAGATCAGACAAAGGAAATATTAATTAACTTCTGGACAATCCAGCAAATGTCAGAAGTCCCCTGAGGAGAAACATTTCCACAGCATCATGTCTGAACCAGCATGCCTGTCTTTGCTGGTAATTAAAATCACAAATGCATATTTACAATGCTGGTAAGGGGAATAAAAAGTATTTTATGACTCAGTATCAGGAAAGGCTTATATCACACACACTGTTGAAAAACAGGCACACCTCTCCTACACTGAACTTTAGCTGGGTTCTCTAACAGCAACGTCTGTGGCACTCCAGGCATCAAAAACAGCGAAAAAATGACCTTGTACGTTGATCGATTTTCACAATTTGGACAAATTTACCATCAATATGTTGCTGCTGTTGTATTTTTATGATTAGAATATTTATAAATACTAGTCTGAGAGAAGTTTCTAATCTTTACTCTATGGTGGTAGACTAAATTTCACAACTCTGAGTAGGATGCGAGTAACTGTCTCTAAAATGATCAATAATCTGAATGAAAACCTCTCTGAAACAGTTTCATCAAAAACAAATATTTATGAAGGTAGCATCTTGTAGTAGTAGTAGTAATAGTTAGTAATAGTTTTAGCCAGGTGTAATCATCAATCTGGCCAAATGAATGTACATTTTTGGTGCAGTCAGAGTCAAAGTATACACAATTACATGCAGTCTGTGCTACAGATATAAGTCTTATATGTGTGTATTCTGTCTGCGTATGCACTGAAGTACATATACAGGTGGATATGCACGTGTTTGAAAAGGGGCTGCCTGCAGTGACTCACGCTGTAGACTGCAGCGACTCCAGGCTGTGTAGGGAAGATTCGCTCGTCCAGTGATGGCTGAACCCGTGGGATTCTGGAAAAGGATGTGTTAAGGAATGTTCAAAGCAACTGGTGACTAAATCAAGTTTCAAATTAGAGAAGAGTTTAACAGTTCAACAGGTAAAATTCCTGTCATGTTTTAGATATTCATCATTTAGCCTAAATACTGCTGTCTAAACCACATGAAAAGATTTGATCTAATATGTTGGAAAGTTTCCCTCATCCAGCACTGGATCCAGCACTATCCCAACACTGGCATAACTGCTGAAATGACTTCATTCTACAGTTTTATGCTTTTACATTCAGTTTATTCAGATCCAAAGGGCTTTCCTCAAACCCCAATGGCTTGCATAGTTTGATTTCAAGGATCCCCCAACCACTGCACCCCGCCCAAAATGCCCCATCTCTGAGAGTACACTATGTACCTTCACCATTTTGCAAGAGTTAAAGGGAAAATCTGAAATGGATTTCTGGGCTACTTGAGGCAGAGGGATAGCCAGAGCAGAAGATCAGACAACTGCTCATATCAAAGGCATGAACTCCATGCAATACTAATTCTTGTCTTCTGTGCTAATAGCAGAATAAAAACAGGCGAGAGAAAACCCTCAACAAGACACTTACAAGAATCTATAACACTTGAGGATTTATTAATGCTCAGGGAACAGTTTGAAGAGACACCAGAACGGATGATAACTCTCTTTACGCTTCTGGAACATGATAATGAGACTCGCTTGAAAGACATTGCTCAGATGCAAAGGGAGACAAAAGAGGGATTCTGTCATATAGAAGAGGGAAGCCCTGTGGTTAGTAACCTGCTCAGGCAGTTGTCTGCGACAGACAGGCTCACACACTGCTGATCACATGGTTTAAGGGAAACCGAACGTCTGGCTTTCTTCCTTTCACCCAAATCACGCCTCCCTCTGCCCTAAGCCCTCTTCCTTTACTCTGCTTTTTCCTGCAGGGGCAGTCATCTCTCTTGGCCCCCCACCAGCACCGCTACTCGTAACCAACAATACAAGGGGAAGAGAGGAAGATAAAGAGAGAAAAGAATCGTTTAAAAACAGGGCAGTGATTCAAAATGCAGACGCACAGCAGGAAATATTATCTGTTTCATTGCCGGAGAATTTGGAAAAACAACATGTCCACCCCCACACACACTGTATACTTACACACAGAAATTAGGAATAATTAGAGCTCAGCGTCTTCACAACGATACGACAGGCTAGGTGAGGAGGAGCACGAAAACTGTGTGGAAGATAGTATTTACAACTTTCATCCTTTTATCCATCAGCAGCAGGCAGAGGACATTTTCCACATGATTCTAATTTCAAGAGGGGTGATTTAACAATAATCCACAGGTCACCCATCATGATCTGAAAAGCCATTATTTACTATTTCCAAGATATTCAACAACATAAGGAGCAACTCTAACATATTTGTAAGCCTTTGAATCTCTGTTAAATTTCCAAAAAAAAGCAAAAAATGTCAAACATTCTGATATCAATTTTTCCAATGTGACGATTTTATGTCATGCTTTGAAATTTGGATAGAATCTAAAATATAAAAAAGAAGGCTTAATATAGAACAAAGAAAAGTAAAGATAATCATTAGTTTCAGTAATGCTGATTGCTTGAAAATATTTCTTGACCCAGTTCTGGTGAGTGACAGACAGAGAAGAAGTCGGGACTTGGCTATCGACAGTGAGACAACCTGATCTGTCTGCTCCACAGGGGCAAATGTAGGGACTGCAAACACAGAGTGGCGAAACCAGGGTTCCGTCTGGTAGCAACAGGTGCAATTCAACCTGGGCGTCAGGTTATACTCAACACTGGCAAGGCCAGGAAAAGCAACTGCAGGAACAATCAGGTAAGATGAGGCATAAAGAGCTACGAGAAAATTTGGCAGATTTAATTTTCCTACAACAGCAGGCAAATCCTAAAAGATGATTCAAATGGATCAAAGCCAGAAAACAGACTTGTGCTATCTCAGAAGGAAAACACCTGCAGTGATGCAGAATGTAGCTGTGCCACAACTTTGGCAGGCTGGTTAAGGGACAACACCAGCTCCCACACTTCACATGTCATGTTTTTGTTGACACTAAAGTGAAAAGCTTTTCCACAGCAAATTTTCATTTAAGCGACACAGCAAGAGACTTGTTTAACCAGAAAATTCATTCCATTTAGTTTTTTTTCCCTTTATCTCTATCTTTGGCTAAAAAGGAAGCTGGTTTCAGAAATATTTGTAACAAAGTGTCCCTTTGATATTGAAAGCATGCTTAATTTTAGGCTGAATACGCCCTGAAAGGCCTCGCAAAAATTAACTAGCATAAACTGACAAACAGTGATTCTTTTTTTAAGTACTTCTTTGCAGTTGCAAGATTGAATGCTGCTATTAAAGACATTTAACTGCTATGACGGCAGCTTGAATGTTTACGCAGTGTAATATGCGGGAGGTCATGCTGTGAAAGTAAAAAATATCCTGAGGTGAAACATCATTAATATCAGGCCAGTGTGGCCAGGCAACCAGATGGATGCAGACACAGTCAGGCTGGACTGCATGTATCGGGCATGACCATGACAGTGGCTGACTGCACTAATTAGACATTAGTCATTTGTTTGATCTCTATTAATTTTCTGCTTTGGGAAAGAGGGCAAGCGCAATGTCAACTTTAAGGCTTACAGTCGAACACGAGAGTGTCAGTGCTGCTGAAAAATTACCTCCAACACCCAACTGATCAAAATTACAGCAATGAGTGGTTCACATTTGACCCTTGCTTAGACTGAAAGGAGGAGCGTGTTCAGAGGTGACAGTCCACATAATCCTAAATCAACTGTACCTACAGGATGACAGCCATTTCAACTGAAAGAACATTTTAAAACAACTTCCACAGAACTCTACAACACTGGCACATTTCATAGAGCTGCTCATATTAAAAAGACATGTAGCTTGTCATGTACTTTGTTGCTGAAGTGGAAACTTTTGGGTCTAAAACAAGCCGATGCTGACCTGTGCCCTGAGGAGATCATAAAGTAGCTTCAGCCGCTCCTCCTCGTCCCCTAACCCCACAGTGACCTGTAAGCCTCATTTAAGAGGGAAAAGCTGCTGAGGCTCCTGCTTCATCATTAACTTACAGTAAAGCCACTTAAGTGCTGAGTATGTGTGCGAGAGAGAAAGGGGTAGACAGAAGGAGTTACAGCCTTACAAATAGCAGGGGTGTGATCAAGAGGATGATACATCTCAATAAACTGTAATCTGCTATTACTGAATAAATGACTGGATCAGGGCTATAAAGATAACAACAAAACTTCAAAATAAATCACATGAAACATCCAAGAAAAAGAGACATGAGAGGTCAGACTGAGAGGAGAGTGTTTCTTTTGCTGATTTAGTTGGTCTGTCTGCATGGCGACTACACATATGCAGTTTCTTTCACATGGCAAACAGTGTGATTTCACATAACTATGGCCTACATTTCACACAGACCTGAAAGAAGCTGCTATGTGTCATTAGAATGAAGCAGACTACCTGGAAATCTCAGTGCAGTGGGCTCAAAGTGAAGGCACAGGAAGTGAGTGGAGACGGGCCAGATGGTGCAGATACAAACCCTGCTTCTCCCTGCTGGCTCACTGGCCACTCACACACACGCGCACACACACGCACACATGCACAGTGTTGGATAAAAGCGAAGCTCACAAAGCTCTCACTGCCTGCCTGCTGTTGCTGAGACTGCTCTTTCACTAGAGTATGAACAATAGGTGGTAGGTTGGTGGATTCAGCCCTAACAAACCAAATCTTAAGCAACAATGGTTCTGGATGCCTATAGCACCAACTCCATTTGTTTTTATTTTAAATTAAGGGAGTAGGCAGTCAACCTGTAACTCTAAGGAGATCCATGCAAAAACATGTAAATATCACATTACTACTACTACTTCTACATGCTCTTTTCAAGACAAATCCAAGACAAATCCACATTTAAGTTACCACTTGATGCAGATTTCAGTGACTAAAATCACTTAGTCATAATGAATGAATAGATGGAGAATAAAAGGTTAATAAACGAAAGGAGACAGTTATGTAATATTTGCACAAAAAAGGGATTCATCTATTTATTTAAGAGTCAGTCCTAACGTCACTTTAAAATTTGCTGATGTTCAGTCTGCTGGTTTCATTTTTAATAATGATCTGAAAATGAGACATTGTACCCTTGTGAAAGAAACAGGATTCTTTTCAACAATATGTCTACACTGTATACTCATTGAAGGGCAAAAATCCATTAGCAGCTAGTAGCAACACTGCACAGTTTGTTTGTATTTCTGAAATGCTGCCAAGGTGCATTTAAAGGTGTGAAAACTACAGCCCTTACTTACAGTTACTTGGTAACCATAGTGGACAAAGTCTAGGCCTTGTTTCCAGTGACATCTACTTAAAAAAATACATTTTGTTGAATGTAATGTGTGATGACTTGTGCTGTATGTGTTTTTTTTTATTAGACAAATTATCAAAAAATAAGCAATAAATGAAGAATTTGCTGGAATACTCTGTGGCGGAAGCTGGAACACAGGCCAGCAGTCAGAAAGCAGCCAGGAATACTTTATCACTCGATTACTGGTTTATGTTTAAAACAGGAGCAGCACTGAAGACAGACTGCAGTACTACAAGACTGAATACTAACCCAGTTGACAAAAAACAAGCAAATGGTGTTAACAAACAGTACCTATTCACTCCTTCTGTTAGCATAAAATGACATCTATGTACAAGAACAACGTATGACAAGGAACAATCAGTACCGGCAAGAAAAGAGATGCGATTGAAAAGGTTACCAAGCATGACTAGCTGTTCATGGTAGCAACTTCCTGAAACTATCGAACTGAAAACCCCTTTACAACTGCACACAAGTGAATCATCTGTACGGCTGTAGCATATTCTAACGGCTCATGCTGCATTGCATTTTTACATTTGGAAAGCAAAACGCAAATGCCTCAGCTGACAAATATTAGGACTGTACTGTCAAAAGGTTGGAGTGTTTCTTTCTGGAAAGTCTACATACATATTCTGAACTTCAGCATCACTGTGTGGGTGGGATGGCTCTCCAAACACTGTTCATTGTAAATATCGAGTATTGTACTATTTGATAGCAATCTGCTCATCAGAAGCTGTCACTAATTATGGGATGCATTCAAAACGATTTTGCTCGAGTAAATACAGAAAAAAAACATCTGAACTTGCTTCAGATTCAAATGCTGAGTGAGAACTGACAGCGTGCAGGACGTCTTCTTCAACAGGCCACTCCCTCTCTGGAAAGAACAGTCCTGCATGCTGGCTCATAACAACTCAGCAGTTTATTTATAACATCCCACAGTGAGTATGCTCATGAGAATATCTTCTCATGCAGGCTGCACACACCTGTCCTGAAATACAGGACTACTATGCTGTGTGACCTCCCAGCTGGGTACATATGTTACGTAGCTATACTGCATACCTATCAGTGAGTGTGACTGCATACCAGGCTCACTGGTTGCATTAGACTTTGCTCCTCTTTACTGGAAAATGCTCTCACAGTTTTGTGAGCACACAACTCAGAAGAATGAAGAATTTTTAGAACTAGCAAAGTTTGTGTGAGAAGAAAGGGAACAAGCCTTTTCAAAGAAAGATGAAAGTAGTATACTGTGAGCATGAAAGCTGAGGGGGTGGAGGGGGTGCACAGAGAGGAGAGAGGGGGGGAAATGGGGAGAAGCCCTCAGTTTTTCCAGCTGGGCAAGCAGTGGGGTGAGGTGAGCTGGGGGGGACTGAAGGAAATGAGGGAGGGCTAAGGCAGGCTGGGTGACCTGGGCCTTTGTTGGCAGATGGTGGGAAGCGCCACCTTGGCCTCTCACTCTGAATGCTAAGCAGCAGTGCTATTGTCTGGCAAGTGCAGCAGCAGACACATGCGCTTGGTGTCTCTCTGGAAACCAGGAACAGAAACAAACCCCCACTACACGCAAAAATGCATGCACACACACTTCACCATCATGCCTCTCTCAACCCCCTGTGCATGTCAGGACTCCACAAACATGCACAGCGACATCTTCCAATAGGGAATTCCCATACACCAGGAGTCCAGGCCAGACAGAGAGTGACATGCTCCCACACTGCTGGCCTCAGAGGTCTTGGGAGTGTAAGAGGTCAGACTAGTGGCAACACTGGGAGTCCATGAACACATCATGGGGATCTTGCTAGCAGGATGCAGGTCTCGTGACATATTAGCATAGTCTAATTTTATTGTAACTTCACTGAATTGATACTGCTACAATTTGTTATGGTAAACTCCCTATCCACTGCACAGATGGTTATGCTTTGCAAGAATAAATCATACTTGATTATATGAAACACACAGCCTAGCCGCGCTAGACAACCCACGGCAACGAATTTAATTCTCTGCCAGGGAGGGTCAAGTTACCCTCCATAAGGCTCGAGGTTGGATTCTCCTAAAACTGGCCGGACCAATCACCATGAAGTGTAGAGTCAGAAGGCGGGCATAACTAAGTGACGACAGAGGCGTGACGATTCTGACAGAAACAACCGGCGCACAATAAACAGTTATCTTTCCACTCGGCTTTGGCCACAGCCCTTAAAGATTTGAAGCTAAAATTCAACTTGAAAGATAAACAAAGGACGGCACTGAAGTGTTTCATTGAGAAGAAAGATGTATTTGGACTTATGCCGACGGGATATGGCAAATCCTTAATATACCAGTTGGCTCCGCGGCTCCGCTGGTTGGGAAGCTAATGGGACTTAGCCACAATCCGCCGGTGCTCTCGGAACTACGTCAGCCTATTCGCTGCGTTGATTGGTTGTATACCTACCCAATTGCTGCAGAGGGATTTGATAGACAACCTTTTAGCCCGCCTCCCTCCCTGTCGAGCTTCCCTAGACCCTTGTGCCGTCAGAAACATGGGTGTAGCATGGCTAGGCTATGAAACACAGTGTATATTCAATAAAATCCAGTATAATTCAACAGCACTGCCAAATACAAGCTCTGAAATTACCTCCCAGTTGGAACAACAAGGCCTTTATTTGCATTGTTAACAACAAAACTAATATGATTAACTTTATAAAAGTAAGATTTATTTGTGGTCCAGCTGCACCATTTGGATTGACCTGAAAGTAGTGTACTTTCAAAAGTACACAATACTTTCCCCTAAAACTCCAAAGGATACAGTTGTGGAAATAATATCAACACATCTTCTAGTGTATTTGATTGAATTACACTGAACAAGATTTATAATATCTCCAGCTCCAGAAAATATTGTCAAACTGTAGTTAACCATGAACTATTATTGGCAGTTTATAAAACAATGGCAACAAGAATTAGCCTCAAGAAATAAACAGATGTGTTATTTGGATGACATTTACACCTACAATTGGTACAATGTCATCAAGAGGTGTAAAAAAAATCTAAAATGTTGCACAGAAAACAGATCAATTTAGCACCAAAGTTACAAAAAAGTCAGATAAAATGACAATGGCCAAGAGCTGCGATGTCTCCAACTTTAGGAGAGAAATATTTAGCAATATTCTATTAATTTTGTACATCGGTATCCACTAGGCAAATGAAGAGGGCACAGTTCTGTACTCAAATGGAAGGCACTTATTACCATACAGTTGAAAGTAGGTTAAAGAAATTTAACAGTCATCTCAAACACTGTGAGAGTCAAAAGAGGACATGGCACAAAAGCTAAGGACAGCATTATCTTCCGGGCCGTGTTTGTTTACTCATGTGACTCACAGACAACTCAAAGACATCACAACATACTGCAAACAAGAGAGGGCTGCATACCGTCACCTGCTGCAAACAGCTACCTACTGCCCCTTACAGATGTCAAAAACACAGGGCGGCTGTGATCTTGGGTGGCAGGAAATCAGGTTGAGACATCACACCCCAAAGCTAAGCCACAACAGAAGCTGTCAGATCACAAGACACGTCCTTCTGCCACTGGCAGGCAGGAGACATCAACTTAATCCTCTCTCTCACACTACTGCTGACACCATGCTGTAAATAAAACAGGAGGTGACATAACCACAGTGACTTCACCCACCAAAAGTAGGGTAGAGTGATACTGGGCCATACCTTAGTAAGCTCAAAGGTAAAGGTATTGTTTGGGGCAGCGCTAGCAAAAGCCCTTAACATGAAGGGCTGACAGAAGTACACAGTGCATGATATTATATACCGACACATTTCTAGAAAAAACGCAGAAAAACAGAAACGACTATGTTGGTGTAATACTCGACAAGCATTTAAAGCAGGTTTCTTGGACGATTACGCTTTTAACAAATCGGCAGTACCAATCTATACGTTATTATCTGTCAAGACCCTAATGAAACTGCCAAGCTAATTTTCGGGCAGCTGTCATTCTGGTAGCTCAACGCTGGCACCGACAGGCCTGTCAAGGTGCATAGTAGCACCCCTTCAAAAGCTAATGTTATGTTAAATTGAAAAAGACGTGCAATTGCCACAAACCGGGCCTTGTACTGGCTAACATTAGCCCCATTACGTTAAAAAGCCACAGGTCGTCACCCTGAAATGGATGGAGCTCTACTGCTCTGCGACGCTACATCTAGTGACTTGTGCACTTG
This sequence comes from Acanthochromis polyacanthus, assembly GCF_021347895.1. Taxonomy (NCBI): domain Eukaryota; kingdom Metazoa; phylum Chordata; class Actinopteri; family Pomacentridae; genus Acanthochromis; species Acanthochromis polyacanthus. The sequence continues at coordinate 35,017,788 of NC_067117.1, read as the reverse complement.
CTAGCCATACCCTTAATTTAGCTAGCTGGCACAGCACATTAACTAGGCTAATGCACCTTGCTAGTCAACAACCCAAACTGAACAAAGCCGGTAACCGGTGTAGAAGCTTGCCGGTCGTGGAGCTTCCCTACAGCAAATAATGCTACTGTAATATCATTATGATGAGACTTTATTCAACTGACAGCCATATTAAAGCACAAATGTGCGTAGAAGCAATGGTGTGGCGTCAACTCCCCAAAATCAAACTGGTATTTCCGTTAGCTTTGACAACCGGCTTGATAAGCTAAAGTTAGCACACTTAGCTAGCTAATTGTCCCCTCCCCTCCCTGCTCCCTCCAAACGAAACCATCATTCCCACATCCAACCCCTATTATCTGTCACTAATGCAAAAGTAATGTGTGATACTGTCATAATAGAAAGTTAAATGCATAAAATCCCAAGCATTTTCCATGTTACCCACGTCAAAGGATACTGAGGTGGCGGTACAGCGCCCGGCTGAGGAGCTGCTGGGGCTCCCGGCGGCAGAGACACGGAGGTCAGGGTAGCCCGCAGTTGGCTCGACGGAGAGGGGCCACTTCCAGGTCCGCTAACTGCGACAGCGGCGGGTTTGGGGACCACTTTCGGTGGCAAACTCATCGCAAAAAAATCAACAAATAAAAACAATACCTTAATAAATACTGATACAAACAACGCCTAGCTTGCATGCATAAAGCAAGCGTAGCAGATTCTTGAAGCAGGCCCCAAATCCCTTTAACGAAGTGGGATAACGAAGCTCGAATAGCAACACAAACGTCTTTTTTCATGGAAAGTCGCTGTTCGGATCAGCGGTGCTATTCATGGGGACGGTGGGAGGTTTAGCCTCCCTCGCCCGTCCGGAACCTCTGCGGATCCGGCTCGGTTCGTTTCTTTCAAACGAAATAATCGCCGCGATCTTCGACCTCCCTCGGCGATCTACCTTTTCTTCTCGGCAAGTATGTTTTCTATCATTTTTTTCTCACAGAGATGAGACACTTCGCCAACATGGCGTTGCGGCCGCTTCCAACAGTCCGGGCAGGACAGATGATTCGGCAATTCTCGGCCAGTTACGGAATCGCTCGGCTAATCAACGACCCTTCGATCAAGCAGTCATCATTTTCTACAGAATAGGTTGGACTACACAATAATTTACAATCTGTCGAAATTAAATTAAATTAAATTAATGGCATATGTTTATTTTTCACATGCATTTTACTTCAGTTTTGCTCATGTTTACATTTCATTTTTTATTTATAAAGTTGAAAGGATTAGCTGCACAGTAGAAATTCTTCTGATAGTTGTGGTTTTAAAAAAAATAACAGAATGTTTTTCTACTTCCAAAGAATGCCAGAGGGTTAAATGTTTATGATCGACTCAAAGCAAACAAACTTTCTTCGTCAACAAAGCCACCGACAACAAACCGGGGTCTACAAACAAAATGTTTGAAGGAAAAATGCTTTACGCGACTGAAAGTTTACTGTGTCAAGATGAATTTGGTTTACACTAGATTGGATGTGTAATGGGCTGCTTTTATCTAGAGCAGTGCTTCTCAAGCTATGGCCCTCGTACCACTGGTAGTCCGCGAGCTCCCTCTAGCGGTACACGGAAGCTTTCAAACTTAAAAAATTATGCAATCAAAATATTATAACGAATGACAGTTTTAAAATTGAATTTAAAATACGGTTTGCATTTTTTTGGACTATATTTTTTTTAAAAGACAGCCGTCAATGTACTTTTACTTTCCCCACTAAAACAATAATAAAGTATATCATAAATTAATTCCTACACTCTCTGAACTTTATATGCTCTCAGTCAGAAGACGGATCCTATTTCCTGTGTATTTCTCCAAAGTTCATCAACCAGCAGAGTAACTGTGTAGAGATCAGGGGTAATAATTACAGTCACAAGGATTCAGATTTACAGATATAGTGAAATTAGAAACTGCACAAATCACGTGCAAAGCAAAAAATAATGTTTTGCCACAAAATATACAGAAACTGTTGGATTGAGAAGAGGGATATCAATTAAGAACTTCAGAATGAACAAAATCTGTGGAAACAGAAAATGATTCTGCATTTCATTCTGTGGGACTCTGGAACAGCCTGAGTGAAAAGATAAAGCAACGTTCAAACATGCAACAGTTTAGAACAGAATATAAAGATAATGTTGTCACAGGATACAGGGATGAAATGAGGGTGTGACAATCACTGGGTGTGCACAGGTTTTGTTATTGCTTTGTTAATGATTTCTTTTTTTTAATGAATTGTTTTCTGTATTTATTTTTGTGTATTGTTAGTTGGGTCTTTTCCTTCTGTTGTGTTTTACTATTGTTACATCCTTTTTCTTGTCTTTTTGTATAAATGTAAATGGATATATTGGTGTATATTTCTTACGAATCATGTTCAGTATTATGATTGTGATTGTTGTTCTGGTTGTTGTTGTTTATAAATGGTAGTACTTGAATAAACAGGAAGAACAGATTTACAATCCTTCGTGTAAGGAGAAGGGTTGGGATTAGATAAGCTTTGACTTCTTTCCACTCCTTCTTGATCAAGTTATTCATTGTCTTTTGTTACTGTTGTTTTCTTTTTATGTTGAAATGTTCAAAATATACTTCAAAAAATAAAAATATAAATAAATCAAATCCAACTATTTTCACAGTCAATAATTTTAGCTTAATTGTTATTATATTTGTATCTTTCCTGTGTGAAAATGTACTGAACCAATTGTGAATCAGAGCCGGAAGCCATATAAACAACATCTTATTTTCATTCATTCATTCATTCATTCAAATTGTTGAAAATTCATGAGGTAGTAAATTATTAAATTCCGCAAATTATGTACATAGCTCATGAAGAAATCATAAAACCCAGATTTGGGACCAAATTAATGAAACGTTGCATTTCTGTAAAAGGGATTCGTTTATGGAGCAATCTAGACAAGGAATCAAAAGAATTTAAATCACATGCAAATTTAAAAATGTAATTAAAACCAGCATATTATGAAAATACAAAGTAATGAATTAAGAGTTTCATAGTGGACAAGGTACGTCAGAGTGGCTGTGCAGGCCTCTCAGATTTCATGGTCATTTTGTTTGTTGTTTTAAACGCTCATTGTAAACTGATTGTAATAAAGAGGTAGCCTAGCCATGCTACACCCATGTTTCTGACGGCACAAGGGTCTAGGGAAGCTCGACAGGGAGGGAGGCGGGCTAAAAGGTTGTCTATCAAATCCCTCTGCAGCAATTGGGTAGGTATACAACCAATCAACGCAACGAATAGGCTGACGTAGTTCCGAGAGCACCGGCGGATTGTGGCTAAGTCCCGTTAGCTTCCCAACCAGCGGAGCCGCGGAGCCAACTGGTATATTAAGGATTTGCCATATCCCGTCGGCATAAGTCCAAATACGTCTTTCTTCTCAATGAAACACTTCGGTGCCGTCCTTTGTTTATCTTTCAAGTTGAATTTTAGCTTCAAATCTTTAAGGGCTGTGGCCAAAGCCGAGTCGAAAGATAACTGTTTATTGTGCGCTGGTTGTTTCTATCAGAATCGTCACGCCTGTGTTGTCACTTCGTTACGCCCGCCTTCTGACTCTACACTTCATGGTGATTGGTCCGGCCAGTTTTAGGAGAATCCAGCCTCGAGCCTTATGGAGGGTAACTAGACCCTCCCTGGCAGAGAATTAAATTCGTTGCCGTGGGTTGTCTAGCGCGGCTAGGCTAATAAAGAGGCTGATTACAGCAGTTTCTTTTTCTTTGTGCTCTCTTTCATTCAGAAGTTGCAAACTTTTGTTTTTGTATTGTATCAAATGTACTTTTTTCTTTTGTCAATGAATGAAATAAAAATTCTTCTTTGGACTTTCTTATGATGCACAGTTCCCTCTAGAAAATTTCCTCTACATGTCTCATTTAAAAAAACAAACAAACAAAACTAAATCAAATGTTTGGACTAGATTCTGTAAAGAAGCCATTGGTGACTCAGATGTGACCAACAGTCATATAACACAACTTCAAGGACTTCTTGGCTAAACTGCATTCTGTGTTTTGTAAGAGCAGACAGGAGACAACGATGGAAATAAATTAGAGACAGAATGAAATCAAACACAAAGCAAAATAAATGCAGCATGGCTCAGAAATGGTATGCAGAGGGGGAAGCTGTCAGCAAATTGTTGGAAGATACATTCAGCTTGGTAAAATATCTGTCTACAGTTCATCTGCAGAGTGGTGTGAAAAACACCAAGTTTGTAGAGGCTGTATAAAGTATTCAGTAAAATATCTATATACTTATAATATGTGAAGTCACTATTGTTTTTCCAACATCAGTAACATCTGTGGGAACTTTGAAAAATGTTTTGCTTGTTGTTTCCATTTGTGTTCTTTGTGTTTTTTTAGTTTTTGTAAAACTCTCTACGTCTAGCCATGGTTGTGCTGTTTCTGTTATTTTGCAAAAACAAAATGAACCTACAGTGAGGAAAAATTTGACAAGAGCAAAAAACAACAAAAACGGCACCGATACATTTGTTACATTTGTTTTTGGCTGATGATCATGAGTCAATTCTTCTTGTATAAAGTTGTTCTCTTCTTGTTGTGATGGACGCAGCTCCACCTGTTGGAACTAAAGGGAACTTCAGATTTTACAGAGACTGCTTGTTCTGTTCGGAGCTAAAATGAAAAAGTATATACACATGTAAAATTTTAAGAAACTTTAAGATAGAAGTCTTTACAATTGCTCACATGGAAAGTACCATAGTCTGCAAATTAGCCACATATTTTGCAATTAGATTTACTGTAAGGGGTTAAGTGACGAAATGTGAAACACTGGTTACATTATGAACAAGAAAAACAGAGTGCAGTACTCTGCCAAGGCTGTTCATTCATCCCCATATGGCATTGTCAGAAATGCAGCATTAATTTACTTATTTTTTTGAAATGCAGTATTTGTTTCTTAGTTACTGATGATCAGAAATCACGGCACCATAGAATGTGGCCATTTAATATAGATGTACCCACAAACAAAATGATCTTGCAATGAGCACTGGAGTGTGTTATGCATGGGGAATTAAAAACACTGTGCATTATTAAAAATCACTGTGCATTTAAAGTCAATCTGAGGAAGTATATGGGAACTCCATTAATATATTGTTAATGTATTATTGTATGATTTTAACTGCATGATTGTATGATATTGATGTAATTTTAAACAGTCATGATGTTTATAAATGTTAATTGTAATGATCCTCTGTAAATACAAGAATTTTTAAGGACCCCAGGAAGAATAGCTAACCGAAAGGTATAGCTAATGGGGATCCTAATAAATAATGTGTATGTTGTGTACAGATACCGAACTGTGTGACCTCAATATGTAGCGGGCAGTGGGAATTGATGGGACTCAGAAACACCCCTAGAATTTAATCAATTGTTCCTTGTATGATTTCCGACAGATAAGTCTCAATAAGTCTGCAGTCGTTGATTTGTAGTAGGATAGGAATCATGTAATCATCAGCAGGTAGCTGATGTACCGTTCACTTGTCATAGTTACAGTGACGCCGTGCCGCTATCTGGCAATGATACAGAACTCTTTAACAAATCCATGGATCCAGACTGCAAGTCGCATCCCTGCCAAAATCTAATCACTTGGTCCTTATGTCATTTCTGACCTTTCTGGAAAATTTCATCCAAATATTTCAGTCCATTTTTGAGTAATGTTGCACACAGATGGAATAACAGACTGACAGACAACTGTACGCCGATCATAACTGCGCAGCATTCCAAGCATAGACTGTATATAAAGATGGATGTAGCATCTGGCTCCAAAAATGAAGCCCACCCGGAAGTGTCAAAAACTTGCAATATCACGCCGTCCGCTAGGGTTGGCTCCAAAAAGCTTTTGCTCCATAGACCCTAATTCATCACTAGAAAAAATAAAATTTGATAGACTGATTTTCTACAGGGTAGTTGCTAGAGGTACGGACCCATACTTTCCATTTGCCAATCAGATACGCGAGATCTGGTCACATGACTCCCAGTAGACGCTGGAGGTACGGACCCTAAACCTGACCCTAACCTTAACCTTTGCTTACCTTTCAACAGTTTGCAGTGGTTAGCAGCTTCTTGACTCGCGAGACTAGCGTACGGGTCCGTATCTGTCTGGCAAATGGAAAGTGCCGTATCCGTAGACACTACCTTTCTACAGCTCAGGATTTTTTTCCCGTTAGTTTTCATAGTCAAAATGAGAGATCAGGTGGCCGATCTTAAAATAAATCAATACTGAATTTTAAATAAATTATTAAAGTTGGCGGAGCCAGGGGGCGTGGCTATACTTGATAGACAGTCTTGTCTGGAATGATTGACAGATCCTTTAGGGCGAGGCTTTCAGCAGTCTGGCCCGCCCATAGACTGGTCCTGCCCCTAGTTGCTCTCCGGTCCAGCCTGTTTGATGACACTTTTTACATCACTGGCTCCAAAAAGTCCAAAATGGCGACCAGGATGTAGCAAAATCCAGGCTTCATTTTCTCAGCGTTGAAACCAACGGGTGACATCACATCATGCCTGGTTCCAAGTCAGACGCTTTTCTGCTTAAGTTATAAACTAAAATTTCAAACACAAAATAAACTGTGGACACAACACAAACATGTTTTAAGATTGGTTTTACTATATAAAATAATTTGTGGCACACTCATAAAAACAGGTATGGCACATCATGGCTTTAGCCTACATGCCCACATTCTTAATGACACAGTTTGACCAGACTGTACACAAATGCTTTCCAAATATTGCAATGGTTTAAAGACAGCTGGTATAGTGGTAAAATATATTTATACCACTTCTTAATAAACAGCTCTAAAGCAGTCCATATGTGAACCACATTTTCATTTTTCATCAGGTTATAAATCTTGCATGTCCATGGTTCACTGTTATATAAAAATCTGGTTATAAATAAAATACAAATAAAATAAACCAGAGCAGATCCAAGCACAGTGGAAAAAAGAGAAACATTACTTTACTTATTTATCACTTTACATGGCAAACAAGCAGTGTAGGAAATTTTGAAAGTGGTTCCCCATTTCTGTGACCATGTGTTGGTTTTACAGTGTTCAAAAACCACCTTTACAGCGACATTTAACTTGAGAGCCTGGGGAAAGCTGTTCGCTAAATCAGCAGTCCTTGTGAACAAAACACTAAAACTTACAATCATCCATAGAGAGCAGGCACATTTTGCAAGTGGCAAGGCAGTAGGCGTTTCAGTGGTTCTTGCATTCCCGTCTGAAGAGACTTTGTCAGCATCTCAAGCTACTTTTTCCACTTCACTTCTTGCTGAAAAACGGCCTGAAAAGTGAGGCATCACCAAAGGTCGCACTTATGTTTAGGGTTCATGGGAGCATCTGCTTTGCAACCGAAGTGCTTTGAGAATGCTTGTGAATTGGAGATGGTGCCAATGACTCTAAATCTTGATGGACTGTGGGGATCTGTGATTACACCCTCATGTGAGCTCTCCCGTGTTCTGACAGAGCACCATACCTGCAAGAGTTAAAGACAAAAAGGCACACAAAGTGAAGAGATATTTTTTTAACAGTGCTGCAAAACCCTTTACAGATTACATTAATCAGATATTCATTTTTTCCATTTGCGGCTCTGCAAGCGATTTAAGATAAGCAACTTTAAATTCCCTGCTAAGGAAATGTGTGTGTTCAGGCCAATTTTATTCTAATATTTAACTCAAAATCCCTCCAACCAAATGTGTTTTTCCTCTTGTTCATTGACAATGTTTGGGCTTCGCTGTGCAGAACAATGAAAGCACAGATTTCAACACTGGAAGGCTCACATTCATCTGCAGAAAGTTTGTTCCTGTACTCATACTTTTACACAATGTCCGAGCACAATTTGGTGACATAACATCTACTCTGGAGCCAATCACAGTCCTGTATGAAACGTGCAGAAGTGTAATCCTGAATCTTGAAGCCAGTGGGACACATGCATTGAGAAGGGGCTTGTCAGATAAGAGACATCTTATGAAGCATTTAAACCAGGGGTGTCAAACTCAGCTCCTGGAGGTCCACTATCCTGCATGTTCTAGATGTTTCCCCTCTTCCAAACACACCTGATTCAAATGATCAGCTTATCATCAAGCTCAGCAGAAGCCTGATAACGAGCCTGATCATTTGAATCAGCTGTGTTGGAAGAGGGAAACATCTAAAACATGCAGGATAGTGGCCCTCCAGGAACGGATCTTGACACCCCTGATTTAAACAAACCAATCTATGAACATTATGCATTCCTTCATTGAATTTTATGGAAAAAAAAAAATCATATCAGACACAAGGTAACATTCCAAACAGTATTTTCACATCTCAAAATACATCTGGAGGTAAGCTTTTAAACAAAGTGAAAACAAGAGTAGTATTAGTATGTGCACAGTTCAGTGAAATCAAAGGAAAGTGTACATTGTAACTGACACAAACCTGGGCAAACCCGACAAAAAACAGCTGATGGTTTGTCATTCCCAGGGCAGGCAGTGTGGGCTCCTCACCATTCTTTTTGATCCAGTTCACATAAGCCTTCAAAGCAAGAAATGATCATGTTACACACACGCATTCACAGGTCTTTCTGTGCGACTATATAGAGTAGACCAAAAGAAATAGACTGACTGTAGCCTCTCTGTGGTATTATTTTGCTGTAAGAAATGTGTATTACTTAATGCAAAGTCTCTTTCAGTTCCATATGATTTGCTCATCAACTTCATAGCTTATGACCTTTCACTACATGGAAAGAATGTGTGCATGCGAAGTAGTAACCAGAGGCTGACAAGGCCACTCATAACCACCTGTTGCATTTCCAGGCTTCACTGTAAACCAGACAACCAACTTTTTCCAATACAGATTAATGGACACGATCCACAACTGCTCCAACAAACAAACTAACGCAGAGGATGAACATCAGATCCGTGTAATAGTTTTATGACCTTGTAAACATACAATCTGACAATGCTGCCATGGGAAACAACAGCGATGAGCCAAACATTCCATAATAACCCAAATGCTCTCTTGCACTGGCATTTTTTGACTACACTGACCCCAGAAAGCCATTTTCCTATATCTTTAACAAAAAATTCTACAGTAAAATATTCAGAAATGATTTAAGGTTAGCTATGCTCCCTATTAGCATCAAACCTTGTAGGCGGCTTTGAGTCCGCCGTTGTCAGCGATGTTCTCTCCCAGTGTGTGTCTTCCATTCAGAGGCTCTTGGTTGATGCTGTAGTTGCCATACTGCTCCACCATGCACTGGGTCTGCTTCTTGAAGGCCTCCACAGAAGAGTTCTTCCACCAAGGCCGCAGGTTTCCATCCTTGTCGTACTCCCTCCCTTTCAATAAAAATATGAAAAATTACTTTCCCGCTAACTTACTCTTGACAGAATGTGTTTTTTAAAAATAATTTAGAAAGAAGATTAAATCAATTTGTATGTTCTGAAATATTAATTTTTTATTTTTTTAACCAACCTTGGTCATCAAAAGCGTGAGTCAGCTCATGACCCATGACTACTCCAATTCCACCAAAATTAAGAGCTCTGTAAAACATTTTAAAAAAAAGCATACTTTTCAACATTTGTGCGCACATACCACAAGTCTGACAGAAATAGTTGACAAAAGACTGATAGAACTCCCATACGTGTGGTGTAGCCAGTAGCCACTTAGCCGAGGTTAATGCAAAGACAAGGAACAAGGAGAAGCAGCTATCCTGTCTGTCTGAAGGTAACAAATCCAGCCTACAACACCTATATACCCAATTAATTAATATGCTGTATCTCATTTATTTAATCTGTGTGTAAAACAGTAATTTGTTGTCTTACAAGTTATGCAGGATACAGTTTTTTTTTGTTTTCCCAATTTTGAATCTCCACTCACTTCTATGATTCATTTGGCAATTTAAATTGAACTGAATCAAATCAAATATTTAAATAAAAAGGGATAAATGAGGTGAAACTAATTCCATTCACTCTACTTATTCGAGTACGGTGTATCAGCAGTGCACCACAGGACTCTTGTCTTGTTGAATAACAGCTCTTAAATGGATCTGAGTATTTTTCAGTATATTGCTTTTTTCATTGGTGTTTTAATAGCATCTCTGTTATGCTGCTCTTAAGCTTATGACAACTAAGGACAAGTGTCCATTCTGTTGCACAATAAAACTTTAGTCTGCACAGTTCTACTAAAATAATGCAAGATGGAACTTCAAATGCAACGTGAAGGACATACTTGGGCCAGGAGCGACTGTAGAATGGAGCTTGAAGGATTCCTGCTGGCAGAACCATTTCATTCTTTGTTGGGTTGTAGTACGCATTTACGGTTGGAGGGGTCATGCTCCACCTGTATAGCAAGGAACACAGAGCCATTACATCATCAGGCTGATATCAAGATCACAATAAAATTACAAAACTGATTCTGCACAACCTGCAGTGCCAGGCTGACTACAGATCAGTTTGGAAGGCATGGGAACCCTAATCTAACCCCTCCCCCATAGTCTAATTAGAGACAAGGATCAGTGCAGCAGAGAGGCTGGTTGCCTGGGAACGTTTGTGGATGGCAGCAGTATTCCGCTGCGTCAGTATAATGGGAATGTGTTCCCATCAGATCGTGCCACCTCCTCTGTGGCAAGAGGGGTGGTGGGTTAAATGGAGCAACTCACTGGTTTCTGTTGGGAGTTTTCCTCAGCTGGTCTGCAGTCACTCTGGCTGAGAAGTTGTAGTACTGCATAACATTTTGGAAGTAAAGGTCTGAAACCACCATAAACTAAAAGAGAGGAATCAAAAATAGAAATTGGAGTTCAGTGTTTTAATGGAGTAAAATAAAACTGCATGATGAATAAAAAAAAGTAACAGGTTAGCATATATACAATACAGCCCCACATTTACCTACATCATTGAACACTTTGTCCAGCTTTGTGGCATTCATAATGAACTCAGGATATCCAACCATGTTGTATATGGCATCTGCCTGTGAAAGATGAAACTTAAAAACTGTAAATGACGCATTTTTACACCAGATGGCAGTGCTGTATTTCTCAGCAACTTCAGCACAAAAAGTTGCTTTTAGCAGTTGTCTCTATAAAGCATCAATAGCAAAACTTAAGGAAAAATTACAAAAAGTCCCACCTTTTCTTTTGCTGCTTTCTTTGTTTCTGAGTCCATCCAAGTCACGTACTTAAGGCTGTCCTCAAATGCCCATTTAATTTCTGCAACCATGTTTTCAGCCTGAAGCGCAGATGAGACAGAGATGAGTCAAAATGACAATCTGTAGGAGCAACTATTATGAGGTAAGGACCCTGAAAGTCTTACAACGGCTTTGCTGTCCTCAGTAAAGGTGTCTTTGACAAACATGGCTCCAAGAGCAAAGCCCAGGGCGCTGTCCGTGTCGCCGACACACAACTTCCAGCGTGGAGTGCAGCTCTACAGAAAACACAGCATATCAAGAGGTTGAAAAATATGCTGCATTCCCAAATAACCTTACACTGTTGCCTGTATTTGGAATGTGATTTTCTTTTATTTTGCAAGCTTGCGTTCCACCAGTTTTGTCTGATTGAGTTAATCACTTCCTAGGTTTCCCAGAATGATCATGACAAACTCTGGAAAATGTGACTTGTTTGTATTCACGTGGGGGCTTTATGTGTTGGTGAGGAAAACATGAATGATACTGAAACTGTAGGGAAGTGATAGCAAGCAAAAGACAATGTTTCTAAGAGTTCTGCTTATTGTAACTAATGGAATGCTTCTGTGGACAGCTTGTTCCTGCCTGGTGTAAGCTAGTACTACTTAACTCTAAACAGAACAAATACCGATATAAAACTGTTAGATGGAAGGGTTTATCTGTAATTGTAAAGCAAGGACCTGCACTCTATTAACTGTACAAAACTCTAGCAGTATAGTTAGATTGCTTTTTGTTATCACTTGGTATAGGATACATACAGCTCATAAAACATGAGGTATAACTCTTAAAAATAGATGCATTTTAAAAAAGTGCACAGAGAAAACATTTAACAAAAGTTAGCAGTTGAATAGAAAATGAGAGAAAAATAGTTGTGATCTTCGTGACCTGAGCTCAGGCATTTTGAAGCTAATCTGAGCCGTTATCTCGCTGCAGGCCTAGAGACACAGTGTTCCCTCTATAAGAGTCATGCGTTTTAGAGGGGAAAAAAAAAAAGAAAAAAGAAAAAGACAGCAACAAGGAGACAACCCAGATGCCAAGTGATGAACAAAGTGGAAATACATAAAAGGGAAGAATTTCACTGGGGAAGTTATATCCTAGTTTGCAAAGTAGTGTTTTCACAATTTAATGAATTATTTCTTTATGCTGCCCTGAGCAATGTTAATTTTGCTATATTATGATGTTTTACTTGTTTCTAGTTACTCAAACATTCCCTTTGTTTAAGCAAAATTTATCTCTGACTGCTTCAGCAAAAGTTCAGATCTTCATGTATTTTTTCATGGTTAAATGACATTTTAAAAAGTTTTAAATACATAATATATTTTTTCACTTCAAACAATGATTTTATAACATAACTTTATAATAGAGCTCAATCAATCAAGTTAATGAATCAACTGTAGGTAAAAACAGTTCCTATGTGACAAATTTATTATCAGATGAAAGGAAGGACAAACGGAGCTGCATGTGTAAGTAGTTACAAAGGAACAAGGTCAGAGTGAGGAAATGAAGTGTAGTCTGAACAAGCAAAGCAGTAAAATCTACTTAGGAACACAGTTACAGATGGAAAAAGAGACAGCTGCACTCTAACAATAAAGCAGAAACCCAAAGAGACACACATACAAAGATTTGGTTTGTTATTACAGCTTGACCCCAGTGGAAAACAAGGCAGAGGGAACAGGATCTCACTCAGATAAGAGCTGGGATCACTGGAGCCTTCACAGTCAAACAGTTAATCACAAAGGAGGAAGTAACATTTACTGAGCGACTCAATGTAACGGTAAACGTGCCTTCATTGGCGTGTCTAAAGAAAAGGTAGGTTCAAGAAAAGTTTTTCTTGTAGTAAGTAAAAGTATAGTGATGTCTCGCAGTCATGTGCTCTATGGATTATCTGTAGTGACCTGGTGACTTCTTAAGGAGATGTGCCACAACTGAGTTTTGTAAATGTAGTTTTGCAAATTTTAACTTTCAATCCCTTCCATTGGATCGATGTGGCAACTATAAATTCGAAGGTCAATCTCTAAACCTTGGCAGTTTCACAAAACTAACAAAAACTATCTGCAGGGCTAACAATATTCTCTCTTGGAAATGGAAGCATTTTTCTTTGTAGTAATTTGGGTGAACTCGCCCTCTAACTTCAATGTAACCTCAGGCTAAACGAAACACCTGACTTCTATCCATATACCTGCAAATAACAAACAAGTTATTACAAAAAGTGTTGAGGGAAATCAGTCTTTGCTTAATGAGCAGTTAGTTTAAAAATTTACGATCATGAGCAACTACTAGTATTCATATTCCACCCCTACACAATTAAAATATAATTTACTTGATTTTTTTTAATCAAGCCTGACATTTAAGACTGACATAAAATGACTCAGTTTAGATTTTTGGAATTTTTTACGAAAAGACGAATCAGATTTTCTTTACGGTGTTATTTTTCAAAAATGACCCTATTTGTGTTCATTTCAGTTGAGGTTTAATTATTTTTCTCACACAGAAATATACAAACTACATGCAATAAAACTTTCAAACTGCTGCTCCAGTGTCACCGTCACTGGTACTGGCGTTTGTAATGCAAATGTGGCAACAGAAACACCTTATTAGCATTTAGGCTAAGACCTCAGGCTTGTCTGGCTGAAATTAGCAGTGTTAAAAGACAACTGTGTTTTACTTTAAGTTGGCATATTTCCCCATTACTGTGGCTATTGTGGCTGCAAGTCTCATGCAAACATTGTACTCTTCACCTCAGTTGTAAAGATTTGGGGAAGTAAAGAGTTGTGCAAAACCGCTTGTAAATGGCATTTAGTGAGGCAATCAGCACAAGTTCCCTGCAGCTTTCCAAAGAAATTAAGTTTTGTATGCAAATCATCTTAAATGTTTGTTTTAAGCCTGAGTGAAGATAAACACTGAAATTTGCTACCCAGAATGGACATTTTACTAACTGCCTTAGATACCTCCATCCAGGCATACTTTCCAGATGACTTTGTCATCAGTATATTACTGCGCATAACAGTTTGTTTCCATGTGTGAAGCTCCCACTGCGGGGATGGAATCAGAGAGACAACAGGACATCCTGGGAGACTACATACTTTACATGGTGATCCCACACTTAATGCTCTGAATAAAACTGCTGATGTCTGCTGCTGTAAAAAGTGGGACTTGCTGATGGTAGACTTGGAAACCTCCATGTGTCTATGGATGAGAGGAATCCCAGCTGTGAAGCTACAACTAATGACTCTGCAGCTTTGACAAACACTACTGTCCTAGAGATGCTGCTTCACCTCCCCAAAAATCAACTGGAAAACAATGAACAAGCTCAGCCCGAGCAAACACTCAGCTCTTCATACATTAAGTAAACGCTGATACAGATCCTTCCAGGATTTCGCGGGCGTTTTTCATGATTGTTGCGGCCGAAAATACCTGAATTCGTGGCAGCTTTTCTAAAAAATTGCGATAAAAGTTGCGATGTTTTAAGCTTATTTATTGTGATGAAATTACGGGAGACAGTGACAACTGCTAAAAAGCTGCATTTTTTTCAGCTTGTAGAACATGTTTCAACACTGTAATTGACAATATTTATTCCGAAATTAATTATTTTGCGTTCCAACCCATTTCCACAAAAGCCGGCACACCACAGTGGGAAATTAGCAGCAGCCAGATACTGGTTTAACATGAAGTGGTGGTAGATTTGCGGCACAAAATGCTAATTGACTATTGAATGAATCGGACATATCTGTCAGTGGCTTAAAAAGTTAATTTCACATCCTGGCACACACGTGTTCACACACACGCTCATGGCTTGTCACGTCAACTAACAAGAACAGCACTGAGAGAGGGCAGTCCTTCTGCATGTGTACATACCGAATTGCGTGACCTAAATATGTAGCCGGCGACGGGAATTGATGGGACTCAGACACCCCCACAATTTAATCAGTTGTTCCTTGTATCATTTCCAATACGTCCACAGTGGTAGATTTGTTGTAGGATAACAATCATGTGATCGTCAGCAGGCCGCTGAGGTAGCGTTCACTTGTTGCCATGGTTACCGTGCCGCTATGAGACGCTGTGCCCCGACCTCAATGGGAAATCCTTAACAAATCCGTGGATCCAAACTTTAAGCCGCATCACTGCCGAAGTCTAATCACTTGGTCCTTGTGTCATTTCTGACCGACCCTGAAAACCAGGTTTAGTAAAATGAGCCTTTTGTGTCACACACAAGAACAAGGGGTCAAGTGTAAAGCTTTCCAATCCCAGTAGATTAGCTTTGGGCCATTTCCTGCCCCAGCAGATACTGGATTTCCACAAAGCCTGCATAGAAGTGAGGTTATTTAAAAATGTCCTAGTAATTCTTCTAGTGTTTCTTTGCTTGATAACAAATCAAATACACATGCAAGTGTCCGTTACTCCACCAAGGAACGCGGCAGAGTTCTGTGACGATCGGCAGTCATTTGTCCTTCCGTTTGTTAATCTGTCCATCTGTCCATGTGCAACATTACTCAAAAATGTAACAGATTTTGATAACATTTTCAGGGAAGGTCAGAAATGACAGAAGGACCACCTTATTAGCCTTTGGCAGTGATGCGGCTTATAGGCTGGATCGACGAATTTGTTAAAGGTTTCTGCATCATTGTGAGATAGTGGCACAGCATCACTGTAACTATGACAACAAATGAATGCTATGCCAGCTGCCTTTTGATGATGATATGACTGCAATCCTACTACAAATCCACCGCTGTAGATTTAGCGGGACTTATCCACCGGAAATGATACAACAACTGAGCATCCCTGGCGGAGTACTGTGCTCTCTGAGAGCTTTTCTTGTTTAAGCACGAAGACAGTGACAAACCAGCAGCTTAGATACTTGTATGTAGTTCACAAACATCATGAAAAATATGTTTTCTAGATGATAATCTCCCATCAAGTCAAGCAGGTGCAGTATGTTGCTCTTTTCTTTACTTATGTGCTTAGTCCCACCTTTACATTCATCTATCAGTGTCATGCTGGATTATCATGATTGTAAAAGGTCTACATCTCCATCTCTTACCTTCTTGGTTCCATACATGACTTCAAGGAAACGCTGCTCAGCATCCTGAAACCTTTGGTCCAAAATGGAAACCATCTTTCTCACCACCTTCATCATCATGTAGTTGTTGAGAAGGCTGCAAAAAGATTATCAGATTGACTTTTTTCCCACTTGTCTTCAATACTGACTGAAGTCTTACTATTGTACTTTTCAGTAGGAGGATCCTGCATCACCATAAATCTTAGCGAACATTTACTTTCATAGCTGCACTAAGACATACAACCTGTGTTCAAGACATTAATGGAAGAAGTCTTTAGAGAATTACCTTGTATCTCACCTTTTATTTGTTTTAGTTATGAGGTCAGAAACTTTCTGGAGGTATTCTGTGGCATAAACAACTACTGGCTCTGACTCATTCAGCGGCACAGGAGCAAACACTTCTGTGAGGTACTGCATCCAGTCCACGGCAGGAGCCAGAGTCTGCAGTGACAAAGATAAAGACACACAAAAACAAACAGCAGTCTGTTGAGGACGGCCTGAACAAAACTTGCACTTTCCCTTTCTTTAGTAACTGGCACATTTTATACATTTTTTGGCCTTTTTGCAGCTTTATATGACAGTCATAGTGAGAGGAAGACAGGAAAGGAAGAAGAACGGGGGAATAACCTGCAGCAAAGGGCCGTGGGCAGGAATCAAACCAGTGACTGCTGAATGGGGACTTTTGCCCCAGTTTATGGGTCACCCGTTCAACCCGTTCAGCTACCTGGGTGCCCCAGCAACTGGTACATTTTGCGGAAAATAATTTTCCAATGTACCGTAGTGTTGTACTGATGTTTTTAGCTGATACTGTCAAAGAGGAAACACTCACTGTCAGGTCTTTGGCCTCCATCTTATGGTAAATGAGCTCCTCATCTCTTCTCTCCTCCTGAGGGACTGTGATGTTGGCCAGAGTGGTTTCAAAGTCCACAATCTCTTCCATTAACGTCCGAGATGTCTCCTCTGAGCCACCCAGAAGAACCCCTAACTCCACCAGGAAGTTGAGGTATGCCGTCAGATACTGCAAAGTCCAAGTAGGCATTTAGGTGGGGGTGGTTGGGGGGATGACATTTGTGTGTGTGAAAAAAATCAATTAGGTGAGTAATCCTAAACTATGCAACTAAAAGCTACTACGCAGAGTTTACCCCTGAAGCTGAAATATATAGCTAATGTTTCTTGACTTCCTTGGAGCTATGAGACTCTGGGTATATTCAAACAAAAGTAAATTAAAAAAAAATAATAAAAATTGTTCTCATTACTGTCCAACTTTGTGAGCACATTTTCTGCTTAACAACTCTAAAATCAACGTAATGCTGTGAGAAACTTTCCCCACAGTACCTTTTCATTTGCTGTTTTGTTGAGGTAGTAGTCGCGTGAAGGTAGTCCCAGGCTGGACTGATCCACCTAGAGTCAAGAGAAACAACTTATGATTTTCTGTTCACACTCCATTTCAGTACTCACAAACAACCTTTTGTTTTCTTTCCCAGGTTACCAGCATGCAGGCTGAATACACTGGCTTGCCAAAGATCTCATCTTTACCATTTGGCACAGCCTCATGACACCCTACAAAGGAATGAACTCTTTTCAAAGTGTCAGTGTGAATCTAACACCACTGTAATGAGTGGCTTGTTCCAAGAATAACAGAAAATCTGTCTCTTTAGACAAGCTGATAAAGGCTGCTTATGTTGGAGAGAAATTTGAGAAAAGACATGTAAAAAAGTCTGAATTTAGATCTGTGGGGATGTAATCAAATGAGCAGTGAGCAGGTGCTCTGAGATGTAAATATAGGATTTTAGACAAACACCATACAAGTATATAAAAAAGAATCCTTTTTACAAATCTCTGATCCCATTACCTGGATGATGTTGCTGTTGGAGTTTTTGGAGTCTGTGCTGACAAACACAGTGAAGAAAGGAGAGGTGCGTAAGCTAGCTGACACTGTTCGCAGAACCTCTTGGAAGTTGTTCTTGTCCCAGGGTTCATTCAGAGCCCATCCTCCTATCTGAAACAGACAATATTAAGCAGAGACTTAGAAATGGGGGATGCAAGGAAATTAGCTTTTTAAATTGAAGTGAAGAAGCACTGAAATTGTATTTGTGTCCTGTTTGATTATTTAAAGAAATAAGCATACCTGGCTGATTAGTTGCAGTAGTGGCTTAGCTCCTAATTCCTCAATTTTGGTTTCATTCATGCAAGCCTGATAATATTGCTGGGCCTTTTCCTCAGCCTTACTCAAACCTTTCATTGTTGTGTTTTCTGAAAAAAAAAAAAAAAAAAGGACAAAAATGTCAATGAAACAACAAGCTGGATTACCCAGTCACTGAAAAAAATGTGCTTGAGAAGACAGTGCATTTTTGCCTCAAGTAAAGGTATAAAAGGACACAAAGCTGTACTCATAAGGACTCTTACCTAATAAATGCTTCATTACCAGCATGTTGTGCTCCCACAGGTTGCTGAAAGGACCCCAGCGAGACTTCCCCTCAGGGAGGGGATTGTTCTTCACCCAACCCCCACAAGCAAAATTGTAGAAGTCATGGCAGGGGTCTACGGATCGATTCAGGGCTCCCATAACAGCACTGGCCACAGTAATGCAAGGCTCTGTTAGACACAATCCCGGGTGAGCTGCAGGAGAAAAATATTTTAAAAAAACATGTTCAATTCATAGACACTTCACATTCAGCTTCATCAGGCAGTGGGAAACACTACCGCAGTGGATGGGCTGGAAAATACTTCTCTGTAGGACAAATACACATGAGGATTTTCAGACCATCTGGAAACTATTATTTCATAAGAGGTAACAGCCAAGATATACAACTTGCAGGGAATACTTGTCCTTGTATATATCCTATATAAATAATTAGCTCAATGACGGTGGATAAATTGGGGTTAATATCACATTAACTATTGCCAATTGATTGGATAAATGTCAGATGAATAAGTAGAGGATAGATTAACAGATAAGGATCAAGAACCCTGGATGACCTCGTCTACATTTATGCAGACTAAAGTACACGTGAGTCACTTTCCTCTTCCAGTATATAACTGGCTGGCACATAAAAGCCATTGCATCTTGGTTTGTATTTTGACAGATACGTTATCTAAATTCGACTTCTACTTTCACAAAAATTGCTATTTTGTGTTTCAAAGAATTTTAAGATGAAGCAACAGAAGGGGCAAAACTGAGGCTTACAGCTGCTCTTTGCTACTTTTTTTTTTTTTTTAACCAAGTTGTTGAATGGGAAGAACTTTAGAAAACTCTCATTGTTTAGAGAAGTTAGGTTCTAGTCATTGCAGGGTAGTAAAAACAGCTTCAGGGTGTTACAGGGGGTGGGGTGGGGGGTGGGGGGGTGCAGACATAACAGACAAGCAACCGGGCATAATGAGGAAAAGGGTTTATTTACCAGAATCAAAACTTTAACGTAAACACAAACAGGACTGAGGTGGCTTAACAAAAACCAAGCAGTTGCAAAACAACAGTGCTAAGGGAAGGTACTCACACACATGGGAACTAATAACAGCGGGCGCAAACAAAACTGAAGTCCGTCCAAACAACTGAACCCAAAAAAAGGTGAAATCCACAAAAGGGGAAAAAGCAGAGAGATCCATAAAACTGATGCAGTTCAAGGTGGTAGGGTATGTGGGGGAACAGTGTCTGAGACAACATGTGAGTCCAACAATGACCCACCAAAAACTGAGGGGAAAGAGCAGAGCTTAAATAGCTGAGGAGGGGAGCAGGTGAGTAGAGTTGAGCTGATTACCGCAGCTGACGCCTATCGCAGCAATCAGCCAACAGAGTGCAGGCAGACAGAGGGCGAGCAACCGAGAGAGAGAGACAGGCGGAGAAGACGGCAGACAGGGGGAGCCAGAGGTACGGGCAGGAGCTGGAGTGGGATCATAACACAGGGGATAACACTTCTTACTGTGAGACTTTCACCATCTGTCCATATAAGGTATGAGACAGAGACGGAGACAAAGTTATGAGCAGTGATGAGGTTATACCCCGAGGAGATTTCCTCCTTGTTCCTTTTATTATTTCAAAGTGTGATCAGACATGCCCTGCTGAATGGGAGGAAGTGGTATAAAGTTTCCCATGGTAAATTTGAGGAAACTAACACTGATGAGACGCCGCCAGGATGTGATGGCAAATCCACAAGTCCTTCTTCCATAATGAATACGCTCCAGGGAGAGATTTAGGGTTATTTTTAGGAATCTTAGCTGAGTGTGGCTTTGGTTAAAAAATAAAAGTACCACGTACGGCGTATAAAATTCAGCAACACTGTTCTTTAATTTGTATTGTAAATTAAGAGATAAATGTACATTCAGCACAGAAAGGCTGCCCTTTGAAGTTTTTTGGTTTTTACAGATCAGCTTCTAACTTGGACAGTTCATTGTTTCCATCTGATAAAAACAATAAGTCTTAATGATAGGAAGCATAAAAGCTGAAAAAAACATTCTTAAAAAAATGGACCAACAACTACACCCGAAATTTCAGGGATGATTAAAAGACTGATGGTTTTCACACCTGCATTGCATTCATAGACATAACCTAACTTTGTTTATCATCATAAATACAGGCAGAGCCCATCTAAGCAAGACAACTCACATCTGTACAGTGACTATGTAGTTGCAATCAGGAGTTGTAACAAGACAAAGACTGTAAACAAGAAATAACAACTCTGTCCAAACAGTGCACAATTTAGCCACTAAAACCAAGAACTACTTCTTTTTGGTAATTTTCTTGTGGTAGATTTGATTAAACAAAGAACATATAATGTGTTGCCTTGTGAATTATAGAGGTGTTTTTAAGTAGATTTCTTTTCTACTCTGGAGGTCCCTGCACCGGAACCAGGCAGCACATGTGATTCAAATAAAAGTATTTTTATAAGGCTGAAGATGGTGTTATGATTAAAACTGATGCAGCATTGTTGGTCTTCAAACATGTTCCATCAAATTTAACAGTGTTGCAGAACTTGGGAATTGGGTAGAGCTTTTATTCATACTTTAATGTGTTTTTATTTTTCAATACATTTCCTGGGCTACTTTGTCTTTAATTGGACCGTATACCAAAAATGACAGCATGAAGTTGATAAAACAAACTGAGTTTTCATCTTGAGACACGTGATCAGTCTACTTCACAGAGGTTGCAAGAGTTTCTTGATAGTGTCCGTCGTTATGGCAATAAGTGGAAATAAAACTCACCCTGATTGTAGAAGACCCCGGTTGTGATGAGTGATATGAACAGGCCCAGCGACAGCACACACACCAAAAACAGCAGCCTCCTCTCTCGCTGTGTCCTGTCTGGCCAACATGTGGGACTACGACCATGCAGAAGAGTAACCTGCACACAAACACGAACTTACACAAATGCCTCATTCAAACAATCAAATAAAAGACAACAGTTCTAAAGTGGCCAATCATAGTTAAATGACATCACAATGAGAGCTTTAAAGTATGTAAACACACTTAATAATGTTACTTTGTTGAAATAATATAGTGTGGAACATTTTGTACAGTTTCTCAGGGATCTGATGACAGGTTTGGTTTCAGAGCACAATGGCTTCTCTATCACAGCCTCCTCAACCCTCATACACAGAAAAGGTTAAGCTTTCTTCTATTGTTCCCTCATCATAAAAGATATTTTCCTTTTGCCCCAGAAACAGAAAAGACACAATAGCCCCATTGAGCCATATCTGCTGTTTCTATGGCGAACCAGTAAATGATGAGGAGGTCAAACAAGGACACCAAACAGAGCACAAGTAACCACTTTAAAGTTATTACCTTTCTGAAAAATGATACAAATCTTCTTAGAAAACTTCAGAATCAAAGAATGTATTCGTTGGAAGAGCATCCATGTTTTGTGGTCAGTGATCAACTTTAATTTTAATCAGTGAGTGGTACATTGAATCTTATACAAGCATACCATGCTCCGGTAATGTTTTCTACTGAATGTTGCCACAGTTAAAGCTGCCAAGGGAATTTATTGTGTACAGGAATGATTCCAAGAGCCACTCATAAATCCTTCCTTGGGCACATTCTGACCAGTCTGAGTGTCCCAGCTGTAATAAATGTAAGATTTTGGACCTCACATACACAGTAAAAATCTGTTAGATCTGAAGAGTATAAATAAGGATACGATTTACAGTTTTTAGATTAGATGAGAGTTCAACAGTCAAACTTAATATGATCAAAGCAAATGCCAAAGCCACAGTGGCTTCTTAATCCTCAGGAGCTCAGCACTTTGGGTAGGTTTGGACCTAAATTGTATGTTTAAGCATAACTGGGAGAATCCCATTGCTAAGGCCTGTGCACTCTCCATCTGTAGCTTATCAGATTCTCTGGAGGCTGCAATTAATTATTCTGAGAACCACAGCAAAATGATGAGGGTAGATTCATGCTGAAGGCAGAAATCCAAGCACCGTTGGAGCATTTTCACATAGACGTATCTGAAGAATAAATGAACTACAAAATGACCTACACAAATGAACAGGGACTCAAGTTAAAAGTGCTCTTTATTTATTTCAGAAAAACTTTGTTTCTCAACAAAATGTTCAGACTATACCATTATATACAGATCTAAAAGAGCTGAGATTTAAATTATTCAATCAGTTTCTGTGTATGTGACTGCTGACTGTTTCGGTTGACTGAATTATCTTCTAAAACTGTGAGTAAGAAAAATAAATGAATAAAAAACAAGTTTTACTGACTAGAATTGTTAGAGTTTAAGAGTCAGATTAAGCCTTAAGGTCAACCCTTAAACACAAACTTTTTGATTTGTTCCAAGAAATGTGGTTCAATAGTTGACTGTGTTCCACCCTGGACAAATTACATACAGATTTCGATGGTCTATATAGCATGTTATAGAGGTTGTTTCCCCGCAGACACATGCTCCATTTCAACAAAAGAAGAAACATGTCACGTTTACAGTCCACTAAAATGATTTTGACATTTTTAATTGAACTGGTTCTTCATGAGTTCTGCTGGATTTAAGACTCATGCTTGAGTCTGAACTTTTCAAAACAGCCACTACGACATAAATTTAGAGGCGATTTATCCATAATTGAATTCCTTTGTTTAAGTTTAGATGTTTTTTTGAAAAGGTGTCATTTTTATTAATTTGATGCAGAGCCTTAAAGGAGCAATATTTTCCCCCTATGATATACATAATGACACAGTACTGACAGCTACCCATCTGTGGTCTGTGTTTCTTCGTTTACCTGCATGGGAGATGAAGGGTAGATGTCGTCACTGGTGGAGTCCACCAGGTCCTCCTCATCCAGCGTGGCTCTCTTATATGTTGACATCTGAAAAGTCAAGTGAAGAAAAGACTCTCTCAGTGCTTCCATTCTTCTCTAAGCCTCTGTCCTCTCCCAGAATTGTGTATAAGAGAGTGTTTGTCTGCGGTGTCTATTCCTCAGCAGTCTCTATGACTCCAGAGTAAGGTTGCCCTCTAAAATCCATCTGGAGGAATCCGGTTTATCTGGTTGGAGCTCCTTCCTCATTGAGATTGCGTCTCACTCCTTTCAGTGCACTTTTCTGCTCCCTTCAACCCTATCAACACCTCTCACAGCCCACATGGCTTCAGTCAGATATCCCCAGGGGGAAAACTTCCCAACACCAACAACAAACTCCTCTCTCCTCTCGAACGTTTTGTAAGATCTCCTTGTGGGTGCTCTCTGACTCTCTTCCTGGGTAAACTTTTTTCTGCACTTCCTTTTCAGCCCAGTCTAGGCAAGCAGGGCACGAGAGAAGACGGAACTAGTGAAAAACAGGAAGGAGCTCTGACTTGCCCGATTTACATGACTGAGACTGAGTGTGTGGAAGTGATTGTGTGATTGTGTGTGTGTTTGTGGGAGTGCATTCCCCAACGCGGTTTCACTTAGATTTGGGGAGGGAACCACAAAGTTGTAGTTCACACCCAGCGTCTTTTTCTATAGGACACAATGCACTCGGGGGAGGAGCACCCAAAAAATATCCTCCTCCTGCCACATGTTGTAGTCGTCTTCCTGTGGTAACAGTTACTTGATAGGCATGATAGCCACTTCTTCTCCTGTTGAACTTGCTACCCAAAAGGGTCAACAAACACTGAATTTTCAATAGTTTACCCCTCATTTCATGCAAAAAGAGCATCACAACTAAACTACATTAGGCTCTGCTAATACAACACTGAGTCCAACATCAAGTTTAACAAATATATGCAGAGCTGGCCACGCTTTAATTGTTACATTGGAAAAGTAAATGTAAAACACCATAAAAAAATATCTAAGCCTGAACATTTCAGTTTGCATGTTTGTCCTAATAAAGTCAGGCAAATAACTTTACATAATGTAAAAATTATTTAGTATGCAGCATAATATGTCATTCTTTCCCACTCTTTAACAAATACACCAACAACGCACAATCAAACTAACCTTCCATATAAAGAACACTGAAAAACAGCTTAAAATGCACTACACAAACACTTTAAAGTTACACTCTATGATCTGGGTATATGTACTGACACCATTTACACCTGTCAGTCCCAGTGGAAACGTCATGGAAACGGGCTTTTGAATCCCCTCTCTCTCGACTCGGAGCAGACTTTTGAGGCAACACAGCAGAAAAATGGTGGCCCCGCAACACGTCTTCACACCAGAAATTATCTCACGGCGGCAGCTGCTCATCTCCTGTGCGTGCATCTCAGGTCAAAATTTAGCTGAGATCATAGTTTGGTCGTTATACTCTTCTTAATGGGAGAAAAGGCTTTCAAAGGTTTGGATACTTTACCGCTCAGAAATCAAAAGGTTTAGAAACATATTTTGACTTGAGTGAAACCTGAATAATGGTTGCTTTATATAAATGCTTGTTCTAACGTGCTACCACATGTGTTATTCGTTTTTAAAGTTGTTGTTAGGTTAGAGCTGCTGTCACTGCCACCTAAAACCCTTCATATTTCAGTGATTAAGTAAAGTAGCCAAGTATTCATGTAAACTTCACTTCATTTCCAAAATGCGCTGGTTATTATGAAGACAATGCACAATCCATTCTTGAGAAACTTCCTACCCTAAGGAGGAACTTCCTATCACTAAAAACTGATGAACAGATCTGTACTCAATTTACTCACTAGTGAATAACATGACTGTAGTTTATATACTCAACAAAGCACAGAATAATGTAACAATAGCTCAAAAAGGTGCAATAGCAGAAACATGAGATACTAGAGAAGCATATTTCTAAAAAGAAGGCAATGATTAACCTCATCTGTCAGTCAGCGTAAGAAGAGACACCGCACCCTGTGAAGTTACTGCTCAACACAAAGCAATACACTGCAAAAACTCTGAAAAGAAAGCATGTATATTTTTTCTTGGACTGAAACACATACAACAGATATGTGGTCTTTGTTATGTCAGGATAACCTCCCTCTCTCCTAGGCGATTCATGCTCAGCTTGCATCTTCCCACGTTAATTCCTTGAACACAGGACAAATCAGTGATTCAATATAAACATTTACTTGATAAAGACCTATTAGATTTTCCTGTAAACAGAGCTAGAAGGCAATCCAGTCACAGATCCATGCTTTATTTTATTTCCCACTTGTTCCATGTAAACATGCCAAAGAAGAAAAGTTATGTTCCCACCACAAGCATCCCAGAGAATTCCAGGCAAACCAGGAGCACAGATTCCTCCTAAATCTCATTTTGTATTAGAAAATATGTCGCAAATCAAGCCCAGTAACACAGCGAGGAGGGAACACCCTTTAACCTTATCTTAACCATAAACAGTAATGACAAGTAAAGTCATACGTGCGTTCAAACCCTAACTGCACTAGTGTGTTTACAAACTCTTTTAAAGGGCAGCAGCCAGTCAGCCAAGTCATACAATCAGCTTATGGAAGAGCCGATGGAGGACTAAATAATGACACATGCAGAGAGGGAGAGCAGGGGTTGGTAATGTAGGCAGACACCAATAGTTTAGGGAGACTTACAGTTACATAAATTCTTTCAACTGACCTATAGCTGAAAGCAAACGGTCTAATGGGGACACTGACGCTCGACTTTTTTTTTCTTTTGACACACATATGCTCCATCAATATTTAACCTGCACTTCATTAAGGGATTACAGCTGTTCCATTTAACAACAAAACAGGCACTAACTGAATCACTTAAACTGATTTTTACCCCACAGAATTATATGCCAAAAAATACCCCAGATTCAAACACGTGGTCCGTTTTGTAACACAGTGCAGCACAACAAATAGCGGTATCACTGGCACAGACCATGCTGTTGTCACACACATTCCTCAGCACACATTCACTGTTTTTGAACACTTTCCTGGCATTGAGGTCTGTGCAGATGTGCTTAAATGTTGCCACACACATTGACCCTCTAAACTGAGTCGCTGCTTAGTGACAACACAGTTTCCCTTTCCTGTCGATAATATTTGGTGACTAATACGAGCCATTTCTAGGACACATGCCAATGAACTTCTGTGCTTGATGGAATAGGTCACGATTTCCACAACTATGTACGGACTTGCACAATCCTGAAAGGAGGAAAATTAAAAATCTGAAGTCGCCAGCATGCTGTTTCTTGCTATGACAGAGGGAGGGAAGTGTCAAATAACATTTGTAACGGCTGTACTTGACTAAGAAGTTCCTGTTGATGCCCTTACGTACAGGAAGTCACGCTTTGTGTCAAGTGGGCTCAATCTGAAAACACAAAACGATGCAAGTCTCTCATTAATGGTCTCTTGTCAAGGTCAGTTCCAGATAATATGTACTAAATCTCCCTCAGGACCCGAAGATGTCTTCCCATAGATAAAGCTGACAGTATGCGAGGTTAGTATCCTGCGATTCTTGGAAACAACGTGAGGCCACAGCCTTTGAGCGAGGCTGTAAACCTCAAACATGCGTCAGTAATTCGTCACTGATCCTGCAAACCAGACGATTATTTGTAGCGCAGAGGCATTCCTCCAAGAATAACTAGAGTATGTTTGTGTTTGGGATTGGGTGCTGCATGTACTGTGGCACACAGTGTTTGATGGTTTATTTCTGAAGAGAAAAACGAGAAGAGGGCATAAATTTACAGGGAAAAAAGGAAAAAATCTGAAATATGTTAGTGGAAGGAGGGAGACTGCAGATGATTTATAGGTGTGTTTGACACAAGCTGGCAGCATACACATTCTGTATTGAAAGAAAGGCGGTCCACACAACCACCATGGTCAGCCAGTGAGCTGAGATGTCTAGATGTGGTCCCAGACCACATATGATCAGTAATTAATGACTACATGCCGAAAACAAGCGACAATCTGAGCCTCATCTTCCATGACAACTTATTTCACCTCTGTGATAGGAGACACTTGTCCTTTGAAATCGAAATTGTGCTAATCATTTTAGAATAATAATCTGTTTATAAGTTCGATGTTACAGAGATGACCCACAGACCACAACTACAGCAGAAAAGACAACTTCTTTTTAGGCCTAAAGCTTACAGCTAACTGTTTTATGTTAATCCTAATGAAGAATACAGCGATAGGAAAAACATTCCAGAAATACCACATTGTCAAATGTAAACATGACTACACTTCTTACTGCAACAAGTAGAAACAATTTCATCCACTTAAGCATTATGTCGCCTGAAGACAAACCGGCTGCAACTGCATCATGTATGAAATTGTTTACTGAAGTGGAATGTACAATTTGTACTGCCACCGTAGACTTATATGCAAGGTCTCTACCCTGTGCCATGTACAGTATGTGCTTGTGTGTAAGTTGTATGTATGTTTACATATCAAAAGAGTAAAGAAACAAATGGGATGATGACTTACTGTGTAGACATTCACTCATTTAGCTGTACCACTTTATCTTTTACATTCAGTCCCCCGTGTTTCTGCCTGAAGGCCACAGATAAAAGAAAGTTGTCTCAGGCTTCAGTTCCTGACCTTAGAAATCAACAGAGCACTGGAAATTTCATTTGAGATGCTTCCTTTGGAGAAAACGCCCAGATAATAAGGTATAACCACAATAAAAAAAACAACTAAACTTTCCCAGGCAATCTGCCTTATCCTGCTCTGGAGTACAACTGTTGAACTAAGCTGAGGGACTTAACCGGAATCATAACACTTTTGGTTTATTTTTAGTGTTTCACCATGTGCACTGTTAATTTGAAAAATAAAGAGCTTGCATTTTCTCTCACATGGTTTTTAATATGCAGGCTGGAGCTCTGAAATTCTTCAGATGCCTCATTAGCAGAGGACTCTAAGTCATTATTCTGTGCACATTTCAGGTAACCTGACATATGTGGAATGATCTCATTTCACCCAACCAGGTCTTGTGTCATCACCACATAATGTATCTACTGCAAGTAGCAAAAGTTTTAAGTTCAATCAGCACGAGCCAGAATGAACAGTACAGTAAAACATGTCACAATACTGTTTAGTTACATACATATTTGTGTACAGGGTTGTTTATTGAAATAGCTGTGTCTCAAATATAGTGAAAGAGCTCTTAGCAAGACTTTTTCAGCATAAGGTCAGGATTAAAGGAGTGGCACATGGAAGCTTGCACAGCCACAGACAGATAACAGGAGATTACCTGTTCCTGCTGTTGTTATGGCACCCTGCAGCACACTGCCGATCACACCTAGATAATGAATAACTGCACCGTAAACCAAGCCGCCTGACTGCAGCACTTCCAGAGCTGCGTAATGTTATTAAACAATCAATCACTCAAGCATGAGACTGTACAAATAGCGATCTGTTAACTTCTCTGCCGGCACTCATTCAATACATCTAACAACCAATTTGTTGACTTGAGTTTTGACATTTTAGTCACTTCATAAATTAGAAAAAGATACAGCAAAGCAGAACCAGTCCTCAAGTATAAGGAATAAGCAACGACACGGAGAAAGAGGACACGAAACGCAGGGCTGCGATCACAAGAAACCTGAAGCCTCATAAAGCTGACTTAAAGTGATGCAATCCATATTTTGGAAGAAATTGAATCTGCTAAATGAGAGAATCTTTACATATATGTAAAACATGTTGTCACTATAACTGCTCTTTTGTTTTAGTCTTCTTGTAAAGCACTTTGTAGCTTCTGTTTTGAGCAGACTTCTGTTCCTTCAGCAAAGAAACTCAGACTAGCAGATGATACATTACATGTGTTAATGATGCAAGTATATGCAAGGTTAGTGTTTCCCTAAAGATATTTTTGATTAGTGATTGCTTTAATGCTGCTGCTTTCACTCTTACAGCAAGACCCCATCCATATATTCAGTTAACAGCAATCAAAGCTAACATTTAGATGGTGAAAATAAACATTCTGACAATAAAATTAGGAAAATACATATGAGTACAGAGTAATTAGTATCAAAGTTGTTTTTGGCTACAGCTGGTGGAATGGCGACTAAAATGTCATTATACAGGTCACTGAAATTGGCTGCAGTGTCATATTGGCTGTAAGACTCATTGAGAATAGAATATGTGAACACAGCCTTTAAAGGCATATGGGTATTAAAGTTTGGAGCCAAAATTACAGAAATCAACAACAACATGGACATAAAAAAATAAATCAGATATAGACAAAAAATTACTGCGACCACATTTTAATAGCAGCAAAACTTCAAGTCCCTACTGGAATAGGGACACAGAGTGACAAGATAGTAAAACTGAGTACAGAAACGTTAAGGTCAGTGAACTTCTCCTATGGTTTTGTGTATAGCCTGCTTTGTAGTAACGTGACACATAGCCACAGACTTATATTAGTTTCGTGAGAAACTTCGTTAGAGTCCATAACCTCCCACAAGCCTCAGCCCCAGCGCACAACAGAACACATGGCGATTTGTGATTCCAACAAAAGTATAGTTAAACGTTTAAAGAGTAACTCCACGGTTTATCAGAGTAGGGTTTGCAGTCAGAGGACATGATCTTACCGTGCTGTCAAACGGTCCACCGCCACTGCCGTGACTCCGGTGCGCTTTCTGATCGTGGACAGTGGGCGAGCTTCAGCTCGAGCAACCAAAGAGACTGCGCTTCACTGTCAAGATAGTTCACATCCCACTGAAACGTCTCCCGCTGCTCCGCTACCCCGGAAATCAGCGCGTATTCTCTACGGGGGGGAAATGAAGCAGTTGTAGAAGCAGCATATAATGAATAGCAACTTAAAGCTGCTCATCTCTCAAGATGTCTGTCTCTTTAAAAGCAGTCAGTTGTGATAAACCAGTTCTTAGGTACATTAAATGGTAACTTTACTGCATAGATAACAGACAGAAAGTCTTTAATTTTCATTTAATATTATTTAAGGACAGGTCTGTCTTGAGAATGCGACTCAATGAAGTCACCTGTATAAATAAAGGTTTAATTTAAAAAAACAATGTAGTCCATTTTCTTTTTTATAATAGCACACGCAGTACATAGGGTAAAAACCATAGATTGTACAGTAGATTTATAGACCCTTTATTTGTTTACAAACATTGTGACGTTTTTTGTGGGCGGGGCTTATGCTGGAGGCAAAAGCGGAGCGAGAAGTCAAGCGGGACTGGGAGTTTGCGCTGGGAGTTTGCGCTGCAAACTCGAGCATTTTTAACCCGTTAAACTTCAGTGTACCGCCGGCGGTACACTTACTAATTTGCATAGGAATTTAAAGAATGTCCGAAGGCTGCAACACGATTATATAAACACTATACACCGATGGAAAGCTTAGATTCTCATGAATACGCCGGTATAAACCACTTTCAGATGTGATTACCACAGCGGGTAATATAAACACATTTGTCCGTCAAACAACGAATATCCATCCATCCTTTCTCTGTACACGGCTTTAACGTACACAGCGCGACTCACATTTCCGGGTTCATTATTACACACAGATGAAAATATTCCACAAAAAACGGCCATAATCCAACCATGGACATCCAGACGAAACAAGCCAGTAAACTATTCTGTCCAAAACATGTCTTGAAGTCGGTATATAATCCACAAATCGGTGGTTTTCAAGGAAATGCACCTCGCAATGCGCGTCCAATATTCCCTGTATTTCTCGTCATATTTAACGGGTTATTGTTTTTGATTGTATTTTTTTCTGTGTCTTGTTGTGTCCTTGTTCTTATGGTGTGTGTATTTGGACCCAGTGTCTGGAATAAAGCTGAACTGAATTGAATTGAATTGAATATTTTTTATTTACAAATAGAATATTAGCGATTTTTGGTACTGAAAATGGCTGGAATTGACTGCAGCTGATCGTCTCTGTCCAGTCTTTTCTTTTTTTGTGTGTGTGTCCTGTCCGACAACAGAGCAGGCAGAATGAGGATCTGGCTGCTGCACTGTGCCATACAAGTTTGCTTTTCCAAGGGGAGTTCGTAAGTATAAGACTCCCCTTGATACTGTACAGTAATTTATTTAGATTGAATACTTGTTGATTAGTTAAATATACATAAATTTGCCGGACCTGACAGGGGAAAGGCAGGAAGAAAGAAACGAGAAAAGGAGAAAAAAAACAACAACAAGAGGGGATAGTGAAGAGAAAAGGAAAAGTGCAAGAATACAATTATCTTTCAATTGAAACCGACACAACAGATAACAAGCTAGTACACCTTAACAAAGACACACCGGAACGCATCCTACGGGTTTTGTTACGAAATACAGCTAGTAATTATTCAAATCATCTATGTGAAACACACAAACTGAGGAAACATGGCTTTTGATATTTTGGCACCAGGACAAACTTAACACCCCTCAAGACAACATGGTTGCTATGTTCACATGCAGAGTACGGTGCAATTGTGACTGTGATCATGCAACTATGACCTCTGACCTCCGTGAAGGCCAGAAGCGGGCCCGAGAGCCCACAAGACCCAGGCGAGCCGGCAGCAATCCCAGAGCAGAGATCCGAGCCACCAAACCACGAGGACGACCACGGACCGGCCCGGAAGGGGGCAGAGGGAGAACCCGGCCAGGACCTCCAGCGCCCAGCAGGGCCGGGCCCCAGGCGACCAAGATCGGCGGCCGCCGACCCCGCCAATCTACATTACTAGGTTTTAGCCATTTGGAAATATACTGCAACTTACTAGCTAGGAAGTAGTGACTGAAGTTAGGTAAATCCAGTCCACCTCTATCTTTAGTCTGTTGTAGAGTCTTTAAACTGATACGTGATGGTTTGTTTTTCCAAAGAAATTTGGATATATATGAGTCCAGTGATTTAAACCAACAGGAGGATGGTTTGGATGGTATCATTGAGAATACATAGTTAACTTTAGGTAAAACCATCATTTTAATAGTGGCTACTCTCCCCATGAGTGATATGGGTAAGTGCTTCCACCGTATAAGATCGTCCTCTATTGTTTTCAATAACTGAACATAACTTAGTTTTGTAAGTTCTGATATCCTGGGAGAGATATTTATGCCTAAATATCTGAGGTTTCCAGACTGTATTGTGATGTTAGATATTCTTGGTATGTCACAATTAATAGGCATGGCTGTAGTCTTGGACCAGTTGATAGAATAATCAGATATCAATGAAAATGTATTAATAAGCGTAATTGTCTGTGAGATAGATGATTTGGAGTTATTTAGGAAAAGTAATACATCATC
Organism: Acanthochromis polyacanthus; assembly: GCF_021347895.1. Taxonomy (NCBI): domain Eukaryota; kingdom Metazoa; phylum Chordata; class Actinopteri; family Pomacentridae; genus Acanthochromis; species Acanthochromis polyacanthus. The sequence goes on along the minus strand of NC_067117.1, from coordinate 34,984,960 downwards.
TGCATAAAGACTTATTTTATGTTCTATATTGTTGGCTTGGATTCCTCTGATGTCTGTATTTTGTCTTATGGCAGCTGCAAGAGGTTCAATAAAGATGGCGAAAAGTGATGGAGAAAGTGGGCAGCCCTGCCTAGTGCCTCTCTGCAAACAGAAACTTGGAGAAGTCTGGTCATTGGTCTTAACACAAGCAGCCGGGTTATTATAAAAGATTTTTATCCAGTCTATAAAAGATGGCCCAAAACCAAATCTGTTTAATGTTGCAAACAGAAATTTCCAATTTACTCGATCAAATGCTTTTTCTGCGTCTAACGAGATGATTGTGGATTCTAAATGATGTATTGTGGAATAATCTATTATGTTAATTAATCTGCGCATATTAGTAGAGGAATGTCTCCCTTTAATAAAACCTGTTTGATCAGGATGTATTATAAGGGGGGTTACTTTTTCTATTCTACTGGCGAGAGCTTTGCTGATAATTTTAAGATCTACATTTATTAATGAAATTGGACGGTAGCTAGATGAAAGTGTGGGGTCTTTTTCTGGTTTTAATAACAAAATAATTTTGGCTAAGTTCATATTTGAAGGTATTTTTTGTTTGTTTTTAATTTCTGTTACCATTTTATGAAAGGTGGGAGCCAACGTTGTCCAGAATTCTTTATAGAATTCAACTGGATAGCCATCTGGACCGGGTGCTTTATTGTTTGGCATATGCTGCAGAGATTTATGAAGTTCTTCGACTGACAGAGGAGAATCCAACACCAATCTATTTTCATGTTGTAGTTTTGGTAGAGTAATTGAACTAAAGAACTGATTAATGTCCTCTTCTGTTGTCTTTATATGTGATTTGTATAATCCTTTATATAAATCTCTAAAGGTATCATTTATCTTATCTGGGTCATGGCTGATGTTTCCATCTGGGTCTTTGACAGCAGAGATTGTTGTTTTCTCTTTGTTTACTTTTAATTGATTGGCCAGAAATTTACCAGATTTATTGCTATGTTCAAAGTTCTCTAAGCGAAGTCTTTGCACCATGAATTTAGTTTTTTTTATCTATAATTTCATTAAGTTCAAGTTTAGCTTGTCTTATATCCTTCAGCGTGTGCTCTTTTGGAGAAACACGATAAGCTTCCTCCAGGGATTGAATTAGAAGTTCTAACTCTGAGATTCTTGAGACCTCTTTCTTTTTCTTATGTGAAGAGAAAGATATTATTTTTCCTCTCAAAACTGCTTTTCCTGCTTCCCACAAAAGACACGCTGATGTTTCTGGCAAGTCGTTATCTTCTAGATATATAGACCATTCTCTTTTAACATAGCTGATAAATTCGGGATCTTTAAGTAATGATGTGTTAAATCTCCAGTTTGTAGATGGGGGTTTATTATTCTTATTTTTAAGGGTAAATAATACAGGTGCATGATCGCTAATGGTAATGGGATGGATTTTGATTTCTGAAATGTCATTCATCAGCGTGTTGCTAATTAAGAAATAATCTAGTCTAGAGTAAGAACGATGAGCTGAAGAAAAGAATGTATATTCTCTTACGGTAGGGTGATGAGAACGCCACGCATCACAAAGACCAAAATCCTTCATATATTGTTGAACTGTTTCTGAGGATCGCCACACTCGCTGGTTTCCTGTGGTACTGAGCCTGTCCATTCCCGGGTCACACACCATGTTGAAGTCCCCTCCTATAATCAGTGTGTTATTTGAGTAACCATCAAGTGAAGTGAAGAGAGAGTGAAAAAAGGAGGGGTCATCAACATTTGGTCCATATATATTCACAATGCACAGTTTAACATTTTGGATGGATATTACCACTATAATAAATCTGCCTTGTGGGTCTGCAATTGTGCTGTCAATACCAAAGGTTAGTCTTTTATTTATAAGGATTGCTACTCCTCTTTGCCTGGAATTATAACAGGCTGAGTACACATGTGGAAACTGTGCTGATGGAAGAAGATCCAATGATGAATTTGATAAATGAGTTTCCTGCAATAAAACAATGTCTGCTTGCAAATTCTGCAGTTGCTGATTGATTTTCAGTCTCTTTTCCCCTGTACCAGCTGCACGCACATTCCAAGTGACAAACCTTAGTGCGTTCATGACTGAACAACTAAAGTAAGTGCTACATGCATATTACCAGAGCTTATATCTGAAAGGGGCCACATACGTGCATACATGCCAGCTAAGTGTGCATTCTGAATCATCCTGTTTAATATTTTCAAACGTGGTTGTGCTGTTCCAACAAGCTTTAAGTAAATGTGTTTATGTGAGCTGTGTATAGTGCTGATGTGTGTCAACAAATTCCTATTCTCATGTCTGTGTGTGAGGTTTGAGTGATTATAACAGGTGAAATATTGGTGAACTGTGAAAAGGTGAGAAAGAAAAAGAGTGAAAAGTGAAACAAGTAACAGTGAAAAAAATAAAATATGATTTAAAAAGGACATTGGTGCTGTGAGCAGTGCAGTGAAGACGGGAATTAACTTTAGTATTAATTATTTTATGGCAGTGTTGTGTATAATGACATTGTGAGTGAGATCAAGCACATCACCTGACATCAGAAGAGCCACGGAGCGGTGTTCTGGTCGCGGTACAGTTGACCGTTGATAAATAGTTTGTCCACCGCGATGACAGCACGAGAGCCTTCAGCTATAGCTTTCTTCCTGGTGGGAAACAGGGCTCTGCGCCAATCCAGGATCTCTTTAGGGAACTGATCGTTAACGCCGAAGTTGGTTCCCTTCAGCTCCCGGCCCTGACGCTTCACCTGCTCCTTCTGCTTGTACACACGTGGACAAAATTGTTGGTACCCCTCAGTTAAAGAAGGAAAAACCCACAATTCTCACTGAAATCACTTGAAACTCACAAAAGTAACAATAAATAAAAATTTATTGAAAATTAAATAATCAAAATCAGCCATCACTTTTGAATTGTTGATTAACATAATTATTTAAAAAAACAAACTAATGAAATAGGGCTGGACAAAAATGATGGTACCCATAACTTAATATTTTGTTGCACAACCTTTTGAGGCAATCACTGCAATTAAACGATTTCTGTATTTGTCAATGAGCGTTCTGCAGCTGTCAACAGGTATTTTGGCCCACTCCTCATGAGCAAACAGCTCCAGTTGTCTCAGGTTTGATGGGTGTCTTCTCCAAATGGCATGTTTCAGCTCCTTCCACTTATGTTCAATGGGATTCAGATCTGGGCTCATAGAAGGCCACTGTAGAATAGTCCAACGCTTTTCTCTCAGCCATTCTTGGGTGTTTTTGGCTGTGTGTTTTGGATCGTTGTCCTGTTGGAAGACCCATGACCTGCGACTGAGACCAAGCTTTCTGACACTAGGCAGCACATTTCTCTCCAGAATGCCTTGATAGTCTTCAGATTTCATCGTACCTTGCACACTTTCAAGACACCCTGTGCCAGATGCAGCAAAGCAGCCCCAAAACATTACTGAGCCTCCTCCATGTTTCACCGTAGGGACAGTGTTCTTTTCTTCGTATGCTTGGTTTTTGAGTCTATGAACATAGAGTTGATGTGCCTTACCAAAAAGCTCCAGTTTGGTCTCATCTGTCCAAAGGACATTCTCCCAGAAGCTTTGTGGCTTGTCAACATGCATTTTTGCAAATTCCAGTCTCGCTTTTTTATGAGTTTTTTTCAGCAGTGGTGTCCTCCCTTGGTCGTCTCCCATGAAGTCCACTTTGGCTCAAACGACGACGAATGGTGCGATCTGACACTGATGTACCTTGGCCTTGGAGTTCACCTTTAATTTCTTTGGAGGTTGCTCTGGGCTCTTTGGATACAATTCCAACGATCCGTCTCTTCAATTTGTCATCAATTTTCCTCTTGCGGCCACGTCCAGGGAGGTTGGCTACTGTCCCGTGGGTCTTGAACTTCTGAATAATATGAGCCACTGTTGTCACAGGAACTTCAAGCTGTTTAGAGATGGTCTTATAGCCTTTACCTTTAAGATGTTTGTCTATAATTTTTTTTCGGATGTCCTGGGACAATTCTCTCCTTCGCTTTCTGTTGTCCATGTTCAGTGTGGTACACACCTTTTCATCAAACAGCAGGGTGACTACTTGTCTCCCTTTAAATAGGCAGACTGACTGATTATGAGTTTGGAAACACCTGTGATGTCAATTAAATGACACACCTGAGTTAATCATGTCACTCTGGTCAAATAGTTTTCAATCTTTTATAGAGGTACCATCATTTTTGTCCAGGCCTGTTTCATTAGTTTGTTTTTTAAAATAATTATGTTAATCAACAATTCAAAAGTAATGGCTGTTTTTGATTATTTAATTTTCAATAAATTTTTATTTATTGTTACTTTTGTGAGTTTCAAGTGATTTCAGTGAGAATTGTGGGTTTTTCCTTCTTTAACTGAGGGGTACCAACAATTTTGTCCACGTGTGTAATTAGCAAACTTTGCTATGATGGGTCTCGGCCTGTGCTCTCCAGGTCGTTTCCCTCCGAGACGGTGCACTCTGAGGAAAGCGATGTTTTTAACGGTTTCCTCCGGGAACTTCAGGTGAGTCTGGATGAAATTCTTCACCGTCGTCGACTCAGGGTCTTCCTCCGTCTGTTCCGGAATTCCAGAGAAGACCAGGTTGTCTCTCATGCTCCGGGACTGGAGATCAATCACAGTTTCTGTAATTTTTTTATTTTCCTCTGATAGTCGGATGAACCCCTCCGTGAGGGATTTTACCGACTCTCTGAGGCTCGTGTTCTCCGTCGTCAGCTTCTCCACCTGCTGCTGGCTGAATTCCAGGGACTGGCGTATAGCTTGGAATTCCTGATGGAGCACTTCCAGCAGGCTCAGACGAGCGTCGAGACTGGACAATTTCTTATCTATAGAGAGAAGAACATCCGTCGAGTTGTTCCCAGGTGGAGAAATGGCTTCAGATGAATTATCATCCCGGAGCCTCTTAGCTTTAGCTCCGGCAGGAGTTGAGGTTTGGTTTGGCTTCCCCATGACGAGCGTGTCGTAGCAGCGATCTATGAACTTCGTCAGGCTGGCCAAATCTTCCTCGCTGTGCTCCAGAGTGGATCTGAAAGACCTTTACTTCCACTTTCTACCAATTATTATTGTTATTATTATTTTAAAGTTGAAAGATTAGGGGAAGTAAATCCGCAAGCAAATGTGTGAGCGCGCTTTGTTTGAATTATCCGTCTCACAGAAAGTGCGTCACTTACCACATCCTACGTCACTTACCTGCACCTCTGTCCAGTCTTTTCGCCTCATTGCATTTAACCACAACTGTCTTCGTTCCCTCTGAGCACGAGTGTTCGGTGGAATCCTATAAAACTTTAATTTGCGTTCGCCAATGTCATTCTTCCTCTTCTGGCATCCAAAAACACAGCAGGACGACATTTTAGAAAAGTTGATAGAGCCTAGTCCCTCAGTCTTTCGCCTTTCGGTCACGGCCGCGGGCTTCCTCTTTTGCCTCCAGCTAAAGCTGTGACGTCATTCGTGACGTGAGTCATTAAAGGGTCAGAAAAATTATATAAAATATTACATATTGTTATGTTACGCCTGTACCTCACTGTGGGTTCTATCTAAATAGAAACGACAGAGATTGGGTTGTTTTCAACTGTTTACTTTTCCAACTAGAACCGGACATCCCGTCACTCAAATCCCCCCGTGTTACCCCAACAGATTCCTCACTAACATTCCCTTACACAACACCTCCCCCTTAAGTTGGATCTCACCTCCACCAACACAGTATTTATATAACCTTTTATCCTTAAGTGAACACACTTACTCTGTAGGAACATAACTAATAAGATTCACTCTTGTGTACTTAACTCTTAAATACATAACCATGAACTGTATAACCCTGAGTGACATATTGCTTTCTTTTCCAACACAACATTAGAATACAATTCCATTTTTTTTTCTTCACAGTAAACTCAACAATGTCTTATAAATCCAGGCGTCTGGGAGGACGTGAGACTCGGCCTGATGCTGTGACATATGTGTTGGATGCATCTATGTCTGCATGTGTGTATCTGTCTGCTGCTGTTTCGATGTGTGCGGGTATGCCTATGTTGCCTGACTCTGGGGTGATCTCAGGCGTATCAGTGATGTCAGGTATAGGTGTCTGAGTGTTTTGAACTGGGCGGATGTGTGTGCGGTTACGCCTAAGTAAACCTTCCTCCGTGTCCACAATGTAGGATCTAGGTGTCGACGCTTCCTGCACAACAGTCCCATGTTTGTTTTCTTTAGGCAGCCAAACCTCTTGGCCTGACTGCAGCTGGGGCAGAACCCGAACTCTGTGGCGCAGGTTGTACCGGCGCTGCTGGTTCTCTTTTGCCCGCCTTTCCACCTTTTGGAACTGTTTGATGCTTGGCCACCGAGGACGAAGTGCAGCTGGGACTTGGGGAATGTCAGAGCGGATATTTCTCCCCATGAGGAGTTGTGCTGGAGAGTAGCCACTCTCCAGGGGTGTAGCACGGTAAGCCTGCAGCGCCCTCGCTTTGTCCCCTCCACCTTTCCACAGCCCTTTGACTGTGGCAACAGCCCGCTCCGCTTCTCCATTGGCCTGTGGATATCTGGGGCTGCTGGTGACGTGAGCAAATCCATATGCTGTGGCGAAGGACTGGAACACTGAACCACTGTACTGTGGCCCATTGTCGGACATAACCGTTTCTGGTGTCCCATGGCGACTGAAAGCACCCTTAAGAGCGGCCACTACAGTCTCGGCAGTAGCTACTGTGATGTGTGCTACTTCTATGTAGCGTGAGAAGTAGTCCACTATAAGCAGGTAAGTGCTATCTTCCCAAACGAACAAGTCCGTGCCAACACGTTGCCATGGTCTCTCCTGCACAGCTGTTGTCAGCAGCAACTCTCTCTGCTCTGCACGATGCTGTGAACAGACGTTACAGTTCTCCACCATCTGCCTGATGTGGGTCAACAGTCCTGGCCACCAGACTGACTGGCGGGCCCTAGCACGGCATTTAACGACCCCTTGGTGCCCGCTGTGCAGCTGCTCTAAGATTTTCCTCCTCAGCTCACTTGGAATGACGATGCGTTGTCCTCGGAGGAGTAGCTGTCCATTTAAGGTGAGGCTGTCTTTTTCAGGCCAGAAGGGAGTCAGTTCGAGGGGCAGTGCGTGTCTCTCTGGCCACTCAGTCTCGCAGTACTGGATCAGTTGTGCACAGATTAGGTCAGCTTTCTGCTTTGCCGCTATTTCTTTCAGACGGTGTTCTGTGGCGGGGAGACTCTGAGTGACAGCGTCCAGGAACACTTTTACCTCAGCCTCGTTCTCCTTTTCCTCCGCCGAGAAGGTGTGTTGGATTGGGGCCCTGGATAAAGTGTCAGCTGTTATCAGGCTCTTCCCTGGCACATGTACAATATCAAATGAAAATCTCAGCAGCCTCAGCCTGAACCTCAGCACTCTCGGTGGGAGTTCATCCAGAGCCTTGGTGCTGAGTAACGGTACTAGGGGTTTGTGGTCTGTCTCCAACCTGAATCTCAGTCCCAGCAGGTAAGAGGACAGACGTTGACATGCCCACGTAGCTGCCAGAGCTTCCTTTTCGATCTGAGCGTAATGTCTTTCAGTCTCTGACATACCTCGTGAAATGAAGACGATCGGTTTCCATGCTCCATCTGGCTGCCACTGGGTGAGGACGCCCCCCAAACCGAAGGATGAGGCGTCTGCTGACACGCACGTTTCCACTGTCGGTGAGTAGGCAGCCAGCACCTGTGTAGAGCTGAGCTCAGACTTGAGCCTTCTAAAAGCCTCTTTCTGTGGTGCTTCCCAACACCACTCATTCTTCCCACACAGCAGACCTTTGATTGGGCGAGTGTACGATGCGAGGTGTGGCAGAAACTTGCTGAGATAGTTTGCCATTCCCATGAGTCTTTTCACTCCCTCAACATCAGTTGGTGCCGGCATCTCCTGTATAGCTTTGACCTTTTCAGGGTCTGGCGTCACGCCTTCCACTGAGATGCGGTGGCCCAGAAAAGTAATGCTGTTCTTGCTAAACTCACATTTCTCGCCATTCAACGTCAGTCCCTCCTCCTGGAGTTTCTTCAGAACCTGACAGAGCCTCTCATCATGCTGGGCCTTGCTGTCCCCATACACCAGTATGTCATCGGCGTGACACACTGTGCCTGCACAGCCCTCCAGCATCTGCAACATGCGCCGCTGAAAGTGTTCGGGTGCAGAGGAAATCCCGAACGGCAAGCGGTTGAACGCGTACCGCCCGAACGGGGTGATGAAGGTCGTCAGCAGCTTACTTTCCTCTGCCAGTGGGATTTGCCAGAATCCGGAGGTGGCGTCCAGCTTTGTGAATACTTTCGCCCCGGCCAGCATCCCCAGGGTGTGGTCAACAGCTGGAAGGATGTGACGTTCCCTCTGAACCCACTTGTTTAGCGGTGTTAAGTCCACACACAGCCTTATCTTGCTTTTGGGTTTTGGCACTATGACCAACCGGGCACACCAGGGTGTGGGTTTTGTCACCCTGGAGATGACCCCCATGCTGACCTTGCGATCCAGTTCAGTTTTTACCTTGTCACGAAGGGGGAGAGGCACTCGACGTGGAGAAGACAGAGCATGTGGGACAGCATCTGAATCCAAAGCGATAGTGTAGGGCTCCTTTAATTTCCCTAGCCTGTTGAACACCGAGGGAAACAGCGCCTTAAAGTCCTTCTGCTGTGCTTCCACCGCACAGACGCGCTGCACCAGATTGAGGGCCCTGATTGCTGGGAGGCCTAACAGAGGTCTGGACAGTTCATTAACAACATACACCTCTTGTCTAGTTGTTTTGCCTTTTAATGTCAGACTCCCTTTAAAACACCCCTCAACCTCAAGTCTGTGGTGCCCTGGGCCATAAAGCACTTTCTTTGGCTGCTGCAGTGCCCCGTGGACTCGGCTGGAGTAGGTGCTGCTGGGAATCGCGGTGACTGCAGCCCCCGTATCCAGCTTGAATGCCGTCTCCTCCCCATTTAACTGCACTACGCCGACCCATTCATCCTCTCCATTGGACCTCACTTCTCCCAAAAAAGCAAAATCTTCCTCCTCTCTCATGTATCCCTGCGTGATGTTGTGCACCCCTTTTGCTGACCTGCATGTTTTAGCATAATGTCCCTTTTTGTGGCACTTTCGACATTCAGCATCCCGTGCCGGGCATTCTTTCCATGGGTGTTTTTTCATATTCCCACACTTGCCACACCTTTCTGCCTGACTGTCTGTTTTGTCATACACAAATTTACGTCCCTTCTGTTTCTTTGTTATGCCTTCTATCAGTCCTGCTGTCTGCTCGGCTCTCCTCAGCACCGGTTGTTGTTTCTTTACTGCTGCACTTTGTTTGACTTGGGTTATTGCTTTTTCTAGGGTGAGATCTGCATCCAGCTGTAAACGTTCTGACAGCCTGGCATCTAGAATTCCCACCACTATTCTGTCCCTTATCAGCTCCTCCCTCAGAGCTCCGAACTGGCAGTGTTCAGCTAACGTGTGCACCGCAGTAATAAAAGACTCCACACTCTCACCTGGTTGCTGGTTCCGACGGTTGAAGCAGGCTCTTTCATATATCACACTCCTCTTGCTCACGAAGTGCTTTCCGAACGCCTCCGTGACGGCTTGATATGATTTCTTCTGCTCTTCCGTTAACGGCAGCACATTCAAAACGTCTTCAGCCTCCTCCCCCGCCGAATACATGAAAGCATTGACCTGAAAGTCCTGAGACTGTTTGTCCAGCCCTGATGCAATTCTGTAGCGATCATAACGCTTGAACCACCTCGGCCATTCGTCGGGTCTTGTGAAATCAAACTTCGTCGGTGGGAAGTATTGAGGTAGCGCCGCTTGGGCTAGCTGTGGCTGTGCTAACGGTGCCGCTAGCAGGACTTGTTGGTCTTCTAGACTCTTTTTTTTTTCTCTCGTCGTCCTTCGTCGGTTCCGGTGTTTTATTTATCTTTCTCTTCTACCGGACAACCACTGATCTGACACCATGTTATGTTACGCCTGTGGTGTTATGCAGAGTCAGGAATCATACCTGTTCAACTTGAAGTTTCTTTATTGTGCTGCATAACATCTGCAAATCGTTTAGCGTTTCGTCTGTCAATGTAACGCCAGAACATAGCCGTAAAACTAGAGTCAACAACACTTCCGGGGAATAGCTGCACATGTAACCTTTCACAATAAAATGCCATAACATCACAACGCCTGTAACTCACTGTGGGTTCTATCTAAATAGAAACGACAGAGATCGGATTGTTTTCAACTGTTTACTTTTCCAACTAGAACCGGACATCCCGTCACTCAAATCCCCCCGTGTTACCCCAACAGATTCCTCACTAACGTTCCCTTACACAACACATATAATTATAATTATTTTTTGAAATGGCTTTTTAAAAGTTTGATTATTGCCTGTTAGTTTAGAGTTGATAGGTCAAGGACGAACCACATTTGGAGGGGTTATATGTTTATGCTTTCACTGATTTTTCACTGATTATCACTAATATTTCAATTCCTGACATAAAAATAATGTCACATTATTCACTGCTCGACCAAGCTAGTATAGGAAAACAGTTATATTTTGAATTAAAATCAGTTAGTAAGGCCTTTTTGCCAGATACTGCTTTTTTTCTTCTATTTCTTTTTTTGTTCCAACCAGTTAGCTATGATGCTAGATATGGCTACTAGACAGCCCTGAAGGGCTTTCATGTCAAAAGTGAAAAAAGCTTGTCTATGTATATACAGGGGGCATTTACCTCGGTTTACCCTACAGTAAACTACAGTCCATTGTAGTAATGAGATAAACATGACTAGCATGACATTAGTATGGTAATAGTCCATTTGATTTATAATTTTCCTATGATAATTATAAAGCTAACTAACAGTGCCTCAAACACTGTACCTGAGATAATTATTTTAAACGAGTAACATTTACTGAACTGCTAGTTGCCTTACCTAGTGATTCAATAATATGGTTGTTGTTCAGAGTAGTGTTAATTTATCTTTAAATTACTGGTCTTTACATAGTATTATTTTACTTTAATCTTCACATAAATGACGAGGCCTACAGTCGTCAACTTGACAAATTCGGATTTGACCGTTAGCTGCCTGTGTCCATGTTAGCCACCATGCTGCTACCTTAGCTAGCTATGTTCCAGCATTTTCCCAACGCTTTGAATACCAAATAAACTGTAAAATAAGTTTAGGATAAACCAAACCTCTCAGAAGAAGCGCCAGCAAAGCTGGGGTTAAAAAAGCAGAAGCTCCAATGTGCTCAGTGAAAGCTCTTGATTGGCCTTAGAGGATCTGCTCCTGTTCTGTAAATATTGATTTTCCAGGCAGACACCATTAAATACTCTGGAAGAACACGGGGTGATGTTGGGTTTAAAAGCAATCGAAATGTGTTGGCAGGCAACACACATAAAAAAAAAAATCTATCCTATTGGGCTTTAAAACACACTAGTGGGTTAAAATAGCCCATAGGAGAGTGAGCAAAGCCCATCCAAACTCATGTGCTTGGGCTATTTGATGCTTGGTTGGTAAATTCTAGGCTAATTAGCTAATGGAGTTGGAAAGATGTAAGGAGCGTAGAACATGAAAAAAAATCAGTAAAGCACAGAAAACAAGGCTTAAGTTGGAGATGTTATGCTGTGCTTGAGCTTCACCTAAACCTGGTAAAACCAACAGAAATGTGGATGAAGCAGGTCTTATAGCGACATCCAAAGGAGCTCACAGCAAACAGCAGGAACATCCAGAATAAACCACAGCACAGTATAGAATTCCTTTATTGTCACTGCACATGACACAGCCAACCTGTCAGTGCATTTACAAAATCAGACAAGATATTTAGAAGTACAGTAGATATGCAAACAGAAAATATAAAAATCTAGCAGAAAAAAATGCATGTTCTAGTGTAGATTACCCTTACTGCAGTAAATTTAAACTGTCTAAGGATTTAATAGACCAAAAATTAAGATTAAATAATATTTCATGAACAAGTAGACCTGCAACTGACATCAAATTCCAATATAGAGGCAACTGATGAGATTATATTCTATAATTAGCAGCACTATAAATAATTTGTGCAATTACTTATAATCTGATACACCAATTTTCTACTTGATTCAACCTTTAGATGCATGAGTGATTGGACTCTACACTTTTCCATAAGTGGATCATAAATGACCCATATAGGAATCAGTGTATTTTCATTTTGTTATTTTAGTTAAAAATACTTATTTGTATGAGTGTTTGTGTTGTATTTTTGTCCACATAAGAATGATTTCATGTTTGAAATATGTTTATTTTTCACTATGTAACAGATTTTGAACATTTTGATAATTGCAAAAGAAGAATATTACACAGAACAACAATAGCAGAATGTCAGCATTCCTTTTCTTGACATTTTTTTTTTTTTGCTCTTTTGTGTACTTCATCACCTCTTGTATGATATTATCATTGATAAAGATCTTGTGGTAGTAATGCAAATAATACAATTTCTTTAAAAAGTATAAAAGGTAACTTAAAATTTAAATGGAATGATATTTTTTTTTTTAAAAACATGTTTTTGGGGAATAGCAGGAAAATGAAGTGAAAATGAAATTTTTCATTACAAAGATAATGCAAGAAAGCAACTTCACTGGGTCATTTTTGACCCACTTATGCATGCGAGGGTTAAAAAGGAAAATTGCACTTTTATTCAGATTATATGTGATCGCAGATGTTTTACCTTACAAATAAAGATTTTGCACTTAAAATCTTATAAAACAGAGATAACTGAATGGTTTTGGTCCTTATTCAGGAGTTTTTTATGAATTTAGTTTTAATCATTTGTATTCCTTTTCATTTTTTTACTGCACTGTTTTGCACCTATTTTTTCCCCTTAAACTTAAATGTTAAAACTTAAATTCCCTTAAAACTAACATTTGTCAAAAACATTAGATCTCTGCAGTAGTTAATTGGTCATGTGTCATTGTAGAATTGGAAGACATTTGGCCTTCAAAAATTTGGAAAAAATAAGCCTTCTTTTCATTAATAATAAATGATCAAAGGCTTGATTAGCTTAGCTTACACATCAGTGGTAGAATCTCTATTCCATGTTTTATTTGTTGTTTGCTAACCCTACTCTAATCACTGTAACAGGGTTGCTAATCCTTGCTAATGTTAGCTTTTTCTCAGCAGTAGAAGCTAGATATTTAGCTAGCTTATCACTGCTGACCAAGAGGAAGAACCTACTGATGGAAAAATTAAATTAAAAAGCAAAAAGAATTTGTCTTATCCTGAAAATATGCAGAACAAGGTTGCATGAGGTAGAGTGAGACATTCAATCAAGGCTGACAGTGTTATGAAAATATGAAAAATAGAAGAGGGAACATAGCTTTGCTCTACCCATTCTTTTGGAAAACTGTTTGTTGATGCTAATTCCAGCGTGTCGTGTAATCCACTGTTTTCTTCTAATTCTACCAACTACAAAGGTTATGCTAACAGGGTTGTGTTCATGTTGACACACAATGAAATAATTAATATCAAAAAAGGAGATTTAAATTTCATTTTAATTGCTTTATTTGAGATTCAACTTGGTGGTCAGAGGGGGTGGGACTAGAGAAAAATGGCATTCTAGGGGGAACCTCAAGACTTCATTGGTACTTTAAAAATATTTTCAAACAGTCTTTTCTCCTAGTTTTTATTTTTTATTTTTTTTAGATTTGATCTCAGGATAAGTATATTTAAACAACAATTTCATGTTTTAGTATTTTGTGCATGGATTATTTTAAATTTGACGGGTGGGATGTAAAATGTCCTCCAATTCTAGAATGACCCATGAATGGTTTTAGTCCTTATCCAGGATTTTTATATTAATTTTGCTTTATTATTTGTATTTATGTACATATTTTTTCTGCATTGTTTTGCATCTTTTTTCTTCTTTTTTCTTGTTGCTGTTGTCTTTCCCTTGAACTTAATTAAACATTAACAAAAACATTAGATCTCTGGCAATAATGAATTGGTAATAAGACAATGACAGTACCAGTAAAACACTAACTGAATCAAAAATCCTGCAAGTAAACTGTCACACATTTTACTGACAGAATCTGTATATGTTTGTGTGTCAGAATGCAGGACCTTTAAAGTAATCATTTGCTGAAGTGTGGATACTGAATTATCCCATGGTGTCCTTGAAGCAGCGCATGGGTCGTCAGGCAGGCGGAGCTCTCGGTCCATCTTCTCCCACAGCAGCAGCAGCAGCAGGGCATCGTTATGTCGTCCGTCTCACCCCCACTCCTCCCCCACCCCCCGTGGGATACAGACCGCTATTCTCAGAGCCAGAAGCCGGATCGAGCAAGTGTGGCCTCATAAAAAGGACCGTGAAAGCAGCAACAAGGACACACATTTCAAGGTGAAGCACTGAATGGACTGCTCGCACACTTGGACGTAGATTTCTGTCCCCGGAAAGACACCGGCAGTGAGTAAAACTAGAATAAACTTTTCTCTTTTTTCTGCTTTGTTTTCCTCACACATAACAGGTTTAGGAGAAGCCACGCTGCCGGAGTGTACACTGAAATCTGCGTGTTTTTTCCCACCATTTTTGTGCCTCTTTCATCTGATAGGATATTCCTATTAGTTTTTTTTTGTTTTTGTTTTTTTTGCGGTAAACATGAACTGATGCATTCTGATTATTTTTTAAAATAGGTTGTTTGTCAACTGTTGCACCAAGAATAGCTGAGTTTTATCCAATTTTTCACCAACACGAAGTCCTTGGTAGGCTTCAGTAGCATAGTTCATTCATTTAAAAATAAAAAATGAATACAGGATTTTTTATTGGCAAAGTCCAGAAAGCCACTCAGATTGTTAAAAGTGCATTTAGTGGATTTATGGCCAATCCCCTAAATACATAGTAGGTTGCAGTAAAGTGCAATTGTGTGCCCATGTGTGTGTGCAGTTCAGCTGAAATGTTAGTTATTCTGTGTGCATACAAGAGGTTGGATGAGGCAGTCTGGTGTGAGTAGGAAAACAAGTTGCCCATTTAAAAGTGGCGATAGTGTTTAGTGTCTTTGCCAAGCAGGGTGTGCAGAGACAGAGAAGATAACATAATCTTCTCTGTCTGAAAACCAGGCACAGCACACAGCCATAGACGGAATATTTTGAAGCCTTTATCTGTCAGCTGTCTGTTTCCTGAGCTTAATTAGAAGTCTAATCCACGCTTCGGAGCTGCTACCTGCCTGAGTGACACATTTAAGTGGCTGTGTGTCCTGCCTCGGGCTTCAGTAGCTGCTCAGGAAGAGAGCCTGAGAGGAACCTTCACCTCTTCTGAAACCACTTTGGATAGATTATAATGCTTGGAGACACCATGACTGAAGTGGGATCTCATGTGATACTGACCACCGTGTTAACTGGCCTGCTGCTGGTGGCAGTAGTGGCTTTGCTCTGCTACTTCACCTGCAGACTGGCTGGTTCGCTGCCTGTTGGTGGACCTGGTCGCTTCTAGGGTTGCCAGCTACTGTTTTTGCCTGCTGCATCCCAGGAAATGCCTTCTGGTATTAGCCTTGTTATTCTAACATTTATCTTCTGCCTGGTTGGTTCTGGCGTTTTCTTTTATATATCCTGACTGGTTGAAACTTGCCTGTTTCATATTTGAACCCTGGCACAGTTTCCAGTCTGAGCTAGATTTTGGAGGTGATGATGATGTTATCTCTGTAAACGGTTTGGAATTATATTGGAGCTAGTAGGAAAGAAGGAGTTCATTGCCAGAGCTTAACAAAGTAGAATGACTAATCCATTCAGGGCTGTACTTAATAGCTGTCGTTAAGAGGGTCTGGTCTTATGGGTGTAAAAAGATTCGGGTCCCTTTTGGCGTAAGTGCACATGTTATTGATTTTTGTGATAAATCATTACTATGTTGAGGTCTTTGCTCGGGTGTGGATGTGTTCAGTCAATCATTTGGTGTTAATCGGCTTTGTTATGGCTCTTAAACCTCTCACTGCTATTGAGCTCAATCCCATTAAAATGACCTTGACCATAAGCACGGGGAAGAAAGGAGGAGGTTGTGGATAATTACAGTTGAAATCCTGACTGGCCAGGACCTATAAGGGTCCCTGTTGTGACTACTTAGAATCACAGTGAGACCTCAAGCTTAACTTTACCCAGCTTTTCTTTTGTTTCTACTGCCAAAGGTTCAGGGGCTAACTGTCCCATTTTTTAAACAAATGAGGTGAACAAATGAAATACACTTCTTTTGTTAATGCCTTGTTGATGACATGTAAACAGATAGCTGTATTCTCCTTGTGCTTTTTGCCTCCTCCTGCTGTTTGTTGAGAAAGCTTAGACAAACCAGGGTAACATGTAATCTAGCATTTACTCTTTTCTTTTGTCTTCGAAACAATATATTTATGATGATGAGACCAGCAGCATGCATGCAAAGCAGCCACTAAAACTAATTATGTGACATGAATCTGTGATATTTGATGATATACATTCTTGTTTACTCAAAGATGGATGCCCAATTGTTAATTTTGTGGGCAACTTTTGATTGGTATTAGCCAGGAGTCAACTGATTACATTTTTTCAGAGTTGATACTGATGTCAATTATTAGCTATCGTAAAGATCAGTCATCGATATTTGGAAGTGACATACATTTGGAGTAAAAATTATAATCTTGGTATCACAATTTAGATGTATACAATTTCCAACACAAAATTTAGGTGCTACGCATGTTGGAGTAAAAAGATTAATTTTAAACATTTGTCTTTCAGTGTTGATTGGCTACTGCTGCTGATCAGACTGCAAACAGAGAGAGGTGGCTGCATCAGAGACAAAGCAGGACATTTTTATATAACCTTATTTTAACAGAAATTAAATAATTGCAAAAATGCTGAATATTGGATCTGAAAATCAGTCAAACCAAACCAAACCAAAGATCTGCTAACTGTTATTACCCTACCAAGGAGACGGAGTTATGTGACGATCGCTGTCTGTCTGTCTGTCTGTCTGTCTGTCGACACAAGGACCAAGTGATTAGATTTTGGCAGTGATGCGGCTTGTAGTCTGGATCCACAAAGTTTTTAAAGATTTCAGCTGTCAGAAATCATACAACAACTGAGCAGCCTTGGCAGAGTACCGTACTGTGCTCTCTGAGTGCTTTTCTGCTTCCCTCTTTGATAAGATTCTTTATTATGGGGGAACTTAGAAGCAAAAGATGAAAGTTCATTGTCAAGTTGGACATTAAAAGTCAAGGCTCACCAGTATTTTACTCCAACACTGTTCAATATAAGTACACATTCTCTCTACACAGTACCTGTAACTTTCCACCTCCACTTGATATTTTGAGCAAAAAGGTGTTATTTGCTTGAAACAAGCAAATCATGCTTGAGTAAATAAATATTAAATCAATATTGTCAGAGTCAGTGTATGACGAGATGACACATACTTAATTACTAGTGCATGTTCTTGTTCTCTTGTAGCTGCGACACGACTGCAGACAGGCTTCTCAAAGTGGCATGTTATGGCTGTCTAGAATTACGCATCAGCCGCACACAGACGACAACATGAAGGTGACAGCTCTGCTCATCATCTGCTCCTGGCTGCTCTTGGGGAGTTTGGGGAAACCACAATTCCCTGGTAAGTTACTGTGTTGTTAGTCATTTGCCGCAAAAAAAAAGAGTGATTTATAGTTTGACAGGAGGAGCCCGACACTCACTGAAGATTTGCAAGTTTGTTGGAGAATATTTAGAATCCTTCAAGGAAGTTTATGTATCCAAACAGGTTTCCTGTTTTCATGGATATTTTTGCTGCAGTTTGATGGTGCCAACTACAAAATAACAGGAATTTCTTATTTAAATATCCATCCTAAAACTGTCCATCCTGCAAGGGGATGTTTTTGTATTCATTGTGTGACAACGTTTGTCACCATGTTTTTGAAGAAAAGGTGAACTAAGTCAAATATGCAGAACTTGGAAGTTATGCCTTTGGTCTGAAGGTAAATCTGCATTTTCAAGATGAATCTAAGTCGTTTTTCATTTGCCAGATTAATAACATGACCCCTAAAACTATGAAAAAATGTTCCAGTGAAATTCTTGAATGTATTTTTTAATGTGAAGAAGTGGTAATGACATTTCATTTACAAAGAGACACTATGGTAACCATCAAATGTTCATAGTTGTGAGGGTGAAACCACAACATTTTGGGTGTTTTTTCTTGAAATTCTTAAACATTAATCAGTTATCAAAAATTTTCAGTAGACTAATGAATCAGCAAAATGTTTCATCTCATTTGTACATGTTGTGGTTACAAGGGTGTACCGAGGTAAGATAAGATATTTCATAAGCACAATCCTTTCCATTAATCAGAAAGTATTTGAACATACCAGTGTCATGTCTGAACGAGCACTCTGGTGACTTTTCATTAAAGGCAGAACACGAATATTAACAGGCTGGAACATGTACAATATTATAATGTACTAATGTAGGACTCAATTTTTCAGAGCTGATGCCAACTAATGGGACCATTTTTATAAACTATCCAGCAAGGTGTGTCACAAGTTGTGTGAGTGTTGCAGTTCAAATCTAACCGCACTTGTTTATTGCGATACACAGAACAAGAGAAGGATCCCAAGTTTTGGAACACATGGGCCCAGCGGACCCTGAAGAACGCTTTGACGCTGCAAAAACTTAACAAAAACAAAGCAAAGAATCTCATCTTCTTCCTTGGAGATGGTAAGCCACAACATTTTTTTTCACATCTTAATTTATTGCAAGAAATTTAAAAAGTTTCACAAATGCTTTGCAAGTAAAGGTAGAAAGAAACAATGGCTGCAAAGGATTTATTTTTGGGAAGCTCATCGCTAAAGGCCCAAACTGTCATTGCAGAGCTTTGACCACCTTGACAGATATGATTAATTCCAAGCTGTTTATTTTAAGCTGGATTGACATTACTGAGGATCCAAGAATGCAGTGGAGGATGAATGAGGTTTTTCAAATGTTTTCTAACATGAGATGAATGACTAGCAGTGAACAAAACAACTGTGCTTCCATCAGATCAGCCGGCTTCTGTTTGTGCTGGGCTGCTCATTGGTCACACAAAAAACTTTTATCCTCCATCGGGCCTCTGCCCTCCCTCCCTGTTTGCACTACAGGCCCTGCATGGCATTCTTGCACACTGCTGCTGTCACGGTCATGTTAGTTACAGAATAACAGGTGACATCTTATCAATTTAAAAGAACATTTGTAGGAAACAACAGGGACTGTCAAACTGGAAATGTTTCCCAAGTGCTCTTTACTTTATACCAAGAAGAGAACTACAGGATTCTGTAATAAGACTCAGCTGAGCAATAAACCATTTCCTCTTTTGACCCTCTTTGTCTCAGGTTGCAGAGCTTCAAATATGTTAGGCAGATTTCATCTTGACTGTAATTGATCAATCTCGACCTGGGTTCAAAGTTACTGTAGACCACAGTACGTTTCCCCTCCTGCGTACAGTTCAAGAAGAGTGAGGTTTACCAAAAGATGACAGTTGCTTGTTGTGTAGAAGTATTTTACAATTCATTTCAGGCGTTGAGGTGAAAAAAAAACAGTACAAAGCAAAGAAAAATTACATTTACTTAGATTTAGCAGGTTACAGACATACAAAGGAATCCTATCATTCTTTTGAGCTAAAGCGTAGAATACATTGTTTTTCAGCAATTCCCTGTGACTGTTGTCAGCGTCATGCATACATCTATGGAAAACCAAACAACAAAAAGTCACAGACAGTTCAACTCTATGTGCTAGTTACAGATTAACTGCAAAAGATTCTTTCTTCTTGTGACGCAGATAAAAAATGTTTTGTGCTTCATTTGCAACTTTTTCTATAGTTTTTGAAGAAATATGTATCTCAGAAAATGTTTTGCCTAGCAGCAGTATTCGAGTTCTAATATGTCATTGAAAATAAAGAAAAAAAAACATGTTGCAAACTGAGCACAAACAAACGGTGATGTTTGATACATGCAGGATCTTTGTGTTCCTGCTGAGAGAAACTCAACCTGTTTCTGGTGTTTAGGGATGGGTGTTCCCACTGTGACGGCCGCTCGGATACTGAAGGGTCAGCTGAACGGACAGAGTGGAGAAGAGACGCAGCTGGAGATGGACAAGTTCCCTTTCGTATCTTTGGCCAAGGTCTGGCTTCTACTACAGTATAGCACAATGTATTGATCTGGCTGTGGCCATTAATGGCTTCCTGACAAGGCCTGTGACCGTAAACAAGGTCATTCAGTGGGTCATGTCATGCTGGCTGTGTGTTAGGTTACAGATTTGATAAAAAGATCTCAAGGTCACAAATCAAAGAATAGTTTGATTAGTTATACCTCATGAGTCATCTGGAACTATGACCTTATATGCCCTTAAACCAGAAGTCTAATGACACCACATTTTGCTTAATGTCAACAAATCCAACAACAGGAAAAGCACTCAGAGAATGCAGAAATTCACCAAGGCTGCTCAGTTGTAAAACGGCTGAAATCATGAAAAAATTTGTGGCAGAAATCACGGCCCCATAGAATGTGGTCGTTTAATATAGATGTACCCACAAACAAAATGACCTTGTGCTGAGCACAGGCATGTGTTATCCATGAGTACATTATGTACAGATACTGAATCACCTGAACTAAATATGTAGCGGGCGGCGGGAATTGATGGGACTCTGAAACACCCCCACAATTTAGTGAACTGGACAAGTCCCAATAAGTGATGAATGATTTGTAGTAGGATCACAATCATGTGATCGTCGGCAGGCAGCTGACGTAATGTTCACTTGTCATAGTTACAGTGATGCCATTCTGCTATCTCGCAATGACACAGAAATCTTTATCAAATCTATGGATCCAGACTGTAATACTGCCAAAAACTAATCAATTGGTCCTTTTCCTGAAAATTTCATCTACATGTGTTGGTCTGTTTTTGAGTAATGTTGCTGACAGACAGACAGACAGACAGATCATTGCCAATCGTCACATAGCTCCACTGAGGGTCCACCTCCCTGGGCAGAATAATAAATTGATTTCAAGAGTGTTATTTATGTAGAAAAGCCCAATATACATTTTCAGCCCTAACCCTCTATCACAGAACTGCCTTGTTGTGAAAAACACATGGTATGAGTCACACTGTTTATTTATTTGTTCAATTAGTCACGTCAGGATACATTAACAAACGCAGAGACTTGCTCTTCATTTAATTGTATGGAAAAAGACATCTGGCCGCTTGCTTAAACAAAGAAGAATGCCATAATCCTGACGACAAACAGAATTTATTAGGATTACTCAGAGGATGCAGGAGATTTGCTTAGAGTGAACAAGTCTGACACAGTGCAAATGATGTTACTGTATAAATGCAGGGTATGTGTGGAAAAGCTCACATTTAAACAAGATGTCTAAATATTTAAATAAGCCTAATTAATCCCAGTTCCAGCTAATACAACCTGCTGAAAGCAAAAGGAATTTAGCTGAAGAAGAACTTTCACATTCTACAAACAATCTACAGAATTGATATGAAATCAATCATTTATTAGTTTCTTCTTGTCGCTGGTGCAACTAATAATTAATTGATTAATCGTTCAATTTATTTAAAGAAAGTAAATAGCAGATAGTAAATAGTCATCACAGTTTCCTACAGACCAGGTTGAAGTGGTATTCCATGCTGGGTTTGTCCAGCAAGAAGTCCAAAATATAAAGATATTTATTTTTAGCGATATAAAATAGATAAAAATGACAAATCCTCACATTTCTAAAGCTGGAAGAAGTCCATGTAAATTTTTGAAAAGTATTTGATACCATTAGTTGTAAATCGACTAATCATTTCAACTTCAACAGTCGCAAATGTCCACTGGTGCACCAAATGTGTATTATTATTGAGTGGCAGTAATCCTCACAAATACCCTACTTCTCTTCCTTTGAGTTCCATTTGCTAAGAGACACAATGTCAGCTGCTGCAAAACAAAAACATCAAATGCTATCTATGACCTGTATGAGTGCAAAGAGCCAAAGAAAGCAAAGGAAAATTGGAAAGCGTTAAGAGTTCATGACTCACTGGTCGTGTTCTTTTGGTGGGATTTGTTCACAATATGAATAGTTGCAATCTTGTCCTTGAATTCCATTCAAGATTTCTTGGCATATTGTTGTAGCTCCAGTCTAGTTAACTTAATACCTAAACCAGTGTCTTCATACAAACACGAAGCAATCACAAGCATTTTACAATGAAGCAGTTCTGACCACATGTTAATGGCTTGTGTCCCTGCAGACGTACAACACCAACGCACAGGTGCCCGACAGCGCCGGCACAGCCACGGCTTTCCTCTGTGGGGTTAAGGCCAATGAAGGCACAGTGGGAGTGAGTGCGGCTGCTGTCCGCTCCCAGTGTAACACCACAGAGGGCAACGAGGTCACCTCCATCCTCAGATGGGCTAAAGACGCAGGTAGAGTAACATTAAATAAACTTACAGAAACCATTTTCACAGATTGTTAAGGAATGAACAGGAATGCAGAATTGTCATTTTCAGTTGTTGTCAAATTAGAGAATTCCTTGCATTTCACGTCTGAGGGAACCAAAATTACAGCTGTCTATAATGCTGTGTGAATGTGAAGTGGGAATACTCACCGAAGCATCTCGATTGCTTAAAGCAATGACTTTGAAGCGCTCTTGAAAGTGACGCTCTAAATACATGATTATTTTTTCAGTCTGCTCATTGCTTTTTTTCGCTGTTCCTGCTTTGTAGCAAAGTTACCCTCAGAGCAAGTTGCAAGAGAAATTTACTTGACCGAAAAATTTGCTTTTTGTTATAGGAGGTAACTACTCATTTAGACAAAATTCTTCATCTGGGCATCGCCATTCTGTAGCCTGATGTGTCTGCTGTCCTTGATTACTATGATTTTCAAGTTATTTGTTGCGTAGTTAGTATGTATAAAAGCAGTTCCCCTTGGGGTTTGTGTTCAATTCAATATTAAGTTCAATGTTGTATCCATACAGGCAGAAAGTGATATCTCATATAAGCAGTTTTGGTCAAAAGCTTGAAAGACGGCTATCTTTGTATCCCGATGAAGGACATCAGATTTTCTCAAAGAATGTGCTTTAACTCTTCAAGGATGCATCAGGATGTTCTACAGGATGTTATGCAGTCTGTTGGAACACATGCTGTCTAGGCCAAACCTTAAAGACAAAACAATAAAAGGCATCATGGAAAGGAAGACAGATGTGAAATGGTGCCATGGATTATCAGAGGGCAGTAGTGGGGGATAAGTTAAGACTGGTTGAGGGTCAGGATGTGTGTGAGCATGTGTGTGGGTTCAGAGGTCAGGGATTATAAGAAATCCAATCATTCATTCTTCAAGAAACATTACAGCCAGCGGTCGGCTTCCTGCACGAAGCACATACAAAGGGAATCTAGATTTTTTTTTACCCTCCTCTGTTGACTTTAACATTAACATTTTACTTTCCACACCTTTTGTATGGAGAGAAACAGTGTTCGGTCCAGTGATCCTTGTTGTTCCATCCAACAGTGCATTCCAGTTTTAAACAAAGGTGATGTCTCAGATAGGTTCTTTGTGTTACTGCACCTCTACACAGAACACAAAAGAGAATTTCATAATAAAAGTTGTAACTTAAAATATGTCTGAACCTGTCCTTTAATCAAAAACGTCATCCTTATTCAAACAGCTGCTTTTGTGTGTCTGCTGCAGGCAAAGCAGTGGGAATAGTGACTACGACGCGCGTCAACCATGCGACTCCCAGTGCTGCTTATGCCCACAGTGTGGACAGAGAATGGTACTCGGACAGTGAGATGCCAGCTGAAGCACTGCAGGCCGGCTGCAAGGACATCGCCAGACAACTCTTTGAAAACATTCCCAATATTGATGTGAGCTGAAATTTCTGAACTTCAGATTCAGATTAAGACTCCTTTATTTCCATTCAGTAATTAACATCACAGATGCTATCACAGGATGAAACTAATCAAGATAGAACTATGCAATATACTGTAGCATCTGGTGGCATCTTCATACGAGCAATATCCATAATTTATGCTATATATACACTATCGTTCAAAAATTTGGAGTCATCCAGACAATTTCATGTTTTCCATGAAACCTCACACATTTATTCATGTGCTATCATAATTGCACAAGGGTTTTCTATCAGTTAGCCTTTCAACACCATTAGCTAACACAATGTCGCATTAGAACACAGGAGTGATGGTTGCTGGAAATGTTCCTCTGTACCCCTATGGAGATATTCCATTAAAAATCAGCTGTTTCCAGCTAGAATAGTCATTTACCACATGAACAATGTTTAGACTGTATTTCTGATTAATTTAATATTATCTTCATTGAAAAAAAACAGCTTTACTTTCAAAAATAAGGACATTTGAGTGAGCCTAAACTTTTGAAAGGTAGAGTATCTGCGGCAAAATTAGCATGTTAGCACTGTGGGATCATGTTTTCATGCTTCCACTAGATTTTAATTCCCAATTATAGCGTCATATACCTGTTTGCATGGCTGTGGGATGTTAATCGTATTTAATGACTCATTTGACAAGGGAGGTGTGTTCACATTCCTGTACATTTGAACAGAACAATTTAGATTTGCATGTATGTTAGCATTTACCTGAGTGCCACTGTGCTTAAGAACAGTCTCAGGTCTCAGGCAGGTACTGTGGCTGCTGATCTTAGGTTTTGTTGAGTTTTGGTTGGGTGGCACAAGCAGCAACTTCATGACATGACTTTCGACGTGAGCATGAGCATTTTTCTCCTTTTTTTAACATTTCATGGGCTAAACAAGCTAGAAGATTGCCAGTTTGCATCCCAGCCTGGAACTGAGATCTTTCTGCATGGAGTTTGCATGTTCTCCCTGTGCATTAAGTGAGTTTATTATGGGCACTCCGCTTCCTCCCAAAAAGTCCAAAAACATGCTGAGGTTAACTGATGATTCTAAACTGTCTGTAGATGGGAATGTGAGTGTGATTGTTTGTCTCTATATGTGGTCCTGTGATAGACTGGTGACCTGTCCACGTGTCCCCTGCCTTCACTCTAAGTCAGCTGAGATAGACTCCAGCCCCTCTGCGACCCTAATGAGGATAAAGCGGTGTATAGAGAATGGATGGATGGATGGATTAATTGATGAAATTCTGGTCTGATTAATTGCTTACAAAAATGATTGCCCTGTTTCGTATGGACAAGAAAATTCTCCAATTTTTAGTTCGACATTTGTTCGGCAAACAAATAAGTACGGACATTTATATGCAGACTGTGATTTACTGTTTGTAGTTTTGACCTTTCCATTTTTATTTGGTCCTATAATAGCTGAGATTAAGACTGTGATTTTCATTCTGTGGCTTTTCAGGTGGTTTTGGGTGGAGGAAGGAAGTATATGTTCCCCAAGAACAAGTCGGACGTGGAATACCCGAATATATTGAAGCACAGCGGTACACGGAAAGACGGAAGAAACCTGGTGCAGGAGTGGACTGACAGAATGAAAGATAAAGTACATTGTTCCTCTTGTACACACATTTATATTTTCATATTTTGAAGTTCAAAGCAACCGAAGTGTTACAAATCACACTGTGTAATACATTATGTTTATAATAATTATTTTTTGCAGAAGGGTCATTATGTGTGGAACAAGAAGCAGCTCTTATCCCTGAACCCTAGCAACGTGGATTACTTATTGGGTGAGTCTCAGTGTCATTATAAAAATGCTCATTAAAGTGTAAATGAAGAGCCATACGTGTTTGCATTTGCTGTAGGCTTATTTTCTGTGTGTAATATCCTGTTTCACCTTGAATTGTGCCTTCTGTAATTCCAGGTCTTTTTGAACCTGGGGATTTGACATATGACTTGGAGAGGAACACTGACAGTGATCCTTCACTGACAGAGATGGTGGAAATCGCCATCAAGATCCTGAGGAAGAATCCAAGTGGATTTTACCTCCTTGTCGAGGGTAAGTTTATAGTCTCTATTTTGGTGGAACTGCACAATCGTCTTCTGTTTTCACAAAGATTTGTCATACTGGTGTACTGAGTCAGTCAAACCCCCCCCCCCTTTTTTTTAAATAATAAAAATGACCCAAAGCTTGTGAGAATTTTGCCTGTGTGGCTCTTATGGTGAAAACAGTGTGTGGTATATTGTAATGCAACAACTTCGTTCTCCTCTGGTTGAAAGAAAATGTAAGAAACTTATTTTGCTGTGTATGCAGTGTTAATTCAGTGTAGAAGCTATTGCTGCTTGGTATTGGTATTTTAAATTGGTTTACATTGTCAGAAATGTGAGGCTTTGTGTGGTCAAGTGATGTCCATATATAAAGAAGTGGGAGAACTTTCACTGAAAGAGAGTTCAGGTGTTCAGTCATTGTGCAGATTTGGACAGTGACTGTCCCTTTAGGCATTTTTATTTGGCCAGCTATCACTGTACATGATTTGGGCATCACCACTCATCAGGTAGAGCACGCTTTTTAGATGCTCAGATCAGGTTGTACAGTGTGTGGTGTATTTTTTTTTACTTCAGATACACTATTATTAAGTTTATTTTTAAAATTGGGAAAGCACTTGTCTGCCCTGTAAGAAGAAAAGACCGAAATGATCCTATGCCTAAAAAAAGTTCTCCACCAATTTGCATAGATTACTAGAAATTTTGCACAACTGTGGTTCATGGATCATTATAGAATTACTGTAATGATCCTAAGTTTGTGTGAAGCTGTTAATGGTGATTGATTTCTTAAAATCTTATAGGGGCTTTTAACATTTGATTCCTACTCTACCTTTGTGAAATTATGACCTATTTGGGTTGTTATAGCAGTATAAAATTGAGAACACATGAGTGACAGTTGGTAGAAAGAGCAGTGCGGCATGTAATTGGTGAGACTGTCCTTCAGCCAGACTTGCTTGGCTTTCTTTTATACTGGCTACAAGGCGGGCAGGCTACCAGACTGTTGTGTTTCCATGGAAACAACATCTCTCCAAGCTATGTTAGCAAACCACCAAATACTCCATTCGTTTCAAATAGGGTTTGGTATTAGAAAACTTTCCTTTCTTAACAATTCACTACACAACACCTAATTTCATTGCGACACAGGTTTTTACAGTTATTTCAAAAGCAGCAGTTTATACAAGCCTTTTATTTGGCTTTTCCTTCATAGAAATATATTTTGCAGAAGTTAATAAAATAAAACAAACACATCACATTTAGTAACATTCACATGGAATAGTGATTAAAAATATTAGCCAGCTTACAAATACAATTCAAGACTCAGAGGCAGGAGAGATAAGAAAATCAGTGTTGCGAATGCAAAATGTACATTTAAAAACAACACAAACTGACATATAGCAGACAGTGTTAGAAAGATTTTTTTCTTATGACATTTATTGATGGCAGCTTATGTGGGGCCAGTCTACCATACTGTACTGCTTCCATCATTATGATTTATATATCATATTTAAATATAAAGTGCTTGCAAACACAGTTGTGTCACCATCATGGTCAGGATGAAAATACAATCTATCACCTCCTGCTGAGAGATCATTTTTAGGATGGCCAAGAGTCAGCTAAGCAGGCCTGCAATAAATTAGAAGCTGCTGGAACACAAGTATCAGTGTCCACAGTCAAATGTGTTTTACATCACCATGGACTGAAATGCCGTCATGCAAGAAAGAAGCCCTTCCTGCAGGAGCAGATCCTTTAGGCAAGACTGAAGGTTGTTGCTGATCACATGGACACATAAAGGCCGTCAGGAGGAAAGTTCCGTGGTCAGATGAAACAAAGAAATGGCATTGTTCCCACAACAAAAAGAAATATGTTAGTAGGAAAGCAGGTGAAGCATTTAAATCCAGAAACACCATATCTACTACATGGTGGTGGCAGTATTACGCTCTGTGGCTGTTTTGGTGCTGTGGAACTGGTGCTTTACGTAAAGTAAATTAAGTAATGAAGAAGGATGATTACTGAAAAATGGCCTCATGACATTAAACTAAACATTACCATTGCTGTATGCCATTTTCCTAGAAGAGCCTACAAGAAATCTATGAAAGAACCAAAATGTGTGACTGTTTTTTGTTACAAAGACATGCGTTTCAGTGATTCCATCAAGGAAAAGAGTCTCAGAAGTCATTGGAAACTCAAGACTGCCATGATATATATGGCCTTTACAAGTTTATGTTCACAATTGTATTTGAAACCAGTTCTTGTCAGATCATTTAACAACATCTGGAACCTCTGCCCCCACACCTTTGCGATGCTAGCACTGTGGGGGATGAATTTGACAGTTTTCATCTGTTTTCTGAAACTGAAAAACTGAGGAGCTTCATCACTTTACACACTGATAGACAGAATTTGAACTTTTCTCTCAAGCCCTCTGTGAACATTCTTAACGCAACCAGTTTTGCATTTTTTGTGTTCGAGCAGAATGATGTCTCATAAACTAGTTTGTTTAAAGGATGCCAAAGCCAAAACATCTGAAATGTTTACCCGTCTACCAGGAGGACGTATAGACCACGGACATCATGAGGGCAAGGCCAAGCAGGCTCTATATGAAGCTGTGGAGATGGATCGGGCTATCGGCCGGGCAGGTCTCTTGACCAGCATCCATGACACACTGACCATAGTAACTGCTGACCATTCTCATGTGTTCAACTTCGGAGGCTACACAGTCAGGGGAAATACGATATTTGGTATGTAATAGATACTCCATACTGTATACCTCTGGTGGTATGCATGACTTGTAGAGCTGCATGTTAAGGTTTCAGTGTGGTTCTGTTGGGATAATAATGCTCAGTCTCCATTCACAGGTCTGGCCCCCTGGGTGAGCGATATTGATCAGAAGCCCTTCACCTCCATTTTATATGGAAACGGACCAGGTTACAAAATTGTCAATGGCGCGAGAGAGAATGTCTCTACTATTGACTACCGTAAGAGCATTTTTTAAAAACTATAATGTGTCAGGATACAGTTGTGCTCATAAGTTTACATACCCTGGCCAAATTTGTGAAATATTGTCCTTTATTTTTTAGCAAATATGTTTGTTAATGGAAACATTTTCTTTCATTTAGGGCTGGTGGTCAGACAAAGCTATTTATTGTCATGCAATTGTATTTGCTCTGATCATTAATGTTTTCATTAAAGAATGGAGTACATTTTAATAATTAATAATTATAGATTAATGATATAATAATTAATTAATTAATTCTGCAAGGGTATGTAAACTTATGAGCACAATTGTATATAAAGATATAAAAGACCTTTTCATTTATCAAATCAAAGAACATTCTCTACCATGTCAGTTATGGAGTTGTGAGCTACTTGCATGGTATCAGACCGAGCAATTTTTCTGAGATGAAAACAAATAACTAACCTTGTTCAAGGTGTGATTTTTCCTTTAGTCCCTCGGGAGCTAAAAACAATAATATCTTTACAACTTTCCTCTGTGTTCCTTCCTCACAGAGGAAAACAACTACCAGGCCCAAGCAGCTGTACCTCTGAGCATGGAGACTCATGGTGGAGAGGATGTGGCTGTGTTTGCTAAAGGTCCCCTGGCCCACCTGCTACATGGGGTTCACGAGCAGAACTACATCCCCCACGTAATGGCATATGCAGCCTGCATCGGCCAGAACAGAGAACACTGTTTGGCATACAGCGGGACAGCCGGACTACGCCCAGTCTTCTCCAGCATCGCAGCTATTCTCACAGCCACCCGACTTCTGTGCTGACCTTCCCCAGATACCTCATCCTGTTAATACCCTTGTTTTAAACAGTCTTTCATTTTGAGATTTCAATTTGTTGTTGTTTTTTAATTGTCTAAATTTTCTCTACAATATTTTGATTACGGGACCACAGCTAGGACACTTTTTAGTGAACAAAATAATCAATCACACTGATGCACTTATAGAAGAAATGGCATTGCAGATATCATCTAAAATCCAAGATAGAATTGTTATTTGTCTATTGAGTAGTTTTTTATTAAGGCTTTTAGGATCTGTTCAACCTTCATGTTTATTGTAAAACCCTTTTGATTCAAATAGATAGACTAAATTTGCAAATGTTTGAATTTGTTTCATCTTGTAAATGTGCAGTTAACAGAATCTACCTCACAAGCTTTCAAAAGGTCACTCAAATAATAATGGCGTGTTCGCAACGACACATTCTGAAATAACAAATTTTGTGCTGAACAAGAGGCAACTGAATGTATAATTGACAAATCAATCAAATTTCTTGTCATACAGCTTGTGCATACTTGCAAAAACCAGTGAGAAAACCCACCTACCATTGTTGTGTCCAATAACAAGTTGTAAAATCTCTTGACTAATAAATGAAATGTGTCTGTTTTCTGATAATCTTGTCAGTTTTATTGCAACATTAATGGTTAAAATGTCCCTTAAATTTGTATTTATATCAGAATTTACATAAGTCTCCCAATAAAATTTTTTATTACTTCAAAGCAGTGAGTTTTTAAATATCTGAAGAACAATACTGAAGTCAAATGTACTGATATTTGAGAGTTTTTCGATAGCAAAACATCACAGGAAGCCTGGACATATGAGACCAGTTAAAGACTCAAAGCTGAGAGGAAGCACCAGTTTTATTACATGGAAGATTTCAGCACAAAATAGAAACTCTCATGCACAGGTTTATAGTTATTCTTCGTGAAAAATATGACAAATTTGTACTTCGTCACACTTGCACACAGAAACCCCATGTCAGTGAACATCCTCTCTCCTTTTGCCCTGTTGTGGCTCGCATGGAATGTGAACAGACTGAAGCCTTTCATTCCTCGGCATCATGTGGTCAATGGGAAAACAGGACTCGTGGCTGAAGCATGAAAAGGGAGGTGTAGCTTTAGTGGGTATGAAATAAAGTCCTCATGTTGTCACTCCCCTACAGTCTCAACACCAGCACTCCTAATGGCTGCTTGAGGGCCTCGGGGCCACTTCATGCCCTTATGTAAACTTGCTTTGCTGATTAGGATTTTCTTCTTTTCCTCTTGGCAAGCACAAATCGTTTTTCTGTAATCCTGCTTTATCTTTTGTGTTCTATATTTAGAGATGGATAGCGATGGGTATCAGATTGAGTCATGAATATTCATGTAGGCTTTCAACCCCCGACTTTCTCTGACTCTCACATATATGTATATGGCTTACAGTGCTTCTTGTATTTACAGAATAATGAAATCTTCTGCTTTCTAAATGACAAAACATATGGTGACACCATTTCCAAATACTTGCCTCAATCCATCAACAACGAGGTGTGCAGTCGTTTCCCCTGAAGCCACTCTCGTGTCTCAGCTGGATATGCTACAGAAACACTTCAGGTGGCCTCACCAGACATGCAATTTTCTCAGACAAGTCACAGTTTCATAACACAAAGCCATGTTTAAAGCTGTAACACCACCAGTAGCACCATAATTTTCTATGTCAATTGGCTCCCCATACTGCCTTTTATCCAACCAACATGCGCACGTCGTCCACTGTTAGTGTCAATCAGTTTACATTTTCCTGACCAGTGGTTTGCAGATTTTAGCATTCTTCTTGTCTTCTCTCTGAAACATTTTGCAAACTATCCTGATGTCTTTAAAAAAATCAGAAGTAACTTTCTCCACAATTCTGAGTCAATTAGAAACATGTGAATCACTGCCCACATACCCAGTTTGTTGACTGGTTTAAAAGTCTAATGTTTTGCCTGATTTCACCAGGATTTGTATAAATAACTGACCAGTAAGAGGTTAGTACACACGTGGACAAAATTGTTGGTACCCCTCAGTTAAAGAAGGAAAAACCCACAATTCTCACTGAAATCACTTGAAACTCACAAAAGTAACAATAAATAAAAATTTATTGAAAATTAAATGATCAAAATCAACCATCACTTTTGAATTGTTGATTAACATAATTATTTAAAAAAACAAACTAATGAAATAGGGCTGGACAAAAATGATGGTACCCATAACTTAATATTTTGTTGCACAACCTTTTGAGGCAATCACTGCAATTAAATGATTTCTGTATTTGTCAATGAGCGTTCTGCAGCTGTCAACAGGTATTTTGGCCCACTCCTCATGAGCAAACAGCTCCAGTTGTCTCAGGTTTGATGGGTGTCTTCTCCAAATGGCATGTTTCAGCTCCTTCCACATATGTTCAATGGGATTCAGATCTGGGCTCATAGAAGGCCACTTTAGAATAGTCCAACACTTTTCTCTCTCAGCCATTCTTGGGTGTTTTTGGCTGTGTGTTTTGGATCGTTGTCCTGTTGGAAGACCCATGACCTGCGACTGAGACCAAGCTTTCTGACACTCGGCAGCACATTTCTCTCCAGAATGCCTTGATAGTCTTCAGATTTCATCGTACCTTGCACACTTTCAAGACACCCTGTGCCAGATGCAGCAAAGCAGCCCCAAAACATTACTGAGCCTCCTCCATGTTTCCCCGTAGGGACAGTGTTCTTTTCTTCGTATGCTTGGTTTTTGAGTCTATGAACATAGAGTTGATGTGCCTTACCAAAAAGCTCCAGTTTGGTCTCATCTGTCCAAAGGACATTCTCCCAGAAGCTTTGTGGCTTGTCAACATGCATTTTTGCAAATTCCACTCTCGCTTTTTTATGAGTTTTTTTCAGCAGTGGTGTCCTCCTTGGTCGTCTCCCATGAAGTCCACTTTGGCTCAAACAACGACGAATGGTGCGATCTGACACTGATGTACCTTGGCCTTGGAGTTCACCTTTAATTTCTTTGGAGGTTGCTCTGGGCTCTTTGGATACAATTCCAACGATCCGTCTCTTCAATTTGTCATCAATTTTCCTCTTGCGGCCACGTCCAGGGAGGTTGGCTACTGTCCCGTGGGTCTTGAACTTCTGAATAATATGAGCCACTGTTGTCACAGGAACTTCAAGCTGTTTAGAGATGGTCTTATAGCCTTTACCTTTAAGATGTTTGTCTATCATTTTTTTTTGGATGTCCTGGGACAATTCTCTCCTTCGCTTTCTGTTGTCCATGTTCAGTGTGGTACACACCTTTTCACCAAACAGCAGGGTGACTACTTGTCTCCCTTTAAATAGGCAGACTGACTGATTATGAGTTTGGAAACACCTGTGATGTCAATTAAATGACACACCTGAGTTAATCATGTCACTCTGGTCAAATAGTTTTCAATCTTTTATAGAGGTACCATCATTTTTGTCCAGGCCTGTTTCATTAGTTTGTTTTTTTAAATAATTATGTTAATCAACAATTCAAAAGTAATGGCTGTTTTTCATTATTTAATTTTCAATAAATTTTTATTTATTGTTACTTTTGTGAGTTTCAAGTGATTTCAGTGAGAATTGTGGGTTTTTCCTTCATTAACTGAGGGGTACCAACAATTTTGTCCACGTGTGTATGTAAGATCAAGAAAGAGAAAGCTAGCAGGTCAGCCAACTGGTGTACCTGATCTATTCAATAAAAAGCAAAATAAAAAAGTGACAACAAACACCGATCAATCACAACCTAAAAACCACTGACAGGTGAAGTCACTAACAGTGATTATATTGGCACTATGTGGTGTTCTGCTGGAAAACCTTGGATTTTGGCATCCATGCTGATGAGACTTAGACACCCAAAAAAAAAAAACATTGTCCCAGAACAAGCACACTTCCTCATGCAAATGGAAATCCTAAATGTCACTGACCTACCCCCACTGGAAAATACACCCCACTACATCACAAAAACATCAAACAATCAGGAACATGATGTTGATTTGACCTCCAAACTTCCAAGACCCCGTTCAGATAGATAGATAGATAGATAGATAGATAGATAGATAGATAGATAGATAGATAGATAGATAGATAGATAGATAGATAGATAGATAGATAGATTTTGTATTGTGTTTAAGCAGCAGATAGACAAAAAACAGTAAAAAGAAAACAACAGCACACACATAAATACTTTCTCCTTTGAGAGACATATAAATGTTTGTAGAGAAAAATTTTGTGAAATTGCACATAGTGTCTCATTTACATTTTTATTGCACAGTTAGTGGGTGAGCTGAACTACTGGGAGCAGGCTTGATTGAACAGTCTGACTGCAGCAGGAAGGAAAGACCTACGGTATCTCTCCTTTAGACACCCCAGGTGAAACAGTTGGTCACTGAAGGAGATGCCCAGTGTTGGTAGTATTTCCTGCAGGTGGTGGGAAGTGTCCTCAATGATAGACAAAGCTTTGTCATCATGTTCCTGTCTCCCAGCACCTCCAAAGGGTCAAGGGGACAGCTCCGGACAGAGCTGATTTTCTAAACCAATTTGTTCAGTCTCTTCCTGTCTGTAGCCGGGACATTCCAGAATTGGAGGACATTTGCTGTCCCACCCCTAAAATTTCAAATAATCTAAGCACAAAACACTAACTCATCCACTTGTTGTGTAAATTATAGCTGTAGGAAAATGTGTTCCAAAATATTGTTCAAAATACCAAATAGATGTCAAGCACCCCCAAAATGATATTTTTCTTTTGTCCCACCTTCTTGATGACAAACTTCCACATCAAAAATAACCATTAAAAAAACCCTTTAAATACCCTTTTTTTGTATGATATTGTTGATATGTGTCTCTTGTAATCGTTAAAACAATTAATTTCATCATCAACATATTTTAAATAATAGTAATGATGCATTGAAGTTGTGTCCCACAACATGCGCGCAACCCTGTTACCGAAACCTATTTAGAATGGCAGAAGAAGAAGAAAAACATTGAGTCACCTGACACAGAGGAAGTGACATCATCAAGTCATATACTGACACTATGGGCAGACCAAAGGTAAGTTCTCTCTTCTATCTTTCATATTTTGCCAATCTTTTAAGCCTTCACTGAGTGTGTCACTCTCACCAACGCAACCCTGTTACTCATATGATCATAATAAGAAATAATTAATTAAAAGTTTTCTTTATTTATTAATATAACTAAGTCTGTCCTTGATGCTAACAGTAATGTTATATTCCTCAGCTAGCATCTATTCCTGAAAAAAAGCTAACATTAGCATTGATTCGCAGCCCTGTTACTTGCAACCCCATTACTGTAATTAGAGTAACAGGGTTGCATTTCCTTCAGACAACTCATAAGGAACAACCAATTATCTATAGTAAAATGAAATGCGTCTGTATAATTTAGCATAATTTACTTGTCTTATTTAAATCTATTACTATGTTTTCTGGAATATAAATTACTATTTGTTTCTTTTATTACCACCAGGTAGCAAAAGTATGTCAATGTTGTAATAACCACCTGGATGAGATTATCAACTGAACATGAACTCAACTCTTTAATGTTCGTGTTAAGATTATTTACAACAGACATTTTAAAATGTTTTAATTAATTTCTACAGAAATGTAATGGATTTGAGCAAATATTTGCAATTTAATACAAAAAACAAACAAAAAAACATGCAAATATTGAAAAGTTGGGCATGCCAGAGTTCAAAAGTTGCTTAAATTAATAGAGGTCAAGTCTTAACTGAAATTAAATGATTATCCAATGTGAATGTGGCCTTCTTTACTTAATGGTAAAGGATTTATTAAACATTTTTGAAAAAATTATATTTTTTTCAGGTTCCTGAGTATTCATAACAGGGTTGCACTATGCATGGTGCACATCAAATAAAACATTTCCTAAAAAGTGTAACTTTAATGCTTGAGCTGGACGAATCACATTATTTGATGGCTTACTACCTGGTTTTCTTAAATACATGACAGAAAATGATAAAATAAAGGGTTGATTTTTCAAAGGTTCGGATGCCTAAATCCTCCAATTCTGGAATGACCCAGCCGTGATGCTGGCGCTCCAGCAGACCACTCCATCAAAGATGACTGATGCCACCACAGTCATAAAAGGTCCTCAGAAGTGCTTCCTAAACACCAAAGGACCTCGGTTTCCTGCGCAGGTGGAATCTGTTCTGACCTGTCTTGGAGAGTGCATTGGTGATAACAGTCCAGTCCAGTTTCTTGTTCAAACGAACACTCGGGTACTTGTAAAAGTCCTCAATCTCAATGTCCATTCCCTCGATGTTCACTGGTAAAGCAGAAATGTGTCTGTTCCTGCAAAAATCCATCACCAGTTCCTTGGCTTTCACCACATTGATCTCGATGCAGTCCATAAAGTCACGGCTGAGTGCTCTGTACTCCTTCTCGTGTCCATCAATGATGAGGCCAATGATGGCAGAGCCGTCAAAGAACTTCTGAAGATGGCAGTTCATGGTGTGATGAGAGAAGTCAGTCATCAACAGGATGCAACAGAACACATTTGATTCCCAAAGACCCCACTGCACAACCCAGAGTAACCAAAGGCTCCACTGCCAACGTCCTGGTCCAGACCCCATAGGACCGCCTGAGAGGTCCTCTGGTCCAACCCAGTGGTTTAGAGCATTTTTAACAACATAAGAGGATCAACACAACATAATGTTATGCCTGATTGGTGTATAACTCTTAAATCCACACATTTCTTTGCTAAATGTATATAATATTAAGGCTCAGAATCAGTGTTTTTCTGTTGACAAACACGGTACCTCTACAACTGGCTCACTAGAGTGAAATGAAACCTCTGAGAATAATCACCTGACTCTGCAGTGTCCCTGAGCTTAACAAAGCATATGATGTTCTTCCAGCTCCTTGGTTTGCTTTTATGGCCCGCAGTTTTATTGTCATCCGAGTTCATGCACCAACATACATTCCCCAGGTTCACAAAACTCAACATAAAGTGGATGCTAATGTTGTGTAATATTTGTTGAATTTGCAGAAAACACTTTTCTAAATGGTAATATGTTGTTTATACAGCTTGTATCCACTCCTTTCAATGAGTGAAAGGCAACAAAATACGATTCACTGTGATTATCAAGCTATGCAATCACTGGCTACAATCAAACGATTGATAGTAAGGGATTTCAACAAATGCAGTGCAACAGAGCAATGCATCTTCAATTTAAATAAATTAAGTGTCCACCTGATTAAATTGTGCAAGTTTTATAGAACAAAAAAATACATACGTATATATGTTTCTGGGACAGTTAGAGAAACCTGTATGGACTGTGCAGACTGCGTTGAAAATGGTTTGCAAAAATGTAAAGCATACCCAATACGTACAGTGTAATGTTCTTTTAATCCTGAACTGTAATCTACATTCAAAAAAGAGGTTGAAATAAACTGTCATCTAACATAGAGTGTGCATTATAAAGTCATATGAAAACAAAATATTTGTAATTTATTCGTTAAATCTAAGAAGCTACATTTTGTTCATGTTATTTTTATGAATATGAAGATGATCCATCTCAGATACTAGTGCGATCTCTGTCCTTGCCAAACTTCCGTTTAATCATGAAGGGAAAAAAAACTGCTTACATAAAGTCTCAGAGATTTCATTGCGAGCCTGGACGTAATGGAAAAACTGAAACTGTTCTGCTATAGATATAGATCTTGATTCATTCTGAGAAGTTCTGACTGTGTCATCAAAGTGTCACTCCCCCGAAACGACTGACATGAAATCGTTCACCAAAGACTTCACCTCAATCACTCTGAGTAGAGTGCTGTGACAGCTCGATGCTTTCCATTTCACCCCTCTGTTCTCTATCTGCCTCTCGCTTTTGATATGGTCACTTTTACTTTGAGTTATGATGTTTTGTATCAGTCAATCTCTCCATCTCTGTATCAGGGACTCTTTCTACAATCTGTGTCATGATCTCCAGACCTTTGATTCGCTGTGGGCATGGCTGAATAATTAAAAAAAAGGTTGGGATTCAGAGGCTCAGACAGATCAAACTAAGAAAGCAAGGCGAGGCTGACAGCTACAGGGCTGCTGTATAAAAGGAGCAGTGAGGCTGCAAGAAGATGCTAATTCTCCCCTTTTCAAAACAGAGATCTTTCTCTGGGCAAAAATGAAGCTGATGACCCTGCCTTTGGTGATCAAGTTCAGTTCAGTGCATTTAATAAAATGGACCATGATCCAGAATCTGATTTATTATGCAAGCTACTTGCTTATAAATATAAAGCAGAAAGTTAATATTCATAGTTACTATGCCACAGGAAATAATCCTCAAACCTAATTTGGATGAATTTGGATCCTGTGTTTTGTATTCACAAAGATTCCAAATGATTATTGCAATTGCTAATTCTTTGGATGCCCTGTTTGATGCATTTGTCACATTTATGGATCTGTTTGTCTCTCATGATTTCCTACTGGGAAGAAGTGAACATATCCTAACTGCCTTTCTCAACACTCCCACAGCTTCCGTCAGTCCTCTGAGGGCAGCGACCATGAGGGCTAATCCCTGTGCAGCTAATGAGGGCAGAAAGAATCAGGTCTGGGCCCTGACTCCTGCACATATTTCCATTTGGTTTCCCCAATTCTCCCTCATACAGCCTCCCAGTCATGAATATAATGGCTTAAAATACCTCCAGAATGTGCAGGCAATGGAGACTGCAGGAAATGAATGAACTTGAGCGTGCGACCAACCATAGTGGTCAATTTTATGGAGAGAAAAAATTGCAATAAAGTCAGGGAGGGCTGTGCTTCACATATTTACATATTAACTAGAAGCACATGAAACCAAGCTTCTTACAAAAGAGCCAAGAGTATCCAAAAATAACCCATTCATTCAAAGTACTGACATGAACCATAATCAGAAAAATGGCACCTACGTGAATGTTTTAGGTCTCTATTTTTCAGGCATTTAATGAAACAAACACAATTTTTAATCTGTTGGTTTGGTGAAAAATAAACAACTGAGCAAGTGGTAATGTTAGTAATTATGCAGTGAATTTCCATTTCTAGACAGCTGAGATTAATTTCTATCTGAGATTCCTTGTTTATGTTGTCTGTCAGCCAAAGTCACCTGTTGCATTCACCAACTGCTCGCCATTGATAAGGTAACACTTTTATTTCCTGCTCTGCTGTCTCTTATCATACAGTCACAGCTTGTGCAAAGTCAGTCTGCCATTCACTGTCAATGGAGCTACTTCAGACAGTCGACTGATGGCAGCACAGATA
This sequence comes from Acanthochromis polyacanthus, assembly GCF_021347895.1. Classification (NCBI taxonomy): domain Eukaryota; kingdom Metazoa; phylum Chordata; class Actinopteri; family Pomacentridae; genus Acanthochromis; species Acanthochromis polyacanthus. Next base: position 34,946,012 of record NC_067117.1, on the reverse strand, counting down.
AAAATCTGAAAACTGTGCTTCTGCATGTACATAAACTCTAGGGACAAAGAGAATCAGGTCCTCTGCTATTAAATTATCCTTGACCTTTCTGAAACGCTGTAGAATTCAGGTAGAGGTGTTTGGATTACAGCATGTATGCAGTCATCTCTTTTGAATGATCACGATATACACAAAACAACAAGCCCTCAAACTCATACGACCACACAGGTCGTATGTACCGTGCCCCTGAATACGACCCATGAGAGCGTATTTAGGTTAGCGCCCCTACGGGAGACAGGAAGGCATTACGGGATCTAATTTGTGAAATGACTTTTCCTTCGCGAAACGGCTTTTCCCTCACTTTCGCAAGACGGGTTTAGGGTTAGGGTTAGGGTTAGGGTTAGGGATAGCGTTAGGTCAAAGTTTGTTCATGGTGACGTTTCAGCTGAGACACCGGAGTGTCGATATTTACTCAACCGCTAGAGGTCACTTAACTTCAAAACATAACACTCGGTCGTAATAAGGGCGTGTACAGACGACCTATGTGGTTGTTTTTTCATGGAGGACAGTCTCACACAAAAGTATAGCAGAGCACCTTGATAAGTACTGGTGGAGCAGTTTGCTACAATATAATCTGATTAGAGACCTGCAGGCTGAAGACATCTTCTATCATCATGCACAGATGATAAGCAAGATTCAGACTGAAATCAGTTGTAAATAATTGTTTGTACATTAAACAGAACAGGGTCAGGATGACCTGATCTCTGAACAGTTAGAGGGCGTACATACTGTGTTAGCTAAAATGAAGAGTCCCTGGTTCGAATGTTTCCTGCATGTCATCTTACTTTCTTCCCGTTTCCAATCTATTGTGACATCCAAATAAAATCAAAATGTCAGAAAAATAAAACAGTATGCTGTTTAAAGTACCAAGTGAGACAATGAACCTGATCCTGACCTCCAGTTTGTCACATTACACACCAACAATTCATAATACTGACAGACTGGATTTCGTAAGTCTGGAAAGTATCATTCACAAATTTTGATGTGCGTGTGATTGAATCTACTTATTTGGTCAGTGCAGCTTGTTATGTTGTAATGATGTGACGTTGGTTACAGGAACTTACCATGATTCAGGTGATGACAAAAAATTTCATTTGAATTTACAGCGTCGATGTTGACTCATATTGGAATTTACAAACTTCAAAACAGCAACTGCAGTGATTACAAAACGACAACAATGAACATGTTGCCGGTTGAACATGTGTCATCGAGTGCCTTCTGGTCTGCTGAGGCCACTTCTGGCAAAACTGATGTAATCACTGAAACTCATTTTCCTCTGCACTAAATTACACATTTACTATCAACACTGATGCAAAATGATGCTTGCAAACATCAGAGTCCTCATCATGTTCCAGCATATTTTCATGATCAAAAATTAAAAGCTGATTTCTTTTTTTTCAGTCATAGCTCAGTAAGCTCAGTAAGCTTTTCTAACCAACTGTAATTGCAGTAAATATGAAAGCAAGTCAAAGCCAAAACTGCCTCACAGAAGAGAACCATAGTAGGAAAACAGTAGAATCATAGTTACTCCGTCACGGAATGTATTATGTGACCATCTGTGTATGTTTGTCTGTCTGTCTGTCTGGTATTCCATCTGTGTGCAACATTATTTAAAAGCAGAATAACAGATTTGGATTAAATTTTCAGGGAAGGTCAGAAATGACACAAGGTCCATGTGATTAGATTCTGGTAGTGATGTGGCTATAGTCTGGATCCACAGATTTGTTAAAGGTTTCTGTATCATTACAAGATAGCGGCACAGTGTCACTGTAACTATGATAACAAGTGAACACTACATCAGCTGCAGGCTGACGACCACAATTACAAATTCACCACTGCGTAGTTGACCTATCCATCAGAAAAGATACAAGGAACAATTGATTAAATTGTGGGGTGTTTCCAAGTTCTATCAATTCCCTCGGCAAGCAGGATAATTAGGACACGCGATTTGGTATCCGTACAAAACATCCATCCATCCATTCTCTATACACCGCTTTATCCTCACTAGGGTCGTAGGGGGTGCTGGAGTCTATCCCAGCTGACTCGGGCGAAGGCAGGGGACACCCTGGACAGGTCGCCAGTCTGTCACAGGGCTACATATACAGACAAACAATCACACTCACATTCACACCTACGGGCAATTTAGAGTCATCAATTAACCTCAGCATATTTTTGAACTGTGGGAGGAAGCCAGAGTGCCCGGAGAAAACCCACGCATGCACAGGGAGAACATGCAAACTCCATGCAGAAAGATCCCAGGCCCAGATTTGAACCAGAGATCTTCTTGCTGCAAGGCGAAAGTGCTAACCACTACTCCACTGTGCAGCCCCGTACAAAACAAACACATGCATAACATAAGCCTGTGCTCAGTGCAAGGTCATTGTGCTTGTGGGTACATCTATATTAAATGGTCACATTCTATAGAGCTTTGATTTCTGATCATCAGTAACTAAGAAACAAACGCTGCATTTCTGACAATGCCACATGGGGGAACGGGCAGCTTTAGCAGAGTGCTGGGCTCTCTGAGTGTTTTTCTTGTTTTAAAGTGTCATACAGTTTCCATAGAAAGGTAAACTAAAAAAAAGAAAATCTGCTGTAATATGTAACATGATCTGTGATTACCAGAGAATGATTACCTTCTAGGCCTCTTTTGGCTACGTTGGCTCTGAATGACTCTTGTGAAATGCATGTGTTGGCTTTTTCCAACCACCAGATGTGTAGGGTAGAGGTGAATGTGGGGCTAGTGTTGTTCAAATTTTCCATCTTTATTTTTCTGATACGGGACAAAACACTTACAGTGAATATCTAATCAAAGTAGCATCTCATTGTTACACAGCCACAAAATGAAGGCTGGGTGGACCCCTGGCCATGCAAACTGTGCGACTTTGACTGTAAAAAATGGGATTTTATATCCTGTTTCCTCACAGTCATTGATGATGTTTCTCTAACTTTAAAGCTAACTCATCTTCGAGTTTAGATATGGGTCCTTGTGTGTTTTTAGCTGACTGCGCAGTTGTGGTCACTGGATATAGTAACAGCAATTAGCAGCAGCAACATTCCCGAAGCACTGGATCAAGAGTGATGTGGTAACTGCCTTCTATTCAGTGAGGACAGAAGCCTTGCAGCTGCTTTTTGTACCAGATCATGGGCAAAAGCATTTTTCTGCTCTACCTTGAATACAGCCAACTGCAATAACAGAAGTGTGTTAACACAGAATATACTCAAGCTCAGTGCAAGATTGCAAGCACTTCAATTCTGTGATGGTCCTCATTTTGTGAAACCATGATTAAAGAAAAAGACAGGGAAGAAAATGTCACTGTCACCATTAACACATGGAGAGCCAAACTTGTTCTGGAATGAGGATTTCAGATTAACTTTTGTTCAGCTAGAAAAAGTTGTGAGACATTCAAAATTTGATTTCTGAGAGACAAAACAGTAAGCTACCATTTTAAAGGATTTTACTGGCATATAAATCAACATGTCACCTGTAACACATTATTTCAGCCCCCTGTCTATCACAAAGAGTGCATCGCTTTCTGTTTGTTACAACCAGCAACCACCAGCAACACGCCACATGAAACGATCAACGGCACTTAGGAAATAAGAAAGAAGACAGATGCTCTTTTTTTTCTGGCTGCTAGCAGTAGCTTTAGCAACATGGCTACTACTGGACAATATTTAACTTCCTAAGACCTGGCGACCATATATGTGGGCATAAATACTTTTTTCTAAAAGAGTGTATTGTTCATAATAATAATAACACAGTACTACGCCAAGGCTGCTCAGTCATTGTATCATTTCCGAAGGCTGAAATCTTCAAAAAAATTGTGGCATAAATCACGGCACTATAAAATGTGGCCATTTAATACAGATGTACCCAAAAAGAAATGGCCTTGCACTGAACACAGGCGTGTGTCATGCAAGTGTGCGTTATGTATGGATACCAAATTACATGACCTAAATATGTAGTGGGCGGCTGAAATTGAAGGGACTTGTTAACACCCCCAGAATTTTATTAATTGTTCCTTGTATCATTTACAATAGATAAGTACTTTTAAGTCCGTAATGGTGGATTTGTAGTAGGATCACAGTCATGTGATCGTCAGCAAGCAACTGACGAAGTGTTCACTTGTAATCATAGTTGCCAATCTGCTATCTCAATCAATCAAAGTTTATTTCTATAGCACTTTTCATACATGACGTAGCACAAAGTGCTTAACAAGTTAAAAACAAACAATAAAAAGACAATGTCCCACATCCCTCCCAACTCCCGCCCCCATCATACTCCCTATCAACACACACACATACACACACGTGTGTGTTGCGATCATTGTGGGGACATACCATTGACTCCCATTCATATCTAACCCCTAACCCTTACCCTAAGAAAAAGTTTGAAGGGCAAACCCAAGTAGCGGGACCCCTCTTAAACTAAACAGTTTGGAGGGTAGACCCAAGTAGTAGGAGCCCTGTTAAACTAAGTATATGTAAAGGGTAGACCCAAGCGTGTCCCCTATTTAACCTAAACTATGTAAAGGGAAGACCCAAGTAGCGGATCCCCTGTAGGGTAGAACCGAGAAGCGTGTCCCCTATTCGGCTAAATTAAATTAAGGAAACTAATTAAAACACTTTTTTCATAAACTAAACTAGTATAGATAGAAGCCAAGTCAGGCACAGTTCATTTTATGATTTTCTTTTGACCGGGGTGGATGGGAAGCCCTCTCCTTCGGGAGAGCGCCACATGGGGCAAGCCACCTCCATAGGGAGGTCGCAGTATGGGGAGCCGTCAGTCAGACAGTGTGCTAGGCCTGAGGAAGACCCAAATCGAGGTCGAAACGTCGCCGGTTGCACACTTTAAACTCAGCAGAGAAGGGTAGACCCAAATAGGAGTCCCCAATGGAAGAAGGGTAGACCCAAGAAGAGAGTCCCCAGTAGAAGAATAGAAATAGATAGAAGACAAAGACGGCACACAGGGACGGGTTGGTTTTTTACATTTTATTTTTTATTACATATATAGCAAAGGCGAAACCAGCATAAAAACCCAAGTAAGGGATTAAGAATAGCTAAAGTAAAAAAATCCGTATACGGGTAAAAGATTCAAAGGCTAAAAACAGTCATATGGAAATCTCAAAAAAGGTTTAAAAAGCTAATTACAGTTTAAAAACAATTTAAAGACAAGGTTAAAACTTACCTGTACTTACCTGGATCTAAAAAGCTAAAAACAGTTTAAAAAGCTAATTACGGTTACAAGGTTAAAACTTACCTGTACTTACCTGGATCCGGACGTAGAAAAACCTGTGGAGATAAAAGGAAAACATAATTAAGAATTGGAGAAGCAAAGTAATGCACATTTGGAACAAATACTTACCCGTGGATTCTTCGAGGCTGTGGTCCCTGGCGTTTGACCTTAAAGGCAGGATGGACAGTGCACCACGGTTCCCCTCTAACTTGAGGGGGCCTTATTCCTTCACCTAACCCAGCCCGTGCCTCCTCGTCTGGGGTCGTTCGCTGGGGACCCCGGCCTCCGAATAAATTTGGCCTTAATTTTAACCCCAATTGAGGACCCCCTAACCCAAATCGGATGCCCTAACCCTAACCAGGAGACCCCTAACCCAAATTTGGAAGTGATTTGGCCACCCAACCTTTATTAAGGACCCCCCAAAGCCTATGCCTAATCCTAATTTGAGACCCCCCAGCCCAGACCCCAAATCCTAACCCTAACCAGGGATCCCCTAGCCCATTTTCTAACCTTAATTAAGCCCCTCTAAAAGCTAAATTAGAAGCCTTTAAATAACCCAAAAAAGGAAATGTTCCCACCCCCTAAAAGCTAAAACTAAATTAGAAGCTATAAAACCTAATATAAAGGAGAAAAAGTGTTTTAATTATCTACTTAAGAAAAAGTTTGAAGGGCAAACCCAAGTAGCGGGACCCCTCTTAAACTAAACAGTTTGGAGGGTAGACCCAAGTAGTAGGAGCCCTGTTAAACTAAGTATATGTAAAGGGTAGACCCAAGCGTGTCCCCTATTTAACCTAAACTATGTAAAGGGAAGACCCAAGTAGCGGATCCCCTGTAGGGTAGAACCGAGAAGCGTGTCCCCTATTCGGCTAAATTAAATTAAGGAAACTAATTAAAACACTTTTTTCATAAACTAAACTAGTATAGATAGAAGCCAAGTCAGGCACAGTTCATTTTATGATTTTCTTTTGACCGGGGTGGATGGGAAGCCCTCTCCTTCGGGAGAGCGCCACATGGGGCAAGCCACCTCCATAGGGAGGTCGCAGTATGGGGAGCCGTCAGTCAGACAGTGTGCTAGGCCTGAGGAAGACCCAAATCGAGGTCGAAACGTCGCCGGTTGCACACTTTAAACTCAGCAGAGAAGGGTAGACCCAAATAGGAGTCCCCAATGGAAGAAGGGTAGACCCAAGAAGAGAGTCCCCAGTAGAAGAATAGAAATAGATAGAAGACAAAGACGGCACACAGGGACGGGTTGGTTTTTTACATTTTATTTTTTATTACATATATAGCAAAGGCGAAACCAGCATAAAAACCCAAGTAAGGGATTAAGAATAGCTAAAGTAAAAAAATCCGTATACGGGTAAAAGATTCAAAGGCTAAAAACAGTCATATGGAAATCTCAAAACAGGTTTAAAAAGCTAATTACAGTTTAAAAACAATTTAAAGACAAGGTTAAAACTTACCTGTACTTACCTGGATCTAAAAAGCTAAAAACAGTTTAAAAAGCTAATTACAGTTACAAGGTTAAAACTTACCTGTACTTACCTGGATCCGGACGTAGAAAAACCTGTGGAGATAAAAGGAAAACATAATTAAGAATTGGAGAAGCAAAGTAATGCACATTTGGAACAAATACTTACCCGTGGATTCTTCGAGGCTGTGGTCCCTGGCGTTTGACCTTAAAGGCAGGATGGACAGTGCACTACGGTTCCCCTCTAACTTGAGGGGGCCTTATTCCTTCACCTAACCCAGCCCGTGCCTCCTCGTCTGGGGTCGTTCGCTGGGGACCCCGGCCTCCGAATAAATTTGGCCTTAATTTTAACCCCAATTGAGGACCCCCTAACCCAAATCGGATGCCCTAACCCTAACCAGGAGACCCCTAACCCAAATTTGGAAGTGATTTGGCCACCCAACCTTTATTAAGGACCCCCCAAAGCCTATGCCTAATCCTAATTTGAGACCCCCCAGCCCAGACCCCAAATCCTAACCCTAACCAGGGATCCCCTAGCCCATTTTCTAACCTTAATTAAGCCCCTCTAAAAGCTAAATTAGAAGCCTTTAAATAACCCAAAAAAGGAAATGTTCCCACCCCCTAAAAGCTAAAACTAAATTAGAAGCTATAAAACCTAATATAAAGGAGAAAAAGTGTTTTAATTATCTACTTAAGAAAAAGTTTGAAGGGCAAACCCAAGTAGCGGGACCCCTCTTAAACTAAACAGTTTGGAGGGTAGACCCAAGTAGTAGGAGCCCTGTTAAACTAAGTATATGTAAAGGGTAGACCCAAGCGTGTCCCCTATTTAACCTAAACTATGTAAAGGGAAGACCCAAGTAGCGGATCCCCTGTAGGGTAGAACCGAGAAGCGTGTCCCCTATTCGGCTAAATTAAATTAAGGAAACTAATTAAAACACTTTTTTCATAAACTAAACTAGTATAGATAGAAGCCAAGTCAGGCACAGTTCATTTTATGATTTTCTTTTGACCGGGGTGGATGGGAAGCCCTCTCCTTCAGGAGAGCGCCACATGGGGCAAGCCACCTCCATAGGGAGGTCGCAGTATGGGGAGCCGTCAGTCAGACAGTGTGCTAGGCCTGAGGAAGACCCAAATCGAGGTCGAAACGTCGCCGGTTGCACACTTTAAACTCAGCAGAGAAGGGTAGACCCAAATAGGAGTCCTCAATGGAAGAAGGGTAGACCCAAGAAGAGAGTCCCCAGTAGAAGAATAGAAATAGATAGAAGACAAAGACGGCACACAGGGACGGGTTGGTTTTTTACATTTTATTTTTTATTACATATATAGCAAAGGCGAAACCAGCATAAAAACCCAAGTAAGGGATTAAGAATAGCTAAAGTAAAAAAATCCGTATACGGGTAAAAGATTCAAAGGCTAAAAACAGTCATATGGAAATCTCAAAACAGGTTTAAAAAGCTAATTACAGTTTAAAAACAATTTAAAGACAAGGTTAAAACTTACCTGTACTTACCTGGATCTAAAAAGCTAAAAACAGTTTAAAAAGCTAATTACAGTTACAAGGTTAAAACTTACCTGTACTTACCTGGATCCGGACGTAGAAAAACCTGTGGAGATAAAAGGAAAACATAATTAAGAATTGGAGAAGCAAAGTAATGCACATTTGGAACAAATACTTACCCGTGGATTCTTCGAGGCTGTGGTCCCTGGCGTTTGACCTTAAAGGCAGGATGGACAGTGCACTACGGTTCCCCTCTAACTTGAGGGGGCCTTATTCCTTCACCTAACCCAGCCCGTGCCTCCTCGTCTGGGGTCCTTCGCTGGGGACCCCGGCCTCCGAATAAATTTGGCCTTAATTTTAACCCCAATTGAGGACCCCCTAACCCAAATCGGATGCCCTAACCCTAACCAGGAGACCCCTAACCCAAATTTGGAAGTGATTTGGCCACCCAACCTTTATTAAGGACCCCCCAAAGCCTATGCCTAATCCTAATTTGAGACCCCCCAGCCCAGACCCCAAATCCTAACCCTAACCAGGGATCCCCTAGCCCATTTTCTAACCTTAATTAAGCCCCTCTAAAAGCTAAATTAGAAGCCTTTAAATAACCCAAAAAAGGAAATGTTCCCACCCCCTAAAAGCTAAAACTAAATTAGAAGCTATAAAACCTAATATAAAGGAGAAAAAGTGTTTTAATTATCTACTTAAGAAAAAGTTTGAAGGGCAAACCCAAGTAGCGGGACCCCTCTTAAACTAAACAGTTTGGAGGGTAGACCCAAGTAGTAGGAGCCCTGTTAAACTAAGTATATGTAAAGGGTAGACCCAAGCGTGTCCCCTATTTAACCTAAACTATGTAAAGGGAAGACCCAAGTAGCGGATCCCCTGTAGGGTAGAACCGAGAAGCGTGTCCCCTATTCGGCTAAATTAAATTAAGGAAACTAATTAAAACACTTTTTTCATAAACTAAACTAGTATAGATAGAAGCCAAGTCAGGCACAGTTCATTTTATGATTTTCTTTTGACCGGGGTGGATGGGAAGCCCTCTCCTTCGGGAGAGCGCCACATGGGGCAAGCCACCTCCATAGGGAGGTCGCAGTATGGGGAGCCGTCAGTCAGACAGTGTGCTAGGCCTGAGGAAGACCCAAATCGAGGTCGAAACGTCGCCGGTTGCACACTTTAAACTCAGCAGAGAAGGGTAGACCCAAATAGGAGTCCCCAATGGAAGAAGGGTAGACCCAAGAAGAGAGTCCCCAGTAGAAGAATAGAAATAGATAGAAGACAAAGACGGCACACAGGGACGGGTTGGTTTTTTACATTTTATTTTTATTACATATATAGCAAAGGCGAAACCAGCATAAAAACCCAAGTAAGGGATTAAGAATAGCTAAAGTAAAAAAATCCGTATACGGGTAAAAGATTCAAAGGCTAAAAACAGTCATATGGAAATCTCAAAACAGGTTTAAAAAGCTAATTACAGTTTAAAAACAATTTAAAGACAAGGTTAAAACTTACCTGTACTTACCTGGATCTAAAAAGCTAAAAACAGTTTAAAAAGCTAATTACAGTTACAAGGTTAAAACTTACCTGTACTTACCTGGATCCGGACGTAGAAAAACCTGTGGAGATAAAAGGAAAACATAATTAAGAATTGGAGAAGCAAAGTAATGCACATTTGGAACAAATACTTACCCGTGGATTCTTCGAGGCTGTGGTCCCTGGCGTTTGACCTTAAAGGCAGGATGGACAGTGCACTACGGTTCCCCTCTAACTTGAGGGGGCCTTATTCCTTCACCTAACCCAGCCCGTGCCTCCTCGTCTGGGGTCCTTCGCTGGGGACCCCGGCCTCCGAATAAATTTGGCCTTAATTTTAACCCCAATTGAGGACCCCCTAACCCAAATCGGATGCCCTAACCCTAACCAGGAGACCCCTAACCCAAATTTGGAAGTGATTTGGCCACCCAACCTTTATTAAGGACCCCCCAAAGCCTATGCCTAATCCTAATTTGAGACCCCCCAGCCCAGACCCCAAATCCTAACCCTAACCAGGGATCCCCTAGCCCATTTTCTAACCTTAATTAAGCCCCTCTAAAAGCTAAATTAGAAGCCTTTAAATAACCCAAAAAAGGAAATGTTCCCACCCCCTAAAAGCTAAAACTAAATTAGAAGCTATAAAACCTAATATAAAGGAGAAAAAGTGTTTTAATTATCTACTTAAGAAAAAGTTTGAAGGGCAAACCCAAGTAGCGGGACCCCTCTTAAACTAAACAGTTTGGAGGGTAGACCCAAGTAGTAGGAGCCCTGTTAAACTAAGTATATGTAAAGGGTAGACCCAAGCGTGTCCCCTATTTAACCTAAACTATGTAAAGGGAAGACCCAAGTAGCGGATCCCCTGTAGGGTAGAACCGAGAAGCGTGTCCCCTATTCGGCTAAATTAAATTAAGGAAACTAATTAAAACACTTTTTTCATAAACTAAACTAGTATAGATAGAAGCCAAGTCAGGCACAGTTCATTTTATGATTTTCTTTTGACCGGGGTGGATGGGAAGCCCTCTCCTTCGGGAGAGCGCCACATGGGGCAAGCCACCTCCATAGGGAGGTCGCAGTATGGGGAGCCGTCAGTCAGACAGTGTGCTAGGCCTGAGGAAGACCCAAATCGAGGTCGAAACGTCGCCGGTTGCACACTTTAAACTCAGCAGAGAAGGGTAGACCCAAATAGGAGTCCTCAATGGAAGAAGGGTAGACCCAAGAAGAGAGTCCCCAGTAGAAGAATAGAAATAGATAGAAGACAAAGACGGCACACAGGGACGGGTTGGTTTTTTACATTTTATTTTTTATTACATATATAGCAAAGGCGAAACCAGCATAAAAACCCAAGTAAGGGATTAAGAATAGCTAAAGTAAAAAAATCCGTATACGGGTAAAAGATTCAAAGGCTAAAAACAGTCATATGGAAATCTCAAAACAGGTTTAAAAAGCTAATTACAGTTTAAAAACAATTTAAAGACAAGGTTAAAACTTACCTGTACTTACCTGGATCTAAAAAGCTAAAAACAGTTTAAAAAGCTAATTACAGTTACAAGGTTAAAACTTACCTGTACTTACCTGGATCCGGACGTAGAAAAACCTGTGGAGATAAAAGGAAAACATAATTAAGAATTGGAGAAGCAAAGTAATGCACATTTGGAACAAATACTTACCCGTGGATTCTTCGAGGCTGTGGTCCCTGGCGTTTGACCTTAAAGGCAGGATGGACAGTGCACTACGGTTCCCCTCTAACTTGAGGGGGCCTTATTCCTTCACCTAACCTTAACCAAACCCTAACCCTAACCAAAACAATGGCTAACCCTAAAGAAACGTTTTTGCACTTTTACTTTTTTCAGTAACAACAACATGGCCAAGAAAACACTGTTTAAACTTGTGGGGACCAAAATGAGGTCCCCACAAGTGACATAGTTTTCGGTTTTCCTACAGTTGTGGGACATTTGGTCCCCACAATATAGCAAAAACATGGGCACGCAGACGGTCACACAGCCACGCACACACACACACACACACACACACACACACACTTCTACAACAGAAATAACAGGGTTGGTTGGCTGAGAGCAGAAACACCAGAAAGAGGAAACAACATCATTGAGAGCCGCCCGCACCCGGGGCAGCAGCAGGCCCCAACAGGTCAACTAGCTCCAGGGTCATTTGGCCCAGGCCCTGCCAAAGCCCCAGACGCAGACAGCACCCCACTGAGGAAACACTGGAATCTAAAATAGACATGTTGAAAATAACAGGTAAAACTAATAATTAAAAAATAAAATAGATACTACAAGATGGAGAATAGTAAAATCGTAAGTAAATAGTAAAATTAATAGTAAAATAGATAGTAAAATAAATACTGAAATAGTAAAATAATGATATAGTATACAATAAAATAAATTAAATTAAAAGCAGGACTAGGGAATAAATAGTATAAATCAAGGCATTAAGACAAAATAAAAGTATTATGTAAAAGCCAGTTTAAAAAGGTGAGTCTTGAGCCTACGTTTAAAAGTCTCTATGTTCTCTACAGCCCTCAGGTCCTCTGGCAGGCTGTTCTACAGGCGAGGGCCGTAATGTTGAAAAGCTGCCTCGCCATGAGTCACTGTATTCACCTTGGGAATTATCAAAAGGCCAGTGCCAGAGGACTTGAGGGTCCGTGAGGATTCATAAGGTAAAGGTAGATCAGATAAATATGAAGGCCCAAGATCATTAATACATTTAAAAACTGTTAAAATAATTTTAAAATCTACCTTGAAGCACACAGGGAGCCAATGCAGTGATTTTAAAACTGGTGTAATGTAGTCCCGGTCTTCGTCAGGACTCGTGCAGCTGAGTTCTGCAATAATTGGAGGTGAGAGATAGTTTTATTGGGAAGACCAGAAAGCAGGGCATTACAGTAGTCCATTCTACTGGAAATAAAAGCATGCATTAACATCTCTGTGTTTGCTAGAGAGAGAAATGGGCGGACTCTGGCTATATTCTTAACATGGTAAAAACCTGTCTTAGTTACGTGTTTAATGTGAGGTATAAAATTAAGCTCAGAGTCAAAAATGACTCCCAGATTTTTACAGAAACAGCAGGTTTAAAGGATAGCGAAAAGAGTTTTGATAAAAGTTTCTCTCTCCTGGCTTCAGGGCTGATAACTAAAACCTCAGTCTTGCCCTGGTTGAGCTGCATGAAATTCTCTGCCATCCAAGATTTGATGTCCACGATACAGTTAAAAAGGGCATCGACTGGCCCTGTGTCATCAGGAGACACGGCAATGTACAACTGAGTGTCATCAGCGTAGCTGTGAAAACTGATTCCGTGTCTCCTGATGACATCTCCAAGTGGGAGCATGTATAAATTAAAAAGAATGGGACCTAAAATTGAACCTTGAGGCACGCCATATTTCATTTTGTGGACATCTGATGAGCATGTATCCAAACTTACCAGAAAACTTCTGTCGGAGAGGTAGGAGTCAAACCATTTTAAAACAGTCCCAGAGAGGCCAACCAGGTGTTTAAGTCTAGATAAAAGAATTGGGTGATCTACTGTGTCAAAGGCTGCACTTAAGTCCAGTAGCACCAGAACAGAAAGTTTATGGGAGTCTAAATTACTCCTGAGGTTGTTAACAATTTTCAACAAAGCCGTCTCTGTGCTGTGGTTCGTCCTAAAACCTGACTGAAATTTCTCTAAAATATTGTGTCTTTTTAAAAAAGCATTCAGCTGAGTAAAAACTATTTTCTCTAAAATTTTGCTTAAAAAGGGTAAGTTGGATACTGGTCTGTAATTATTAAGAATAGCAGGATCCAGATTACTCTTCTTCAGAAGGGCTCTCACCACTGCTGTTTTAAAAGCAGCAGGGAAGACCCCTGTCTGAAGGGAGCAATTCATGATACTTAAAAGCTCATCTTCAAGATGCCCACAAAATGTCTTAAAAAATGGACTGGGGATGGGATCTAAATGACAGGTTGTTAGGTTCAATTGGGATAAAAGCCTGCCAAATGTGCTTGCATCAACCAGGTCAAAACTGTCCAGTGTTTCCTCAGTTAAAGACAGAGTCGCAGAAGCAGTAAAAGTAGAGGCAGTTTTCAGATTTGATAAAATGCTAGATCTAATCGGTCTTCCTTCCGAAGTGGACTGCAAATTCCTCAAAGAGTGTGTTGCTTATAATGCCCTTATAATCATTGGAAATGGGGTTGAGTAGTTTGTCAATGGTTGAGAAAAGAAATTTTGTATTGTTTTTGTGGCTGGCAATCAGTTTTGAGAAGTAATTGTTTCGGGCTTGCTTAAGTGCACTGTTGTATGTTTTTACTAGATTACGAAATATTTGATGGTTTACTGTCAATTTGTTTTTCCTCCATTTTCTCTCCGCTGCTCTGCATTTCCTCTTCAGTGTTTTTGTTTCCTCAGTCCTCCATGGTGGTATGTTTTTTATATATATCTGTTTTGTTACAAAGGGAGCAGTTGAGTCGAGGCTTGACTTGAGTTTACAGTTAAAATAATCAACAATAAAATCGCAGGCAGCTGGTAGAAAAGCAGGAGGATATTTCTCTAAAATGTCTTAAAAATTAGCTGGAGATTGTATTTCCAATACAAAAAAAGGGGGGCAAGATGGAGCTCTTGGAACACAAGGCAACACAACCAAACAAATCTTAGGCAGTATTCCTGATTTCAGTCCATTTCCGGAGATGATGAGGTAAAACTGAATGTTTTTGATGGTTTGACAAGAAGCTGTGCCACATGCTCACCATGTCTGGTACTGGGTGAATATTTGTGTCAAAGTGTGTTGGGGCTGTGATAAGCTTACATGCTGTCCACAGTGTTTTCCTGTGTTTGCCCCTCTCAGGACGACAAGAATGCACTCCACCCTCCACTTACCTGAGACGATTAACACTAACAGGAAGTGTACAGATCTACAGGAAGTGTACAGATCTTCAATGATATCAAAATTCAAAAGAAATGCCAACTGAGGCAAACATGTTTACCACTCAAATCAAAGTGTATGAAAGGCCTGAAATTTCCAAGTTGAACAGAGACCACTTGACAGCACCAAATGTACATGTTCTGACATGCTGTGAGACTTAGTGTTTCCAAAAGAAAATGAGATCATGTATTAATACTTCCATCAAACGTCCTTAAAAAGCCCATGTTTGTGTGATCATTGTAAAGCTGTGCTGGACACGGACCTGACCAAACAGTGATGCTGTGCTGAGTTTACTCATGATTGTTTTTCCCAGGATGATTTATCCAATCATATTTACCCCTCAGGCGGTAGGTAGTTACTTTTTCAGCTCTGTTGGTTAAACAGTCCCAACCTCCCAGTGTGACAGAGACAGTCAGACGAGGCTGCACAGCGAGAGCGAGGCTGGGAGAGAGAAGGCAGGGAGGTGGGAGACAGACAGACCAAGGCAGCATGACTTGAGAGAGGGGTTTTGAGCAGAGCAAAGTAAACCCTCATCATCCCCAACAGGCAATTTGTTGTGCAACAGCGAGCAAAGAAAGCAAACAATCCAGCAGAAATGGATGAGAAAATGAAAATGTTTGACAAATAAAACCAAAATTTAAAGAAACACAAAGATTAAAAGGCAGAAACGGTAAACAGGGGGTGCATGAGAATACCAAAGCTGTAATATGACCCCTCGAGTCTTAACGCAGTGCACCCATATCTAATGAAACACGCAGAAAAAGAAGAGTTGGAAGAATGATTTTGAAGTGAATTTCATAAGAGGTGTAGGTTTTAAAACTGTAATTCACTTATTTCAAATGTACACACGTGGACAAAATTGTTGGTACCCCTCAGTTAAAGAAGGAAAAACCCACAATTCTCACTGAAATCACTTGAAACTCACAAAAGTAACAATAAATAAAAATTTATTGAAAATTAAATAATCAAAATCAGCCATCACTTTTGAATTGTTGATTAACATAATTTTATTCCTTTTTTTACCGTGAAATCGCCGCTCTCAGTCCCATAGAAGGAAATGACAGTGCTGCCTGTTTGGAACTATTCAGGCTTACATGAACCACGTGACCGCCCCGCTGCGACAGCATGAGTGTCGCAGCTCTTACTATCTCAAGGGTTCTGGAGTAACCAACCTGTTAAAAAAGTGACAAACCTTAGTGGGGCAAAAAAGAGGTTAATTAACAACAAAAATGAAGCAAAAATGTTCAGGTTTTATGTTTTTAATTGCTAGAATTACACCATTTTGAGAGACTGAGTTTTGAAAACAATGAACATTTAATTTTAAAAAACAAATAATTGCTATAGATAACAATTTATTTTAATGAGGCAAAGCAAGTTTATTTCTATTTCACCTTTTAGCAACAGCACTTTACAGAGTGCTTTGTGTCAGGCATAAAGACAGACCATTTTCTTTTCCTTTTGGCTTTTCCCTTCAGGGGTCGCCACAGCGAATCAATTGCCTCCATCTAACCCTGTCTGCTGCATCCTCTTCTCTCACACCAACTACCTTCATGTCCTCTTTAACCACATCCATAAACCTTCTCTTTGGTCTTCCTCTAGGCCTCCTGCCTGGCAGTGGGAAACTCAGCATCCTTCTACCAATATATTCACTCTCTCTCCTCTGGACATGTCCGAAACATCTGTCTGGCCTCTCTGACTTTATCTCCAAAGCCTCCAACATGTGCTGTCCCTCTGATGTACTCATTCCTGATCCTATCCATCCTGGTCACTCCCAAAGA
Source organism: Acanthochromis polyacanthus (assembly GCF_021347895.1). Classification (NCBI taxonomy): domain Eukaryota; kingdom Metazoa; phylum Chordata; class Actinopteri; family Pomacentridae; genus Acanthochromis; species Acanthochromis polyacanthus. The sequence goes on along the minus strand of NC_067117.1, from coordinate 34,929,548 downwards.
GAACGTCAGCATCTTCAGTTCTGCTACCTCCAGCTCTGCCTCCTGTCTTTTCCTCAGGGACACTGTCTCCAGACCAAACAACATGGCTGGTCTCTGCTTCCAATTCCCTTTTTCCACCAGTCAACTCTGCATCGCCTTCACTATACTGTTATGCTAACTTACATACTGTTTGAATTTTACTGCTAGCTATATAAGGAGTATGTTTAATGTCAGAGCCGTACATCATAAGAGTAAACTATGAGTCAGTTTTCAATGTTAGCTTATACTTTGTCTGTGTCACATATCCTGTCATGCATGTATCCAAATGTGTGTTGTGTTTTCCTTGCTTTCTCACCCCTCCCTCTTCTCCCATCCCTCCCCCTTGCCCTCTTCTGTCCTTCTCAACCCGCCCGGCCAGCAGGCAGATGGGTCCCCCCTATTTAGAGCCGGGTTCTGCTCGAGGTTTCTTCCCTGTTAAAAGGGTGTTTTTCCTTGCCACTGTCGCCTTTGGGCTTGCTCTGGGGGTCAGGCATATGGGTTCTGTAAAGCGTCTTGAGACGATTTGACTGTAATTGACGCTATATAAATAAAATTGAATTGAATTGAATTGAACCACAGTTTTGTAAACCTTTCCTTTCATTTTAGCTGAAACTCTTCGATCACACATCACACCTGACACTTTACTCCAGCCGTTCCAGCCTGCCTGTACACGCTTCTTCACCTCTTTTCCACACTCTCCATTGCTCTGTACTGTTGACCCTAAGTACTTAAAATCCTCCACCTTCTTGATCTCTTCTCCCTGTAACCTCACTCTTCCACTTAGGTCCCTCTCATTCACACACAGATACTCCATCTTGCTGCGGCTAACCTTCATTCCTCTCCTTTCCAGGGCAAACCTCCACGCCTCTAGCTTCTCCTCCACCTGTTCCCTGCTCTCACTACAGATCACAATGTCATCTGCAAACATCATAGTCCATGGAGACTCCTGTCTAACCTCGTCTGTCATCCTGTCCATCACCATAGCAAACAAGAAGGGGCTCAGAGCTGATCCCTGATGTAGTCCCACCTCCACCTTGAACTCCTCTGTTACTCCTACAGCACACCTCACCACTGTCTTACAGTCCTCATACATGTCGTGCACCACTCTAACATACTTCTCTGCCACTCCAGACTTCCTCATACAAAACCACAGTTCCTCTCTGGGCACCCTGTCATAAGCTTTCTCCAGATCTACAAAGGCACAATGCAGCTCCTTCTGACCTTCTCTGTACTTCTCTATCAACATCCTCAAAGCAAATATTGCATCTGTTGTACTCTTTCTTGGCATGAAACCATACTGCTGCTCACAGATGTTCACCTCCGCCCTTAGTCTAGCTTCAACTACTCTTTTCCATAGCTTCATCTTGTGGCTCATCAGCTTTATTCCTCTGTAGTTGCCACAACTCTGCACATATCCTTTGTTCTTAAAGATGGGCACCAGCACACTTCTCCTCCATTCCTCGGGCATCTTCTCACTATCCAAGATCCTGTTGAACAACCCAGTCAGAAACTCTACTGCTACCTCTCCGAGACACTTCCATACCTCCACAGGTATATCATCAGGACCAAGTGCCTTTCCACTCTTCATCCTCTTCAATGCCCTCCTCACTTCATCCTTTCTAATCTTTGCTACTTCCTGGTCCACAACACTCACCTCTTCTACTCCTCGTTCATCAACTCTTCAAAGTACTCTTTCCATCTTCCCATCACACTATTGGCACCTGTCAACACACTTCCATCCTTATCCTTTATCACCCTAACCTGCTGCACGTCCTTCCCATCTCTGTCCCTCTGCCTTGCCAACCTATACAGGTCAGTCTCTCCCTCCTTACTGTCCAACCTAGAATACAAGTCATCGTAAGCCCCTTGTTTGGCCTTTGCCACCTCTACTTTCACCTTACGCTGCATCTCCCTGTACTCCTGTCTACTCTCTTCAGTCCTCTCAGTGTCCCACTTCTTCTTAGCTAACCTCTTTCTCTGGATCCACTCCTGCACCTCCTCATTCCACCACCAAGTCTCCTTATCTCCTTTCCTTCCAGATGACACACCAAGTACTCTCCGACCTGTCTCCCTGATCACATTTGCTGTAGTTGTCCAGTCATCTGGAAGCACCTCCTGACCATCCAAAGCCTGTCTCAACTCTTTCCTGCAAGTCATACAACACTCCTTTCATTCCTTTTTCAGCTTCCACCATTTGGTCCTCTGCTCTGCCTTTGCCCTCTTCATCTTCTTCACTACCAGGGTCATCCTATACACCACCATCCTATGCTGTCTGGCTACACTCTCATATACCACTACTTTGCAGTCACTGATCTCCTTCAGATTACACCGTCTACACAAGATGTAGACTACTTGTGTGCTCCTACCTCCACTCTTATAGGTCACCCTATGTTCCTGCCTCTTCTGGAAGAAAGTATTCACTACAGCCATTCCCATCCTTTTTGCAAAGTCAACCACCATCTGTCCTTCTACATTCCTCTCCTGGATACCAAACCTGCCCATGACCTCCTCATCATCTCTGTTTCCTGCACCAACATCTCCATTGAAATCTGCACCAATGACAACTCTCTCACTTCTAGGGATGCTCTGCATCACTTCATCAAGGTCCAACTAGAATTTCTCCTTCTCCTCCAGCTCACATCCTACCTGTGGAGCATACCCACTAACAACATTGAACATCACACCTTCGATTTCTAGCTTCATGCTCATCACTCGATCTGACACTCTTTTAACCTCCAGGGCATTCCTAACAAACTCCTCTTTCAAGATAACTCCTACTCCATTTCTCTTCCTATCTACACCATGATAGAACAACTTGAACCCTGCTCCTAAACTTCTAGCTTTACTACCTTTCCACCTGGTCTCCTGGACACACAGTATGTCCACCTTCCTCCTCTGCATCATGTCAACCAGCGCTCTACCTTTTCCTGTCATAGTTCCAACATTCAAAGTCCCTACTCTCAGTCCTAGACTCTTGGTGTTCCTCTTCTCTCTCTTCCTACGAACACACCTTCCTCCCCTCCTTCTTTGACCAACGGTAGTCCATTTTCCACCAGCACCCTGTAGGTCGACAGCACTGATGGCGGTCGTTGTTAACCCGGGCCTCGACCGATCCGGTATGGAAGTCATACACACGTGGACAAAATTGTTGGTACCCCTCAGTTAAAGAAGGAAAAACCCACAATTCTCACTGAAATCACTTGAAACTCACAAAAGTAACAATAAATAAAAATTTATTGAAAATTAAATAATCAAAATCAGCCATCACTTTTGAATTGTTGATTAACATAATTATTTAAAAAAACAAACTAATGAAATAGGGCTGGACAAAAATGATGGTACCCATAACTTAATATTTTGTTGCACAACCTTTTGAGGCAATCACTGCAATTAAACGATTTCTGTATTTGTCAATGAGCGTTCTGCAGCTGTCAACAGGTATTTTGGCCCACTCCTCATGAGCAAACAGCTCCAGTTGTCTCAGGTTTGATGGGTGTCTTCTCCAAATGGCATGTTTCAGCTCCTTCCACATATGTTCAATGGGATTCAGATCTGGGCTCATAGAAGGCCACTTTAGAATAGTCCAACGCTTTTCTCTCAGCCATTCTTGGGTGTTTTTGGCTGTGTGTTTTGGATGGTTGTCCTGTTGGAAGACCCATGACCTGCGACTGAGACCAAGCTTTCTGACACTAGGCAGCACATTTCTCTCCAGAATGCCTTGATAGTCTTCAGATTTCATCGTACCTTGCACACTTTCAAGACACCCTGTGCCAGATGCAGCAAAGCAGCCCCAAAACATTACTGAGCCTCCTCCATGTTTCACCGTAGGGACAGTGTTCTTTTCTTGGTATGCTTGGTTTTTGAGTCTATGAACATAGAGTTGATGTGCCTTACCAAAAAGCTCCAGTTTGGTCTCATCTGTCCAAAGGACATTCTCCCAGAAGCTTTGTGGCTTGTCAACATGCATTTTTGCAAATTCCAGTCTGGCTTTTTTATGAGTTTTTTTCAGCAGTGGTGTCCTCCTTGGTCGTCTCCCATGAAGTCCACTTTGGCTCAAACAATGACGAATGGTGCGATCTGACACTGATGTACCTTGGCCTTGGAGTTCACCTTTAATTTCTTTAGAGGTTGCTCTGGGCTCTTTGGATACAATTCCAACGATCCGTCTCTTCAATTTGTCATCAATTTTCCTCTTGCGGCCACGTCCAGGGAGGTTGGCTACTGTCCCGTGGGTCTTGAACTTCTGAATAATATGAGCCACTGTTGTCACAGGAACTTCAAGCTGTTTAGAGATGGTCTTATAACCTTTACCTTTAAGATGTTTGTCTATAATTTTTTTTCAGATGTCCTGGGACAATTCTCTCCTTCGCTTTCTGTTGTCCATGTTCAGTGTGGCACACACCTTTTCACCAAACAGCAGGGTGACTACTTGTCTCCCTTTAAATAGGCAGACTGACTGATTATGAGTTTGGAAACACCTGTGATGTCAATTAAATGACACACCTGAGTTAATCATGTCACTCTGGTCAAATAGTTTTCAATCTTTTATAGAGGTACCATCATTTTTGTCCAGGCCTGTTTCATTACTTTGTTTTTTTAAATAATTATGTTAATCAACAATTCAAAAGTAATGGCTGTTTTTGATTATTTAATTTTCAATAAATTTTTATTTATTGTTACTTTTGTGAGTTTCAAGTGATTTCAGTGAGAATTGTGGGTTTTTCCTTCTTTCACTGAGGGGTACCAACAATTTTGTCCACGTGTGTACATTTGATTTTTGAAGTTTTACGTCGGATGCCCCTCCTGCCACAACCCTCTGTATTTATCCGGGCTTGGGACCGGCACAATAAGACACTGGCTTGTGTCCCCTTGCAGCTACATTAGGCATAAAAACAGACTATAAAAGAAATAAAAGGCAACAGAAGCCAGGATGAAAAAGCACATTACAGCCTACAAGTGAACTGTTTGGTTTATATGGCTCTTCTTTCTTTTCTCTTTTTGTTTCATTTTGAAACGAAGGAGAGCTTTTCGGTAGTCTCCCACATATCCCTTCTGCTCTCAGCTTTCAGTCCTCCATCGCCTCCCCCATCCAGTGCCTTCACTCTCCTCTCCAGCTGCATGCCTAAGCTGATCCACACAGTGAACATTGCACTGCCCCCGCCTTCAAAAATCTTCTGGAATACCAAGTTAACCTTTAACGAGCTTCCTATGCCAGAAAGTAGTCATTACAATAGATTAACCAGGGCAGGTTTGCTGAGATCTGTATCTGAAGCCTGGGAACATTTAGTAACACAAATGTAGGCTGATACATCCTGTTCATTTCACAAGGTGATTTTTTTTTTACTAAATTATCTCAGATTGTTACTGTTCTTCTTCATGCAACATTAGTAAAATAAAATACCAAGCTATTTAGCACAGCACAGGACAAACTGCAGAGAAAACAATCCAATTTTTTTTGAAAAAAAAAAGGAATCTAATGGCAGCACACATACCAGCATTTGCAAAATCAATTATGTAATCTATCCTGTTTAAATTATCTGAATAGAAATACTAAATGTAAGTAGAATGATATGCTTTGCCAGCGTATATGCTGTACACCACCCTCACATCTCTTCTTCAGCTCTTGCATGACTAAAACAACAGCAGAGAGAACACGTCATGGTGGCAGCTGAGTAGTTTTATCCGATATAGATGAAATGACCTTTTGATCTCATCCAGCTTTACAGGAACAATCCTGTGGGTGTTTCTACAGAAGAGTAAAAACTAAACCTTTTTAATCTTAGACATTGCATTTTATGGACATTGGTCAAAACCAATAGATCTGTCTTTATCTAGATGGTTTCATCTTTTGCGAAGTCACAGAATGAAGTGTTAGTCATCAGGACTTGACACTGATCTGATCTGTGAACTGAGAGAATCTCTGAGAATGTCAGGGCTAGAAAATCAATCATCCAATTCTCCCTCAACACCGTTTTTTCTTTTGAGCTACCTTACATGTCTGGATCACAATTTCGACTGCTGGCTGTTAGATTTATGCAGTGTTGGCCTCAGCTGTGCGTAATACTTTGTCTGTTCCCCCCAAAACTGATGTATTCATCTGATGGTTGTGGAGGAAAATGACTTGCCAAATACAGTTAGTATCCAATTAACCTGATTGCTGAACCCAAATCTCTTGTCCCCCAGGCTTCCACTGTTGATCATGCCCCCAATTAAAACACAATATTTGAGGCCTTTGCCCAGTTACATAGCAATTAACAGAAGGTCCAGCTACCATTCATCTGAACAGATAGCTCCTAGTTGCTTGCTCTGTATGGCAGCACATGAATGGCTGCTTGAAATTCTTCTGAAACACAGGACTCTTTGATGTGGGGTAATGAGTAACTGTTGAAATCCACGTGTTTGTGAATTTTCTCAGGGGTTAATCACATAGAAATTCTTCCTTTCATCACATGAAGCATAAATGAAAATAAACTTATAATTTTCTGTAAACTCTGAGCTCAGGCAGGCACATGTACTTAGTCCTCTGGACCATGAAGACTTATTGTTTGTGGACACTGTAAGATCAGCATGGTCTGTCTCATCAGTCTCACTCCCAAAGCCCACTGTTTCTTCATCTTCATCCAAGTCATGAATGATAGTAAACTTACAGGTTTCTGTAAACTCTGTGCTCAGGCAGACACCTGTATTCAACCCTCTGGACCATTAAGACTTATTGTTTGTGGACACTGCAATCTTTATCCAACTCATGCAAGCAGGAGTAAGTGAGAAGCCAATTTGATGTAGGAACTACAAAACATGCTGTTCATCAGACCATAATCCGACACTGACAAAGCTAAGACCTCCTCTCTGTCCATCTGGCCACAAAATAAGATCCATTGGATTAACCATTGATCATGGTACAGTGACAGGTGTAACCCCCCTGGCCCGGCAGGTGTCAGGTGGGTGTGCCTATAAATCCAGTATCTGAATGCATAAACAAAGGGACACCACGTTTTAGCTGTTGTCCAGTTGGTCTGCAGGATTTATTCTGCTTTCTTTAACAAGCAAATAATGACACAAAATATCCTATTATTTGTGCAAATTACACCAACTGTATAGACAGTACCTCTAATTTCACATCATAAACAATTGTGGGCTTAATAAAACAAATGCACACAAATCTCTCCATGCAAACTTGTCTCTGTCACTTACATGGCTTTTACATCACACCAAATTACACATGAAAGCATATATAAACTAACAGTGTCAAACTTAACTAGTTCTGTGTTAGCAACTTACTAGCAACAGGTCCGCTAGCCTAGCATGGTCGTGCGCGGCAAAACAGCTGTATCTCAAGAAATAACTTCAACAAAACTCTAAACGTTGCACTTTATATCCACGAATTCACAACACAATGTGCCCTTATTCTGGGGTACATGCATGTGGTTTTGAGGGATATAAACCCACCTGAATGCATAAACAAAGAGAAACCACGTTTTAGCTGTTGTCCAGCTCGGCTGCAGAATTTATTCTGCAGCAAGTGTCTCAATGTGGTGTTATGCTCCTCTCTGGCACTACGCGCCATCTAGTGACCTGCTTGAAAATTGTTTTGACACAGAAACCAGTAATTCACCACAAAATTCAGTCTTTTAACATACTTAAACACAATGAAATAGTTTTTAAAAATTTCATATGTAGGGGTATCTGTTTTTAAACACATTTTTTAACATAACCTATTTTCAGCAATTAGCTGTACCAGTCTCAGTGACTTTTTTAACCTTTTCATATGACATATTTAACCTTTTAACTGTATTTCCATTCATCTCTGAAATAAACATCTTTAACCCTTTACACAGGTAGTGAGATGAACTGATAGTAAATACACAAAGGGAAGAACAAACCGAGCTTAGCAATGCCAGCATTCCTTTGTTGACATTGTTGTTTACATTTCTATTTTTTAAAGACTCAGTTAGGTTATGTGGCATCAAGGTGTATATATTAAAATCTTAATTTCTATTCATATCATTTGACTAAAACATCATTTTGACAGGATAAACATTACAGTAGAAGGTAGAGAATGAATTTCATTCACTGGTCTGGCATTTAAACCACAAAAAGAAACAAGACAATCAAGAGGAGAGTGCAGTACTTTGTCAAGGCTGCTCAGTTGTATCTTGAAAAAACTTGTGGTAGCAATCATGGCACCATAGAATGTGGCCATTTAATATAGCTGGAACCCACAAACAAAATGACTTTGCGCTTTGATTTTTTGCATGTGAACGTTATGTACGGATACGCATGACCTAAATATGTAGCGGGTGGCGGGAATTGATGAGACCCGTATAAACCTCCACAGTTTAGTCAAATATTTCTTGCATCATTTCTGATGGATAAGTCCTGATAAATCCATAGATTTGTAGTAGGATCGCATTCATGTGATCGTCAGCAGGCAGCTGACGTAGCATTCAGTTGTTGCCATAATTACAGTGACGCTGTTGCGCTTTCTGGCAATGATACAGAAATCTTTAACAAATCTGTGGATCCAGACTATAAGCCACATCACTACCTAATCTAATCACTTGGTCCATGTGTCATCTTTGACTTTCCCTGAAAATTTCATCCAAACCCGTTTTTGAGTAATGTTGCTAACAGACAGACAGACGGACAAACGCACCCTGATCATCACAAAACTCTGCCTCCTTGGTGGAGTAATTATAGGAGATGGTCTGAATATCCCACAGTGCAAAACAACACAGTACAAAATACTTGTACATGTGTATAATGTTTTACCAAAAACCATTCTCCTGAGTTATAACTCAGTCATGCTAACTCAGTGACATAAAGCAAATATTAATATCTTACAGTGTGAAGTTTTTTATTGTCTTCTTACATGCTGTGTTTTCAGTGGTGTTATTTTGTCAAAATGAAGAGTTCATTTGCAAAAACAGCTAACTCCGTTTTCAGAAAACTCCTTTTTTTATTGTTTACTTGAGATAATAATAGTAATAACACTAATAATTAGTTTTTTCTCTATTTTGTCACATATTTTTCTACTGAGTCAAATCCACTCAACTTCAGTATGATTGATATTATCTCAAGTAAACAATAAAAAAAGTTTTCTGAATATTTATCAAAACGGAATTATCTGTTTTTGCAAATGAACTCTTCAAATATTAACAGATGAAGTCAGGGAAAAAAAGGCAGGAATCACAGAGAACACCAGTATTTTTTGCTGCCATGACAACAGCTCATTTGATGACGTTTAATGCCGTCTTGCTCTCCTGGTGACTTTATTTTTCTTTACTAGTTACCAAACAGATCTGCGATGGTTTAATAGATTCAGATACACAAAAATATTTTCACACAAATGCAAAATTTCACTCTAAGTTGGTTAAAAAGATGAAGAATAGGCAAGTCTGCTATCAGAAAAGCCTCAGAGATCCACAGTATACAATAGGACAGCAGGTGATCGCTGCTGTAATTCTAACTACGATAAATATACAATTACTTACCAGTGCACATATTATCAATCACATGTCATCACTAGATGAATTAGCCAGAGATTTTATTCACTTTGGATCATCCATCCTCTATGCACCGCTTTATCCTCATTAGGGTCGCGGGGGGTGCTGGAGTCTATCCCAGCTGACTCGGGCAAAGGCAGGGGACACCCTGGACAGGTCACCAGTCTGTCGCAGGGCGACATATACAGACAAACAATCACATCTACAGGCAGTTTAGAGTTATCAATTAACCTCAGCATATTTGTGGGAGGAAGCCGGAGTGCCCGGAGAAAATGCATGCATAGGGAGAACATGCAAACTCCATGCAGAAAGATCCCAGGCCCAGGCCAGGATTTGAACCAGAGATCTTCTTGCTGCAAGGCAGAAGTGCTAACCACTACACTGTGCAGCCTATTCGGTGGTTTTGTTTAATTATTTTCTACATTGTAGAGAAATATTGACGACGTCAGAACTCTTAAAGAATACACATGGAGTTTTGTTGTAAACAAAAAAGTGCTAATATTCAGTATTAATCTACAATGTAGAAAATAATACAAAGAAATAAAAAGCATTGAATGAGAAGCTGTGTCCAAACTTTTGACTGGAAGTTTATATCAGGGTTAACACAAACCTCTTTGTATCACCTTTCTGGATGTGTATATGTTTTCTTTTTATGTAATCTCACATCTATTTCTAGGAACATATTTTACTGGGAAAACTCTGCAGGAAAGGAAAACAACTCTTTGTACCGGGAAAATGTGAATGGTGCGGCTTCCAGTGTTTGCAGATGCTGATGTTTCTTTTCCTTGTGTTATGGCTGTGAAACCTCCGTGTCAGGACATTTCAGCCGGCCAAACCTAACAGAGATTCAACGGTTATTCAACCCAGTGATTGAAGGAAGTTTGTTTGTGTCTCCAGCTGCCTAGTTTCAATATTTAGATAAACTGGGTCACATACTAATTAAAGAGATTATCTAGAATTCACAAAAAGATATAAAACAAAAAAAAAAAACAAGTCGATTCTGGTTTAGATTCTCATTCCAATGAGAAGTCCAATTTTCTTGTTATAATTACAATAGTATGCCTTCATTGATACATAGAACAAACTACCAACTGAACTGAACAAACTAGTCAGGAGGGCCAGCTCTGTCCTGGACTGTCCTCTGGATTCCACTAAGGAGGAGGACACTATGTCCATTATAGACAACACCCCTCACCTGCATGAGGCTGTGGGGACAATGCAAGAAGGAACGTTACCATGGGTCCTTTGTTACCTCTGCAGTCCAGCTGTTTAACATGTCCATGTCATTTCAATAACATGTTCTAATATAGTTTTTTTTTCTCCTCACAGCCTTCCAAGTGCAACAGTCTACATCATGTGACATCTTGTAGTTCTACATTTTTAAAAACATTTTTCCTGTGACTCTTCTAGTACAACTACATCTTTTAGCACTGTTTGTTTATCCTCTAGCTCTTCTGAGTCAATAGCATCACTTAACATGGTTTTCTTCTTCTTATTGCTCCCATATAACCCAAGAACAGAATATGAACACAGTTTTTTATTCTGTTCTTGTTATTCTGTTTCTTTCAGATCAATCAACAAAATATAACACTGTTCTCTTACACTTCTTCATGTGTAGTAAACATTGTGTTGAACACTGGTCTTTCCACCAGCAACATTTTCTAGTGTGATAACAGAAATGTGGTACTTGTTCTACTGATTGTGATAATCTTTTTGTTTAAGTAACCCTGTGGCTTTTCAGCTAAATTGCCTAAAATTTACAGTATTTATTTGGCCTACAAGAGAACTGTAGATAAGTATCTTGTATTATAAGTTGAGTCACAGTAATGCTTAACAGACATTTTAAGAAGGCCTCTTATTTTGCAAATTTCCTGTAAAAACAGTTGTTTGCCCTGGCATGTCAGGTTTACTGAAAACAGCAGAACTGATAGATAGATAGATAGATAGATAGATAGATAGATAGATAGATAGATAGATAGATAGATAGATAGATAGATAGATAGATAGATAGATAGATAGTCAATCATTTTGACTGATTGTGATCGTTCAAGCACAAATACATTCAAGAGCAGTGACTGCTTTTCTTTGTCTTACATTATCTAACATAAGAGCACATTGAATATATTTTGGTTGTGGATTGTTGCTCGGGCAAAACAAGGCATTAGATGATGTGTAGTTGAGCTCAATCTGCAGATTAAACACTCAGTCAAAAAAAAAAAACTTCAGATGGAGACCAAGAAATATCAGACAGGATGTGAGTGTTGATTTTAGAGGTTGATGAAAATCTTGGTCAACTGAAATTATACCTACTCTTTGTCCAACTGATTGGTTGCAAGAGAAGAAATAAAATTGCAAGTTATCTCTTGATCAACTCAATCACCCACAGTGCTTTGAATATATTCTACCTTCTGGACTGATCAGTCTAAATAAGATATGAATAAACATAAAAGACTGGCATTTGCAGACTATCAATTCATTGTAACCCAGTTATAATGCATAATGATATCTTTTCCATTGTGATAAGAGAGGAGGCTTCATATCCTGCTTGCTCTGGGTGTAGCAACTGCTACTAGCAGACCCTGGAGAAGCCAAAGCTGTCACTGGAAGAGCCTGTTACAAAACAATTATTTGACCAAACTTATTGAAATATAACAGTTCTGATATCTTAATGCGCTACGCCTCAAACACAGTAGCTGGTGGAAAATCCTTATGCAGTGAAGTCAGCATATGGTTCTCAAATGATAAGCAAAGGGGTTTTTTTGAGCTGTGATATACACACTGTCTGATGTTGTTTGAAAAGTTTACGCTTACTTTTAGCCATCTGTTTTAACAAAACACAGCTAAACCTAATTCTTCTTTGACATGGTGTCAGTCAGTTTGGAGCCAGCTCTGAGTAAATGTTTGGTAAATGTAAATGTTGAATAGCTAAGACCAGGCAGTCTCCATTAGGTTGGGTGAGTTTAAAGTTGTGAAAACATGGGTTTACAGGCAGTCAGTTCTTTTCATTGCCAAAATAATGGATTGATCTTGGTAGGGCAATGATGTAGATCTTTTCTCCAGATAATAATGACATTGCCAGTTGTCTGACCAGTGAGAATTTGGTCGGATGAGAGCATATCGTATAAGGAGACCCTATGATATAATCTCATTAAATGTGTATATCATGTACACTAACGTTCAAAAGTTTGTGGTGACTCAGACAATTTCATGTTTTCCATGACACTCACACTTTTATCCATGTGCTAACATAATTACAAAAGGGTTTTCTAATAATCAATGAGCCTTTCAACCCCATTAACTAACACAATGTAGCATTAGAACACAGGAGTGATGGTTGCTGGAAATGTTCCTCTGTACCTCCATGGAGATATTCCATGAAAAATCAGCTGTTTCCAGCTAGAATAGTCATTTACCACATTCACCACGTCTAGACTGTATTTCTGATTAATTTAATGTTATCTTTATTGAAAAAAAGCTTTTTCTTTCAAAAATATGGACAGTTTTAAGTGACTCAAATTTTTAAATGGTAGTGCATGTAAAGGAATTGGGAATTCTTCCAAAAACACAGAACTCTGTATAAGACAAACACTGAAAATATCCCTAAATGTAACAATTTAGCACAAACAAAATTTGATCAGTAAAAAACTACAGTCCTCTGTTTACTTGACTTCGACTCCTTTGACCAAACAAAATGCAAGATATTATAATACTTTTTTGAAGTTTTTTTGGGGCCTTTTTGCCTTCATCACACTGCACAGTGCAGAGAGAGAGACAGGAAATGTGGGGAGAAGAGTAGGGGAAAGCCATTCAGTAATTGGCCATGAGTCAGGCTCAAACCCATGACCGCTGTGTCGGGGACTATAGCCCCTGATTATGGGTCAGATTTTGAAATGAATGTTGCATACACTTGCACCGATTGGTGATAACGACCTGAATACTGAAATGATTTGGCTTTTATTGCATGCTGTCACCAAGTATTAGTGGCTTTCACACTCAAAATAAGCACATTCATTTGAAAAAAAACCAACAACATACATTTAGAACAGTTATTTGTTGAAGACCGTCATGTAGAGCTGAACATATGTAACCCAGCTCAGTGTGACTCTGAATGCTTCAGGCAGCATTCAAGCTAATTCAAGACACTGCCTCACACAACCAGACTGATTACTTATTTTATGGGCTCAGTTGTTGTTTCACAGCTTTCAATGTGGAAAACATTCACCAAAAAGAGTTCAGCTCAGTCAGATACATGCTGGATTCATTAGTAAATTACATGTTGAGCATTTAGATGAGTATCTCTTTGAAGTTCTAAACTACGTTAACTTTTAAGACTGTAATAAAGTGACGGATGATTTGGCAAATACATGACCCATGCCTCTCGCATAGAGAAAGACGCAGGAGGGAAAATGACACTAACCATCAGTCACTCTCCCAAACAGCAGGTATCTAATTCCAGTTTTATAGTTTTCACTGTGCAGATGGAGCCTGTTAAAGTTTAGATTTCTGAAGCTTTCATGAGGCTCTACTGAGAGCAATACTGAGCTATGAGAATTTGTAGAATTTGAGGGAGGCAGGGTTTACCGGTAGCCTGCTGAATTTATGAAGGGTAGCTTGCAGTAGATTAACGGCAACATGATGAATCCCAAAGGACCTTCATGTTTCTAATGATGACTTTGGCGCAAATCAGTGACATCAATTTATGATTAAAGGTACACAAACTCAACACAACTCATAGCAACATCTGTGGCTGTAAATCTTTTCACAAGAACGATGGGTTTGAGGGTGGGGTTCCAGGGATCAAAAGTTGTAAAAGACTTCACTGCCAAAACACACATATTCTCAGCTGGTTTCCATTATGACATGACCCCAAGAGTCTTTGGTTGGAACCTGAACCACCAGCTGTGTGTTTCCTGTGTGGACTGTACCCGTTCTCCCACAACAAGCGTGTTAGATGACTTGGAAACTATGAATCTTATGTTAGAATGTGATGAAGAATGTTTATATATCTCTATATCTGTTGAACCCTGTATACTGGCACAAGTTCCAGAAGCTCGACCCTGAAAAGGATGAGAAACATAGCCTAGGGATGTGTTTCTTTTTTATCTGTAGCTGTGAAAATACAACACCCCTCCTCCCTAAAAACTAAGAACATTATGTTTGACATGGGATAAGAAATAGAACCAGGGTTATGGTGACTTTTGCAAGCCTGCAGTGTCAAGGTGTACTTTTGACACACTGTGAGCTTTTTATAATTATTTTATGAAGTTTCAATCAAAGGAGCCTGTACACAAAGGAATAAAGGCATGACATGGACACTATTAGCTTAGGTGGTATCACTGTATTAAGGTATACAAAAAAGGTATTTGCAAAACCTTAAAGTGTCAATCAACAACTTTCATCATCAATATATCTTTTTTCCATTAAACTAGCAGAATTAATTTGATATGTTGTATTGTAGCACTCACACCAAATAAGTCATAATACTGGCAACTTGACCAAACAGACAGCAGCCAAGTGGAGAAAGAAGAAAAACACTATGCGGATACAAGGATCCATGTTTTATAAATACATGATGACACAAGTGAGTCAGCCACTACGCATAAGACTGCTACAAAGATATCGTGGCAAAAGCAGACTACACATTAAACTGTTTTAGTCCAGGATGACCCACAACCACATCTCCAGCATATTGTAAATAATAATATAATGAAATGGGAATGATCTGTGGCATTTTGCATTGTTAACAGCAACTTTATTCACAGTGGTAGAATATAATATTGTACATACACTACAGTTCAAAAGTTTGGGGTCACCCAGACAATTCATGAAAACTCACACTTTTATTCATGTGCTAACATAATTGCACAAGGGTTTTCTAATCATAAATTAGTCTTTCAACACCGTTAGTCATTTACCACATTCACAATGTCTATAGTGTATTTTTGATTAATTTAATATTATCTTCATTGAAAAAAATCTGCTTTCCTTTCAAAAATAAGGACATTTCTAAATGACCCCAAACTTTTGAACGGTAGTGTAACTGGTGTCATTGTTTCTCTCTCTGGTGTCCGTGATGTGCAGGTGAAGGAGAAATGTCCATGACACTGACTTTCTTTAAAAATATTTTATTAAAAGAAAGAGCAGCATCAGTACAGACAGAAGCAGTCTGGAAGGAGTCGGCCAATTGAATCCCTGCCGACAGTGACCAGTAATCAGGTTTTATAGGTTTTCGACATATAAAGGGATACAACATATGGTTCTTTATTGCCTACCATATGGAAAAACAGGGAGCATCCCCAAACAAACCCCCCTTGTCTACAGCAGCTGAAGAATCCCTAAAGCTAGGTTTTGGACAGAAGAACCCTCATAAAAACACCTCCAGCAGGGCTCTGTGAACAGGAAAACACGTTCCAATGGCATGGGTAGAATTAGTCACACGTAATGCAGGTTCCTTCTGTGGTCAGAGACACCAGAGCAGACACTACATATAACAAGCAACTCATATCAGATACTAGAACAAACAAAACAGATTCCATTCTACTAACTTATTAAGTAATACATGTAACAGATCAGATACCACACTGGAATCACTCAATACTGTAAGCTTCTGCATTCCACACAGCTTTGAAAAGAGATGTCTTCTCCTTTCAAAGATGAATAATAATTTCTTTTATAAATACACTGCATTCCTCAGTGAAATGTTAAGAAGTTATTAAGGTATAACCATCTAATCTGCAGGACACAGATAAATACAGTGTAAATAATTACACTAAGTGCTCATGGCCTGATTTATTTCCTACTCTCTGTTTAACATGGTGAACAGTCCACTGCAGCATACAACACTGTTGAGGTGGTTTTCTGCTACTGCTGTCTTACAACGCAATTTTATTTTTTATGTAAATGCAATTCAGCAGCACTCTCCCTTTTAAGATAGATAGAAAACAAACTAAATGAACATGAGAACACAATTCATCACTGAAGTCCTACCACCACTGAATGAACATGGAAGGTTAATGGTATATTCACATGCTTCATGTAGCAGCAATTCTTTAGTGAAATGTGCCCTCTGCTGGGGACTGAGTGGAATAAGCACACTAGACACACAATAAAGCAACTGCTGAGAGACTGATGATAAATAGCACCATTACACAGATTAAACTGCAAACAGTATAACAAACTAGTCAGTATTTACAATTTCTCCAGTGCTATGCATCTTACACTTGTATAGCAACAATGCAACAACCTGGATAAAGTATAAAAATAGTTGTTTTAATTGCATCATATTTATCTAATATATCAATGGATTTTTATCATTGAGGGCTTCAGCAGGATTCTAAAGTTGTAGTGGGCCATGAGCTAATTCTAACTACAGGATCATACTCTGCAAGGAGATCATATGCAAAAATCCTAATCTGATGAGTAAATATAGCCGCCAAATAAATGTGAAAAGATAAATGTTTGAAAACTGTATTCACACATACAGTTTGAATAAACGTTCTTTCCACCTTTGCTTCTGCGGCGGGCTTTATTTGCATTATTAATCTTTTGAACATTTTATAGATATGCAGATGAGAAAACACTAGAAATCATCACGTTTGATGAGAAGACAGGGAATGTTTATCATTTTGAGGCTTATTAGCAGCTTAATTTAAGATCAGAAATGTTGCAAACAGAATAATTCATTAAACAACATTTTATGACTGACACTCTCAATGTTATTATTCTTGTAGTTTTGCTTGGATACCAAATAAATATCACTTAATGGGTTGTGTTAAAGGTTTAGATAGTGGGTCTGTCAGAACAAACCAATGTTGAGTAGCAAACAGCGATCAAAGGTTATTGGAGAACTGTCCAAAGACACCAGATCTTTCAGTCAGACATTTGGGGAAATGTGTGTGAAATTATACAAAATCTTAATCTCCAATGTTTTTATTTGGTAGAATTGTGCAGCCTTGATAATATGTCTTGGAATTGATCATTTGACTCAGTGCAAACATCAAAGTTTCAGTCAAAAACTGGAATAAACAGAAAGAAAATACATACAGCACTGTCATAGAGCATGATTTTGTCAAACTCAAAGCTAGTTATTAGGGAATTAATTTAAAAAAAAACATTATGTGAAGAGGTTGTTTGTTATTTAATATTTATGTCTAAATTAGTTCATCCATATTTTAAGGTGTTTCTATTTTTTTGTTAGCATATTGAGAGTTGCCAACCTGCATCATTGTAAGTGCACACATTAGAGGATATTGTTTTTAGGAAAACGGATGATGCAACAAGTAAGTAGAAAAAACAGAAACATACTTAATGTGGAAGAAAAACAGCGGAGGGCTCGTCCGGGATTTGAACCCGGGACCTCTCGCACCCTAAGCGAGAATCATACCCCTAGACCAACGAGCCACGTGATGTAAATCCGGAAATCATGTACGTGACGGCTGAGAACCAGGTGACTGTTGATCAATTAGTCTAATTTATAAAGATACAAATACTAAAGCTTTTACTGCTCATTACTTACGACAACTTTAATTAACTGTCTTTTGTGGCCAGTGACTTGACTCTCACTTGACTATTCCTCCTGAAACACAACAGACAACCAACATATCAAACACCACACCTCCCTTTATTTCATTTATTTTATATGCAAAAATAATGGTTATTACTTCGCGTGTCGAGGCGTTGAAAATGCTACAAAAAATCACAATTACTTGCGCTGATAAACGTTTCAACAAAATATTCGTTGTAAGCTAGAGAGAGAAAAAGGCAAAGATCCAAACGAGGGAAGAGGTCTCACTCCGTCTTATTCCTGTTCTCTCTGTTGGGCAGAGAAAGCTGCCTCAGTTTTGGCAGAGCTCTGGTTAGGTCCGTCTGTCTTTGCTTCTCTGCCACAGTTTAGAAAACAAATACTGGTTTAAAAAGCTAATTTAGGCTTTATAATCATTTAGTGCTTCATTTTGTGTTCTTTCATGGGATAGTTTTGTGTTTTTGATAGTATCCTAACTCTCTTCGGGCTTCAGTTTTCTACTTCTTTTCTTCTTTCCTATTTCTATTTAATGTCACTGATTCTGTTTTATTTCACTGTTTATTTTATAAAGAATTACTTTTTTTAACATTTCTTAATTTTTAAAATCTCCTAATCCACAATAACTGAGTTAAAGGATTTTGACAGAGAGGGGCTACACAGTGGAGTAGTGGTTAGCACTTTTGCCTTGCAGCAAGAAGATCCATGGTTCAATTAATTGGTTACTCTAAATTGCCCATAGGTGTGAATGTGAGTGTGATTGTGTGTCTGTATATGTAGCCCTGTGACAGACTGGTGACCTGTCCAGGGTGTCCCCTGCCTTTGCCCGAGTCAGCTGGCATAGGCTCCAGCACCTCTCACGACCCTAGTGAGGATAAAGCGGTGTATAGAGAATGGATGGATGATATGCCCCAAAGGCAGCATTAACAGCTGCCTAGATTATAGTGTAAATATACCATCTTAAAAATTGATTTTGCTTTAGTGTTTAAGATGTCCATCTGCAAAACGGTGTGGTTTTGAGCAGGCAGCACTTGTGCTTATTTTGCGTTTACATGTTAACTTAAGTGCTGGAAAGTGAATTATGTGCTAGGCAGACATTTTCTTTCATTTCCTTTGTTATGGAAGTGCAGAGAGCAACATTTGCATTCATAATGTGTTGTGGGTTGCATGTTTAGGTGGAGTTAATTGGAGTCTGCAGTCATTCCTATTTTAAGAATGTCTCATTTATTAGCTATTTTTGATTTGTTGTTTTATTTTGTTTTCTGGGCAAGGTATGCATTTTATTTGGAATGTACAGTGACATGCCTTAAGGTATCCATGCCAGCAGCAACAGTGTGGAGCAGTGTTATTTGGGCCAGCAAACTACAAGACTGTGCTCAACCACAATCCACAATCCAAAAAAAAAAAAACGGCAGCTATGATTATTTTTAGTGCACATCTTGGTTGGAAAATGTCAGACTTGCCCAGAGCAGCCATCAAGGATTAAATGCAGTATTGTTGAAATTTATCATTTCACCTGTTCCATGAACCTTACATTACTGAATGGTTTGCAATGCCAGTGAATGCAAATTAAACACTGACAGCACCAGAGCAGCTTTAAATTAAAAACTGCAAAAAAACAACAACAAAACAAAACACCACAGTTTAGAAAGCAAATCAGAGACATCATGCAGCTCCACATTTGAGTTTGCATCATGTTTTAGATTACAGAGCATGTACACAGATGGGCCGTCAGTTTTATTAGGGTAAACACTTTCAGCTGAGTAATTATTCTTATACTAATAATAAAATTAGAGTTAAACAATAATGACCTTTCACTCGTCCAAGTGCTGCTTTCAGACTTAGTATCTGAGCTCTGTCCAGGGTAAATCTGGACTCATCAGACCACATGACCGACTACATTTGTTTCTCAAAGACGACGGTTCACCACTATCCTTCAGGTTTTAATAATGTGTTGGACGATTCTTAACCTGATGTTAGTATTTTCAGAAATCTCCTTAGTTGGCCAATAATTTGACCCTTCTGAGACAGATTGACATCCTTTCTACGACCACATGTCTTCCTACATGGTTGTTTAAGAAATGAGAAGCTCCTTACTGTAGCAGCTCGGGTTAAATAAGTTTTTGCAGCTGAAACATATTCATCAGTGCTGTAACTATGCAATGGAAGGATCATACCTGTTGCTTAGTTAAATCCAGATGGTAACTTTTTTTTGGTCAGGCAGTGTAATATATGTGTTGTTTATATAAACACTACCGGTCAACAGTTATAGAACGTCCCAATTTTTCCAGTTTTTTAAAATTGGAAATTATGCATGTTCATGTCTTATTGTACTGTGAAACAAAAGCACTGAACAAATAAACAAATGAAGTTAAAGGATACCTTTTCTGAGGTGGGTTCAGGTCTCTGTTCTCCATTAGTGGTTTTGAGGAAGCATAGTGTGTGCTATGTATCAAAGAAACTGCTGATTTCAGTGGAGAGAATTCCTTTATTAACTTTACATCGCCGTGTCTCCTGATGACTCAGGGCCCATCGATGCCCTTTTTAATTGTATTTTAGATGTCAGGTCTTGGATGGCAGACAACTTTCTTCAGCTCAACCAGGACAAAACCCAGGTTTCAGTCATTGGTACAGGTCCACAGAGAGAGAAACTGGAGAGCAAACTCTGAGCACTGTCTTTTAATCCATGTCAGCAGGTCAAAAATGTTGGAGTTTTATTTGATTCAGACCTTAGCTTTGACCTGCACATCAGAGATGTTACGAAAAAATCATTTTATCATTTAAAGAACATCTCCAGAGTGCACCAGTTTCTCTCTCAGGCCAATGCAGAGACTCTTATTCACGCTTTTATTACGTGTGGAATTGACTATTGCAATGCTCTTTTTTCTGGTCTTCCAAAAAAGAACATTTCACAGCTACAGCAACTGCAAAATTCAGCTGCACGCATGCTGACGAAGACCAGAAGGAGAGCTCACATTACCCCGATTTTAAAGTCTCTGCACTGGCTGCCTGTATCTTTTAGAATTGATTTTAAGATTCTTTTACTAGTTTTTAAGTCTTTAAATGGTCTTGCTCCTTTTTATTTATCCAGTTTGCTTTTACCCTATGAACCCAGTAGAGCCCTCAGGTCTTCAGGTAGTGGTCTTTTAATAGTCCCTAAAGTCAGAACTAAAACATACGGTGAAGCCTCTTTTTATTATTACGGCCCCCATCTGTGGAACAGCCTATCTGATGACCTGAGGGCAGCACCTACTGTTCATATTTTTAAAAGAAAACTCAAGACCTACCTTTTTAGTCTGGCTTTTAGCTAATCATATTTATCAATACCATTTGATCTTATTTATTTATTTATTTATTTATTTTTATTGTTATTTTAGTCTTAGCTCCAGTGTTCCCTCATTTTTAATGAAAGATGGCGTTTCCTCAGTCCTCTTTTTATGTTTTTCAGTTAAAATCTGTCCCACATATCTTTGTATGTGTGTGTGTGTGTAAGTGAGTGTGTTTGCTGTATGTGGATTGGTGGGTTGGAGGAGTGGTTGTATCTCTCATTTTTAATTTATTTTGTCCTTTTATTTCTATGTAAAGCACTTTGTGCTACAAATTTTGTATGAAAAGTGCTATACAAATAAAGTTTGATTGATTGATTGATTGATATTATCAGGAAACTGCCAGAAATTCATGACCAGGGATTATATCACAAGAGCAGATTTTGAGGAAGTCATCCAGAATCCAGTATGCACACCTTTTCAATTCATCATTCAAAGAGTTTTAATTCAAGTAGTCACTGCTGGACTTTGGAGGGGTTTTGTTTGTACATGCTTTCATTGATGGAGCCCGAGAACAGCAGGAAGTCCTCAGTCCCCTCATTGGCTCTGCTGAAGTATGAACAGAGCCACGTCAAAGTGTCACGGTCGATAGATGGACTGTGGATGCAGAATTCCTGAATTGAGCTTAAGCTCCTTAAAAAATAGTACTCGAAATAACACCTGCCATATTACATTGTAAACACTGTACTTTTTATATTTTAACATACGGAAAACACAACTATTAAATATCTGATGTCCTTGAGGATTCTCTAAAACTAAGTTCAAAATCTGTTGTTGCATTTGCATTTACACCAGAATTTGATAAATTTGTAAATACTATGAGATTGTAGTACTTGAAAGTCTGTCTATAGTTGAATTTGAAACTGCGTCTTATCAGTTGAAAAATGCTTTTAATGGACCCTGGGCTTTTTGCTTGTGGCATTAGACAGAAACAGGTTGTGAAAATGTGTGGAATGTTTGGTGTGTGGTTGTGGCGTTGTTGAGGAACAGGTAAATATGCTTTATTGTGGGGATGTAAGTGCTCTGGGAGGTTGTTGGTATTCCTTTTAGTATAATTAGAGAACAACTGAGTGGCCAGACGGGATGGTGTGACTTTGACAGATTGTGGAAACGGGATTAGGATTGAGAAAAAGTACTCTCACTCTAACAATCTATTAAAAATGGTGCCTCCAACAGCAACATATGAGAGCTGAAGAATTTTTATTTCAAAGTGCAAATACGCATAAAACTATTGAAATGACTGAAAAGAGAAAGGACAAGCATTTGAAGCAGCAGCAAGTGTTTGATGATTATTCAGTCAGCAACAGTTCTAATAAATTAAAGTGTGTTTAGTTTGTCAAATGTGAAGATTTTCAGCCTGAGAAATTTTGTAGTACTCAGTAAGTTAATGTTGAAAGTCATCTGACTGCAGCCCTAAAGACAGACCTCAGGTGTAACCAAGAAGCCATAAATATAGTTTTTACAGTTAATTTCTCACATTCATTTGGCAGCTATAGTTGCTTTGCAGAATCAGATTTTGCCACAATTTTTTTTATTTAGCTTATTTCTTGCCTGAAATTCTTTCAGAAATACTTTTCGCTGAAGTGTTTTTGTAATATTGGACAAAGTTTGCCGCCAAGCCACCATGTTCGTCCGGCTTGAAATCCAGGAGCAGACCAGTTTCCGAGTCGATGCGTTTGACCACCCATGTGATTTTCAGATGCCCTGCGGGGAAAAAAACGCATCTAGTGGACACGCACCTTCAAGAGAGACCTGTCCTTAACATAAGACAACATTGAGTCACTGACAAACACTATGGGACCTGTACTAGACAATACAGAGTTCCAGACAAACAAGGTCATGACCAACAGACAATTTGTGAAATGAAATATTGTTAAAATTACCTTCAGATACAATACTTCTTAACAAGGCAACACATACCATGCAGTCAAAAAGGGCCTTTATAAATCACCAAAACATGTTAACACTTTGTTTATACATATTTCCCTAGTGTACTTTTCATCTGAGAAAAGAATAGTTCATCCACAATGTAATAATTCAACTTGCTTGAAAAGTCCCATTTGCTACCAGAGCTTAACCACGCATGTCAGTTTTACTGGAGCAATTTTCAGCTGAGTGATTAACCTAGCAGTTGGAGTTATCAGTACTACTAGTGACCTTTCAGCATCTCACTCCTCCAATAGCTACTTTCAGACTCAGCATTTGAGTCATTTGTCCCCCATTAGTGGTTTTGAAGAGGCAGAGTGTGCACACATGCATTTGTATAAAAGCTCATTTGAATGCAGAGAATTCCTTTATTATCAGTAAACTGTCATAAAGTCTTAGTGGAACAAGAATACAAACTACTGGATTCTGAGAAACCTACTGCAGTCAAATTGGAAATACTTCAGGGTAAGTAGTTCATTTATAAGCAAGTCAGATTTTTTATAAAGTCTTTCAAAATCCAATATGTTGACCACTGAGCCATCAGACCCATTGGGCAGCTGGGTGACTTTGTCCACGGACACTTCAGAGATGTAGAAAACCTGTGGATGATGAACCCATTCGATGTATTGGTGTCCAGCAGGCGACAGCCTCTGTCCTAACACCCAGTGAGGACAGGGAAGGCACAGATGTCACAGACATCCAGAAGTATGCTCACTGGAAAGCTCAAGGGGAGAGAAAAGATTCATTTGACCTAAAAATGTTCACCTAAACTAATGGGTTTTAACCGCTGTAACCACTGGACTACTTTACTGTGCTGACTCACCACGCCAACATCAGAGGAGAGGATTACATCACATTTAATTTTTCATGATATTCTGAGCTATCAAACTGATGAGTATTGAGTACCATCCATGCCTGTGTTCTCCAACACTGGGTGACATGTTCATCATAAAACTAGTGTCAGTCCCACAAAAATACAGAAGTGTTCATTTTAGGAACAGTAATCTGCAGCCAACAATCCCTAACAAATAGCCCAGTTTGAAATTCCATCTTCATTCTCTCAAAAGTAAGCTAGGAATTAGAGACCCATTTCTCAAGAACAGGATCTACTTTAGGACAGATAGGCCCGAGTGCCTTAGATTTGACAATTGGAACAAGTACCAACCGACAAAGAAAAAAAAAGTACTGAGTTTGCTTTATCATAGGACCTTCTGCAACGTGCCGTTTAGCAATGGAGAGGATTTCTAGTTTTTGAGTAGACCAGATAACATTAGATCGGGCCTTGAGCAGAACAGTGTAACACAGAACTACAAAGTGGGACAAAAATAATCTGATGTCCTACAGTTCATGTACATCTACTTACTGGATCAACCTTACCTAGTTATGAGAAGACAGTCTGTCCTCTTGGCACACTGGCTGAAAGACCGCTGGCAGGTCACGGTTGGCACAGACGTCTTGAACGTTTTCCTTGGTGAGTTGAGGGTTATTGTCAAAGAATTTTAATTCAAGTAGTCACTGCTGGACTTTGGAGATTTTTTGTTTGTACATGCTTTCATTAACGGAGCCCAAGAATAGCAGAAGTCCTCAGTCCCCTCCTCGGATCTACTGAAATGTGAACAGAGCCACAGCCAAGTGTGACGGTCGATAGATGGACTGTGGATGCAGAAACCACAAACCTCATGCTCAGTAATAACAGTTCTGTTCATGGTAGTCAAAATAACACCTGACACATGACATTGTACTCACTGTACTATCTACATGTTCACATATGAAAGAAAAACAACAATAATATATCTGATGTTTTTGAGGATTCTCTTTAAGTTCAAAATGTGTTGTCTCTGTTAAAGTTTTGCATTTAGACCAGAATTTGATAAATTTATAAATACTATGAGATTGTAGTACTTGAAAGTCTGTCTATAGTTGAATTTGAAACTGCGTCTTATCAGTTGAAAAATGCTTTTAATGGATCCTGGGCTTTTTGCTTGTGGCATTAGACAGAAACAGGTTGTGAAAGGTGTGGAATGTTTGGTGTGTGGTTGTGGCGTTGTTGAGGAACAGGTAAATGTGCTTTATTGTGGGGATGTAAGTGCTCTGGGAGGTTGTTGGTATTCCTTTTAGTATAATTAGAGAACAACTGAGTGGCCAGACAGGATGGTGTGGCTTTGACAGATTGTGTAAACAGGGTTAGGACTGATTTGCACTGAAAAAATTTAGCCTGTAATAGCAGTATTATAATCCATTAAATCTATTTTAAGGTAAACCAAAATGTAAACCCTATAATCTGTGCATCAGATGCCTCCGACAGCAACATCTGAGAAGATGAAGAACATGTTACTAAGAAGTGCACTTGCACATTCAAAGATTTGATGCAGACTCTCGGTGTTCTTATTGACAGTGTCAGCCAGTGTGTAGAAGTACCTAAACATATAGGCTAACAAATGTGGGTATATAAGCAACATCACATGTAAGCCCTTAAAATTCAGGTTTTCCCTTCGTCAAAATCATGCTGTGTGGCAGCATTGTGTGTATGCTCTTTATCAGTTTATTCCAACTTTAATTTGAAGTACTAATGTTTTTGCAATAATAAATTGCAAGACATGTTTTTAAGCTTACACAATTCAATAAAATTAAAATTATATAGATGTTTTGGCATAATTTTAGCCACATTTTACCCAAATGTGACTGGAAAATTCATTGTCTCCATTGGAATTTAACATTAGCTATCAGTGATCATCACTGGCTTTCCATTACTGGTTCATTTTGACACTCACTGCTTTACCCTTTAACTTACAAAAATAATGTGAAGAAAAACAGTTGAAATGATTGAAAAAGAGAAAGGTCAAGCATTTGAACAGCAAACATTTCTGTTTTTAATGGTTATTCTATCAGCAAGAGTTCTAATTAAGGAGTGTTTAGTTTAACAATTGTGAGGATTCTCAGTCTGAGAATTTTATAATACTCAATACTGAAAGTTATGACTGCAGCCCTAAAAAGAGACTTTAAATGTCACCAAGAAGTCATAAATATATAGTAATTTTTACAGTTAATTTCTCACATTCATTTGGCAGCTATAGTTGCTTTGCAGAATCTGATTTTTCTACATAATGAATTTGGGAAATGAGATACTGTTAAAATTACCGTACCTTCACCCTGACCAGATATATTAAAATACTGCTTAATTAGCAACAATGCAACAGATGCCATGCAGTCTAAAGGGGCCTTTATAAAACACAAAAACAAGTGAACGCTTGATATTTATACATATTTCCCTGGTGTACTTCTAATCTGAATGAGGAAAATTCACCCACAACGTAATAATTTAACTTGCTTGAAAAAAAAGTCCCATTTGCTACCAGAGCTTAACCAAGCATGTCAGTTTTATTGGAGCAAATATTTTCAGCTGAGTGACAAACCGAACAGTTGGAAGTATCAGTACCACCTGTGACCTTTCAGCATCTCACTCTTCCAATAGTTGCTTTCAGACTCAGCATTTGAGTCGTTTCCTCCCTTTATGGTTTTGAAGGGACGGAGTGTGCACACATGCGTTTGTATGAAAAAAAATGCTTATTTGAATGCAGAGAATCCCTTTATTGTCAAGAAACTACCATAAATTCCTGATGGAGCACTAGTGGAGAAAGAATACAAACCCTTAAATGCAAACTACAGGATTCTGAGAAAAGGCATCACCTATTGCAATCAAAGTGGAAATACTTGTGGCCAAACTGTTGATTTAAAAGCGAATCAGATTTTCATGGAGTCATTCAAAATCCAATATGTTGACCACTGACCCACTGGGCAGCTGGGTGACTTTGTCCACGGACACTTCAGAGATGTAGAAAACCTGTGGATGATGATCCCAGTCGATGTATTGGTGTCCAGCAGGCGGCAGCCTCTGTCCTAACACCCAGTGAGGGCAGGGAAGGAACTTATAACTTATAAGGAATTTATAAATACTATGAGATTGTAGTACTTGAAAGTCTGTCTATAGCTGAATTTGAAACTGCATCTTATCAGTTGAAAAATGCTTTTAATGGATCCTGGGCTTTTTGCTTGTGGCATTAGACAGAAACAGGTTGTGAAAATGTGTGGAATGTTTGGTGTGTGGTTGTGGCGTTGTTGAGGAACAGGTAAATGTGCTTTATTGTGGGGATGTAAGTGCTCTGGGAGGTTGTTGGTATTCTTTTTAGTATAATTAGAGAACAACTGAGTGGCCAGACAGGATGGTGTGACTTAGACAGATTGTGTAAACAGGGTTAGGACTGATTTGCCTGTAAAAACAGTATTTTCATCCATTAAATCTATTTTAATGTGAACCAAAATGTAAACCCTATAATCTGTGCATCAGATGCCTCCTACAGCAACATCTGAGAAGGTGAAGAACATGTTACTAAGAAGTGCACTTGTACATTCAAAGATTTGATGCAGACTCTCAGTGTTCTTATTGACAGTGTCAGCCAGTGTGTAGAAGTACCTAAACATATAGGACATATAGGTTGACAATTGTGGGTATATAAGTAGCCCTCAACGTTCAGGATTTCCCATTATGGAGCTTGACTTTTTATCTACAAATGAGCCTTCTGTTAAAACAGGATCTGTTGCTTCGTTCTGCTCCAGTCATCTTGGCATCACAGTTTAGCCCTTGTCAAAGTTGCTGACAATTTTAAAGTGTCCCATCTTTCCTGCCATCCAACCATCAGACTCAACAATCGGCTGCTCAACCGCTGCCTAATATATTTCATCCCTTGACATGTGACTTTGTAACATGATAATCAATGTCTGTCACTTGATCTGTCAGGGGTTTTCATGTTGAGGCTGGTTGTTTTGAAGGAGATCCAATGACCAACAACATGAACAAAAATGATCTATCTATCTATCTATCTATCTAACTATCTATCTATCTATCTATCTATCTATCTATCTAATGGATTATAATACCTGTGCATTAAAATGTAATGTGTACAAACACAATCAATTATGTAAATAAGTAGACTGCAGTCCTGACCGGTCAATGTCCGACCACCTTTACTCTCTTTGCACTACCAGTTCTGCCAGTTGCTTCTTAAATTACTGACTAACCTGTGCAAGTGCCCAAGAGGCAGTGCAGATATACAACAAGGAAGAATGCGCATCGAAACAATGCATGTCTTCTAATCTTGATGAAGGCAGTGTCTTTATTTTACTGTTGTTCAGGGTTGACCCACATGTGAGTCCTGTAATACAAGTTAATCCGGCACAGTCGGGACTCAGTCTTCTACCCCCGAGCGTTTTTTCTCTTTGTTCTTGATCCTCTGCTGTATATAAATGTCACGCACCTCCAGTGGTCCTGCACCCAGACTCTGTTGTCTCTAAGCTCTACAACAACCACAGAAGAAAAACTGGAAGCCACCTCACACCTGAAAATGAGAGCGCTCAGTGTTATCCTTGTTGTGGTGCTCCTGTGCACTGGAGCTCTTGGTGTCCAGGTTATGGTGAGTATCACTGCAGCATCCTGCATATAAAGACTTGGATTGTGTCAGAATTTTCTTGTTACTGAATGTCCTTCTTCTTTTATCCTCTCCAGGTTGGAGACAGAAGCTTCCCATTGGAGGCAGTGAAAGAACTGAAGGAATTGATGGATTTAGATGAGATGAACCCTCAACTCACCAAGGATGTCGTTGAAGATACTTGTGCTGACCCTCTCCTGCCACAGGTCTTTGAGTCAGTGTGTGCCGACGAGGTGGAAAGAAAGCCTGTCTTCTATGAACTCGGTAAGGTTGATCCAGAGATAAGTAAATGTACATGGACTGTAGGACATCAGATTATTTTGGTCACTTTGAAGTACTGTATTACACTGTTCTGTTCAAGGCTCCATCTAATGCTATCTCTGGTCTACACATAAATGAAGGAATCTTGTTCATTAGAGAGGTGTTGTATGGGCAATAAGGCATTTTTCTGTGATATTAGGCATTTATTAGACCCTCCAGAAAAATGCGATTATGCGATCGCATGAATTCCCGCATTAATCACCAAAATGCCGCTGATTATGCGGGGGTCAATTATTTCTCAAAAGGCCACATAATCCCGCAAGAATTTCACATTTCCACGAAAAAAAAGAGAAATATGCGGGTCCCGCTTGATTTCACAATTTCCGCATAAAATGAGAAAACTATAACCAATATAAATGCAGTTGTGAGTGAGTTTTTATGTGACACCCGGCCTGACGTCATCAGTTCGCGCATTCACACACACACACACACACACACACACACACACACACACACACACACACGAGAAGCACGAGCTGGCGCCAGTGTTGCCAACTTAGCGACTTTCTCACTAAATCTAGCGACTTTTCAAAGCGTCCTACCGACTTTTTTTGTCAAAAGCGACTAGCCAAAAATCTAGCGACTTTTTCTGCCGTTTTGGAGACTGACAGGAAAACTCAGATCATTCTGCAGTTACTGTCCTCAACAAGCAGCAGGTGCTGCTGTGAGCTTCTCCCCCTCCCAAAGCACAGGCTGTCAGTCCAGTAACCCCGCAGCAGTCCCAGTGTCTGATTAGAGGGCACATCCCTCCGCGCCAGACGGCAGGTGAATCGCGCATATTTTTGCATATTTCACAACTATTCGCATACTTTGCAACTTTCCACAATTTCCCCGCATAAAATGGCTTAAAAACCCCACATACTTATTCGCATAATCAAGGATTTTTGCCCGCATTTTTCTGGAGGGTCTAATTTATCACAGCAAGCAAATAAAATTGCAGACTAAAGCATAATTCAAAATAAAAAGATAGAAACAGACACATTCTCTGGTGATTTTACTCTAATGGATTCCAACAGACCACTTTTCTGACTGTATTATGCCCATTCTGCAACATTAAGTGCCTCTGGAATGATAACACCAGGGAAGAGGCCTATGAAAAGCTGAGGAAACAGTCTTTCAGGGTTATTAAACCCTTAAAGCACATTAGACACAGTCAACACACTTGTTGCTGAACTGAGACAGAAAGGGATCCCATTGTCACTGCAAGTAATATGTCATATTAATGACTATGTATGTTTACATTCTCTTTTTTCTTCCCAGTGGAAGTCTTCCAAAATATTGATCAATGTGAGACCTGTTCCTTCGATGGCTGCACTGGGTGTTAGGATTGAGGCTGCCATCTATATGACACACAAACACATCGACTGGGATCTTGTCGGGATGTCATCATCCAGATTGTCGAATGACCGTTACATAAAAATCTGACTTGCCTTGATTTTTATATGTGTTGCTACATGCTGATATGATCCCTTGTCAGGAGTGTAAAGCTGTCTCTTATGAATAAATACATTCTTTGCATCTGTTAAAGGAGTTGTGATATACTGGAAGGTGACTAGTTGTACTGTTTCACTCAGGTTTGTCCAACAGATCATTCATTTTCAGATGAAATTGTTTACAAAACAAAACTGATAATCTTTTTCCTACCTATCTTTCTGTGTACATGGTCCTAATAAACCAGTTCCTATCTGCATAGCTGACCGGGACAAATTTTATCTGCCAGGATCACCAACAAAGTAGTTCATTTAGGTACCTGCAAACAGGAATGTAGATTATTGGCCTCTGGTATCAATACGCATGACATCTGTGACCTGCTTCCCAATCCCAGAATTTCACAGCCATCATTGGTGTGACATATGATCATCATTCTTCAAGGGAACTTGCTTTTTCAAACATTTAAAGCTGCACTGCTGAACTCAAGAGTGCTTAAATGACATCCACTGACCTAAAAACTCTACAGTGATGTAATAAGTTTAATGTAGATAAATTTTGAAGTTGCTTCATTGCGACAAATGTGCCACGTGTTGATACACAACAGGATCAAATCTGCCACCTCTAACTGGTCCCTTGAAGACAAAGTGCTTCTTCCTGCATATATTGAACAGGATTCATTGAGAAAGGCATGAAATGTGTGCCTAAAAACAGTAGAAAACCAGCTATCAAGGATCAGCGAAATAACTATTCAACTGTTCCATTAAACTCACATTACTGAAGAGTTACTGCAGAGAATTTCAACACTAAGAGAACAGCAGAACAACAATAGGCGAATTAAAGTGGGGAGTGTGTGTGTGTGTGTGTGTGGGGGGGGGTTCCCTTTAAGACTGGTGGCCATGTGTGACACACAAAAAAAAGGACAGCAGACCACTGTCATGCATATAGATAAATGAGGCCAAGATCTTGGCTGTCAAGTCAGATGAAATTTGATTTCATTAAATCAGAGATTACACTGAAAGAACAAAAACAACAACATTGACTCTAGAGCCCCAGCAACCCTAAGGAGGATTAAGCGGTGAATAGATAATTGATGGATAAATTGTTCTCCTCATTCAGTGGTTTTGAGGAGGCATACACCCTGTGTATGCATGTGTGTTTATGTCTGTATAAAAGTAACAACTCCCACAATTTTAATACATTTTTTTATCATGAAACTGCCTCAAACTATAAGATGTAGTAACACAATGATGAACAGATGTTCAAGGCAAGTCAGAGTTTTATGTTTCCATCAACAAGTCTTCAAATTCATACGACCACATCGGTCGTATGTAACGTGCACCGGAATACGACCCGTGAGAGCGTATTTACGTTAGCGCCCCTATGGGGAAAAGGAACACATTACGGGATTTAATTTGAGAAACGGCTTTTCCCTCGCGAAACGGCTTTTTCCTCACTTTCCCAACACGGGTTTAGGGTTATGGTTAGGGATAGGGATAGGGATAGTGTTAGATAAATGTTTGTTCATGGTGACGTTTCAGCTGAGACACCGGAGTGTCGATATTTACTCAACCGCCAGAGGTCGCATAGTCAAAACGTAACACTTGGTCGTAATACGGGCGTGTACAGAGCTTGGTTTGAGGACAGGCTGGTTTCCATCATCTAAAGTCTAGTATGTTGACCACTGAGCCATAAGAGCCACGGGGCAGCTGGGTGGCAGATGAAGAAATACTATCTAGGATGACACCTTAACAGGATCCATGTAGATGTGTTTGTGTGTCTTGCAGATGGCAGCCTCAAGCCTAACACCCAGTGCAGGCAGGCACAAAACAGGTTTCACAATAATTTATGGGCGTGATGAATTTCCCCAGGAAGCAAAAAAGTTACAGTGAATCCTCAAAAACACTATATATTTTAATAGTTGTTTTGTTCAGAAGTGAATGTGCGAGACATGCAAGTTCTTCATACTTATTTTATTGTTTCACGTCTTGAGTTGTGAGATCTTGTTTGTACAGCAGCTAGCTATATAGTTCAAGGGTGGGCTCGTTAAGGTTTTGTAGAATAAATATCCTCGTCTATATTATTGTTCTAGGTCTTTAGAAATAAAAAAAATACCTTAAAATTTGTGTTCTATAAAGTTAGTGCATTTAATTTACAATGCATTGATTCTATAGAATACAATGTTGATTAACTTGCAATGCCCCAGTAAAATAAATAAATCCTGAATAATGCGGGAAAAATTAGTTGAAGCATATCGACGTTCTGAAGGTTGGAATGTTAAATCTCTAGTTAGAATGTGGTCAGATGGTTTATATGATGTCATTGTTTTACTTAAAATATGTTTAAAAGTAGAACAACTCAGGTCAAACTGGTTTATCGCAGTAAGCTTTGAAAACGGTATTAGAACTTCTCTTGCTGTTTCTGTCTGACTGAGGCCACAGACTGTCACCAGTTAATCTGATGGAGATCGTCACACTCTGCCGCAGTGAAGCGATATTTCCACTCCGTTAGGTGGAAGTCCTCATTAAACCGAGTATTTTACTGGTAGACTGAACACCCGTGAGTCCAAACAGAGCAATAACGACAATGTTAAAGCTGACAACAAGAACATTTCGGAACAGTTTATTGAAGTCTGGGTGTTTTCAACAGGCACCGGTACAGTCATCTATGCTATGTATTGCCGTTGTAACAGCTGCCTCGCTCACTAAATATCACCAGTTAATCTTGAACAGTGGCCATGTCACCGGCTACCCTGCTCAAGCCGGGACAAGCCGAGACAACAATGCTAATCAGCGTGCATGCACTATCCGGGCCTTATAATTATTGTTGTTACAAATGTACGGTTGTAGCCTAAAATATTTAGCATAATTAATTTGTGCGCAACCGGCTACCAACTCACCTAGTGCGGAAGCAGCCAGCAACAGCACAGAGGGGAGCGGCAATGACTGGCGGTGGAGCAAGATCAAACCGATCAATAGGAACTCTTGTCTCTTCCACCAGCGTTGGCCTCACCCATTTGGTTCAGTCAGATTCGCAAGCAAAACTTTAGAATTCGCAACCAAAACTTTTGAGCTTGCAAGCAAAACTTTAGAATTCACAACCAAAACTTTTGAGCTTGCAAGCAAAACTTTAGAATTCACAACCAAAAATTTTGAACTTGCAAGCAAAACTTTTCAACTTGCAAGCAAAAAATATTAGTTTTAATTGAAGTTAAGTCAATATGTTCTCAAATTATTATATTTTCATTTGCAACCTGTTCTGTTTTGAGCTCAAAATTTTTTTTTACAACTTTATGTTTTTTGGTCTCAGCTCTCTTTTTTGGTTGCAAAACCTTTTTAGATTGATTGAATAATAAAGAAACAAAATTCTCTCCATAGTGTACTGGCTGGCAGCATCACTCAAAATCACAGCACTGCCTGCGACCGGAGAGCCCTGCTGGGGCTGCTGTGGACAACAGAGTGCAACACAGGCAAAGCATTTCCCACTGCCCACGAAATCTACACCAGGAGTAACACGGTGAGGGCAAACAGGATCATGAAAGACCCCCATTACCCCAAAAATGGGTTTGTTAGGTCAAGAGCCTCTCCAGCACCAAATATTATTACAATGTAAATGCATCTAAAAAAGATCTTAACATGCATACACACACACGCACGCACGCACGCACGCACGCACACACACATACAGTACATACACAATGGCAACTCATGCATATTGTACTCTGCACTTAAATAGTACAACCTCTATACTCATCATTTATGATAATTTATTTCTTCTATTTTTATTAATTTTTTAATGTGTCTCCTGGAACATTCAGTTTGCACTTTGCCCTTTGCTCTTCACCACCCACATTGTAAGAGCACTGTACAAATCAAAACTTTCCAATCTTGAGGTAAACTGTACAGGGTTGAGGGAAAACGCAGGGCTCGTCCGGAATCTCTCGCACCCTAAGCGAGAACCCCTAGACCAACGAGCCACGTGATTTAAGGGTGGCCATTTTTCAGTTTACATTTGAGCTCATACTCTATCAGAATAACAATGTTAAATGTTTAAAATATTGTGGTCGAGAAGGTCGCTTAATAAAACAATTGTTAAACTATCCTGAATTCATGTGTAGAGGAATGGGATAAATGTCTATTACTTACCACAGTAAAATGTGTTTTGTTGAGGGTGACTTGACTCACATTGTGTGAAGTTTAGCAACTTGAAATATTAACACCAGGTTTCTCCCTTATCCTTACTTTGAGTCTCACAGCAAAGCTCAGCGTCAAGCATATTTACATGAAGTCATAATTACTTGGAGAGGCATGGGTTAAATAACTGTAAATAAAGGTGTTTGACCGGCATGTTTGCTGTAATGTCGCTAAGTGACCGCCAGAGGTCGACAGTCGTCAAGGAGAAGAAAAGATCCTAACGAGATCAGAGTGCTCACTCCTCTCTGTTTCTGTTACCGCCTAAATCCTGCAGGGCAAAAAAAGGCAACGTCTCAGTAGAGTCTGTGTCTGCGTCTCTGCCTTTGCTTGGAACACTGCTTTCATCAATAAAAAAGAAGAAATTATGCTTTTAATGTTAGCTTAAACGGTGGAGTAGTGGTTAGCACTTTCGCTTTGCAGCAAGAAGATTCCTGGTTCAAATCCCAGGGTAGGCCTGGGATCTTTCTGCATGGAGTTTGCATGTGTGGGTTTTCTCTGGGCACTCCGGCTTCCTCCCACAGTCCAAAAACATGCTGAGGTCAATTGATTACTTTAAATTGCCCGTAGGTGTGAATGTGAGTGTGATTGTTTGTCTGTATATGTAGCCCTGTGACAGACTGGTGACCTGTCCTGGGTGTCCCCTGCCTTTACCCGAGTCAGCTGGGATAGGCTCCAGCACACCCGCGACCCTAGTGAGGATAAAGCGGTGAATGGATGGATGGATGTTAGCTTAAACGTTTGTTGGATTCCCATGTATTAGAAATGTCCTTATTTTTTGAAAGAAAAGCCTTTTTTTTAAAGAATTTAATTAATCAGAAATACAGTCTAGACATTGTTAATGTGGTAAATGATTATTCTAGCTGGAAACGACAGATTTTTCATGGAATGTCTCCATTTCCAGCAACCATCACTCCTGTGTTCTAATGCTATATTGTGTTAGCTAATGGTGTTGAAAGATTAATTGATGATTAGAAAACTTTTGTGAAATTATGATAGCACATGACTAAAACTGTGAGTTTTCATGGAAAACACGAAATTGTCTGGATGACCTGACTCTGAGCCCCTTCTTGTTTGCTATGGTGTTGGACAGGATGACAGACGAGGTTAGACAGGAGTCTCCATGATGTTTGCAGATGACATTGTGATCTGTAGTGAGAGCAGGAAACAGGTGGAGGAGAAGCTAGAGGCATGGAGGTTTGCCCTGGAAAGGAGAGGAATGAAGGTTAGCCGCAGTAAGACGGAGTATCTGTGTGTGAATGAGAGGGACCTAAGTGGAAGAGTGAGGTTACAGGGAGAAGAGATCAAGAAGGTGGAGGATTTTAAGTACTTAGGGTCAACAGTACAGAGCAATGTACAGGCAGGCTGGAACGGCCGGAGTAAAGTGTCAAGTGTGATGTGTGATGGAAGAGTTTCAGCTAAAATTAAAGGAAAATTTTGACCCTAAACTTTTGAATATATTGATTTCATCTGACATTTAATCATTAGATGAATTATTTATGATATATAACATGATATTGGGGATGAATGTCTTATTTGCATTGTTTTATTGCCTTTGTGCACCTTTCATCTGTAAAGCACTTTGTGTCACATTTCATTTGCGTGAAAAGTGATACATAAATTGAGTCTGATTGACTATGTGACCACTTTCATTTATTTTTTTTTAACTGCTCATTTAATTCATGAATTAAATGAAGTTGCTTCCTTTCAACAAGCAATAATTGAGTTGA
Organism: Acanthochromis polyacanthus; assembly: GCF_021347895.1. NCBI lineage: Eukaryota > Metazoa > Chordata > Actinopteri > Pomacentridae > Acanthochromis > Acanthochromis polyacanthus. Next base: position 34,893,105 of record NC_067117.1, on the reverse strand, counting down.
AGCATTATACCGTGCTCTGTTTTTCTCTTTGTAGCTCTTCAGGTGTAATAATATGATGTAACACTGTTAGTCTTCTGAACTTAAAAGTATATATACTCATAATATAGCGTCAAATTTGGGTCAAAAGTCGCGCGCGCAACACTCTCTCACATGCGCGAAACACGTACCCTGCGCGGCAGAAAAAAGTCTCCACGGGCGCAAAAAACACTCTGCGCGGGTGGCAATGTCTCTGCACGCGAGGAGCCTCTTACGCGCGTGGAGACATTGCTACTCGTCTGTGTATGGTGCCATAATTATCCGTGGAGCTCTGATTTACGCGCGCAGGGAGAAGACTTTTGACCCTTTGTGGGCGGATACCAGTGCTCGCCACAACCTAATCGCTGTACTAAAGGCTGACAGCCCCCCCCCCCCCCCCCCCCCCCCGTTTAGAGCCAGAAATACGTGGAGACACTCACCCACCGGCAGTTGGAGATCCGGGCTCGGTTCTGTGTGTGTTCGGCAGAGCTGCAGAACAGCGGCAGCAACATCAAAGGGGCTCCAGCCGACTGTGCCCACGTGAGGGGGTGAGTTCTTGCTGTCGCAGACAGCCAATCATAGGGAGATTGTGGCGAGCACAGGTATCCACCCACAAAGGGTCAAAAGTCTTCTGCCCGTGTGCGTAAATCAGAGCTCCACGGATAATTATGGCACCATACACGGACGAGTAGCAATGTCTCCACGCGCGTAAGAGGCTCCTCGCGTGCGGAGACATTGCCACGCACGCGCAGAGTGTTTTTTGCACCTGTGGAGACTTTTTTCTGCTCGTGCGGGGTACGTGTTTCGCGCGCGCGAGAGAGTGTTGCGCGCGCGCGACTTTTGACCCAAATTTGACGCCATATCATAATGTGTGTCCTAAACTTTGGGCATATTTATCCATCATGCCATATTCATAACTGTACATATGTGCACATGTGAAAGGTGCACATAGTCTTTGTTAGATTATTTTTTTAAAAAACTCTTTTATATTTCTTGCTTTGTTTCTTACTATGCTTCATTTCTATCTAGGTACTGCTGTGTATGAATTTCCGTAGTGAAGGAGCAATAAGATTCAACTTATCTTGAATATCCAGTTTTTTTCAGTTCGTTTTAGTGTTTTCTTGGGTATTAACCCTGAAAAAAAGTGCCAGCTGTATTCCTGCAAACATATAGATCAGCCATCAGTTGAAGTTAAACTCTTCTTTCTGGACCAGTCAATTAACTGCTCCATTAACCTTGCATTACTGCAGAGTTTATAGATCCGTGCAGGCAATTTAAACACTATAAGGGCAGCAGAGAAGCTTTAAACGACTGAAAATGGGAGTGATGGCCATGTGTGACTGAATAACAGGGACTGGAAAGCAGGCCACAGACATCATGCATATTGATACTGGAGGCCAACAATCTGCAGTCCTGACGGTGGTTACATAAATGATCTGCTTTGAGTTTTTCAGTCATTTCACAGATTATGGTGAGAAAATCAATCACTGGCAACACAAAAACAAAGGACTATAGGTTTCTTTGGAAAATTAAAGTAGCCACTGTATTTAAAGCTGAGTGAATTATCTGATAAATAGAAAACCTTTGAGTTGAACAGTACTTCTTGTGACCTTTAGTGCTGCTTTCATTAAAGTCAGCTCAGTATGCACGATTTTTCCCCCTCATTTATTGACTTTGAAGCAGCAGTCCCTGTGTAAGCATGCATTTAAGTTTGTGCCTAAAAGTAAGAAACAACTGCTTTCACGATTCCAAAGAAGCCATGTTTATTATTAATCAGAGGCTCCCTTAAAGTTTACATATTATTTTCTCTATAGATTGACATGGGATTATTACAGCAGCTAACAACACATATGAATATGACCAACAGCCGGAGTCAGATTTTTATGTAACTTTATTATCCAAAATTCAACATGTTAACCGCTGAGTCATGAGATCTACTGGGCTTGGTTGCTGGGTAACATGATGTGTTTTGCTGTCTGCATAGATGCCTCATACATAGAGATGTGGAAAACCTATGGAGGATGACGCCAGGATCCCAGCTGATGTGTTTGTAGGTCCAACAGGTGGCAGCCTCAGTCCTAACACCCAGTGCAGGCAGGGAAGGCACAGATATCACAGATATCTAGAGGCACAGCCGCTGGAAAGAACAAGAAAAACAGTTATATTAATCTGACCTAAAATATATCTTGGTACCACACAAAGACATAGTTTTCAGTTTTAATAAAATACTGCTATTAGTAATGATGGGGTCCAGTTTCTGTCTCAATTCAGAAACAAGCAGTGTTGTCTGTCTCATGATGTTTAACGGTCTCCAAAGACAGTTCGCTCAGCTTTTCATTGGCCTGTTGTGTGAAATGCATACACGTAGACCAGAAAACACATGAGATGGGCCTTTGAGAGAAACATACTGCTGTACATGTGTATTTATTTGTTTCTGACTCATTTTTACCCAGTTTTGAGAAGACAGTTCCTGCTCCCCTCGCTTGGCAGACTGGACGGAAGACCTGCGGCAGGAGAGGGTTGGTGCAAATGCTTGTCTCTGCAAACGGGCTAATGTTGTCGTTCAAAGCCATCAGCTCCTGCAGCTGCTTCACCGCCTCCAAAGGGAAACTCTTGTCTCCAACCTGGAGGGGATTGAAACAAAAATAAATTCACTGATATGAAAAATTTGGCACAATCCAAATCTTACAGGTGCTTCGAGGAAAGCTGTACCGGCCTTGAATTGGAACATGTAAGACTGTTGCCAAACTTGACAGAAAAGAGAGGACAGGATGGCCACTCTACTTAGTTTAATTTGTAGAACGGAGTGAGCATAAATTGATTAATTAATGGTGCTAAAATGCATTTATATGCATACCTCAAACTGCCCTGAAAACAACTGGATTCCAATTAAACTCCCTTCAACAGCACTTACTTTTATGTCTGAGGCACATTTACATATAAAATATTAACCAGAGATTAAGGAGAGAGTGAACATGTGATACTCACATTAACCTGCACTCCCATAGCTCCTGTGCACACACAGACCACCACAACAAGGACAACACTGCAGACTCTCATTTTCAGATGATTCGAGATGCCTTTCAGTTTGAGAGGACTGTTTCTTCTGTGGCCGTTGTAAATCTGCGGTGCCTCTTATAAGGGGTTCAGACACAGATTAGCGAGTGATTTATTAACTAACAAATGGCAGTGCAAGGTGAGTAAAGCTGAGGGGCCAGTGACTGGTCAAAGATAACCAAAGGCTGCCAGACTGCCAGCGTTTTAGATCCTTTTTTTTTGTTTACACATGCCATCCTGTGGAATATTTATAACCCTAATCTGTGTTGTTTCCTCCATCAGCACGATATTTCATTATTGACTTGGGATTTGGATACACACACAGTGCCTCAGTGCCATCTAATAAATCTTATCCCTCGTCTCTCTCTCACAGATATTTGTCAAAGAGCTGCCTGATAAGGAGGCAGCCACGTAGAGCCACTTGTTTAAATAGCCGTGAAATCTAAATATGATGGCGTTTTGCAGACACAAATGTAAGCTTTTTTTCTTTGACTAAGCAATCTGAAAACTGCTGCAAAATGAAAAGACGCTTACTTCAGAATATGAGTAAGAAGTGAGGCTTTGGTGAGAAGCAGCTGCTGTCTCGCCAGGTTTTACATCAGATAAGAGAAGGATTCTGACATCACACCGAGTGAATCACAGACAGGCTGGAGTCTGCCATTAACACTTCTATGAACCCAGGGGCATTGTTTCAGAAGACGCATCAAACTCACAAAATCGACTTATTTTTGTAGGTTCCTTTCTTGCTGACTTGAAAGAAGAAATTGAGACTGTAACTTCCTTATTTATTTTCTGTTCATAACGTTGAGATAAATGGTGTTTCTTCTAAACTGTGCACACTTTGGCTTCAGAGATGGGAGCTGTGTCAGCCTGAGGTTCAGTGGTGAGGCTGCCGCAGGGACCGTCTCACTGAAATAATGTGCATATTTCAACATAAAGGCATCCATTAAACTCTACACAATATGTGAACCTCAGTGTTTATTTATTTTGGTTTGGCACAGAGGGGCATAGATTAGTACTGCTGCCTGATAGCAAGAAAGCTCTGAGATTGAATCTACTCATTGGTTGGAGCCTTTCTGTGTGGAGGTTGTATGTTCTCCCTGTGCTTCTCTGGGGTTTCTCTTCCCACAGTCTAAAGACAAGCATGGCAGGTTAATGGTGATTCTAAATTATCAGTAGGTGAGTGTGAGTGCACCTGGTTATCTGTCTCTTTGTGTGGCCTGCAATGAAGTGACGATGTACCCGCATCTAGCCCACTGCAGCTAGTATAATCAGAGCGGGTCGCTGGCATAAACACTCTATGCCGTTGTTTATAGCCACATCCACTAGAGGGGGCCACACCACAATAAGTGTGTGATTTGCATTTTGTCCCTGTCTTCATGGGCGTAACGGATGCGGGTACGCGTGGGACATGTCCCCCGCACTTTCCACATCTGTCCCCTCTGTCCCCCCGCACTTTTTTCAGCCGTTGCAACAGCTAAACCTATGAGGTAAGGTTACTGTCAAAAGATTTGTGAGTGTACACACAAAAAGTCATGGACATATTAAAAATGTGTGTGTGTTAACCTGTAGTTGTGCATGAATAAAAAATTTGTAAACTCTTGTTTAAGTCAAGACGTGCATAGATTATGCAGTGTATACATTCTGTGTGAGAATACAACTCATATAGTTACAACTTTACTGAATTACAAATACGAATTGCAGTTTACAGACTTACACTTTCTTCAGAGTGAATACGAATCTGACAAGCGTGAAATAACTGTCAAAACTACGTCACGGGGTCACAGTCATTATACATCGAGTGGAAGATAACATCGATTCTACAAACTGCGCATGTCAGAAATTCGGCCCTGCCGCCCTGGGTTCAATTTCAAGGCGCCGAGATGGCAGAGGATGCGGACGCAGCAAGGAGTCAGGTAATGATAACCTCTTTTTACTTTGTTCTAATATGATATTCGCAAAATATTAAAGAGTTGACAATGAAGCGGGTTTAATTAATTTCTTTCGTTGATGTAGCCTTTGTTTCTAGTTACGTAACTTTATCGGTTTTTTATGCTAGGTGCAGTTAGCCGATATACTGAACACGGCACACAGTCTCGTGTCGATGTAGAACAGCAAGTTAAGTTCTCCAGCAAGAGTGACGACAGTTACACAGGGAAATACATCACAGCCTGCTGAGGGACAGAGAGGTCAATCTCAAACATCTCAACTGTCAGGTCCATTTTAGGGAAAAGACAAGATTAGCGTTAATGACTGCGGTATCTCCTTCCGCGCTTTAAAAAACATTGCGCGACTACATTACTTCCTACGGTAGCTTCATGATCCGTACGGTTTTGTTCTTATGTTTATTAGTTGAAATACAGACAGCTGCCATTACTTTTTTTGTTTTTTGACAACACACTCTTGTTCAGCATGTTTCCAGGTATGTCTGTGATAACTTTCAAGTGATTTTACTGTTTTGTTTTGTTTTTTAAATCAGCCTTCATATTAATGTGTGTATTGGGGATGATATTAACCTGATTATTTGAAAATGCTACAGTAAAATCACTTGAAAGTTATCAAAGAGGTATCTGGGAACATGTTGAACAAGAGTCTGTTGTCAAAAAACAAAAAATATTGACAGCTGTCTGTATTTCAACTAATAACCATATGAACAAAACCGTACAGATGTGCACATGAACGCACCATGAAGCTACCGTAGGAAATAATGTAGACGCGCAATGTTTTTTAAAGCGCGGATGGCATCGTTAATGAAGTTGGCACAAATGGAATATTAACCTTTCTTTGAATCATAAGGAAGGTTACACGGTGAAATGTAAATTTACAGCTGTTACATGAGCATATTCTGAGAAAATGCATAAATCTAGTTATCTCCTGGGCTGCTTCTAACTTTCAATGTGAGCAGATATCAATCAGTTTATGAGGAAAACAAACATTTATCAAATTCTGAACATGTGATTCTATGAATACCAGGTTAGAAGTTAATTTCTATGCACATTTGTTTTAGGAATCTTCTGATTGATTTTCCATTTTCAGGAATCACTACTGACACAATTAATGAGACGTCTTGCATCAAGGATCGGTGAGATTGCTGGTCAACCACATTTGGATCTGGACTATCTTCAGTATGTTGTAAATCAGGAGGTGTTTATTTGGACATCTGCATCAACTGTCCTTCACATACCAACAGATGTTGTGGAGTGTCTTCTGAGTCTTCAAAGAAAACTTACCACAGCCCTTTCTCCAGAGACACCCCTTGCGCTTACTACAAAAGTGAGCAGTGGAGGGGGGCGGCCCAGATTGCAAGTTTCTGAAGACCTGCTCACCCATCTGATTGACATGCCCCTTCCGGTGTCGTGTATCGCACACCTGCTGGGAGTCAGTGAATCTACGATCTTCAGACGCATGCGTGAACTTGGGTTGTCAACAAGAGCTTCTTACAGCAGCTTATCTGACACTGAGCTTGACAATGCTGTGTTGTCAGTAAAAAACAGACTACCAAATGCGGGATACAGAATGGTAAAAGGTTGCCTGGAAGCAGATGGACACAGAGTTCAGTGGGATCGTATCAAAGAGTCGATGCACAGAGTTGACGCCGCTGGAGTTCTGGAAAGAATGATGCAGCTTGGCTGCATTGTCAAAAGGACATACTGTGTAAAGCATCCTTTGTCTTTAGTGCATGTTGACACAAATCACAAGCTCATAAGGTAACTTAATTTTTTTGTAAAGTGAATGTAACTGCAGCTTTAATTAAAAACCAATAGATAAAGTTATGATGAACATTTTTCTTTCCAGGTACAACATTGTCATATTTGGGGCAATAGATGGATTCTCCAGGAAGGTGTGTCAGTGTTTACTGAGATAACTTGTAGGTTATTTATGGTATTATTTTGGACATGAGGTGTTATTGTTTGTGTGTGTTGCAGATCATGTACCTGGAGCCAGCAACAAATAACCGATCCAGCACAGGTCTTCAGTTTTTTCTGAAGGCAGTGGAAAACCATGGTTGGCCTTCAAGGTAGTTACTGGTGCTGCTTTGTAATGTTTATCACACACACACACTTGTACCATGAGTGTTCTAATAGAAACCCCCCCCCCCCCCCCCACACACACACACACACACTCACACACTATGTAGGGTCAGGGGTGATGAAGGAGTCGAAAATGTGGCGATAGCTGAAACCACGTTCAGCATGAAAGGGACTGGAAGAGGCAGCTTCATCGCTGGAAAAAGTGTACACAATCAAAGGTTATTATAATTTAAATCAATGGCTTGAAACTGTTTTTTCAGACATCTCAGATGGAAAGAATACCAAATCAGGCATGAACTAACAAAACTGCAGAAACAGTAAAGACATCCTAATTAGCCATATCAGCTATTTGTGTGAAATAGAAAAGGGAGGAGATATAAATAACAGCAACTACAGTGTCTTGCAATAAGTAGTAATCTGATAATATAGGATAGGAAAAATAAGTCTACAATTAGAAGTTTGCTGTTCCCCTGTTAATTTGATATTACACCATTCACAAAAAGTTCGGAATATTTGGCTTATGGATGAAAATTCAGAATGCACCTAAAATGGACTTCAACCTTTACAGGTTAACTTAATTTGACCTTCTCTAAACTTTTGAATGCACACGTCCAACTGTTCAGTGTTTCAGTACTTATGTAGCATCAACTTTTTACATTTTCCATAAAGTCAAATATCCCTAACTTTTTGTGAATGGTGTATATTATGGGTACATTTTGTCTCCGTTTTAGAATTGAGCGTCTGTGGCGAGACGTCTGGACCAGTGTGACCCATCTTTATTATGACGTGCTTCACAGCCTTGAGGAAGATGGCCTCCTGGACTTGTCTGACACTGTACATATGTTTTGTGTACATCATGTGTTCCTCCCTCGGCTGGCAGATGCGCTTCACACCTTTACTGAAGGGTGGGACAATCATCTTTTGAAGTCTGAAGGTGGACTCACACCTAACCAGCTTTGGGTTTTGGGACACATGCAGAACCCTGCTGCTGGAGGTGAAGAGGACTTGCAGGTTTGTGACATCTACATGGCTGTTAATTGAAGTCTTTTTTTTTTCTTTTTTCTTTTTTTACATTTAAATTGTGTTTTGTGTGTGTAAACTTAATGACAGAACCTGGAGTTGTTTGGAACGGACTGGGAGACGTTTGGTGGTGTCACTGAAGAACCCTTTGGAGTTCAAGTCCCAGAAAATGAGTGTCCTCTGTCTCCAGCTGCTATGGAAGCTGTGAAATCCATCATTAATCCTCTTGCACCATCTGGATCTTTTGGGAGAGACTTGTATATATCCATGGTTCAGTGCACTGAAAGTCTGACTAACATGTCACAGTAATCTAGCATATTATAAAACTGTGACAAATTGCTGTATCCCACATTGTTGGCAAACAAAAAATGCATCTGCATTTGTTTCAGAATGTGACAGACATGATTATTTCACACATGCCGTCTCTTTGCCTTCTGTAGTGTGTAATGTCTGCACAGTTGTTCCCCTGGAGTATGATTAAATGTTTTTGTGTAACTAATACACCTGGTGACTACATTTACAGTAATAAGGGATTTGACATTGTCAACCGAGGCAGTCTACAGGTCCTTTAAGTCTTACAAAAAATAGGCCTTAAAAACGGTCAAGTTTAAATTAGAGATGAAATTCCAATGTGAATTCATTGACAGTAAAAAAAAAAAGTGAAACTGTAAAAATCACCTGAAGAGGGTCTCAAAGTATCACTGATACCTGTTGGCATCTTCCAATTACAATTTTTACTTACAACTTTAAAGAGTATTTAAGTTAATGGTTTACTGGTTTCACTGTGATGACAAATGACTGAAAGGGCTCCCAAGCACTGTTTTAAAATTTATTAGAGATTAGATAACACATTAATTATCTTGACAACAGAACCAGCTGCTGAACAAAACTGTTGCTTTGAAAAGCATTTTTAAATGCTAAAACCGTATGTTTACAACCTATTCAATTAAAGACTAAATACAGTAAAACTAAAAACAGAAAACATTTGATATCAAAATTTGACCATGGATGTGGTTTGGGTTCTAACAGCTAAATACTTCAAACTCTATCAAAGGACTGCCCATGGGTTAGAGCAGTTTTCATTAGGTTTTGGAATTCATTGAATGTTGTCAGGTGAGCAACTGGAAATGTTATTGTGCGACTACATGCACTTACAGTTGGAAAGCAAATTGTATGATTTTCCTCACAATCATGGTTGAATTTCACACATATGATGAAGTCCTTCTTCTCACTTGGCAGAAGGGGCTTATGGGCTTGTCCTGTCAACCACTGCATGATTCTGCCAACAGTCAGATGTTGCGGAACCTCACTTTCCTCATCGGTCCAGCCATCTTGTTCTTACATAAAAGATTAATGTTAGTGTGAACTGGAAAAAAAAAAATCAGTAACTGTTTATGGGCTTAAACATACCACAATCTTCAGTTTTTTGTAGGAAGTCTTGGAGAAAGTTCATGATGTTCACTTCTCTCCTGAATTTCACAGAGACCTTCTCACTGAAATCGGGCTGGCACTTCTCCAGGATGAAAGCTGCATCCACCTACAAAAACAAAGCACAAAAGATACAGATTTACAACTCAGAATTTCTTGCAGTAAACAAAATTTAACAGGGATGACCCAACGATGACCAAAGTATATACCTTATCATCTTCCCCTGGTACAAATAGTGGCAGACAAAGGTCTGGGTGTGCCTCCAAAACCTTCAGTAGGTCATAGAGCTGCAGGCCTTTTCTCAGCTGGTCAAGCATGGGGATGACTCTCATGGTCAAGTGCAGAACAATAGCCCTGAAACACAAAAGGTTTCTGAGTAACACTCCAGACAGTTTTGTAAAATAAATTAATATGTTAAGAAAATTAGTGCACATGCACACACTTCATGTAGTTGAAGAAAATTCTTTAACAAAAAAATCAGAATTGATCTTAGAAGGTGTACTGAAGTCTGTGTTTGTATAACCATCACTACACACCTGACAGTGTATATATATATATATATATTATGAAAAGTACCTGATTATCTGGTCTTTTTTATCCAAAGACACTCTTCCAGTGTATCCACAGCTTACTATGCCATCAGTAAGCTCATCAATGTTCTCAGTTGCTGTGTTTATCTGAAAGCACAAGCCACATAAAGCAAAATAACTAAATTAAGTCAATGAAAAACAGTTTCCTGTCAAGGAAACAACTGATGACACACTGTTAACTGTTTAGAAATTGAATTAACATTACCTCCATTATAAGCTGTGACAATTCCAAATCTGTCACATCTCTGGTTGACACCTGTATACTGTCGGAGTCACCAGAGCAGAGGTATCTGTAGCACCACTCGCGCATAAAGTTGGAGAGAGGTCCACCTTGTGCTATGCTAGCTGCCATAACTTCTCCTGCAGTCCTAAATATCGAAATAAGAACAGAAGCTGTATTTTAATTAAAGTAACTTTTCAATTTACAAATTATTTACTGGACACAAGGACAACACTATGCACCTGAAGTAGTTGCTATCCAGGCTGTTGAGACAGTAAAGGGGATTTCTCCCCTTGTTGTCAGTGCTGTCCATGAAAAGGTTCTTTTCAATCCCTGCAACCATTTCTGAATAACATAAAAACAGAAAATCTGTTATTACAAAAAAGGGACAACTTTCAAAATTGCAGTGATATGCAACAGTACCTGTCAGAAATTCTTTACTAAGAGCACCGGTGTCAATGCCAGATTCCCCAAAAAACGTAACCTTCAGTCTGCATTTAGGGGAGGATTTTTTTTGGCGTTGCCACTGTTGCATTCCTCTAATAAAGAGGTCACTTCTTGACACACAAAGAGGAAATGTGCTGCCTTCACCCACCTGGCAACTGATCCAGTTCAGGACATCCTCTGAACTTTATTTTAAAAACATACATACAGAGAAATACAAAAGATAAGATAATGCTTTATTGATCCCTTTGAGGAAAATTAGGTTATAAAAGTAGATTTTTAAAAAATGAAAAAAGAAATGCAATGAAAAAAAACTATGTAATCATACCATTCTAAAGATATTCAGTTAACTTTTTTTTTTTTTTAAAGCAATAGAGATCATGCAGTTTTGAAAACAGCTGAGACAGAGGAGGTTTTACCTTTGAAAAGAATGTATTGCTTCACTTGAGGCATTGCTGTCATGGTCTGCAGCTCTGCAGTAACAAAAAAAGTTGGAATTAATTTGTAATTTACACACCCTGATTTAAAATGTAACTGAGAAATACTGAAATAGTTTTGGCTCAAGTACCGTATTCCACACTCAGATGCATGAATCTCAGTGACATTGTTGGTGAATACACTTCTGCATACAGGACACTCAGCTGTCTAAAAAAATAATCATTTACAATAAGTTCATATCAGATGGTCAACTTATCAACATAAAAATAAAATACAGGAATCTTACCATCTCTGCCTGGTTTTCTGAGCACACTGGAGACATATCGTCCTGGGTGTAGTTTTCCTAGTCACAAAACGTAAAACAGGATGAAATAACCCCACTGTTTTAGTCACAGCAAAAAATACTTGAAGTCTAACAGAAGATTTGACATACATCCTCAGAAGAACTGCACAAATCAGTATTGTCCTCCTTGCAGCTCTTGATGTGGTCTGGAAGAGCCTGTAGAGGTACAAGCTTTCTGCAAGTGTTGCATGGGGCTTTGGGCATTTTATCAAATTCTTTCGCCTCTGGTGGTAATGGAGTCATGTCAATCTCCTCTTGTAAAGGAGCAATGTACAGTGTACACTTCCCATTCCCACTCACTCCTTTTAGCTGTTGCCCGCTGTATCCATCTGAGTCGGGGCAAATGACAGCTAATTTGCGTTGCCCACCCCCACCTAGAAATGAAACAGACATTACTTTTAAGAATCAAAGTTTTTCAAATGCTATAAAAAGTAATAGATAAGGTCCATGTATACCTGTGGCCTTGTGGAGCAACCAGCCACCACTCACACTTCCAAGTTTTGGATATGGATTCAACAGCAAGTCTGTCAACTTTTAGAACATGGTTAGTTGATAAATTTAATAAATATATGAACTAACGTGTTTATCAGTTATGTAAGCATGCAATTAGTTTTAAAGAAAGACTTCTTGTTTTTACAAAAATCAACATTTAACTTTGGTGTTGGTAATGGTGGTGCCTCAGATATTTAATGTCTTTTAAAAAGCATACCTCTGAATGGGTGATGTTTAAAGGCACTGTTACAGAACGTTTCCCAAGACCAGCCAGTGTAAGGAGGAGTTCCTCCTGTCCTTTGGGGGTCTTTGGGCGTTGTTTATCAGGCAGAAAAAAGTTTACCAAAAAACTTTTTTCTGGTCGTGCATATGGTGCAAAACGTCGTTTGCTTTTTGCCTCTCTGCGAAAAAGTCCAGGAAACGATCTGAAAATATAAATATTTTTGATCACTCATCAGAAACAATGAAAATACTTTTAAAGAAAGACAAATGCAATGTCACCCAGAGGCAGGGCTAAGACACATCTTTAGCAGATTTTCAATTACTCTAGGACCTCTCCCGAGCCCTTTTCAATAAAATTGAAAGACCATAATAAATCACACATGAAACTTTTGAAGGCTATTCATACCCGTAATCTGCACAGATGACAATAAAAGGTAAGAGCCAGCGCTGCAGCTACGTGCCAAACATACCTGGCCATTTCCTGGCGCACTGACACTCCGGAGCCATTGCCCTGGGGGTACCTTACTTGTGGACCTGACAGTTGAGATGTTTGAGATTGACCTCTCTGTCCCTCAGCAGGCTGTGATGTATTTCCCTGTGTAACTGTCGTCACACTTGCTGGAGAACTTAACTTGCTGTTCTACATCGACACGAGACTGTGTGCCTTGTTGAGACTTGTTTTACGGCGGTTGGCATCCAGCTTCTTGGTGCATTACCGCCACCTTCTGTTCCGGAGTGTGGACCAGACAGTAGACTTACAGACTTTACCCGACCTAGTTCAAACTATCAAATCTACAAACACACACTACAAAGACCAAACAAAAACCCAAACAAACAAATAAACAAAAACAAAAAACAAACAAAAAACAACAAAAAAAACAAACAACAAAAAAAAACCTCTAACTTGCACTCTCCACACCAAAGCCAACTACCACCCCTTATTCCTATCATTATCCCTACCTAACCATCATATTCTATTATAAACCCCGGTCCCCTTTAAAAAATCCATCAGTGCCCTAACCTGTGCCCTCTCTTCCATACTTAGCAACTCTTTAAGTGTAAATTCCTGCACCCCTAACTCCTTTATCCTATCCATCAGCTCCCCTCTCTGCACCTCATATCTTCTACACCTCAGAACTACATGTTCCACTGACTCTTCCTCCTCCTGACAACCCTCACATAAACCTGTCTGGTGCTTCCCAATCAGTTTCAGTGTTTTATTTAGTGCACTATGCCCCAACCTTAACCTGGTCATCACACTCTCCTCCCTCCTGTGTCCACTACTAGGGCTGAGTACCGAACTTCGGTTCTTTAATGGCACCGACCGAAATGTTTCGGTACTAATGAGTATCGAAATAAGCCTCGTCTTTCGGTTCCATGTTCCGGTACTTATCACGTGATTATGATAAAGCAAACCTGTGATTGGCTGTAACATTACACGTGATTGCGGCAAGCCGGAAAAAAGCATGCTGCCCGTTCACAGACAGGTTTCACGTTAGGTACATTGAATTTACTGCAGTTGTTTAGCATGTCGTCGAAGTGGGAAAAGATGCCTCTGAGGTCTAAAACGTGGCTCTACTTTTGTAAAATGGACGCTGTAACAGGAGAACCTGTCTGCGGCTCTGCTCAGCACAATAACCACGGCAGTTCGGCCAATGCAGACAAAGTCTTTTATTCACCACACCGTCTCAATGTAAATAAAACAGTCTCTCTTCCTTGCCCGGCGCTACACCGGACCTCGTCCGGTAAACAGTCTCAACGTCCGCCGGCTCTCCGCCGGTTCTCCTCCGGTAAACAGTCTCAGCGTCAGCCGGATCTCCACAGGATCTCGCTCGATAAGCTGCCCGCTCCACCGGACCTCGTCCGTTCCCCCGTCCTCTCTGTCCGTCTGTCTTTTGTCCTCTGCTTCAGTCTGTTACTGCCGAGAGAATCAGGTGAGTCTAATTGGTGCCAGCTGTGCTAATTAACCTGACGCTGGTTCCACACACTCTCCTCCACACCTCTCCCCTCTGCAGCTGAGCTCTCCCGCGCCCATCGCCACAGACGCCAATAGTGCGCGGTGCAGTATATGCCAAAGCGGGTGGTAAACTCCATCTAAGGCTAAATACCGGCACGAGACCGATAGTCGACAAGTACATTAAGGGAAAGTTGACAAGAACTTTGAAGAGAGAGTTCAAGAGGGTGTGAAACCGTTAAGAGGTAAACGGGTGGGGTCCGCGCAGTCCGCCCGGGAGATTCAACTCGGCGGGCCAGGGGCGGCCGCTCGGTCCGGGAGGATCCCCTCGCGGGACCTCTCACCGGGTGCGGGCCGTCCCCCGCCTGGCGCATTTCCTCCGCAGCGGTGTGCCGCGACCGGCTCCGGGTCGGCCAGGAAGGGTCCGGCCGAAGGTGGCTCAGAATGTACTGAACTGTACATTGCTTGCAAATGTTCTTTTGCACTGGAAATCACTGGAAAATTAAACTCAAGATGTGAAAAGTAATGTGTAATGCAATTTTCATTCTGTTAGAGTATATATTGTAAAACTGGTATCGAAAAAAGTATCGTTTAGGAACCGGTATCGAAGTGAAGGTATCGGAATTGGTACCGGTATCGAAACTTTTAGATTGATACCCAGCCCTATCCACTACTCACCCTCCCACCTCTGACGCTCTTTTGTACCTGATACAGGTGCCTCCCTTTCTTCTCTCCATCCCACCTTTCTTGCCACACTGAGTTGCTTTTTTCCCAGATAATACTTTTGATTTCTTTCTTGCTGATCCTCAGATGCATTTCTATTTTCCTTTTCAGTAAAGCTCTCTTGGCCAGATCATCAGCCCTCTCATTCCCCCTCACCCCTACATGTGCTGGTACCCACAGAAACTTTACCTGACCCCCCTGGTGAACAATTCTTGTTAGTGACTCAAGGGCTGAATATAGGATGTCCTGACGGCTGTTTGAATGAAAAGACCTGAGGCTTGCTAGCACTGATGATGAGTCTGAACACACTAATGCCTTTCCTAGACCGGTCTTCTCCACCCACTGTAGTGCAACCAAAACCGCCACCATTTCTACTGTGTATACTGAAAGATTATTAGATGTTCTTCTGTTGATCCCAATTCCTCTTTCCGGGACTGTTACCCCGAATCCTGTCACCCCTGTCTCAGGTTGTTTTGCCCCATCTGTGTATATGCAAGTAAAATTGCTGTACTTTGTTAATATGTGACACTTAAACTCACCAACCAAATCAACCATGCCTTTCCCCCTCCTCTTAGCCTCTAATAAACCCCAATCAACCTCAGGCCACACTAGCATCCATGGGGCCACACCTGGATAGACTACCGTAGGACTAACTTTGAGGTTAAGTATTCCAAATTCTTTTGCAATGTTATTTGCTTCTTTTGCAAAGTTTTGCCTCCGGCTCTTTTCACCCTCCCAGAACCCCTGCAAAACTCCCTTTGTCAGATGAGACTGATTGTGTCCTTGCAAGTTAGCCCAGTAGTTAGCTATTATCTGCCTTCTCCTAATTTCCAAAGGCATCTCTCCCACTTCCACCTGTAGAGCAGGAACCGGTGATGTTTTGACTGCCCCACTACAAACCCTCAGAGCCTGTGCTTGAATCACATCCAGTTTACATAATAAGGACTTGGATGCAGAACCATATGCCACACTGCCATAATCAATCACTGGTCTTATCAGCGCTACATAAGTTTGTAGAATCGATGTTATCTTCCACTCGATGCATAATGACTGTGACCCCGTGACGTAGTTTTGACAGTTATTTCACGCTTGTCAGATTCGTATTCACTCTGAAGAAAGTGTAAGTCTGTAAACAGCAATTCGTATTTGTAATTCAGTAAAGTTGTAACTATATGAGTTGTATTCTCACACAGAATGTATACACTGCATAATCTATGCACATCTTGACTTAAATAAGAGTTTACAAATTTTTTATTCATGCACAACTACAGGTTAACACGCACACATTTTTAATATGTCCACGACTTTTTATGTGTACACTCACAAATCTTTTGACAGTAACCTTACCTCATATAAACCCGTTATTAGCATCCAGTAACGTGTTTTCCCGAGCCGTCTTTGAATGCACCATGAGCGCATGCTAACGCAGGTGTTCAGTAGAGTGCCTTTATAATGAGAGTGGCGACAACTGGGGATTTGAAGCCATTTTGTTTCCATTCACTCCGTTAAACTTCAGCGGCCCGTATTTCATGCATCTACAGGCATGAAAATGGTCAAAGTCAAAATAACCACAACTGCCTGAAATCACATCAAACTTTTCTATCTGTCATTCACCCATACATCATAACATGAAAGTACATACATGGGACTAACCTGGCACAAAAACGATGATGAAGTCGGTTTCCATCCCACTGTCCGGACTTTATTTTCACAGTTTCATTCTTTCACTACTCCTGGGAAATGTAAACATGTGTAATCCCTTCTCCGATCGATTTGTGCACCCAAAGGCACAACAGCCCGTCATTTTTCAGGTATTTATGAAGCCAAAAAAGACCTAGAATTACTCTCTGCGTTGTAAACAACGTTAACAGGCATAACCGGCGTTCATGAATTGGAAACAAAATGGCTCCTACAGATCACGTGACCAAAATTTTTTGGACCCGTCATGTCGCCACTCTCATTATATAGGCACTCTAGTGTTCAGAGGAGACATGCTGCTGTGCTGAGCAGTGCTGAACGTGCGTCTGGAGTAATGTTTAGCAAACCAGCCAGGGCCAGCAAGAAGCAAAAAACTTTACACAGTTTTTTTCCAAACAAACCGTGTAAGTTGTGTGACCTTGTTGGATGCAAACAATGTTAGACTTGTTAGCTAAATGATTACAAGGTAAAACGTGGCAATATATCAATATGTTAAGCTAGTTAACAATAATTTAAATGTTGTTGCCTCTGTTACATTACTGCTAATTAATTTGTTCTTGGAATAAACCCAGTCCTCTTTCATTTCTGGGCAGAAGATGTGCTCACAATTGCTCTCCATGTGTTTAAGTCTTTTGGTCCCAAAAGAGGAGAGTCAGGGAGGAGAAAAAAGAATAGGCTATCTATGGTATAAATTTACAACTGTTTTTTACTCCTTCTCTTTCTAATTCTATCTCAGAATTTTGATTTTCAGATTTTTTTAATGATTATTTCCATAAGGCAGGAGATGGACCAGAGGCGGCAGTAATGTTGACCATGCAGGGTCTGCAGAGGTGAAAAAATATATATATATATATAAGTGGCTGAGAAAAAATATGTATCTATGGGTTAAAGTGATTTTGAGGTTAAATTCTACTGCAATTTTTACTCTTCCTAATGCTATTTCAGAATTTTTCTTACCACATTTTTTATGTTTATTGCCATAACAGAAAGAGCAGAGTCAGGGAGGAGATGGATCAGAGGCCAGCAGCAGGGACAAGGATGTAGGGTCTTTACAGGTAAGGAGAGATTATAACTTCCTGAAAATAAGATATCTATTGCAGGGAGAAACCAGGCAGTACTGATCATTTCATGTTCAGTGTTTGGCACCTTTGGCTACTCGTCCAGTAGATGTTCAAGGGACACTGTTGTCAACTCAACTAGAGTTTGGCCACTAAAACTTTAGATTTTATAGTTTAAAGTTTTATACTTTATAGTTTAAAGAACTAGCCTAGTTGGTCCCCTGGTATTGCACTGTGGCTGTTAGGGATTATGTGGTTCTTTAGCCACTACGGACGGTGCAATTAAATGTAAGAGAATGAAAAATCTGTCCCCCTCACTTCTGAGATGGTGGTTACGCCCATGCCTGTCTTTATTCCAATAAAACATAAATCATCATGGTAACATATCAATTTAAACTGGCTTATTAGAAAACTATACGGGAAAAATACAGGAAAGAAAAAATAAACCAGCAGTCAGTTGGTGACTCCATGCTTCGTGTGTAAGTTAGGCTACTGTGACACCACGGCACCGTTTCAAACTTGATCGATTACATTGGTCTGGAGAAGCCACAGATGGAAAAGCAGTAGCACTAGAGATGGCATCATGGCTCCAAAAAGGAAGTTCAGGAGTGAGCTGAATAATCATGTGCATGTGTGTTTTAACCCAATTACAAGCTGTGCACGTGATTTGGTAGTTGCCCTGTGCATGTTTTGGGGCCACAAAAAAAAATCTTGCTTAGGGCCACCAAAGTCCTAGGGCCGGCCCTGAGTAGAATCTCTGTGAAGTGCCTTAAGGAATATATGTAATGAACTGGTTGGCTATACTGTACTGTGACTGAATTCAATTGAAATAAAACAATACTAAAAACCAAGTGACAGCAAATAAATTCTCAAAGAAAGAAACTACAAAGCTTTTTAGCAAGGGCTGCACAGTGGCTTGGTGCTTAGTGCTTTCACCTTGCTGCTAGAACATCCCTGTTTTGCGTCCCGGCTTTCCTGGGATCTTCCTGCATGGAGTTTGCATGTTCTCCATGTGCATCTCCAGGTACTCCAGCTTCTGCCCACAATCCACAAACATGCCGAGGTCAGTTGGTAATTTACGAATGCAAATGTGCTTGTTTGTCTGTACAGTAGTGGAAAAACGCTTTCGGACAGCTCTTGCATTTGTGAAATAGTGCATTAACAATCACTCTTAAGTCTTCAAATGTAATTTCTTTCAGTACAGTCACAGCCAAAATGCAGAACAAATCTTAAAAACTCTTTAAAAATTCTTCAGTCCTCAGCATGAGCCCCATTGAATCTCTGCGATGAATTATGAAAAGGTCTGTTTCAAAGCCTAAACCAAAGAATTTAGAAGAATTAAAAGCAATAATTCAAGAAGAATTCAAGATGCAGTTCACTAGCTCTGGCAAGTAAACTCTCTGATGATCCAATCAAAGGGTGCAAATACGCTGATGTCACCGTACGCCTGCTAGAGGGCCTTGGTGTCACCAACTCAAAATCTGATTGGCTGAAGCAACAGTTTAATTGACGGTTATTTTCTGCTGGAAGGCCCGCAGAACTGATTCTGAAGGCCTCCAGGCAGATTTCTTTGACTTTGACCCTGCCTAGCAACAAATAATGGATGAAATGTGATTGGCTAAATGCTTTTATATGAAAATACATGTCTGGAAGCAGTGGGCCTGGGATCTTTCTGCATTGAGTTTGCATGTTCTCCCTGAGCATGCGTGGGTTTTCTCCGGGCACTCCGGCTTCCTCCCACAGTCCAAAAATATGCTGAGGTTAATTGATTACTCTAAATTGCCCGTAGGTGTGAATGTGAGTGTGATTGTTTGTCTGTATATATAGCCCTGCGAAAGACTGGCGACCTGTCCAGGGTGTCCCCTGCCTTCGCCCGAGTCAGCTGAGATAGGCTCCAGCACCCCCCGCGACCCTAGTGAGGATAAAGCGGTGTATAGAGGATGGATGGATGTCTGGAAGCAGCACAACCAGAGGAAAAGCTATGAAGCGAAGTGGACAGACTATTTGGAATTATTTAACAAGTATTTACGGACAAAATATAATAAACATCAGTCTGTGATTTAGATATTTTTTAGGCCAGCAGAGAAGGCCTTACAGGCCCTGACGGCCCACCACTGCAGATGAGATAGCAGTGAATACCAACTATTAAGTAACTAGACATGTATTGTTTGAAAAATCAATACACATTGTGATTCATTTTTATTGATTTTTTCACTGAACACACATTATGCAACTGATAACTAACTACAGTGCCGTGTGAGGCTATGAGGCACAAAATATAAAATCAGGATACAATTAAAAACAAAATCCATGAAAAGCTTTTATTCATCAGTTAACTTGGCGAGATCACTCTTTGCCTTTAATACACCAGCTCTGTTTTCCACTCTACTTGTGGAGTAGATTCTGTGGATTTAATCTGTCTCAGTGTCTTTAGTGTCTTCATATAATGGCATGAGTGGCATGGGTCAGTGGGTAGAGTGGCCGTCTTGTAACTGCAAGGTTCGCAGTTCGATCCTCGGCCCGTCGAGCTCATGTCGAGGTGTCCCTGAGCAAGACACCGAACCCCTAATTGCTCCTGGTGGGTTGTGGTTAGCGCCTTGCGTGGCAGCTTCCGCCATCAGTGTGTGAATGGGTGAATGTGACGTGTCATGTAAAGCGCTTTGGATGAAAGCGCTATATAAATACAACCATTTACCATATAATGCCAGAGTGACTTAATGACGTTAAGAACACGGCTTTGTTCTGTTAGTTTTTTTCACAATTGCCTGTATGTCTGTGGTTCAAAACATCTACAGGACCTCTCTTTGACTTTTATATCTTCAAGTTAATGTAATGCTTTCTTACCTAAGACTATTTTTGGGTAAAAGAAAATTAAAAAGTAAATAAAATCAAGAAAATGGGATATTCCCTATTTAATATGAAGCAGCCAGAGTTCACTTTGCTGGCATCACATTATTGCTTTAATTATGCAGCTTCATGCATCAAGGCTGTGAGTATACTGTATTGCAGGTGTCAGACCTGGTATGTTGAGAGTCCACTGGTGCCCCAGACTGACAGCATGTATAATGAGTTAGTATAGCTATAATATTAACTATTCACAGCACTGAAACTAGATATACAGCGTATCTGAGTCTGAAGTGAAGGTGAAGGGGGTGAAGGGGGCATTGGCAGCTGTCGTGTTGCAGATATAAGTAGTGCTAATGATGCTGGAGCCTGTGCAGTGGTTTGAAAACACACAATGCCCTGAAGGGTAAAAATACATGGAGCAAAGGAGCAACTACTTCTGCAGATACTGCCAAAGATCCCCTGTAAGGACCTGTCAGTGTATGAATGTTAATATACAAATTGATGCATGCTTAGCAAACCCTCCTAGGATGAGCTGAGAGTGATTCTGGCCCAGTTACAAGTGTGTCTAATATAGTTAGAGTACAGTTCTAGTTTTCATCAGACACTGCTCAAAGTAAAAATCATAAACATTCTAGATTCCTTACACATAAATTGAAATATTGTCAGCCTTTATTTGTTTTAACTTTGATGATAATAGCTCAAAGATCATAAAAATCCCCCAAATCAATCTCAGAATATTAGAATATTTCACAGACAGCCACTGACATGTCAATCACGAACCCAAAAAATTCCCAAACAGTCCTAAGAGGAGTTGTAATCAACTAATTAATTCTAAATGTCTACGAAAAACTTCAATTTTCTTAAAGCAAGAACATCCAGAGCTGCCACACACAGACGTGTCCAGGAAATGGGCTACAAGTGTCAAATTCCTGAACACCCAAAAACATCAAGTGTATTCTCTGGGTCAAGAAGACAAAGAACTGAACTATTGTTAAGTGGTCCAAAGTCCTCTTTTTAGATGAAAGTCAGTGTTGCATTTCTTTTGTACATTAAGGTCCCAGACTCTGGAGGAAGAGTGAACAGCCACGGGATCAGAGTTGCTTTAAGTTCAGTGTGAAGTTTCCAAAGTCAGTGATGATTTGGATGCCATATTTTAGCATATTCCACTTTTTTTTTTTTTTTTAGAAAAAGATCATTTTATTTATCTTATTTTAATTACCACAAGGCTGCTACTATGTACAGTTGTTGCTACTGTTGTGTGTCCAACGTCCAACTGCTCTGCATGCCTTGAATCGCCCACGAGGGACAAAGGAAATTTTTTAATTGAATTGAATACATCATATCAAGACACTGTTATTTATTTAGTGTATTCTGTAAAAGCATTGTCCAGTAGAAAATTAAGACTGTTGTTACAAAAGAACCTAACATAGTTAAATATTGAGTTTCAGACCCCACAGTGTTTTCTGGAAAAATTACATAAATTATAGCCTTACCTGACCATAATAAATACTAAGGTTAAGATCTTAGAGTATTATTAGTTATGGAGATTAATCTGCCTTATTTAGAGCTAAAGTTATGGCCCTAGGATTTTGTTTTGTTATAGATAAGCGAGGACACATCATTTACAACATATAATAGTGAATACAAATGCATGGAGACGATAACAAGGATCAACACGTGAAGATTACCATATGAGCAGGAAAAGGTAAATACAAATAAGAAATTGAACTATACTGGCAAATGAGTAAAATGCAAAACAAAATCAGAGAACCAATCGATAAAAACATCTAGTAGCAGGGTAATAAATAGAAAAGAGTGGGCATGACTAGAGCAGCTTCAGGAAGAACTAAAAACAAGGGAAAAAGGTGAGCATTTAATTTAGACAGGATTTGAAACTGAAAAAGCCCTGTTGACTTGTTGTCAGAAAACATGCTTTTAATATATTGTGATGGTAAACCATTAATGGTTTTATGAACGAATAGTACATAACAAGAGTGTTTGCATTTGTAGGAAAGAGCACAGTAAACACATGCTATGTCAATGAAGGCTTTTTATTTCAAACAACATTCATAAAAAAGCAGAAAAATGAAAAAAGAAAACATCTCTTTAAATATACAAAAAGCAAGGCATGATAGAAATGTAACAAACAATAAAAAAAATCCAAAATAAAATGCAGGATAAAGAGCTGGTGGCAGAAAAATGAAAGTACATTAGTAAAGTAACAGTTTGAAAACGACGTTCGTCACTTTGTCAATTTTTTTCTTTTTTTGGGTCATGTTTGGTTTAACAATGATTCCAAAGTGTAGCATGTGCCAAATGAGAGCCAGAAATTCAGGGATAATGATATTTTCTTATCAGTGCAGGTATTATCAGTAGAATGAAAATAAATCACAAGGCTTCAGTGGGGCTCGACGTTTCTGGCTTGCTGTGTTTGTTTAGCAGCCAGTGCAGGCGGCGAAAGCACAGATCTCACAGATGTCCATAGGAACCGCAGCTAGAATACAGAGAAAAACGGAGAACATCAGCTACCAGGAATCACCTGCAATTTAATATTCATGACCTCTTTATAATTCAGACGGGCTGTTGTGTTGACCATCGTCTTACCTAATCTGGAGAGAGATGAGGAGGCTCCTCTCTGCTTACAGAGGGGCAGCAGCTCCTGGGGCAGCATGGGGTCAGCACAGAGGGGCACGGCGCTCGACCTGAATCGTGGGTTTTGTTGTGCGGTCCCAAAGCTTCCCGCTGTCAGTTCCTGAAGCCTCCTAACGGCCTCCAGTGAGAAGGAAAATCCATTCTCCTGAAAGAAACACACGTTGATATTAAAGAACTTAACCTTAAAGATCAGTTTGCTAATACAGATAATAAAAAGATGATGCAACAGTGAACAATTCACATCAGGTTTGTTGTATTTTTGGCACTGCCTTTTCGAATGAGCAGTAAATGTCCAGGCTGTCAGTCTCATCATAAACAACTTACTTCAACTTGTACAGCCTCAGAGGTCCAGCCGAAAGCCAGGACGAGGAGAGCGACGGTGGCAAGTGTGGCCTTCATGATGAGAGTTAAGAGCAGGTTGTGTTGCAGTCTCTGTGTCTCTGGTTGTGGATGTGCTCAGCTGGTGCTCAGCTCAGTGTGTCTGCTTTCCCTCAGTCCACAAGCCTCCTTTTAAACCGTCGTGCCCTACAGCCCAGCAGTCATATGACTAAATTTGGTAAAAAGGGCTGGGCAAAGTTTTTCTCACGGGTTAATAAGTAATGATGAGGGTTCACAAGACTGTTCAAGGGAATTCATAAATCCTGCTTTGACCTTATCACCTGTCTGATTAGTTTTATGATCTCTGGCTCACTTCCTGCTCTGATCTAAGCTGATCACACCTCTGGTGGGTTAAAGAGTTACCACCAGCCCCACTGAGGCCACACCAGCTTATTGTTAGAAAGTCTGGTTGCTCACACCAATGCTAATTACTGGACTTTGTTTGAAATCAGGACATGTCTGATAGTCTCGGATAAAAATAGTACAAGTCTTACATTTTCAAATGTGCATAGTTTATTTTATTTAGGCTTCACAAGGCAATGCAATATTTTGCTAGGAGGCCTTGGATTCAGCTTGCTTTGACACAGACCACTTACCTACTGCTGCAGAACAAGGAACCTTCAATGGCAACAGAACTCCCCGACTTCAGCGACCCACCCTGGCAGGACAGTGGATTTTGCCACAATAGAAAAACTACTGTGGAACAGCTCAAGGAACATAATCAAGAGCTCAAGGTGTTGACCTGGCTTCCAACTCCTCCAGATCCCTGTCCTATTGAACATCACAGAATGTACTAGAACAATCCCTATCCACGAAGTCCCCACTAACACTGACAGGACCTGAACAATCCACTGCCAATGTCACCACAGGACACCCCCAGAGCTTCCATGTCTTTTAATATGCCCAGAACAGTATTAGGCACATGGTTTTCATCTTGTGGCTGATCAGTGTGTTGTTTTTCACAGGAAATGGTTAATAAATTCTGTGTTAAATGCTCTACTCTCATATCTGTGCCTTTCTTATGAACAAAAACACACCAAAAAGCATCTAACTAGGCGCAAACAAACCTGTATGCAAATATAATTCCATTCCACATGAGATGCCTGCAGAGTGCTCATTAGTCTGTCGTTCAGAATATGCAAAGCATTTACTGAATGCTGGTGCTTGAGCTTTTCTGCTTCTGCTGCAGAAAACACAACATGCAATTTATGCATTTACTCCTTAAGCCTGGGCAGAACTGCATTAATTATTTGAAAGGAGTGTAATATATAAGCATGAGAGGTTGTTAGGCCAGCCGGACACTGAGGGTGTAGAACAACATGGGAGGGTGAATCATAAATTGGAAAAGAGTTTGTACTGAGCTGCTGCAAACAGCAAACGTCTATCGAGATATTCCCCTGCAGGCTATAGCCTTGTCCTTTTAGTGGTCAGCAGCACTTCAACACAGACAGACACATCGATAGAGGCAGAAGGCAAACCTGTGACCTTCCAGTGTTAAAACTAACAAACCGTCTAATTGCTGCACATCTCAAGGACAGTAGGGGTGGGCTGTGAAAAAAATCAATTGATTTCGCTTCAGAGTGGCACCAAATGTGCAACCCCACACACAACAGAGTGAGGGTGTGGCACGCCAGCAACACATGTGGGAGGGTTTTTGATGAGCTCATTAAGCACAATTTTTTACGCAGAGCATGAGGGATCTATCTACCCAGAGTGGCACAGTGCATCTCAATGCTGCTGACGGCATCAAACTTTTATTGGTCTCAGATAGAACTGGTGATTGAGACTGAAGAAATCTGATTGTGCAGAATTTAATTAGTGCAGTCTGAAACTGCGGTTTATCAAGTGGTTTTAGGAAATGTATGGTGGGGTTGTTTTTATTGTTTGTCTCCTTTTTTAATGATTGTCAGTCCTCTTGAAGAAACCCAAACTAACAATAAAAAGTGTATGGTTATTAAATTTGGATTCTTTACAAAACCTAATAAAAACAATGTATAGTAATATTGCTAGTGTTTGCTAATGCAACTATTCACTGCCATCCCCACAAAGTGATGCAGCTGACCACCACTCCATGGAGTGACCATGGACTGTACATAGAGACGAACAAATCCTCTGTGACGTGACATCACTCATATTTCATGAAGGACAGTTCTGAAGCTCAGTGAAATCACTCCAGCTGTTTTTGAGAGTGCCTGTGTCCTCCTCATTCCTGGCTAATCACAACATAGGAAACGTGTAAGTGTTAGTGAGCTGTTTTATTTTTTTCTTCTGTACCATTCTGTGTATTTCGACAATAAAAATGGGGGTCTTTGGGGATTTCCTCAGGACATGATTTGAGGAACTGTTGTTTTTGGTATTTATATATTAGATTCATTTTTCATCCACTTGACAGCAGTGTATAGCAGTAAGACCTGTCATCATACATTGCAATTGTTGGAGCAACTTTAAAAGGATTCTATTGAACCAAACTTTCATATCAAAGCAGGGAAATAAGTTGATTTGACAGATCTCTGTGATTATATTTACAGTTTTAAAAAACAAGCCGAGTAGTTCCTCTTTGACTTACGGTATTGAATCCACTATTGTTTTATTGCCGCATTTATGACCAGGCATTGTGAAGCATCTTTTTCTAGTGAGGCCATTGGAAGTGTGCTGACGTCACTGGTGATGCAAGAAGGGACTGAGTATGTCATTTATGCTTCTTCATGGTGCTTTTGTGAGTAAAGTTTATTTACACATAAAACTTCCCACTTCACACAGTAAGTTTCAGTTCCTCGCCCGATGACAGTTTTCTTTTACATTTGTCTTCAAATGTGACCATTCAGAAAAACAGAAATACTTTTCATTTTCCAGCATTCCTCAATAACATGTCCTAAGAACTAGTTTTGATCAAGTATGCTCTGGTCCCTTAAGACAGCGGTCTCCAACACAATTTTCTACAGACCGGTCATCAAGCAACATAACAATCAAGAAAAGCACTCAGAGAGTACAGTACTCTACCAAGCCTGCTCAGTCGTTGTGCCATTTCCGATGAATGAAATCTTTAATAAAAAATTACCTTGCGCTGAGCACAGGTGTACCGAATTGCATCACTTAAATATGACTCGGAAATACCCCCACAATTTAATCAATTGTTCCTTGTATAATTTCCAATGGATATTAATAATAATGGACATCTTTTTTTAAAGAGTCCTAAACAAATAAAATAACTTGTTATTGATAAATATTTACTTATTTATTCTTCTGTGTCAGCATCAAGTCTCTTCCTCATTCAAAAGCTCTCCAGAGACGTTTGTTCCTTATTCATTTTGAGAGACTGACATCCTCATTTACATCAAGCACAGGAAACAAGGACATGGAAGCGACAGGAAGACAATCGAGTCATTTTTCAAAATAAAACACCCTGCGGACACCACAAGAAATAGCATATAAAATAAATTACATTTATTCTCTCTGTGTGGCAGTACCAAATGACCCACAGCCCAGTACCAGTCTGCGACTTGGTGGTTGGGGACCACTCCCTTAAGGCGATACCTGCACCTATTATAATCTTGAGGCCCCATGTTACAGACGGACCCTGATCAGTGGTCCTACAGTGTTTTTACATAATGCAAAATTGCTAGATAGAGGGTTTTTTTCAACTAAAATATAGTTTAATTTCCTCAGTGGTTTCCCTCTTGATGCATCCATGATGTCTGTGTAAATGGGGATTTGTCGGGATTATGTCATTGCTGAGGACAACTCTCAACCTACACTATGTATGATGAACAGGCTACAGCTCCCTCTGATGCTGCCCCAGATGTGAGGTAATAATGGATTTAAAACCAATCAAAAGCTAAAGTAATTCCATAATCATTCTCTACACCCTGTATTAGTCATCAGTGGTTGTACTGTTTGCATCATACCACCAGCTGCAGACAGAGTGGGTGTAGTATATGAGGTGCTGATTGCATTGTTAATCAATAATCATCACATTGAGAAGGTGAGGATATATCCAATCAGTTTTGAAAACAGGCCAGCGGGCCGCCACGCAAGCAGGGCGGCGGAAATGTGTGGGCAGCACAGTGTGACATGCAGCAGGGATGGCAAAAATACTGTGAAAAGGTGATGCATGTTAATTATTTACATTTGTTGACATATTGAAGGCATATCATGGTCTGATGTGATGTGGCAAAATGCTAGACACAAGGTTACAGATCATGGATTTGAATGAGCTGTACTCAGTTACTTTTGTTCATCTCAGCTTCAGAGTTTGTGACGTCCTTGAAGCAGCTCAGATATTGTTAGCCAGAAATTTAAAGCTAACTTACTTCAAAATTCAAACAATCTATTGATTTACAGTCTCTGCTCGTCTACTCTTGTCAAAACTGACTGTCTGGACAAACAAGCTCTAGGCAGTAAAAAATAGTCTCCAAGTCATGGGAAAGTGCAGTTATTATGACAGGTAAGACTAATGGCAACCATTTAGAGTAGGGGGAAGTAAATCATCAGCCTGAGTGTGAATAGAATAGGTATTTATCTGACCTGCTCTTACCACAGATCTCCTACAGCCATGTGGGCCAATAAGCAGTATCTGTCACACAGTATCTGTGAAGCTGTTAAGATCTCTGACTGGAGTGGAAGACTAAAAACAAGCCTGCTTTATAACAAGAAAAGAAGTAGAAAAAAAAGCTAACAGGTGTGTGTTGTTTGAAGGAGGAGTGAGACAATGAAATATGATCCGGGGAGCACAGTCTGAATCACAGATCTACAAAACCCCATTCATTTCACAGTCATTTAGAAGAATATGACACGATTTTTCAAAATATGAAAGCATCAAAGCTTCAGTTGTTTTTATTTTCATCTTCAGGAACACTGCAAGAAATACATCATTTCCAATGCAAAATGTACCATTGTCACTGACATTCAGAAACTGAGGCAGGTTACTTTTGCTTTTTGTGCCAGGGGACTCTGTTCTTTTTCCATTTCCTTTGTTTTTTGTAAGAGCTCTCTATGATAATACTTCTGCTGCACACAATAAATAACGAGAATGCTGTGGTTTCTCATGCTGGACAAAATTCAATCTGAGTCGAGCCCTAAACTCCATGACCTTCTGAATACAGATATCTGTTGGAGGATATGTGAAAATTTGTTGAACTTGTGAGGCCAGTGCATGACTGAAGGTTACTGTTTGCATTAAGATTCAAAGGGAAGATAAATCAACAAGAAAAACACTCAGAGGGTGCAGTACTCCGCCAAGGCTGCTCAGTTGTATCATTTCCGACAGATGAAATCTTTTATAAAAAATGACCTTGTGGTGAGTACAGGCATGTGTTATGCATGTGCACATTATATACAGATACCAAATCGCGTCACCTAAATATGCAAAGAGTGGTGGGAATTGATGGGTCTTGGAAACACCCCCACCATTTAGTCAATTGTTCCTTGTATCTTTTTCCGATGGATGAGCCCACAGTGATGGATCTGTAGTAGGATCACAATCATGTGATCATCAGCAGGCAGCTGATGTAGCATTCACTTGCAGGCATAGTTATAGTGACAGTGTGCCGCTATCTCGCAATGATACAGAAGCATTTAACAAATTCGTGAATCCAGACTATAAGCCACATCACTGCCAAAATCTAATCACTTGGTCCTTGTGCAATTTCTGACCTTCACTGAAGTGGGTCTTTTGAAAGTTTACTCAGCCTTTAGAAGTCGTCTTCTTTTCCTTTCGGCTTTTCCCTTCAGGGGTCGCCACAGCGAATCAATTGCCTCCATCTAACCCTGTCTGCTGCATCCTCTTCTCTCACACAAACTACCTTCATGTCCTCTTTAACCACATCCATAAACCTCCTCTTTGGTCTTCCTCCAGGCCTCCTGCCTGGCAGTGGGAAACTCAGCATCCTTCTACCAATATATTCACTCTCTCTCCTCTGGACATGTCCGAACCATCTCAGTCTGGCCTCTCTGACTTTATCTCCAAAGCCTCTAACATGTGCTGTCCCTCTGATGTACTCATTCCTGATCCTATCCATCCTGGTCACTCCCAAAGAGAACCTCAGCATCTTCAGTTCTGCTACCTCCAGCTCTGTCTCCTGTCTTTTCCTCAGGGACACTGTCTCCAGACCAAACAACATGGCTGGTCTCACCACAGTTTTGTAAAAATTTCCTTTAATTTTAGCTGAAACTCTTCTATCACACATCACACCTGACACTTTACTCCGGCCGTTCCAGCCTGCCTGTAAACGCTTCTTCACCTCTTTTCCACACTCTCCATTGCTCTGTACTGTTGACCCTAAGTACTTAAAATCCTCCACCTTCTTGATCTCTTCTCCCTGTAACCTCACTCTTCCACTTAGGTCCCTCTCATTCACACACAGATACTCCGTCTTGCTGTGGCTAACCTTCATTCCTCTCCTTTCCAGGGCAAACCTCCATGCCTCTCGCTTCTCCTCCACCTGTTCCCTGCTCTCACTACAGATCACAATGTCATCTGCAAACATCATAGTCCATGGAGACTCCTGTCTAACCTCGTCTGTCATCCTGTCCATCACCATAGCAAACAAGAAGGGGTTCAGAGCTGATCCCTGATGTAGTCCCACCTCCACCTTGAACTCCTCTGTTACTCCTACAGCACACCTCACCACCGTCTTACAGTCCTCATACATGTCCTGCACCACTCTAACATACTTCTCTGCCACTCCAGACTTCCTCATCCTTCAAGATAACTCCTACTCCATTTCTCTTCCTATCTACACCATGATAGAACAACTTGAACCCTGCTCCTAAACTTCTAGCTTTACTACCTTTCCACCTGGTCTCCTGGACACACAGTATGTCCACCTTCCTCCTCTGCATCATGTCAATCAGCTCTCTACCTTTTCCTGTCATAGTTCCAACATTCAAAGTCCCTACTCTCAGTACTAGACTCTTGGTGTTCCTCTTCTCTCTCTTCCTACGAACACACCTTCCTCCCCTCCTACGATCAACAGTAGTCCATTTTCCACCGGCACCCTGTAGGTCGACAGCACCGATGGCGGTCGTTGTTAACCCGGGCCTCGACCGATCCGGTATGGAAGTCATACATTTGATTCGCATGTTTGATTTGGCCAAAGTTTTACGTCGGATGCCCTTCCTGCCACAACCCTCTGTATTTATCCGGGCTTGGGACCGGCACAATAAGACACTGGCTTGTGTCCCCTTGCGGCTACATTACTCAGCCTTTAGAAGTAACAACCAAAAAACTGGAGGTTGATTCTCAGCACTGATCCGACTAACGTTAACATTCATATTGTAGCTGGTAATTCATGAAAAAAGATGGCAATAAAACACTATGATACAAATTAGTATTTACTAGGGAATTAGCTGCATAGACTGCGGCACTACCTCAAGTATCCTCTGTGGAGCATTATCTAAAGATGATCTGTTGATCCACCTGCTTTATCTTGTGGAGGGTCATGGACGGCTAGACCGGCTGACATTGTGTGAAGGACGGCGTGCACTTTGTACAGGTTACTAGTCTATCACAGAGCGAATACAAAGAGATTTACATCCACGGCCAGTTTCAATTATCAAACAATGTATATATTTGGCCTGTGGGATGACTTGTGTGTATTAAAGTTGGGCCTTTTATAGTCACTCCAGGGAGTGTCTGTTGACTGATACCACAGTATCTGTTTGTTATGTAACACAATAGTTTACAGATGGCTAAATTGAACCCTTATCTATAACAACAGAAATGTAATTTGTACCATTTCTAACATAAGCTGCATTTATGTTATTGTTTTGTGTATAAGATGACATAACAACCTCAAATTTACTTCGCTGCACATTACAAATGAAAAACAGAAGAGTTTTTGTGCAATCATTTCTATTTTTAATGCTGTATGTTGTTAAAAAGAGGTATCTTCCATATAAATATTCACTGAGGAAATGACATTTTACAGAGAAGTGGGAGAAAGTACACCGGATATACATTACATATCTATTTCTCAGTTCGATTTCACAACGAAAAGTTGAAAAATTGTGCCAATATCACGTGGGTTTATTTTTAGTATATGTAAAAATCTTGTTTTGTATAAATACTCTATTTACTTGTCAGACGTAGCCTGTGTTGTGTCACCTTTCCTTATCAACAAAAGCTTTTGGCCTCCATCAAAACATCCATGCTGCTTTTGTACCAGAAGACAAAATATGAATATAAAACCTCTCTGAGTCACACCCTTCATGACAAAGGCTGAAATTAGCAGCTTTATTGCCAGCAGGATAAAAATGGATACAGCACTGATCAAAGTGAGAATAGCTGAAGCAAAGACATTGGCAATTTGAAATAAACCAGACCTATCTTGCCGTATTGATCTTCTCTCATGTTTCCTCTAAAATGGTACCAAACTCTCCCAGACGTTTATGAGTCTTTTAGACGACACTTATACTCCAATAACCATCTGTTCTTTGTGATTGGGCTGTTCACTTTATAACTAAAAGCATAATAAAATCCAGCATGGTAAATTTTGCTTTTAGTTCCTGTTTCCTCAGATTGACTTGTCTCACATATCACACCGTTCACATGTTCAAGGCGTGTGCGTCTCTAAATGGCTTCCAGTTTATTTGGGGAAATTAAAACAAACAGGCTGCATCTGACACAGCAAATGGTCTGAATAAATTTTGGGATTTTAAATTTTTAACAGATTTGCACAATTCTAAGAATGGTTTTTACTTTGCAAATTTGGGTATATAATGGAGATGTATGGGGAAAATGCCATTTTCAACAGCTTTAATACACAAGACAACATGGAGTACAAAAAGTGAAGAGATCTGCGCTGCCATGGTTTGGTTCCACATGTGCCCTTAGCGAAAGGGGTGACTGCAAATCAATAAAAGGTTGTCTTGCAGCATCATTTTATCTGACATGAACCAATATGTTAGACAAATGAATTCCAGATACTTGGACAAGAAATGTCAAGTTGTACGGAGGCTATTCTGACAGCATGTCATGGCCAAACACATCCCAAAGGCACTTTATGTTAATTTTTTCTTACATTTGTTACCATTTTTTCCTCAGTTAGATGGAAAGATTGATACCATTCTCTTCTGCAAAGTATATATGAAACTCCTGTCAGAAACCAGTTAGCTTAGCTTAGCACAAAGTCTGGAAGTGCAAGTACTGACTGTCAATGACTGTCAACTATCTGCTTTAAACAATTAAACAAAACAGATACATGCTACTGTTCAAAGGTTTGGGGTCATATTGAAATGACCATATTTTTGAAAGAAAAGATGTATTTTTTTCAATGAAGATAACATTAAATGAATTTCAAATACAATGTAGACATTGTTCATGTGGTAAAAGACTATTCAAGCTGAAGACAGCTGATTTTTAATGGAATATCTCTATAGGGGTACAGAGGAACATTTCCAGCAACCATCACTCCTGTGTTCTAATGCTACATTGTGTTAGCTAATGGTGTTGAAAGGCTGATTGATGATTAGAAAACCCTAGTGCAATTATGTTAGCACATCAGTAAAAGTATGAGTTTTCATGGACAACATGAAATTGCTTGGGTGATCCCAAATTTTTGAATGGTAGTGTACATTAGAGTCAGAGGTGCTGATATTTTCTCATTTAGTCTGGCTAGCTGCTTCTTTTTCCCCAGTCTTTAGCTTAAGCTAAGCTAACCAGCTGGTTACTTTAATCCCTTTCTTGTCATTGATTAAACCCCTGAAAACCCATCTGTGTGTCATAAAGTTACATATTTAGAAAATATTTCATTTCTGCATTACAATGACTTCAATGTAACTCTAAACTAATATCTTCCTTTAGAAAGTCACCCACTGCAGCTCAAGCACACCAGCTCCACTCTGAACTGCACACTGGGAAGTTGTAAGATTGGAAAATACGGGCAAACAACTTTGAACCAGAAACTAATTCTAAAAAAAAAAAAGTAAAATAATGATATCGAAAGCTCCACACTGCAAGTTTACAGGATTGGTTCTTTGGGTTTGTTTTGCATGAAATCCCGGAAGTGTAAATCTGTATTTTTGAGACTGTCATTGAAAAACTGAGGTTTCAAGCAGTGGCATAGTCTAGTTTTTTCTAGTGGGTATACTCCGACCTCATAAACCAAAGCCAGGTCAGGTTCTCATATATGTGCGCGTCCACTCGCACATGCGCGCATGCGCGCGCGCGCACACACACACACACACACACACACACACACACACACACACACACACACACACACACACACACACACACACACACAGCAACAGCAGCTCCTTTATTTCAAACTACCAATTAGATACTTATAGACATTATAGCGTCAGCAGCTCCTCCTCCTGCCATCAGGTAGAGCTGATGTTTCCTCTTCATCATGTGCAGAGTTTTGTTCATTTATTTTTGTGCAAAAAAGTTTTATTGAAATATTAAACAAAAGTAAGAATGTCTGTTTTTGTAACAAAACAAATGCATAAAATTAGTCAAGTCTAGGATACTAGAGTGGCGAGGATGAGGGGAAAAACCAAAACTCTTCTCATAAAAACATTGAATGAAAAAGAGTTTGTCAAAACATAAGGATTCATATTTGCCTGGTTAGGCTAAAATGAGGCTACAAACAATAATAAATTAGGAGCCGTTTGGGAGCCGAAAGAGCCGGCTTTTCTTTGGAAGCCGTGCCAAAAGCTCTCTGAAAAGAACCGAACTTCCATCACTACTGTCCTCCTCTCTGTCCCTCATCTTTCAACTGGTTTTTGAAGGCAGAACTGCGATGCAATGTAGCGATGTCATTGGCTGAGCAGCGTCACGTGGGATGCCTGAACTCGTACATAATTGGTCTGTGCGTTTCTGAGCTGATAGACCAATGATAAACACTGGAAAGCTGCACCGGTAAAATAGAAGCGACCTGTCAAATTTACACCCATATAGACGGCGTCTGGGTCCGGATCCGGATCCGGACCACGGTCTGTCTTTAGTGAACCCTGTTCTCAGCCAGACACCTTCCAAGGTCCCACACAACTTCACCGCTTCCTCACACAGAGAAGACGAATTTATGAACAGGAAAGCGAACGTTACACACGTGGACAAAATTGTTGGTACCCCTCAGTTAAAGAAGGAAAAACCCACAATTCTCACTGAAATCACTTGAAACTCACAAAAGTAACAATAAATAAAAATGTATTGAAAATTAAATAATCAAAAACAGCCATTACTTTTGAATTGTTGATTAACATAATTATTTTAAAAAACAAACTAATGAAACAGGCCTGGACAAAAATGATGGTACCTCTATAAAAGATTGAAAACTATTTGACCAGAGTGACATGATTAACTCAGGTGTGTCATTTAATTGACATCACAGGTGTTTCCAAACTCATAATCAGTCAGTCTGCCTATTTAAAGGGAGACAAGTAGTCACCCTGCTGTTTGGTGAAAAGGTGTGTACCACACTGAACATGGACAACAGAAAGCGAAGGAGAGAATTGTCCCAGGACATCCGAAAAAAAATTATTGACAAACATCTTAAAGGTAAAGGCCATAAGACCATCTCTAAACAGCCTGAAGTTCCTGTGACAACAGTGGCTCATATTATTCAGAAGTTCAAGACCCACGGGACAGTAGCCAACCTCCCTGGACGTGACCGCAAGAGGAAAATTGATGACAAATTGAAGAGACGGATCGTTGGAATTGTATCCAAAGAGCCCAGAGCAACCTCCAAAGAAATTAAAGGTGAACTCCAAGGCCAAGGTACATCAGTGTCAGATCGCACCATTCGTCGTTGTTTGAGCCAAAGTGGACTTCATGGGAGACGACCAAGGAGGACACCACTGCTGAAAAAAACTCATAAAAAAGCCAGACTGGAATTTGCAAAAATGCATGTTGACAAGCCACAAAGCTTCTGGGAGAATGTCCTTTGGACAGATGAGACCAAACTGGAGCTTTTTGGTAAGGCACATCAACTCTATGTTCATAGATTCAAAAACCAAGCATACGAAGAAAAGAACACTGTCCCTACGGTGAAACATGGAGGAGGCTCAGTAATGTTTTGGGGCTGCTTTGCTGCATCTGGCACAGGGTGTCTTGAAAGTGTGCAAGGTACGATGAAATCTGAAGACTATCAAGGCATTCTGGAGAGAAATGTGCTGCCTTGTGTCAGAAAGCTTGGTCTCAGTCGCAGGTCATGGGTCTTCCAACAGGACAACGATCCAAAACACACAGCCAAAAACACCCAAGAATGGCTGAGAGAAAAGCGTTGGACTATTCTAAAGTGGCCTTCTATGAGCCCAGATCTGAATCCCATTGAACATATGTGGAAGGAGCTGAAACATGCCATTTGGAGAAGACACCCATCAAACCTGAGACAACTGGAGCTGTTTGCTCATGAGGAGTGGGCCAAAATACCTGGTGACAGCTGCAGAACGCTCATTGACAAATACAGAAATCGTTTAATTGCAGTGATTGCCTCAAAAGGTTGTGCAACAAAATATTAAGTTATGGGTACCATCATTTTTGTCCAGCCCTATTTCATTAGTTTGTTTTTTTAAATAATTATGTTAATCAACAATTCAAAAGTGATGGCTGATTTTGATTATTTAATTTTCAATAAATTTTTATTTATTGTTACTTTTGTGAGTTTCAAGTGATTTCAGTGAGAATTGTGGGTTTTTCCTTCTTTAACTGAGGGGTACCAACAATTTTGTCCACGTGTGTATGTCAAAAAACATACTGATACATATGTTTGTGCATTTTTAAGTGGTTTTATGGAAATTTGGGACCTTTTCTAGTGAGTATACAGCAAATACCTGCGCGTTTGCACCCCTGGGTATACGTATCTTTGCGCATTTTTAAGTGGGTATACGGAAATTCGGGACCTTTTCTAGTGAGTATACGGCGTATACCTGCGTATCACGTAGACTACACCACTGGTTTCAAGGTGAAAATACTCAACAATGGTGCTGACTGTCTATTTTACAATGATGTGTCTTCCAGCATAGCAAAAGCACATTATGGACATGTTTACCAGGTTAAAAAAAAAGATTTTCATCAGAGTGAGTCTTGAAATGTATTGTACAGACACAAGAATGGTCATATTCTTCTCACCAAACTCTAAACAAAGTGTATATCCCAAAATGTATTTATTGTAACATACTGTCAGGAGAAAAATGACACCTAGAGAATATTAATTTTCATCCAGGTGTTCTTAAGTGTTCCTTTAAAGCTCAGGTTTGATGCATAACGTAAACATCAGACATATTTAATCAGTTAAGAAGATACAAGAAACTAACCATGTGTCCTCATTTATCCTTACATGACCTGCTCATCTGAGTCATTGGGTTTTAAAAGCAGACTTTCACTGACACATGTATAACTGTAAACTGGTCAAATCATCCCTGTCAAACGTGGTATGTAACAGCATGGTCAATAAAGAGGGAATGAACTACATACTGAAATGCCAGCACACTTGAAACACCATTGAAGCACCTTTCCTCCTCTGACTGATGACAGAAGCACATGCAGAAATGTCAAGTGAATACAAACAAAAGGTTTTCGTGATTTGCCTGACAGTAAAGGACTCCATGGTCGTATCCCTGATCTACACTGGTAATAAAGGTCTAGTATTTCTATTATTGTTTGCTGCTTTATCTTCCTGTAGTATGTGAAAATGTGACATTTGCTTCCGTTTGTAAATGTTGTGACTGGAAGTGCAATATGAAAACAGTTTTCTGGGTTCTCTTCTTTGTACTGTTCATGTGAGAACACTTGTACATGCACTACAACACAACACCGTGCCTTTGATAGCAAGGTCGTAGGTTTGCATAGGGACGGTAGGGACATAACACTACCAACTTTTCAAGAGGGTCAAATTGTCCCCACCAACTTTTAAGCAACCTTATTTGCATTATATAATGAGTTCAGTTATATAGGTAATTTTGATTGTCTTCCCATATGTTGTAAGGATAGAATTGACCCTACCATTATTAAGTGAATTATTTTCATTATGTTCAGACTTACATTTACCCCTTTTCACTTGCTGAATGTGCCGGTCCAATCAAACGTGCGTTTGATTGGCTGATGACTTGACACCCCCCCGCACACTCACACAGCCCCGACAGAAATACACAAGAAATAAACATGCCGCCTTCTCCGCCCCCTTCGAAGAGGAGGGATATTAGAAGTTTTTTCGGCCAGCAGCAGCAGTAGACGACACTGTAAGTAATGTAAAAAGACGTCAATGTTGTGGACGTGGGGAACACACCACTAATGTTGCTACTGAAAGTCCGACCTGCATCAGAGTTAGCATAACATTAAACTGTGTGAACTTGCTAACCTGCAAAACTCGAGTAGGAAGCTGCTTAGAGAGAATTGTCCTCCTGTATGTGTTTTCTACTGTTAACGTTAATTAAACTGTGAGAAATGTAGTGAACTCTGCTGGAAAATATAGAACCAGAAAAACGTGAGCAAGAAGCTGCTTAGAGAGAGAGGTCCCAGTCTGTGCTTCACAGGAAAGTGTTGACAGTCAAAAAAAAAAAACACATGCTGCTGCTTTTCTTCTTGTAAACGGCCTGGTTTAGAAGGAAAGAAGGCTAGAGCATGTTGTGACTTTACACTTTTGAAACCAAATACCTATTAGTGCATTTATTTATTAATTAAAATGTATTTAATTACTATCACCTGAACCAATACACATGAAAGTTAGTATAAGTCAATACAGATTTATTTTGCATTGATCATTTAGCTTATCAATTAATTAGGTTCATATTCGTGAAAAATGTAGCCCTGACCCCCGTTCACCCAATCTGTTTGGTCTTATTAATGTCCCGTCCCCAGCAAAAAGTGTACATGCAGGTTATGCTGTTATATCGTCCCTACCAATGTTGAGACCAAACCTACGCCCTTGTTTGATAGATATTAAAGGAAGCATCGTATGAAAAGCATAAAATCACTACTACTAGGGCACAAATACTGCTCAACAAATGTTTACGAATTTAGCAATCTATACCAACAATGCCATGAAGGTCACAGCATAAAATATTCATTCTCTCATGGAAAATGTCATTGCTAATGATCAGTCTCACGCTTCAGTTTACACCTTTTAAATGGACCAGGGCCAACAGTGGCGGCTTTACTGCAAAGTCATAAATTACCTCTGACGGCTTGATCAGTTCCTCTAGACTAAACTTATTGGGATTTATCAAGAGTGTCAGATTTATACCCAACTGACTTCATCCCTATATATCAGCATTGTTTGTTTCATCTGCAGCTTGGATTAACATTCAACTTAGTATCACACCTACTGCTACTGTTCCCATCACTTTGCTGTCACCCTTATACATCCCCATAGATTTTTGCAAATGACAAAATTGTAAACAGTAGATCGACAGGAAGAATCTGACGTCTGCTTATTCTGCTTTCTTTTGAAGATTTATGATTCCTTACATAGCAACAATACTAGATATACTAATACTAATAATGATGAAAATTGTTGTCAAATGAATAAAAGTTGCAATATACACGATCAAATGTTTGGAGTCACCCAGGCAATTTCATGTCTCCCATGAAAACTCACACTTTTATTCATATGCCAGCATAATTGCACAAAGGTTTTCTAATCATCAGTTGGCCTTCAAACACCATTAGCTAACACAATGTAGCATTAGAACACAGGAGTGATGGTTGCTGGAAATGTTCCTCTGTACCCCTATGGAGATATTCCATTAAAAATCATCTGTTTCCAGCTAGAATAGTCATTTACCACATGAACAATGTCTAGACTGTATTTCTGAATCAATTAAAGTTGCCTTCATTGAAAAAACTTTTTCTTTCAAAAGTGAGGACATTTTTAAGTGACCCCAAACTTTTGAAAGGTAGCGTATGCCTTCATAGAGTCTTGCAAATGAAAAAATTGTAACTAGTAGATCGGCAGGAAGAAACTGATGTCTGCTTATTCTGCTTTCTTCTGATGATTTATGATTCATTACATAGCAGCAATACCGGATGAAAGTTGTTGTCAAATAATAAAAAATGCAATATATGCCAGCCTCACATTGGAATGGAAATCATTGGAATTTAATGACTGATCTAGTGCAGTGGTTCAGTGACTCATCTTGGGGTCAGGCAATAATTGCTGAGGATATCAATGCAGCAAACTGTTTTTCTCCTACTTTATTTAAAAAAAAAAACATTTTTGTGCTGTGTGTTATAATTTACAAGATAATCATACCCTTTTCTCTGTACTGAGTGTTTTCGTGCCTCTAAAAATATTTAAATAAAACAAGGGGCTAAAAATAGCACTCTATAACTCACCGGTCATGACTGGCAGACATAAACATACAACCAGAGGGAAGAAATTGCAAGGAGAAATAGTTTCATTTAATGGACTTTAAATGGATTGTTAAAGATATTAAATCACATAATTTTTTCACTATACTATATTGATCAGCCACAACATTAAAACGATTGACAGTTCTGCATAGAACATTAATAATCTTATTACAATGTAATGTTCTGTGGTAAAACCTTTGCTCCTGGCACGCACATGGATGTTACTATAAGACTTACCACCCACATAAACATTGTTGCAGACCAAGCAGAGCCTCTATGTTAATGTGCTCCCTGATGGCTGTGGCCTCTTCAAATAGGATAATACACACACAACACACAAAAATGCTCAGAAATGGCTCAAGGAACATGACAAAGAGCCATAGCATGGACCGAACTTTGACATTTCTGAGATCTCCAGTCGGATCAAATCTTTATGGGATGGAGTAAACCTGATCCACGAAGGCCTCAACCCACAGGATCTGCTGCCAGCATCCCAGTGCCAGATGCCGCAAGGTATTAAAAGAGGTCCAATGTTCATGGCCTGATGAGTCATAGCAAGACAAGAAGGACCTTCAACATATTTGGCAGGTGGTTTTATTGTTGTTGCAAAACAAATTTAAGAGAATTGTTTATTTTGATTGTTTTGACTGACTTTTGAATTTCACTATTATTACAGATTTGGTTGCATTTTGATGACTTGTGCCATTATGTGCCTAGTACAAAACAATTAACATAGTTTATCTTTCCAAGTAACATCACTTATTATCTGACTGCGTTGTTTACAAGTACCTGACTCTACTGCAGCTGCACGTGCATCATGGTGGGACCAATACCGAGACTAGGCTGTGTTTTTGTTTGGTATTTGATGATATCTGTGTGACCTACATGTTCAAGCATCTAGATTTGATATCGGATGATATGATGATCAGCCAGATGTCGCCTTGGTGGGAAAGATTTTGCTTTGGAGGAACCTACATATCTTGACCAGCGAAATTGTGATTTAATATATATTTTTGTTTCAGAAAAAAATCATAAAGGACAAACAATTGTGTTGAATGTTACTCCGTTGTGCTGTTAATGCAGCAGTTGATTGGAAAACACTCTCAGCTGCTGACATTTCAGTTTCATATTGATTATTGTCAAGAGTTTATTGCCACCAATAATCATTTGGTACAAAAGTCAATCTATTAGGCTCAAGCTATGATTTGTGGCCAAACACGAGCCAAACTAAGGTCAGCCCGGACAGCTTCTACTTTACTCTGTGTTTTGTGCCAATCAGACAACCACAGAAAGACTGTAGATATAGACATATGGTTACTAACCTAAATGTCAACATGCCAGCACTGTCACGATGCTATATAGCATGGCAATGCTATCATTAAACTCAGAACATGCATTCATCAAAGTACAACCTCAGGAAAAGAACAGAGACAATAAGCAGGTTTCAGCTCTAAAGAAAATATAAACAAAAGCTGCTATCTGCTGAATCACAACAGCACATCATTTAGTACTGAATGTACAGTAGCAGATTTGAGAACAAGACATCAACACAGAGACAAAGTTGCTAAGTACAAAAGAAAACCTTTGTAGCCATTATGTAATTCAAGTAGTTTAGCTTTGCAGTTGTAATGGCATTAATTTGTGATTACTACATGAACCAATTTACAACACATGTCTACAATTATTTTTATATTTCTCGTATTAATTAGTGATTTTCAAGCTATTGTTTATATTTTGCTTACTGAATGATGAGCATCTGCAGCTTTGTATGCACTCATTATTCTTGAAGATTAGTTGTTCACTGATGTGCTACATAGATAATCTCTTTCATGAATGTTCTTTCTTTGGAATTATTTAAAGTCAAACAGGTACACACACTTGAAGAAGAGATATATGTATATGTACACATATATCCATCCATCCATTCTCTATACACCGCTTTAGCCTCACTAAGGTCGTAGGGGGTGCTGGAGCCTATCCCAGCTGACTCGGGCGAAGGCAGGGGACACCCTGGACAGGTCACCAGTCTGTCACAGGGCTACATGTACACAGTATATGATATATATACACTATTGTTCAAGTTCAAGTTTGGGGTCTCTCATAAATGTCCTTATTTTTGAAAGAAAAACTGTTTTTTTTTCCAATGAAAACAACATTAAATGAATCAGAAATACAGTGTAGACATTGTTAATGTGGTAAATGACTATTCTAGCTGAAAACGACTGATTTTTAACAGAATGTCTACATAGGGGTGCAGAGGAACATTTTCAGCAACCATCATTCCTGTGCTCTAATGGGAACATTCCACTTTCATGGAAAACATGAAATTGTCTGGGTGACCCCAAACATATACAGCATGAATAATGTAATTCAGACCTTTGCTACTGTGGCTACAGACAACACACAATAAAATAAGCTGAAGAGAACAGACTCATGTGACACTGTTGGTCTTTGAAAAATAACTGACACTGAAACGGTTTTGATGTCAAGGTCAAGGTGCTGCATGTGCTGATGGCTGCACACCTCTGCATAAACATTCCCAATACTCACAAGATCACTAGCAATGTTTGCTGGTGTCATGTCAGTCTGTGCATGCACCCTATTTGTTTTCAGTCATGCAGTCCTGATTGTTTTTCTGTAAATCATCACCTCAAAGTAAAGAAAACCAGCCCTTTTGATTTATGTCTCTGGTGTGTTTCAGACCACTTTCGAGGACATCAGTGGAAACAGTTCAGAGCATAATGAAAGGCCAGACGTGTCCATATGATAATAAAAGAGGAACTGCTGCAAGAACACCCATGAGAGTTGCATCAAGTAGATGAATAGCCATGCTGTCTCTTCAGCGCGTCAGGTCGAATAAGGTCTTCTTGAACTAAAGTGTCAGCTTAAAATTGAGGTCTCAGTACGCTTTGTGACATGCCACACGTGTTGCCTCACTTGACAGCCCTCATTAATCAAGGATAAGACAACTACCTTATGCAAAAGGAAACTGGATGTCTTCTCCTATTACTTATTGATTTTTTTAAATTATTTTTTGTTTGCTAAAAATTGGCAATATTCAGCATATTCAAAAGCACTGTAAAAACAAAAACAATTGTAGACTTCCTTGAAATCAATAGTGGTCGGAGTCCACTGTGTCCCATACAGACCAAATAAGATTTTATTGCATCAATTATATTATCAGGCTGCAATAAAGAATATTACACTTCCTGTATTAGCAGCTTTAATCAAATTAGTCATTTGGGGGACAACTGAAAGTGTGTCAAACTACGATCACTGACAGGTCAGCCACAGATGTTGGGCGATAAGACCCGGATCACAGCTCATTTCATTTCAACTATGATGAATGAGGGTTGAGGTCAGATCTCTGGCAGGCCAGACAATTCTTCCTACATCAGACAAGAGAAAAACATTTCTTTGTGGAGAAGAAAACAGAAAGGTCCTTCCTCAAACTGCTGCCACCAAGAGTTTACTAAAATATGATTTATGCTTTAGCCTTTATACCGAGTTAACTGATTGGTTGGGAAATAGACAGCAGCAGAAAATGCAAAACAAAATGTCAAAAAACATTAAAAGCCAAATGTTTGGTTTAGTATACTGTTATTAATTCTGATCTTTTTGGTTGGAGGAAGTCACTGCAGATGGAAAACAAGCAAAACAGTAAATGAATAAGACAGAAAACAACATTCAGACACACTTTGTAAAGCAGAGAACTGCAGAATGGTCGTGATCATTCCATGTGAGTTTGTCACTACAAGCAACTTGTTTTACACACAATGTTGTTAATGTTGATAATTTAATCTGTAATAGCTACAATACATTTGGTTATAAATAAGACACAGCAGTAGGAGGTGTGGACAGCCAGTGCTACAACTTGAACTTACTGTGCCCTCTGTTGGCAACCTCAGGTGTCAAGGACAACAGCTGTGTTTTAATAGCTGGAAAAGCATCTGCCTGTTTGACTGCTGCAGTCCTGTGTGAGGTGGACTTCAACAACAGCTGGGAGACATCTGAGGCATGGACAGTAAAAAAAAGGGGGTACAAGCAAAACCATTGTTTTTCCATTTTCGCTCATGGCATTGACAGAAAACAGAACCATTCAATTACTGTGTCCATGAAATACAGATGATTTTTTATTTGTTTCCTTTTGTTGGGATGTTTTTCTAGAGCACAATATGTTTGGATCAAAACAACAGCAGCAATTCAGTGCTTTGTGAGAGGCTACAGATGGCATCATCGGAGTTCTCTTTTGGCTCGACTATGTAGAACATTATATTTTATGAAAATGAAGATTTTTTTAAGGCTGACTTTGATGTTGCAACTGATAACTAGAAAATCCACAGTTTCC
Source organism: Acanthochromis polyacanthus (assembly GCF_021347895.1). Classification (NCBI taxonomy): domain Eukaryota; kingdom Metazoa; phylum Chordata; class Actinopteri; family Pomacentridae; genus Acanthochromis; species Acanthochromis polyacanthus. The sequence continues at coordinate 34,848,850 of NC_067117.1, read as the reverse complement.
TTCTCTTTGTGTGCATTCATACAGAAAAAATAGATTTGTGGATGTAATTAGTGTACAGAGCTGGAATAAAGAAAGCCTTTGACCTTTATCTTCAACAGTATTCCAAAAACAGTTAATCAAGCAGCACTCTCGTTAGAGCTACTATAATTGGCATTTCTGTAATAACAATATATCAATTGGAGAGTGTGAAAGGGGTCACTAGTGGTAATGAACTTACAGAAAATGATCCTTGGACTCTGCAGCTCCAGGAGCTTTCCAGCTTCACTCAGCTCATTGTTTTTGGTTTTATGACTGTACTATTTTGATTCATTGTTATCACAGTCATGGCATCAATTTCTGCTTTAGGCAGCAGCAGTTCTCAATAAAAAAACAAAAAAAAAACAAAGCCTGCTGTATGCTAAGTACCCAGCTCCAAATGGTGGACAAATTAAGTTAGCCACTAGCTGGTAAACAGACATGGAGCATTAACCTGCTGAAGAGCCTAATAATTGCTTCCAAAGTTAGAGGAGACCAAAATGTTGGATTTACATTCACCAAGCAGCCATAAACATGACTCCCAATGAAGAGTAATGTTGTTTCCTGACTGCTTGATGCATTCAACCATCTGTTTGCTATATCAATTTAGAAAAAAGCTACAGTCCACCAACCCCTGCAGCCATAAGGCAGTTTCCGGCTTTGACTATTAGCAGCCCAGCCATGTTCTACTGGTCCTGGACACAGGTGGTCATATCACACTAACAAATGCTTGCCTGAACACTCATTGGTCACACCTCATCAGTGCCCCTTCGGCAGCTTCCTAGAGGGCTGGTTAATCTCACATATTTGTTAAGAGTATTTCTCCCCTCTATACTCTTAAGTTCTAAGGAGGGTTCACTAGAAGGTATGGGGGAGAGGCATTGTCAATGAAGCCAGAGACCACTGTGACTTCTCTCCTCCCACCATCCAACATAGACATGAATGCCCAGCTTTCTAAATAGTATTATTGTTGTCCTTTGTGCATGTTTACAACATGCAATATGTAAATTTGTTCATTCTCACACAAGTAGTTTACCACACACTAACTTGCTATTTGTCTTATACGCATGCTGTCTATTGGCTGGAAACACTTGTTTTCTTTTAAACTCTTTATCATGCGTCTTCAAAAATTCTCCACTGTATTCTCCACTCAGTCATGCACCAGATCACCATGTCAGATTCCTGTAGATATAAAAACCTAATTCTGATATGAATTAATTTGAAATCTGCTAGAGACAGTGAGTCGAATCTTGTTGCATGAGCACTCAAGCCAGTTCAGCAAGTGTAGTCCCTACTGCACATTTTGCACAGACAATGGTCATCCACAGAATGAAATCCACCGGTCTAACATCGTGTAGTTCCCTCTCTTACAACCAAAACAGGGGTGGGGGCGTGGCTGTGGATCAGGTGGCAGAGCGGGTCGTCCAATGATTGAAGGGTCGGTGGCTCGATTCCTGCTCTGTCCTAGTCAGTGCTGTTGTGTCACACTGGTGTATGAATGTTGGTGATGGTGATGGTTGGAGAAGCCGTAGGGCAGCTGTGGCTACAAATGTAGTTTGCCAGAGTGAGAATGTGTGAGTGAACAGTGGATTGCTTTGAGAATACCTTAATAGAAAAGCGCTGTATAAATCTAATCCAACTGTGGGTGAGTGAGACACTATGTAGTCATCACAGAAAATAGGGAAAGACAGAACTGAATAAGAATCACAACTTCCTGCAGATTGTGTAAAAAATTTTTTAAAAAAAGTAATGGTCTTTTAGGAGAGAATGCATTTGAAGTAAGTAGGTCACTTGCTGTTCACAGGATAAAGATGCAGCCTGAATATATACACACAAAAATACAGCAGTTAGTCTGTTTAAAATGGACACCGAAATGTTGACTGAGCAGATAAGTGCACATTCTGTATTTGGGGTGGTGGCGGTCAAATTTTATTCCAAGCTGAGAACAGAATAGTCTAATGTATTATGTATGGCTGGATGTGTCTGAAATGATTGTGTCTGTGCATGTAACCTTTGCTGTCAGAAAAAGGGACAACAAATCCAAGACTGCATCAGTTAAGGGGTCAGTGTGAATGAATTTCAGTTTGACAGAGTGAGTGATATATGACCATGGGGTGTGGAGGGTCTACACTGATGTCATATTTCTTTGTCTGCAGCTGCACACAGGTCAGCACATTTACTGACATATTTACATAATGAACAAAAGATGGAAACTACAGCTGCATTGTTTCTTTATGCAAATTGAACTTATGAGAGTAACAAAAAGTTGTCTGAACTGCAGCAGGTAAAAAAAATCAAACATCCCATTGGTTGGTTGGAAATGTCACAACCTACTGAGGTTAGAGTGCTACATGGTGCAGTACGTCACTCTGTGGGCTGAATTTCCCAAAAGTTCAGTCTGAGATCTACTACTCTTTTAAAATTGCTTGACAGACTATCCTTGCCCCCCTCCTCTTTGGTTTTGGTTTTCTAAACAACACAAAACAACTATTTAACTGCTCTTAGTCCTAGTTTATATACACTAATTATATGTCATAATGTTCAGCCCTTTTATTTTCAAGAAAAGCATTCAGAGACCGCAGTACTCCACCAAGGCTGCTCAGTCATTGTATCATTATCAATGACTGAAATCTTAAAAAAATTTGCCGCAGAAATGACAGCACATAGAATGCAGGGCCGGCCCTAGGACTTTGGTGGCTCTAAGCAAGATTTTATTTTGTGGCCCCAAAACATGCACAGGGCAACTACCAAATCACGTGCACAGCTTGTAATTGGGTTGAAACACACATGCACATGATTAACAGCAAATATTCAGCCCACTCCTTAACTTCCTTTTTGGAGCCATGATGCCATCTCTAGTGCTACTGCTTTTCCATCTGTGGCTTCTCCAGACCAGTGTAATCGATCAAGTTTGAAACGGTGCCGTGGTGTCACAGTAGCCTAACTTACGCACGAAGCATGGAGTCACCAACTGACTGCTGGTTTATTTTTTCTTTCCTGTATTTTTCCTGTATAGTTTTCTAATAAGCCAGTTTAAATTGATATGTTACCATGATGATTTATGTTTTATTGGAATAAAGACAGGCATGGGCGTAACCACCATCTCAGAAGTGAGGGGGACAAATTTTTCAGAGTGATTTATCATTCTCTTACATTTAATTGCACCGTCCTTAGTGGCTAAAGAACCACATAATCCCTAACAGCCACAGTGCAATACCAGGGGACCAACTAGGCTAGTTCTTTAAACTATAAAGTATAAAACTTTAAACTACAAAATCTAAAGTTTTAGTGGCCAAACTCTAGTTGAGTTGACAACAGTGTCCCTTGAACATCTACTGGACGAGTAGCCAAAGGTGTCAAACACTGAACATGAAATGATCAGTACTGCCTGGTTTCTCCCTGCAATAGATATCTTATTTTCAGGAAGTTATAATCTCTCCTTACCTGTAAAGACCCTACATCCTTGTCCCTGCTGCTGGCCTCTGATCCATCTCCTCCCTGACTCTGCTCTTTCTGTTATGGCAATAAACATAAAAAAATGTGGTAAGAAAAATTCTGAAATAGCATTAGGAAGAGTAAAAACTGCAGTAGAATTTAACCTCAAAATCACTTTAACCCATAGATACATATTTTTTTCTCAGCCACTTATATATTTTTTTCACCTCTGCAGACCCTGCATGGTCAACATTACTGCTGGCCGCCGCCTCTGGTCCATCTCCTGCCTGACTCTGCTCTTTGTTATGGAAATAATCATTAAAAAATCTGAAAATTAAAATTCTGAGATAGAATTAGAAAGAGAAGGAGTAAAAAATAGTTGTAAATTTATACCATAGATAGCCTATTCTTTTTTCTCCTCCCTGACTCTCCTCTTTTGGAACCAAAAGACTTAAATATACGGAGAGCAATTGTGAGCACATCTTCTGCCCAGAAATGAAAGAGGACTGGGTTTATTCCAAGAATAAACTAATTAGCAAGTAATGTAACAGAGGCAACCACATTTGAATTATTGTTAACTAGCTTAACATATTGATATATTGCCACGTTTTACCTTGTCATCATTTAGCTAACAAGTCTAACATTGTTTGCATCCAACAAGGTCACACAACTTACACGGTTTGTTTGGAAAAAACTGTGTAAAGTTTTTTGCTTCTTGCTGGCCCTGGCTGGTTTGCTAAACATTACTTCAGACCATAGACTGTATGTATAGTGGACATAGCATCTGGCTCCAGAATTGAAGTCAACCCGGAAGTGTCAAAAACTTGCAATATCCCGCCGTCCGCTAGGGTTGGCTCCAAAAAGCTTTTTCTCCATAGACCCCAATTCATTTTTGGAAAAAATAAAATTTGATAGACTGATTTTCTACAGCTCAGGATTTTTTCCCGTTAGTTTTCATGGTCAAAATGAGAGATCAGGTGGCCGATCTTAAAATAAATCAATACTGAATTTTAAATAAATCGTTAAAGTTGGCAGAGCCAGGGGGCGTGGCTATACTTGATGGACAGCAACAGAAGCCTCTGTGGTAAAACGTGGGCAGGATAAGAGAGTCCTCAGCCAATCCTGCCCCTAGTTGCTCTCTGGTCCAGTCTGTTTGATGACGCTTTTTACGTCACTGGCTCCAAAAAATCCAAAACGGCGACCAGGAAGTAGCAAAATCCGGGCTTCATTTTCTCTGCGTTGAAACCAACGGGTGATGTCATGGTTAGTTTACGCCTGCTCCAGACGCACGTTCAGCACTGCTCAGCACAGCAGCACGTCTCCTCTGGAACACCTGCGTTAGCATGCGCTCATGGTGCATTCAAAGACGGCTCGGGAAAACACGTTACTGGATGCTAATAACGGGTTTAGCTGTTGTAACGGCTGAAAAAAGTGCGGGGGGACAGAGGGGACAGATGTGGAAAGTGCGGGGGACATGTCCCACGCGTACCCCGCGTCCGTTACGCCCATGAAGACAGGGACAAAATGCGAATCACACACTTATTGTGGTGTGGCCCCCTCTAGTGGATGTGGCTATAAACAACGGCATAGAGTGTTTATGCCAGCGGCCGGCCCTGATAGAATGTGACCATTTAATATAGATATACCCAGAAACAAAATGACCTTGCGCTGAGCACAGGCGTGTGTTATGCATGTGTACATTATGTACGGATACCTAATCGTAGTGGACGGCAGGAATTGATGGGACTCACGTAAGGACGGAAGGAGAAACGGCTCCACTCAGAAGCACCCCAACAATTAAATCAATTGTTTCTTGTATTGCTTCCAATGGATAAGTCAGCCGTACAATTGCAATTATGTGATCATCAGCTGGCAGCTGATGTAGTGTTAATTTGTTGTCATAGTTACAGTGACACTGTGCTGCTATCTCACAATAATGCAGAAATCTTTAAAAATTTGTGGATCCAGACTATAAGCCGCATCACTGCTAAAATCTAATCACTTGGTCCTTGTGTCATTTCTGACCTTCCCTGAAAATTTCATCCAAATTTGTTAGTCTGTTTTCGAGTAATGCTGCGCACCAATAAACAGACAAATGTATGCCAATTGTCACATAACTTTGCTGTTCCTTGATGGAGTAATAAATCAGTAATACACTCTAGACATTATTAATGTGCTAAATGACTATTCTAGCTGGAAACGGATGATTTTTAATGGAATATCTCCATAGGAGTACAGAGGAACATTTCCAGCAACCATCACTGCTGTGTTCTAATGCTACATTGTGTTAGCTAATGGTGTTGAAAGGCTAAATGATGATTAGAAAACCCTTGTGCAATTATGCTAGGATATGAATAAAAGTTTTCATGGACAACATGAAATTGCCTGGGTGACCCCAAACTTTTAAATGGTAGTGTATGCCTGAAAACTGCAATTCTTCATCTTAACACAGACATATAAATTTCAAAATGCTCTATCCTCCATAACTTCAACAATGTGCAGACATTTCACACCAGCTTGTTAGAGTAATGTCTTTGAAAATATCAAAATAAAGGCAGTAAAACATTTATCTAGTTTGAGCTATGAGAGATTTTTTTTTTTCAGGATTAGAACTAAGCTTTGTGTTTTCAAAACCAAATGTTTTTAAACTGGTGAGGTCATTTCAGCTGTGATGTTTTCAAAGATGGCTGGGATATTACACAATCATAAAATATTTGTCTGTCTAAATCAAACTGCCTGCTTCATCTTTATAAATAGATAAAGTACTTGGTCTGGAAAACAACAATTCCAAGGCCTACAACCAAAAGTTAAGAATTTGTTAAACTTATACATTAAATAAATATAGTCTAGAAGCTGGGTAGGAGGATGAGTAACAGATCAGGGTAGTGTGAAGGCTGTGTGGTGTGAATGTAGCAGGAGCAGGCTGGAGTCCAGTAGTGGTGGAGTTCTAGAATATTTCTGAAGGGTTGAGCTGGAATGAGTCTGTTGGTAAGTCTATGTGCTGGTGCAGAGTGTGGATTTGAACTAGCTCTTTTTCAGTTAGAGTTCATCGGTGACATCAACGAATGTTTGTCTGTTTGTCAGTCTGTGCTCAACATTACTGAAAAATGGACTAACGGATTTGAATGGAATTTTCAAGAAGATCAGAAGCCAAGGACCAACTGATTAGATTTTGGCAGGGATGAAGCTATAGGATCCACCAGCCATTATTACACAGTGGAACAGGACAAGAACAGATTTAACACCTTCACAGCCACAGTGGAGACGAGGCTTGCTTTGATCAGTGGAGCTGAGAAAAGACACTGCAAACAAAGACACTTTCCACATCTGGCCCGAAGATGCAAAGGGACAAATCAACAGGAGAGCACCAGATCAAACTTTAAAGGATGCCCCTACACAGACTGGTCTAAACCCCTACTCACTATCAGGACCAAATGGCCACCAATACGCATTCCGACTGGGATGACAACTTCAAAGACAAGCCCTCCGGTATCCAGAGTTCTTTTTCACCACTTTGGAGTCCTATGTAACATCAGGAGTCCTTGCAAAGAGTCCCCCGGAAGAGTCTCTTTTACCATCAAGAGTCCTCTTTTCTACAACTCCTTTACCATCAGAGGCTTCCAACCCAAGCGTTGTCCTACCTGAGAACAATCCAGACTCCGAGCCTCCACTCTGTCCACCGTTGTCCCGACCCACATCAACAAAGACCGACCGGACCATTCACCGAAGCAGCATCACCATCATCATCATCATCATCACGGCACGCAAGTACCTTTCAGTCACGTCACTGGAACTTGGTGCAACTTTCTCAAATTATCTTTGCAAAGATAAAATTTGCAGGCTATCAAATTAGTCTACTACCAAATTGACGGCTGCTTTCAGGTGTGGTGTATTTATCCCTTTTCCCTCAGAACATCATATTTTAAGCGTAATATTAATCCCAGTGTCACGTTAAAATATTGTGTTCTCCTCCTTCCTTTTCCCATCATTCACATCTCACCATCTTATTTGTTTTGTGTTGTTGTTTGTCTTAATGTGTGTTATTGTTGTTGTTATTGTTTAATTTAGTTTAATAAATGTACATAAATATAAGTTCAGTGTCTCAATTGTTTTGTTGTTCATATTTTGGTCCCTAACTTGTATAGGTTCCAGCTACTTTAATTTCATACATAAGCTCTCAAGCTAAATAACTCCCCTTATGATTCCTGAAGCTCTTCTTGACAGTAAAAACAAGAAGTGTTTAATATGCTAAGCAGTGGCGGCCGGTGAATTTTTCTCTTGGGGGGGGCGCACTTAATTTGCCAAACCAAATAGCAGAGTCAGCAACACCGGAATACAAGAATTGATGTAAATTATGTTCACAGCCATTTGATGTGCTATTACTATGCACCACTACGAGGGTACACCTAAGCACTACTGCTGAGTCAAATAGACAATTAAATGCACGTAAATGTTACCAGCTCGTGAATTTGAATTTATCTCCCCAGTGTTTGATATGATTTGCTCCAGATAAGGTGTAATTGGTACACAGAAATTCTTAAAATCTCCTTTTCTATAATTAAACTGTGAGGTAACTTTTATATTAACAACCTTACATGACAAAGAGAAAACAGCAAATCTGCATATTTAAGATCAAAGCAATAAAAATTTGTCACTTTGCCTGAAAAAAAAATACTGAAACCATTAGGCATTATACTATGTATAACTGTGCATGTGACAAATAAAACCTATCTTATCTTATCTTAGGCTTTGAGCCCAAAGTGCTTCTGTCAACTAACATTAAATATTTACAATGAAAATAAAGAAAAACAGTAATTCCTCAGATTTCAGAACATATGAAAATCAACAGGCTTTCAGTCTGAAGTGCCACTTGTGTCAACTAACATTTCTATTTACATTATTAAATGACGAAAAAGTAAATCCTCACATTTTAGAGATTAAAGCCAGCACCTCTACATAATTAAAGGCAAGCGGATGAACAAACCGCTCGCTCTCTGCTGCCACCCCATGGCCGGTGGTGTGTAAAGTGATGAGAGGGAAACAGCAGAGACGGGTCTGTCTGCAGGCTGCAAGAGAGAGGCAGGGCACGCTCAGCCTGCGCCCTGCTGTCTGCTGTCTCTTGTATTGAAGAGGAACGAACTGCGTATGTCAAAGTTATAACGAGAGTCAATGGGGAAAGATGAGTGCGCCCCCGACACGTTGGACGTTTCTAATCTGACTTTTTATTACAAATTATACATTTTAGTAACTCCCCACATAGCAGAGAAATGTGGCCCACATCTGGCTTGAAGCTGGCACAGGTGGCATGCAGTCGGCACTGGCATAAGGCATGTGAACCAAACATGGCCCAGATGTGGCAGAGGTGGCACCTTCTTTAAGGTGGCGAACCAAATGTGGGCCAGATGTTGAGTTTAGTATGTGGCCCTCATATCAAATTTGAGCTGTGGGCCACAGGTGGCATTCAAGTTGGCACCACTTTAAGGTGGCAAAAAAGATGTGGGCCAGATGTTAAAGCTGCTGTCCGGCGTTTGAATCGCAGCGTCTCCCAAAACACTGGTGGTCCCACCCTCCGTCCCTCTGATTTCGCACCTTTATTTGTGCACGCGCGCAGTACATGAGAGGAGTGCCCGGAGTGCTGCAGTATCTTGCCTGTTTTGCTGTTTTCCCCTCTTCTATATTTAGTACATTTAGTAAATAATAAAGGAATTACGTTAGAATGCTGTATTGAGTCTAACTTGTCCTAATACCAAAATAACATGAATCTGCTAGGACTAACGAGTAAAGTTTCAATATGTGATTACACTCGTGTATCCCTCTCGATGACGTTGTTTATCAAACTTAGTGCATTTACGCGTGTATATGTGTTACATTGTTTATTTATTTCTATCTAGAGTTCAGAATTGCATGACTCCTCTGACGAAGAGTATGTCCCAGACGCCCCAACATCTTCCTCCAGAGGTCGGGCATCTAAACGAAGCCGTCAGGCGGGCTATGGAGGCCGTGGTCGGGGAGCGACGCGAGCACCCCGAGCCAAAAAACGTCCTGCAGTCTCTTGGCCTGACAAGCCGTGGGATTGGTAACTTTTCTGGAAGTTGCTGAGCCCTGATGATCTCTCCTCCACAAGCAAAACAAATGTGCGCGCGGTTGCGTAGTGCGGAGCTCTCCCACAGCTCTGCATGGGCTTGCTTGCTGTGCTCGTAACCGTTGATTGACAGCATGACAAAGCTGAAGCTCGAACTTGATTGGTCGGTAGCGACCGGCGCTTTTTGGAATAACATGGGGGTCTATGAGAGGAAGGCGGAGCTCAGGAATAAATTTTCATATCGCGTTATACTAACTTTATATTATAGTATCGAACTGGACTAACACATTTAAGCTTTGTTAAACAATGATACATAAATTGAAAACAAACGGAAACTCCGGACAGCAGCTTTAAATTTAGTATGTGGCCCACACATCAAATTTGAACTGTGGGCCACATGTGACCTGGGTCTGTTGTTGTCATGATTGTTCGTACCAAATGAAACAAAAATTAAATATCAAGTATGAGTGTGTTAGATGTCAGAGTCTGGTGTGTGTGTGTGTAGTGAGAAATTACTCTGTGTGTGTGTGTGTGTGTGTGTGTGTGTGTGTGTGTGTGTGTGTGTGTGTGTGTTTTCAGTGTAGCCTTGGAACCGTATACAGTGCCTCATCTTTTTTTGTGATTGCATAATGTAATAATAATAATAATAATAATAATAATAATAATAATGAAATGTGTTATTGCATTGGCATATCCCTAAACTGGCATTTAAATGCTGAAAATTATGAGCATTACTTCACATTTGGTATATATTATGAGAACTTGGGTCAAAACATTTTTTTCCATTTTTGATTCTGTTTTGTTTATTAATGAACCAGTGACCTAAAGTCTACAAGAACAAATGTTTATTTTTTGAGGAATGGTGTAACAAGGATTGTTTGGGTGAGACAATTATTCAGCAGCAGTGGTGTTTTAGTTTCTTATGGAGAACGTCTTCAACACAGTCAGATTCCAATAATTCCTAAACAGTTAGTAATAGTCTTCAGTGCAATTCCTTCTGGCCTATCCTGTTCAAGAGTTGTATGTCTATCTTTGTTCATAATATCTATCATGTTGATGTAACTGATTCTTCGATCGGTGAAATTTGTCTTTGTCTGTCAGTAAGAACTAATGTGGCCCATAGAAGTGCATGTTACTCAGGTTACGTAGAATCTGTTTTTCCCATGTTATCTTTAGTTTCATCCATAATCCTTCAGAAAAGAACAAACTTCTGGTCAGAAAAAGACCTGGCAACAGGTGAAAACAAAATGTCAAAATGTTCTGCAGTCTGGTAAGTGTATCCTAAAGTGAAATTATCAAATTAGGTGATAGATTTGTTTTCTGCTGACAGTAAATTTCTGTAAAATTTTATTGCTCAACAAAAAAGCACATAGCACGGGGGATGGCCCACGAAGTCAAGACTTGACCCCAGCAGAGGAGATTGCAATCGATTTGCATAAAAGGAGGTCAGTGATGGACACAGTTGTGCTTTTGGAGCCACCAGAAGTAACAACTGATTGAAATTACAGGCCAGATGAATGAATAGAAGAATTGTTGAAGTTAAAAAGTAAAGTCAAAATGACTTAAAACCATTTAGATTCGACAGAAAAGTCATCACTTTCTTTGCCTTTTTTAAAGAGACAGTTAAACAAAATGATCTGTCAGAAATTTCTTAACATCTTACTTGGGTAAGTTCTGACTTTTGTTCTTGTTTAACCTTTCAATGTTAGTGTTGTATAAATTTAAAAAAGGATTCCAAATAAACCGTCTAGCTTTATTGCTAAAATTTTGTCTTTAATCTACAGGCTCTATATTTCTTCCTAATAACTCTGTGACTACATGAAAGCAGCTGGAAGGTGTGCTGTAACCATGGGAAATGTGGCTGGTTTTTTACTTATTTATTTTGACTGACTGGTTTCTACTGCTCATGCAGTTTATTACAGTGAACCCACTGGATAGCCTATGATTAATAATTTCCTAACACAGATGAACTAAATAAATGAATTCATTATTTTGCTCTCAATTTAATTCTGTCTTTAAAAATATACCTACTTTAATAAGTACCGAGATCAGCCCCCTGTCATTTTTTTTTAGAATGAATTATTGTTGACAGTGTTTCCCACAGACCAGGAATCTATTTGTGGTGGTGTGGCGGAGGGGTAGGAACATGGAGAGACAAACATATGCAGGTTTTCTGTAACATTATAGACCCTTTATTTGTTTACTAACATTGTGACGTTTTTGTGGGCGGGGCTTATGCTGGAGGCAAAAGCGGAGCGAGAAGTCAATCGGGACTGGGAGTATATAGTTTGCGCTGGGAGTTTGCGCTGCAAACTCGAGCATTTTTAACCCGCTAAACTTCAGTGTACCGCCGGCGGTACACTTACTAATTTGCATAGGAATTTAAAGAATGTCCGAAGGCTGCAACGCGATTATATAAACACTATACGCCGATGGAAAGCTTAGATTCTCATGAATCCGCCGGTATAAACCACTTTCAGATGTGATTACCACAGCGGGTGATATAAACACATTTGTCCGACAAACAACGAATATCCATCCATTCGTTCTCTATACACGGCTTCAACGTACACAGCGCGACTCACATTTCCGGGTTCATTATTACACACAGATGAAAATATTCCACAAAAAACGGCCATAATCCAACCTTGGACATCCAGACAACACAAGCCAGTAAACTATTTTGTCCACAACATGTCTTGAAGTCGGTATGTACTCCACGAATCGGTCGTTTTCAAGGAAATGCACCTCGCAATGCGCGTCCAATATTCCCTGTATTTCTCGTCATATTTTTTTTTATGTACAAATAGAATATTAGCGATTTTTTGTACTGAAAATGGCTAGAGTTGACTGCAGCTGATCGTCTCTGTCCAGCTTTTTCGCCTCAGTGCATTTAACCACAACTGTCTTCGTTCCCTCTGAACACGAGTGTTCGGTGGAATCCTATAAAACTTTAATTTGCGTTCGACAATGTCATTCCTCCTATTCTGGCATCCAAAAACACAGCAGGACGACATTTTAGAAAAGTTGATAGAGCCTAGTCCCTCAGTCTTTCGCCTTTCGGTCCAGCCCGGTCTCACGGGGATTCGTGAAACTGTCACGTCAGTTTTTGTTTCGGTTTCGTGCGCACCAACACGATGTCGTCATGTTTTTCGTGCCGCTCACCACGAGCGAAACCCGCTGTGGTAATCACATCTGAAAGTGGTTTATACCGGCGGATTCATGACGATCTAAGCTGTCCATTGGCATTTGCGGCCGCTGCGGCGGCCGCCGCTTCGGCCGCCGGACATTCTTTAAATTCCTATGCAAATTCGGCGGATTCATGATGATTTAAGCTGTCCATCGGCGTTTGCGGCCGCCACCGCGGCCGCCATTGCGGCCGCCAGACATCCAGCCACAGCCACGGCCGCAGCCGCAAACGCCAATGGACAGCTTAAATCGTCATGAATCCGCCAGTATAAACCACTTTCAGATGTGATCCGGCCGCTGTTGCGGCCGGATGCCCGGCGGCCGCAATGGCGGCCGCAAACGCCGATGGACAGCTTAGATCGTCATGAATCCGCCGAATTTGCATAGGAATTTAAAGAATGTCCGGTGGCTGCAGTGGCGGCCGCACTGGCGGCCGCAGCGGCGGCCGCAAACGCCGATGGACAGCTTAGATCGTCATGAATCCGCCGGTATAAACCACTTTCAGATGTGATTACCACAGCGGGTTTCGCTCGTGGTGAGCGGCACGAAAAACATGACGACATCGTGTTGGTGCGCACGAAACCGAAACAAAAACTGACGTGACAGTTTCACGAATCCCCGTGAGACCGTGTTGTTCGGTCACAGCCGCGGGCTTCCTCTTTTGCCTCCAGCTAAAGCTGTGGCGTCATTCGTGACGTGAGTCATTAAAGGGTCGATAAGACGGCGCCACCTCCCCCACCCCCACGTAACCTAACGGTCACAGTGCACGCTTTATTTAAATTTTTTTCGGAACAGCGGCTACAGCAGCACATAGCACAGCAGCAGTCCAGCAGTGTGCTTTGGATACTGGTGAGTGGCATATCTGTCTCTGTATAATCATTGTATTAAACCATTACTGTCTAAGTACTGTGATGAACAATTTCGAATGCAAAAATGCAAGCTGAATTACCACAGCAGCCATATGACCAGGTAAAGACGGCGTTGTTGTTAGCAACCTAGCATGCTATCTAACGTTAGCGGCTCTGTCCTGTAGCCCCGCTCCGCGGCCGGCTTGGAGGTGTGGATGCCCGCAGAGCCTGGCTCTGCTTGCTGCACAGCCCAAGGCGCAGAGCGGAAGAGCCATTGGAACAGAGACCCAGCTGAGGGGGGCATTTCATAGAAACATTTTATGATTTTTAACACACAAATGAGGCATTCTGGTGTGCTGTGAGGAGAAAATAGAGGGAAAAGACAACATTGCAATTTACAATTTCATTTTCACTATAAGCTATTAAAAAACATTTTTTTAAAAATTTGAAATGTTCTGCTTTGTCTCTTTGCAGGAAGAGATTAGAGGGAAGGAATAAGAAGAGACCAGAGTAGGGTGGAGGAAAATAAAGAGGTGAGCTGACAAGCATGGTCGGGGAGATGGAAAAAACCAAACATGATTTTATCTATTATGCCAATAGCTGTTGTAGGACTCTGATCTGTTTATAGAAAACTGGTTAGGTGGTGGGAATTAAGAATGTTGTTCTACATATATGGACTGTAATTTTGCTTCAATTCAGTAGAGTTGAGCTTCAGTAGAAAGCCTCATACCAGTATATGCTTTCTCCCAGACTGCCAGCTCATTACTGGATTGATCTGCAAAATCACATTCCCTAAGTGTAGATGTCCCATCAGAATGTCATTAAGACCTGGTTAATGGAATCGTATAGTAGCTACATGAGCTGCTGATACTAACAATTAATTTCATGTGTATATGTATGTTCTTGCTGCCGTGAGGTGCAACAGATTAACAAGTAGTGCCACTGACCAAGAAATTGACGCTACAGTGAAAAGATGGCTACACCTGGCCCCTGATCGAGATGGTGGGACGAGAGTCCGGATGCAGAGGAAGACCAATGAACAGGAAAGGGGAAATTAATGATGGTTAATGATTAATGATGATTTGTACACTCGTTCCTGTAGTTTTGGCCATCTAGTTCTTAGCCCGTGAAGTTTTTATTTGTTCTATTCATTACTATTGTTGTTCCTGACACTTACATGTGTGTATACATATATATATATATATATATATATATATATATATATATATATTATGTATTATTATATTATATATTTATTATTATTATAACATTACTTTGATATAATATATATTATATTATATATATTATTATTATATTATTTATATATATATATGTATTTATATATATTTATGTACAGTTATTATACAAGATTGTATTGTTATTGTATCAATAAATAAATTTTTGATACTGTTATTGTTTGGGCATTTTGTTTTCTGGGCCAAATACAGCTAGTAAGTGTATTAAAGAAGTGGCTTGGTTACGGTTTAGTTAAGGCTGACATCTGGAACCAGTTCTGAAACTTATCCAGCCCAACACTGGGCCAGGACAGGGCCACATATGGCTCTGTCCTGGCCCAGTGTTGGGGGAAAAAACAAAAACTTATCTGACCCAACACTAGGCCAGGACAGGACCACATAGGTGGCTGAGACATGGCACAATCATGGGCCATACGTGGCAACCAGATGTGGTCCTCCCAAGTGCCGTAATACATTGCGGTATGTGAGCCGAGTCTTAGTGAGTTGTGTGGCCCACCACTCAGCCAGACAATTTTGCTATGTGGGTCTCTACAGGCTCTATTATCCATTTTGCTTGTTAAAAACATAGGATATACATGTAAATGTAATTTTAAAAACGTTTTATTAGAGGAAGGGCTGTGACTCTACATGATGTGAGACAGAGGGGGCGGCGCCCTAGCGCCCTCTATTGACCAGCCGCCCCTGATGCTAAGTATTATATTTATCTAAATACTTAATACTTCTTAATATTAATCTTAATACTTTGCTGGTTGAATATCCGATAGAGGCTATATTATAATTCTGTATAAAACCCTTAACCCCATTTGAGCCAACATTACTCCTACATTAATATTGGTGGAGAAACATTATTAAAAATCTTACAGTTATAATTGGTGGAGAAACTATTTAATCCTTACAAACATATATTAAGAAATCCTACAAAGCTTATAGTCTGAATCCAAGGATTTGCTAAAGATTTCTGTATTACTGCTAGATAAGGGCCGGAACAGCGTCACTGTAACTACGACAACAAGTGCACATTACATCAGCTGCCTGCTGACGATCACATGATTGTGATCGTTCCACTGACTTATCGGAATTAATCCATCGGAAATGATATAAGAAACAATTGATGAAATTGTAGGGTTGTTTTCTGAATGGAGCCATTTTCCTTCTATGCCAATGTGAATTTTCAGACTTTTCAGCAGCTTCTTCATATCAAGAAACCACTTCGCAGATAAACATTTCCTTTGCCACTGGAATGTTGTCAAAAATAAAAGCCTGTAATATTAAAAAATACGCCTTCAAAATAAAAGCATGGAGGGAATTTTTTTTTTAACACGAGCAAAACAAAGCCTTGCAAAAAGTGACGAACTGATTAACAGACCTTTATAAGAGTAACTTACAAACACGTAGGTCACGCAATTAAGTATACATACATAATATAAACATGCATAACACATGCCTGTGCTCAGCACAAGGTCATTTTGTTTGTGCGTACATCTATTTTAAAGGACCACATTCTATGTTGCAGTGATTTCTGATCATTAACAACAACAACAACAACAACAACAACAATAATAATAATATTCTGCATTTCTTCCAAAATATGCTGCATTTCTGACAATGCCATATGGGGGAATAAACAGCCTTGGAGTACAGCACTCTCTGATTGCTTTTCTTGTTGCAGGGGGTGGTGATTGGCATCAGGTCATCCATCCCCTGGTCTTCCCTCCACACGACAGCAACACAACGACATCCAGAGAGAGAGGAAGTGAGGGAGAGATGGAGGGACAACACAGGCTCCAGGATTAAAACTGTCCTCTTTGATATAGTTTATAGCTAGCCTTGGCTCAGCTGACCATGAACCAGGTTACTAGGGGATTTCCCATGATGCACTGAGCCTGTTTGACTCTCTTGCCATACACTTATATACCACCATTGCATGTTAGTGAGTTTGTGTCTTCTCTCTTTTGTAGTTTGTGTTTCGTTCTGGCTGCAGAGCTACACATTTCTTCCCTCATTACACCAAGCTCCCCAGTGCCTGTTGTTCTCTTATACATAATTTGTCTGCTTTCTGTCTGTTCTCTCTCTCCCTTTCCTGAACCAACCAGTCGGG
This sequence comes from Acanthochromis polyacanthus, assembly GCF_021347895.1. Classification (NCBI taxonomy): domain Eukaryota; kingdom Metazoa; phylum Chordata; class Actinopteri; family Pomacentridae; genus Acanthochromis; species Acanthochromis polyacanthus. Next base: position 34,831,927 of record NC_067117.1, on the reverse strand, counting down.
GTAGATGACTGCCTTCCCTGAGCCTAGTTCTTCTGGTGGTAGCTTCCTGTTAATTAAGAGCTATCTATTCCTACTCTTGGCAAAGAGCTTGTTAAAAGGAAATCTTTGCATTTGCTGGGTTTGTCTCTGTAATTTTGTATGATCATCACCCTACTTTGTGATGTGCCTTGTGTTGCTACTTAATTATGTCTTCAGGTTGTCCCTCATTTTAGTGGTTAAAACAAAAAATGATGTGAAATTCCTGTTTGGTGGGAATGCTGCAACGTAGTAGCCTAGCAGCGCTAGACAACCCACGGCAACGAATTTAATTCTCTGCCAGGGTGGGTTTGTTACCCTCCATAAGGCTCGAGGCTGGAGTCTCCTAAAACTGGCCGGACAAATCACCATGAAGTATAGAGTCAGAAGGCGGGCGTAACTAAGTGACGACAGAGGCGCCACGATTCTGACAGAAACAACCGGCGCACAATAAACAGTTATCTTTCGACTCGGCTTTGGCCACAGCCCTTAAAGATTTGAAGCTAAAATTCAACTTGAAAGATAAACAAAGGACGGCACTGAAGTGTTTCATTGAGAAGAAAGACGTATTTGGACTTATGCCGATGGGATATGGCAAATCCTTAATGTACCAGTTGGCTCCGCTGGTTGGGAAGCTAATGGGACTTAGCCACAATCCGCCGGCGCTCTAGGAACTACGTCAGCCTATCCGTTGCGCTGATTGGTTGTATACCTACCCAATTGCTGCAGAGGGATTTGAAAGACAACCTTTTAGCCCGCCTCCCTCCCTGTCGAGGGGTCCGAGACCCTTGTGCCTTCAGAACATGGGTCTAGCGCGGCTAGGCTAGCAACGTAGCCCATGACAACGTGAATGTTTCTCATTACTTATCGTTTTGAAGGCTTTATTATTCAACATGCTGGTTTGTTTGATATAACCCTTTACGCTCCAGTGCATCGTAGGTGTACCGCTGGCGGTACACCTACTAATTTGCATAGGAATTTCAAGAATGTCCGACGGCTGCAAACCCGATTATACAAACACTATACGCCGATGGAAAGCTTAGATTCTCATGAATCCGCCGGTATAAACCACTTTCAGATGTGATTACCACAGCGGGTGAGAAAAACACATTTGTCCGACAAAAACAAATATTCATCCATCCGTTCTCTATACACGGCTTCAACGCACACAGCGCGACTCACATTTCCGGGTTCATTATTACACACAGAAAAAAAGATTCCACAAAAAACGGCCATAATCCAACCTTTTACATCCAGATGACACAAACCAGTAAACTATTTTGTCCAAAACATGTCCTGAAGTCGGTATAAAATCCACGAATCGGTCGTTTTCAAGGAAATGCACCTCGCGATGCCCGTCCAATATTCCCTGTATTTTTCGTAATTTTTTAATTTAAAAATAGAATATTAGCGATTTTTTGTACTGAAAACGGCTGGAATTGACTGAAGCTTAAAGGGTTAATTGCAGCTACTTTAGATGGACTTTACATGCTGCAAAACTGCAAGTTTAATTGTCAGATGCAACTCTGGGAAATGGGAACAGACATACAAAGTCATTTAAGGTTCTGCCTGTCATGCTTTTATACAGCTGCATGCTACTCTATGTTTCACTAAATACTACCAGCAAACATAGAACTCAGGCTCCATTGAAGTGTTCCAGGCCATTTTGAAGTTACATTCTGTTATGTCACACTTTGACTTTGTTATTTAGTAAAAGAAACATTTTTCACATCTGGTGGTGATTCAGAATGTTGACGTTAAATGCAGGAACGGCTGGAATTCTAACTAGACAAACTTTAGATTTTTCAATGGATCCGTCAAACTTAGAATCTCTGAGAAGTGGATCTGAAGACCTGCTGAGAGACCATGCCAGAAATTAAGGTGGAGTTAAAAAACACAGATGTCATAAAGAGATAATACTTGAATGTTTAAAATGGAGATAATGGAACACATTTTCAGATTTAAAAAAATGCAATCAGAGGGCACTGTACTCCGCCAAAGCTAATCAGTCATTGTATGATTTCCGACAGATGAAATCTTTAAAAAATTTGTGGTCTGCAGTGGTCAGTTTGTTGTAGGATTGCAATCATGTGATCATCAGCAGGCAGCTGATGAAGCATTCACTTGTAGTCATAGTTACAGTGACGCAATGATACAGAAATCTTTAGCAAATCCGTGGATCCAGCTATAAGCCACATCACTGCCAAAATTTAATCAGTCGTTCCTTGTGTCATTTCTGACCTTCCCTGAAAATTTCTTGGAAATCTGTTAGTCTGTTTTTGAGTAATGTTGCTATCAGACAGACAGACAAAAAGACAGACAAACCAATGCCGATCGTCACATAACTCCGCTGCGTTCCTTGGCTGAGTAATAAAATCTCCAAGGAAACACTGACAGTTTTTCGCAAAAGTGCCACAACAAGCTCAGAGGAAGACAAGAATGTCTGGAGCCTCTCCCACCTCTCAGTGAACAACCGACCATCACAGTCTGAAGTGGGCGTGAGTGTTAGATTATTGGTTTCAGAAGGTTAAACAGCAAAAATGATTACAGCAAGAAAAAACAATTTAAAAGTTCACGTGGGCACTTGTCTGTTCTGACACATAAAGCCAGGGCCAAGCAGTTCATATGAGACTCCAGTGCAGGTCAGTTCAGTCATTTCTACAGCACATCAGCATGAGGTCATTTATAAATCACAAAGGCACAAATCATGAGCACAAACAAACATCAATAAAAAAAGAAAAAGTGCACATGTTGAGTGTAAACATGTGGCACAAGAAGGTTTAGAAGATGAATTTAGCAAGCCTGAATGTTTATTTTAAAAATCAAGGCCATTCACAGTGTTATAAATACTTTCTTTGGATCCTGCAATAACCTCTTTTAAATAAGCTCAAAATAAAATAACAGCAAACATAACAAAAGACCAAAAACACAACTATTTTCTATTTTTGAATGGAAAGCTACTAAGAGGTCTGTTATAGCTTGACCCAGAGGTGTTGTTCTCATGCAGCTTCAGAGGTTCAAGTTCTTCATCCATCCATCTATGCATTATCTACACACTATTTAATCCTCATTATGGCTGTAGGGGCCTGAAGTCTATCCCAGCTGGCTTAGGGTGAAGGGACACCTGGACAGGTCACCAGTCTATCACAGGGCTACATATAGAAACAAACATTCGCACTAACGGACAATTTAGAGTCATCAATTAACCTCAGCATGTTTTTGGACTGTGGGAGGAAGCCGGAAAACCTGGAGAAAACCCACGCATGCACAGGGAGAACATGCAAACTTCAAGTCGTTCAGATTGGAGAAAATTATGAATTCTATTTTTACAATTTTTTTAACATGTAAAAAATGAATACGTTTTTCTGTGTTTATATTTTAATCCTGCAGACCTCCCTCTCTGCTGAAGCTTTTTGGTTTGCTCGATCTAAAACATTCTGTGGTAACAATGGAGCTCACAGAGCAGCTGCTGTGGAAATCCACGTGAACTGTAATATGAAAACAGTATGACTTTAATACATTTAAAATTAATCAAGGTCTTCAGATTTCACTAATTTAGCATGAGTTTCACTTTGAACCCACTATTAGTAGCAAAATACTTGTGGTCTTTTCATTTCCATTTAATGTTAATAAATACTTCTGAACAAAACTCATTTATTTTCACACATAATAAAAACAGACACACAAATGGAAGTAAAATATGAATAACAACAGTCAATTCAACACTTCCACTTGAATACTGCAAGTAAAAACAATAGTTATATGATGTGAACTTTGCTTTGCTTACTCTAAACAATCAGCATTGCTGACTCTAATCAGGTTTCTTACATCCAGATGAAGAGCAGAATTTTTTAACTGAGAAAAGAAAACAACTAAATGAACTCCTCTGTGACTTCTCAAGTCCATGTTGGGTTATTCCATCTCATATCATCAGCAGCTTTCTGCTTGACCAGCTCTGAGTTGAGTGAAATTTTGAAAAAAATCATAATCAATGAATATTTAAAATAGTATCTGTGAACTTTTAAATTGATGTCAAGCTCTCATCAAGACATTTCAATAAAAGCCCATCAATCCACTTTCAGCACATAATTTTTCACATACTGACATTTGAAGCCATATTTGGATGACATCTTCTCAATAACTATTAACGAGAAAAGTATGAAATGTTTTACTGTTACTTGTCATCATACCATTGATTCAGAATCTGCAACATTGGGGAAGCTAAAATATGAAAATAAATTGAAAGCATCATTAAATTACACCAACTACTGCTGCTGATACTGTCACTGCTACTACAACTTGTAATGCTATTACACATGCTGATACTACTTCTACGACTCTAACAGCTACTTATACTACTACTGCTGCTTGTACTTTCGTATTACTGCTTGTACAGCTATACTACAGCTACTATTAATCGTCTGGTATTTGGTTGTCCAGCTGTTAGCTCGTGTTAACGTTTTGCTAATGGCTAAACTAGTTAGCTCTCATAGACCCTCAACAAGATTTAATAATAAAAAACGAGCCCAAAACTATTCTTACCTGTGGAAAGTTATTCCAAGTTTCCTTGTCTTGATCGTCCGATGTAGTGTGCAACTGTATGCCGCACAATGAGCCGGCATTCTTCTTGTTTTAATTTTCGTGCCGTACACATCAATGGAAAACACTGAAACTTTGCCCCCGCTAGCTTAGCGTCTCCGTCGGGACGCCGCTCAGAGGGGCGTGTCGTATCTACTCTTCATATGCCTGTGATCAGGAACGACGAGGAAGCCCCGCCTAGAGCCATTTGATTGACAGCTCAGTCCACCAAGTGAAAGCAAACTGATTTGCATTTTATTTCTTGGTGGTTATTTCATAATGGCCTGACACCATGAAATAGAAAATGCAAATCAGTTTGCTCTGGGCGGGGCTTCCTTTTCAGGGTGGGGAGTCGTACCCGCACACAGGCTTCTTTCCTGACGCCAGCTCCGACCACGGCTGAAGTGAAGCCGTGTCACCGTGGAGCTTCAGCTGATTCTGCCATCAGACACTGAAAGGACGCTGCTAATTCGGTAAATTAATGTTTATTTTCTTATCAGTGTGGCAGAATAAGCCGAAGCTCAACGGTGACATGGCTTCACTTCAGCCGTGCTGGGAGCTGGTGTCAGGCAGGACTCCTGTGTTCAGAATCCCCGCCCAGAGCAAACTGATTTGCATTTTTCCTTTTCTTGGTGGACTGAGGAAATATAAAGGGAAATAAATAATTAATTAAATAAATAAATAAATGTGGAAATATAAAGAGAAATAAATAATTAAATAAATAAATGTGGAAATATAAAGAGAAATAAATAAATAAATAAAAGAATAAAACAGAAAAGGTAAAAGCAAAGACAAAATTTTCCTTTTTATTTATTTATTTATTTATTTCTCTTTATATTTCCACATTTATTTATTTATTTATTTCTCTTTATATTTCCACATTTATTTATTTAATTATTTATTTATTTATATTTTGATTTGGCACTCCTATTACTCCATACATATCTGTCAAGCAGGCCCGGACTGGCAATCGGGAGAGGCCGGACTTTTCCCGGTGGCCTGCCTCGTTATTGGTCTGCCTGGACAGGCCAGCCACGGACTGGCAGGCCAATGAAAAAAAGTTGATCGGCTTTTTGGCAGACGGCCAGAGACAGCAGCGCTTGAAGCCTTACAGAGTACACGCCCACCCTCCTGTCACTCACACAGAGCAAGTGCTCTGAGCTGATTGGTTAGTTGCTTTATGGCCCGCCCCTTCATAGCGAGAACGCACTGCATGCACTGCAGAGCGGTGATATGAGAGTGAGTGAGGCGAGAGAGTGGAAGGAGCGAAGATTATGGAGCACTCTTACTTCATGTAAGTTTACAAACGGTCGGTTCTTCTCACAAATGCATCATCAGACTTCAAAGCCCAAAATATAATAAAAAATGTCTGGCCCAGATAAGCTCCACATGTCAGGTGGGTTGCAGGAAGCCTGAAAACGTTTGAGACCCCCTCTTCAGGTCCGATAGGCAACGACTTACAATTTTCAGTTATAAAATGAACATTGGTGTTTGCATATACTATTAGCTATGACCAGCTGACATCTAAATGATTTGCTGACAAAATAATAGATATTTTTTAAAATTCCACATGTTAAATAAATAATAGGAAAAGGAAAACATTGGAAAAATCGGTGAGGGTAGTGAAGAGATTACAGAAGAGAAAAGTACTGGACTGTATGGAGCTGTCGTTATGGTTGTGTTTAATAGACTTACTGTCTGTTTAGTAGTGTTGTAATTGCTATAACATAACTGTAAAAGGCATATTTTTGGAAGGAAAAAAACAAAATTTTGGTGCATTATCCCACGTGACACAACCCTTGCGGTGGCAGAAGTGGCCTGACTGATTGGAAATCTCCCGGCCTGAATTTCTTTCCCAGTCCGGCCCTGCTGTCAAGTACAGTCACCTTAAATCAAGCTGTAGAACCAATAGATCACCTCAGATTGACCTCTGTTCATATTTGCTTCTCCCAAACTGAGGCTGAGAGCACATTCAGGCCCGCTCTGTCACTAATATGACCCTGAGAAAGGCAGATGATGAAAAAGAAGATACATGAGATAGAGACAAATGTTGTAACAAATACATGACTTGGTTAAAATTAGATATTTTTTAGTTTGACAGTCTTGAGCAGACAAGTTGGCTCTAAATTGGGCTGTAATCTGAATATGGGCTTCCTCTCAATTCCTTATATACCGAAGGTCAAAGAGAATCCTCAGAATTGATGCTGCCAGTGCTGACATCGTTGTATCACTTCTCCTGATATCAGTAAACCTTATTCTCAACATAAGCCATCTGAGCCTCCAGAGTGTCTCTGAATCTGAACACTGGCTCTCACTCATTTACAAGACCCTATCAGTGAAGACACCTCAATACCTCTCCAACCTTCTTCACCCCTCCCATAACAACTATCACCTGAGGTCAAGTGATTTCATAACATTTTCTATCCCCAAGGTTCGTACTGTCTTTGGCCAGAATTCCTTTCGATTTGCTGCAGCGATCGATTGGAATTCCCTCCAAAAACCTCTGAAACTGCCATCACTTCCATCATACATTTTTAAGCTGCAGCAGACCCTTGCTGACCACTGCACATACTGAATGTTTTCATTGAATTTCTAGTATTAATTTGTATTTATTTAGGGTGTTTTAATCTCTCTTTAAACAATTGTGTGTAATTTTTTATAGATGTACTTGTTTATTTGTTATCTTTATTCCTGCTGGGGCCTCTTGCCAGGTCTTCATTGTAAATGAGAAATTGATCTTACCTGGTAAAATAAAGAATAACAAAAAAAATCTGCCTAACAACAAAAATACAAAACAAAACATAGATAATACCTTTTAATATGAAATGTGTAACAAAATGGAAAAAAGGTATTTACTATAAAACAAAATTTTGCTATATAGCCTATAATCCATGCAGAGCCGCATTTCTGAAAATATGGTAAAAGTGGGTGGATGGGCAAAAATAATAGACATGTTAAGCAAAAATTTGACAAAAACTGCATAAACATCCAACAAATCAGACAAGGCTGAAATTGTTTTAAAAATGTGATGATTGGAGTTACTGATCCTGTTGATGGTGAGTTTTAAAGGCATTGATGAACTCGCACACCGCCATATTTTTTGGTGCTGATTGAATAATTTACATGCTATATGTAAACACATCTATGTATTTCAGAGAAAGAGTTGAAACATCTCTCTCTGCTGCCCAAAAACTATTTTTTTCACACAACCCTCCTCCTTCTCTTACCATACATCCTGCCCTCATCATTTTTGGACATTCCCTAATGTTTCCATATTTGGGACTTTTTCTGGACTCCTACGGTGATACTGTATTCCTCTGGACAAACTGGATAATTTCAATAGGCTGCTACAAGCTGTGCGTAAAACATGGTTGCTGGTTTCTTTGTCTATTAGTGAATGAAAGCTTAACTACGCCCTCTGTAATTCAAGCCTAACTAAATGAGGCAAATGCACGATGATGCCTCTCTCCTCCCCGCCCCCCCTCCTCTCTGCCTCTCTCTCCTCTTTACATCTCACCACTTTCTCTCTTTGAAGGGGGATGCGGCTGCAGCACAGTAACCACAGTTATCCTCCTCCTCCTCCTCCGTGACCCTCCATCCGTCTCCTCTTCTCTGCACCGACAACAAGCGCGTCAACTAACTTTTGCATTCAGCTTTGGATCCTTTATTTGCCTCATTTGAGCTGTTTGTGTCCTTATTTCCAACTATGACTGCGGAGAGAGTGCATCAGAAGAGGTGACTGGCACACCAGCAGGAACAAGGTGAGGATTTATTTCTATATTTTAAATTTTAAAGTTATTTGCTGCTCATGTTTTATCAACTTTGGAATGTTGTTAATTTATTGTTGTAGTCATTTTATGTTTTTATTTGCTGTTTGCCTGATGCTTAAGTATTTAAAAAAGCACAAATTAAAATGAATTAATCTTAAATTCCTCTTAAAAAAAACAAACATATACACTTTTAAAAAAAAGAATCAACCAGAATATCAGTAAATGTCACTGTTAGTGGCAGATTATAATTCCCCACAGGAACATTATGTTGAACTGTCTGTATGGTTAATTCTCACAATACATCTCATGCCATGTTAGTCACATAACCTTGGATTTACAGGTTGATGTGTGAGATATGGCAACATAAATAACCTTTCAGAAGACAGTCATAAGTACCCATCAATGCAGTGTGTGTAATGGCAATTATGCTTAACAGTCAGTTGATGTAAATGATTTGAACCATATTACTGTGCAGGAAAAGCAATATCCCCCCTCAAACCACAGGGGAATCTGTCACTTCAGTGCACGACAAATTGGTTTTTGCACCAATTGTTTCATGCATGAGTAACAGAAAATGTCATTTGCCATTAAAAGTCTGTCATATTCTATAGCAAAAATCTGGAAAACATCAGGTGGCATTTCTTTGTTCCTGAATTTTTTTTTTTTTTTTAGGTGGAGTCTCCTTATTGTGTCTACCTTTTGAAAATAGAAAATGAAAATGACTATAATTAATTTAAAAACACAAACATGGGTAAATAAGTGTGTTCACGCCCTGTATGATAAATATGCAAATTCAAAGTGTGATTTAATTATTTTGAGGAATGCATTTCTGTACAAGATGTTCCTGACTGATCCTGATTGTGTTTATGCACGGAAAATAGTTGGCTCCTGTATCTTATCATCCTGAAAATGAAGCATCTAAAGAACCATAGGATGGAAAAAGTTCTGTCATACAAAATTTACAAAATATTTGTCAAATATTAATTAAGTAGTTTCATAATAAATGAAGTGTTTTTTAAGGTTCTCATGCATGGGTAACCCAAGGTCCTTTGGCTTTTGAACTGATTGTCACATAAAATATGGAATTTGAGAGTCTCACCTTTGCTTCTTTGAAGTTAAAATTAAAATATTTGCTTTTTTTGTATTTTACAGACAAAATTAATTAGATAGAATAATTTTTGTTGCAGTTCCAATCATGCTAGTTTGGTTACACATATCTTTAATTTAAGGACAAAATAATTACTAAATTTAAGCTTTTAGTTAAGCTTTAATGAGTTGTGGGATTTTGCGAATCATCTGAAAAGAGATTTATGAAAGAAGTACAAAGAACAAATGTTAAATTGAAGTTTGACCCCAGAAAAAAAAATCATCACAGAGCTGTTATTCACAAAGAATCCTTCTCTGATCGTAGCACATTGCATAATTTTCTCTTTTTTTTTTCATAGTGGGCCCCCAGAGCTGAACAAACCCAGATATTGGCACATGATGTGTTGACATCTCTGAGTCTTTCCCCATCTGTCACTACAATGGAACTCTCTTTGCAGGGATCCTCTTTAAATGTATCCAGACTGTTCCATAACTCTAGCAATGCCACTGGGAATTACACCAGTGACCAACTGACTGAACTCAACCTCGTTGAAATCCTGGGTCCAAAACGGTCTCCCTTTTTCTTCCCAGTGACTTGTGTTTACCTTCTTATATTTCTCATTGGCTTGTCTGGAAATCTGCTCACATGTGCGGTGATAGCGAAGCACAAGAAGATGCGCAATCCCACCAACTTTTACCTTGTGAGCCTGGCTGCGTCGGACCTCCTCGTGCTTTTGTTTGGGATGCCCTTGGAGATTTACGACCTGTGGCAGAACTACCCATTCCCCTTTGGCGAGGGCGGCTGCTACTTCAAGACCTTCCTGTTTGAGACAGTCTGCTTTGCCTCCATCCTCAATGTCACGGCTCTCAGTGTGGAGAGGTACATAGCTGTGGTGCATCCGCTTAAAACACGATACCTGTCGACCAACCAGCACGCCAAGCGTGTCATCACCATCGTGTGGGTGGTGTCGATGGTGTGCGCGATCCCCAACACCTCGCTACACGGCATCTTCTACCTGCCAGAGAGGATGGAGGAGTCAGCCATATGCACCGTGCTGAAGCCCTTGTGGATATATAATATGGTCATGCAGATCACAACTGTGTGCTTCTATTTTGTACCCATGATGGTGATTAGCATGCTGTACTTAGTGATGGGCCTTCACTTGGGCAGAGAAAGACAGCAATCCAGTGGGAGCCTGGGAAGGAACTGTTGTAGCAACACCAGAAGGAAGATCAGGGTGGAGAACGGGCGCAGGAGACAAGTCATCAAGATGCTCTGTGAGTATTCTCTCTCTTCAGACTGCATGTATGGCTCTCAAAGGCCCCTCTGAATTGAAAACATATGTCCACTAATCTGTGTTATCAATGCCACGACATGTTCCCAAAGACAAAACACGATGAAAACACTGAGTAAATAATGACAAAGACCCTTATTTTCATGGGTCATTTGAATTCTGACGGCTTCCTTCTAATTCACACTCTGTAATCTCTGATGAGATTTCCTGCTGCCACCGCTTTTACAATGTACAGGTCCCAATCTAAGAACCTTCTAGTGCAAAATATAGATATTAAATTGAGCCTGTTTTCCTACTTTTCAGCTTTTCATGGGAAGATCTTTCCAGAATTTCATCTCCATCCATCCACCTTAAATTCCTTCTGCTAAAGCTGATAAAATAAGAGCAGGTATAGAATTCCATTAGAAGACAACCTGGAAATCTGTTTTGTGAACCAGCTTCTCAGTGTTAGCAATGGATATCCACAAAGTCAATCTGTCACGGACTGAGCAGGTGGACCCGAGCAGAAAGCCACACTACCAGGGCTGGCTGAATGCAAGTGGTTTATTGTTGGGGGTGAAAATGGTGGCTAGGTGGGGGAAAACCAGGGTGTAGGAGCGGGGGGTTCCAGGCAAGAGTGGCAGGTAGTTGATTACCTGAGTGGAGTCAGCTGAGGAGCAAGACTCCACTCAGGCACCGAGCTGTAGGGGAGAGACAGGGCAGAGGAGCGGATGGGAGACAACCAGACAGACAGGACAGAGGAGCGGAACTGTGACAGTACCCCCCCTCAACGGGCGCCTCCCGGCGCCCCATGGACCCAACCAAACCCACCGGAGCAACCAAGGAGCAGACAGAGACACGTATACAGACACAGGGACCAGACGGAACAGAAGGGACCAAAAGGACAGGAAGGGCAGAAAACAAGGGGAACAGACAGGAGGGACGGAAGGACGGGAGGGACCGAAACGACAGGAGGGACGGGCAGGACTGGACTGAGACAGAGCTGAGGGCAGGGCAGGACTGGACTGAGCTGAGCGAAGCTGAGGACTGGACCGAGACTGAGCTGAGCGAAGCTGAGGACTGGACCGAGACTGAGCTGAGCGAAGCTGAGGACTGGACCGAGACTGAGCTGAGAACAGGGCAGGACGGGGACTGGACCGGACTGAACTGAGAGCAGGGCAGGACGGGGACTGGACCGGACTGAACTGAACTGAGAGCAGGGCAGGACGGGGACTGGACCGGACTGAACTGAGAGCAGGGCAGGACGGGGACTGGACAGGACGGACCGTAGGCTGGACAGGCCAGGAACTGCTGAATGTAGTCGGGTAGATAATTAATCAGACCAGGTCGCTGAACCGCCAGTCGAAGGCCCTGGGCCACAGTCTCCTCCCTGGGATCTTTCCTCCACTCGTCATGTAGATCGCGTAATGCATAAAAGTATATGCTGTTCTCCAAACAGGAGAAGAGAACTACAAGGGAGGAGCCCTGGGTCCAGGGCAGGGAGTCAGGGTCCTCAGTTGGTGGAATTGGGGTCTGGGTCTGGTTCTGAGAAACAGAGGTCTGGGTCGGGGTCCGGTTCTGGGGAGCAGAGGTCGGGGTCCGGTTCTGGGAGCAGAGGTCGGGGTCCGGTTCTGGGGAGCAGAGGTCAAAAAGATGGCTCCCGTGTGGACTGGAGACGGAGGGCCGGAGTGCGGTCTCGCTGAGGCAGAACCCAGGGAACCATGGTGCCTCTTGGAAGGCAGTTTTATTGCCCAACGGGTTCCCCAGAAGGGAGAGGATGTGTCATAACCTGCCATGGGAACTGTAGGATCCAGAGATGAGGTGAGGGGCAGAGCAGAAGGAATCCGGTTGCAGGGTTGGCAGCGACTGTGAGAGGAGAGGGTTGGTCCAAACCCTGGTAGTGCTTTCCGGGTCCGTTTGTTGGCCAGAGCGTTCTGTCACGGACTGAGCAGGTGGACCCGAGCAGAAAGCCACACTACCAGGGCTGGCTGAATGCAAGTGGTTTATTGTTGGGGGTGAAAATGGTGGCTAGGTGGGGGAAAACCAGGGTGTAGGAGCAGGGGGTTCCAGGCAGGAGTGGGGGTCCAGGCAGGAGTGGGGGTCCAGGCAGGAGAAACTGGTGAAGGTTTGTTGGGGAGAGCCGGAGGGGAAGGAGGATGGCGAGGGATCCCGGACAGCTGAACTGAGGGAGGCAGGAGAAAACAAGGTCAGAAATTGTGGCAGGAACTCAAAAACAGATCGTGTAGGGGGCTAGAGAGCAAACCGAACTGCGTGGTTCTTGTTTAACGCTCTGGCAGGGAGTGGAAGGCTGAACCGGTCTTTATTGCAGAGGTGAGTCGTTAGTGAATGATCGTCAGCTGTCCGGGAGCCGTGCAGGTAGTTGATTACCTGAGTGGAGTCAGCTGAGGAGCAAGACTCCACTCAGGCACCGAGCTGTAGGGGAGAGACAGGGCAGAGGAGCGAATGGGAGACAACCAGACAAACAGGGCAGAGGAGCGGACGGGAGACAACCAGACAGAGACAGGGCAGAGGAGAGGATGGGAGACAACCAGACAGACAGACAGACAGGACAGAGGAGCGGAACTGTGACACAATCACTAACACAATTTTAGGGCATTACTGGATTTCACAAAAAAAATCTATATGTGTGCTTTTGTCAGAGCTCTTGTTATGAGTTTTGTGAAAAGGATTTTGCTGGAAAAAGTTGATGCCAAGTTATTTTTAAAAAAAATTTGTTTCGAAGGAGAAGAACCTGAATGGCAGGTATTTAGTTCTCTCAGGGTTATAATACAGTTTCTTTTTTGAATATTTATGTACATGCAAGGAGATTTTATATGATATCTACATACTTTATACAGCATATTTTGTATCAAGGTATTGTTTTTGAAAGGCCAAAATAATCATAAAATCCAACTTGCAAATCTGAAAGCTTCAAGGGCCCCTGTGGAGTTTCTTATAATCAAAGAAAGGTTATGCCTACTATTAATTGCACTACCGTTCAAAAGTTTGGAGTCACCCAGACAATTTCATGTTTTCCATGAAAACTCACTTTTTTTCATGTGTTAACATAATTGCACAAGGATTTTCTAATCATCAATGAGCCTTTCAACACCATTAGCTAACACAATGTAGCATTAGAACACAGGAGTGATGGTTGCTGGAAATGTTCCTCTGTACCTCTATATAGATACTCCCTTAAATATCAGCCATTTCAGGCACCCTGGTAGCTGAACAGGTTGAGCTGGTGACCCATAAACAGGGGCTATAGTCACCGATCCAGCTCATGGCACTTTGATGCAAGTCTATCCCCCATTCTTCTCCCTACTTTCCTCTCTCTCTTTCACTGCTATCTTATCAATAAAAGGCCAAAACAATCAACAGTTTCCAGCTACAATAAGCATTTACCTTATTAACAATGTTTAGACTGTATTTCTGATTCATTTAATGTTATCTTCATTGGAAATAATGCTTTTCTTTCAAAAATAAGGACATTTCTGAGTGACCCTAAACTTTTGAACGGTAGTGTCAGCATAGCTTTAAGTTTAACTTAATTTTAGGCGTGGTGTGCATACCCCTGAGATTGAACATATGTGCCAAAGGCATGCTCTTTTTTCCTCTTTCCTGCCTTTGTTGGCTTTTTTGCTGCATATCTTGGCATGCGGGTGGATCCTAGCACAACTGCATGAGAAAGTGCTACTAGATATCTAAAACTTCAAAGGAAACCTTTAACACATTCCTGACAAAAGCCTAATTGAGGACATTGTTTATATAGTCTTAGACTATTGAGGGCTTCCTGTCCACTCACAGAAGATTGTTTTTATGAAGTGCTTCACGAAACACCAACTATTTTTCTCATGATGTTCGAAGAAAATGCAGTTGTGATGTTTGTGATATAATAAAATCAAAAACCATTACCACACATGCACTTAAAGCATAAAGTGAAGTTAGAATTGAAGTGCGTAGCTTATCATTATCCTCTCCCTCCTCTCATTTCTGGTGACATTACATGTATGACGTCTTCACCTCAGCATGTTTAAATACAGTACTGCTGCTACAGAAACTGTGAGTGAATGACATTCAGTCGAGATGACGTGTCTCTTCTCGGTTTGATATGTTTAATGTCTGCCTTTAGCAGCTGTTCAATCAATCAACATGCAATCACTCAGACTAATTTCCACCCACGACTGAACGCATACAGACTGTGTACTATATGTCTAACTTCCCTTACATACTCAACAAGTCCAAGTATAAAAGATTTCCTGTACAGCTTTAACCCTTTGTGTTCAGTTTTTAGTATATTACATGGCTTACAGGCAGTTAAACCTGGGAATTTATTTGAAAGTGTATTCAGCATCACCTTCAGATTCACAGGGTGTTCACAGAACTTATCTCTCCCAACATCCATTGGGTATTGGAAAACAGCAACCAGGGAGTTTTATCAGCCAGACTTTGTTCAAACCTACTGAACTTTTGTGAAGATCTCAAAGTTTCCAAACACGGCAAATATATCAAGCTGAATGTTGTCTGAATGTGTGCAGCAGTTGTGCAGAATATATCTGTTTCTATTTGATGTTTGATGCATTCAAAAAACACACATCAAATAAGTGGTCTAATGAGATATTATCTTCAACCATAAACCTTTATACGGGGAATAGGGGGGAAAAGCATTTTACTGAGTTAAACTGACATCTCAAAAGTCTGCTGCTGGAAAAGTGTTGAATCACTGCCCCTGTCACATTTAAAAATATCTTGGCAGGGTCTGCTTGATGCCATAAGAGCCGAGTGCAGCCTGTGTTTGCTGCATCTCCTTCCTTCACCCAGAGAGCATTAGGCACGGATTATTAGGAGAGGAATGTAAGAGCACTCCATCGCTAAAAGATGTTGAGCATCCTGTGCTGCTCCCAGACACAACTGGACATGATCATTAAATCTTAAAGATAATATGACCTTTAAATGTGTGTCTTTTTTTATCTGCAGGCCATAAGAGACAATTGTTTCCGTAGCTTTATTTATGTTTAGGTGAAAATATACAAGATTTTTCATATTTTTGCTCAAATGGGATTTTCTATTACATTTGGGAGAGGCATATTTTGAGTTTGTCTTTTATGGATGGTGGATTGTGACTGATAAAGTGCAACATTAGCTGAATTGTACTAACAGGATAATATTGTGCTATATTGCCATTTTTCAAGATTATCTTGAGTTTTTTGCATTTGAGAAATTATTAAATAATCTAACTGAGCACTGTTTTGTACACAATTAGGTTATCCAGTCTTCCAAAACTAGGCGACAAGCCCTTTGTAAGGTGATTAAGAAGAAAAAATAATGTAGAATTTCACCTCTTTAAGTCTCAAAAAGGTTTTAATTGCAAACTTTAACATATCATTGTAGTCCGTAAGCATGTTCTCTCTCCTACTTCCAGCGATCGTGGTGGCAGTGTTTGGACTCTGCTGGGCACCTTTCCACATTGAGCGGCTCCTGTGGAGCTCTATCAGCCAGTGGACTGACTTGATGCACACCATTTATCAGTATGTCCACATCCTGTCGGGCATCTTCTTCTACCTCAGCTCTGCAGTCAACCCCATCATCTATAGCCTGCTCTCCACACGATTCAGAGAGTGTTTCCGGGAATTGGTGTGCTCCCAGACTGAGGACAGCAGCTCTGTCAGAGACTCCCCACCTTTTCCTAAGATTTTACTGGAACCCTCCATTTCTAGTTCCAGAGCTCAGGCCGATGCTAAAGATTCCAATTCTTTCATTCCTTTGCTGTCTCCTAACATGACACTGAGTATGGACACGGCAGCTCTCTCGTGTGCATGCAAAGAGACAACCTTCAAGACCTCAGTGTTTTGAGATTGGATTTAACAATTTAAAAAAAACAGGTTTACATTTTGGGATGGATATTTATTTGCTTTCTTGCAAACAGGCGGCCTTTTTCATGTGGTAAACATCAAACTGCTACCATGAGACAGCTGGCTTCACTTAGCATAAAGACTGGAAACAGAGGGAAAGAGCTGGGGTTCATTCCAGTGCCTATACAACCACACCATATAGCATCCAGAAAAATATTTACTATGTTCCTATACACAGTGTGCTAAAAATACAAAAATATTCTACTACATGCTGTCACTTTTGTAGTCTGCCAAGGCTGTTCATTCCCCCATATGGCATTGTCAGAAATACAGCCTTATTTTTAAGAAATGCAGCATTTGTTTATTAGTTATTGATGATCAGAAATCATGGCACCATAGAATGTGGCCTTTTAATACAGATGTACCCACAAACAAAATGATCTTGCACTGAGCACAGGCGTGTGATATGCATATGGACGTTATGTATGGATACACGTGGACCGCGTGACCTAAATATGTAGCAGGCAGCAGGAACTCATAGGACAAGGAAACACCCCCACAATTTAATCAATTGTTTCCTGTATCATTTCTGACAGATAAATCCCAATAAGTCCTCAGTGGTCGACGGTGTGATACCACGAGTAAGTTGTATGTCCCACATGCACACTCCATAAAACAATATATATTTTGTATGCAGCCTTAGTGTGGCTCTGTTTGAAGAAAATAAAAGAGACTAACCTGGATGTCTTCACCGCTCTTACTAAAGTTTCAGGAGGCAGAAATCAAGAGAAAGCAAAAACATGCAGACCTCCTCCTGCAGATCTCCCCTCTGTCCTTTTTTCTAAGCCCCTCCCATCACATTAACACACACGTCAAACTAAAAGTAAACACTGATTTCAAAAACCCACCTCAAGAGTGAAAGCCCACCATCTAACCACACTGCACAACCTTAGTGTTGTCTCACTGCAAACTTGTTTGTTGCTATTTATGCTGTCTCATGGGATTGCTGAAAAACCCCATGGTAGATCTTCTAAAGCCTGAAAACCAGCCATTAGGAAGTACAGTAGTCTAGCTTCTTCTCAGATCACTTGAATGGCATTATGCTGAAAGATTAGCGTGGAATTTTTGCCTAATGATGCCAAAAACTGCCTACCTCAACTTTAATACATTATGCTGTATGCTTTAACTGAACAAGGCTAAAGTGTGAATACGAATGAGTTGCAGTGAAACTACAGCTTGAAGTTTTTATATTTCATTATATAGATTGAGCACACATTATAGGATTATAAATGAAACTTTAAAGGTGCTGAAAAGTATGAAACCGTAAAAAAGTTTGGAGTCACTTAGAAATGTTCTTATATTTGAAAGAAAAGCTGTTTTGTTGTTTTTTTTAATGAAGAAACATTATACTAATCACAAATACAGTCCAGACATTGTTCATGTGGTAAATGAATATTCTGGCTGGAAATGGCTGATTTTAATGGAATATCTCTATAGGGGTACAGAGGAACATTTCCAGCAACCATCACTCCTGTGTTCTAATGCTACATTGTGTTAGCTAACGGTGCTGAAAGGCTAATTGATGTTTAAACAGCCCTTGCGCAATTATGTTAGCACATAAATAAAAGTGTGAGTTTTCATGGAATACATGAAATTGTCTGGGTGAGATCAAACTTTCGAACGGTAGTGTAGATTTGTAGTTTTTTTTTTACTTAAGGCAGGAGCAAGGCTTGCTCTTTCCTGATATGTACAGTCTCTGAGCTAAGCTACACTCACTGTCTCCATGCTGCAGCTCATACTTAGAAATATCGATATTCTCATATAATTCTTGCAAAGGAAGTGAATCTCCCAAAATGTTGAACCTTATCTTACTTATTACTTGTGTGTAAACCTTGATGAGTGTTTTCTCTATCTTTCGTTGCTGTGGATAATATTGTTCAACAGTGCCTGCATATTCCACCTGCCGTCTTATTCTGTAAACTGCCACATGCCTTAGAGGGTAAATCCATTGGAGAAGTGGGACAATCTGATCCGATCCGAATGATAACATTGTTGCACTTGATCATTTCTGTTCTTATTAGAAAAAATCAATGTGTTGCTGTGCAGCAAAAGGAACATATTTCTCTGTTTTTCAGTGGAAGTTGTTGACAAAGAATGTAATGCTTCGCTGTGAGCTCGTCCTAATCTTATTTGGTCTCTTGTTGCATGGCCAGCCATCATCTACAGGATTTGAATGACTGGTAAGCTCTTGTTCCCTGTGATTGCAAAGATGAAAACTGATTATTGCTATCGTGCAATGCCTAATTTAAAAACTAAATAAATGTTATGTGGCTATATTTTTTACCTCTGTTAACTTTTGATTGGAGTGGTGCCACTTTGACGGAAACATAAACGTGAACATGAATTGTGATGATTGCACTTTGCGATAATTCCTTTTGTTAAGACTGCTTAAACCTCAACTAACACCTTATCCCGAATAACAAGAATCCATAATAACAGAGAACCAATGGTATAGTTTGCATTTTTGTACAGTTTTGTTCCAGTATGGCTTAGTGCACTGCATGAGTCAAATGTTTTTTCCCTCTCCACCAGCCATTAGAACAAACTTTAATCTGTTGACTGAGACAACGTTGCATTGCATAGTAGAATACTTGCTTCTCTATTTCATCCGTAGCTGAATAAAGTGAAATCAGTATTCAGCTTTGCATTCCCTCGATTTCAGCCGTCGCACTGGATCTTTGAAACATTTTCGATGCCATTTCCATTGCCATTACATCTTTGTACTGTCTAGTACAAAAGGTAAAACATCACTCTCTGCATGATGAGGGTTATTTTTGTTCACTTAAATGTGTCATTTTCCTGCAGCAGTCAGAGCGGTGTATAATTTGTACTGGTGCTATAGGTCGACATGGTATAGAGTCCATTTATAGGGGTTATACAGCAAAAAAAATCACTCAGTCAACCTGCTCCTAATTGCCTCTTGTTGTGGAGCCCAAATCAATTTGCATTTTAGTCACATAAGTGCAAGACTGTTGACTTTAAATCATCAGTTCCATTTAATAAGTGATAGTCATTTTTACCACAGCAATGCCTCGACGTTACCTCAAGGGGAGTAACACAAAGAAATGTTTGTTTTTTTCCCCAGTGGAGGATGAATATGTATGAGTCAAAGATTTTGTCCAGCTGCTATCACAGTTCAAGAATTGAGATGAAAATGTATGTAAATATTGATGGAAATGGCCACAACCGGAGCCCCCCTGCTCTTCTATCTGATGAAAAACCAATCACTGAAAAACTTATGACAGTCTGAGAGTGATTCAAATGAAGGCAGGAAAAACACAAGCACTGTATCACCACAACGTGAATGTTCAAGTTCAGAGGCATAATGAAGGACCAGTGTGAGGAGGGCATTCAGATAAATCATTCAGCAGAGGAATGAATTCATCTTCTATAAAAGACATTATACAGCTGGATGAATTAAGCGTTGTCCTTCTCCTCACTCTCTGTAAATCAAGACCACAATCCAATCTGGTTCTGCCAGAGTGACCCCAACTTTTCCAGTCAATCTTTCAATATTCACAGCATCCTCATGAATACCAAGGACACACTGTTTGTCTTTGGGCCTTAGCATTGCTGCAGTTCAGCTGGAGAAGGTTGGCCTGCGGGCTATTCGGACCACATTATACGTATTCAGGCCTGGTGCATCAAAACCAGGGGACAACCCACGCTTGTCAAATATGTAGAAGTTAAATAATTGGCCATCTTGGGCTTCCAGCGACACAGAGGCCGTGCCGACTTGCAAAACACACGGGTACTCTTTTTCAAACACCACTCTAAACACTCGCTCAACCAGGTAATTGAGCTTTATTGTCCTGTACTTCTCGGGGATCAGCTCTTCAATCTGAGGACCAAACTGCTGCATGATCAGAACTCCATCTGGCCCGACTTTGATCTCATAGAAGGTAATGTTGCTGTATGTGAAAAAACCAGTGTAAGGATCTGGGTTTGGAGGAGCAGTTAGGACCTTGTTTGCACCCCTGAAGGCCTTCTCTATGGCTGGGACAATGTAGGTGTAGGCTTTTGTGACCACATCCTGGTTCTGAGACCGGCTGCCTGCCATAAGCACTACCAGGCCAAGCTTCAGTCTGGGCACTAGGGAGAAAGTGGCAGAGTAGCCATCCAGATCACCATCTTTACGCACCACCTCATAGCCCATCAGCTCATTCACCTCCCACGGTGTTCCAGTACGATTAGCAAAGTAGTCCTTATCGCATCTGAAGAGTGGAGTCAGCATGATCTTTAAGGAGTCTGGCTCCAGCAGCTTACGGTGATAAGCACCCAGCAGCATCATGGCCAGCTTGGCCAAGTCTGCAGCCGTGGAGAACATCTGACCAGAAGGCCGGTACCAGCCCAGGTCATAGAGAGGGGCTGGCTTTCCATTGGAGTACACTCCCACAGCCATCTGGGTCTGCAGCCCTGGGCTGAGGTCAAAGCCGGTGTCTTCCATCCCCAACCGGTCCAGGATGTTGTCAGTGATCCATCTCTGGTATTCAACTCCAGCGACTCGCTCTGCCATCACATGAGCGAGCAGAGAGAAGGCAAGGTTACTGTAGTGACATCTGGAAGGAAGCACATCAGAGAGACGGAAAGAATTTTAATGAAATGAAAAGCCTCTCCCATAATAGGAATAGCCAATGGCATATCCTGGACAGGTCACCAGTTCATCACAGGGCCACACAGAAAGACAGGAAACCAAGCGTGTTCACATTCACACCAACAGACAATTTTAGAATCGTCAGTTAACCTCAGCAGGTCTTTGGCCTGCGGGAGGAAGAACCTGCACATGCACAGGAAGAACATGCATCTGAGATAATAAAATTAATTTGAAGAAACGTATTCACCTAAAGGTCAGATACTTTGGCAGTCAGTGTAATATAAAAAGGCGGGTGAAGTATGTCTAGAGTCGGCCAATGAAATTTGACATTTAATTACAACCTCCTCAGGTATAATTAAAGCAGCTTCTAGAGGGATGTATTTTAAATTCATTAGATCTGGCAACAACGCATTACTTTATAATGTTTTTAGACAATTAGTTAATCACATGTGGCATACTGAAGACATTAGATTGCAGTCCTAAAGTGCCAGTAATGTAAGAAAACAATAAAAATTAACAAATTAAATCAGTAAAGTCAACATAGCAAAGTGAATCTTACTTGGTGCCTGGATCTGCAACAAGGACATCGTCTTGTAGCAGATTGATTGCCGACTGTGTTTTCCCTTTCCAAAGCAGATTTGTGGCCCGCAGTCTCCTGGGTAGACCTGGATCAACCCACAGTGGAACAGTGTTAAACAAATAAATATGAAAAGATGAGCTATAGCTATATTCATTGGACATAGATTTCTCTTTTCTCTCTTTTCTTATCCTTCTAAAAATGTTTTCACTATTTTAGACCGATTGCCATTTCATTTGTTCTGGAAACATGATCATTATCTTCGGCCGTGATACCTTGATGACAAACTGAGACATGGAGGGATATTTGAAGATCAATTGTTCTTCTTTATGAGTGACCAACACTTGTCTTTGAGCTGAACACAAACAGCTTAAGTTCTGACTGTAACGTATCTTTACGACATTTTTTGCCTGTAACTTCATGATTGTGTATACCAAGTCACCTCTGATTTCATCCTGAACCGGTAGAGAGGTTAAAACAACAACATTTTCATTATCATTTATTCTTTACTCTTCTCCTTTACATTCTCTATCAAGTGGTTGGTTATGTGGCCAAAAAATGATCTCTGAAATGTCTTCAGCTTTCTGAAACCATAGGTGACGTTTTCAAAGAACTTTTTCGTCCAGCCAACATTATAAAATCCTGTGATTTCAGTTCATATTAGTGTAAGACATATTGGAGTGACAACTGTGAATGTGAGTGTGTTTGTTTGGCGACCCTAGTGATTAAGTGGTATAGATGGATGGACATAAAAATGGGTTTGACTAATCTGTTCATGAACTATTTGTTTCAGCTCTAAAAATAATAAATCAAACATGAGAAATTTAATCTCTGGAAATGCTGTCCGGGTAAAGAGTAAAAACTGTGCCAGAAAATCTCTTTATGGTTTTTGATCAAGTTTTTGCTTTGACATTCACCCTTAAGCTGAGCTGACTCATGAAGGTAAAACAATGCCTATAAAACATATCCACAATTTGTGATCTGAAGCCCAAATTTTTGGTAATTAGCTGACAGAACAGACACATTTTTACAAAAAAACTCACTCCTGAAGAGATACTAGACAGAAGTGATGGACATACACCCAATGTCAAAAGTTTTAGGACACTTTCTCATTCAAATAAAGTAGAACCTGTTCTACAACTTTTGACAGGGGGTGTATTTACCAAATTTGGTACACATATGCAGCACATCAGGCTGAACAAAAAAAGTCAGTGACAGCCACATTCCAAAGCCAACAGGAAGTGAGCTATTTTGCGTTGAATGTCAGATTTTGCCCATTTTTCATTTTTTTCTAGAGCAAACTCCTCCTAGGGGGAAACTCCAATTCACCTCAAATTCGGCCAGTACATACAGGAGGCCTTAATGATCCACAGTTATTAAAATCTTTTTCAAAAGTCAAAGGGCGTGTCCGTGGCGGCCTCTGGAATTTTGATCCTTCGCCATGAAATTTCAAATGCTGTGTAAATGCCTGGAACGTGCTCCAATCTGCCTGAAACTTTACATGTATGATCAGAGTCCTGCCCTGATCACATCCATATGATGAAATACACCCCCTGTCAAAAGTTGTAGGACAGGTTCTACTTTATTTGAATGAGACAGTGTCCTAAAACTTTTGACAGGGGGTGTACAGCGTTGTTTTTGATTAATTAGCTCTCAAAGTTGTGTCTAGTGTTAAAGCACTTGGTTCTAACAAGACAGAGCTGCCTGGATTTCCAGGATATTTTAAGTGATTGACTGTGATCTAATGTATCTGCACCTGAGAGCTGGCTGGCCATCCTGCGCAGGGTGACAGAGGAGGAGCGGATCTGAACCTCGCCACTGTCCAGAAATATCAAGCCATCTGTCACATATTTCAGCTCTGAGTCTCGAGTCTTCCCCAGAGGGTTTTTAATGGTGAAGTTCTCCACATATTTCTCCAGAGGATCATCTAGGGAGCCGATCTTGCCATCCTCCCACAGTTTGTACAGCATTAGCGTTGGGAAAATTTTGGATAGGCTGGCAATTCTGAAAGACAGATAACAGGGCAATGCAATGTTGTTTTTTTTATTCTGACAGAAAATATAAATAAATGTGTAAATATTATTTTTTGACATCACACTGATGCAGTTTTATTTACTTGCTTGTCTTCCTGCTGTGTTTCTAATTATTATTTTTACTTCATCTTTTACCCCGTCAGGCTAAAATAATTCAGAATGAACCTACCTGATTCAATAGAAATGAAAAAGTAATTAAATGTGTTGAGCCAAGTTAAAATACATTAATATCAACACTATATATTTTCTCCAGTAGGAACAAGTAAAACATTTTATGTAATAAATACACTATTGTTCAATTTACAGAAAGGTACAGAGGAACATTTCCAGCAGCCATCACTCCTGTGTTCTAATGCTACATTGTGTTATATGGTAAATGGTCTGTATTTATATAGTGCTTTACTATACCTGCAAGGTACCCAAAGCGCTTTACATGATACGTCACATTCACCCATTCACACACTGATGGCGGAAGCTGCCACGCAAGGCGCTAACCACGACCCATCAGGAGCAATTAGGGGTTAGGTGTCTTGCTCAGGGACACCTCGACATGAGCACGGCAGGCTGAGGATCGAACCGGCAACCCCTTCGGCCACTCTACCCACTGAGCCATGCCGCCCCCATGCCGTGTTAGCTAATTGCATTGAAAGGCATATTGATATTTAGAAACCCTTGTGCAATTATGTTAGCAAATGCTATTTTTTAGTCACTTCTTTCACTTGAATGAATAATCCAATTTTCTCTAATAAATTTAGTGACAACAGTATGAACCATTCTAAAAGTTAATCCACTTCAGACTCTGTCTTTATAAAAAGTGACAGAAAATAACCCTGAAACACTTTCACACAAACAAAACTGCAAATCAAAAAAAGTGTTGATTACTGCACTTGACCTAGGAAGTTCAGTGTTGCAACCACTGATGAGTTCTCTTTGAACAAATTATTCTAAACAAATTGATTTGTCTGACATTGATAGATGTTTTCTAGTCAGCTCTTTTCTGTGGTAGCTTTTTCAGGCCCAAATGCTTTTCAAATAAACATCACAGAACCTGGTAATGGCCTGAACTGACAAAGGCACTTGACACTTGATTCAAAAGTTTGGGGTCACTTAGAAATGCCCTTATTTTTGAAAGAAAAACATTTTTTTTCCCCAATGAAGATAACATTAAATGAATCAGAAATCCAGTCTAGACACTGTTAATGTGGTAAATGACTGTTCTAGCTGGAAACGGATGATTTTTAATGGAATATCTCTGCTGAATGGAATATGACCCCAAACTTTTGAACATTATTACACAGTATTTTATTCAGTGAAACTGATAAGGACCGTTAAGGACTCCTAAAAGAACAATTCATGCTATTTTTTTTGCTGAGAGTTGAAATGATTGCCATCAGTCTCATAACTGCAGTCCAAATATGAAGCACAATATTGAAACGAAATCCACCTACCAGCATATTTAGAGCTCATAAAAGAACATCTTTGATTGAGTGAGTTTTGTGTAAAAATGACAATCTGTTTTTGATTTGGAGGGGGTTATGTGCCGTAATATTCCTTTGTCTGGCTCAGTAACTTTCTGGAGTTTTAACTAGTTGCCTGGCAACCAAATGGGTATACAACACTCCGAGAAAATATATAGGCACATTCTCCAAAATGTAAAATCGTTTCTTTTAAAATGGAGTGATTATACACAAGAAGTAAACCATTACACTGGTGCAGATCAGATCATGTTCTTTAAAAACACGTGGCCAACAAATTGGTGGAGAGCTCCACTGTTCGAGCATCCTTATAGGTTAATTTGTGAACTTTTTTATGTCTTCTGAGGAAGTGGTTGTGGTGAACTATTGAAAAGACTGAACTTATCTTTAATTACTGAAATAAAACAAAAACAAGGATGATTGAAATAAAAAAGATCAACTAAATGTCCTCTACTCAAATATTTTGAAAACAGACACAAAACCACACCACATACATTTTTTCTAGTATTGAGGTTCTATGTTTTTAAATGCACTTTAATGTGTGAAGTGTGCAATGTGCTGTCATTTTATAAAGTTCTTCAACACATGCTGAAGTGCATGTAGAGTTTCACATGAGCCATTAAACCATCAGGTACACACACATTTCCAGCTGTTACAGCTTGCTTTATGGGTAAACTTTTTGAATAAGACAACCTGATTTTAAAGTGTGCAATTAAATCCTCACAGAGTGCTGCCATTTCAGGGATAGATACTAACATTCAGAGTTAGCAGGCACAACACTGACTATGTCTCCCTGCACTGAGAATAATTGCCAGCAGTGGCAACATTGTTCTTCATTGTGGAAAAAAATATTTAAATGGAGCTCCAGTCCTTTCTGGAGCAGCGTTGAATGTGTCAGAGTACTTCCACTACGTCTCAAAGGACTGAAAAACACATTTTCTAAGAGCGAAATGTGTGCCAGAGTACACAAAGTACTGGAGAAAACTGTTCAGAGAACGTGTTTGACTGTGAACGGATTCAGGTCCTTTCTATACATTATGTTACTAGTATTACAGTTATACTTCACTCACAGTTGGCATACAAGGCCAATACAGTGGACAATTTAATGAGGACATTTATTGAATAACTCATTTAATTTGTGTCTATCATCATTTATATATATATATATATATATATATATATATATATGTATACTATAGTTAGCTTGCAAGCATTTTTCATATGCCTCAGAAATGCATTTTGCTGCTTTGCACTTGAAAAAGGTTCACTAATCTGGGGAATAGCACACAGACAGTAAACACGGTTGTGTGATTGCTTTGGCTCTGGAGGAGTTTTCAAGGTGTGATAAAGGAACTCATGTCATCAGGGCTTTCTAGTACTGGGCTTTGGAACTTCAAGTTGTTAGCAGAAATAAGTGGAGCAGCAGAATATGAGATTTATCATGAAGGTCTAGTTAGAGACATCTTCACGTTGATTTAGTGAAAGAAAAGGAGCTCAGCTTTAGCTCAATATCTGTGAGCTTCTGCTGCATTGATTTGATCAGTTTTTTGTAAATCTCTCAGCTTCACCCTGTCAAAAATACACACACTTTTCTCACTCTGTTCCTTCTGCAAGCACGTTTTATCGCACGGCTTATTTCATCCCAAAACACCAAATATTCAGGAAGATGGTTGCAGCACCATCTTCAATTTTACTGTGGGTGCTGGTGGTGGAAGATCATGATAAAAAAAGCTTTGTGTGCAAAATTGCAGGCTTATACTCCCAAAAATTTTTGAGTTATGGCATTTTCAAATTTTAATAATGCAGGCCAAAATGCCCTCCCCCCAATCCTCGCCTGGAATTTTTAGGTTTTAAAATGCTTATATCTCTGCTTCTGGGTATCACAGAGACTTGAAATTTTTTTCTCCAAGCTCTCTACATGTTGGTGATGTCCTACAAACAACACACACACTCAGGAGAAGTCTCTACAGAGCAGAGGGGCTTGCCCAAAATGTATAAATTATTATACAGAAGTTGGGACTTTGCATGGCTATAGTAAGAGGATAGATGAGTTTCTGTGCAAATTTGCAGATCTCTACCACCTGTGCTACATTGACTTCAGGGTCCTTGAAAAGTAGGCACTTTTCATTGGGGGCAATGTTCAGCAGTCCATATCTCTCTAAATAATGTGCCTAGAGGGCTCCCCCTGTATAAGTTATAAACCAGTCCGGTCTAAAATTAAAAATCTTTTAACACTCTTAACCCTACTCGCGAGTGGTTTTTACAAATAATTTATATATTTTGGGCAAACCCCCTTGCTCTGTAGAGACTTCTCCTGAGTGTGTGTGTTGTTTCTCGGACATCACCAACATGTAGAGAGCTTGGAGAAAAATTTTCAAGTCTCTGTGATACCCAGAAGCAGAGATATAAGCATTTTAAAACCTAAAAATTCCAGGCAAAAAACTACTGGCAGTAGATGCCTGTAATTTTGCACATAAAGTTTTTTTTTATCATGATCTCCCACCGCTATCTTCCAAAGCCAAATTGAAAATGGTGCTGCAACCCCCATCTGTGAATTCAGATGGAATTGGTCACACTGCACTTTGTATATTCAGTATTTCCTACCTCGGTTCATACAGGCAGATGTTAATCTTTTTAACACATTTTATCTGCACAGAACCTTCCTGCGCTGTTTTTGTATATTCATGTTGTTACCTCACTATGTTTGAGTATATGTGAGTGATGAGTGTGTCTGAATGATTGCATTTTATAAATAGGTTACTCATGACACTAGGCAGAGACACAGATAACTAAGAATTTCACTTATAACTTGATATTGCATATGACAATGAAGCCTTTGAATCATTTGAGTCCTCCTCAGTTTAGCTCTCATACATTGTATCATCCTCACTTTGTCTACAACATATATCTGCCTCACATTTTGCCAAAAACAATTAGTCAAAATGTTCAATTAGTTCAACAGAACAGACTGAAAGGAATGCTTATAGTCTCTTAAAGGCATCGTCAATTTGTGAAATCTGGTCCTTCATTTGGTTCCATTGCTCAGGACTATCCATATCAACAACCACACGCATCCTCCAGAAAATGGTAGTTTCACTAAAAGTTGATGTTTCTCTGCGAACCTCCCACATGAAGGACAAAGCAGCAACATGAGGCATTTTTACACCTTAAATCATTACATTTCTCTGAACCATCCACAGCATTTTATTAGATAATTAGTTGAAAATGAACCAGAACTCACCAGAGCCATTCTTCTCCAGCTCCACATATTTTATACAAATCCTTGTATACAGTAAAATAAGTTTTATACCTCACAGGCAGATCCTTCAGAGTGTCATGGGGAGGGGAGGTGTCAAGGTCACATGACCTATAAACAGGGGTCCCTCAGGGCTCAGTGCTTGGTCCCTTACTCTTCTCTCTGTACACCACCTCACTTGGTGCAGTGATCCGCTCCCATGGCTTCTCCTACCACTGTTATCTTGACAACACTCAGCTTTTCCTCTCTTTTCCACCTGACGACACAACAGTTTCAGCTCGGATATCAGCATGTCTGGCTGATATCTCCACATGGATGAAGGAACAGCACCTTCAGCTAAATCTGTCTAAGACTGAACTCATGATCTTTCCAGCTTGTCCATCTGTTCAGCCTCAGATCAATGTCCAACTTCACTCGAGCCTACTTGTGCCCACAAACTCAGCCAGAAACCTGGGTGTCACGATTGATGACCAGCTGACCTTTAAGGTTCATGTGGCCTCAGTTTCTCAATCTTGTTGTTATGCCCTCTACAACATCAGGAAGATCAGACCCTTCCTGACCCAACAGGCCACACATCTTCTGGTTAGCAATTCTTCTGCAACTTGATGGCAACACCTTTGACCAATCGCACTTGAAGCACTTTTGCACTTACTACAGGTTTTTCCTTATGTCTGAATTCTTGCTTGTGTTGTACGTCACTTTGGACAAAAGTGTCTGCTAAATGAAATTGTAGAATTGTAGAATTGTAGTAGAAAAATAAAATAAAAATCCGCACAAGAGTATGTACAACAGTGTTGGTCAGTTGTTTCACTCAACTGAAACATCTTGACCACTATCAGATGGGTAGGTGCAGATATGCATGATCCCTAGAGGATGAATTCTCGTCATTTGGACACGAACTCAACAGCAAAAGCTGTGCTTTGTGTTTGGTGCTAATTAAAAAATGTCAGCAAACTACTGCACTAAACTAAGAGAGTTTAGTGCAGAAGATCAGGATGTTTGCATGCATATTATGCCGATGTTAGCATTTAGGTTCAAGAACCACTGTTGTGCCTGAATGTTGGTTTTCATTGAATGGTTAAACTTCTCCCCGTTTCCTGCACGTGCTTCTTCGCTCACTACAAAGACCTGATAATTTAAGTCGATTAGTATTTAGTCAATTGGTGATTCTTCATATCGTCAATTGGCCATAGGTGTCAGTCTACATGGTGGTCTGTCTTTTTTTGTTTGCCCTCCAGCCTTTTACCCAGTGTCAGCTGGGAAACGCTCCACCTCTACCAAGCAAAACTGGTGCAGCTGTCACAGTTCTGCTCCTCTGTTCTGTCTGTCTGTCTGGTTGTTTCCCGTCCGCTCCTCTGCCCTGTCTGTCTGGTTGTCTCCCGTCCGCTCCTCTGCCCTGTTTGTCTGGTTGTCTCCCATCCGCTCCTCTGCCCTGTCTCACAGTTCCGTTCCTCTGCCCTGTCTGTCTGTCTAGTTGTCTCCCATCCGCTTCTCTACCCTGTCTCTCCTCCCACAGCTCGGTGCCTGAGTGGAGTCTAGCTTCTCAGCTGACTCCACTCAGGCAATCAATTACCTCCACGGCTCCCGGACAGCTGACTATCATCTCACTAACGACTCACCTCTACAATAAGTACCGGCTCAGCCTTCCACTCCCTGCCAGAGTGTTGAAACAAAACCACGCAGTTAGTTCGCTCTCTGGCCTTTTGCATTTTCTGTTTTGAGTTCCTGCCTTGTTTTGACATTGTTTTTTCCTGCCTCCACACAGCCAGCTGTCCGGGATCCCCGCTGTCATCCTTCCCTTCCGGCTCTCCCCCAGCCAGTTATCACTGGTTCTTCCTTGCCTGGAACCCCCCACTCCTGCCTGGAACCCCCCACTCCTGCCTGGAACCCCCCACTCCTGCCTGGAACCCCCCACTCCTGCCTGGAACCCCCCACTCCTGCCTGGAACCCCCCACTCCTGCCTGGAACCCCCACTTCTGCCTGGAACCTCACTCTTGCCTGGAACCCCCTGCTCATGCACTCTGGTTTCTCCATCCTGGCCATAATCCACCCCATACAATAAATCATTCTAAATCATCCTCTGGTCGAGGAAGCATGGCTCTCTGCTCGGGTCCAACCAGCTCCGTTCCGTGACAGAACACTCTGGCCAAGCATGGACCCGGAGAACTCGCCGCCAAGGCCGGATCTGCCCATTCCACCCAACATCAGGCAAGTCCATCAAACCTTCTGTCAGCTTTCAGCCAATTACCAAAGGATGCACAGTCAACTCACTGTTTTAACCAGCCTGAAATCACAGGAAGTTTCCGTCCCGTCCCTGACAGTTCAATACAACCAAGCATTACAGGATGTTGCCGCCACAAAGGCACAATGGGACCACTTCATCGCCCTGCTCACCCAAGTTTCCTCGCCGCCAGCCCAGCCAGCACCCTCTTCCCTCCCATCAGTGCCACCAGCCCCAGACCCAGTCCACACCCCGACCCACGTCCAAGACACGCCCTGGGTCTTCTCCTCCTGCGATGAGTACAGTGTTTATTTCAACGCGCTGTACGATTTGTGGGAGGAATGGAGGGAAGACCCAAAGGACTCGAGCATAACCCTGGGTCGCAAGCTAGCAGGACAGCGACCTGGGTTAGCCAGCCTTCTTCCCGATTACATTCTTGAATGCTCCTCTGTCTGACCCGCCTGCTGGCTCCCCGCCGCCTATGGAGTCGCCTGTCAAGCGGCTTGGCCGTCAAAGACGCAAGGCCAGGAGGCGCTTTGGCCCCCCGGCCCCCGTTCTGGCCCCGGAGGAGTTCCCGGCTCCGCCTCCAGTCCCCGTGGTGGTCGACGCTCCGCCTCCAGTCCCCGTGGTGGTCGACGCTCCGCCTCCAGTCCCCGTGGTGGTCGACGCTCCGCCTCCAGTCCCCAGGATCTCGGCCTTCGAGAGGCTCTGTGCCTTCCCTCCAGCTCCGCCCCCGGAGGACCCACCGGACCCGGCTCCGCCGGGTCCTGTCCGGCCCCCGGGCCGTCCGCCGGAGCGGCCCCTCTGTCCTGTCCGGCCCCAGTCTGTCAAGACCCGGTCCGTCCGGTCCCTGTCCTACCTGCCTCTGTCTGTCCAGCCCCCAGGCCGTCCTCAGAGGTGGACCCTCCGGCGAGTCCAGCTTCGGCCGGTCCCGCCTCCAGGTCACCCTCTGAAGAGGACCCTCAGGCCCACTCATCCCCAGCCAGTCCGACCTACGGTCCGCCCACCGGAACGGATCCTCTGCCCACCGGAACGGACCCTCAGGCCCACTCATCCCCAGCCAGTCCGACCTACGGTCTGCCCGCCGGAACAGACCCTCCGCCCACCGGAACGGACCCTCAGGCCCACTCATCCCCAGCCAGTTCTGCCTTCGGGCCAACCCCCGGAGCTACTGCCTGGCCACTCCAGTCCCCGTCCTGCCCTGCTCTCAGTTCAGTTCAGTCCAGTCCAGCCCAGCCCTGCTCTCAGTTCAGTTCAGTCCAGTCCAGCCCAGCCCTGCTCTCAGTTCAGTTCAGTCCAGTCCAGCCCAGCCCTGCTCTCAGTTCAGTTCAGTCCAGTCCAGCCCAGCCCTGCTCTCAGTTCAGTTCAGTCCAGTCCAGCCCAGCCCTGCTCTCAGTTCAGTCCAGTCCAGTCCAGCCCAGCCCTGCTCTCAGTTCAGTTCAGTCCAGTCCAGCCCAGCCCTGCTCTCAGTTCAGTTCAGTCCAGTCCAGCCCAGCCCTGCTCTCAGTTCAGTTCAGTCCAGTCCAGCCCAGCCCTGCTCTCAGTTCAGTTCAGTCCAGTCCAGCCCAGCCCTGCTCTCAGTTCAGTCCAGTCCAGCCCAGCCCAGCCCTGCTCTCAGTTCAGTCCAGTCCAGCCCAGCCCAGCCCTGCTCTCAGTTCAGTCCAGTCCAGCCCAGCCCAGCCCTGCTCTCAGTTCAGTCCAGTCCAGCCCAGCCCAGCCCTGCTCTCAGTTCAGTCCAGTCCAGCCCAGCCCAGCCCTGCTCTCAGTTCAGTCCAGTCCAGTCCAGCCCAGCCCAGCCCTGCTCTCAGTTCAGTCCAGTCCAGTCCAGCCCAGCCCAGCCCTGCTCTCAGTTCAGTTCAGTCCAGTCCAGCCCAGCCCAGCCCTGCTCTCAGTTCAGTTCAGTCCAGTCCAGCCCAGCCCAGCCCTGCTCTCAGTTCAGTTCAGTCCAGTCCAGCCCAGCCCAGCCCTGCTCTCAGTTCAGTTCAGTCCAGTCCAGCCCAGCCCAGCCCTGCTCTCAGTTCAGTTCAGTCCAGTCCAGCCCAGCCCAGCCCTGCTCTCAGTTCAGTTCAGTCCAGTCCAGCCCAGCCCAGCCCTGCTCTCAGTTCAGTTCAGTCCAGTCCAGCCCAGCCCAGCCCTGCTCTCAGTTCAGTTCAGTCCAGTCCAGCCCAGCCCAGCCCTGCTCTCAGTTCAGTTCAGTCCAGTCCAGCCCAGCCCAGCCCTGCTCTCAGTTCAGTTCAGTCCAGTCCAGCCCAGCCCAGCCCTGCTCTCAGTTCAGTTCAGTCCAGTCCAGCCCAGCCCAGCCCTGCTCTCAGTTCAGTTCAGTCCAGTCCAGCCCAGCCCAGCCCTGCTCTCAGTTCAGTTCAGTCCAGTCCAGCCCAGCCCAGCCCTGCTCTCAGTTCAGTCCAGTCCAGCCCAGCCCAGCCCTGCTCTCAGTTCAGTCCAGTCCAGCCCAGCCCAGCCCTGCTCTCAGTTCAGTCCAGTCCAGCCCAGCCCAGCCCTGCTCTCAGTTCAGTCCAGTCCAGCCCAGCCCAGCCCTGCTCTCAGTTCAGTCCAGTCCAGCCCAGCCCAGCCCTGCTCTCAGTTCAGTCCAGTCCAGCCCAGCCCAGCCCTGCTCTCAGTTCAGTCCAGTCCAGCCCAGCCCAGCCCTGCTCTCAGTTCAGTCCAGTCCAGCCCAGCCCAGCCCTGCTCTCAGTTCAGTCCAGTCCAGCCCAGCCCAGCCCTGCTCTCAGTTCAGTCCAGTCCAGCCCAGCCCAGCCCTGCTCTCAGTTCAGTCCAGTCCAGCCCAGCCCAGCCCTGCTCTCAGTTCAGTCCAGTCCAGCCCAGCCCAGCCCTGCTCTCAGTTCAGTCCAGTCCAGCCCAGCCCAGCCCTGCTCTCAGTTCAGTCCAGTCCAGCCCAGCCCAGCCCTGCTCTCAGTTCAGTCCAGTCCAGCCCAGCCCAGCCCTGCTCTCAGTTCAGTCCAGTCCAGCCCAGCCCAGCCCTGCTCTCAGTCCAGTTCAGCCCAGTCCAGTCCAGCCCAGCCCTGCTCTCAGTTCAGTCCAGTCCAGTCCAGCCCAGCCCTGCTCTCAGTTCAGTCCAGTCCAGCCCAGCCCAGCCCTGCTCTCAGTTCAGTCCAGTCCAGCCCAGCCCAGCCCTGCTCTCAGTTCAGTCCAGTCCAGCCCAGCCCAGCCCTGCTCTCAGTTCAGTCCAGTCCAGCCCAGCCCAGCCCTGCTCTCAGTTCAGTCCAGTCCAGCCCAGCCCAGCCCTGCTCTCAGTTCAGTCCAGTCCAGCCCAGCCCAGCCCTGCTCTCAGTTCAGTCCAGTCCAGCCCAGCCCAGCCCTGCTCTCAGTTCAGTCCAGTCCAGCCCAGCCCAGCCCTGCTCTCAGTTCAGTCCAGTCCAGCCCAGCCCAGCCCTGCTCTCAGTTCAGTCCAGTCCAGCCCAGCCCAGCCCTGCTCTCAGTTCAGTCCAGTCCAGCCCAGCCCAGCCCTGCTCTCAGTTCAGTCCAGTCCAGCCCAGCCCAGCCCTGCTCTCAGTTCAGTCCAGTCCAGCCCAGCCCAGCCCTGCTCTCAGTTCAGTCCAGTCCAGCCCAGCCCAGCCCTGCTCTCAGTTCAGTCCAGTCCAGCCCAGCCCAGCCCTGCTCTCAGTTCAGTCCAGTCCAGCCCAGCCCAGCCCTGCTCTCAGTTCAGTCCAGTCCAGCCCAGCCCAGCCCTGCTCTCAGTTCAGTCCAGTCCAGCCCAGCCCAGCCCTGCTCTCAGTTCAGTCCAGTCCAGCCCAGCCCAGCCCTGCTCTCAGTTCAGTCCAGTCCAGCCCAGCCCAGCCCTGCTCTCAGTTCAGTCCAGTCCAGCCCAGCCCAGCCCTGCTCTCAGTTCAGTCCAGTCCAGCCCAGCCCAGCCCTGCTCTCAGTTCAGTCCAGTCCAGCCCAGCCCAGCCCTGCTCTCAGTTCAGTCCAGTCCAGCCCAGCCCAGCCCTGCTCTCAGTTCAGTCCAGTCCAGCCCAGCCCTCAGTTCAGTCCAGTCCAGCCCAGCCCAGCCCTGCTCTCAGTTCAGTCCAGTCCAGCCCAGCCCAGCCCTGCTCTCAGTCCAGTCCAGTCCAGTCCAGCCCTGCTCTCAGTCCAGTCCAGCCCAGCCCAGCCCTGCTCTCAGTCCAGTCCAGCCCAGCCCAGCCCTGCTCTCAGTCCAGTCCAGCCCAGCCCAGCCCTGCTCTCAGTCCAGTCCAGCCCAGCCCAGCCCTGCTCTCAGTCCAGTCCAGCCCAGCCCAGCCCTGCTCTCAGTCCAGTCCAGCCCAGCCCAGCCCTGCTCTCAGTCCAGTCCAGCCCAGCCAGCCCTGCTCTCAGTCCAGTCCAGCCCAGCCCAGCCCTGCTCTCAGTCCAGTCCAGCCCAGCCCAGCCCTGCTCTCAGTCCAGTCCAGCCCAGCCCAGCCCTGCTCTCAGTCCAGTCCAGCCCAGCCCAGCCCTGCTCTCAGTCCAGTCCAGCCCAGCCCAGCCCTGCTCTCAGTCCAGTCCAGCCAAGCCAGCCCAGCCCTGCTCTCAGTCCAGTCCAGCCCAGCCCAGCCCTGCTCTCAGTCCAGTCCAGCCCAGCCCAGCCCTGCTCTCAGTCCAGTCCAGCCCAGCCCAGCCCTGCTCTCAGTCCAGTCCAGCCCAGCCCAGCCCTGCTCTCAGTCCAGTCCAGCCCAGCCCAGCCCTGCTCTCAGTCCAGTCCAGCCCAGCCCAGCCCTGCTCTCAGTCCAGTCCAGCCCAGCCCAGCCCTGCTCTCAGTCCAGTCCAGCCCAGCCCAGCCCTGCTCTCAGTCCAGTCCAGCCCAGCCCAGCCCTGCTCTCAGTCCAGTCCAGCCCAGCCCAGCCCTGCTCTCAGTCCAGTCCAGCCCAGCCCAGCCCTGCTCTCAGTCCAGTCCAGCCCAGCCCAGCCCTGCTCTCAGTCCAGTCCAGCCCAGCCCAGCCCTGCTCTCAGTCCAGTCCAGCCCAGCCCAGCCCTGCTCTCAGTCCAGTCCAGCCCAGCCCAGCCCTGCTCTCAGTCCAGTCCAGCCCAGCCCAGCCCTGCTCTCAGTCCAGTCCAGCCCAGCCCAGCCCTGCTCTCAGTCCAGTCCAGCCCAGCCCAGCCCTGCTCTCAGTCCAGTCCAGCCCAGCCCAGCCCTGCTCTCAGTCCAGTCCAGCCCAGCCCAGCCCTGCTCTCAGTCCAGTCCAGCCCAGCCCAGCCCTGCTCTCAGTCCAGTCCAGCCCAGCCCAGCCCTGCTCTCAGTCCAGTCCAGCCCAGCCCAGCCCTGCTCTCAGTCCAGTCCAGCCCAGCCCAGCCCTGCTCTCAGTCCAGTCCAGCCCAGCCCAGCCCTGCTCTCAGTCCAGTCCAGCCCAGCCCAGCCCTGCTCTCAGTCCAGTCCAGCCCAGCCCAGCCCTGCTCTCAGTCCAGTCCAGCCCAGCCCAGCCCTGCTCTCAGTCCAGTCCAGCCCAGCCCAGCCCTGCTCTCAGTCCAGTCCAGCCCAGCCCAGCCCTGCTCTCAGTCCAGTCCAGCCCAGCCCAGCCCTGCTCTCAGTCCAGTCCAGCCCAGCCCAGCCCTGCTCTCAGTCCAGTCCAGCCCAGCCCAGCCCTGCTCTCAGTCCAGTCCAGCCCAGCCCAGCCCTGCTCTCAGTCCAGTCCAGCCCAGCCCAGCCCTGCTCTCAGTCCAGTCCAGCCCAGCCCAGCCCTGCTCTCAGTCCAGTCCAGCCCAGCCCAGCCCTGCTCTCAGTCCAGTCCAGCCCAGCCCAGCCCTGCTCTCAGTCCAGTCCAGCCCAGCCCAGCCCTGCTCTCAGTCCAGTCCAGCCCAGCCCAGCCCTGCTCTCAGTCCAGTCCAGCCCAGCCCAGCCCTGCTCTCAGTCCAGTCCAGCCCAGCCCAGCCCTGCTCTCAGTCCAGTCCAGCCCAGCCCAGCCCTGCTCTCAGTCCAGTCCAGCCCAGCCCAGCCCTGCTCTCAGTCCAGTCCAGCCCAGCCCAGCCCTGCTCTCAGTCCAGTCCAGCCCAGCCAGCCTGCTCTCAGTCCAGTCCAGCCCAGCCCAGCCCTGCTCTCAGTCCAGTCCAGCCCAGCCCAGCCCTGCTCTCAGTCCAGTCCAGCCCAGCCCAGCCCTGCTCTCAGTCCAGTCCAGCCCAGCCCAGCCCTGCTCTCAGTCCAGTCCAGCCCAGCCCAGCCCTGCTCTCAGTCCAGTCCAGCCCAGCCCAGCCCTGCTCTCAGTCCAGTCCAGCCCAGCCCAGCCCTGCTCTCAGTCCAGTCCAGCCCAGCCCAGCCCTGCTCTCAGTCCAGTCCAGCCCAGCCCAGCCCTGCTCTCAGTCCAGTCCAGCCCAGCCCAGCCCTGCTCTCAGTCCAGTCCAGCCCAGCCCAGCCCTGCTCTCAGTCCAGTCCAGCCCAGCCCAGCCCTGCTCTCAGTCCAGTCCAGCCCAGCCCAGCCCAGCTCTGCTCTCAGTCCAGCCCAGCCCAGCCCAGCCCAGCCCTGCTCTCAGTCCAGCCCAGCCCAGCCCAGCCCAGCCCTGCTCTCAGTCCAGCCCAGCCCAGCCCAGCCCAGCCCTGCTCTCAGTCCAGCCCAGCCCTGCTCTCAGTCCAGCCCAGCCCAGCCCAGCCCTGCTCTCAGTCCAGCCCAGCCCAGCCCAGCCCAGCCCTCAGTCCAGCTCTCAGTCCAGCCCAGCCCAGCCCAGCCCTCAGTCCAGCCCTCAGTCCAGCCCAGCCCAGCCCAGCCCTCAGTCCAGCCCTCAGTCCAGCCCAGCCCAGCCCAGCCCTCAGTCCAGCCCTCAGTCCAGCCCAGCCCAGCCCAGCCCTCAGTCCAGCCCAGCCCAGCCCAGCTCTCAGTCCAGCCCAGCCCTGCTCTCAGTCCAGCCCAGCCCAGCCCAGCCCTGCTCTCAGTCCAGCCCAGCCCTGCTCTCAGTCCAGCCCAGCCCAGCCCAGCCCTGCTCTCAGTCCAGCCCAGCCCAGCCCAGCCCTGCTCTCAGTCCAGCCCTCAGTTCAGTTCTCAGCTCCAGTCTTAGTTCAGTCCCTCTCCCATTTCCCTCCCTCCTGTCTGTTCCCCTTGTTTTCTGCCCTTCCTGTCCTTCTGGTCCCTGTCTCTGTCTGCTCCTTGGTTGCCCCAGTAGGTTTGGTTGGGCCCATGGGGCGCCGGGAGGCGCCCGTTGAGGGGGGGGGGGGGGGGTACTGTCTCAGTTCCGCTCCTCTGTTCTGTCTGGTTGTTTCCCGGCCGTTCCTCTGCCCTGTCTGTCTAGTTGTCTCCCATCCGCTTCTCTACCCTGTCTCTCCTCCCACAGCTTGGTGCCTGAGTGGAGTCTAGCTTCTCAGCTGACTCCACTCAGGCAATCAATTACCTCCACGGCTCCCGGACAGCGACTATCATCTCACTAACGACTCACCTCTACAATAAGTACCGGCTCAGCCTTCCACTCCCTGCCAGAGTGTTGAACCAAAACCACGCAGTTAGTTCGCTCTCTAGCCTTTTGCATTTTCTGTTTTGAGTTCCTGCCTTGTTTTGACATTGTTTTTTCCTACCTCCACACAGCCAGCTGTCCGGGATCCCCCGCTGTCATCCTTCCCTTCCGGCTCTCCCCCAGCCAGTTATCACCGGTTCTTCCCTGCCTGGAACCCCCCACTCCTGCCTGGAACCCCCTGCTCATGCACTCTGGTTTCTCCATCCTGGCCATAATCCACCCCATACAATAAATCATTCTAAATCATCCTCTGGTCGAGGAAGCGTGGCTCTCTACTCGGGTCCAACCAGCTCCGTTTCGTGACAGCAGCTAATGGATGGATGGATCATTTTATGGTTTCTTGTCAGCAACAGTGGCTGCTGAGACGCTGCTATGCTCCTTTCTGACATCACGCAACCAGACACGAATCAGTTTGGATACAGAACTAGAAATTATACTTTCAGTGTAGTACTAACAGACATATTGAACTGTTATTTGAGCCAGCTGTTAGTTTGGCGTGATCAACTCACCACCATATCTCTTGTTATATTGATTGCATTAGCTGTGATTTTGAGGCCCTTACATCCTGAGCACAGAGACTACCCATGTGTTACATCTTTAGGAGGTGACCGGGATGAAGCTTAGTCCCAGGCAAGGTTTTACTTTCTGTTTTCTTTCATTTCAAATGAGAGGAGGACTGTTTTTGGTTGTAGCTATTTCTTCAGTTCTTCCCACAAGCCCTTCAATTCACTTCTTTTGTTAAATTATTAATTAGTATTTTCAGTACTCAAAGTTTCTGTTGTGAAAACAACCTGCTCTTACAATGAGAAATGGTAAATTCCAATTAAAACTTCGCCTTGTTATAGTAATCATCAGCTGTCCAGGGGTAATATGATCACCATTATTTACAAATCAAAGTCAGGAACTGTACTACACTGCAGATGGGGGTTGCTTGAATTATATCTATATGCAGAGGTTGTGGTCCCATTACAAAGAATCAAGATGGTATAACAATGTTCAGCTCATAATAGATGCTTCCCTTGCTATACAGGAAGAAATGTGTTTTGTTAAGTCCAATTTTACTGACAGCCAGTAGAAGAAAGAAAACATCAGCTGCTGATGAGGGATTACACTGAGAGCGATGATGTCATGTCCTTTCTTACACTTTTGGTAAGCTTAAGAGGAGTTCAGAATTTAAAATGACATGTAAATTGCTCCGCCGGGGAACACGAAATATGTGACAATCGATGTCTGTTTATCTGTGTGCAACATTACTCAACAGACTGACGGATTTGGATGAGATTTTCAGGGAAGGTCAGAAATGACACAAGGACGAAGTGGTTAGATTTTGGCAGATGTGGCTTATAGTCTGGATCCACGGATTTATTAAAGACTTCTGTTCTGTGAGATAGCGGCATGACGTCACTAATTATGACAAGTGAACGCTACATCAGCTGCCTGCTGACGATCACATGATTGTGATCCTACTACAAATCGACCATTGCAGACTTATCAGGACTTATCCATCAGAAATGATACAACAACTGGGCAGCCTTGGTGGAGTACTGTGCTTTTCTTGTTCATTATTGTCAATATTTTTTTAAAAATCAAAACCCGACAGAAAACTACCTTAAAATGAGAAGGCTTTAGAGCAGCATTTATGTAATTTGGTACTAACAAAAAAATGTAAACAAAAACTTTAAAAAATGATCAAAGTTAAGGAATTACTTTAAAATACCTGCTTCATTTATGAACAATTTGAGGAACAACAAACTGACACCTAGCAGCACTGTAGTCTCAGTTTTTTTCTTTTCTTTTTTTTTGGAGATCAGAGAGGACTTTTATGCATTACCTTAGAATTTTTTCAGCCTTGGTTACTGCCCTGGTAAAAACATGCATCAGTGCAAAAACCTAAAATACCCCAGGACTTAAGATGTCACCACAGCCTTTCACTAATCATAAATCATGTAATGAAGTTTAGAGGTTTTCTGACTGACACGTGATGCAGTTTGTGGTACAGAACATTCACCTGTAGATTGTGTACTCGTTCGGTGGTCCTGAGAAAGGGTCGCTGCCATTCCTCTTTCCAAAGTTTCCGGTCCACAGAACAGTGTCATTTAAGACTACGATGGCCGACAGAGCGGGAAGGCTGACGGCGTCGACGCTCTGCCGAAGCAAAACATCCACCTGGAAGAGACAAAGTCCACACTGAAATATTTCCAGTTAAAATGCATGTGTATGTGGAAATAAAGAGAAACTTTAGAGAAGGACAGGCTGGCTGTTTCTTCCTGCTTCCAGTCCTAATATCAGGGTAAGATAATCATGAGTGAAAAATTTTGAACATGGCTTGTGTCTTCAGCGTATTAGTAATTTCCATTCTTTGATATGGAAAAATAAAACGTGTAAATAGAAAAAAAAATCACTGTTCACTTTCCATTTCATGCTACTTCATATTTTTATTACATTTCAAAGGAAACTATGGCACTCCACTACATCCATCTGATGTCAATAGTTACTCTGCCACAGAATGCGGCAGAGTTATGTAACGATCGCCGTTGGTTTGTCTGTCTGTTAGCAACATTACTCAAAAACGGACTCACAGATTTGAATGAAGTTTCCAGGTGAGTTCAGAAATGGCACAAGGACCAAGTGATGTGACTTTTAGCCTGGATCCACAGATTTTAAAAGGATTTCTGAACCATTGTGAGATATCGGCACGACGTCACTGTAACTATGAAAACAAGTGAACACTATGTCAGCTGCCTGCTGATACATGATACTACCAAAAATCAACCGCTGCGGACTTATTGGGACTTATCCGTCGGAAATGATACAAGGAACAATTGATTAAATTGTGGGGGTGTTTCCAAGTCTCATCAATTCCTGCTGCCCGCGACATATTGAGGTCAGGTAACTCGGTATCCGTACATAACGTACACATGCATAACACATGCCTCTGCTCTGCACAAGGTTCCCTTCGTTTGTGGGTACATCGATATGAAATGTCCACATTCTATGTTGCTGTGATTTCTGATCATCAACAACTAATAGACAAATGCTGCATTTCTACGAAAAAATGCTGCATTTCTGGCAATGCTATATGGGGGAATGACCAGCCTTGACAGCGTACTGCGCTCTTCGAATGCTTTTCAAGTCTGGTCTGTTGTCACTTTTAATATAGTATATACCTGCTAATAGCAAAATGCTACAACCAAGAGACTTTTCCTATGAATTTCTCAGAACTGTTTGAGGTCCAAATTGCAAAAAAATCACGATATCACAAAAAGCTAGTACTGGAAAAAAGATAAAATATGAAAAGAATTTTGTGTAGCAGAACATTTTCTTGTTCTTCTTTTCTAGCCCATATATCATTTCACAACCCCCCAGATTTATCTTGTGGCCTTTTATGGGAGCACAACCCCTACAGCAGAAACAAACCAACAAGAGGCTTTAGTCAGAAATGGAATGTGCAAACTAAAATTAAACAGGCAAACCTCACCTCAGTTTTGAATGAATTTGTCAAATTTGATGCTGATATTAGTGTATTCCTCTGCTAAGTGCAGTTATGTCCTCATAACTAATGTGCAGATTCTACTCTACATCCTCGGATACTCCTACAGTGCTAAAGTGCTGCTTCTCGGGTATAGAAACACGACCTTACACATCAGGCAGACACTTTCCATCCACTATATCTTTAATCTCCTTCTGTCCACTGAAACGACATGTGGTGTGAAGGATTATCAGCCAGCCTGTAAAATTACTCGGACTTGAGTGGGCAAGAAAGAAAAAAAAATGACTGCAGATTTAAGTCTGTGTGCAGGATGAACTACTCTCACCTTTTCCAGGGCCTCTTTCAGACTCGGGATGGGATGCTCCAGGGGGAGGGGCTCAGGGAAGCGGGGACACATCATCTCAGATTTAGCATTGCGACCCATCGCTTCATCTGGATTGTGGGTAGGAAATGAGAAAAGAGAAAGAAAGAAAAAGCAGAGGAAGCACAGGGGACAGGCTATTGTAAGTCTCACTTCATACTGATAGAATTATGCATGGATGGCACAAAGGCAGTCATAATGTGGTATAACTGACTGGCTTGGAGCGTCATTGAGTCTCTCTGCCTTCTTATGAACCCCGTTGATCTTATGGAATTTATAAGGTACGTTCTGAGAGGATGCTTGATATATAAGTCCCTGACCTAAAGAAATGTTTCCCGGTCCTGCTGTGAAGTCATGCATTAACACTGATATTTTAATATATTTCATTATAGCTTCAGGCCTCTATTTGCCTTTTCAGTTTAATGAAGTGCTACACACACACGAAAAATCTTTTTGTGTAATATAAAAAGCTGTATCAGTGCATATTAGAAAATATAGATGAGAATCCAGGGGGTGTGCTTTTACCATTAAAACATCACCTGATTCGCCTTTACTCATGGGACCACAATACAGTCCTGGACAGTGTTATGGAGAATAAAGGGTCTTGTTTGTGTGCTCTGTTTGATGAAATGGCACCTTAGAGCCTGGAGAGCTGCTGTGGTTGTACGTCAGAATATTGAAATGAAACCTAATCTGAAGCACCTCTTGCACAGGTGGAGGGATGACATATTTTGGTGTCGTGTTTGACGTTAACACTGCTTTTTCTGTGTTCAGACGCAGCAATTCAAAACATTTCACTGCAGCATCACTTCACAATTTTGAATGGCATTTTTGTTCTTCACATTTAAAGAACTACTTGTACAATCTGAGAAAATGATTTTGACTTTTTTCTATTTTTACCTGCCACTGCCTTTTCAGATCTTGAAGTAGTCATGATGCTGCTAATTATACACACTCTCAAGAAGCAAAACAGATGTGTGCTGATATTTCTGCTAGCTCAGAATTTATCTCACAATTACAAGATACAGATCATACAATTAGGAGATTGTT
The DNA here is from genome assembly GCF_021347895.1 of Acanthochromis polyacanthus. Classification (NCBI taxonomy): domain Eukaryota; kingdom Metazoa; phylum Chordata; class Actinopteri; family Pomacentridae; genus Acanthochromis; species Acanthochromis polyacanthus. Next base: position 34,788,831 of record NC_067117.1, on the reverse strand, counting down.
TTATCTCCTAATTATGAGATCGATATCTGTTAATTACGAGAACATAATCTATCCATTATCGTCGTTGCAGTAGGACCTGGGGTTGTGGATTCTTGTTGCAGCCACATCAGATAAGAAGGGGTAGCTGGAGGCTTAGCTGCGAGCTAACGGCTATGATTCAGTGTTCAGTGTAATAAACAAGTAACATCCTGCAGTAACTGGATGACACAGATTCACAGCTGCACAGAGACTGAGATCCACAGCTTATTCAAATGAATCATTTAGCTGTGACTAAGTTCAGTTACTTCTTTTGTACCTACTTTGATACCAAAAGTATGAAATCATAAATTTTCACTCTGGTTTGTGTGGAATGAGTCATTCATCCAGCAAGAAACACTGTGCTTTCAGGCGAAGTCTCATCACTCATATTTTGACAGAGCTGGTTCGAGTCAGCCCATAAGGGACTCTCAAGTGAGTCAGCACATCTAAGACAGCTGGGAAGTGTCATACTTTTGCACAGTATGATGGAGAAAAACTGTATCATGCACTGACCTTTTTAAAAACAACTGATTTTTTTTCTTTTTCAGGCTCAAAGGAGCGTCTGAAGTTTCAAAGAAGTCGCAGCTCATAGTCTAAGTCTATGTTATATTAAATGAAAACTGTAAAATTGTTCTAGTTTGAGTGCATATCTCAAGCACGAGGTTATTTGTTTGGATACCTCAAACTACCTCAAAGCCAATATCAACTTCTCAACTTCGGCTGAGACAAAGCTGCTAAGCTTCAAGACATTAATCACCTCACAGCGATCATTCACACTATGACCTGCCACCAGCACAGCTTGTCGTACCTGGCAACAGTTTTGGCAGCTGATATTGCCAGAAGAAGCATCCTGTCATCACCAGGGACAAAACCAGGAAGAACACCAAACCCAGCTGGGTCCATTTCACCTTCATCTTGTTGGTTTTGGTGAGTCCTTCAAGTTTGACGGCAGCAGCAGGAGCAGCAGCAGGAGCGGGAGCAGGATCAGCTGCTGCAGGAGTTGGCTTCAAACAAACACACAGGCACACAAACATGCAACAGCACGTGTTAAGTTAGCACTGAATGTGTCAAACTGTCAGCTCAGAAATATACATATATCTACAAAGTTCCCCATATTTTTGAGTTCCCACCATCTTTAACTGGACCAGATTTTATTCTCCAACTTGGTTTGAGCTGTAAATCAAGTCAGACATCTCCGTTCCCTTGTTCAGTATTAAAGAGATCCCTGTTGCACTTAGCTGTACTCACCACCTGATGCTTCTAGGCCAGGATTACCAGTGACACAGAAAGCTTCTAATCACTCAGTCAGCATCCTAAACATTTACTTAGAATTGGTCCTACTATATAAGCGATTTCTTCTCCCCAAAGGCTGTAAATGGTTTCCCATGGAGGTTTTCCTGAGCAGGAGAAAGGCACAGACATGGACTCCCATCTCTGATTTCTCACTGTCTGTGCTGTAATCCTGGGCCATCGGCGCTGTCGTCCCTTACAATTCAATTTCCTCCCTAGCAGCCACAGGCTGTTGACATCATAATCCCCAGATTTGCTCCACCAAAGCGGCCGGGGAAATCTTAATCCCTAATCCTCGTGAATCAATTCACTTCAGTCCAGCTTCGCCTTGTGGAGCCCAGCAGGCCGCACGAGCTGACAGAGATGGCACCCACTCAGCCAGCACAAGATGAAATGGGGTGTTAGGGTGCGCCTTTTCGCCAGAGCACGAGCTGAAAAGTACAATCATTTGGGTACAGCAAATTTGGATCAACTGGGTTTGGAAATGACAGACAATTTGGGATGCAGAGGCAAATTTACATAATGCGGATAACATGCATTCCAATTTTCTTTACTGTGACTGCTGACAGCCAAAATACCAACTGCACAAAGACACAACGTTCAACAGCATGAATGTGTACGTTTTGACAGTCTGACCAAAAAGGGATTTTTTTAGGCCTGGTAGCCAGGCTTATGTATTAAATAAATGTCAACAATTCAGAACCCTTCATTTGTTTTATTTTAGGTATATATGATGAGAGACATTTTATAACTCAAAAATATACTTCAAAGCTTTCTGGTGGATTATTATTATTATTATTATTTTTACTCTTGGTACTTTATGATCAACATTAATAGTAATATCAAAATAAGCTACTATCAGCTGATATACTGATAGGTTGCACGACTAAAAGCTTCAGCTTATCTGACCTCACCTTCACTCAAGACAAATGTCTCTGGGTGCTAAAGCCGCTCCACTGATCTTCTTACCCAGCAGCGGGTTTAGGTGATATGATAATCTATACCATGAGATGATGGACATTTGCTGTAATCTTTACGTCAAAGTATTCTTTTTAATAGCAGCAATGCTTCAGCATCCTTTTTCAGACAGAAAAGAAAAATAAAATTCTACTTAAAAAATATGTTAATTTTCAATTGTCAATTATCTTTTTTTTAAATCTAAATTTGATATCCATTCAGTCTTCTTCATTTAAAAATCAAGAATCTAGGGTAAAGAAACAAGTACTGTAAGTTCAGGAACAGGGGTTGGAGTACAGAAAGATTATATATATGTTATTTTTTATCTTATGCGCCTAAAGTTAAAAAAAAAAAAAATCTTGGTTGTGCAAGCAAAAAAATAGGTGGATATTTTATCTATAAATGGTTTCTCACTTGAATTTCCAGATAAGTTAGTGTCAATATGTTATGAACCTGATAGCAGATTCTATCTATCTACTTCGAGAGCACATTTTTTTATGAAGATAAACAGTTTCTATCCATCACTGAGTACATCCAGTGACTTTTAGTCTGCTTAATCACTGGATAGCCATGGTGAAATAGTTTGTCCAAAGCTCAGTAATGTGTTTTGATGATTATAGGTGTGATGATGCAATGTAGAAAAATGAAGTGTGAAAGCAAGCTGCAACTGATCCTGGTTGCATAACGATGGCCAGAGAGCACAGCAGCTGGCACATTTTACCAGCATGTACACACTGCTGAACACGTGTACACACATATACCTACACCTCCTGTCAAAAGTTTTAGGACACTATCTCATTCAAATGAATTAGAACCTGTCCTAAAACTTTTGACAGGGGGTGTATATACCATCACAGCAGCTTAATGTGGCTTTGCTACACATTGTGTATTTACCAGTCATTTCTTGTGTGTTTGTGTGTTTGCACAGCTTGTACATGTGTGAGGAGGCTGCTTTTACCTGTGCCTGAACCCCATCCACCGAGGTTTCTCTGAGAACTTTACTCTCCGTCTTGCCCATGGTTTTACTGCACCGGCTGTTACATGAAAAGCAAAGACAAACAGTTATTGCTTCTGCTCAAAATCTGTATTCGTTGCTTTTTTTTTTAACTGTAAGATGGCACATTTGCCATCATAAAGTGCATTCTGTGGTGCTGATCTCTACACAGATGGAGCAGGAGTGGATTTGGCTACACAGTAAAAACATCTTTGGAAAAATTATTCTCATACGAAACGTGTTTTTTCCTACTGGCAGCTAGACTATATGGTCACTCCCTATGTATGGTGGAACGCCTTTAAAATTTTCTAGTCAGTATTCAGTCACAGTGTCAACAAACTTGATCGAGCGCTGCCTCCACTTGAGCATCAACAGCAGTACGAGCAAACAGCAATCCATTCAGTCACAATGCAGGGCAATGATTGATAGCCAGACACTGAAATGTTAGAATATGTAAACTGTGGCGAAAGACACAAACATTTTCAACTGAGGCAACTGTTTGCTGCAGTATGACCCAGAAAGAAGGTCAAAAAAACATGAAAAAGCTGCTCCTCATGTGCTCGCTTTGTGCGTTTGAACAAGACATCAATCAGTAGGAATGGACCAGCTTGGTGTAAATATGGTTCACGAAATCCAAGGAAGGAGATGATTAAATTACAGGGGACCTGGAGGTGAACTCAGGTGTCCTCAGAGATTTGTGTATCTTCTACTAAATGACTGCTCTGAAAAGAACGCTCACAAATCATGCTGCAAACCGGCCACCGCCTTCTACACTTTTTGTCTAAGTGACCTAGTTTGTGTTCATACCTGTGCAGAATAACCACGTTAAAAAGCATAGTTTAGTATTGAAAAATCTGTATTTTATTTATTTTTTTATTTTTTACAGATGGTTGGTTCTGAAAAAACTAAGGTGAATGGTGATCATGGAAAGATGTGGGAGTGAAGAGTTTGAGACGTATGAGATAACATTGCACCAGTGCAAGCTCACCTTGAAGATTCAGCATTTAATTCTGTGTGAGGCAGATGGAGGGCTAGCTATTCCTCCAAGAAAGGCAGCAGAGTTATGTGATGATCGGCGTTGGTTTGTCTGTCAGCAACATTACTCAAAAACGGACTTGTGGATTTCCATGAAATTTTCAGGGAAGATCAGAAATGATTTAATTCAATTCAATTCTATTCTATTTATGTAGTGCCAATTACAGGTCAAATTGCCTCAAGACACTTTACAGAACCCATATGCCTGAAATGACACAAGGACCAATTGATAGATTTTGACAGTGATGTGGTTTACAGTATGGATCTACAGATTTTTTAAAGATTTCTGTATCATTGCAAGATAGCGGCACGCCATCACTGTAACTATGACTACAAGTGAACACTATGTCTAGATTTCATCCGTTGGAAATCATACAGCAACTGAGTAGCCTTGGCAGAGTAGCTTTCCGTACTTTTCCTTTCAAGGAAGAAAATGAACATCTTTAGGATCATGAAAAAACCTTTAAAGGTCACAGCTGGGATAACAGGTGCAGATAAATACTTGTGTGGGGAATTGTTAAATAACATAAACTGCTGAGGTCTCAAATGGAGCTATAGTGTGAGCTCAGAGACGTACAGGAGCAGGTGGCGTGTTGTTGCTGCTTGTCCAACTGTTGAAAGGTACAGGACTTGATGATTATTCTGTAGCCTTTAGTCTACAGTTAGTAATTGAGAAAAGATCCTAATAAGCCAAGAGGATTTGTAGTCTTTGTGGAAAATGGCACTGAAAAACTGAAGTGCTTCAGAACAACAGACCAAAGCAACATACTTTTTATAAAACATTAAATGAAGACCGGAGGAGTGAATTTCAGCCATGCCAAGCAGATTATGTACATAAATAGTACATTGTAAATCATTGAAAGTTCATTCAATTTGGAAACGTGTCAGCTGCACTTCATCTCGTCATCTTATGAGTCGTACAACTAGCTGAGTTAAATTATCTCAACTTGAGAAAACACGTTCAATAGCATCAAGATATGAACAACTGTTTTTTAATGAAAAGAAGCCACCATGACCTAATTTAACAAAGGACATACCACATCTTCCACCCTGTCTGTTCTCAAATGACAAAAAACACAAGAGTCTCTAAGGAACTGTAACCATTCACAATGCATCCTGGGAAATCTGCTTATATTCTAGTTTGATTCTCTTAAGAATTTAGTTTATTGAGTCAAGTGAACTTTCAGCTACTCATTCTTTCAGCTCAATGTTTTTGTCAAATGTGTCATGCTATAAAAACACATATTCGGAAATTCTAATATGGTTTGGAAATTTTAAAAATGAGACATTTTGAGTTAACTAGAAGTTAGCAAAACTCAGACATTTAGATTTAAGTAAACTAAAATAAAGATGAGTTGATTTGACTAAATTCCTTTATGACATTTTACAGTGTATAGTGAGGTTACCCAAACAAAGAAAGGTATGGTATACACATGAAATGGAAATTACTAGTCCATATGTTTATCTTCTGCATTTTCCATAGCAAGGTAATATTCCGTCATTTTGTGTTTATTAGTATTTGTAACAGAGTTTGTCATTAGCTCATTGAGATTATGAAAGATACTCTTCAGGATATTGGAAACAACATGGAGACATTTCAGTTAGATTTGACACACATAAGGACATCATTTTCCAGCCAACCCGCAAAGCCTGAAACACTCTTACATATAAGGTGCAGTCGTGATCAAGAAATGCGAGAATGCTGTAAAATCTGGAAGGCTGACCTAAGTTGATTTTACTGGAGAAAATATGGAGAACTGATCAACTTGATTAAGCTAAGTAAATATAACTAGTTAGTCCTAGCTTCTACTTACTTTGAAAGAATTCATTAGTCTTAATCTTTGTTTACATTCTTACTTTTCAAGGTAACCAGTTTCCTAGACTTAAGGTTAACTTATCACATTTTACAGGGAACTAGGACTTTCATGAAAAAAAAGATTCTTGTAGTTCATATACAGGTAGGTTCACTGCAAACTTCACGTGCTAACATAATTTCACAAGGGGTTTCTAATCATCAATGAGCCTTTCAACACCATTAGCTAACACAATGTAGCATTAGAACACAGGAGTGATGGTTGCTGGAAATGTCAGCTGTTTCCATCAAGAATAGTCATTTATTACATTAACAATGTCTAGACTGTATTTTTGGTTAATTTAATGTTATCTTCATGGAAAAAAAACTGTTTTTCTTTCAAAAATAAGGACATTTTTAAGTGACCCATCTTTTGAAGTTGAAGAACAGTAGTGCACATTCAGTCTTCAGTCTTTGTCAGTTGAATCCATTAACCAGGTTCTGTGATGTTTATTTGAAAAGCATTTGGGCCTGAAAAAGCTACCACAGAAAAGAGCTGACGAGTAAACATCTATCAGTGTCAGAAAAGTGAATTTGTTTAGAATAATTTGTTCAAAGAGAACTCATCAGTGGTTGTAGCACTGAACTTCCTAGGTCAAGTGCAATGAGTTCAATCAACAATCAATCAACAGTGTGTTTGATTTGAAGTTTTGTTCGTCCGAAGGGGTTTCAGGGTTAATTTCCATGGCCTTTTAAAAACACAGAATGTGAAGTGGATTAACTTTTAGAATGGTTCATACTGTTTTCACTAATTTTATTAGAAAAAACTGAAATATTCATTTAAATGGAAGAAGTGACTCTGAAAAACACCATGATGATTTTCTAATTCTTGATCCTAACTCCCACTGGGGTGTTACACTGTGCAGCAACATCAAATAAAGAAAAGGAACAATAGGCTACATATAGTCTTGCCACTTTCCTTTCATAGATATTTTCTGCCTTTGTTCAAAAGCAGAAATAAAAAGCAGCAAGTGACCAATTTGTTCACACAAAGGCTGAAAATGTACCTGGTGTGTCTCAGTGCTCAACTTGGTTCCCATGGTTTATTAAAAGGATGTTGTTTTTTTGTAACATCAATTTCTGAATTTCAGACTCCCTTAAAAATAGTGGTGAATGTCACTCAAAGGTCAAACTATAAGAATTACACTGGATTATGCATGTACACATCAAAGGGGCACTGGAAAAAAAAAGACTGAAGTTCGCCCTACATTTCTTGGTCTCCAAACCAATTAAAACTCCATCAGATATTCAGCATCAAGCTAAAACTTGACCTGGCACTTTGGTTCTTATTCCGTGTGCCAGAGGTAGCGAGCTGAAATTAGTTGCTGTTTACAGAGCAGCTCAATGTGCTGAGCAGGCTGCATCATTTCAGCACTGCCAATAGCATGACGGTCCTGTGTGGAAAATGGGGTTTTTGGTCTTGAGCTTTATCAATATATATATATATATATATATATATATATATATATATATATATATATATGGCATGCCGTTTAGGAAATTATATATATAATGAAACTTGATATATATATAATGAAACTTGATATATATATAATGAAAGTCGATATATATATAACGAAACTTGATATATATATAATGAAACTTGATATATATATAATGAAAGTCGATATATATATAATGAAACTTGATATATATATAATGAAACTTGATATATATATATAATGAAAGTCGATATATATATAATGAAACTTGATATATATATAATGAAACTTGATATATATATAATGAAACTTGATATATATATATATATATATATATATATATATATATATATCGACTTTCATTATATATATATCAACTTTCATTATATATATATCAAGTTTCATTATATATATATCGACTTTCATTATATATATATCAACTTTCATTATATATATATCAAGTTTCATTATATATATATCAACTTTCATTATATATATATCAAGTTTCATTATATATATATATCGACTTTCATTATATATATATATATATCAACTTTCATTATATATATATCAAATCTTTTTTTCCTACCGAGCCCCGGAAGGGACATGTCCGTATGGCGAAGCGACAATGAAGGACACTCACCCGGACGAGAATTTTATTGAGTTTTATTTTGAAATCGGCCTGAAATACACAGACATTCAAGCAGTGCGATGCGCTAAGAGTCTGCCATGCAGACCAGCGATCCTGATAATGGTAAGTTTTATTTCTCCAACATCCTGCTGTTATCCTACTATGAATACGCTAGCTACAACAGTCCCACATCAGTATTATGAACGTTCCGCCAGCTAACGCGGTCCGGACACCGGATCACTGATTAGAGGTTGGCGTTGAACTATTGTTTGCCAGCCAGTTAGCCGCTGGTAAGCTAACAAGCTATGAAACAACTCCTTATAAAACCGGAGGAAAGCAGCAGCAATATTTCAGTCCAAGACCTGTATTCAGAACCTCCCACGCTGTTACACAATGACCCATTAATCATATTACTGAACTATATGGTTATCATTGAAATTTTCCTTGAAGAACCAGTGAACTCTTTGCGAACACATTTTAATTTATGTGTTGATTATGTTTCGTATCAGTAATACAAGTCTAAAAAACTGATTCAAATGATCAAGTTAACACAATGAAGTAAAGAGTACTGGTAATCTGCAGCTATTTTCATAAGGTAAAATTCTGATGTGTGATTTTCTAGCTTTGCAGATGTGGAAATCCAATGCACTGATTTCTTATACACAGATGCTTTTGGTGTTTTTTGTTGTAAAATAAAACAAGGCATTTATCACTGTTGGAAATTATTACAGGTATTATTTGTAACACTTTCTAACATTGTATGGACAAAGCAATAAATCAGTTAATGGATACAATCATTTGTATTACAGATGCTATCAACAGCATGTCTTGTTCATTTTATTTAGTTGTCGGCCTTGGATGATGAGGTCCAGTTACCAGGAGCACTAGTCTGCAGCTTACTGGTTCCGTCCTGCAGCTCCTCCACGCCGTCCTCCTCTCTACAGACCAAATCAAGTAAGATCTGTTTAGACTATGCAGACATCAACATGATCAGTATGTTATCTTTTGACCCATCCTAAAATCACAAAATAGAACATTTACTTTAAGTTAACTGTGTTTATGAAAATAGAAAATAATTACTGACAACTAGTACTTTTTGGTGCTTTTATGCAGGAAAAGGGAACCAGGAAGCTGCTGTGGATCCTCTGCAGTATCTGGAGAGGTCAGAGGAACGGTTCTTGGAACAGATCGGAAGACACCAAGACGTGACCTCTGCCATTCTCCAGAACATCCAGAAGATGAATGAAAACCTTGGTTGCACTGATGGGACGCATGGCGTCGGTGCTGGAGCAACTGTCCCAGAATTAAACTGCATTGTTGACTATTGGCTTTTCTAGAAAATAAATCTTTTTTAGTACTTCACCTGTTTTGTATTTTACTCATGCACTTTGGGTGAATAAACAGAAATTTGTGATGAGAGATGCAAATTTTGTCTATAATCTACAGAGACTTTATTCAGTGTTCAGTGCACACTTTTGTTACACACATTTTGACAGATAAGCAGTTGTGCTTTTCAAGCAGATTTTAGTCAGAAACATCAGTAGCATATGTTTTTTTTACTGTTACACCAATCTAGGTAGATAAACTGCACTACTGCAGCAGACATATTATTGAAATGTGCTTCTATTATGTGTCTACATACACTGCTCACAAATAGTTATTCAACTTTTGGGTGAAATTGATGGAAAATATAAAAAGTGCATGCTTTAGTGATATATCATAAAAATAGGGTATTTAACTAGAAACATGCAATAGTGATTTCCTCATCTCAAAAAATTTATTGAATCAAAAGCTAACAACAGTGGAGGGTATGTCACAATAAAAATGTCTCAGTTTGGACAGAACAGCAGCCTTCAGCTGAAATCCAGTACAATTGTGTCCCACCAGTGGCGTGATCATGGATGTGTCCAGGCAGCAGCTGACCTCTGCCTCGTAATTAGCCTTAAGACCAGCTATAAAGATAAACATAGATATTATCATTATCATCAACATATGGTGCATGTGTTTAACCTTTAAGCTATGTAGGGATGCAAATGTAGTCGAAGCTAAGTAGCTAAGCTAATGCTAACACGTTCAGTGTTCAGAATCAAAACATCTCTAAAAATTACCTGTTTTCTCAAACGTAGTCGCCGTTCCCTGTGACAACCATGAAGACAGATAATCACAGAAGAGCTCATCTGAAGAGCAAATGTCCAATAAGGTTCCTGTTTTTGTTTGCCATGTCCTTCCAGGGCTCAGTAGGAAAAAGTCTGAATATATGGAATGAAACTTTGAATAGATGGAATGAAAATCTGAACATTCTATATTCCGACTTTCATTATATATATATCTCAACTTTCATTATATATATATCAACTTTCATTATATATATATCAAGTTTCATTATATATATATCAAGTTTCATTATATATATATCGACTTTCATTATATATATATCAAGTTTCATTATATATATATCAAGTTTCATTATATATATATCGACTTTCATTATATATATATCAAGTTTCATTATATATATATATCAAGTTTCATTATATATATATCGACTTTCATTATATATATATCAAGTTTCATTATATATATATCAAGTTTCATTATATATATATCGACTTTCATTATATATATATATCAAGTTTCATTATATATATATCGACTTTCATTATATATATATCAACTTTCATTATATATATATCAAGTTTCATTATATATATATCGACTTTCATTATATATATAATTTCCTAAACGGCATGCCATATATATATATATAGTTTTTTTAAATTTATTTATTTATTTTATTTATTTATTTTTTACTGTCAGAGCTTTTTAGCAAACATGTTAGCTGAAAGTTAGAAAAAAAGATCGAATGCTGATGAAAACAACATGAGTCCACAGCCATATTTGTAGCCGAATGAGGTGCACTTGGGTTCTGCTGTGCATTGAGCTGAAAACTAGCCTTAGCATGTCAAAATGCTCACAAAAACAGTGCTGACATTGAGAACGGCGTTAGATTTGTAGGCATTTGGTTCCAAACCAAAGTTTTTACCTCATGATAACGCTACATAAATAGTAAGAGGACATGAATACCACTATCAAATTTTCTGACATTTTCTGAGCTTTTGAGAATCTGGACCAAAACTGTCGACCAAAAAACCTCTACTGGCATCTTTAGAGCCGTACCCACAACACTGGTAACAAATAGACATCTTGTGCGAGACAACTGTAGGTTTATGCAATCTTTTTTTTTAACTTCAAATATCATGCTAGCTATGTGACAATTGGCATACGTTTGTCTGTCTGTCTGTCTGTTAGGAACGTTACTCAAAAATCGACCAATGGATTTGGATGAAATTTTCAGGGAAGGTCAGAAATGACACAACAAGGAACAACTGATTAGATTTTGGCAGTCATGCGGCTTATAGTCTGGATCCACAGATTTGTTAAAGATTTCTGTATCATGCAAGATAGCGGCAGGGCGTCACTGTAACTATGACAACAAGTGAACACTACATCAGCTGCTTACCGACGATCACATGATTGCGATCCTACTACAAATCAACTGCTGTGGACTCATCGGGACTTATCCGTCGGAAATGATACGAGGAATAATTGATTAATTTGTGGGGGTGTTTCTGAGTATCATCAATTCTCGTCGCCTGCTACATATTTAGGGCTGTGTCCGAAATGGCATACTAACGTACTACATACTACATACTCAATGAGTATATACTGTATACTATGTACTATAAGTATGATTAGAATGCCAACCGTTCACACTGTAGTATACTACTACGTTTCCCATAATGCATTTCAAACCTCCAACGCCAAAAACCGGAAGTACGGCTATCAAATATCTCGGCTGAATGCCGGCTTCAGGTCGATTTTACGCAAAAAAACAGTCGCATAATTAATGTGGCAATTTCAAGCCGGCACTCCTCATGCAGTTATTAGCCAGATTATGCAAATCGTTTCAATTGTAGCTGCAGGCTACTGGAGGTAGCTGCTGCTTGTTCTGTATGCAAAGCGAGCTGCTGCAACTAGCTGCTAGCATTCAGTAGCACGATGTGAGGCGTCTGACAAATTTAAAACGTTAGTCAGAAAACGCCTATTTCTCAAATCTGTGGGGTGATTAGGATGACGACTTAACCACATAAAATAAAATAAAAATCGCCCCGGTCCGGCCACAGATCCCGCGGAGGCTTCCATTTCGGTGGGTAGCTCGCAAAGCATTATGGGGCGGTTGAGTATGACTAGTGTGGTCACCGCACATACTTAAAAATTTTCCGGAAATAGTATACATCCGGGTATTTGTCACATACTCAATCTTTTCCTACTATCTAATGTGAACGCACTACATACTTATTTTGACGTCACACTTAGTATGAGTAGTACGTTAGTATGCCATTTCGGACACAGCCTAGGTCACGCGATTCGAGATCCGTACATAATGTACACATGCGTAACACACGTCTGTGCTCAGTGCAACATAATTTTGTTTGAAGGTACATCAACATTAAATGGTCACATTCTACGGCGCTGTGATTTCTGCCACAAGTTTTTAAAACAATTCATCCGTCGGAAATGATACAATGACTGAGCAACTGTGGCAGAGGACTACATTCTCTCAGAGCTTTTTTTTGTTTAATCTACCCTTATTAGATGTAGATTTAAAAATTGTTGCTACACCAAAACTGATTGATCCGCCAAAGAATAAAGTTCAACATGATAAAAAAAAACTCTAATGTGTGATTGAATGTGCTGACTTTACAACTATTAACACATCAACAAGCTCACTTAATTTAGCCGAATAGGGGACACGCTTCTCGGTTCTACCCTTCAACTTAATGGAACCACCGGCTTGTTTTTATGATTAATATTTTTCTGGGACATTATGCATGTTGCAATGGTAACAACGGTTAATTGCCTTTCACTTTATATTCAGTTATGTTCTTCCTTCTGCACTGTCTGCGGCAGCAATGACCTATTTTCTTTACAAGGATCATTAATACTTAATTTCATCAGTCAATCTAAAATCCTCATGTCCAATGGCTGTTTCACTTTTATGCCATTCACGACACAATTTGTCCTACTGCTCCAATTCATGCATGACGTTGAGGGTATTCTGTGTAAAATCTGCCACAAGACCATTCAAATGGCAGTTTTGTGTGTTGACAGAACTTAGGCACATTTCATGAAACTTTAATCCATAATAGAGGCTTTCTGAAAACTTACAGTGTTCAAAGAGTGACATACACATACAACTGTACAATTGAAGATAAAATCCAACAGACTGCCAGAGGAAGACAAACACTTTTTACAGCTGGAAATCTCAAATGACTCATGTGTTCATGAGCTTCTGTGGTGCTAATCTTAAAAGCAGATACTCAGTACAGAGTGTTATCATGTAATCAGATGTAGCAATGATGAGACTGAAATAAAGAATGCGTTAACTAATAAGATATAAGCTGTGCAGCAAGTCGTTTAATGAGTCCTTCACCCCAAATAACCTCTTGTCACTCAATAAAATCTGAATAAAATGGGATTTTATCTTCAAAATATCTTGTTAGGAGTGATTCTCCATACTGATAATGTAGTCAAGATGAGAGCAAAAGGTTCCAATTATTGTTTCAGTGTTACATTTCAGCTTATAGAGTAATTACGGACTTCAGATCAGAGAAAAGGAGTTTGTAAATGTTGACATAATCACTATAATGTCTTACACTATAGGTGTATTCATAATTGTGTTTGATTAGTTGCATTCATGAAAACAAGCAACAATAAAGTCGTAAATAGTCATAATTACTAAAGCCTCAATAATATTCATGAGCTTATAAGAAATACAGAACATTTGTAAATGAAGTGATGCGCCACAAAGCATCTAGAATGCCAGCTGTGGAAAACATGTTACATAAGCTTTAGTGAATCAAGCACCTCTTTTTTAGGCCACGGAACATCCTACATTGATTAATTCCTTGTGCACTTACCTCAGGTTCTGAATCTATTAACTGCTTTCCCCTCCGCTTTATCGAAACAAGACAAAAATATTCCGCTTTTGTCCCGTCTGGGTTTGGGAGCTCGGACAGGGGATCCTGACAGATGTTAGTATCATGGTTATGGCTACTAAATCCGACTTGTATCAAACCCAGTATTCTGGATTAACTATCGCAGCCAATGGCCACATCTGCCATGGCACAAAAATAGGTGCCCTCTCAGTGTGTGAGTGTGAGTGTGTGTTTCGTGAGCATTTTTCCATTTTTTAAATTTATTTTTTTGTTGCATTTGCATTTACACGGCCTGCGGTTTCTGGAGCACAAGTTCACTCAGCAAAATAAAAAGCCGACTGGAGCTATTTGCTTCGCTGAAAATATATATATATTTTTTTACTGACAGGGAAAGATTATAGCCCATTAATGAGGTTGTGGGTCTTGACATTGTCAGTTTAATATAAAGTACATCCTCTAACAGAATAGGATGTGATAGAAAGATGCCTCAGATCCCTAAAAAACCTTTAGTGGCTCACTTATATTCGCTCATCGTTTGGTGTCTTTCAACTTCCTGGCACATGATTTTGATGTTGGAATCATTTCTTGGACACATACAAAAAAAATTGGCAGAAATTAAAAATCTAAAGATGCCCAAACTCTTTCCCCCTGATTCGCCTCTGTTTTGGATTTATAGAAAACATCTGACCTAATTATCTGCAATGTTCTCATTTCATGTTAAACAGGAACATGGAAAACAACTTGTGGGGCTGATGCATTTTAACATAGATGAATGCAGATAAGGACCCAGACCAGCCTGTTGTCCATGACAACAGTCGTGCAAAAAAAGCAGTCATGCTATAGTTAAAAATCTTTTCATGCCTGCGGCCATGTGCACATGGATTTCAGCATTTTAAAAATAATGAAGCGTTCTTGGGGCACCGAGCAGCAGAAATGATGAGAGGGATGAATATGCAGCTCTCCTTAGTACACATGGCTTATTGCATGGAGTTGCAGGCTTATTGCAAGCTGCTGTGCTCAGTAGCTCTTTGATTATGTAGAAGATCATTGGTGATGTGAGAGTCTGCTGTATTTAATGGTCACTATAATGTGAGTGTTACACAATCCCCACACTAATACCTTATCTGGATGATAAATATGTTTCTACGCAGGGATTGATTGGATTTGAGGTTGTGGACAAAGTGAAAGTGGTAAAGCTATACGGTGGGGTATATTTTAACGAAACAAAATACTTAATTTTAGGAAGAAAAGCGTAAATGGTTTAGTATGTTTCTAAAAAAGGGAGCAAAGGATCTCATTTGGTTATACTAAATGATGTTCTCCTCTCACTGCAGCCACATGAATTCAAAATTCTTTCCTTTTTCTAAATGTTCCATACTGCCCTTGAAGGTCATTCAGATGAAAGGTGTTTACATCGTCTCTCATTTAGAGCAATTGCCAAAACATCACGTGCTCTACTGTAATTAATTCCCTGTTCATTAAATGTTATATGCAATGTATGATTACTGCAGTTGACAGCATTAATCCTCAAACTAAAGCGGCTAGAAGCAGAAAATCCAATCCTTTGTTTTTCATCAACAGTCAGAGACATGGGTCATGTGCATTACCAAAATGTTCGTGCTTCATTTGACTGCGGCGATGGGATAGGAAAAAGATGCATTTAAATGAGGTTGCTAGAGGAAATACTGGGAAATAGAAAAATGTTTATTTGTGGTGTTAAATGTAATGTTAAATAGAAACTGTTGTGCAGCTGGTTTTGTTAAATATACTGCTGCTAGTAAAACCCACATGACACACCTCTATGGCAGTTAAAGTGAAGTTTAGCAAATGTTCAGTCAAGAAGACTATATTCATGCTGTCTCTTTTTCATTTCCTGGTCACAGCTCTATCAGCTCACTATGGGTGTTCACTCTTTCAGCAAAACCAATCAGATTTTGCCACGGTCTCTTGGAAGCTGGTCATTCTGCTGCCGTCAAAGTTTAAAAACGTCAGACTGTCCTCCCTCACATCTCATTCCTCCAGTTCTCCTGCTGCACCGCCATCCAGGCGCCACTAAGAGTGATATCTCTGTTCACCTCATGGCATGATTACCTCCCTGAAAAATGACAACACCATGAAGGAGTCTAATCACCAAAGACCGTGCACATGCCTCTTCAGCTTTTTCCATTGTGCGCACCAAGTTTAAGATCCCCTCCATTGAAAATGACTTTTTTTTACCTTGCTAACGTGTCTATACACATCATGAGCAAAATAAGCAGTCACTGACATAACTGAACAGTTCCTCCTTAAAGGTGCAGTGTATCGATGACACAGATTCAGGTTTCCAGGGTTTCATATGTCACAAACTTGAGAAGCCAATTCACAAACTAAGTTGCAATTTGGGGTTTCAATCTGTGTTATGTGTGGCTGAATTAGTCCCATATTTCAACTTACAATTGTGTTGAATAAAATAGTTTTCCAGTGTTTGAGCTGAGTGGAGGCGAGCTGGTGTGTTCGAGCTGCAGCTTGCAGTAGAGACAGAGCGGGCCTTTCTAGATGTGTAGAGCTGTTAAGACATTACCATTCCCAGCACCACAACTAGTTAGCCTCCCAGCTTTACCAGTCACTATGAATTCAACTCAGGTATTATGTAACACCCAGCTAATCTATAGCTGACGATCACAGACACACAGAGAGAGTTTTCTTCCTGAGGCGGCAGGAACAGCAGTAGCTCATTGGTTGTCAGGGCAAACAGCCTGTTTAGAACAGCACTAAAGTCTGAAGCTACACATTTGTTTTAAAATAAACTGTCCTTGCATTATTTTTGAGTTAAAAAAAACCATAGGGACATGTGAGAGTTTGATCAATTTTCTGAAAAAAGGCACAATACAGGACTGCTTAAGCATCCCACTTTTAGTCTGTCTGGGCTAACTGTTTCATCGACTGTTTCTGTGACCAAGCAAACAAGTTTTGAGGAGCAGCTTTTATCTTCTAAATGGGCTTGTTGGATCATTATCTGTCGAATGAATTGTTATGCCAATTTTGTAATGACTATAATTCCATACACTAAATTTGCTTTTCCACACATTTGTTTGATGGCTAACCAAGCCACCTGTTATCTGTCGCAAGGTCTGTTCAGCCAGGATGGAGACATCAATGAGATTGTATATAAAGTCAACAGAAAGACGTGAGTATCTTGACAGTGTTTTCACTTGACTGACAGACTTGTGTTTGTTTTATGAGCAGAGAAATGACAGCAGCTGTGGCCACCTTCTGACAAGAATCTTCAGAGGCTCCATTTCTGCCATGCAGCACAACTCCTCAACATAAATGCTCCAGTGGTCAAATGTTCGTTAATGATTCTAGGCAAAGGTTGTTTTCATTTTTTGACTGAACACAATGTAGTGATTGTTCTGTCACAGCAGTTGGCTTTTGTTATTTTTTATTTTTTTTGGTAGAAGCAACTATTTCCGTAACAACTGCACTTTAAAACTCCACGTGAAAAATGCTGTGCTGCAATAGTTTTGTGGACAGCATCTTCCCATTCTGCACCAGCTTTGACAAACTATAGACCCTTTATTTGTTTACAAACATTGTGACGTTTTTTGTGGGCGGGGCTTATGCTGGAGGCAAAAGCAGAGCGAGAAGTCAAGCGGGACTGGGAGTATATTAGCCTAGCCATGCTACACCCATGTTTCTGACGGCACAAGGGTCTAGGGAAGCTCGACAGGGAGGGAGGCGGGCTAAAAGGTTGTCTATCAAATCCCTCTGCAGCAATTGGGTAGGTATACAACCAATCAACGCAATGAATAGGCAGACGTAGTTCCGAGAGCACCGGCGGATTGTGGCTAAGTCCCATTAGCTTCCCAACCAGCGGAGCCGCGGAGTCAACTGGTATATTAAGAATTTGCCATATCCCGTCGGCATAAGTCCAAATATGTCTTTCTTCTCAATGAAACACTTCAGTGCCGTCCTTTGTTTATCTTTCAAGTTGAATTTTAGCTTCAAATCTTTAAGGGCTGTGGCCAAAGCCGAGTCGAAAGATAACTGTTTATTGTGCGCTGGTTGTTTCTATCAGAATCGTCACGCCTCTGTCGTCACTTCGTTACGCCCGCCTTCTGACTCTACACTTCATGATGATTGGTCCGGCCAGTTTTAGGAGAATCCAGCCTCGAGCCTTATGGAGGGTAACTAGACCCACCCTGGCAGAGAATTAAATTCACTGCCGTGGGTTGTCTAGCGCGGCTAGGCTAGGAGTATATAGTTTGCGCTGGGAGTTTGCGCTGCAAACTCGAGCATTTTTAACCCGTTAAACTTCAGTGTACCGCCGGCGGTACACTTACTAATTTGCATAGGAATTTAAAGAATGTCCGAAGTGCTGCAAACGCGATTATACAAACACTATACGCCGATAGAAAGCTTAGATTCTCATGAATCCGCCGGTATAAACCACTTTCAGATGTGATTACCACAGCGGGTAATATAAACACATTTGTCCGACAAACAACGAATATCCATCCATCCGTTGTCTGTACACGGCTTTAACGTAGACAGCGCGACTCACATTTCCGGGTTCATTATTACACACAGATGAAAATATTCCACAAAAAACGGCCATAATCCAACCATGGACATCCAGACGACACAAGCCAGTAAACTATTTTGTCCAAAACATGTCTTGAAGTCGGTATATAATCCACAAATCGGTCGTTTTCAAGGAAATGCACCTCGCGATGCGCGTCCAATATTCCCTGTATTTCTTGTCATATTTTTTATTTACAAATAGAATATTAGCGATTTTTTTGTACTGAAAATGGCTGGAATTGACTGCAGCTGATCGTCTCTGTCCAGTCCTTTCGCCTTAGTGCATTTAACCACAACTGTCTTCGTTCCCTCTGAACACGAGTGTTCAGTGGAATCCTATAAAACTTTAATTTGCGTTGGCCAATGTCATTCCTCCTATTCTGGTATCCAAAAACACAGCAGGACAACATTTTAGAAAAGTTGATAGAGCCTAGTCCCTCAGTCTTTCGCCTTTCGGTCATGGCCACGGGCTTCCTCTTTTGCCTCCAGCTAAAGCTGTGACGTCATTCGTGACGTGGGTCATTAAAGGGTCTATACATCCTTTGATATCACAAAATGTTACAATTCAAACTGCAACAAGTATTTTAAAGCATTATTAATACCACAACATTTTCCATATAATGCACAGCTGGACTACAGTTTCGTACTCTGCAAGCTTCCATGCTTTATGTTTGTTTAAAAAGTCAACATTATATCAACAATGTCAATCTAATATACCACCCTTAATGCACTCGCTCATCATCATATGTGGGAACCCAAATTCTATCAACAGTTTAGAGTTTGTTTTTTTGTGCTTTAAGATGTAACTTAAAAAAAATAAACATTTTGGGGCATCTGCTATAAAGGTCATTCCAGAATTGCAGGCCATTTTACATCCCATGCATCAAATTTCAAATAATCCAAGTGCAAAACACTAAATCATGCAGTTGTTGTGTAAGTTCATTTGTCCTGAGACCAAAACTTAAAAAAAAGAGAAAAGAATGCTTGAAAATATTTTTTAAAATACTAATTAAGTCTGGAGTTCCCTTCAAAATACCATTTTTCTCTTGTCCCACTCCAATGATGACCAAATTGAATCTCAAATAAAACCTAAACCTCCTTTTATATTATTTTTTTTGATGTCTCTCGTTGTAGGAACATTGTTTTAATCAACATAATATTTTAAATAATTATCATGCATGGAGCGCGTGTCCCACAACATACATGCAACCTTGTTAGCATGACCTTTTTAGCTGGTAGAAGAAGAAAACAGTGAATCACATGAAACGCTGGAATTAACATCATCAAACAGTTTTCCAAAAGAATGGGTAGAGCAAAGCTACAACCTCTCTTCTAATTTTCATATTTTTCATAAGATTATCAGCCTTGATTGAACATCTCATTCTACCTCATGCAACACTGTTATGCATATTATCAGAAAAAAGGACAAATTCTTATTACTTTTTTCTTTATTTTTTCCATCAGAAGGTTTGGCCTCTTGGTCAACAGTAAGAGCTAGCTACATATCTAGCTTCTACTGCTGAGAAAAAGCTAACATTAGCATGGATTAGCAACCCTGTTAGTGTGATTAGAGTAGCGTTAGCAAACAACAAATCAAACATGGAATAGAAATGGTACCATTGATGTGTAAGCTGACCTAAACAAGCCTCTGATAGTTTATTACCTATTATTGATGAATATAGAGTAGAAAATTGTAAAAGAGAAGGTTTATTTTTCAAAAACTTTGAAGCCCAAATGTCCTCCAATTCTGGAATGATTCATAACAGCAAAAGCAAATCAGTATATTTCTACTGTGGTTCTACTGCTGATGTTGCTGTGTGCATTATATCCTCTTTATTGTTACATCTCATTAACCATTATATTGGTTATGACTAATAATTGAATAATTCAGATGTAAATTATGTGTAGATTTAAAATTATTTTGTTTTTCCTCCCCCAAGGATGCATGCAGGTGGTTTGCAGTAAATGAAAAATGAGTTCTGTAAACACAGCCCCTTTCACATTTTCCACTCACCTTTGCATATCCACCTTTCTTGCATCTACTGGATTTATTCATGATTTCAGATCCTTTCATTGAGTTCTGGTTTGTGATTTCACTATTGTTATATTTCATGTTTATTACCTAATTCAGTTTATAGTGTTTTATTGCTAACTCCAGAGGACAAATTCCCTGTCTTCAGTCATTATTGCAAGTGTGCTTTACTAACCTGCGTACACAGCAGAGGAATCAAAGTAGAGAGTGCCTGTTACCAGCACTGACAAACTTTCTGTACAGCTTTGAACAGGTTATACTGATCTCTTGTGGACAAAATACACACTACAACCTTTACAACATCAGATTGTAATTAACATCCAATATTCTCCTCTGTTGGCTGCAACAGCTTCAATAATCTTTAACATCTACCTTTTTATTAAATAGAAATGAAGATGACGGCATGGTCTGATATCTCTAGATTTATTTTTAATTTACTGTCCTAAAAGGTTTGGGAAGAAGACAGAGGTAAGGAGGCTTCAATGACCCTGGGCTCTGTAGTAACTTTGATAAACTTCAAAGCAAATGTCAGAGCTAGTGAAGAATTATCTGTTTGAAACTCCTTGTGCTCTGCTCAGACTCATTGATCTGGTTTCTCTTCATGCCAGTCTGCCAGTGTTTCGCCATGAGTCCAATGGACGGATTAATGCCATCAGAGGTTTTAGATGAAGTGAAGAAATTAGTTTTCACCTTGAACTAATGCAGTCAAAAATGCAGTTTCTGAGACAGATTTTAAATTTGCAACATATTCTAATTTGAATACTGAATGGAAATGTTTAAGCATTTAGTCAACATTCATCTGATCTAACTGAAGGTGGATGTCCTTGACTTGTTTTCACACTTGCACTTCTCAAGGGGTTCTTAAAAACTCCATGAAAAATAAAAATATAATCCAAGTTGATGATTGTATTTTAAGAAATAATCTATCCATCCATTCTCTATACACCGCTTAATCTTCATTAAGGTCACTGGGGGCTGGAGTCTATCCCAGCTGACTTAGGGTGAAGACGGGTGACACCCTGGACAGGTCACCAGTCTGTCACAGGGCTACAAATACAGAAAAACAATCACACTCACATTCACACCTATGGACAATTTAGAGTTATCAAATAACCTGAGCATGTTTTGGACTGTGGGATTAAGCCGGTGCACAGTGGAGTAGTGGTTAGCACTTCCGCCTTGCAGCAAGAAGACCCCCGGTTCAAATCCCAGGGTGGGCCTTGGATCTTTCTGCATGGAGTTTGCATGTTCTCCCTGTGCATGCGTGGGTTTTCTCCGGGCACTCCGGCTTACTCCCACAGTCCAAAAATATGCTGAGGTTAATTGATGACTCTAAATTGCCCGTACGTAGGTGTGAATGTGAGAGTGATTGTCTGTCTGTATATGTACCCCTGTGACAGACTGGTGACCTGTCCAGGGTGTCCCCTGCCTTTGCCCGAGTCAGCTGGGATAGACTCCAGCACCCCCCGCGACCCTAGTGAGGATAAAGTGGTGTATAGAGGATGGATGGATGGATTAAGCCGGAACACTCAGAGAAAACCCACGCATGCACAGGGAGAACATACAAACTCCATGCAGAAAGATCCCAGGAAGGTGAGAACGTGAACTGAGGATCTTCTAGCTGCAAGGCAATAGTGTTAAAAACCAAGCCAATGTGTAGCCCTTAAGAACGAATAAACTTTGAAAATATAATCATGCTCAAAATCCAAAATAAGATAAGATGAGATAAGCCTTTATTAATAATAAATAAATATAAATACATTTGCAGTGTTACAGCAGCAAAGGAAATAGTGTGCGAAAATGTAGTGAAGTCAGTCAATCAGAATCAGAATCACTTTATTCATCCTCGAAGGGAAATTCAGTAAACCCCTAAATTTAGTCAAAAACACTAAATAAACAAGACAGCATACAAAAGTACTGCTGATATTGTACAGATTTTTTGAGAAATTCTGATTCCACTGAATATGGAAAGAAATAATATTGCACAAACTCTTTCATAAGTACAAAAATGTATATTGCACATATTCCTGTATATGGGCTGCACAGTGTCTCAGTGGTTAGTACCTTCACAACAATCAGTGTTACACACTTCACTTGTCAGTGGTCATAATGCTATGCCTGATCTGATATGCCCACATATAGATAGATAGATAGATAGATAGATAGATAGATAGATAGATAGATAGATAGATAGATAGATAGATGCAGTCCTTGGTTTACGACGTCCTCGACCTACGACAGCGATACTCAACCCGCGGCTCGCGAGCCGCATGCGGCTCCTTTAAGACGAGTTGCGGCTCTTTTAAGTCCCACTTAAAAAAAAATTCTAAAAAATCTTAAAAAAAAACGAAAAACAAAAACATTGTCAGCAGAATTCATCAACATTTCATTATCACTCACAAGTCACACATCAGTCATCACTATCGCTGAGTACCGAACTTCGGTTCTTAAAGGCACCGACTGAAATGTTTCGGTAGTAATGAGTATCGAAATAAGCCTCGTCTTTCGGTTCCATGTTCCGGTACTTATCACGTGATTATGATAAAGCAAACCTGTGATTGGCTGTAACATTACACGTGATTGCGGCAAGCCGGAAAAAAACATGCTGCCCATTCACAGACAGGTTTCACGTTAGGTACATTGAATTTACTGCAGTTGTGTAGCGTGTCGTCGAAGCAAGAGTACCTGGCTGCAGCAGGAGGTCCCTCTCCGTCGAAGTGGGAAAAGATACCTCTGAGGTCTAACACGTGGCTCTACTTTTGTAAAATGGACGCCAATAGTGCGCGGTGCAGTATATGCCAAAGCGGGTGGTAAACTCCATCTAAGGCTAAATACCGGCACGAGACCGATAGTCGACAAGTACCTTAAGGGAAAGTTGAAAAGAACTTTGAAGAGAGAGTTCAAGAGGGCGTGAAACCGTTAAGAGGTAAACGGGTGGGGTCAGCGCAGTCCACCCAGGGGATTCAACTCGGCGGGCCAGGGGCGGCCGCTCGGTGCGGGAGGATCCCCTCGCGGGACCTCTCGCCGGGTACAGGCCGTCCCCCCCGGGCGCATTTCCTCCGCGGCAGTGCACCGCGACCGGCTCCGGGTCGGCCAGGAAGGGTCCGGGGGCGAAGGTGGCTCAGAATGTACTGAACTGTACATTGCTTGCAAATGTTCTTTTGCACTGGAAATCACTGGAAAATTAAACTCAAGATGTGAAAAGTAATGTGTAATGCAATTTTCATTCTGTTAGAGTATATATTGTAAAACTGGTATAGAAAAAAGTATCGTTTAGGAACCGGTATCGAAGTGAAGGTATCGGAATTGGTACCGGTATCGAAACTTTTAGATTGATACCCAGCCCTAGTCATCACACACACCAGTCTATTAAGCCGCCCCCCCCCCCCATTCCTCTGAGCAACCAATCACAAATTATTTCAGGTTTCCCACTCTGATTGCAGGTTGTGCGAGATAATGCTCCATCACACTGGGAAAACTAGCTTACAGCACTAGGCCTATGCAAAAATGGCAAAGGAATATAAGAAACGAAAATATGAAGAGGAATATCGAACATTTAAAGAGGACTGGGAACTCGAGTTTTTCTTCGTCTCCACTGGTTCGGGAAAATGCATCTGCCTGCTTTGTGACAACGTCATTTCACAATTTAAAAGGTCCAATTTGCAGCGCCATCCCGACACAAAACACCCGAAGTTCAGTACCGACTTACTGAAAGCTGAGGGCGGAAAAGCTGGCGAGACTCAAACAGAACCGAACTGCTCAAAAGAACTTATTTCACACAAATACGAGTGAAAGAGCGACAGAGGCATCCTACAAAATCACACATGAACTGATGAAAAAGATGAAGCCATATACTGATGGAGAAATGGTGAAGGATTGCATAGTGCTAGCTTGTACAACGTTGTTTCCTGAGAAAAAAAGACCTGGAACGAGAGGCAAAAAAAATTCAACTGTTGGATTCTACTGTTGCTAGGAGGGCATCAGACATTTCAGAGAACATTGCACATACTCTTAAGAATAAACTGTCATCCGCTGAGTTTGTCAGCCTTGCAATGGACGAAAGCTTGGATATCAATGACACGCCACAATTACTCATCTTTATCCGAGCGATCAACAGTAAGTTTGACATTACAGAAGAACTGCCTGACATGGTTTCACTGGAAAATGGAACAACGGGCATTGAAATAAAAAACGCTGTGCTGGAAACATTAGAAAAGTTTAACATTGGACCAGAAAAAATCACAGCATTCACAACAGATGGCGCACCGGCGATGCTTGGTAAGAGGAACGGAGCCGTGGCTTTGCTGAAAGAAACGCTGAAAAACGGCGGGGTTGCTACTGAGGGTATTTTCTCATACTATTGTATTGTGCATCAACAAGCCTTGTTTGCTAAGTTCAAATGTCTGAAGGAAGCGATGACAAATGTAATCAAAGTGGTTAATTATATCGGGGCTGTGCAAGAAACCACTTAAATTTTAAACTGCTGTGTGAGGAGCTTGACACTCACTATGGAGATTTGGTGTTACACACCGAGATCAGATGGCTGTCTAAAGGACGTATGCTTGCACATTTCATGGACCTGCTTGAACCCCTGAAATCCTTCATTGTCGGCCAAGGGAGACTTCCCGATATTCCTTTTTGGATGATAAAGAGTGGGTGCTGTCTGTTGCGTTCCTGTGTGACATTATGCAGCACTTGAACAAACTTAATCTCAAGATGCAGGGAAGAAACAAGACTGTGTATGAGCTCTACACGGCTGTCAGAGTATTTTCTGACAAACTGAATGTACTCGAACAAAGTGTCCGGGGTTCTGATAACCGTTTCTTCCCCACCGTGCAGAAAGTGATGGCGATGCATGCATACGCTCTCCTGGCCTGTCAATCACAATTCTTTGACGTGCTAACTGAGCTCAAGCAAAACTACACATCAAGATTCCACGACTTCAAGGACCATAGCAATATTATTCTACTTGTGAAAAACCCATTCCTGATTGAGGTCAATGAAATGAAGCAAATAAGCGGCCAGCTCGGACTTGTGCAGCTTCAAATGGAGTTCGTGGAGTTAAAGAGGTCAGATGAACTTCAGCGTCAGTTTCGGATTACAGATGTCGTGGACTTTTGGAAACTGGTAGGATATCTACCAAATATCTCCAGACTGTCAAGACGCAGCATCTCAATGTTTCCATCCACATACCGGTGTGAAGCAGCATTCTCTGCGCTCTCAAAAATAAAATGTCGCAACCGAAACAGATTGAGTCTGCAGCACACAACAGAGGCCCTTCGGATCGCCGTTTCCAGCGCAGAGCCCGACTTCAAATCACTTGTGCGGCAGAAGGTGTGTCAGAAATCACATTGAGTATGAAGTAAGTACAACATTACTCTTCTGACAACCCCTGCTGTCTATAATCTGCTGTTATATGGACTGTGATGATCAGTAAACATGCTGTCTGTTATCTGTTGCTATGGGCAGTGATGATCAGCAATGTGTGTTTTGTGGTTGCAGTGAAAATAATAAATCACAGTTATTGCACTGTACATTATGCTTTTCATTCTTTAGTAACATATTACTATTATCCATATTCTCAAATGCATAATGGTTTCAGGGAAGAAAGGAGTGTTTTTGGATTGTGGCTCTTGCAAAAATAGTTTTTCGTCATTGTGGCTCCTGATTAGGACAAGGTTGAGTACCACTGACCTACGGCGTTTCCTCGTTATGTTGTAGCTGGTTATGTGGACTACTTGATGAGGACAAATACGGCTTTGTTTACATCGTTTACTGGTTGTATGCCACCTTAGATTGTGCTACATTCGCTAAAATTTTGCCCTTCATTATGGTTCTCAAGTGTAAGTCAGACTATTCTGATGGCAGTGTTTTGAAGAAAAGGAAAAGGAAAGCCATGTGTGCTGTCTTCAGTGCAACATAAAAGCTGCAGCTGTTCAACTAGATAAACTCGTGTTTGCAAAATCAATCGTGAGTCTTAGCAAACTTGACTTCTTTACTGTGGCTATTGATACACATTACAAACAGTGAGAACTGCAACAAAACAGAAAAAACAAACAACATAAATACATGTAAATAAATACTTTTAGCTGAACCAGCAAGTCCACAAATTAAGTTCATTACTTACAACATTGCCGCTGTGGAGTTTACAAAGTAGAGAGCTGTGCATCCAGAAAAGCATGTATGTCAAAGTAAACGTCAAAAATAGTTGACAGGAAGTGACAACTGCCAACAGACAATTTCAAAATAAAGGCATTTTCAAAATAAAAGTACATTGATAATTCTGCCTTAAAGGCAACACCACAGACATAATAAGAGTAGACACCGCTCGGGGTGATGCGCAGCGAGAAATACGGCCGCCATCTTGGTTCGGTCAGCCGCTCCACTCAGCGCTGTTTGACAGCGCATAGACCCTTTAATGACCCACGTCACGAACAGTGTTGGGACTAACGCGTTACAAAGTAACTGGAACGCAATTACTTTTCTCGGTAACGAGTACTCTAACGCGTTGTTATTAAAATTCAGTAAGTCAACTACCGTTACTACGTGGTGCGTTACAGCGTTATTTTTTAGTTACTTATTTTATGCAGATTATGAACTGCATTGTCCTCTGACTCCTGAATATCCCTGCATCACTCACGTTACGTCACGTACAACCCCCGACCCACCGCGAGACGCGCTGTTTATGTTTACCAAGGAACAACTTAAACAGTAATGGCGGCGCCGGCTGAAGAGGAGAGTGTGAACACGCTGAGTTTCTCCTCATGGAGATATTCTCACTATTTTACATTCGTCGAGCTAAAAGAAAACAACATTAAAGTTAAATGTAAGATGTGTTTCGGGATCCTATCTGCTTTCCGAAACAGCAATAGTAACCTCATTAAACATCTCCAGAGAAGACACCCTGGGACGAAGCTAGTAGCCAGGCCTCCTGGTGCCTCCTGCGACCCGCCGACCGACAACGACGATGGCGGTCCACCTCGACCTAAGCAGCAACAGCTACAGCTGAATTATAACCTAGGGACGGTTAGCAAGAAGGCACAGGTGGATAAAGCCATAGCACGGTATGTTATAGAAGACATGCAGCCTATTTCTACAGTGGAGTCGCCCGCTTTCAGGCATCTAGTAAGCATGATACCATGTACAGACGGCCCACGGCAAATGTCCCGGAAAACCTTTTCCGACTACCTGGAGAAAGAGTACACGAAAATGGAAAAAAAGCTAAAGACAACTTTTGAGGGGCTTAGCTACATCTCGACCACCGCAGACATTTGGTCTGCCCAAAACAGAAGCTTCCTGGGGATAACAGCCCACTGGATAAACCCAAGCACTTTGAAACACGACAAAGCTGCGTTGGCCTGTAAAAGGTTCAAGGGGAGGCACACATGCGATGTCATTGCTGGTGAGATTGACCACATTCACTCTTTGTATGGCGTGTCAACAAAAGTTACCTCCACTGTTACTGATAATGGCTCAAACTTTGTGAAAGCCTTTGCCATGTATCAACCAAAATCGCTCACTGACAACGAGGATGATGATGATGAAGAGGTTACCTTCTTTGATGTTGCAGAAGCGCTAAACACCGCCGCGGATGAAGGGATTGTTTTACCACCTCACCAGAGATGTGCCTCTCATACACTAAACTTAATATCATGTCATGACGTGGAAAAGTGGCTCGTTTCAAATCCTGGGACTAGAGCAATCTACAGGAGCTCTACAGCGAAGTGCACAGCACTGTGGACTAAGGCGAGCAGGTCCACACATGCTGCAGACATGGTGAGAGACATGGTCACAACAAAGCTGCTGGTGCCATGCAGTACAAGATGGAATTCATTCTATGATGCTGTAGCAAGAGTTGTTGGAATACCTATGACTGACTTGAGTTCCATTTCTGAAAAGTTGCAGCTAAAATCTATTAATGACAGGGAAGTTCATTTTCTGAAGGAACATTGTGCCACAATGAAGCCACTCACAGAAGCTCTAGACATCCTGCAAGGAGAGGACAACTGTTACTTTGGCACCCTCCTGCCCACTCTAGAGTCCTTAAAGATAAACCTCCTGAAGGTGAAGGACACTCTGACTGTGGCAACTGGTCTACCTGAAGCCATAGTTCAGGTAAGAAACATTCATAAACACTTTTATAATAATTATCTGAGTTTCCCTCTTTACTGTACTTAAAAATGTTTAAAAATAAAAAAAAATCACATACTGGGACAATGGGACATGGTCTGAAAATAAATTTAAGTCTTTTATTTTATTATAAAGAAATATTCTTATAATATTTCTTTGCTTTAACCCCTGCAGCCATGAATACTGGATCTCCGACAACTCCACCAGACTCGGGCTCCTCCAAAGACAAAGAGAAGACCTTCTTTTGCTTTGAGGAGGATGATGATGCAACCTTCACCACTGTGGAAACTGAGGTATTGTCCTACTTGAAATCAGCTGAAACAAAGATGGACATGCTCAAACAATTTCCCACAATAATGGAAGTTTGTCTGAAGCAAAATGCGGCTACCCCATCCAGTGCACCTGTTGAGAGACTTTTTAGTCTGGGAGGTCTGGTACTGTCTCCAAAGAGGAACAGGCTGTCTGACGGAAGGTTTGAGAAACTGCTTCTCATGAGGTACAACCACTGTTTTGAGAACTAAGCCTTCACTCATTAATTCAGGTGTTTGCAATGTGAAAAGCACTTTTGTTTATTTGATTAACAAGGCACACATTTGTTATCTGTTCTGTTATTTTATATTAATACTTCTTGAATCTTGCTGGATTGAACCAAAGAAAAACATGCTGTGAATGTTATTATTTTTTGATGTGCTGTATACAATAGATGTTGCCTCATGTGTACTGTTTACTGTATGGTGCTGAAAGCACTCCCATTTTTGCACTTTGATTTTGAATGATACACTAATTTTCTAATTGTTGTATTTAAGTTTAAGTTGGCAAATTAAATATATTTCTTTTGTTTCTGGCCTGAAATAAATTGCCACTTGACTTTGAAACATTTGTGTTTGTGTTTGCATAGACCACATTGCTTAGCAGAGCTCAGTGATGCTGCTGATGCAAATGCATGTCAAGCGGTGAAAATTATATATGGCTATATGCATATATCTATAGATATAGATGACTATATGCCTTTCAACATTTCTAAACATATCTACTGTTTTGTTGTCCCACTTAATTTATAATGACAATTTCTAGGCAATGACAGGGAGTCTTTTCTCTTTATAAGTTCAGTAATTAGTAACTAGAAAGTTACTTTCACAGTAACGCACTACTTTTTGGTGTCAGTACTCAGTAAGGTAACTGAGTTACTTTTTAAATGAAGTAACTAGTAACTGTAACTAATTACTATTTTTCAGTAACGTGCCCAACACTGGTCACGAATGACGTCACAGCTTTAGCTGGAGGCAAAAGAGGAAGCCCGCGGCCGGACAGAAAGGCGAAAGACTGAGGGACTAGGCTCTATCAACTTTTCTAAAATGTCGTCCTGCTGTGTTTTTGGATGCCAGAATAGGAGGAATGACATTGGCGAACGCAAATTAAAGTTTTATAGGATTCCACCGAACACTCGTGTTCAGAGGGAACGAAGACAGTTGTGGTTAAATGCACTGAGGCGAAAAGACTGGACAGAGACGATCAGCTGCAGTCAGTTCCAGCCATTTTCAGTACAAAAAATCGCTAATATTCTATTTGTAAATAAAAAATATTCAGTTCAATTCAATTCAGCTTTATTCCAGACACTGGGTCCAAATACACACACCATAAGAACAAGGACACAACAAGACACAGAAAAAAATACAATCAAAAACAATAACCCGTTAAATATGACGAGAAATACAGGGAATATTGGACGCGCATCGCGAGGTGCATTTCCTTGAAAACCACCGATTCGTGGATTATATACCGACTTCAAGACATGTTTTGGACAAAATAGTTTACTGGCTTGTGTTGTCTGGATGACCAAGGTTAGCTTATGGCCATTTTTGTGGAATATTTTCATCTGTGTGTAATAATGAACCCGGAAATGTGAGTTGCGCTGTGTACGTTGAAGCCGTGTACAGAGAAAGGATGGATGGATATTCATTGTTTGTCGGACAAATGTGTTTATATTACCCGCTGTGGTAATCAAATCTGAAAGTGGTTTATACCGGCGGATTCATGAGAATCTAAGCTTTCCATCGGCGTATAGTGTTTGTATAATCGCGTTTGCAACCTTCGGACATTCTTTAAATTCCTATGCAAATTAGTAGGTGTACCGCCGGTGGTACACTTAAGTTTAACGGGTTAAAAATGCTCGAGTTTGCAGCGCAAACTCCCAGCGCAAACTAAATACTCCCAGTCCTGCTTGACTTCTCACTCCGCTTTTGCCTCCAGCATAAGCCCCGCCCACAAAAAACGTCACAATGTTTGTAAACAAATAAAGGATCTATTAAATCCATTTTATCTCTGAATATTAAACTGATTTTCACGCGGTTTATATTTTTATTTTTTGCTGCAAACGTCATACATGTAGCTATGATACAGGACAAATTGTTCGGCGTATTTTAATATTTATAGCGGGAATAATAGATAATTATAATAATAGGTAATAGAATATTCTGATATTAAGCTGGACTGTAGACAGGTATTTTGCAAACACTGTAAACACACACACACACTAATATATGTTAGAGAAGCAGATAATGGCAATAAAGTCAATTATTTTAATAATTTGAAGAGACAGTATATGATTGCGCTATATATACATATATAAAAAATACTGAATAATGAACACATATTTCTATATAATACTATATATATATATATATATATATATATATATAAAATTTTCTGATATATCTTTTTTAATATATAAGTATGAATTATATTGATAGTCTATATATGATTTCTATAATAATTTTCTCTGATATATTGATTATATTAATACTCCACATATGATTTATATATATTATGTTTTCTGATATATTGATTATATTTATACTCTATACATGATTTCTATATGTAGTATGATTTTCTCTGATATATAACTTTCATCTATTGTGTATATATATGTGAATGATGTTGATACTCCAAGTATGATTTATATATATTCATTTTCTCTGATATATAACTTCTATCTATTGTTTTATATAGAAATATTAGTCAGTATTTTGTTTATATATATATATATATATATATATATATATATATATATATATATATATATATATATATATATATAGCGTAATCATATATTGTCTCTTCAAATTATTAAAATAATTGACTTTACTGCCATTATCTGCTTCTCTAACATATATTAGTGTGTGTGTGTTTACAGTGTTTGCAAAATACCTGTCTACAGTCGAGCTTAATATCAGAATATTCTATTACCTATTATTATTATTATTATTATCTATTATTCCCGCTATGAATATTAAAATACGCCAAACCATTTGTCCTGTATCATAGCTACATGTATGACGTTTGCAGCAACAAAAAAATAAAAAATAAAAAAACGTGTGAAAATCAGTTTAATATTCAGAGTTAAAATGGATTAAATGCGCTGTCAAACAGCGCTGAGTGGAGCGGCTGACGGGACCAAGATGGCGACCCCACCGCTCGTCAGCCCCAATAGGCAGTAGCGGTCGATGCGGCGTCTACTCTTTATATATGTCTTTGGGCAACACACCATGGAAGTGAAAATAGATTTAATGAAACACTAATAAGGTGCAACACATCACAGTGTATCATATTCTGTTATCTTCTCATAAAATGAGTCATATATGCATGAAAATCATTATTTTTTGTGACTTTTATGAAGAACTGATCAATTAGTTCTGACCAAGTCGAGGAACCGTATGTGTGTACATGTATACTTAAAGCTGCTGTCCGGAGTTTGAATCGCAGCGTCTCCCAAAACACTGTTGATCCCACCCTCCCTCTGATTTCGCCCCTTTATTTGTGCACGCGTGCAGTACATGAGAGAAGTGCCCGGAGTGCTGCAGCATCTCGCCTGTTTTGCTGTTTTCCACTCTTCTACATTTAGTACATTTAGTAAATAATAAAGGAATTACGTTAGAATGCTATATTGAGTCTAACTTGTCCTAATACCAAAATAACATGAATCTGCTAGGACGAACGAGTAAAGTTTCAATATGTGATTACACTCGTGTATCCCTCTCGATGACGTTGTTTATCAAACTTAGTGCATTTACGCGTGTATGTGTTACATTGTTTATTTATTTCTATCTAGAGTTCAGAATTGCATGACTCCTCTGATGAAGAGTATGTCCCAGAAGCCCCAACATCTTCCTCCAGAGGTCGGGCATCTAAACGAAGCCGTCAGGCGGGCTATGGAGGCCGTGGTCGGGGAGCGACGCGAGCACCCCGAGCCAAAAAACGTCCTGCAGTCTCTTGGCCTGACAAGCCGTGGGATTGGTAACTTTTCTGGAAGTTGCTGAGCCCTGATGCTCTCTCCTCCACAAGCAAAACAAATGTGCGCGCGGTTGCGTAGTGCGTAGCTCGCCCACCTCTGCATGGGCTTGCTTGCTGTGCGCATAACCGTTGATTGACAGCATGACAAAGCTGAAGCTCGAACTTGATTGGTCGGCAGCGACCGGCGCTTTTTGGAATAACATGGGGGTCTATGAGAGGAAGGCGGAGCTCATGAATAAATTTCCATATCGCGTCATACTAACATTATATTATAGTATCGAACTAGACTAACACATTTAAGCTTTGTTAAAAAATGATACATAAATTGAAAACAAACGGAAACTCCGGACAGCACCTTTAAGGCTTTCTTAATCCAGTATTGTTTGCTATCCATGTAAAAAAATATTTTAAAAACTGGAAGAGACAGTGTCACAACCATAAACCCAGCTTATCATGTTATCAAAACATTTTATCAAACACTTGCTAGAGGGCTGGGATCCTCTAGCTGCAGGGTGAGGGTGTTAGCCACAGAGTCACTGTGCAGTCCCAAGTTATTTAGTTTATGCTTTCCGATTCTTGGGTGGACATTTTCAGGACAAATTTATTTACTGAAATTAAAGGTCATCATCAGATCATTGTGTCAGAAGAGATCAGCTGCAGCTGTTGTAGGTGACAGATGTATTTTGACAGAATTGCATGTTATGTGTAAGCTGACATTAACAAGCTGCCCAGTGCCATTATTACAGTGATTATAAAAACATTACTGATAGCAAAACAGCAGCTGTAGGATCCTGAAAATGCTTGAAGACTGAAAAATAATAGATGCTTTACCAACAGACATTCAAACTAAAGGATAAACACACGTGTAATTAACCAATCTGACATTTCAGTTTCAGGGTTTTGGTATCGTGACCTGTCCAGAGAGTGCCCTGCCTCAGTCAGCTGGGATAGACTCCAGCCCCCTGCAACCCTAATGAGGATTAAGTGGTGTATAGATAATGGATGGGTGGATGCATTTCCATATTGAGAACACAAGGAGGAGAATATAAACCAGAGTCAACTTGTTTTTTATGTTTTTAGTTGTCTTTTTGTGAATTCAAGATTTTCTCTTAAATGGATGGATGGATGGATGGATGGATGGATGGATGGATGGATGGATGGATGGATCTTGGTATCATGCGCTCAGTTATGTTGTCTTGTCTAACTGGAACACTTGATGCTTCTATCTGTGTTTGTTCTTGCTATTAAAAGTCAAAATGTCTGCATACAATAAAATGCCTGTATGGTTTCAGACAGCTGCATGAGTGCACACTTAGCACATGAAAAATGCATTCTGGCTTTTCTGTTCTCATCACATCATTCGTGAAACCCTGATTTGTAGTAATGTGCCCTCACCACTAGATGGCATTAATGCTCCACTCTTTTCTCCAGGTGTCTGAGTCTGGAGTCCAATCCAGCAGCATTCAGTCGTCCTCAAATGAAATGTATTTCATATGTGAAGTGTTTTTGAGCAGCTGAATACCTTGGACTGGCTTTTGTTGTCATGCATGTGGTAAATACAAGAGGAAATAACACTGGTGTGTGTGATGGAGATCTTGCGTGATAAATTGTCATGAGCCTTATCATAGATGTGCTGGTAATCTCCCCCTGTGTGCTGCTAACTGTCATCTGTTTTCCAGCAAAGAGAAAAACACTATTAAAGTAAATAACACAGTTGGCTTGTGTCACATCTTGGCTTCTTTTTTTATTTCTGTCTGCCAAGTCTCTGCCGTCTTGCCAACAGTTGCCACCACACAAAACCCACAAGACTTTCCATCCTTGATATAAAATTCCAATCAATTTAAGTCCCTGGGGAAAAAATCAGGGTGTAGTGTCTCGGTTTGTGATGCTCTGTGGATGGCAGAAAAAAAAATGCTGCGCTGCCTGCCAGGATGTCAAGCCAGGAGCATTAGAGGGAGAAAAGTGGAAAATTAACCGGTGCCAATTGCCAGAATGCTAACTTGACTGCAACACATGGGAGCAATGGTGAGGATGGTTTTTGCATGAGGAATGTTCCAGCGAATGCGCTGATATGTGACACTCAGTTACAACATCACACAAACCTTCAATGTCATTTTTTTCTGCACTTTTTTTGAAACCACACAAACAATGTAGACAGACCACTTGGCACACTGAGGGACAGACATGATGATGACACAATTAGCGTGAGCTGCAGAGCTGCTATTAAAAAAGAAAAAAATATCGACCTCGATATGTTTGGAAAAAGAAAAGCTGAATTTCAAAGACTTTATTTCTAAGCAACGTTTCTTGACAAATGATCAGCAATCAGAGAGGAATCAGAAGAGCCAGAGATAACCAATTTTCCTAACAGCACTAGCCTCGTTAGACTAAAATGCAGCGCAGCTTTGTAGCTCTTTCACACTTTCTCTTGCTTTCGTGGTATG
Organism: Acanthochromis polyacanthus; assembly: GCF_021347895.1. Taxonomy (NCBI): domain Eukaryota; kingdom Metazoa; phylum Chordata; class Actinopteri; family Pomacentridae; genus Acanthochromis; species Acanthochromis polyacanthus. The sequence continues at coordinate 34,753,154 of NC_067117.1, read as the reverse complement.
AATGTGCAAATCTCTTTTCATAATCTCTTTCAGAAGTTCATCACGTGAACTATTACTATTTTTACCTAATGCAAAAAGAAAAAATAATAATAACAGTAATAAATGAAAACAAACCTAATGTAGTGAAGGGTTCAGGTCAGCTTAAAGAGTGTAAACAGTTTTCATACCAGGTGAGCTGAAACTTCCTGAGAAGGGTGTTGAGCGTGTTTGTTTTTTGAGATAGCAGACAGACAACTTTTCTCAATTAAAGTTGTTTATTCTGCAATGCCAAATAGCTTATCAAGGACCTTTACTGTTCAGAGGAGCATAGTTAACAAAGGTGTTACTCTGAAGGCGTCTTCCCTCTAATGGATGAAATTCACAGTGTACAGAATATATTAATGAAAATGTGCAACAATCTCATTGGTCAAAAAACTGTTGGAGAAAGGCTGTGATTTAGGCCTGGCTCTCTCTCGTTGGTGGATAGGCTTGTCCATAGCCTCTCACCACATGATCCTCCAATCCGTCTGTTACAGGTTCAGATAGAGAAACCCTCCCTATTATGAATTTTGGGTATGTTTGTGTCTTTAGATCTTCATTATTAACCATGGTCTACTATCACGGTCATATGCATTAGCTACAGTCTACTTCTGCAGTCATGTGGTATCATTACTTTAATTTGGGTAACTGTAAGTATCCGTTCTCATATAATTTTGTCAGGTTTAGGTTCTTCCCATGATGTTGTGTCTTAGAGTGGCCTTGAGTAGTAAGTGTGTGTGAGTGTGCAGTGAACGTGCTGTGAGCGTGCATGAAAGTGCGTGTGTCTGTAGTGCATGTTCGTGGGTCTGATGTGTCTTGAGTATACGCTGGTGTGCTTTGCCCTCAGTTTGACCTGGTGCTATTCAGATTTGCTTTATCCCAATTCACACAGTGTGAGATAATGTTGGAGACCCTCTCATTCATTCAACACAACTCTTTTATTAGCACACGATGCAATGTGTGCATCAGTATTAAGCCAGCTGTATGTTCAATAGTGCAAATGTGTATAATAGTATTCTTATTAGTATTAAAAAGATTACATTTTCGTTCGTGTTAAAAGATAGCATATTTACTAGTAATTAAAGAATGACATATTATTAGTCATAAAAATAATAAATCCCAATAAAGGAAAGCTCCAGAAAGACTTTATTTCTTTCTTTATTGCTATTTTGCTGCAGAGAAAGTTGATCTTCTGAAACATTTTTTCCTTTAAGTATTTGATGCAGAATTTCAAAGACCTGCTCTGATGAAAATCAACTTTTTTGTTTTTATCCTTGTTAATATCTCTATATGAGTCCTTCCAATTTCAAATAATCCATGTACAAAATGCTAAAATTTACAGTTATTGTGTAGATTTTGGGCTGCACAGTGGTGTACAGTGACGTAGTGGTTAGTGCTTTCACCTTGCAGCAAGAAGATCAGTGGTTCAAATCCCGGGGTGGGCCTGGGATCTTTCTGCATGGAGTTTGCATGTTCTCCCTGTGCATGCGTGGGTTTTCTCCGGGCACTCTGGCTTCCTCCCACAGTCCAAAAATATGCTGAGGTTAATTGATTATTCTTAAATTGCCCTAGGTGTGAATGTGAGTGTGATTGTTTGTCTGTATATGTAGCCCTGTGACAGACTGGCGACCTGTCCAGGGTGTCCCCTGCCTTCGCCTGAGTCAACTGGAATAGGCTCCAGCACCCCCCATGACCCTAGTGAGGATAAAGCGGTGAATAGAGAATGGATAGATGGATGGATGTGTAAATTTTCTTGTCCTGAGACCAAAGAAAAAAAAGAGTAAAAAATGTTTGAAAATATTTTTTTAAATGTCAAATAAGTCTGAAGTTCCCCCTAAAATGACATTTTTCTCTTGTCCCACTCCCTCGATGAACAAATTAAATCTCAAATAAAACCGTTACAATGAAATTTAAATCACGTTTTTATTGTTTAATTTTTTCCATTGATGCCTCTTGTAACTGTGAGATGATTTTTTTCAATCAGTGCAATATCTTAAATAATAATTATTGTGCATGAAAGGTGTGTCCCACAACACATTGGCATATGTTGGCATAAACTTCTTAGCTGGTAGATGAAGAAAACAGTGAATCACACTATACACTGGAATTAACATCATCAACCAGTTTTCCAAAAGAATGAGTAGAGCAATGTTAGGTCCTGTCTACTATTTTTCAGATTTTCATAATATTGTCAGCCTTGACTGAATGTCTTATTCTACCTCATACAACCCTATATTTTTTCTTTTTTTTTTTTTACTTGTTTCTTTACTGTTTACCATCAGTAAGTTTGTCCTCTTGGTTAGCAGTAACTACTCCTGAGAAAAAGCTAATATTAGCATGGATTAGCAACCCTGTTAGTGTGATTAGAGTAGGGTTAGCAAACAACAAATACAACATGAAATAAAAATGGTACCATTGATGTGTAAGCTGAGCTAATCAAACCTTTGATAGTTTATTACATATTATTGATAATTATGTAGCAGAAAATTCTAGAAGTGAAGGTCTTTTTAAAAAAAAAAAAACCTTTGAAGCCCAAATGTCCTACAGAGTACCAATGACTGTCAAAAACACACATTCAAAAGGAACAGCATAGACTTACATCTGCTTCTAAATATGTAACTGTGGCATATCCTTCAGGTTCCTGGGCACAACCATCTCCCAGGACCTGAAATGGGAGACCCACATAGAGTCTGTGACGAAAAAGACCAGAGACTATGTTTCCTCGGCCAGCTGAGGAAATGTAACCTGCCACAGGAGGTGGTGAAACAGTTCTACTCAGCTGTCTCTGAGTCTGTCTGTTCCTCATCTGTAACTGACTGGTTCGGTTCTGCCACCAAATCAGACGTGAGGAGGCTGCACCAGAGAATCAGGACTGCTGAGAGAATCATCAGTGGAAAATCCTCTCAGACCTCTGCCACATCAGGTCACCTCCTCTTTGACCTGCTGCCCTCCGGCCGGCGCTTAAGGACTCTGAGCTCCAGAACATCCCGGCACCAGAGCAGCTTCTTCCCTCAGGCCATGAAAGAGAAGTCAGAAAATCATTAAAGACTCCTGTTTCACGATCAGCACAATATCCAATACATGCACAATATTTCAACCTTAATAACCATGTGCATTATTGTAATTTCAATTCTATTCTATTACTCTGGTTTATACAAATGTATGTCTATTTTTACACAGCACTTTGTTTACACTTTATTTTATAACACAGTACTACTTATATTTCTCATTTTACATACAGCATTTGTATTTAGAATTCCCCAGATTTAGATTTCTTTTTATTCTTTTACCGTCTTGTTGTTGTTGCTGAGTGCTGTAACTCTCTTCACCGTGTTAAATTCTTTGTGTGTGTGAACTCATTTGGCAATAAAGGCTTATCTGATTCTGATTTTTGATTCTGGTACACAGAGAGGAGTTCTTAGGGGTTTAATCACTAGTAATCAATACTTTTCATTGCCTTGACAGTTGAAAACTTTTAAAGCAGGAGTGTCAAACTCATTGTAGTTCAAGTGCCACATACAGCCCTATTTGATCTCAAGTTTGCCGGACCAGTTAAATAATACAGTAAAATAATCTGAATAATCTCCAAATTTTTTCTTAGTTTTAGTGCATAAAAACATCTATTCTGAAAATGTTCACATTTAAGGAATTGCCCCCCCCCCCCCCCCCCCCCAACAAATCATGCTGAACAAACTGAAATTTCTGAAGAAATTTAAATTCAATTTCAGCAATATTATGCTTCAGTTTGTCATTCACACATTACAACCTACAGATCACAGAGTGTCTACAACGGCACAAAACATTTAGTTATTTGGAACTGAACAATATAGTATTATACTTTATGAACAAAGCAACAAAAGTCAGACAAAAAAAACAACAAAAACAAGACAAAATATAACAAAAATGACAAAAGCGATAAACAAAATCACAAAAAATAGACAAACAACGTAAGTGTAGCGAGACAAAAAAGAAATGCAAAACGCCAAAAATGAGAAAGAAAACGAACAAAATATGAGACAAGCAACAAACATCAGAAAAAGACAAAAAAAAACAAAAACAAAAACAAGACAAAATATTACAAAAACGAGGCACATAAAAGAACAATGAGCAATATAATTTTTCACTTTATGATCATAATAATTTGTCATGATCTAGAAATTACTTTAAATGTATAGTTTTACAAATTTGCAATTTGCAGTTAATGTCTTTTCTGTAATTTTTGCACTTTACAAAGTCGTCCCATGTGTCTGATTGGACCCTCTAGTGGGCCTGTTTCAGCCTGCAGGCCACATGTTTGACACCCCTGCTTTAAAGGATTTCACCTACGGACACTGTGGGCAAACATAACAAAAACACATCAGTGCTGATTAGTTGGACGTTTAGGAACAGAACTCCTGCAGACCGATTGATGTCGTCTCATCTGTGTGAAACATCTTCAGCTCCAGTCGTTTTAACATGTGGAAAAAAGTGATAAGCTGCTTATTTTCTGTGTCTTGATTTGTCTCAGTCTGTCCTGAGTCAGAATGTACAACAGACTTTATACTGGGGTTGCTGTTAACATAGAAAGAGACAAAATGCTTCCCAGCTGTGCTAGATAGATAGATGTGTACAGTAACTGACTTCAGTGAAACAGTGACTTTAAAATGACACTGCCATTTGAGGATTTGGCAAAAATCTGACACCTCTTTTATATTTCTAAAAACATTGTAAAATTTTCTTTCTTTCCATCATCTGCGATTTAAGTTTCCACAGACAAATGCTTTTCTCATCTTTGTGAATGTCACCACAGTCCATTAACAAATAATCTGAAAATGTTGCGGCTTTAGAAGAAAATATATCCTAACATTGTTCAGTGCACTTAGGTTGATGGATTTCCTACTGGGAACACAACAACTTCCTGTGTCCAAAGTCACTCTCTATGATTTGCTTGGTTGGTCATTGGTTGATTCTGTTGTGAGTGATGAACTCATATTTTAGGACCAGTTCAGCCCTTTATTTATCATCATTATTTTGCATCATAATTCACAGCTGCATGATACACTACTAGCTTCAGTTAGTTTAGTTATTTTATCGTATTTATGTGCTTTGTCTTTTGATATAATTGTATGTAATCGTTCCTACTGGGTCATTCCATCTCAAATCAAAAGATTTTTTGAACAAATTCTTCTTGACCATCTCTGATTTTGGTTTATTGTATCAAAGATGTTCCAAAAATGTAGACATGCCTGTATAAAAGTATGATGACTAGACCTTGAGCAGTTACGGTAAATGGTCTGTATTTATATAGCGCTTTACTATACCAGCAAGATACCCAAAGTGCTTTACATGATACATCACATTCACCCATTCACACACACATTCACACACTGTTGGGGGAAGCTGCCATGCAAGGCGCTAACCACGACCCATCAGGAGCAATTAGGGGTTCGGTGTCACGCTCAGGGACACCTTGACATGAACACGACGGGCCGTGGATCGAACCAGCAAGACGGCCACTCTACCCACTGAGCCATGCCGCCCCAGTTATGTTAGCACATGAATGAAAGTGTGTGAGCTTTCAGGGAAAACAGGAAATTGTCTGGGTGATATATATATATATGGCATGCCGTTTAGGAAATTATATATTGAATGAAAGTCGATATATATATAATGAAAGTCGATATATATATAATGAAAGTTGATATATATTGAATGAAAGTCGATATATATATATAATGAAAGTCGATATATATATATATATAATGAAAGTTGATATATATTGAATGAAAATCGGAATATATTGAATGAAAATCTGAACATTTATATATATATATATATATATATATATATCAACTTTTATTCAATATATATCAACTTTCATTATATATATATATATCGACTTTTATTCAATATATATCAACTTTCATTCAATATATATCGACTTTAATTCAATATATATCAACTTTCATTATATATATATATCAACTTTCATTATATATATCAACTTTCATTCAATATATATCGACTTTAATTCAATATATATCAACTTTCATTCAATATATATCGACTTTAATTCAATATATATCAACTTTTATTCAATATATATCAACTTTCATTCAATATATATCGACTTTAATTCAATATATAATTTCCTAAATGGCATGCCATATATATATATATATATATATATATATTATGGCATGCCGTTTAGGAAATTATATATATAATGAAAGTCGATATATATATAATGAAACTTGATATATATATAATGAAAGTTGATATATATATAATGAAAGTCGATATATATATAATGAAACTTGATATATATATAATGAAACTTGATATATATATAATGAAACTTGATATATATATATATATATATCAACTTTCATTATATATATATCAACTTTCATTATATATATATCAAGTTTCATTATATATATATCAAGTTTCATTATATATATATCGACTTTCATTATATATATATCAACTTTCATTATATATATATCAAGTTTCATTATATATATATCAAGTTTCATTATATATATATCGACTTTCATTATATATATATCAAGTTTCATTATATATATATCAAGTTTCATTATATATATATCAAGTTTCATTATATATATATCGACTTTCATTATATATATATCAACTTTCATTATATATATATCAAATCTTTTTTTCCTACCGAGCCCCGGAAGGGACATGTCCGTATGGCGAAGCGACAATGAAGGGCACTCACCCGGACGAGAATTTTATTGAGTTTTATTTTAAAATCGGCCTGAAACACACAGACATTCAAGCAGTGCGATGCGCTAAGAGTCTGCCATGCAGACCAGCGATCCTGATAATGGTAAGTTTTATTTCTCCAACATCCTGCTGTTATCCTACTATGAATACGCTAGCTACAACAGTCCCACATCAGTATTATGAACGTTCCGCCAGCTAACGCGGTCCGGACACCGGATCAGTGATTAGAGGTTGGCGTTCAACTATTGTTTGCCAGCCAGTTAGCCGCTGGTAAGCTAACAAGCTATGAAACAACTCCTTATAAAACCGGAGGAAAGCAGCAGCAATATTTCAGTCCAAGACCTGTATTCAGAACCTCCCACGCTGTTACACAATGACCCATTAATCATATTACTGAACTATATGGTTATCATTGAAATTTCCCTTGAAGAACCAGTGAACTCTTTGCGAACACATTTTAATTTATGTGTTGATTATGTTTCGTATCAGTAATACAAGTCTAAAAAACTGATTGAAATGATCAAGTTAACACAATGAAGTAAAGAGTACTGGTCATCTGCAGCTATTTTCATAATTTCAAGGTAAAATTCTGATGTGTGATTTTCTAGCTTTGCAGATGTGGAAATCCAATGCACTGATTTCTTATACACAGATGCTTTTGGTGTTTTTTGTTGTAAAATAAAACAAGGCATTTATCACTGTTGGAAATTATTACAGGTATTATTTGTAACACTTTCTAACATTGTATGGACAAAGCAATAAATCAGTTAATGGATAAAATCATTTGTATTACAGATGCTATCAACAGCATGTCTTGTTCATTTTATTTAGTTGTCGGCCTTGGATGATGAGGTCCAGTTACCAGGAGCACTAGTCTGCAGCTTACTGGTTCCGTCTTGCAGCTCCTCCACGCTGCCCTCCTCTCTACAGACCAAATCAAGTAAGATCTGTTTAGACTATGCAGACATCAACATGATCAGTATGTTATCTTCTGACCCATCCTAAAATCACAAAATAGAACATTTACTTTAAGTTAACTGTGTTTATGAAAATAGAAAATAATTACTGACAACTAGTACTTTTTGGTGCTTTTATGCAGGAAAAGGGAACCAGGAAGCTGCTGTGGATCCTCTGCAGTATCTGGAGAGGTCAGAGGAACGGTTCTTGGAACAGATCAGAAGACACCAAGACGTGACCTCTGCCATGCTCCAGAACATCCAGAAGATGAATGAAAACCTTGGTTGCACTGATGGGACGCATGGTGTCGGTGCTGGAGCAACTGTCCCAGAATTAAACTGCATTGTTGACTATTGGCTTTTCTAGAAAATAAATCTTTTTTAGTACTTCACCTGTTTTGTATTTTACTCATGCACTTTGGATGAATGAACAGAAATTTGTGATGAGAGATGCAAATTTTGTCTATAATCTACAGAGACTTTATTCAGTGTTCAGTGCACACTTTTGTTACACACATTTTGACAGATAAGCAGTTGTGCTTTTCAAGCAGATTTTAGTCAGAAACATCAGTAGCATATATTGTTGTTTTTTACTGTTACACCAATCTAGGTAGATAAACTGCACTACTGCAGCAGACATATTATTGAAATGTGCTTCTATTATGTGTCTACATACACTGCTCACAAATAGTTATTCAACTTTTGGGTGAAATTGATGGAAAATATAAAAAGTGCATGCTGTAGTGATATATCATAAAAGTAGGGTATTTAACTAGAAACATGCAATAGTGATTTCCTCATCTCAAAAAAAAAATTGAATCAAAAGCTAACAACAGTGGAGGGTATGTCACAATAAAAATGTCTCAGTTTGGACAGAACAGCAGCCTTCAGCTGAAATCCAGTACAATTGTGTCCCACCAGTGGCGTGATCATGGATGTGTCCAGGCAGCAGCTGACCTCTGCCTCGTAATTAGCCTTAAGACCAGCTATAAAGATAAACATAGATATTATCATTATCATCAACATATGGTGCATGTGTTTAACCTTTAAGCTATGTAGGGATGCAAATGTAGTCGAAGCTAAGTAGCTAAGCTAATGCTAACACGTTCAGTGTTCAGAATCAAAACATCTCTAAAAATTACCTGTTTTCTCAAACGTAGTCGCCGTTCCCTGTGACAACCATGAAGACAGATAGATAATCACTGAAGAGCTCATCTGAAGAGCAAATGTCCAATAAGGTTCCTGTTTTTGTTTGCCATGTCCTTCCAGGGCTCAGTAGGAAAAAGTCTGAATATATGGAATGAAACTTTGAATAGATGGAATGAAAATCTGAACATTCTATATTCCGACTTTCATTATATATATATCAAGTTTCATTATATATATATATCAACTTTCATTATATATATATATCAACTTTCATTATATATATATCAACTTTCATTATATATATATCGACTTTCATTATATATATATATCAACTTTCATTATATATATATATCAATTTTCATTATATATATATATCAAGTTTCATTATATATATATCGACTTTCATTATATATATATATATCAACTTTCATTATATATATATCAACTTTCATTATATATATATATCAACTTTCATTATATATATATCAATTTTCATTATATATATATCAAGTTTCATTATATATATATCGAGTTTCATTATATATATATATCAACTTTCATTATATATATAATTTCCTAAACGGCATGCCATAATATATATATATATATATATATATATATATATATTCCTGATTTAAATAATAAACAGGAGTTCTGTACCTGCCAAATCATCTGGAAGGAAAAAAAAACTTTCCAGGGAGAGCCAAAACACTGGGCAGAATTGGCTGGCAACCATAATATCCTAGGCACGTTTTTGACAACTTTTGACGGAAAAAAGTGAACTTTTTTTTCTGTCAAAAAGTAACATACATAAGCGTAATTTTGGAAACTTGATAGGCCATTTGTCAAAAACGTGCCTAGTTTACTCTCTTTTCATATGTTTATATTGTTAAGGCAATCATCAAAGTGTAATAAAATGTCCTTTGATTAATCAATAAAAGAATTTGAATGTCTAGATGATTTGTTACACATTATTACTCCTGTATGTATAAAATTTGCCTGTGGACACCCTTTTGGCATTTTTGTTTTTGTATTTTTTGTTTTATATTGAAATTTGAGGCTGTGTTGGAATGACAATATCTCAAGAACTACTAAAGATAAAATTTTTTTTTTTTGCTCGCCATGACATTGATTCAGGATGTGTTTTATCGATCAAATATTCTGCTAAAGGGTGAATTGAAATGTGAAAAAACTGAAATGTACAACAAAAGGGGGGAAAAAACCCTGCTTATGGTAAGAATATATTTCCTTGGTTATAGTTGGAATTATATTTTGAAACTCCGGTACTCTGTTCTACTTGGATCAGGCTATCTAGCAATATTTTTGTTTTTTAAATTTTTGTATTTCTCATTGAAAACTATTATATATGTTTTGCTTTGTATTATTGTGACATGCAGCCATGTATGACTCAAAAAATATCACTGACTTCTACATTATCATTTTTTGTGCTCAAAGATGGGACTTTTTATGACTGCTGTGTTTGTTCATATTTCAACTCACCAACAATCAGAAACTATTTGATCTACTTGTTCAATGTAATGGATTTTAAATCAATGGCATGATTATAAATAATAACAAAAACTTTAAATTAAATAAACTTTAAAAAAAACCCAGAAAATTTCAGTTTTTATTTTAAGTAATGTCTGACATATTGTTTTTCAAATTTAGCATTTAGCATATTTCAATATGCAGCAAAAACATGCTGGAAGTGGACTGAAGGGAAATTTTAAAAAATGTAAATGAAATATCAAATTCTATCTAAAATTTCACAGATAATATTCAAAAATATCTATAGTTCCTTATTTTATTATATTATATTAGTGTTGTATATCTCTTGCCTTTTTTGCATATGTTGTTATTCTTAATATAGTTTGGTTTTTATGTGCATTTGATTTTAATATTTATTGTTGGTAATTTAGCTTGTTATTAATGCACCATCCAGTGTCAGCTATTTATGTTTCTGTCATACTCCCATATATGATTACAATAAAGCTATTCTATTCTATTCTATTCTATTCTATTCTATTCTATTCTATTCTATTCTATTTTTAAACAAAATCAGAAATGGCCAAACAGAAGGATCTTGATTTAAGCTGGAATAACCCTATTTTATTTTTCTGTTTTGTCTTTTTAAAATCTACATTTATTTTCATTTCTCCTTGTTCTGTCTGATTATCAGCTCATCAGTCTTCTGTGAAGCAGGGTGAGCTGCACAAATCTTTATAAAAAGGGACGACGAGTAAAGTTTGTTGGACTGATTGTGCCGCAGAGTAGTGTTCATCTCTCTTTCGGACACAACTGTCTTCCTTCCATTACTGGGATTGTTCTGGGCACATCACAGAGTATCAGTTTTACAATTAAACAAAATGGTAGAGGATAAATGATGCACACTATGCAGTAAATTCAGCGTGATTCCAGACACAGCCTGAGCCTAACTGTCCCTGCAGTTGAACTGATGAATACTTGACTAAGGCGGCCCTGACTGCAGCTGTGCAGCTTTACAATAATGCTTTATCTCACTACCACTAGTCGAGTATAATGTATAACTGAGTCTATCATAATACCTTTTGGAAGCACTCAGTGTCGGACCTTTAAGTGGCTTCCTAATGAATGTTTCTATGCCGTGTTGAACCTGTGACTGAGGCACTCTGTCAGCTTTACTGCTCTCCTACCCTCCCCACAGTCTTCTCGTGTGGATGTGAAGGTTCTTGCCCCTGATGTCGCCTATGTTCGAGGGCAAGCCAACCCACAGCAAACACGGCATAAACAAGCGGCCCAGGCTTTTTGTTCTCCTCCACGATACCCGTTGCTGATTGTGTGGATCCTCGTCGTTCATTGGTTTTGCCCTGACCTCTGACCTATTTTCGCCACGGAGTAAGGAAAAGGGGGCATCTTTCCCACTAAGAGCTACTCAAACACTGGCCTCTTTGTAGGTCAGCAAATGGCCTTCAGTGTCACTTGCAAACCATAAACAGATTGAGAATGCATGACAGAGCGTGTGTGTGCAGGGCAGAGGAGCACAGCTAACTAATTGCAGGGTTGATGTGCATTTCATGAGATTTCTCTACACTGGAGGAAAACTCCATCTGTTGCCAATGCTTCTTCATGCTTCACGCTTGTTTAGCCACTCATATGGTTTGTATAATTATTTGTTTTTAACATGCATTACATGATGTCCATGCCAATGAAGACTTCTAATTTATTGGATGCTCCTAAATGTCACTCTATTCACACTACTGACTATAACACGAGACATGGAAAATCAGATCTTTTTCAATACTAATACAAAAACAAATTTCTTTACTCTGCCAAGGCACATGTGGAGTTTTGTGATGATTGGTGTTGGTTTGTCTGTCCATCTGTTTGTCTGTCTGTTTGTAACATTACTCGAAAACGGACTCATGGATTTGGATTAGATTTTCAGGGAAGGTCAGAAATGACACGAGGACCAAGTGATTAAATTTTGGCAGTGATAGCAGCAAGGCCTGGCTGTAACTATGACAAGAAGTGAACGCTACAAACAGAGTGTGCAAAGCAGTAATCAAAGCAAAGGGTGGATATTATGAAGAATCGAAAATTTAAATCATGTTTTGACTTATTTTCACACTTTTTTATTTACTACATTATTACTCTGCCAAGGCTTGACGTTTGTCCATCTGTCTGTCTGTCTGTCTGTCTGTCAGCAACATGACTCAATAATTGATTTGAATAACATTTTCAGGGAAAGTCAGAAATGACACAAGGACCAACTGACTGGATTTTGGCAGGAATGCGGCTTATAGTCTGGATGCATGGGTTTGTTAAAGACTTCTGTATCATTGCGAGATAGTGGTATGGTGTCACTGTAACTATGACAACAAGTGAACACTACGTCAGCTGCCTGCTGATGATCACATGATTGTGATCACACTACAGATTGACCACTGTGAACTTATCAGGACCTATCCGTCAGAAATTATACAAGGACCAGTTGATTAAATTGTGGGGGTGTTTTCAAGTCCCATGAATTCCCACCGGCCGCTACATATTTAGGTCATGCTATTTGGTATTCCTACATAACATACACATTCACACCACATGACTGTGCTCAGTGCAAGGTCATTTTATTTGTGGGTGCATCTATATTAAATAGCCACATTCTATGTTGCTGTGAATTCTGATCATCAAGAACTAATAAACAAATGCTGCCTTTCTAACACAAAAACGGCTGCATTTCTGACAATGCTTTATGAGGGAATGAACAGCCTTAGTGGAGCACTGTGCTCTCTGAGTGCTTCTCCAGTTGATATAATGTTCACCTCTGGGGGGCAGAAAGAGCCCAAAGCAAACTCCACCAAACCATGTTGAGAAAAGTTACTAGTGTTTCCTGTTATGAAGAGAGAAAAAGGAATTGCTCATAGTTATGTTCTCTATATTCCTAATAGTTATGTTCTCTGCATGTTCAATCGCCAGTCGTAAAAGCTTTCTTTTTTCACCTGCCATTTGATTCAGGCAATGTGAAGCCATCTTTGATGGTGGAAGCCACTGCTCAGAATTTCTGGCTCCTTTTTTAAAAAGTTCTTAAGCTTGTGTTCTCCTAAGAATGAAGCTATAAACTGTCTACTTGCATTTCTTTCATCCCTTCATGTGTATCATTGTGGTAACTTGTTCTACTAAAACTTGATATTATGTAGTAATCCACATAAGACCAAAGAAAGAAAGAAAGAAAGAAAGAAAGAAAAATTAGTACGGCAAAAAAGATGATTTCTTGTGACACCTAATGTTGTTCTTGTTAGGAAATGTCTTACATATAAATAGTAACATCCCAGCTCATTTTAGGAAATTCTGAGTACAACCTCCAGGAAATTAACTGAAATAATGAGCAAGTAAGACACAGTTTTGGAAGCAAAGAAGACTCTGCAGAGATCTGCACAGTGTGAGGTCTCAGTGGTCATACACGACTATTCAAAAGTTTGGGGTCACACAGGCAATTTCATGTTTTCCATGAAAATTCACACTTTTATTTATGTGCTAACATAATTGCACAATAGATTTCTAATCATCAATGAGCCTTTCAACACCATTAGCTAACACAATGTAGCATTAGAACACAGGAGTGATGGTTGCTGGAAATGTTCCTCTGTACCCCTATGGAGATATTTTACTAAAAATCAGCCACTTCCAGCTAGAATAGTCATTTACCACATTAACAATGTCTAGACTGTATTTGTGATTAATTTAATGTTATCTTCATTAAAAAAAAGATTTCTTTCAGAAATTAGGACATTTCTAAGGGACCCCAAACTTTATAACGGTGCTAGGAATTCTAATACTACAAGATATGATTTAATACAAGATTTAATATCCTTGATTTCACATCACGCTGTTCACATATGGGACACACAGGAACTTTAAAACCGGCTCAAACATTACAAAGAGGTCATCTGATGTGTCTCAATTCCAGCACCCCCTTTCACACCTACTAGACCCTGTCGATTCTCATTTACACGGCTTAATAAGTCTGGGTCGGCCATTGATCAGCCTATAGCAACAGAGGCGAACAACTGATGTCTCTTGTGATTTTGCAGTGCAGAGGAGATGCTCTGGGATCATGCAGTTTGACACAGATTTAGCAGGAGCAGCGCCTGGAGGGGTGCGAGCATTGATGCCTCCATGCTTCAGCTAACATCGGAGAGTTCAAACGACCAAACTCTTCATGACCCCTGTGTGACACCCTGCTGCAGCCAGCCACGGCTTATGGTTGGGCTCCAAGCTGGGGAAGCACAAGAACTTCAACATCCAGCGGTGGCTGTCATCAGATCCTCGAAACACGAAGGACACAGACTCAGCCTGAACTCCCACTTGCCTTAGAGATGATAAATTTCAGATGAGAATCAAGAAAGAATTCTGGAAGTGGACATGAATAGCTGTAAGGCAATTGAATTAAACATGAATATAACTGAATAGATTAAAAAAATGAACTCTGATGTAACATTTGTGAACACTTGGCCTAGACTGCACTAAGAAGAAAGAAGAAAAAAATCGAAATATGATGTTATGTACCTCCATTTGAACAGCATCTTTAAAAAGCTTTTAGCTTCAGAAATTTAGAAATGTACACTAGTTTTTAATTAATTTTAAGTATTTCTCTCACCACATTATTAAATATGAACCTACTGACCAAATGTGTCCATGAAGTCACATCAAGAAGCATCTGAGACTGAGAAGTTACAGGAAAATGTCTGAAGACCTGCAAATTGTCTTACACAATCCTCACCTTCTGTTTCCGTCAGAGATGCATGTGCTTGTCTGCAGGTTTCCCCACTAGTCGAGTCCCTCGTGGTATCAGGAATGACAGCGTGTTCACAGCGATCGATTTTAATGTCAGCTGCTTCACAGCAGTCTAGGAGAGTGAGAGAGTGAGGAGCCACTTGGTGAAGAGAGAAGGGCTCTAATCGTGGAAATCTCAGGGCTTGTGGTGTCCACAGACCTTTTTCCCAGCAGACACTTTGAGTGTTTTCAGCACAAGTACAGGTGTAATGTCTCCTTTAAATGAGGTGTTTCAGCTGGCTGAGCCACAAAACACAACCATGGGACCTTAAAACTGCAAACTTAAATGGAAAGGAACCAATAATTTCATCGATGCTTTTCCCGGTAAAACCAATCTAAATATCTACTGTGAAAATTAAGCCTACACTTTTAAAATATTTAATAAATCATTGTTTCATTGATAAGGTGCATATTTGTGACACAAAAAATTAGTATAGTATTGTTTTGCTTCAAAATCTGGGCAATGAGGCTGAAATGGTCAGTTCACAATTGGCCAGCACTGCTAATTCTATTACTATATACCCAAAACAAGAAAAACACTCAGAGAGCAGCACTCCACCAAGACTGCTCATTCCTTATGGCATTTCTGATGGCTGAAATCTTTAAAAAATCCATGCATCCAGACTATAAGCCGCATCCCTGCCAAAATCTAATCACTTGGTCCTTGTGTCATTTTTGAACTTGCCTGAAAATTTCATCTAAATCTGTGAATCTGTTTTTGAGCAATGTTGCTAACACACAGACAAACATATGGACAAACAGACAAACCATCGACACAAAACTCCACCTCCTTGGAGGAGTAATAAAATAAAATTTGTCATTTATTCACAGCTCTCTTTACATGAAAGCAATCTTTCAGATAATTACTCTGGCAAGGAATGCGGTGGAGTTATATGATGATCTGCATGCGTTTGTCTTTCTGTTGGTCTATCTGTGGGCAAAATTACTTAAAAACAGACAGATGGATTTGGATGAAATTTTAAGGGAAGGTCAGAAATGACACCAGGACCCCTCATTATATAGCACAGATCCACGGATTTGTTCAAGATTTCATTATCATTGCGAAATAGCATTTTAACTATGACAACAAGTGAAAGCTATATCAGGTGCCTGCATCAATTCCGGCTGCCCGCTACATATTTTGGTAACGCTATTCGGTATCGGTACAAGACATACACATGCATAACACACGCCTGTGCTCACCGCAAGGTCATTATTTATTTATTTATTTAGTCTGTAGGTAGATCTATAGTAAAAGGCTAGATTCTATGTTGTCGTGATTTCTGAATACTCAAATTGAGGAATGAACAGCCTTGGTGAAGAAGTCTGCTCTCTGAGTGCTTTTCTTGTAATATATATTTATAGTTTAGAAACATTCTTCCTGTGAATGTAACTTTAAACTTTATTAACTCATTTTGTTGTTTAACTATGATCAGTGGAAATCTCCAAAGACAAAAATACACTAAGCCTACTGCATTGTACAACCAATGGTTTGCTACGTCAGACTGCCAAGCTAATGCTAATGCTAATGCTCTGAGCTGGTGGAATCTGTAGCAGATGTTCTTTTTTTTAAGTGGCTACTTTTAAAATAAGAATTTAGTAAAAGTGTCCTAAATATACACACAATTATTACATACTCAAAAAACACAAGCCTGCAGCTGAATATTCCAGAAAAACAGTCAATATATAAACATCACATAATAAAGGGCAGTCCTCACAATGTATTATTCTTCATGCAAAGCTGCAGATTAAGGCTATGTGTGTTGGTTCTGGAAATAGCACTCAGACAGTAATGCAGATAGTAACATGGATATCTGTGCTTGCTAGTGGTTGCAGCAAATAAACACATTTGAGGTTTTATTTTCTGCTTTTTGTTCCAGGCTTACAAAGAAGATACATCCTCAAAATTCTTAGCGTATTTGTGTATTTCTAATTAGAGACCTTCACCACACGGAGAAATCCAGCACTTGACAGATCTGTGTGCCGATTCCTTTTGTTTTCTAAAATAAAAAACAACATAAATACACACACGCACACATAAATAATGCCAGTGTGAGCACACACTTCTGAATGCAGACACACACAGAGAGACACACACAAAAAACAAATAGCCTATATTTACTGAGGATAATACATTAATGCAATATTAATAATCTATTATTCATTTAGATTTTCGCTGGCAAATCATGAATACCATCCACACAGCCCTTTTCTAAGCAATTAATAAATACTGCAACATTCCCCTAATAATTTGAGAGGTATTACACATTTAAATGATTCAGAATCATTTGCTAAATTCTGAACAAGGTAAATGAGGGACCGATGTATTTAGTCTTTGACAAATGAATGTGGGTTTTTTGGGTTTGTTTTTTTGCGTATGTATAACAAGATTAACCAAATCCAATATAGGCTACTAGATGGCTTATTTTCTTAAATGAATCTAATATGGGAATAGTCAAACACAGAGACATTGTTTACAGACAGCCAGACATTGGAGTCATTGGAAAAGCATTGCTTGGAATAGATACTGTAGATGTTAGAGGAGAGTACTCAGGTAGGCTGTGGTGTTGAAGCAATCAATTGGTACTAAGGGTTCCAAAGGGTGCCAATAAAATATCATTACACCACCAGTAGCAGTTGATATAAGGCAGGATGGATCTATGCTTTCATGTTGTTTACGCCAAATTCTGACCAGCTGAAATGGAGTCTCATCAGACCAGGCAGTGTTTTTCCAACCTTCTATTGTCCAATTTTGGTGAGCCTGTGTGAATTGTAGCCTCAGTTTCCTGTGCTTAGCTGACTGGAGCGGCACCCGGTGTGGTCTCCTGCTGCTACAGTAGACCATCTTCTTCAAGGTTGGACGTGTTGTGCGTTCAGTGTAACGAGTGGTTATCATCTCCAGCCAGTCTGCCCATTTTCTTCTGACCATTTTTGTCCACACAAACCGCTGCTCACTGGATATTTTGTCTTTTTTTGGACCATTCTCTGTAAACCCTAAAGATATTTGTGTGTGAAAATGCCAGTAGATCAGCAGTTTCTGAAATACTCAGACTAGACAGTCAACAGACCAACAACCATGCCACGTTCAGTCCCATAACCTTTTGATGTCCAGTGTGGGTCAGGAAATACTCTTTTTCCATTGGATTTGGGTCACTTTTGACCCATGTTGTGCATCAAAGGGTTAAATCCCATTTTTTTCACCATTCTGATGCTTGGTTTGAACTTCAGGAAGCTATCTCGACGACGAGTCTACATGCCTGAATGCACTGAGTCGTAGCCATGTGACTGACTGATTAGCTACTTGTGTAGACGCAAATGAATCTAATAAAGTGTCCAGTGAGTGTTTATTTAATTCAGATCAACTGGTGAAGATAAAAATCCATTAGAAGGAGCCAGAGTTCCAGGATGCGTTCCATGAAGATTTTCTTTTTTGTATCTCTCAAAGTTACACAGTTATTCATTTTCTGTGGGGAAGAACTCCAAAATATCAGCCCTACCTGTAGGTGTACTGCTGCAGAGCTATGATTTGGCAAACAAGTTTTGCAAATAGCCAATTATCTTAAGGGAATGTCGTTTTTTAAAACTTAATTGCCAAATTAAAAATTAAAATGTACTGTCTAGCAGATGTGTTTCTGCTACATAACAGCACTCACTTTGAATGCTGCCTTTTAGAGAAATTATCCAAATAAAAAACACTCGTATGTTTGTAATAGATACATCCATCCTTTCTCTATACACCTCTTTTATCCTCATTAAGGTCGCAGGGGGTGCTGGAGTCTATCCCAGCTGACTCGGGTGAAGGCAGGGGACACCCTGGACAGGTCGCCAGTCTGTCACAGGGCTACATATACAGACGAACAATCACACTCACATTCACACCTACAGGCAATTTAGAGTAACCAATTAACCTCAGCATGTTTTTGGACTGTGGGAGGAAGCCGGAGTACCCAGAGAAAACCCACGCATTCACAGGGAGAACATGCAAACTCCATACAGAAAGATCCCAGGCTCAGGCTGGGATTTGAACCGGGGATCTTCTTGCTGCAAGGCGAAAGTGCTAACCACTATTCCACTGGTAATAGACACATGCAATGGCATATTAAAAACTATGCAACTTAGCAAAGAACTCAACTTTTGTGGCTCTAAATTGCATTATTGAAAAATCCATTGTACAGATTTTCCTCCTGCATATCACAGCTTCACGATGTATTACACACAGCTGAACAATGAGCTGTTCAGTTCCTCACATCTCCGACATCTCTGATCTGGACAAGGCAGCAACATGTTCCCTCGCTGTGTCCTGGGAGCTAACCCATGTGTGTCCCTGAGTGTGTGTCAGCCAGTAGTACCAGATGATACCCAAGGAATTCTTCCACTTTACTGTAATCAGCTACAATGAATCTTCATTCAACAAAAAGGCATCCAACTGCATCAGATCCACACAGTCTTTTCCCCTTTTGAATATTGTTTGTGTTTTATATCGTTAATCGCAAAAGTTTGACAGGCCACTTTACTGAACAAATATGGTCCATTCCAGAACAGGAGGACATTTGGGCTTCAAAAATTTTGAAAAATAAGTCTTCTCTTTTACAATTTTCTGCTCCATATTCATCAATAATAGGTAATAAATTATCAAAGGCTTGATTAGCTCAGCTTACACATCAATGGTGCCATTTTTATTTCATGTTTTATTTGTTGTTTGCTAACCCTACTCTAATCACAGTAACAGGGTTGCTAATCCATGCTAATGTTAGCTTTTTCTCAGCAGTAGAAGCTAGATATTTAGCTACCTGTTACTGCTGACCAAGAGGAAGAACCTACTGATGAAAAAGAGTTAAAAAAAAAAAAAAGAATTTGTCTTATCCTGATAATATGCATAACAGGTTTGCATGAGGTAGAGTGAGACATTCAGCTGGCAATGTTATGAAAATATGTAAAATGGAAGAGAGGACACAGCTATGCTCTCCCCATTCTTTTTGAAAACGGTTTGATATCAATTCCAGCGTTTCATGTGATTCACTGTTTTCTTTTTCTTCTACCAGCTAAGAAGGTTTTGCTAACAGGGTTGTTGTGGGACACACACTCCATACATAATAATTATTATTTAAATATTATGTTTATTAAAAAACATTTCCCACAATTACAAGAGACATCAATGAAAAAATAATACCAAAAGAAAGGAGATTTAAATTTCATTTTAACAATTTTGTTTGAGATTCAATTTGGGCATCAGGGGGGCGGGACAAGAAAAAAATTATGTTTTAGGAGGAACTCCAGACTTATTTTTCAAAATATTTTCAAACATTCTTTTCTTCTACTTCTTTTAGATTTGGTCTCAGGACAAATATATTTACACAAAAATTGCATGTTTTAGTATTTTGGTCATAGATTATCTGAAATTTGATGGGTAGGACGTAAGATGTCCCCCAATGACCCACAAACTGTGATTATCTTAACACAACTTATTAAAATTTCTATTTCTATTAATTATTGATTGGTTATTTTTGTGACCCCTGCAGCATGTGGAAGGCTTTAATATCCATTAAATGTTAAAAGAATCTTGATCAAAAATGTAGAAGCTGCAAACCCCTTTGCAAATTTGATTCTTATGAAACTTCCAGTTTCTGGCCGGAGGACTGTACTCTGATATCGAAAACTGCAAACTGAAAGTATTTGCAAATGCTAACTGAAGTTCATGCTGTTGAGTCTGACATTTGCCAGAGTATTTTTACATCAACATATTGCCTGGTGAATTTTTAAACACTCCCTGCAGCTCCACAGATATAGGAAATTTAAGAAGTAATGGAACATGTAGATAACAGCTTGTGTTTTTCTCAGTCCCCTTTTTAAACTAGACAAACTAATATGGAGAAATGTGTTTTTACGTGATATAAACAATTTATTTTTCCTCTGCTTAAGCTGTCAATACAATGCTACTTTTACCCTCATCAGTAACTCTACTGATGCACATTTATTAGATACCTTCACAGTAGCAGCTCTGAACACACAAGTGGGTTCTAATTATTGGGTTATTAGTCATTTTACATGGTTCAGATTTACTTTAATGGATGTTCTTCTATTCAGCAGGTTTGCATTTTTACTGTTTTAAAATTAAATTTCATTAATGCCTGAATGACTGGTGCTACAGCTAGATATTATTTTAATATAGACAAAACAAGTTTCTAATACAGTATTTTATGCATATTGTCAACAAAAAACATTAAAAAAAATCTGTTGTAAAAGAAGTAAACTGAATTAGTAACATAAGCATTTACCCTGTAAAAACAGCATCCTCTTTGAAGATATTTTCAGTGCATTTTGTTTTATCTCTGTGGGCAGGGAGAGCACAGGTCTCATTAATAATAGTTATATTCCTGTCCTGCATTTAGATGGAACAGCTCCAGGAATGGGCAGAGCCACGGCATCATTAATGCTTCTAGCTGCTCCTGTGCTTTTCTTTTGATGATGAATCTCTAAATCTGTGCAAACAAATCAGGGCTTTAAAGTAAATAGCCCCAGCAGCAGAGTCCAAATACCAGATCCATTTCTTCTCAAAATCTGGCACCCGTTCACTGCAATGAAATGTACTCACCCGACACATACAATAACACATCCATGAGTGGAAGGAAAGCAAGTTTCATGTACAGCACAAAAGCAGTTAGTAGCTTTTCCCCCTATTAAATTAACAGCTATGTTTACATCTTCTCAGGTTTATTCCCTTGTTGCTGTGGTGGCAACAAACATTTTGGTGTTTGAAAAAAATATGCAATTAATTTAAAGTGTTTTGAAATGTCCTGGTGATTTAAAACGAGTAAGCTTTGCTGTAGTAACTTTTTAGATCCCTTTATTAATACAGTAACAAGAGTAGCACCTTGCATGTATTATTCCTTGTGTGTGTTTTTGCATTATAATGTGCTGACAATTTTGGCACCAGTTTTAGATTGTAGTGATTTAAGAATAAATTGCTTCACTTGTCAACAAACTGTGTGTCTCTGTCAGTAGGGGGCTCTGAGAAGTGCAGTGCCCTGCAGAAGGCCAGAGTTTTTGAGGTTAATGGTTTTGCTTCATCCCTTTAGCATCCTTGGAGGAAAGTTGATGTACAGTATTAACTCCTCATTGGTCTGCCCCTTCGACGTTCTCCCCCTCCTACTTCCTAGATCGCTGTCTAGATCCAGACCAGCATCCTGAGTGGAGCGCGCTCTCATGTTCCAGATATTAAATTACTCATGAAATATTTGCTTGGCCTTCAGGCTCGGCTGCAGCTTGCTCCGAAACCTCCACTTAGCCCCTGAAACGTCTCGGAGTGTGGGCTTGTGTCACCTCCCTGAGGAAGGTCAATTTTTCCAATTTAGAAATGGGGCATTACAGCCCATTTCAGATTGCATTAGTGTCACAGTTGTGCTCTTGTCACCTTTTCCTCCTCCTTGTCGTCGTACCTCTCTTGGTTGCGTTCAGACGGATGAGGCTGCTTCAACTAAAACAAGCAGTCTGAGAGGTAGAACATTGCATGATTCAGTAACAAGAAAAGGTCTGATCACTCACGCGGTGTGCACTTGACTGTACCGTGAAGTTCCATCAAGCCTGGTGAACCTTGAAGACATTTTAAAGATACAGCTGCAGAGTTCAGAAGGGGAACATAAGAGTTAGAAAGCGTCTGGACTGACATGTTTTGACTGAACCTGAGGGCTACTGGTCATAAAATTGGCATTGCTCCATTATTCTCGCTTTTAATTTATTTAATTTCAATTTAAGATTCAAGAACTGTATTGTCACATATACAGCATACACACAGTGGTTACCCTGAGTAATGAGTCTCTTTTTTTGCAAGGTTCCTTCACACAACTGAAATAACCAATAAAATAAGCTAAAATAAAGAGAAATAAAGAAATGACTAAAATTAAAATGAAAGATAAAAAAATATTTAAAACAGTAAATTCTATGTCCAAATGTTGGCATCTTGTGCAGTACTGTTATATGTAAACAGGCAAGGCATATGTGTGATTAATTTAAGAAAGAATTCAATATGAACTTCTTATTTAACAGTGTGGACAGCAGATTTTTAACAGTCATGTTAGTTAGAATAAATCAAAACATATTACTGTAATGCAATACACTGCAGTATGTAGAAAATAGTTCTGCTTAGCATATATGGAGATTCTTACTGTTCAGTTCAGTGATATACAGGTAGTCATAGTACATTCTTATGATTATGATTTATGCCAACACTGCAGTTTCCATTTATTTATACTTTGACCACCTATTCATCTGTAATATATTTAAATACAAATAAATCATTCCATTTTAATCAAATTAAAGAGCTTTCTGATTAAAAAAAGGAAACATTATTTTTGAAGCTCAGTTATTTAGCAAATTGATTAATTAACCAAATCCCACTGAAGCTCGCGACATCTTTTTAAAGGCACTTCAAATAAGAAAAATAGATCAAATTCAGTTTATTTAGATGTCACATGGAAAAACAAAGGGCGAAACAAACAACAACAACAACAACAAAAAAAAGCAAACCCCAAGACAGGACAAAACCTGTAAAATGACAAAATAAAACGGCACAAAATGAAAGCAATAGCAACAATTCAGCACGATAACAAACATAAATATTAGATTTGTTCTGTTAATCATTTTAATTGACTGTCTGCTTTCAAATAGTAAAGTGCTGCTGTTGTGATTTTTTTCAGGAAATCATAAATCCTCTTGGAGTTTTATCACATTATCCTGTCAGAATGGTGTTTTTCTTTATTCACATATATTTAAATTAGTTCAGCCAAATCAAATTGAGCGAAGCATAAAATAAACACTAGAGAATGTTGAAACTCAGTCTTTTTTTCCTTTATTCACACTGGGTGGTGCATGGTATGAATTGTTCTTGTGCAGACAGATATTTAAGCGTGTAACTGCAGCTTCAGTTAAATTTTGAGGGTGTTTAAGTAGGAGGAGGTACAGTATTAATGCTACTGCAGCACAAACACTAACACTGCAAGAGAGTTTAATTTCCCAGAACTGCATCCTCTATGTTTCATTACTGAAACTAAATATCTGGAATAATGTAATATATTTTCTGCTACCTATAACATACTTTGACTTGAGGAGAGAAATCAAATAAGTGAGTGAAGTAATGCTTCATTCTCAACTGAATAATTCTATTAACACCTGTGAGTACTTTTATTCAATATTTCAAGATGTGTAAAATGATCTTTGCATCTGTGGTCTCACCATTTAAACGGCTATTCTTTTCCAAAAGAAATTAAATTAAAAAAGAAGAAAAAACATTTGCCCATCGTCAAAACAACAGGCAACCAAGTGTGTGCTGCGGTAATAAGCTACATTTACATTTTTTCAAATAAATACAGCAATTCAACCTAATGGAAGCTGTTATTTCCTCAACTCAGAAGCTCATAAGAAGCAGATAAGGCAACGAGAAGCAGATGTAAAGATTCCTCTGACTTCAGACCTCAAGCATTCCCATATGGCAGCTGAAGGTCTCACAAGTGTGGCTGAGCCTTCGCTTATAGATCTCAGCAAAAAGGTGAAAATCTAGTCACCCGTGATTATTACCAGCTCACTCATGAAATCGAGGAACCACAGGGCAGTGATGGAGCGAGGAGACACAAATCAGGAGCTGTTTTCTATCAGAATGAAGAGGGAGCCCGTCGTGCACAGAGTGCTGCCTCACCACTTATTAAAAACACACACACACACACACACACACACACACACACACACACACACACACACACACACACACACACACACACACACACACACACACACACACGTGTGTGTGTTTCTTTTATAGTTTCAGTGTCTTCAGTATTAATCTGCAATGTATATATGTATGTATCTATCTATCTATATATCTATATATCTATATATATATATATATATACATAGATGTGTATATATATATATATATATATATATATATATATACACACATAAATGTATAAACCTACATGTATGAAAAATACTCTTTGAAATGCTGCCCACCAAACCCTTTTCTGCCTCTGCAACTAATTCTGTGTTACTTTAAATTCACCTACATTAAATATTTATATTCCACTGAGAAGCTTCTCCGGAGACTTCCATTCCTTCAGCATTGTGTTTATTACATCCAGATTACAGTGTGTGTTTTTATCAGTGTGCAGCAGGGTCTATAGTGCTCAACAAGCTAAATCACGAGTGTTTGGGAGAGCTACTTGTAAGTGAAAAAAATAATATTTTCTCGTTGCCGTGCAGAAAATGACATTACATACACAAATCACAGTTTTATTAATGCATAAGTGAGTGTTAAGAATTTAGATGATCTAGACCATGAAGTTGACTTGAGCTAAACTGGGATTTAACAGCCTTCAGAAAATGAGGGCAGGTTTTAGGCTCCCTCATTGGTGCACGCGTGTGGATCTGGAAACCTTTAACAAAAAGCACGTAAAACTACAGGCCTCTCTGATTTTGGGGGATCTACAATACTCCAAAAACGTGGCGTATAAAAGATCTGTGTGCCGGCTGCCTGTCAGCCTCAAATTCTCACATCCTGATAGAGTGCTTGCTTCAGTGTTTCTTGTACTGAAGACTTTGCATGAGCTTGGACTCAGAGATGATGTAAGAACTACAGCAGAGACATTTTTTTCAATTTGAGTGAGGGTCTTTTTTAAAATATCTATTTTTCTCTCGATCAGATAAAGAGTGCAGAACTTTAATATTCTTGTACATTTGGGCAGCACCAGTGCTCTCTCTAGAGAGCTCAGACGCCCTGAATTTCTCACAGCCTCCATAAAAACTTAAAATTCCTTTACAAACTTGACCATGCCTAATTTTATAAGAAAAAACAACATTAAACGATCCAATTGTCAACTAAATTACATGTTAAGGTGTAAAAAAGACGCTTTTCTTTTTAGGGTTTGGAAATCCCAGCTGAGCCCGTGAAATATTGATTGCCATGATGCTTTCCATCTGTGATTGTCATCAGTAGTGCTTTTCATGTAGCCCTAACCCTACTAAATTACTGTCATAATAAAGATTTCTGCTATTGTCAACAGTGTTGTTAATTTCAGCTCTTTATGATCAATGTTTTACATTTTCTGCATCTTTTTTTCTATATATTGTAGTATCAGAAGAAAAGAACAATAATATTTGAAGGGATTTTTGAAAAGAAGTTTGTAAAAAGAGCTTAAAGGTTAATTAAAACACAATAATTATGGAAAGAAGGCTCTCAGGAAACATGCTAAGTAACTGGATTATTTCACTTAATTGATTTCTTTGAATATTCCACTACTGGAGCTGAGATTTTGGTAAAAAACAAACAAACATACAGACAGTAAATTAAAATGTTTTCTGAAGCAAAATGTTGTTAAGTGCAATTATGAATATATAAAAGGCATCCAGCTTAATCAGTAAACTCCTATAATGGCAGTTTTGTGTTTAGCCGGCTATCATATGCTGCTGAGCTATATTTGTTCCTTGCTGATAGACAAAACATACATTTGTTGGCATACACGTTTAATCGGTCAGTACATTAAGTTGCCATTATCATGCAGGGGAGTCCACGGACGAGATAAGCCGGAGTATACACCAGCTTTCCAGTATAATTTATGAGCCACAAGTCAAGCCAGATTAGGCCTGATTGGATCGCTGGTGCCATATGTGACCTACAATCTGCTTGTACTGCAGGGCGGGAGGGTCAGTGATCTCCCTGGGCAAAGGTTGCCATGGGAACGACCTCTGGATGCTCTTTGCAGCCCTCACACGTCTTAGGGCAAAATTATCCAGGATTTCTTTATGTCAGGCCCACATTCTTCTGCTCTATTTCCTCACTGCACTCTGGAGTGAGTTTGAGCTCCCTCTGTTTCCTCTCCACTCACAGACTTTTACGTGCAGCGGCATTTGCATGCAGGCTGACACGTAGATGTGTAAGCATCGACACTAACACAACGCAAAACCCTCCCATCCACACACAAACACGCATCACTCTTTGCTGCTCTTGATCAAACCAGGATGTTTAAACCAGGGCGTTTCTGCAGAAAAGCTTCGTGAATCAGTTCCTTGTACTCCAACAAATGTTTACCTCGTGTGTTGCCACATTTGAAATGCTTTCTGATCATAAAATATCATTACTTATATTTTTGGCAAGTCAACTCAGAAAAACATCAGAGGATGCTGAAGCCTCCAGACAAATTCCTGTCTGTGGTGACAAATAAGAAGTAGCTTGCAAAAGAAAAATTCTAGCCACAAGCTATTGGGTTTGGAAAGGTACCATGTCTGTTCATGCTGAAACTGCATGACTCTTCATGGCTCAGTTCAACATGACGATGTGCAGGGGGAGGGCTCACCCCTGAATGTTCAGCTGCACCAGGCAAACCTTAAAACGACAAGCATCAGTCGCTTATTGCATGAACTGTGGAACAGCTTGTTAAACGGGAGGATTTTTAGTACAAGCTTCACAGTTCACAAGCAGGAAAGTACTTCCTAGTTTCATATACTGTTTATTATGTTAAAACATCGTGTTCAATTTTCACCGGATAAGAAATATAAAGGTCAGATGAAGGGTCCCCAAGAAAAATAAACTGCTTCTTTTTAGTCTACTGAGATAACAATTTAAAGAAAAGGAAATTCTCAGCAGAGAAAGATCTTGTTGCAAAGTCATTATATTGCAGAGAACACAGGAGAAAATATAATTAGATCCCCCTGGAGATCCCAAGTTTCTCTCCCTCCTTCCTCTCAGGGTTGAGGTTAAATAGAAAGGAAACACAATAAAGAGGTAATATCCCTCAGAGCAGCAACCAAGTTAAATTATCCGTTTTTTATGTTTTCCAACAGCGACGGCATCTACATGTAAATCTCATGAAGCCATTAAGCAAGTGTAGGTTGTTCTTATTAGATCTTTATTGAGCTGTGCAAGCGTGAAATACCTTTACATTCACCTTTAAAAACCAGTGTGTGAAATCACTTACACGACGGCTTGAGGATTTCTGATTATATAGATATAGTTATATACCATTAATGCTGTTTAAAAGTTTGGGGTCACTTAGAAATGTCCTCATTTTTGAAAGAAAAGCATTTTTTTCAATGATAACATTAAATGAATCAGAAATACAGTCTAGACATTGCCAATTTTGTAAATGTTTATTCTAGCTGGAAACGGCTGATTTTTAATGGAATATCTCCATAGGGGTACAGAGGTACATTTCCAGCAACCATCACTCCTGTGTTCTAATGCTACATTGTGTTAGCTAACGGTGTTGAAAGGCTCATTGATGATTAGAAAAACCTTGTGTAATTATGTTAGCACATGAATAAAAGTATGTTTTCATGGAAAACATGAAATTGTTTGGGTGACCTCAAACTTTTGAACGGCAGTGTGTATAGAAGATATGCTACTAAATTAAATTCAGTGAGTCCAAAATATAACTGTAGAGTAACTTTGTTTAATTAACACTTTGTGCTGCACATAACATGTTAAAAATACAGAGGATAAAAGATAAAAACAATACGTAAAAATAACCACAATAAAATGGAACACCAGTGAACAGAAGACGGTATTATAAAAGCAGGTTTCCAACAATGTTTTGTAAAGAATACCCTGACTTTGCCAGTCTGAGCTCCTCTGGCAGGAAATTCAGTTCAGTAGCAGAGGTCTGATCATCTTTGGTTACGATGCAAAAACACCGATGAGGCTCCCAGAAATCACAAACATAGTAACGTTTCTTAGTTACTTTGTATAGAAACAGTCACACTAAATAGGAAATTACTTGAACCACTGTGATAATCTGAACCGCCACATTACGATGAAAAATTTGTATAATGTCTAAGGTGATCGTTAAATTCAAAACCACCAGCAGCGATTCTGATAATCAAACTGTCTGATGTACATTTCCTCATAAACCATATAAAAATGCAAAATACTGTAATTTGATAGTTGTAACATAAAATAAAAATACCTTGCCTGGATCTGCGTCGATCTACATACCATGCTGCATGCTGCCTGCATTTGAGCGCCATTTTAACGAAAGTAAAAATTCAAGATGGACGGCAGCTCTGGTCTTTCAGTTGAATGAAATGTATTATGCCATGAACAGAGAACTGCCTCTTTCCACACAAAGCATGAATAAACCAAACTCCCAATTCTGTTGCACACTAAGGCAAGGTAACCTCAATCGTTCAGCTACGGTTTGACCTGGGTGAATGTGAGCAAAAGGGAGAAAAACAGCGTTTCTTTTAGACAGTGCATGAAGATAAAGCAGAGTAGAAGACTCAGTGTGTCTTTGTGCACCATGAGAAAGGGGGCACTTCCTTGGAACACACTGGCACAATAAAGTTTATAGACGGAATCAAGTTGCTGCTGTGAATGACGGTTTTTTTTTTTTTTTTTTGTAAAGTCGCATTTCCAAGGACTTAGGACAAAAGTAATCCAATTAACCTCCATAACACAGAAAAAACTTTGGAGTTTTTATTTTCTCTTTACATTTTACGTACAAGTTAAAAGAGCAAAACATGCCAGTATGCAACACAAAGTCATTCATTAGTCATTTCATTAGAACTTTGTGCAACAACACTTATTGTCACATATTTAGATACTTCTCAGTACATTTCCATTGAATGAATGAGCAGGTCTCACTTGCTCCATCTCTACCTAACTGATTCACAGCATGACTCATTCATTAAGATGCCACTGAGATGAAAAACAAATGTGCACATGTTCAAAAGTTTGAGGTCACTTAGAAATGTCCTTATTTTTGAAAGTAAAGCAGTTTTTTCAGTGAAGATGACATGCATGTTTGTGTGATCCCAAACTTTTGAATGATAATGTATATCCTTGACCCTCTTTTATCTTCCAATTTGATGCTAGGAAAAGTGAAAACTTTGGTCACGGAATGAACTCACACTCGTCCGATTTCTGGCATAGTTCGCAGGATCCTTTGTAAGTAAGTAAATTTAGATATTTAGAAGTGAATGTTCGGAGATTAGGGAAGATGTAGTAATATTTAATGATGTATTACCACATAATCTTTGCAAATGAAATTCTAACACCTACCTCCCGATGGGAAGCACACATTGATCTTTGTAAGGGTGTGTTACATACAGAGAACTGGCACATACCTTAGAGTGAAAGGTCAGAGTTCAGAGAACCAAGACACTGCGAGGATTTTCTAATCCCACTTGGTTACTTACTTTAATGTAATTCACAGCGGACTTGATCAGGGATTTCTGTTTGCCAAGCAGGTCAACATGGGCAGTGGCGGGTTTCAGAGGGCTTAACCAACAACTCGACACCAGTTCCTGTAAGCCAGTCGAGCTGGGTCACGATGAAAGAGTCTGTCCCCACAAAAAAGAAAAAAAAAAGTCCAGAGTGACAGGCAAAGAAACAGGAATCCTCTTAGTGGTAATATCCTGTTGTGCACCT
The DNA here is from genome assembly GCF_021347895.1 of Acanthochromis polyacanthus. Classification (NCBI taxonomy): domain Eukaryota; kingdom Metazoa; phylum Chordata; class Actinopteri; family Pomacentridae; genus Acanthochromis; species Acanthochromis polyacanthus. The sequence goes on along the minus strand of NC_067117.1, from coordinate 34,722,575 downwards.
CCATCTGTTGCTCTGTGATGGCCGACAGTCTAGATGGAATGAGAAGGGAAAAAGATAAGGAGGGCCACATACAGTAAAAAAAAAGAGCACTTTTAAACATTCGAGAGTTCAGCGGCGGTGTCGAGTGATGCATTTACAACATCCATATTCAAATCACTTTATATTTAGAGCTACCTTTAATTATTGGCAGTACATACTGTATTAGATGAAAATATGCTAAACATATTTTGTAGAGCTAAATTATGCCATTTACATGAGATGATATGTTGGGTCTGCAACTAATGCTTATTTCACTGCTGGTTAATGCAGTAATTAGGAATTTTGTCAATAAAATGATAGAAAGAGTGATGGCTTCATAAAAAGAAGAAGAAAAATAAAATAAGCTATCTGTTCCCTTCTTTGCACAATGAAAATTGGAAAAGTAAATAGCTCCCTAGAAGGTGTATACTACGGTGTGCAAGCTACTTCATTCAGGCCATACAATAAATAGGCAGGATTTTAGTTTACATGCTCCCCCTAAGAAATAAAAGCATTTTCTGGAAGCAAAATCTGCATGGTATAAACCTCCTTCTAGCCAAAACTGCTGACATTAACTCCAAGTACTGTTTGAAGTCTAAACGTATCCACAAGCAGACCTCAGCTATTTTTTGAAGACGTCTTGAAAACAGTGCAAAGTTGTAGAAATGAAGCTTTAAGTGAACCCATACACGAGAAGCTCTTTTATGTGAGGAGACAATTTTATCATTTCATATCCTTTCGTTTCGGGTATAACAACAAAACTGTCCGCATTAAAGAGAAATGACTGGAACACATGTTGACTACAGCTCTGTGTGTGTTAAGGGGAAAAATTTATCTTTGCTTCCAAAATGCAAACCGCCGCGTCAATGGCACGCAGCATCAACACACCACAGCAGATTTATGTGAACAGTTCATATCAATTAGTAGAGAGCTTAGAGGGGATGTTAGCATCCAAAAGCAAAGCCAAGATTGATGACTGCCATTTTATCAAGGCATTCATTTCGTCATGACTGTCAGCTGAATCGCTTTTTACTGGGCCTCTGTTTTACGGCAATAGTGCTTAGATTTATTGTGATGATAAAAAGTGTTGTCTGCCCTCTGACAGGCGTACATCATTCAAACATATTTCTTTTTAACTATAAGCCGGTGGCCTATCATAAACCAAAGACGACACTGACTTCAGTCTTCGCTTCGTCTCATTTGTTAAGTTAGTCTGTGAAAACAGTGTGACTTAGTTCTAAGGAACCGAAAGGAAAAAGACTTTAGTGCTTCCTTTCAGGTCCCAGCAGCGTACTAGTGAAAGTTCTACAGTGTCTGTAAAGTTCACTTAACGAGAAAGTAAATTAAATCCTGCCAAGGCTTTTGGTCTATTTAATTAAAGCTGGAGCAACTTAGTGGGATTGAATTAAATTTTTGGCAGGGGTAAACCAATACGCCGGGTGGTGTTGGGTGTTGGAGTGCAGTGGGGTGGGGTAGACTATTCATGGAAGATAAGCAGTGAGCCCATCCTTTTCAACCCTACTGATTTTTTTCTTCCCAAAACAACTAAGAATGTCTTTGTGCCTCTGTGGCAGTATATTAGCAAAAGAAAAAGTAATTAACAAAGTTTGCCTTCACAAATAAATACATTTAGAAACCTGAAAAATTCAAGTTAGCTTGTCAGAGTTCGATCCAGCCGACACTCCTCTGCCTTCTCGTGTCTCGGCTGAGGTTAATCCACATGCAAGAGGTCTCTCGAGATTAGAGGAGTCCATAGCTCTTTCTGAGCACAGGGTCAGGGATCACACACCAACTTTTATGGAGAGCAAGCCATTTATTTCCTCACTCTTTATCCAGCTGCTAATGCCGACTGGGGGCAATACTTCACCGTAAGCCCTTTAAGGCTCAAGGTGAAATCGATTCCAGCCCAGAGTGGCTGTTTTCAATGGGCTTGAGTGCAAGCTAAATATTCCACAGGATAAGAATAGCTTATGAAGTGCAGGAACTCATTCTCACCCTCACCAACTTTTTCTCATCCTCCCCGGCAAAAATAGCACGAGGTTAACTTATGATAACAAGATTCTGCGATGGGTTGGGGTTAAATGAATATTTTAATTGAAGGCTGAGATCCTTTTAGACAAATAATTATCAGAAGATCTCATATGACAACACAGCAAAAATCATTAATGGTAATTTAAATGTGTTTGAAGAACAGAACAACACACAACATTTCTTTATGTCGATCTTACTCTGGTGTCCATCAGGAGGTTGTTTTTAACTTAAAACATATCAGCTCTAAAGCACTAAACTCATTTAGACTCTAATGATTATAACTCATACAAATATATATATTATTTTGTTGAAAAAAGCATTTAAACCTTGCTTTAAGAGCATCATCTACTTCCTCAATTTAATTTAAAACATTTTTAATAAGCAACATACCACTCTAATATTAAAAAAGCAACTGAGTGTTAATTAAAAAATTATTGAACTGAACTCAGACAAAGCATTGCCCCTGAATGCATCTTGCAGAAAGTTTGCAGTCTTTCAATAACAAACCCAACTGTTTCAGCTCTTAAACTCTGGGTGGCAGTGTTGATGCAACGACACATTACTGAGCTGTGGAAGGAAATCCACTCCGACTACTGTCCAAAACATTTACGTACTTTAGTTTTTGTTTTTCTGTTCTGCCGGTGGCTCTGCATGCCATACATTATGTTAAAATTGTGATTTATTGAATAATTTACTGCACTGAAATCCCTCAACAAAAAGAAATAACATTTGTACTGAGGCTTTCATAAACTGTGTTGTAGTATAATAAGCATAGACTTAAAACTATTTGCTTATAATGTGCCTACATCTGAACAGCCCTCATATCCATCATTAATTATATTTCCGTTTATATATATATTAGTTTAATGTAATGTGTGAGATGAATATCAGTATATTTGATATGCAGATGTAATTTTAAAAATCAGAATAAAAAATACTTTCTGATTAATTTGATTAAAAAACACAAACATATATTATAATATAAGCATTCTAAAATGATCTAAATTGTTCTGCAAATTTGAACCGACAAACGCGTATCAGGGCCAGTTGAACTGTGATAATTATATATTTCAAACTTAAACAGAATTTAATATTCTTTCATACATGGGCTGCTCAGAATAAAACTGGCATTTTAAACTACAGTTTTGATTGGCCTCTGTGAAATGTTATGAATCCCTGCCGGCTGTTGTTTTTCTTTTGCACTTATTAAAAAGAATGTTCATGTTAAACTGAGCCCCAGCAAGCATTTTGATCTATATGTGTCTGATTAACGCAAATTTAAAAGGATACAAATTTGTCGTAATTATGTAAATATGTAATGAATTTCAAATAACAACATGCCATGTTTACATGAGGAGAACTGAATTATCATAATAGGCTGGAATTCTTACAATTTGTATAAAATGGAGCGTATTAATATGCATGTCTCAACTTCACATTTATATACAAGTATGAAGGAAAGTATCTATTTTTACAATTTTGTCTTTGTTAAAAACATTAAGACACAAAAACTTCAAATAAACTGATCATACGGTAAATTCAAAAATGTTCCAGAGATACATGAGGCTGTGTATTCCTGCTGTGGAGCTGTTAATCACAGAATGCCGCTGGTCAAAAGTAAAGCCCTCACATCTTGTCCTCTATGATTATACAAGTCAGCTGCTTGCTGAACTTTTTCAAGCTTACTGAAGTTAAAATCAATTTCTCGGTTCACCTTGTATGCATTATTAGGATATAATTTGCGGGTAATTTGTTGCATTATAGGTTATGTTTTGTGTTTAATGTAGTCTGCTGTGGCCGGCGTTACTGTATCCTACACTGTTTATGATGCTGCTGTTATAGGTGCTGTACGCTTTGCTTTTGTTGGAGTCGAACATGAGAGGATTTCTGCCACATTCAGGCATTTCTGCTTTGCATTACATATATTTTATTACCACCATCGCAGACATTGCGGCCATTTTAACATAGCGTGGCAAAGAGATCTCTGTGGGCAATATTAGAGGGTATTAATATCATTTCTTCAACATCGTTCACTTCTCTTCTGGCTCAAGTCCAATATTGAGCGTGTATGGAACTCATTACAGTAAGGAAAAGCTGCTTTCTCAGTGCCTTGCCGTTTTGTTCCATCTGTTTTGTAGTCACCTGAACATGCTCTGAAGTCAGCCAGTCAAGTGACCTGGAATCAATATAGTCAAACCCAGTGGAGGCAAATAAATCAGCCTGGCTCATTTAACCCATGAGAGCCCTGCTGCATGGCTACAGCGCCACGGCACGTAATAAGAAAGGCATGTTTGATGACAAACAATTTATTCTAAATTCTCGTTTCTCAGTCAGCTTCAGTAAGTGCGTACTTCCTATCCAGGACACATCTCTCCCCATGCATGTTTAACCTTTACTGGGATGCTGTGAATTTGGCATGAGCACATGTGCAGGCCAGATTTGTTGTCTGTCCCACAATGTCTGTCACTTTCTTTCTACAAAAAGCAATCTGGCATTTTTGTGTATGTTTAAATTTTTTATCAGGCTTTCTCTCTGAGTATCTTTCCATGTATATCATGGGTTTGCATTTGATACAGAGCAGCTTTTTTCCGGCTTTCTTCATATGTGTACTTTCTGCAGCTGCTTCAGTGTATCCCTGTCAGTCCCCATGCCTGTCATTGTATCAAATAAAACCGCCTCTGTGTTTATTTTTTTACACAACATGCATAAAAATACTGTAATTTTACTCCCAGCTTCTGGAGCAGGAAAGAGGTTTTATACCACTCTTAGGAAATTCCAAAAATACGACCGGAGCTTGCAAGGCGCCTCAATAAATTCAGATTGATGCCAAGCATCCCTGACAACTTGGACCTGCTTGGTAAAGAGTAATCCCATTAAAACAGGAAAACCCCATGAAACTTAAATGTGTTATTACTATTAATATGCATATTTATTTTACATATAGCCTTTTTATTGATTGCTGGGGAAATGATTGCCGGTAACAGTGCTGCCAGACTCCATTGTGCCAACTTAAATCAACTTTTGTGCAAACACAGCCCAGTAGTAATAATTCTGGAAGATTAATTGTGTCATGTTTTGAAATGCTGAAGTACTGTGAGCCAACATCACATCAACTAATTATGGTGTTATGATGATTCGTGCACAGGGAGAAAAGTTTTACATTCTGGGGGGAAGTTACAGTTCACTTCCCACTTTGGCTCTGATCCTTGGAAAGAACTGTGGTTCAGGTCTACCCGACTGATATCTAGGTGTGTTCACTCACTCTACTCCCCCATTGAGATGCAGAAAGATGGTTTAGGTAGTTTGAGTTGAACAACAAGGAGCTGAATAAATTGAATATATTTCTAAAGCACCTCCAGCCTGACTGATCAAATTAACATGAAAGTCACAGGGCAGCAGTCTTACACATGCACACGTCAGCATTTTTATTGCACAAAGAAGAATCAAAGCAGCCAGTATTTATTGATTACACATTACTGTTAGATTTTAATTTTATTTTTTCGTTTTTGAAACGAGGCCCATCTGATATAAAACTTCAGTGGAAAGATTGAGAATAGACTTTGTGCCTCTGCCAAGTCATTAAGTTGATGTCACAGTTCTGTTTCGAAATGATTCAAACTGAGCTACAATGCAGACATGCAATCACAGAATGACTTGTGATTCATTCACATATTTATTTTACTTCACGTCAATATCTGAATGCACTATTTTATCCTCCTCCTCTATTTACTGCAGGAATAGCGTGATGACCAGGTCCAGAGTCATACAGCAGCACTGATCTTTTGGGGGGAAACTCAGTCTGCAGTCTCAAAATCATTCTCTTTATATGAACAGCACGGTTAGTTCAAGCTGAATAATGGAATCATTGTGAAACTTATGAAAAGTAATAATTTATGCTCCAAAGCTATTAAAGGAAACAAAAATGAAGTGTATTTTTCGATGTCTCTTTTTAACCAACTGTGTTGGGGAAATCTATATATGATTTACATAATATATCACAGCTTAACTTTAATGTAAATATTTCAAACACACTTACATGATGATGCACTACCATTCACTGCCAGTCAAAAGTTTGGACACAGCTTCTCATTCAGTGGTTTTTATTTAATTATTTTCAACATTGTAGATAAATACTGAAGACATCAAAACTATAAAAGAATAAATTTGCAATTATGTTGTTAACAAAGAAGTGTTAATCTTCAGTATTAAGCTACAATGTAGAAAATAACATAAATAAATAAAACACATTTGAAAATATATATGTTAAATTATATAATGTAAATAATTAGGATGACTGAATTAAGTCAAGACATTGCCCATTTGACTGGTTTAATAACTGTACAACATACAGATAATTATCAATCATCGCATTTTATTTAAATTTATAAATAATAAAACATTAGGCTAAAAAAAACAAAACAAAAACAAACAAAACAAACAACAGGAACAACAAAACATGCACCAATCCCGCCCCAAACATAATACAAACAAAAAACAACATTAAACAGCCTGGAAAAAAACAAAGTTAGTGAAAAATTGTGATAACGGCTTCAACTTTAAAGCACTGAAGAGAACCCTGGTACGTAAACTTACTTGAATTCTTCTCTCCACACGTCAACCTGTTTACAGCACCAAAACTCCATTAAGGACCGCAGGAACCTCACAGTGAAGTCCAAAGACACGTTTAAGCTTTGTTTGACGTGAGAATCACCAGTATTTCCATTTTGAGCGGTTGTGGCAGTGAGAAACGCTGCTCCATCTTTTATAAATGCCCAACATGGTCCCCAAACAACTTAATTATCGCTTAGGTAAGGGTTCGTGGACTGTCCTTCTCCTGGTGATTGACAGCGGGGTAAATTGAAGTGTACGTGAAGGGACGAACGCTCCTATTGACGAGCGGCCACATCGATGATATAAACATTTTAAATCGTCTTTCGTTAATTATATACATAAAGTAAGTTGTTTCTCTCCACGTGAAACTGACTGGATGAGCGTGGCGCTGAGACTCGTTGCTGTGTTTCTGTGTTGCTCGGTGCTCCCCTCTGTCTGTGGTTTTTTTGGTTTCGCCCAAACTTGGTTCAGATTTGAGTTGCTTTTCGCTGCTATCTGGGATCGCTCTACTGGAGGTGAAGGACCGCCTGTCCCCTCTCTGCTTTTGCTGTCAATGGCTTTCGGGACGTATTTTCTTGAATGTCTGGGCCTTTAAGTGACCAATAATGGATATTCTATGGATATTATGGACCATACCGGCCGTAATAGCTGTTGAAGGTAAGCTTGTGTTTTCCTCCGAGCGCCTACAGCCGCATCCTCCTGCCGGCTTTGAGTTTGAGACAAAGCGCGTGATTGGAGCTTTTCTTAATTCTGATCAAATCACTTTATTTTCCCCCTGCAGCCTTAATTCATGTATAGTAGCGTTACTGTCGCGATGCTTAAATGCAGCACAGAGTGGAGTCCATGCAGGAGGGATGATCACGGGGCATGAAACATATGCTTCCCGCATCTCGCAGGTAGCGCTCCGCAGAGGTTATTAAGACGCTAATTGCGGAATAAAAAGCACTGCACTCTTTGGTATTTTGCACAAGGGCCCAGAAATACATAGAAAACGTAAAGTCCGAGTCAGGTAAGACGCATCCTGTGAGTCCATGGAGGTGTGTCAATGACACTTGTCAAACAGTTGGTGATATAAAGACAAACGAGTGGCTCCCTTTAAATATTTTTCATTAATGCTGCGGACTAAATGTTCAAATATGCATGCTGGACATCCCTGTAGTTTAACCCACAAAAGCCTCTGTCTGGTCACTGTGCAGTCACAAAGCTTTGCTAAGCAGCAAAGGGCAGCAGTCAGCGTGGCTCAACGCACAATGGAACAGGTTGAATGGTGAATATAATCCCCTTTATGTGTGTTACAGTAGTTGGTCTGTGATGCTGCAGGAAACTGTGCAATGCAGGCCTGACCACTAATATTTTCATTATTATTATTATTACTATTACTAGTACTACAGTATAAAAACATGCATAATCTCTGGTGCATATAGGGGAAGTGCCATTGTGTGATCTGACTTTGATTAAAACAAACAAACAAAAAAACACTAGAGATAAAAGATATTTCCTTTAATTTAAGGATTTCCAGTCTGTGCTTTAGATGATCATTTCCAGGTGATTTTGTGCAGCTCCACTCACCACACTGAGGAATGGAAAGTGTCAGGCCGGTCATTTATTCAAGTCTATTTTGAGGATGCTCCCAGAAAACAAATGTTGTCTTCTTCCTCTGGTCAGTTTAACTAAACCTCGTAATTACAGGTGGGGCTAGGGAATTATTTAAAAAGTCGACCGAATCTAACTGCAGGATAAAGCAACAAGAAAAGAAAAAACAAACAGGGGGAAAAAAACACTCCCATTCGTGTTTACTGTAAAAGCATTTGTACATGGGAAATAACAACACAGATTTGAATTGAAAGACCTGTCAGGTTCCATGTACGACTGGCACACACTTTGACGAACGTCAGACGTATTTATGTAGACGACCACTGACTGCTCCAGTTCATGGTTTCAATTTAGTCACATATCCAGGACCTTTAAAGCAATCTCGGCGGCCTACGTAGCATTACATATTGGCAGCTTTAACAGTGCTGTAATAGCTTGAAAATGTGTATTTAAGGTTTGATCAGTCGACATCGTGCCAGACCATAATAATTATTTAGCCAAGTTATATGTGCAGTTTTAGCACGGCCACAAAAACAGGAAGCGGTGGACAGCATGCATTTTATACAATTCATAAATTCTAGTTTTTATTTACATGTTCTAATATTATGTCACGATTTCACTTCATATTCTGTCATGCAAGCACAATACATGAACTGTCTAAATTATCGGTCATGTCCCACATCTCAGTTTAAAAAAAAAAATTTTATATTGATATACACTCCGCATATACATTTTATTTTATTTAAAATATATTCAGTTAAAAATAGCGCCTGTAAATGTCACAATAATATGTATCGCCACTCGATATATATTTACAATATATTCACGATGATTTGTTTTCATTTAATTACTGATATTATGATTGCTCGATTGCTATTGAAATGGTTATTTATTTTTTGATTTTATCGCCGCCAATCTATTCCAAGAGCATCGGAAACACAGGATGTTAAAAAAGCCAAAAATAACAACTAATTCACACCACACAGTGTTCCACTTCCCCTTATTTCCTCTTTCTCTTAATAATACAAACTTGGTCATGGGACGTGGGTTTCTGTACTTGTAAAATTTACTGTGAAGAATATGTGAAAGCACCAAACACCAGTCCCTTAAATAGTTATTTCAGTGCATTAGTGTATTTACTTATTTTTGCTTGATTAAATAATATTACTGTTGTTCCTTAATGTTACAGTGGAAACCCATTGTGCTCGTTGCAACCACCTTTCGGGCCTGCGGTGCTTCCATTTTTGATTCGTAAACCAGCTAGTCCCATCGCCGACTCAGTACAGAACCCCTCCTCCATTTTACCCTGTGAATCACCCTAGTCCTCCGTCCAATGGAAATGCGAGGATGTCTTACGTAGGAAAAAATAAAGAGTTGAAAAAGAGGTCACTGCAGCTCTAATCTGAAAAAAAAAAACTAAACAAAAAAAACATCCCAGCATGCAACAGAAAAGAACCCTCCAGTGGATCGTTTTGACACGTTTAGTGCCGGAACAGTACATTTCTTCCATTGTTATTTCGGTTAATAGAGGGTGACGTCCTCACATACTTGTATTATTACTTATTGGTAAACGTTGCTAACTTAATATGCACCAAAGAAAACAACATGATGGAATTTCATTATTTGTTGATCGCGTAAATAAACGACAAATACTGTGCGAAAAGTTTAAAATAAGAATTTATAGAAACTGAATGGAGTACTCGCAAACATGAAAGGGCTACTTGTTATACAAATGATCGATGAATCGACCCGGGGTCCGTGCTGGAGGGGATTAGAGGATTAAAACCGGGGCCGAACTTAAGAAAATCCTTGCTGTGTCTCAAGTGTCCATTTTGCAAATAGTATGTCAACACTGCAACACACGTTAAGGCTGCAACACTGTAAACTGGCCTTGAAGTATGAATGCTTGAATATAGTCACTGCTTTATTTTCCTCTCTGTTCACTCTACCACGCTGCAGTATCTCCCACCGCTCCACTCAGGATCGCCATGTTGGACAGCAATAAATGGCATTCATTCATCAGTCGCGTTCGATCGTTTTTCAAAGGCATTTAATTTACCCTGTGGAATGTGAAACAACTCTAAATTGTTGATTAGTGTTAATGTAAGCTGATGCCATGTCTTATTGGTTTAGTTAACGGGAACAGACAAGGCTCTTTTCGAAAATTAATGGACATAGCACTGCCAAGGAAATTAGCCTAGCTATGTCAAACATGTCTATGAAAACACACTGTGGATTTATCCCTTCATTAGTTTACCCATTCATTGTCATCAGTGCTCGGTTGACAGGCACAGTAACAACAGCATCTAATTCTGTTGAGTGGAAATTCTCAGATTCATCCCCTGCCATAAAATTGTACTAGCCTGTATTGTTTGGAGGAGATGAAATTTACTAGGCGGATCATTTGGCTTTTCCGTTTCCGCCCCCCTCCGCCCTCCCCCTTTATGTTGTGGTATTACAGTTTGCGCTGTGCAAACACACAGCAGACGTTTTCTGGGAGGATTGGTGTTGCTATGATGCAATAACAACCTCCTCCAGACTTGTATGCAAGTCATTGTTGGGGTCAGTAGGATGATAGATCACTTTGATACATTTTTTTTCGTGCTCTTTTTCTTTGAAGGAAACATAATGGGACAGAAACCACAGCAGTGGATGGTGAAGTGGGCTAGAATGAGATCACAGCATGGAGCCTCTAAAAAATGTCTCGCAGATTTGATTGCATTTCAATATGCGCTGCATTCCTTCAGCGCTCCATTGAGCACTGGAGCCCTCTCAGTTGAACATTGGCAAACACTGTCCAAGTTGACGTTCTACATTTTTTTTCATTCAGTTTAGCAAATTACATACCACTCTATTACATTTGTATTTGCATTACCCTTTAAGTACCATTTTCTCTCACAATCTGGGACAACCTGACAGTTCAAGGCAAAGGATGATTGTTAATGTTTAGAATATCCAGCTGAGTTTGGTAAAGATGCTTTCATATGTAAATCCAGTAGCTGTTTCTGACCGGAATTGTTTTGTAAGGCATGGACGTGTGAGTGTAACATGGAAGCATTATGTTTTGTGGAAGAGTAACAAAAGACAGACGGAGGCGTGTTCTGAAATGGGATTAGATAAAGGTAAAATGAGCGACCGTATACAATCCAGTGTTTTCTCAGTCCACCCAATGAGCAGATGCAGGGAGCTGGCCTGCACGCCAACCGCCACAGTAGGCTTTCACAAAGAATCTGTCTCTATTCAAGCCTTAATCCATGCTGCCGAGGGCCCAGGCATTGTCACTTTGCATGCAAAATTTCAATTAGTGCTGGTACCAGTTGTTTCACTTGAAGGGGGGTGTCACATTTCAGAATCATCTATGGCTACCTTTAGGGTGAGATTAAGTATCACTGATTTGTTTAAGAAAATATCATGCTCCTTTCGTTGCATAAGGTTACTGACTGGGACTGCAGTATGGCCACTGCACACATTAGACGTAGACCATTAGTCTCACTACTAGTTATGAATGTTCTGGAATTTCTCTGTATTCATAGTTGATTATCTAAAAGTGAAGCATGAATCAATAAAGAAATGTTTCTCATAAGTCAGCCTTGTTAAAACCTTCAGTTCTGCTGTTGTATTTTTTTTTTTTTTAACCCCAGATGGCTCTGTGGGCAAAATGGTTCCTTACATTGCTCCTGACTTCAGCTTGTTCAACCAATTTAACTTAGGTTTCACTTCAACGTGTGATGAAGTGACACTGTTTCCATGCTTTCAGCTGTTCAGCTCTGACTGCTGTGGTTCACTGTCAGGAGCCAACTCTTCATTCTCTCCTCATTAACGGTTCCACTCCACACACATTTGCCCTCTAGAGGTGATGCTAGAATGGCATTTTAGTTTGTGTAACGTATGTGGTGAAAGAACTGTAGTTCAGGAAATCCAATAGTGGATTTAAAACTGTGATGAAGCAGTATTGACAAGGCTTCAGGGTGTCACATATGTGGACCTGGACAGACTTTTGAAATCAATAAGCAGCTCATGTTGGTATTTTTAAAAGACAGCACAGCTGATTTGTGTGTTACGTAGGTTGACACGACGGCTCGAAAGAGGAAGTTGTTACTCTGTCCCAGTTTACAGTGAAAATCTAACCATTGCTGAACTGTTCAGCACATGACTGCTTCGGTTGTTTCTGGAACACAACTCGGACAGACCGACAAGCTCAGATTGTGTATCATATTTGAGTCAAGTTCACTTATGCTCACTTCATTGAATGTACTGCAGCGTTAAGAGTGGAAGTGTCTAAGGATCAGCTTACTTGAGTTCTGAATTTAACTACCACACTTTGTAGAACTACAGTATACATTAAACAGACAATACAGCCTCCTGAATGACAGCCGCAGCCAGTAGCCAAGCCACATTTAACTGTCGTACTGCACAGCCTCCACAGACAGTACTCAGTGGTTTAATACTTAATATTACCATAAAGGTGTACACAGGGTACTTGAGGTACTCTGCAGTAAAACTGTAATTACTGTAAACCTGGCGTTTTCACATGCTCTGTATCAGAAATCTTTATATACTGCTGCAGTTTGACTAACTTGTGTTTTCTTACTTTGATCTGCTTAAAAGAAGAACAGGTGCCACTTTGGTCTATAATCGGGCCTGATTAGTTTGCAGAGAGCAGATGGTCAGATATGGTCGCTACTTGATGCTATCTCAAAACAAAAATATTTCCAGAGTCAACAGGTGTCTCACATCTTTCAATATATCGCACAGTGCTGCTTGTGCAACTGAAAACAGTGGATTTATTTAAAGGTATATATCATTTGCATTTGTTTCCATTAAGCCTTTAAGTAGCACAGGAAAAAAAAACATTGTATGCAAAAAAAAAGTACAAATAAAATCTACAGCAAAATTAGTCAGTAAGACACTTGCATATAAAACACTAGATTTTAAATTAACAAGAATTATTTTGCTGTGAAGCATCATTGTAGATATGCAGAACCTAGAAAGAAGATAATTAGTATAAGGTAATATTTGTTCCCAGACAAAAATGTTTTTGTCCCCTTGCTGTTGAAACAACATATTTTAAACTATTTTAAAGAAAATATTGATTATTAAAACTATAATAGCCTATAGCTTAACCATTTAGTAAATTACACAAGCTGCAGTATGAAATAGCCATGCACTTTAGATTAACTTAAGAAAAGCTGTAACTTGTACTTTCTTATCTGCAGATAAACTTTACCCACCTGCTTTTTATCAGGATTAGTGATATCAAACAAAAGCATGCGTGGGAATAGCAGTTGCACATAACGTTTAGCATGTGATAGCAAAGTCATTAATGTGTGCTTTTACTTAAGTTAATTTCCAGTCCTCAAAACTAAAAAAAAAAAAAAAAAAAAACTAAAGTGTTTCAGATACTTGATGTCGAAACTTTTTATGGAACTTATGTTTTCCATCTATGCCACGATTATCTTCTGTAAGCAAAAGTTTTATTTAACCCAATTATACACATTAAAATAATCAAATTAAATATATATATATATATATATATATATATATTTTACAATTTCTGAATTAGCACTTCAAATGCAGCATATGTATATAAAACAGTATATCAATTTTGAGACATGCTATGGATAGATTTTGCTTCTAACTAGATTTTTATATAACACTAGTATTACTGTGTGCTGTGAATGTTGAAAAGATGCATTGCATATAAATGTATTATTTAGTAGGGATCAGGTAAATTACGGGTGTTAGGAGTTTTTTTTTTGCAGTGCTTTAAAAATAAGTGTGCCTTGTGATTTGAGGGCTATAATTTTTTCAGCATGTTGTTGGCAAAACAATGCGGTCAAACAGTGAAAGGGGAAGACTAACAGAGTTATAGTGCTTCTAATCCTGACAGTTTAAAACAGGGCAAAGATAAGATCTTCAGTCAGCCCCGTGGTGGAGGGTTTTTCTGCTCATTTTTACACTGTTACGGTATGTCTCTGTCATGTATTACCTAATCAAGTATGCAGTGAAAATGCTATAAATTAATTCAGGGAGTTTCATTCTACAGTTTAATTTGAGTTTGTGACCAATAAGCCAGTGTTAACCACGCCAATTAATGTGTTTTTTTTTTTTTAATTTTTTTGCTGACTAGAACAAGACTAGTTTGGATAGTTAGGGAAGAAACTTGCCTTACCTCTCCGTAACCTTTCTGATATTTCACATAGGAATCTAGATCAAGGGTGTTCTTATATCCTGCTATCTTAATTAGCACATGTTAATTGGCAACGCGCAGTCTCTTGGTAAGTCATATTTATTAGGGAGAGCCTGATTCATCCCAACCCGTTGGGAATGGAAATCATTAGGGGACAGTGAGATGTATTTCCAGACATTATTCATAACAGGAAACGTGTATGCACTCACAATCAAAATGGCCTGGCAACACTGAGTCCTAATTTGCAGGCTGAATTCTCTGTACAGTGTGCTTAATTTGACAAGTGTCACCCATTATGTGGAATTGGGCGGTTTTGTGTCTTTGTCACTGTATATTTCCTCATTTTTTCCAGGCAGGCAAATAAGTCTGAAATCGAGTTTTCTCCAAAACATGAGCTGCACTCATCAGTTTGACCCCCTCTCCTGTCACATACGTCACTCGAACGTCGACGAGTCGTACGCATTAATAATACGGCACTCATAATGTTCAGCCCAGAAACGACTGAGCTAGGCTCGTGGATAGAGAGGCAGAAAGAGGAGGAGGGAGAGTGTACCCTGAGAGAGGTCAGACCTCGTTTCAGAGACCCCCGTCCACACACACCCCAGGTACTGTGACACTGCCTTTATGAGAGCGCCTGGAGAACACAAACCCACCGGATTAGTGTCTGTCTCTCAATGTCCCCGGGAGCAGAGCCCATCGGCCGAGACAAAGCGGGGCTGATTGCGTTGTCATCTGCATCACAAAGGGAAGCCTTTTCTACCTGAACCGCTGCCTGTGTGCCTCGCCACACATTACATCTATCAGCGACTCTGGACCCACGTGACATCTGCCTTTTGTTTTTTGTCAATCTCTGTCTCCCCCTCTTCCATTCTTTCTATCCGGCCTGCACCGTCTGTCCACCGTGGCCCATATCAACAGCAAAACCCCCTCCCCCCGCCTTCCCCTCTCAGAGGAAACTAGCTTCTTAGCCTGCACCAGCACTGCCGTTTTCTGTTTTTGCCAGTAGTTATGTGCTTAACGCGGTGTGCATCATCTTCTCTCGCTGCAAAGAGCTCCTAATACATTCGTTGTTTTTCCCTTTTCCCCTCTGGGTTCGGCTGGCTAGCTGTAGCTCAGTTCAACCGTCATGAATACACAGAAGATAAAAGCCCAGTCTCTCCCTGTCATACCCTAACAGGTCTATCGGTCTCACTCGGACAGAGAGAACACCCCAGCAGAGGTGCTGCCAGTGAGCATGATGTGTTTTATCTGATTAGAGCACTGGGCAGGCAGGCTCTGCCCCTCTATAAGTAATGACTGTTGTCTTATGTTGTGACCTAGCCACGTCAAACAGCCACAAGAGATAGATTATGCTTCCATTTCTGGATTAACCTCTTTCGCCTGTATATACATGAGTTTATCATAAGCCTTATATTGGCTTTGATATGGGTTGCTGTACTTCACCATCATCAAAGAAATTACTCTTTAGAGTCTCCATTTTCCTTTCATATTTTATGACCTGAATAGGCACAACTCTTTATCTGTGTGAAATAAAATTTTCATTTTCCGGGGAAACAAAGATCTTTGAACTGTCTCAGCCTCCGATAACTGAAGATGAAAGGAACACTTTTTTTTAATCTCCCATTGAAGATATTATATGAATAAATTCAATAGATTAAGCGGGGAATGACATTTGAAAAACAGATGGAGGGATGGAAACGCAGAGAATGACTTTTTCTGTCCTCAAGTGTGATAGTTGGTTTCTATTCGCAACTAATTGCATTAGCTCAGAGAATAGGGAATTAACACAAGGCAATTAACTGATTTGGCCTTTGGCTGTGACTTGTCTGGTTTTAGAGCGCTGGAGCTCATCCTGTATTTTCATAGATTAATTTTCAAATTCCATTCAGTCTGTTGCAGAACCTTGTAAACTGTGCAATATGAGACCCTAGACCTTGATATAATTCAGCAAAATGAGGGAGTAAAATTCACATTGTTGAGTGCATAGCAGCCACAGGGTTGGAAGGTGTGAATCTGCTAGACCAGGAGATCCCTCACAAGTGGTAATGACATATCTACAGCAGTGGGAGGCAGCAATGCACTAAACCTTGCCTGGTATTTCAGACAGAAGAAGAAGAAGAAGAAGAAGAAGAAGGAAATTCAACGCAGTTTTCAGTAAAAAACGTGTTGTGCTTTGTTTGGAAACGAAAGAAAGCATCGCACACAATGAAGAAGAGGAGTTGTTCAAAATACCGGTGCAAGTTTCATTGTATGGACTTCGTTCAGGTTTAAACAGTCGGAACAGCTATCCTGCAAAATTAGATCGGGTAACAACATTTGAGATTCAACCCATTAATGGCTGAATTTATTTACAGTTAAATAAGAATGATTTTTCTGTGTTTTTTGCTTTCCAGCTGATGCTAAAATGAGTGGAGATTGTTAATTTATCTATTGCACATAGAAGAGATAAATAATAATAATAACAGAGATATAATAATTAGGTCCTACTCTGAGCAGTCACACAAGAAAGCCAGTTTGTACATGAATACACACAAACGGGCATTGGAGGAATGGATACACTATCTCAATAGGCGTTAAGGGGTTAAGCTGTTTGAGAAAGGGTTTTCTGTTTATGATTAGTTTTGCACAATGTCCTTAAAATCTTTACCATTAAGACATCACTCACACTTTGTTAAAGAGGCTTTAGTTGTTCAGCCATGTAGTTGCCATATCAGTGATTTTTCAGATACATTTTCTTTAAGAATAGCAAATATACCAGGATACTGCTACTGTTAAATTGCACCTTGATATAAATTTTGACGCTAGCACCCAGCCCATAGACCATATCCATTGCTGTAAGAGTTGGTTATCTGTAATAACACTGTACCACTAATAATAAAATTTATTTTATATCTGAAAAACTGAAGTTCCAGATGGACAGTTAAAAAAATCAACAACAACCCACTTCTTACTACTTAACAGCTCGTAGTCTTAAAAAAGGAGGTTAGGTGTCAATGACTAATTGTCAACAGCAAATGTGTAATTCTTTGTCATTTCTTAGCAATTTAACAAATATATTCTTCACTGACGTGCGTGGTGTGTTTCTAATGGCATTCCTGTGTCATAAAACACCTTTAGTATACTTAACCTACTGACGCTTGAACAATGTTTGGAGAAAGAAACATGTAAGCTGATCTACGCAGGCACATATTTACACAGTCATGAGCACAAAAGGACATCTCTTTTGACTGATGATATCGGACGCACAAAATAAAAGAAAAATGTGGACCATGATGACATGACAACATTTTGAAGACTTGAAGATATGTTTACTTATTTATATACACTATCTTACAAAGGTTTGGGGTCACCCAACCCAGTTTCATGTTTTCCATGAAAACTCACACTTTCATTCATGTGCAAACATAACTGCACAAGGGTTAAAAATCATTAAAAATCAACCATTTCCAGCTAGAATAGTCATTTACCACATTAACAATGTCTAGGCTGTATTTCTGATTAATTTAATGTTACCTTCATTGAAAAAACTGCTTTTATTTCTAAGTCACCCCAAACTTTTGAACGGTAGTATAAATATATACACCCAGTTGTCACCTTATTACATGCACATTGTCTAAGCTAATTCTGTCTACTACAGCACTCCTTATAACCGCTTGGAACATTTAGTTCTTTTGTGGAGGTGTTGATTCATTTTTTTGGCAGTTCACTGTGTTGTTAAACTGCATAGTGTATTACAGAGAGGTGTTTTTATTTAGCCCACCCTCACTGATTATAGAGGAGTGGAGTGAAATCATGAAAGTAAAAAATAGAAATTACTCTAATTATAATGTGGTACAGCAATAAAAACTGCAGCCTCTAAAATTACCATAAAAACATTAAATCCTTATGAATGAAGCTAGCATTCGTTGCAGGGATGTTGTATTAGACTGCATTAGTTTTAGCCAGGGTGTACCAAACAAAATGGCAAGTGAGAGTAAATATTTAGCTTAGCAGTACAGTGTGCCCACTGTAATGTTAACTGATTGAAGAGAAAGAACCGAGGCAAACGTTGGTTCATTATGTTTTATTTTTGTAGATGTCCGTCAGTCCCTAAAGTAAACCTAAGTCATGTCAGCCAAGTTGTAGTCATGCAACAGATTTCAGGTTACTTGGAAATGACAGCTGGAGTAAACAGTGAACCATGCCATGGTTTATTTGTGAGGATTAATATTCAAACTGAAGCATAGTTTGGATTGATGAAAGACAGGACTTTGCATTTTTTTTCTCTTTTCTCTGACCTCATACCACTGCCATCACTCTACCTCGGATTACAGCTCCAAAATCAATAGCCTCAGACTCAGCAAAGATTAGACTCCTATGATTGTGTTTATGGAGCCCTATCAATTGGCACTTCATTGTTGTCGTTTCATATTCAGCAAAGCCGATGATAAATGCACCATTTGGGCAGGGAGAGCTTACCTGAATTTACATAATCACTTGTCTGAAAGTGGATCTTGTGGAGGGAGCAATCAGCAGCATCTGCCACACTCACACTTGTAAGGGCTCCTGTTATTGCAATAACATCTTGTCCCTCTCTTGTTCCAACTAACAATTCGTTGTTATTTTATTCTAATTTCAAACCTGTTAAAGATTTCCAGCAGGAAATACTATCTCTAAAACACATGCCCACAGTTCTATAGAGCTGCCAAAGCAAGACCGATACACGTCCTTTGGGGTCAATAAAACAATGTCTGGAATCACAATGCAGCCATGAGGTAACGCGGCTTACAGAACGGGAGCCAGGTATATAAGGAGATGGTGAAATGATGACTGTTTTCCATGCCTTCCCCTGGCGGAGGCCTTTCGGGTAGAAATCACAAAGGATCATTTGGGAGGGCAGCTGGAAAATCCATAGAGAATCTCGGGAGACCTGCTGTGCCTGTGAAATCAATACAGAGATCCAGCTGAGACCATTAAATGAAATGAATGTCATATGATAGGGTTAAACATGTAGAATATTATTATTCATGGAGTCCAAATAAGTTTTTCATCTGCAAATAATACAAGCAGGCACGGATGTCAATAAAGGAACCACAGAATGTCTTGTGTTTCTTGCACCTACTATGCAGCACATACAAGCAATCCATCAAGTGTCTGACTTATTGTTCGCTCTTAAGGCGGAGAGGTATGCAGAGTGGGCAGCCGAGAAAGTTAAATACATTGGAGCTTTACTTCATTTGATCTGTGTTTCATTGTAGTTTATTACCAATAAGGAGCAGTAGCCGATTAAAGTTGGCAGCAATCAGGTAGCAGGCACTCGGATAAAAGCAGACCACCGACCGCTACGGCTTTGATATTTGGGGTTTCTTTCCTTCAGTACACGGGAGAATTGCCCCTAATCTACCGAGAGAGATCTTTAAAAAGAATTTTATAACCGTTTTGATATAAATGTACTATTTGATGGTGTCAGGACAAATTATTTATCGTATATTAATATACACTACTTTTAAAAAGTTTTTGGATCACCCAGACAATTTCATGTTTTCCATGAAAACTCACACTTTTATTTATGTACTAACAAAATTGCACAAGGATTTTCATTTAGCCTTTCAGCACCATTAGCCAACACAAAGGAGTGATGGTTGCTGGAAATGTTCCTCTGAACCCCTATGTAGATATTCCATTAAAATCAGCTGTTTGCAGCTAGAACGGTCATTTACCACATTAACAATGTCTACACTGTATTTCTGATTCATTTAATGTTATCTTCATTGAAAAAACTACTTTTCTTTTCAAAAATAAGGACATTTCTAAGTGACCCCAAACATTTGAACGGTAGTGTACATTTCAATAGTATGCAGTACTTGATAAAATGAATGGTAAGGCGTTTGAAGGTGCTCTAAATTACTTAATTTTTGTGTTTATTACATGCCAGAAAATTGAAAGAAAACATACAATGTCTTTGACTGAAGGTCACAATTTTGAATTTTGAAAACCCAGAAGTGTTAATCTTATGCATTCACTTCATAAGATGAATAAAAGCAGAAAATCCTCACCGAAAAGCTCCAAAGCAGGGACTGTTGTGACATATTTATTTGCAAAATGTTCATTTTATGTCATATAAATGTGGGCTCACAGTCACACTCAGACGGTCACTGACTGGCCTTGAGCAGTCGAGCTGCACTGACAGCGTGCAGGAGTTTTTCCACTGCACTGCACAGCAAGGTAATGTTGTCTGTCAGAAGCACTGATGAAGCTTTGCTAACTCTGTGATTGTGTATTTCATTCGTATTTCATCAACTTCCACAATACTGGTTCAGCAGTCGAAAGCATATAATGTGAAGCAATGGGAAAGTTTCAGTTTGCATTTGCAGTGCCTTAAGAAAGACTGATATCTCAGAATACAAATTGACGTTCAGGAGTATAAATGTACCCCTATGCTCTGAGATTCTGGTAGAAGCTTCAGAAGTACTGAGAGCTGAACACAGACACAAAAGCAGAGCTTTGTCTCTGGTCTGTGGAACAGACGCACAAGACCACTGCAGTGCGGTTAAACATGGCTATCCCCTGTTGTGAGGGAGGAGTACAAATGTATGTCATCCTGGTTTGTCTTGGCTGGTCATGCAGACAGACCTGGGCAAACAGAAAGATTGATTATTTTTATTTACTGTTGTTTGACCAAACCATCATCAGGTCTGTTATAGAGCTAAGGGAGGCACATTTTGACTGCTGATGATTGTATTTTTCAATTTATTTGTATGAAAATCTATACAATGCATCGAGGCAGAGTTATGTGACGATCAGTGCTGGTTTGTCTGTTTGCCTGTTTGTCTGTTAGCAACATTACTCAAAAGCAGACCAATGGATTTGGAAGACATTTTCAGGGAAGGTCAGAAATGACACAAAGACCAAGTCATCACATTTTGGCAGTGATGCGGCTTACAGTCTGGATCCACGGATTTGTTAAGGATTTTCGTATCATTGTGAGATAGTGACACAGCGTCACTGTAACTATGACTACAAGTGGACGCAACATCAGCTCCCTGCTGACGATCACATGGTGATTGGGTCCTACTACAAATCCAAGACCACGGATGTTTTAAAGATTTCGATCTGCCAGAAATTTGTGCGATTGAGCAGCCTTTGGCGGAAGTACTGCGATCTTTTCTTATGCTTTTCTGTGTGCATTTTTACTTTATTTGTGGTTTGCCACTCTGTTTGATACAACATATATAGCTATTGGAATGAGCAGAACCTTTAAGCCACTACATGGGCAAACCAACACACCACTGTCCCGAATTAAAAGTACAACAAACAATATGTCTTTTGCGGATTCCTTTATCCAGAGTGACTTACAAAACCATATTTTGGCATGGGTGGCCTCAGCAGGGAAGGAACCCCAAAAACGGGTACAGTTACTCGCATGCTGCGCTTATTGTGGTAATGCCCCAGCCTGATTACACCTCTTCTGAGCACTTTTCAAGCTGCTCCCCTTTACAAATGGTTTGACACTTTGTAGTGGTCAAGGCCGGCACACTGCATGCTTGTAGCGCCTGTACAAGTTGATGGGGCTATTAGGAAGCCTGCCCGTTTGGTTAACAGGAAAAACATGTTTGGGATTCGGGGTTTGTCAGCATCTGTGTGATACTCTGGAAAGAGTGTATATCTGGGAGTTGTACTGCTCTCTGCGTGGTACTGAGTGATGGAAAAGGTAGAGCTGGACCTCACTTCTCTCACTCTGCTGACACATTGCCTTTTATATTGCTAAATGCACATAACAGTATATCATAAACAGATTTCCCTACATGACACATGCTAGCAGACACACACCTGCATTATAATCCAGCTTGGTGGCTATTTTTGCGGCCAATTAGGAGGTATAGATGAAGAGAGAATTTAAATCCTTGCTCCAGATGTCCCTTGGCCACACTGAACTCAGCAGAGAAAGGCAGTCGTTGTTTTGACGTAGCTTCGTTTTGCCTCACTGAGCAAAATAGAAAGGCTTTGGGTCATTTTACTATGCGACTTAACTTTTCTTTCCACCATAAGAACCAGTAAAATAGCACATTACGCAAAAAATGATTTCCTTTGATCTTAGTGCCTACAGTGATATGTTCTATTTTTGAGCAATAGAAATGTAGACCCGTATTAGTGTTTAGTGCTTTTCCTCCTTACAGACAGATTTTTGGCATGAACACGTACTAATCTCTATTTCACAGATACTACCATGCTTATTTTCTGTCCCTCCTACCCTGTCTCTGTGTTTTGCACACACACAAAAGTATGACCGCTTCTGTCTACACTATTTCAGATTCAACACCTGCAGGTTTGGGCCGTCAGGCTTTTTTGGAATTATGGCATTAGCATGGAAACCAGAGGCCTGAAGCTGGATTAGTCAGGGAAGTGTGAACACAAGGTTAGGGCAAAGATGGCCTTTCAGCTGACATTTTGTCACCATACTTTAACTCCTGTATATCCTGTCACTGTACCTGGTAAATGTACTGTCACAAAAAGAAAAATGAGTTCTCGTTTTACTGTTTGCTTTTGTAGATATATTTTTTCCCCTTTCTCTTTTTGGATATTTTGGCACACACATCTGATTTCAGTACATGTTACAGCCTGAGGCGTGCGTCTTGACAAGATTTAACTTTCTTTTTGCTGAGTGAAGATTATTGTAACTGGCAGCTTCTAAACGATTTTGGTTAAAAAAAAAGGTTGAAATCGCTGTTAACCTAAGCCCGAGGTGTGTGCTGAACTGACTTCACTTCAGCACACACCGAATCTGCTGCGACTGCAAATGAAACAGACATTTAACATGTTTCTATTTCAGATGTTCGGTATCCATAACTTTCTCCGCATGCAAACCACAACACAGACGATAAAGTGCGTAGCGGCACATTTATGAAGTTTGAATAATGTTCAAGCGTGGCAACATGCCAGCTATGAATTTACAAAAATAGTGCTTATCTATTTAGTGATTGAAATGAGATGGTTGTTCTGGAATTGTCAGGCTGACAAAAACACAATCCAAATTTTATAAGCACGTGGAGAGGCAATCTTGACCCGCACATAATGCCGCTGCTTTTATAACTGTTTCACTGCACTCCAATCACTGTACAATGGATAGGATGATGAGCTAGTTTTAAAAAACATGAGTTTTCAGCTTAAATGATGCCAGGAGAGTAACAGCTATTATACAGTAGAGCTAGACTGCAGGAAATTTATTTTCAATAAGAGAATCTTAATGTTTTAAGCTTGGACTTAGCCCTCCAAACACTGCGATGATTATGCCGTAAACACAGTTATAGATGCATTTATTGTGCCACCACTTCAGAGGAAGTAGAGGTAGTAGTTAAGCTAGATTATACCTTACAGAAAGTGATTACTTCAGCAAAAGGAAACGGTAGATCTCAACGTTTTTTGCCTTTCCATTGTAGCAAGGTGGCTGGCTAAGAACTGAAAGCTCCTAATCCTTCAGTTGACAAAGGAAGTGTGTTAAACTTTTTATACTCGTTACACACTTAGATCCATGTTAGGTAGGTGGAGGCCACTTCTCAACAGCTCACTACTCATGCCCTCATTTCAAAACACTACACTTTGCTGCCATCTTATCTCCTTTGTCCTGCTTCAGGTCTTAAAAAACAGCCTCGCTCGCTATCCTCTGTCTGACCAGCCGCCACCCGTGTCATCCCAATGCTAATGTGAAACATTAACAGCCTGGGAGCCCGAATAGAAAGACACCACTTCATAGAAAGCATTACCTGTCACCCTGTCTCTGGATTAGGACTTCTCCACTGCCAAATGATTTAAGGGCCTTTGCTGGGTTGTCAGGAGAGACATGATTGTGCCTGTGGCCATAAAGAAACATATGTGCTGGCTTTTTTTTTTTTTTGTGGAAATGCGTCAGGCAGGCAGCACCAGATGTGTGTGGTGAATGGTGTTGGGAGTTTTTTTTTCTCACTTGAGCGTGTGTCCTGACGCCGTGTACAGCTGCACAGAGGAAGAGTTAAGTCCGTTTCACAGGGAGTGAGGAGGAGGTTGAGAACCAGCAGGCCTAATTGAAGCAGTTAATGGGCTGTCTGAAGCCTTCGCTCTAACCAACAATGCACGTTGAGGAGCTCTTCATCACTGAATCACTGTGATATAAACAGCTCTTATAGAAAGAGACGGTTCTGGCCAAGACAAGACAGGGGAATTTTTAAGATATAAACACTGGTTGATGAATAGTGTCATAACCCTCCTCTGCTCAAAACTTTTCATTTCTACTCAAGCAAGTTTCTATTGAGGCTAAACACTTTACTTTAGCATTTTATCTTTAAAACAAAGTGCTGAACAAAATCGGCTCTGACATGATTTAATTTGCTTCCACTGAAGCCTTGTATATAGTTTGTGCAATCTAGTGGCATTATTCTGGCAAAAGAATTTGGATGATCTTTTTACTTGTCACTTTTGTTTTTTTAGATCTGGAATTCCCTGAAGACATAGTTCAGCATTAAAAAAACTCAATTTTCACTGTCACATTGGAACACGCTTTCATGTGTTTTCACTTATAAGTGCTAAATACGTGGATAAATAACTTAAGAGTATTTTTTGCTGTTTTACCAGCCTCAGTTGGTCTCAGCCCTGTCTTAACCACATCCCTCCCAAACCCCATTCCTCTCTGCCTGGCTTTAGTCCCGGCATAGTCCTTCTTCCCAGCTCTATCTCTGTTCCTCCCACTGCAGCCACAGCCCAGATCCCTGCTCAACTCTCAGTTCCAACAAAAAACAGACTCGATGGGAGGGAGGCTATATGCACTGTGCACACACTGAAACCTAAAGCTGTTTTAGAGGGAACTGGACCAGTTAGGAACCCGTGTCTTGCTCAAGAACATCTGACTGAAAACAGAATAGAAAGTGGTCCTCGTTCATTTACCCCAACTGGTCTTTTTGACCACTGTCTTGTTGGAGTGTTGAATGTTGAGCGTGGGAGTAGCTGGGAGGCTGTAGAGCAGGTGGGGTGGCCTGTTGCTTATATTTAACATCACTGACATGGTGAATTGCTCCTTTGGGATGTACGCTGGAGAAGGTGCAAGGTTGTGTCCGAGGCAAAGTGTGGCTGAGTTTAGTGAAGAGACATCCATTATATCAAGGCTTTGCAGCTGCATCGCATATTTCCCAGCATCCCAGGCTGGCTGGCACTGTTGTAGACGTCCACTGGGGAATTGGCTGTGTGCAAATCATGGCTAAATATACACAAGTGGACTTGAGAAAGAGATGTACCTGAAATATAATGCTCTTGAATAGCTTTAAGTCAGACAGAAGATAAAATAATGAAGTTACCTTACACAAGATGTAGACAACGCTTGTGCATTGTAATGCAGTCTGAAATAATGGATAAATCTACAACGAGCTACCTACTTGACCAAACACATGACAAGTAAATTGTGCTATGTGTTGCCTTGCAATCAGGTGTCTTTTTGCAGCAAATGAAACTATTTGTCGAGAGAACAGTCTAGGTAAAAAAATTATAATAAGATATTCATAGAATTCATGAATGTGGCCTTGAAGCACTGACATTTCAGAAGAGTCTCTTTACAGACACATACGTAAAAGGTGGGAAAAGAAAATGATGCATAAACCATGAAACAATGTAGACAGCATTAGTCACATTTTGCAGTGAGCCTTAATCACCCGGTTGCAATTAAAACTCTTAACACTCTGGCTAGACGGTGTTTTAACCCTAGCGTCCAACTCTCACATGCTTCTCCAGAGAGTTTTTGGAGTACACTTAAGATAACAAGCTTTTTTCTTTAGCTTCATTTTTTCGCTCTGTAATCAGTTTCAAATGAAAGCTTTGGCAGACTTCTTACGGTTGCATTTTGATTCAGCCAAAAGCTTCTTGCAAAATGCATGAATAGTCAGTGAGAGTTCATTCATACAATCTCAGCGACAAGTGCTGGCATTACAGAAGATAATCTCTATTTGAATGATCACTTTTCTTTTTGTGCTTTTTACAGTTTCAGTAATTATATCTATCATAGAAAATGTGTCTGTTGACGACAGTCTGGACTGAGGCCCATGATTATTCTGTGTGATCTTTTACATTTGACAGAAGGTCAAGAGCAAGAAAACAAATCATTGTGATAAGAACTTTTGAATAAACTTGAAATATAGGTGGGGGATATCATTCTGTGTATTGAAATGTTGTTTAATGTGAGAAACAACAGTTAGATTTTTCATAATAATAATTTTGCATTATTGCTGTGATTTAAAAAAAATATTGTCAAGACCACATTAAAATAGAAAGTCAGATGTAGTTTAGAAATATACATTAAATCCTTAGAAATGTCTTTATTTTTGAAAGAAAATCAGTTTTTTTCATTGAAGATAACATACTAGATAACATAACACAGTCTAGACATTATTCATGTAGTAGATGACGATTGTAGTTGGAATTTTTAATTGAATATCTCCATAGGGGTACAGAGGAACATTTCCAGCAACCATCACTCCTGTGTTCTAATGCTACTTGTGCTAGCTAATGGTGTTGAAAGGCTCCCTGATAATTAGAAAATCTGTGTGCAATTATGTTAGCACAAGAATGAAAGTGTGAGTTTTCATGGAAACATGAAATTGTCTGGATGACCCAAACTTTTAAATGGTAGTTGCATTTATTGCAAATCGGACTGAACTAAATGTATAATTGTTGGTGCATGTAATAACTACTTCTTTAACACCTTCTTTAAGCGATTTTTATACAGCTGCTGCTACTTTGCATAGAAATGCATTGCCGCAGTGAAGTCTAGAAAGCACAGACCTCCTTGCAAGTTCTTTACTGGTGACTCTCGGACATTTTTCCTTCTCTAAATGCAAATAGCAGTGATTCTGTTGCTCATTACTGTCCCCTGCTTATGCATGACTTTACAGCCTCTCAGCCAATGCCAACAGGAGTTTACACGGCTGAGTAGGAGTCGGATGTGATTTCAACGAAGACCATCTGCACAGAGGATCTTTGCTCGTGCGAGCAGCATATGCCTCAGTATGTAGATAACAGGGCCGGTAAACACGCTTTGCTCCCTGAGTGAATTAACCTGTCAGGACACGCTCCCCGTTGTCCTTCTCCTTGGTTGGAGACTATCTGACAGTGAGAGGTTAAGTCTCAAAGCCCCCCTCTGTCCTCCTTAAAGCACATACCATCACACACACACACACATACCAGATCCATCAGTAGAGCATGAGTCATTAGTTCCTTTTTAGCTCTCTGGCCAGTGGACTCAAGCTGATTGCATATACTTGACTCAGGTCTGGGATTGCTGAGGGACTTACTGCAAACAATAATCACATATTTTTGTTGGACTGCAGGATCCTGAATTGACTGCAACCAACTGCCTTTTCCCTGTCAGCAGCAGTATTTAATGTGCTGATTATTGAAGCCAGGCTTGGCAGGATGTGGTCCAAGCAATATATTGCGCAGACGTGATGAAGTTTAGTACAAGAACCATAGGAAGGAAAATCATACCTAATCTCCTCATTAAGATAGCACAAGTCAGCATGCAATTTCTGTCACTCTGTGCGCGCTTCCTTTACATACATAATGGCAGCCAGCACCAGGAGACGGACTCAATATGGATTTTCTTATGTGGATTAAGCTATTGTTAGGTTTTGGACAGTGTCTCAGCAGATGTTGGTGTGCTCACTTTGTCGTGATCAGCACATGATCTGTATTTCAGAGAGGTAAGCAGATCATTTACATGTATTACACAGCTGAGTAAGTTTAAGCGTTCAGCGCCTTAAATGGAGAATATCTGTGAGATCTAGGCGAAAGATGTGCAACATAGGAAACAATAAAGCGGTAGAAGTGGTTTTCAGTGCACTTAGTGACATGTCTGCTTGGGTTAACATAAAGAACTCTGCCCTTGTTTTCCACTGCAGAGCTGCTTTCATGTCAACTACAAGCAGATCGGCAAGGGATTTGGCCAGCTCTGCTTAATCATTGCCTCACATCATGCTCTTCTTGGAACAGATAGCCACACTTAGACTGACACGTTTATGATTCACGGAAAGAAATCTACAGATTACGGCATAGATTTGATCTATAAGTCACTGAAGGGGCTCATTTTATTTCCACTGTGAGCAGAGATGCTGGCTTTGTTGTGCTGATTTCCATAATGTTCACAGGTGGTAGAAACCATGTAAGGGCTGCACTCTGACTGTTATTATCCCAGACAGCTAATCAACAAGCCATTCAGCCAACTAAACAGCAATTCAGCTTTCTCAGAAAATAGATAACCAGCTACCTCACCAGTTATTTAGTAGTTAGCCAGTTAATACTTGAGTGAGGCAAAGTCAGATGGATTCACCTGGTCAGGGAATTCTTGTGGCTCTTGTGCTTAAGCAAAATTTGTGTTACATGATTACATGATGATGACTTCCCAGGGTAACTCAGGTAAATCACTTCCTCTCTTCAGTTTTAAGACTATGTAAAATATATGTGTATTGCTGTGTTATCAGTTTAACAATTAAAAGCAATCTTTTTTTATTTTCTACAATAATTGCTCATTCAGTATGCATAAACAGTGGAGAATTACCATGTTCAGAAATGAAAGAATACAGAACAGAATTCAATGTTTTACAGGACTTTTTGTGTTTTTGTGCTGGAGATGTATTTATAAATAATGCGCCTGTACTAAATATCTGTTGCTTCCCCTTTCATGTTTGAATTTGCATCTCTTCAATCTCTTCTGTGAACTAAAAGCAGATTTTTCAGGAATAAAATGTAGAGTGACAGACTGGTAGAACAGTTTGTCAATGCCACTGAACCCGCTGAGTGTCTTGACTATTTATGTGTATATGATCTCTTGATGTCCAGCCTCTCAGGTCAACAGTGGAGTTGATAGCATCTCCATTGCATTATTCGTTTCTGCACATTCTCGACTGTTAACATTAAAGTGATTCTAATTAACAGTTTGATGCTAGTGGCAAGGCAATGTTTAGCTCCATGCAGACCTGATAGATGGGCTTTGATCTCACCCATGCTACCACTTATCACTGGTAGTTTAATGACTGACAATTTTTTCTGTCAGTTAGTAAAGCCACTACATTTAAGGAATTGATTAGTGTTTTGGTGTTGAGGTTTTAAATCCCTTTTCCCATGCTGAAGCTGTTGTGGAGCACTGCAATAAGAAGCAGCTAAAAATAGCTACAGTGGTCCATTCAAACAAATGCTGTTTGGTTGCAACATGCTCTGTCTCTTCCATCTTTCTTTCCTTATTTAGAAGCAAAGTGAGTGTAGAAGTTGTTTGGAGAAAGCTGATACTGGTGATGGTACATGCACCATAAATTGTGCTTGCTGTAGCTGCTAAGTTGATGGAAAGTGTATGAAGCATAGGTTAGGATTAGCGCCTCTCCTATATGTCAGGGAAGTAGAAGTAGATTGGACAGACCACACCAGTATGACCAGTGAGAACAAAGGTGATGACATGTATTTGGCTTCCACAGTTTCTCCAAGATGCTTGCGGCTCATTGAAAATATGCACAGTCATGTTTCCAGAGGTTTCTAAAACCTCAGACCTGCAGCACTGCTGTACACATTTAGTCTAATATTGACTTCATCTAAAATGAACATTAGTTGAGTACCTTGCTGTTTCTGAATGATCTCTCCCCCTTTTACACGCTGCTTTGTGTAATAGCCAGTATCCACAGAATGAAAGCATTTAACTCCAATCAATGGGATTTATGGCTGCTTTAAAAGGCAAAGGTGTCTTTTCTCTCTTCAAAGTGCTGTTTTGGCTGTCTTCCAGCTTAGATCGGACCAATAGCTGTGTATGATGAATTGTTATTATCTTGGCAGCCTGCTTAGGATTCACACTTCTTTCCAAGTTTGAAAGGGCTGCAACATCTCCCTGCATTAAGCAGTGGAGAAGCGGATTTGAGCAAAGTTTTACCTTCCAACTATATGTCATGTCTTACTCTGCAAGGATAAGACCAGACAAATATAAACCAAACAAATGCAGTTTGAGCTAGGGATTTATTGGACAGCTTACACGCATCCCATCCTTACTTTCCCGGGCTTCTGTTCCATCTCTCTTTTATGCTTCTCAAATTCAGGAGAAAGTAATGGCATTCGTGAAGCCATTAGACAGTGAGTTTTCCCCCTTTTTTTTTCACAGATTAGCTCACACAAGCAGAATAAATTGGGAGCAAGTGTCAAGGAGTGAGTACTGTCTGGGTTAACAACAATTTTCTTTCTGGTTCTTCTCATGTGGAGGAGAGGGGAAAGGAATGTACCTCAAGGGTAATGCCAAGAAGATGGAGAGAGTTGTTTTATCAACTTCAGCACTGCTTTTTAAGTAGTTGCTGCTGACTTTGACATTGTGGAGTTCATATCTGTCAGTGAGTGGTATGTGATGTCTTTTAGATCCAAACCATGGCCAGGGAGTGCTCATTTTATTGGATGACCAGTGTATCCTGTGGGAGTGTATAAAAGGATATGAAGAACATAATGTTTCTAGCCCATGTTTACTAAGCTCCTTTCCATGTCTAGTCAGAGACATCGTCTGCAATATGATTATGGTCAGGGGAAATCCTCACTCAAGTGTGGGGATTTTTCCTTGACACTGAACAGATTAAAAACAAATCAAGTCTCGCAATTTGATAACATTTGAGTTCAGATCAAATCAGATGAATCCAATAGATTGCCACCCCAGGTGATGCACAAAGGTTGGGATCCTGACCTTTAGCTCTCTCTCCGCTGACGAACCCTTCTCGTCATGGCCGGTGGGAATGAAAGGTGGAAGAAGGTTAAGACTATTGGATGACCCAGGAAGCTATAGGAGGTGGAAAGCTATAATCAGCTTCACATCTCTCCAAGGCTCAATAGCGTACTGTGTCCTTGTATAACTGTGCTGTGTAGTTGTTAGACTGAAATGCGCATAGCTGGGATATGGTCCAAGCCGGGATATGGGACTCCCGAATATGAGATTTCATTATCTGATAAAGACAGATTGAACTTTCCCAGCCAATGTATTTATTGTGCTCAGGACGTAAACTGGAAATGGAATGCTTCCAACCTACACCAGCATAAGTGAAGTTACTATTTGCAGTGTGGCAACTCATATCATATTTTTTTCCTCCCGACTGCTGCTGTCATTCAGAACAGTCTTTTCTTGTCTGAATATAACATGATCATTTTAAAAACCTGCATTTGCACTGACCCATAAAATCTACAAATAGTGACTAGAAAGGAAAATTCCTTCCTCAAAAAATAGCACTAAAAATGGATCCAAGGGTCCACTTTATTATGACTCATGCTATTTTTGTTGCACTTACGTTTCAGACATTGTTATGCATGAATTACGCTTTAAGAGCAGGCTACTGCTTAGCATGAAATTGTTAAAAGGCCAACAGTGAGAAACCTTTCCTGCCCCTCTCTGTAAGCTTCTTGCAAACTAAAGCTTTTATTTTCCCACAGTAAGTGCTGGAGTTCATTGAAGAATAAGTGAGCAGTAATGTATTAGTGCATGCAGCTTTTGAAATGACAGGAAGTGATTCAATTGATGCTGAATTATGTTTGCTTTGCATGTGATGTGTTTTGTTCAAGAGCCTTCATTTTGTGCTCTGTGAAGGGATTTGCCCCACTGCTCAAGAATGTGGTATTGTTATTGTTAGGAATGCTCATTCTGAATGTATCACGGTGATTTTGAAATAGAAACGGAACTACAATATTTTAATAACCACTTGCCATGATTGCAGCTCATATCCTGTCCAACTACAGTCTTATATTGAATAAGAAAGTGAAATAGTACTTATTATGTGCTTTTAGATTTTTTGGTGAATGTCAGGATTGATTTTGAAAAGGGAGTGGGGTCTGGGTTGCTGTCTATAGACTGCGCTTGGGAGCTCATTTGCCTAATCTTGGGAACTAGAGTGGAAGCTGTGTATAATGAGGACTAAGGCTTGTCTGGGATGGCGATGTGGGGTTGGGGTTGGGGGAAGCGAGTCTGAAAGACATGAAGGTATTAATCGGACAAAGAGGCAACGGAGAAGTTTATGCAGATAGAGAACGCCTGTGGAATGGTCAAGCATTTTTGCATTTTGACTGCCTTTGTGCAAGTGCAAATCAAAGGACAGGGGAGAAGCGAGAGAAAGAACGGAATGGAGGGAAGCATTCAAGTTTTCTGGAGGCTCTTCTTGAAAACTTTTTTTTTTGCATGTTAGAGCAGCAGGGGCAGGTTGTGATGTTGCAGACCATGGAATGTGTAGGTTTTCTTGGAGGCTGAATCGTTTGGAGCATGTTTCTCCTTTGTCTATCCCACAAACAAGAAATCTAAAAGCTGGCATAATAATAAAGAAAGTGATTATGCTTTCTGGCAGAATTGCACATTTTTAGTAGCTGAAATGGACTGAGTCAGGATTAAGGGAAAATAAATTCCAAATGTTTTATATTCATGTAAGAATGCTGCTTTTGCTGGTCAGTTTCAAAGAAATGCAAATTAAAAGTGTGTAAATGAATGCCTTTCCTGGGAGAGATTTTCATGCATCTTACAAAGCCCGCTCATGCATGAGGGGGTTGTGTGAAGTGGTTGATTCATCAATATTTTAACAAAACTGTGTTTCAGATACAGTAAGCCTTAATGTGGCAATCTGAAAAGTGAATTACACCAAAACACGAAAAGTTTTTAAAGACATTTTGATGTTTTTCCTTGCTAAAGTATGTCCCCGGTGATGTTCTTTTCATCCAAAATGACTACAATTTCCTGTTGCCTAATTTTCCTTTAAAGATTCCAAACGCTAACATATTTGTGTGGCATTACATTACACAAGGGGAATAATTCATGCAAAATATATTTGAAATATTTTGGGAAATGTAATCATGTGTTCTAACTTAAACTCCTGCTTAATGAGATTTATTTGATGCTAGCAGAGCAGAGCTACTTAATTCTCTATTTCTCGTTTTAAGCCCAAGTCTCACATAACCCCCTAGGAAACAATGCAGCATCATTATCAAGCTGTTTAGTTTCAGTGAGTTATGCAGGCTCTCTGCCCATGTGTAAGTCTGCATGCATATAATTAAGCTCCATTTCCCACTCAGGGATATCTCAAGGGCCATAATAGCCTCCACAAACACACAGATACACTTTCTTGTGAGTATTGACACATGGCCTGTCCCATCCACACTCAGACCACTGTGGACTTAATTTCGTAATGATACGGGCATTATCCAGTGTAATCTAGCAGTAAATTAATTACAACCCGCAATCCCTCATTCCCCTCTGCATTCCCACAGGAGCTCACCACAATGACCCGCAGTGAATCTGTGGTACCTTTACCGCACAATAGATTAAGTCGTTGCGGTCACGCTGTCGAACGTCTACAAAGCACACAGAATCAAAGAGTTGCAGGAAAACCTCCAACCATGTAACCTTGGTGAGCAAAAACCTGATCAAATATTCAGTTTTCCATTCGTTTGCATAAAATCTGCCAACGGTGTGAATGCATTACTGTGTTGTGTCCTATTGCCAAGGTCAGCGTACATTTCAGAGTAGCTCGCAACTTTCTGGAAATTAATTCACCCTCATAAATAACAATTAACGGCAAGGCAAGTTTGACTTTGCTGTAATTAGTTCTAAAAGATGCCCTCAGAAATGTGGAGAATGTTGTTTAAACGTGACATTGGAAATCTTATTAAAGCTTAAGGGTGAAAGTGGGTTTTAATTGATGTAAATGCAATCATTGTCAGTTTGTGTACTCATCAAAATTTTGAGGCAACGAGAGCCAACATTGTCCTTTGCACAAAGAGACACCTCATGAGTCTCTTTGTGTACAGAAAGGATGCAATGAATCTGCTGCATTCCCCAGATTTGTTTCAGTTCTGCCTTGATCCCTTTGTGCTTGTTGACGCCTTAAGTTAGCAGCACTAAAATGGGAGAACGCAGTGATGATTTTCTTACTCAGCTTCGGGGTATTGTAATGGCTGTCTGCATGCACCAGGCTGACAGAAAGCCGTCCTCTGAGTCGGCCAAGTAATCCAAGATTAAAATGTATATACACCCATTATCAGGGAAAGAGCAAGAGAATAGGCCAGGCACCCAGAGCGCCGAGCACACACACAGCCCAGCATAGAGGGACATAAGGTCACAGTACTGGCCAGGCAGAATGTGCTCAACGTATGCAGGCACACACCCCAGCACAGAGAATACACAGGAAAATTAATGCACACACACACTCTCTCCCAGAGATAAGCTGTGGCAGCACGTCGTCAGGGTAACTTGGCCATCCATATCATCAAAACACGAAAGCTCCATTAAAATTTAAGCTCCTCAAGAGCTGCGGCTTATAGACTATGACATTATATTTGTAATTTCTGGTATTTATTTGCTGCTATCTCAAGGAAAGCGAAAGCAAAGAAATGTTCGCTGCAACTTTTCAAGCTGTTCAAGCTGACGCTGTTGCAAAAACAAAGATAACACAAGCAGAGCTTTAGCTACCTACATTGCACTCTCACTTTAGAGAGCCGCATGCTTTGCATACAAGAGCTGTCTGACAGTCTGGCAAAGAAGAATCTCCAGAAATAATTGACACAGAAAACAGAGCCAGACGCGCTGAGACTGATGGGGGAAAAAAAGGGGACTTGAAAACTTTACTCTGGATAGCATACTGTTTGTCAGAAACACATTATACGAGAGTACACTATGATCCCTTTCAGTTCGGCTTTTTTGCTTGATGTAAAGTTTTTGCGTGTCAGACCAGTCAGTAGTTTCAGATGGAAACTTTTGCAAGGGAGACATTAATTCTCTGAAGTCTTCTTCACAATGAGCGATCCTGGTTATTGTTGGTGGAAAAGAACCTCAGTCCTTCAAGATTTAAAATAAAGCCGTGTGAAAAAAAAAATTAAACGAGACACTTAAAGGAGCCTGATTTCTACAGAGAAGCTCATTGATGATTTGAATGTATTCACTGTCAGTGTGATGGCAGAGCTGGTGTTTTGGAACTGTTGTATTTTTAAGTTGTCTGGACACTGCATGAATGTTTCTACTCAGCCTGTACAGTTCCAGACACATTTTTGCAGATGTGGTTAATTACATACTGCTTTGAACAATTAGTAAATGAGTCTGACAGTAACCTCCATGCATTAATCACAGTAAATTACACAGAGGAAGGCACAGCACAGAGGTTCAATTAACCTTTTAGCCCTGTCTGAATGTGGCGGATGGGGCTGGTTTATTCAGTGAAGGCCTTCACACTCTCTCAGGTCACCCGGGAGAGAGAGAGAGAGCGAGAGGCACTGGGTGCCACAGCGGACTTGTCAGAGACGCAGTCTGTCCCTGGCTACACCTCCCCACCCTGTCCTTCCCCCTCACTGTCCTCTCCAGGCCCAGACCCCACCCTTGGGAATCATTGAGCTGTCTGGAAATCAAAGCGACCTTTGTGTCTTGCGGTTTTTCTCACAGCTGCGGTGGCATGTATTTCCAAAAGAGTTGTGCCAGAAATTCCCCGCCTATTTATTTTGTTTAATTTAGCTGATGGTTGAAGCTGACTTTGTGATAACCACCAGCGTAACCTGGCAACTCTCCGGAGAAATCAGGAGCCAGTGTTGGGGATTCGCAAGGCTATCTAGAATGATCTGTGATATCTGCAGCTTGCGGTGATTGAGAATATGAAAGACCTCGCTGTCATTGGCTTGGCTCGTTGAGTGTGTCTCAGAGCAAAGGTTTCAAATTATTCTGTGGCTTCTGAAATGCAGTAAAAGCCGCAGAAGACATGCTTCATTCAGGAAGCCAATTTGGTCCGAGATGTGGCCTTGCTATCAGTATATCTCTAGTTTGGTTCCCTGATGACTGTGTGGCTTTCAGAGTAAATCTGTGACATTATTTCTTAAATACTCCCACCTCGTTACCCTGTAGAGCAAGACACTGATCCACTGTTTCCAGTCGACTAGCAAGCTTTAAGGCTTATGCTTCCCTTCCCCAGCTGCTTTTTTGCCTAGTGGCTTTTAAATCGGAGTGTTTTCCCACTCAGTCTGCTTGGTTAACATTTACCTTTAACAACACTTATCACAAGGTTTTTACGCGACTCTGGGTAATACTGTACATCTGGATATATTGCTCTCTTGCTTTCTTCCACTTTGTCACGGAAGGAATGCAACTGCTGGGTGTCAGATCAGAGGTGTAACCGGAGGATATCAAATTAGCACTTAGTATTCCTACACCCACATTTGGCATTTTTACATGTAATACCTTTAGTCACTGTAGGATTTATAACCCACCCTGAGCAAAACTGTTCAGAAAGACAAAGCGACAAAGAGGGAGACATATTTTCCTTTCCCTCCCCGCCATGAGGAACAGACAACAGAAAAGGACAAATGAAGAGCTACAGACAGAGGAGGCACACAGACAGATAAATGAGGAGGAAATGCTCCTCGCTGCTGTGGACTCCGTTCCCAGAGATGAGTCGGGACAGTGCAGCCTCTGTCCCGCCTCGACCAGGCCAGTTTGCGCTTGTGGGTTGATGCTGATGATTCAGGATTGATTTGTCTGCATTCAGCAGTAAGGCACCCCGCACAAACAATGAAACAGGCATGCGGCCTTAACATGCTGCCCTCTTGTTTCCGACTGCCCAGTGTCTCTGTGAGAACCAGTGGTCACATGACCTGGCGAGTGACGGATGAAGTGAAGGGGGACTCTGGGGCTGCTTCCCCCCACTCCGGGGGTCACCCCAAAATCCCTGCTCCCCTGGGCCTACACTTCTCTCTCCCACATACACCAGCACACTCTGCACTAATGCCTTTCTGCTGTGCCAACATGCATATGAGTCTACTTAAGCACATGCACATCAACTCCATTTAACACACACACATGCACTGAATCCATACACAGACATACACAGACACTCATGCATACACCTACAGCCATGGCCATAAGTTTGGACACAGCATGACTTACTATGTCTGTTTTGATGTCTATTACAGAACATAACTAATATTTTTTGACAGCACCAGTTTAATTAGTCAACAAATCAACAAGGGATATAATATTATTAATAAATTCCAACAATTGGAACAACTTTGTTCCCAAAACATAATATTAGAAGAAAATAACAAAAAAAATGCAGTACTTTCACAACCGAATTTGTTAAGAATAACAAAATGACACCAAACTCTTTTGATGTTTTTTTTAAATATGAAACTTAATATAGTTCTCAGGAGTTGTGTACTGTATTCTAAGTGACAATTTTGTGGTATTTTCTAAGATTCACAAGCGTCATGGTACTTGTGTCCAAACTTATGGCCATGGCTGTATGTGTGCACACATATACACGCTCCACCCATAAAACAAGTGCACACAAATGCATGGCCACCCACATGCACAACAGGCACGACCGACAATAAAACACAACCTCAGGCTCGCAGATGCCTAAAAGAACACGACCCTTCGTCATCCATACTGGGACCCTTTCCTCTGGGGGCGGAGCACTATTCAAGGTTGAAACATGATTTTGGCCTTTAAACCTCTTTCCCAAGACAGTGCTTTACATGCTTTACATGCATAAAAGGGCCTGCCATAGTCACTTACTCACACACACATCAAACCCTACTTCCTTTTCTTTGTGGCTTTCTGTTTTCCATGCAAGAGAAATTTTAATAAGTCACGTAATCCAATTCTGACTGAACAACAACTACCTCTGCACGGTGGTTTTCACTGCAAATCATGTTCTATACACATTTTCTGGAAGGAAGTGAATTGTTTTACTGCTCTCAGAATTGAATATTTCTCAAGAGTGACTTTTTCTTAATCATCGTCTTCTGGAAAGATATGAAAGTACTTGATTTTCAACACCCAAGACTCGGGCTTTTTCAGCAGATGTATTGCAACATGATGCAATGCAACCAGTCTGTTACTGCTCAAGCTAAGCGAATGCATATGGTCAGGCAATGCTCTGCTGTTTAAGAGCTTGTTATGGTTTTATTTTAATTTTGAGCGTGTGTGTTACAGTTACATTTAATGATTTTGGAAATAGAACAACGTACGGCTTTTTAATGACCATTTTTTGCAGTGCACAACCAACAGCCACCCCCCACCACTCTTGTTGCCGCTCGGCTGGAATTCCTCGCGGATCACTGCCTGCGCCCTCTTTATTCCATTCTGTGCCTCCTCCGACACCTGGCCGTTGCCCTCCCCCCCCTCCTCGAGTCCTCTCTGCCCTCTCCCTGCTCTCTCCTCGAGCCTCTCATTAATCGGTCCTGATATTGATGGGAGCTGAATGCTGGCAAATGACTGCCTGTGAAGCCCCTTCATACAGCCGCTTCTCACCCTGCCTGTAACCCCATACAGGCTTGATTTGCATGCCAACCGTTCACCACGCTTGTGAATCAGTCTCTCTGTGCTTCAGCTGGCTCAGTCCTTCAATGTATTTATCAGTTTATCTATATCATTTTGTTTCTTGAGATTCCCGTGTCTGTGCCTAATCTTTAGGTTTATCAAGACTCTCCTGGCAGAGTTATTGTTTCGCTTTTGTGCCTGCCTTTAGTGCTCCTCTCTGCCACCTGTTGAGGCCTTTTATAAGATTTGTAAGACCCCATCAAAAAGTTTCCAGACCGAAAAGACAAGGGTACACGCACACATCCAGTTGCGCTGCTTCTTCAAACGCAAACTGCATTTCAGACTGAATTCAAGATCCACAAATATGTGTGTCTCTGTAGAGCCGAAATATCAAACAGAACTGAAGCTGAATTTGAACAATTTCTGTTCCTTATAATACTTGGAATCAATTTCAAAAATCCCCATCACTACAGGAAACAATAACCACAACCTCCAAGCCTCATAGCGAGTTTAAAAGAAGAGTTGGATCGTAGAATAAGGCAGACCTGTATGATGTAAAATGCTTTCCCTCATCACTACTTTTCAAGGGGCACCCTCGCTTAGGGCTCTCCGAGATTTTTTCAGTTAATTTAAATACTACCAACAAGCCAGTGTGTTGTACCATATAGCAGAATGATAGTGGGTGCAGCCGGACCGTTCACACATTATTGCTGAGATTGATCTCACTAGTTTGCACAATGTGTTTGGATTTTAACTTTACCCCTGCAAAAAACCTAAAATTTAGCATATACTCTTCCTTTTTTGCTTTGCAACTTGGATGGCATTGTTGACAATGGAAATCTAACTTGAATACCTGGATGGTGAGACAACGCGGTCCCTGAGCATGTCGCTCAACAGGTTTAGCTCCCATCCGATAACCTGTTTCTTTTATTATTCCATAGCAGCTGCAGGACATTATCTTGACCCATGGGGAATGGAGTCATCCTTTACTGTTAATGACATGCTGCCCAACACACCTCAGCACCCTGCTGACCAGTTACCATGACAACAGTTGCTCTGTATGTTGACAGGGCCTTTGCTTCTTGACTGCGAGCCATGCCAGGCACATCACTCAAACAGTCATATGTATTCCTCTCCTTCCTCCCTCTCCTGGGCTGCACTATCTGCTGCTGTTACTCTCCACAGGCTCTGTTTGGATGTCTCTCTCCTGTGCTCACCTGTCACAGGCAGCCCTTGGTGGTGAAATATGCCTTTTGTTTTTTTCCCCCATTGGAATGAAACCATAAAGTCACAGACAGCCTGAAGTTTGCCGTCCTTTTTACGACGGCTCGCTCAAAAGCGATCTGTCTTTGATCCGTGTCACAAGTAAACACGGTGATAGGAGTTAAACCCAAGGTCGAACAGACGCTGAAAACACTTATGCGTTTTAGCCGTTCAGGAGATAAGGGAAACAAAGTACTCTGTCAGACTAAGTGGCTGTAATGGCTACAAAACAAACAGAAGGAGGGCTTGCTTTTTCAGAGCAAAGAGGGACTTTACATTCCACAGAGAACCACAAAGCATCTGTGGTCTTAACTTAAGCCAGACACTGCTTGTTTACCTTGCAGGTTGTAATGTAAACATTTATCCGCTTTTATAGGCAAAAAGCCAAGTCTGGTCTACACCTTCCTTCTGCAGATATAATGCTGCATGACAGATAGACCGACTTGTTAAACCAGTTACAGAAAATGCCTAATGCACATTTTACAAGCCAAAAATCAGGACTTTAATCAAAACTGTGTTTCTTTTTGAGTAAAATTCAATTTTGATTGGATGGCCAAACAATGTCAGCCAAAAAATCTTTAGTTCTTTGCCAATCTTTGCCAAATCTTAACGTTATATTTAGACAACATACTCCCTAAAAAGACATTCTCACACTGACTCTTTTACAGAGCACCTCAAGCAACACACAGAACCACTCATGAAGTAATGTGATTCCCATGTCTGACTACAAATAAGTCTGCCTTAAGAAAGCAAAGAAAACAAAAACCCCCTTAAGAAATATAGATTTGTGTCTGTATGACAAATTCTCAAAGACACAGTGCCCAGTGTCCTATCTATAAAATATTGATGAGTCTGCTTGTAAAAGTATTATGATTTTGCTAAACAAGGACTCAAGTTAATTATCATAATTTAAAACGATCCATAAAATGTATCATTGTGTTCTTGTGCACACAGTAATTTACCTTGTTGGCACTTTTTATAAAATGCTAGATGACCTCATTGTGTCTGTTGAGACTTTAAATTTCTTTAACAATCCACTTTAAGCAATGTAATTTACTCTGGATGGCCCTGATTTGAGATCAAGGGTGCACGCGGTGAGGACCGACAAAGGTCATGAAAATGAGTCTGGTGTTTTTTCCTTCACATAAACACTCCAAGCCAGTGCTGTCCTGCTTTACCTAAATTGCCTCCATCTTTTCCCTCTTTTTCTACTTTTCTCTCCCCTGCTCTTATTTGGTTTCTGTCTTGCTTCACAGCTGACCACCATGAAACCATTAGCTCTGTGTTTGTGCTTCACTGCTATCCAATATCTCCCAGTGTATGTTAGTTTGACTAACAGTAAGTCCTTAAGGTGCACTAATGGTTGGCCTCCACAATTTCCATTGTGCCGTGCAGCCGTTGATTAAGAGGATGTTGATTGCAGGGGCTTTGGGGGTGCCTGTACTGTAAGTGATATTTGGGTTATTCTGCGGCCTGTTGTTGCAGTGTGTCCGTGTGATTGGATGCAGTAATGGTCCCAGCAGTGAAGCAGGCAGGCATATGGCTGAAGTGCTGCCTTCCACTACCTCCCATTCTCTGCTTTATAGACCTCTAGGGGGGTTGTGACCCCATCATAACTCTTCCAAAGCTGAAGAGTGAGAGGAGCTAGCTCACAGGCCTGGAATCCACCAATATGCCTTACCTCCCGTGTGATCCTGCTGCCTCTTACTGCCATGAAATGTGTGGTCTCCATCAGGGAAAGGAGTGGTGGTTAGAGTTAAACAGCTGTTAGGAGGTACAATTGCCTCCTCTTTGGGTCAAAGAGTCTAGGGGATTAGAGCTGAAAATGGGGTATCTATTGTGGACGCAATAAAGCATAGTCAGGTGGAGGAAGGGAGGAAACTATATATGAGCCAGAATGGAGATTAGATGAAGGAGGCAAGAGGAGGTGGGCTGCAGGAAACAGGAAGGAAAGAGAAGAGGAGGAGGAATGAGGGGAGAGTTAAAGCAGGTGGGGGGGTGGGGGGGTGGGGGGCAGGGAGATGGAGATATAAATTAGGAGAAGAGGAGTCCAGACAGGGTTGTCTGTGCTAAATGAGAATAAATCATGACTCCTCTTTTACCATTCCTACATGGCTGCAGGTGCTGTAAAACACACATAACAGTACCCATTAATACGCATTATTACACCTTTACCTCCATCCTCCCTCTTTCACCGTATACAACATCTCCTCTTTCCTGCACCTGTCTCATTGCTTTTTAATGCACAGGCACACATTATTTAAGGCTTCTTGTCTTAAGTATTATTCTTCCTCTAACATCAAAAAAAGAAGAAGAAGTGAGAAAATATATTGGCTAAGTGCACTACGCCATTGATTAGCAAGCCTGAGGTCTGGGAGGTGGATTGTCTGGTGTGTGTGTGTGTGTTTTGTATGTATGTGTGTAAAGGAGTGGGGGTGGGAGGCTGCACTATCTGCCCAGACAGAGAAACAACTCTGATCCGATGACTTTCTTGGCAGACAGGCTGTATTGACTGGCAAGATATCAACTCTCCTAGTTTGACCTCTCACACATCAATAACGCTGTTGAAATTCCTCCACATGACACATGGGTATGGAGCGTTGTACCTGGAAGCAAAACAGATAACTAGTCATTTGGACATAAATAGCGTCTTCTAAGCAGATATGGATGAATGAGTAATTATTTTAAGGGTGGTGGTTTGTTATTATTCCTATGTATCTCTTCAGAGAAATAACAAGAGGCAGTTTTTTTGGTTATCCGTCCCTTATATCTCTTGCTTTAAAGGAGTTTCCTCAAATGCGGCACAGATATTCACTTGGAGTCAGGAATGATTTGATTAGAGTTTGGTGGTCAAGGTCTCTGTGACCTCACATCAATCAAGTTCTTGTGAACAAGATATATCTAGAACGCCTGGAGGGGATTGCATTACATCCAACACAAGCATTTACTTGGACTCAGCGATGAGATGATTAGAATTTGGTGATCAGGGGTCACAGGTCATGACCGTAGAGTTTATATCGTAATTATGGCCAAATTTCACACAAATGGGATAAAATGATGACATGACTCTATTTTCTATCCAACAGGTCAAAGATCAACATCACTTTGAAATCATAATACTCTGCAAAAATATTTTTCTGCATTTTATTCAGTGCAGAAACAGAAAGGGAGATTGTGACTGTGTACTACATTTATGACCGTATTTCTAATATCAGGTACCTTTAAACTGTGGAGGGTGAAGCTGTCCCTGCAGCACCCATGTTTTAGAGGTTGCTCAGCGGAATCATACTTGAAGCATTGCCTGCTGTCACAGAAAACAAATTGTGTTCTGTCAGAATCAGTTTTATTGGCGGAGCATGTGAATACATGGAAGGAATGTTTTTTTGTTTTTCTGAATAAATTTACACACACTTCACTAAATATGTCATATAAGACTGGGTAGACGAGCTGCAACTTGACTGGCTGGCAGAGACAGAGAACCATGAGGCCATAATTCCAGTCACAGTTCATTTGACTTATTTGTTGTTTCCAAGGTGTCTTTTTACAGAAGTCCTGTCAATCACATGTATTGCCAGTTTAATTTAATAGAAAGCGTTCCAAGGCTCCTCGCTGCTAATATGATAAATGAACTCTTTCAACGGATGAGTATAGCTGCTGCCAGTTCATTTACAGATGCGCTTGAACATGTTGAATTTTTGATGGTAGCCAGCTTTTCTTTTCGTCTGTCAACCTAAAGAATTAAATGATGACAAATGATATTTATGCTATCCTCAAATTTTCTGATGTTGTAAAGTATTTAAAGGAGTATGTACTTTAGACTTGAGTTTTTGCAGTCGTAAAAAGGACAAATAGTCAGAAAAGACATCAATATTTCAACTTTGATTTGACTATAGTGGCGATAGAACTAACACAACTGTTTAACAACATGTTATTTATTGTACTGTTTTAATCAACCATTTTTTCTCAGGGTCAGAATGTTAAAATTAAATCTTGCTAAGTATTTTGATTTTCTGGAAAAAGCTCCTGCAATGAAACAAAAACGAACTAAAATCAGTTTGGTTCGAGACTGATCTTCATATTCCTACAGTCACAAAGTTACCAATATGTGCTCTTTAAAATGCTCTGCTAATACACAGAGGTGTGTATGAACAGAGATGTGTCAAACCGTGAAAATGTTTATGTGGATGAGAGAAAGTGTACACAGAGTAAGGTCACTCCTTTAACTGTTCAGTCAATAGCACGCAGTACAGGAGCTTTCAAAA
Organism: Acanthochromis polyacanthus; assembly: GCF_021347895.1. Lineage (NCBI taxonomy): Eukaryota > Metazoa > Chordata > Actinopteri > Pomacentridae > Acanthochromis > Acanthochromis polyacanthus. The sequence continues at coordinate 34,678,330 of NC_067117.1, read as the reverse complement.
GAGAGGCACAGGAATCTGATTTATGACTGAAGCTGATTAAAAGTGTTGCTGTGTTTCCAGACTCTGTTGGCGTAGGTGTCGTAAAATCCATTACAGCTTGATTCCCTGAAAACTGATTATTTCAGAACAACATTTCTTCACAAGTACAGTGAGGGTTCCTTGTTTGCATCTTTGATTGCCTGTAATCAGAACTTCGCCTGAGACAAAATACAGACAGTTTTGCGGCACAAAAAAGCTACTTATTTATTTAAATTTTCTGAAACATTTAGAGCTCCAGATGAGTCACATTTATCATTAAACACAAGGAAGAATCCATGTACTGAATCCCTTAGTACTTGACCCAGAAACTAAATCTGCAACAAAAAGAGAAAGCACGGCGTGTACGTTTTTTTTAGACAGATTTGTTTAATATATGACATACAAAACTAATTTGTCAAGCTCATGCTGTGGTCTTTGCAACAGCAGGGTGTTGGTAAATGTTTGTACAGGTTTAATATGTCTCAGACAGTGTCAATGAAAATCAAGTTTAAAAGGGCTAAATATGCAAGTCTGATTCAAATAGAGTAATTCCAAGTTGAGATTTCATGGCATCAAAAATGGCTAAGTTTAGAGAACTGGTTGACTGTCTTTGGTACAGAGGTCTCAGATTTAAAATTCTAAACAGATCGGCACTCACTGTCAGACTTAAACACTAATGGATGTATTGTTCAATGAATTTTATTTCCCTTTGACCAAAATGCAGCTCTGATCCTTATCAGCAAACTTCAAATGATAAGGACCCAGTGATTCTGCACAGGAATTTACGACCGGTTTAAAGGATTTTTCAGAGGATGAGAGGGTCTTTAAAAGGATGTAGAATAGGTCATAAACTAGATTTGTTTGTCAGACTTTAATGACCTAACTTGGCTCATAATACACGGTGGAATCCTTTTATCAGCTAAACGAGGACAGGCTGCCGCAATAAGCAGAGGTACCCGTCTTTCACACAAATTTGCACAGACATACCAACCCAAAGTTGAACTTTTGGGGTGTCTGTGTGTTATAAATCTCCAAAGCACACTTTCTTGCATCATATGTCTCTAGCTTTTGTCACCCACTCCGCTCTACAACCCCACGATTTCCCAGAGCTGCCAATCAAAATGGTTGTCATGGAGCTGGTAGCTCCCTCGACTACCACAGACACCATCTCATGTAGGACAAATTAGGAGGGGAAATTGGTCTCTTTGCTCACACATTTTCAGTTGAGTATATTTGAAGCTGGGGGGAACGTCTTGTCTTTTGGACTAATACAAACGTATCATTGTCGTACGGCTCCTACAAGGCCTCTAGGAGAATGAAAAAATTAGGAGAGACGGGGAGAGAAGGAATGAAATCCCTCATGTGAAACCAGGGACCACACATTTGTTAATAAAGGATTGCTTCATGTTCTTGCATGAGCTTTGTACATTTTTTAATCATCCACTTTTGCCTAATGGCTTGTAGGCAAGTCGTGGGAGGTGTGTGATGATTATTTCCATCAAGTCAATTAGTAGTGGTATTTGAGAAGCTGTCACTTTGGTGAAAAGTGATTTGTGCATCCCTGTTTAACTTTGCTGCAGGTATTTCAGCCGTACTCTACAGTGAGCATCGGTGCTTATACAATACTCAAAATGGTTGGATGGATAGATGAATGTCACTTGTGCGGCCTCGTTTTTTGAGTCATACACATGTTCTCTTCAGCTGCCGCTCATAAAAAATGTGGGACCCTCTTTTACAGAATTTTCCACTGCAAAATTTCAAATGTACTGATCTGTTAAACAGGTCTCATTGGGTTGTCAGGGATTTGGAAAATATGGAAAGCGAACTTATAAATCTTCAAGCCTGTATTATTAGCCAGGTTTCTTTCACACAGCATGTGATTGGCCAGGTGACTTCCATTTATTGCTGAGATTGATGTCTCTGCCATGAAATATGGTGTCATTCAGAATTAAACTATTTTAGTGGTCAGACAAGACTAATGATGCACTGGTGTTGCTAATAACGAAAACATATCTTGATGCCTGATAGGAAAAGCTATGATCTCCGTATACCTCCTGGTGCTTATTGTAATTAGTCATCCCCAGACTACTAGCACTGACTAATTGTGAAACACACACTATAAACTAACAAAAGCAACTTGGTTGACTTGGAACATAAAAAGAACTCAATTTAACGCTCCCTGTAAGAAACTGTGTTACACAACTAGTCTGCTCAAAAAGAAAATCTGATGTTATTAATACATGATGATTTACACCTTGAATGTGGTACAACCTCCACATTTTAAATTGTAAGATGCAAAAAGAGCGTTTTAAAAAAAAATCTACCTAATGCATAAATTTTGACCATAAGATATAGATATCATTTTTTTTTCCATTTTCTGCTCCTTTACTTTCTTTCCATGAGTAAGGAGAACATGATTTAGATTGTAAGAGTACTATTTTTCCTACTCAAAGTTCCCTGCAAATGAATAGGTCCAAAGAAAAAGACATTATATGGTGAAGGATGTAGCAAGCCATATAATATCTAGTTATTGGACACCAACTGAGATGACACTGTATTCCATCATCAGAAAAACAAAAAAAGCACTGGGATATGCCACGTTAGTTGAGGGTAGTTACAGTTTTGTTGGAGGACCTAACGGTGTTAAAGTCATACATCAAACTGTAGTTTTTGCGTCTCTTACATTTGTTTTCGGGTATTGCCCCTTGGCCTTGCTGACAACTTCAGTTACACTGACTGATAACACAGCTTGGCTGTGTAGGGATTACTGTCGTACATCCTGCTTGAGGCCCCTGGGAATGCCATGCTGTATCATACTGTCAACAGTTGGTGCTCTGAGAGTGCTCTGCTTTCTGTGTGTTCATGTTTGTGTGTGTAGTACTATATTTCATAGTGCACCGTACTCTGCCAAAATCAACTGCCCAGCTTCCTCCCTCATTCTTCTTTGCCTTGGAAAACAGAGCACTCTGCAGTTTTGATGAGGTGGACCTGAACTTTGAGGCCTACTTCATTGCTCCTCAAAACACCTACATCATCATTCCAACTCCGAACTTGCCTTTTCAGGACTCAGTAGTAACCTCCACACCGCATAAATCTCCCTGATGTGCTGTCTCACCAATGACACACCTGGATACCCAGGGCTGCATGCCAGTCTGCTTTTGACGTTTGAAGAAGGCGGAAAGAAAGCTGTTCTTGTTGGATTGAGTCAATACCACATGGTCCACAAAACCTGTTTCATTGTAAAAATGGGATTAAAAATCCATTTAACACACAGGGATAAGCTGTTATGTGACAGTGGTGGGAGCTCTACTGTACCCTAATGGTCCCAGCTTGCACTGACAGATAAGTTGAGCTGAGTTGCTCTGGACCAGAGGCTCTTTCCACTTTTCCCTCTAAATGAAACAGACTGTTATTATTTCCAACTGGCCATACAGTAGCCCTGTCCATCATTAAAGCTATGAATCACGTCTCAGCACTTGCACTCGCTCCCTCAGGGGTATATCATTGCCTTTCCCCTTAATCTGGCCAGATTTCCTTGCTGGGTCACTATATAGGATTCTGTTTTTAGCACAATGAACAGCTTGCTCATGTTACTCAACAACTGCAGTCCATACTGCAATCTTCCCACATTTGCCATCAAATGTTGTGGTTTCAGGTGTTCGTTGAAATACAAGTAAATGCACATGCGCCCTTCAGCAGTGGTTAAACTGAACTTTACACAGCATGTCTTTTATGGGAAGAATGTTTAGCTGCTCTTTAGCTCTGTTAGCTCACATTATCACAGCAATAGAAAGCACCATATGTGGTTTATGTCAATTTTAAATTGAATGTTGAGGGATTTATTCCATGGGGAGCAGAGACTAGAGTTCTGCTGGCAAGAAAGATAAAAAGAAGTTATGCCTGTAAGCGGCTTCACGCTGTTTTGGAGGTCAATTGCTTCTTCAAAATACCCTCATTAAACCATAGGACCTAAATATAGGCTAGTTTGTCAGAAAATCTGTGTATTCTCTTTGATTCTGGTTTGAGCTACCATGTCGAAGTCATTTATATGCAAGGTTTAAATCTTAACTCTGATGCAATATGTTGCAAAGCAATTTGTCAAATTGGGTTCTTCATGCTGAGAAGAGAAAGCCAAGGAGAAATATCTCACTATATAATGATACAAGCATGTACCAGCATGTATGGAGCCAAAAAAATACTGTTTGCTTGAAAGCTGCACTGGTTGCATTGCCTGCCCTGTGGAAAGGTGTACAAGATTACTCATGGCAGTAGAGGCATCAATCACTCCGACTGCAAGATTCTGTATGCCTCTTCCAAATAATTGGTCATCCATCTGTCAAATGCTGATTTCAATGGTTATTAGCCACAGCCTGAATGGTCAGCCACCATTGTAAACCAACAAGCTGCAAATGTTAAGAAACATGCTGGTAGGAAAAAGGAATAATAGACGTACAAAGAAACAGTTCTTTGTACAGAGAGAGCAAATAGATGAATAGATTTTACACACACTAAGCGATTTGAAATGCAGGATACACATTTTAATGTTGTGTAGAGATACTCTTGATATCCTTTGTGGGTCTCATTTACTCGTACTTGAACACAATGGCTCATAGATAACTTTCAATGTGAATTCTGTGTGTGTTTGCATCTGCAAAATGTTTATTTCCTCTCTTGTGGTTGTTTGAGCTGAAATGTCTTTTCTGTGAACAGCTCTTCTCTGTATCCCTCATTGAAAATGCTGCTGCTTTCTTTAGAAAGCTGAGATGCAGCATTGACCCCTCTTAGAGAAGAAGAGTGTTGTTATAGTACCGCGGCCCCCCTCCACTCTCCCCGCCTGTCACTTCAGACAGCCTCTCACTTGAGAGCTCTCTCAGATCAGCACTAAACTCTCCTTAGTCTCAGGAAGTGTTGGAGGAAGCACTCTCAGCCTAGTAGGCTTTTCTTAGACTCCTAGGTCTCATTGCATATTCATAGCCCCCTCCACAGTTGAGGGTATCAAGTTTAAAAAAAGAAAAAAAAACAGACATCCAAGCTTTAATTATTTATTGTCACATTGTTAATATTCTGTGTAATTTTAGAAATATAGTAGGCTGGCACATTAATGTTTCATATTTAAAAACACCTCTTTGGTCATGCAGAAAGTGACATACTGCTACTGTCCTGGCTGCCAACACGGAGGCTATTTTCCCAAGAGCTCAAACAGTTAAGAGACTTTTATGCATCACTCCACTGCCACACAAATAATGCAAAGACACCGACGTAAGTGGGAAACTGAGAGGCTGCAATTTGTCATCAGATCTTGGAGCCCTGGATGTGTCCGTCTGAACACCACAGTCTGCTGTTGTACAAATTCATTACACTACAAAATGCACAGCATCAGACATTACACTCTGTATTGAGCTTGAGGGAACTGCAAGTGTAAGGCTCTTTTTTGAACAGTTGTGCTCAAAACATGAACATAGTAGTTTCCAGTGTTGTGGAGTATATTGCAAAATAGCCACATGTTTTGGAATAAGGAGAATGAGGTCAAAGATTGTACTTCTTTTGAAAGAAGACACTAAGCATAGCTGTTATGGCAAGGTTGGCTTGAAAATGTAAAGTACATTGTGCTTTTTTATATTTTATTCTGCTTTAGTTTTTCACAATATTCTATTTCTTAAATATTAAAATCTGGACATAATGAGTGCTAAGACAAATCTGCAAGTTCTAAAATGTTATCCAGCTACACAGTGAGAAAAAGAACTGACTTGTAAATCATCCAAATACAAAAAGAATGCACAAGCCAAGTGCTTAATCAGTTTCAAATGGGAAAAGTTCACTTCTTGAAGCTGCAAAAAGTTTTCAGAGAAAAAGAAATGTTCCACTCTCTTTGGCACAGGAAAGATAAATGTTTTATTAAAGGCGGTTATTTAGTCTGGTATATTAGTTTAAAGCACCAGTTTTAAATAAATGTGCCTTGATTGATATATTCTAATTGGTTTGGTTGACAGTCAAGTTACACCTGGTACTCTAGAGTCCTGGTTTAATGTAGAACATCATGTGTTTTTTGCCTTTAAAAAAAAATCCCAAATAGAAATCCTGCAAAGTCCGTGAGGCATTTTAAATCTTATTACCCAACTAATTAAATCCTTTAATATAATTTTTCTCTGTTCTCTGCCAAAAAGAGTGCCTGAAGAATTTTTGCTTCTTTGTGGCCACATTTTTTGTGAGTATTAGCGTGCTGATAGTCCTCTCAGGTCTGCACCTCTTTATTCACAGTACATGGTGTTCATTGTGTGTAACCCACAGGCACAATAGAGGCGACCACTGGGACAAATGGTAGCTTGATGTCAACACATTCTTTCTCAAATGACAACACTTGCTTTTCCTGTGCGTGGCAGAATTCTATATCCTCATATTGTAAACAAGTGGCACAAGAACAAAAAAAAAGAAGAAACGATTCCTGTGGTAGGATTAAGCCAGGAACTTCTGTACCATGTCTTCCTCCTGATTAATAGCCATCACGTCTTGCTGAGCCGCCGTGCTCTGCCACGGCTGGGGTTTCAGACCGAGAAGGAGCCAGTGGCTGAGCTGTGTGCCGCTCTGCTCCAGGGGAGGTAATGAATCGGTGTGGCTGCCAGGACTGAAGTGTAGACAGCAGGAGGAAGAGAAGTGATCAGTCTTTCAGGGTGAGGCGCTACTTGTCCAGCATGTGGGCCACCGATAGCAGGAGAGAAGGGAAGGGAAGGGCGAGGAGGCAGAGAAAGACGTGAGAAGGAGCAAGATGGAAGTAAGTGTAAAGGGAATGAAGAAACAAAGAGAATGTTTGGCTACAGACAGAAAAAGAGAAAAGGAGGTCAGGGGAGAGGATGGCGTGTCACCCAGCCTGTGTTAACATTTCTGGGGAAATGTGCTCCCTGTTCCCCCACACCACTCCCTAAACCACCACAGAGGGGGTTTATTATTCTCACTTTACTCCTCTACTAATTATCGTTATCATTATGGGGGATAATTACCATTTCACTGCCTAACACCCATGTAGACTGCTCAACTCTGAGTCACACACAAGGTTATCAATAGCTGCTCAATTGCAGTTCCATCTGCCTAATTATACGATTTGGGCTTTGTGATAACTGAATAGGATGTGAAATCTAGTATTATGTCTTGTGAGTGCTGGTGAGTTGCTGAAAGTCAGCAAAAGCCCCTGAAATAAACCGAGCCTGTTAATTAAAAGCTGTGGCTTTCGCTGGAATATAAATCAGAGGAAATCCAGGGTTATGAAACAACTGGAAGTCTCTAAAATATCCTGCAAGCTGGTACAAAGCTGAGTACGCAGACAGCATTAAACAAAATCCAGCGAGATATAACCTCAGATCCTCTGTCTTTGATTTTGTTCGCTCATACCTACAAAGAGTAATTTTACATTATATCTGATTTTACGGACTCTGTTTTATTTCCTCACTAGGATCTACTTTCAATTAACCCACACTATTAGCACAAGTGCAGGCAGCGCATATCACAATATTAATGACGAGATAGAGCGTACAGTTGTCTACCAGACCTGTATCACTCTCGCTGCCTGTGACTTATGTTAAGCTTAGTACCCGTGTTTGTCGAGGGGGTTTCTAAATCCCTCTGTGGCATTTTGGAATTGCAGCTGACGCCTTGAACCCGATGAATGGTCTCTCCATCTGCTGCAGCTCAACACTGGAGTACACGACTGACACAGGCCTAATCAGCAGCAGAAATTCATTAGACCTGCCCTCTGTTACATGCAGAGAGTGGCAGAGCTGAGAGGAAGTGGTGGGTGGAAAAGCAGGCAGGGCATGGGCACAGAGATTAAGGAAAAGAGGCAAAGAAGGTGACAGTATGAATGGCTCAGTGAGCATATGACAGACAGTTGGGTCAGGCTGGTGGAATGTGTGCCACAGAGGACTTCATGACAGACAGGAGGCACATTCTCTTTGACCCCAATTACCAGAGGTGTTTCTTTCCACAAGCTAATCCACGGCATATAGGGTGGCCCCTCCTCCGTACCAGGGAGATTTGGTTTTCCAGCCAGTTGTTTTCCCTACAGACTCATATAGATGATGGCATAGTTCTGCCAAGCAAACCAGTAGCAGCCTATCCAGCAGTCTCTCTCAATTATTGTTTTTCAGTTAATTCTTTGAATTTTTCTGACCGAGGCAGGTACCTATGTAATTTCATATTTAAAAGGAAAAATAATAGCATGATTTGTTATCAGCTTTCCAGATGTGTATTTCACAAATTAGTTAGCAATTTGCTATGAAGACGCCATTTGACTCTTGAACACTGTCTGCTCAACTGTGATATGTACTCTGCTACATGTGCTGCAAACAGTGCTGAAAATTGCAACGTTTGAGCCTCTCCGCTGAACAAACTAGACGAGCCCTCAGTAGATGGCAGAACCACGCCCATGCATGATACTCTGTATCAATTTTGATCATCCTACGTATATCCCTTCCTACTTGATCTGCTGACCTCTAACTCCACAACTGAGCAGGGGACCTTAGACTGATCTTCAGTGCCAAGTTTGATTATCCTGACTTCAGCACTTGCAGAGATATCTGACCGGACATACACACACACACATACTTACCCAGCCAGATACCGAAGCGAATGCAGTAACCCCGCTGACGTACGTCAGGCGTGGTTAGCTCCATGATGACACTATTTCTCACTGATCACAAGAATTTTTCTCTTCATCATGTTCTGTCAAAAGAAAATAAGCAGACAACATATACACATATACTGATATATGTGTGATAAGACAATACTGCCTGGAAAAAATAAAACAAAATATCAATTTAAAATTTCCAGAGCCAAATGTGTTCTTGACTTCTAGTTTTGTCTAAGCAACAATACAAACTTCAAAAATTTCATGTACACAATAATAAAATATTTTTAAACAGCAAGAAAAGCGTAAATCAGTACCAGATGATCAAATAGAAAAGCACTGAGAGAGCGCAGTACTCTGCCACGGTTGTTCATTCCTTTATATGGCGTTGTCAGAAATGCAGCATTTGTTTATAAGTTATTGATGATCAGAAATAATAGCAATATAGAATGTGGCCATTTGATATCGATTTACCTACAAACTAAACGATCTTGCACTGAGCCCTGGCGTGTGTTACGCATGTGTACGTTATGTACAGATACCAAATCGCGTGACCTAAATATGTAGCGGGAAGTGATGGGACTGGGAAACACCCCAACAATTTAATCAATTGTTCCTTGTATCATTTCCAACGGATAACTCTGCAGCAGTTGATTTGTAGTAAGATTGCAATCATGAGATCATCAGCAGGCAGCTGACGTAGTGTTCACTTGTTGTCATAGTTATAGTGCCACTATCTCGCAATGATACGGAAATCTTTAGAAATCCGTGGATCCAGAAGATAAACCACATCACCACATAAATTAATCACTTGGTCCTTGTGACATTTCTGATCTTCGCTGAAAATTTTATCCAAATCCTTTAGTCCATTTTCGAGTAATGTTGCTAACAGACAGACAGACAGACGGACGATCGTACACTGATCGTCACATAATGACGTAGCGTTCCCTCAAAAATGTTTTCCTTTCAAGTTAACGTATATCTGAAGTGCACTACAACATTATATGCTTGTAGCATTCCAGTTGTGTTGATTTCAATTTGCTCTTGCCTTTGCAGAAAAATAAGATTACTGAAACCTGTTAAAAACCCTTTTTTATTATTCAGAAATGTTAAGAAATGTTTAGTGGATTTTCTGACATATCTTCCACCTCTCAAAATGTTCATTTTACTCAAGTGATTTTTATTTAACCACAGCAACATTTTCATGTAGTCAGGAGATTATCTGACCACCATCTCTCCTTATGTCTCTCCACAGAGACGCTCATGGACTCCACCACAGCCACGGCGGAGCTCGGCTGGACGGTCTACCCTGTGTCAGGGTCGAGTGACAACAGTGTAAGTGACCTGCTCTACTTTCACTATATTCTGACAGTGGAAGATTAATTAAGTTATTATTTCAGTAATGATATATTTGTAAGTAATTTTACGCCATTTTCATCGTGACAAAGATGAGCTGTATGGGCGTGTTAATTTTAAAACTGCAGTTAATGATGCTCAGTCCCCCATGATAACTTTATATGAGCCAATGTTATGGTTTGGCACTTCAGGGTCAAAGATCAGTGAGCAGCCAGATCCCCAGAGTAACCTAAATTATTCCTCTAAAAAACACAAGACAAGAGGTCTTCTGGCTGAGTATGAAATAATCTCAGTATAACTTTTTTGTCTTATAAACAGATGTTTGAAGAAGAAAACTCTTTGTGTTGGTTTATACATTTTTACTTTTCCTAATTAGCCCAATTTTTGTTGTTTTCCCCAACTTTCCAGTTCAAGGCAAACACGTCACGACTGAAGAATCTTAATCTTAAAGCTAAAAATGTGTGTTCTTATGCCAAACTGGAAGCAATGTGTTATATGGGCCTTGTTGGTGTTTGATGCACAGTATTTCCACATGGTTTGCCAGGGCATTGGTTCCTCCTGGCCACATGCAAGCCAGGCCTACTTAGAGCAGCCAAACCCAGAGTCTCAGTCTCCTTGACTTTTTTTCTCCACCACAAGATTTAGACTTCTTAGAATGTGTCCAGAAAAGAGAGAGACGGAGAGAAAAAAAGACGTTGTAGACTTATTTGCTGGTGCATTTCAGAAAACCGCTGCCGATTTTATTCAATTATTTATGCTTCTGTGGTCTGTATTAAAGATGGTTTGAATTATGCTCCATCATGCTGTGTCTTTTTACACTGAAAAAAGAAGCAGAAAATGGCAGCAAAGAGATAGCTGACCTTCAACGGTTTCAGGATACAACTTCAAAGCTGTTCAGCAAAAATTTAGGACAACTTCATTCCTCCCAACCTGAAGCCACATTGTCTCCTCCTTGCTAATTTGTAGAGTCAATACCAAAGCATAAAGATGCTTGGTTTTTCTTTTTCTCTTGCCAGGACTGGATTTAATGTAGACCAGGAGAGCTGAGACACACTCCAAAGACAGTTTACTTCACATCTTCCTTTCATCTTTGTAAAATGTTAGAATCAGCAAAACATTCGCTCAACTTTTTTTCGTAATCAGATTTAATGTCAAGTGGAAACCTCAGACGTAAAAACTCAAACACTTGAGGTAACATAAAAAAGGTCACTGTTGCATACTGTTTTGTGTACTGAAATTGTTCACTCTGGTCAAAATGAGGTAAAATTAGAGTCTAAACATCAGACTAAAGACCTTTAAGCTCTTCAGGCATCATGTCTGTTCCAGTAACGTGGTTTACTGACTGATTCTGTGGCTGTTTTTTCTTCTAAATCAAATAGCTTCACATTCACTTTTACTGAATGGCTTATCTATGAGCAATTTTGAATGTGGGCTCTTTTTTTCTGCTTTTGACGTCAGATAATTCCATGCTCCTTATAAAAACCTCTATATGTAGCTATGATATGTCCTACTCTCAGAGAGCAATGAAATGCAAAGTCCCTAAGCCGCAGGATTTAGTCAGGTATAGGTTGGCCTTATCAGCGTGGGCACTGAAGTTTTATGATGATCTGGCCGAGCTTGTCAAAAGCCCAGCCCAATGGAAAGCAAAGAATGAGTCTAATGGAGATAGTTTGTCCCTTGTGGCCCAGGGCAACAGGTGTGGAACCAGAGCTTGCTCTCCCTCTCAATATAACAGCAAGAGGTGCTTTACAGAAGCTATTGTCTTACACACATATATGCATGGCTTCATGGGCTTAGCTCGTGGATCAGTAACATCCAGCAGAGCGCCGCACCAGCAGTTGGCTTTCACTACTCTGTGGAGCTTCATGAAATATATCCTAACTTGGCATGTGATACATTGCGACACAGTGGAAAGGCAAACAAGTAACAGCGTGATATTAAGTCAGAAATGTTATGGCAGTTGGTGTTATTCTACTCTTATTTTACAGGATATTTGAATAATGCCTGTCACATCATTATTGCAAGACGTTCCTTCAAATATAGCTGTAAAATCATCTCCTAGTGGATTTTTGGAAGTGATTTGTGTGAAAGGATAATACACTTCAGCAAGTGTAAATCAAGTTTTATGACCCTCTCCGTGTATAGCCAGGCCGTTCTTCCTTTTAATTATGGAAAATGACAGTCAAACATTTGTTGTCCCTGCGCCAGACAACCAAGACATCTTCATTATTCTTGATAGGACTGCCAAGAACACAGAGAATCTACAGTGCCTTGTGAAAGTATTCGGCCCCCTTGAACTTTTCAACCATTTCAGGCTTCAAACATAGAGATATAAAATTTTAATTTTTTGTCAAGAATCAACAACAAGTGGGACACAATCCTGAAGTGGAACGAAATTTATTGGATATTTTAAACTTTTTTAACAAATAAAAACCTGAAAAGTGGGGCGTGCGATATTATTCGGCCCCCTTGCATTAATACTTTGTAGCGCCACCTTTTGCTGCAATTACAGCTGCAAGTCGCTTGGGGTATGTCTCTATCAGTTTTGCACATCGAGAGACTGAAATTCTTGCCCATTCTTCCTTGCAAAACAGCTCGAGCTCAGTGAGGTTGGATGGAGAGCGTTTGTGAACAGCAGTCTTCAGCTCTGCCCACAGATTCTCGATTGGATTCAGGTCTGGACTTTGACTTGGCCATTCTAACACCTGGATACGTTTATTTGTGAACCATTCCATTGTAGATTTGGCTTTGTGTTTTGGATCATTGTCCTGTTGGAAGATAAATCTCCATCCCAGTCTCAGGTCTTTTGCAGACTCCAACAGGTTTTCTTCCAGAATGCTCCTGTATTTGGCTTCATTCATCTTCCCATCAATTTGAACCATCTTCCCTGTCCCTGCTGAAGAAAAGCAGGCCCAAACCATGAGACCACCACCATGTTTGACAGTGGGGATGGTGTGTTCAGGGTGATGAGCTGTGTTGCTTTTACGCCAAACATATCGTTTTGCATTGTGGCCAAAAAGTTGGATTTTGGTTTCATCTGACCAGAGCACCTTCTTCCACATGTTTGGTGTGTCTCCCAGGTGGCTTGTGGCAAACTTCAAACAAGACTTTTTATGGATATCTTTGAGAAATGGCTTTCTTCTTGCCACTCTTCCATAAAGGCCAGATTTGTGCAGTGTACGACTGATTGTTGTCCTATGGACAGACTCTCCCACCTCAGCTGTAGATCTCTGCAGTTCATCCAGAGTGATCATGGGCCTCTTGGCTGCATCTCTGATCAGTCTTCTCCTTGTTCCAGGTGAAAGTTTAGAGGGACGGCCGGGTCTTGGTAGATTTGCAGTGGTCTGATACTCCTTCCATTTCAATATGATTGCTTGCACAGTGCTCCTTGAGATGTTTAAAGCTTGGGAAATCTTTTTGTATCCAAATCCGGCTTTAAACTTCTCCACAACAGTATCTCCGACCTGCCTGGTGTGTTCCTTGGTCTTCATGATGCTCTCTGCACTTTAAACAGAACCCTGAGACTATCACAGAGCAGGTGCATTTATACGGAGACTTGATGACACACAGGTGGATTCTATTTATCATCATCAGTCATTTAGGACAACATTGGATCATTCAGAGATCCTCACTGAACTTCTGGAGTGAGTTTGCTGCACTGAAAGTAAAGGGGCCGAATAATATTGCACACCCCACTTTTCAGTTTTTTATTTGTTAAAAAAGTATAAAATATCCAATAAATTTCATTCCACTTCACGATTGTGTCCCAATTGTTGTTGATTCTTGACAAAAAATTAAAATTTTATATCTTTATGTTTGAAGCCTGAAATGTGGCGAAAGGTTGAAAAGTTCAAGGAGGCCGAATACTTTCGCAAGGCACTGTATGTAATATTTACCAAACCGGAATGTAGCCTGAAGCATTTAAGACTAATCTCCTTCGATTCTCAAATTCTGACAATACGTTAGTGCACGTTTCTCATGCTTCACTCCACACACACAGGAAACCTGGTGTAGTCAGCATACAGTAGTTTCAGATACATGTTTTTCTAAGCGAGGTGTGCCCAGTGTATGCAAATACACAGAGCCCACCATAATAATACTAATAGTATAAATATCTGGCATTGTTCCACTATAAGTTTACATTTTGGTTTTACACAGGGGTGAAAGTAGTTTTAAATTCTTGCCGGTACTATTACCAAAACCCTCATCTCGCTCTTACTTCATGCATTTTAAAATAGCAAAGTTAAAACACAAACAAATAAAAACATATTAATATTTCACTGTATCAAATCAAATCAAATCAAATCAACTTTATTTATATGGCACTTTTCATACAATATAGTAACACAAAGTGCCTCACAGAGGATAGAATAGGTAGGAATTAATAATACTTGAAAATATGGTAAACTTTTTGCTTTAATTGAAACACTGATAAACATCCAGAATACAAGGCTCTAAGAACAGACATGAGATCACGAGCAAACACTCAGAATGAAACTAAACATCAAAACACATCACCTAAAAGATTTTCCACAGAGACCTAAAGTAGTTATAGTAGTAGCAGTTAGTTTCTGATTTTCTGTGGTAACCCATCTTCAGTGTCCCTGTTTTTTCATTTAATCAAAGAGGTTATTTTCCTCTGCATTATTACTTTGACAAATTTTTTTTGACTGTTTTGTAGTGCTTCTCTCCGTTTTTATTTAAAATATGCATCTGTCGATGATAACCGTTGTAAATCCAGTTTAAAGTTTTTCAGCCAATCACAAGAGCGTGTGTAATTTCAGGTGTAATTCATTGCTCGTCCCGGCGCAAGCGGCGCTTGTTGACGTCTATTGACGAGTTGTGGGAAATGTCCCAGTGCAATAAATCCAGCACACCTACTTGCTATTGGCTGCTATTGGCCATAGCAGTCGCTGTGTTACGGAAAGTAGACACACATGCATACTGCTGAGTGAACGGTCGATAGCAGGCAGCCGGGCGACGTACCACCACCGGATCGTTTCCCGGTACTGCGTACCGGCACCAGATCTTTTGCTGGTACGTAGTACCGGACCATTCCGGCTTACTTTCACCCCTGGTTTTACATGTAGTGACTTGTAGAATACATTAAAATAGAGTACTGTAAGAGGGAAAAAAACAACTCTTAATTTACATTTGCTTTTTTATTCAAACTTCTGTTGCAAAAATAGTTACCCAGAGCTCTTGACCCATTAAAAATCTGCTATGTGACTTGGACATAATGTATAGCTGGCTAGCAGAGCAGGGTTAAGTGGTCAATGCTTTCCTCTCAAGTTGAGCTGAGAGACGTGTGAACATCAGGTCAGACCTCCTGACCCGTTCATTACTACGCTGAAGTACAGACAACAGCAACCATTTAGAAATAGACTTATGGCTGGAGGGAGTGTACGCAGCTACTGTGGAAGGAAAACTGAGGTCTCCTGCATAGGCAGAGAACATAATGAGGTGGTGTGTGTGGGTTAGGTTATCATTATGGATGTGTCATAATATGGTGCTGTACCAGGATATATCTAGTGTCACTTAGGGACACAGCAGCCTTTTGCAGGAAGGCAATATATGTAGTGCATTTTGCAAAATGTTTGTGAAATAAGTCAGGCACTTGTGATTCATCAAGGATACTGTGTATTGCGTTACAATTCCTTTTGAATGCGATTGTGGTTGTTCGTGTATAACTGCGGACATGTGTGGCAAATCAACAAGCTTACTTTTTTGACATAAATTCTCCTCTTTTTTTAGAGGTAATTTGTTGCTTACTGGGTCACTGGAGTTTAAACTGACCACTGTTTAGCTATGATTCACAATTAAAGCCTGTGAAATTGTATTTTAGGAATTATGCAGAGACATACTCACACACTATCCACATGTAGCTTTGTGGAATGAGGGTAAAAGACGGGATTGTTCTTTTAGTTTCACATGTTGTGCATTAGTAGTGGACAGTGGTAATTGAAGCTGACTGCAGCAGACAGTTCTGCTTAAGTCTGTGTGTGGGTGAGTCTCTCCCCTCTGTGAAGCCCGCTCTCCTGCAGCATTTGGCTCCCATGGCCTCTCTCGTAGTAATTGAATGAGGAGAGTGGGTGTCATTTGTCCTCTGTCCCTCTAGGGAAGGCACTCTTGCTCTGACAGATTTCCCACAACTGCAAATGGGGCGACTGAGCCTGGGGAGTTTTCCATTGGGTCTCTTTCCCTGCTTTTGCATGAATAATTTATTTAGTTCTGTCAGTGATAGAGCGGTGATATGTAATGTGGCTCAGGACCATGAAGCTGGTTCAGGTTAATTCAAACATTGTAATGACAAACGTGATAAATACACAGTTGATGTTATGTCAAAACAATGGAACTGTTAAATGTTTGAGTGTTCTGACGGTATGTTCACACTGCAGCTTGACTGATGTGACACTTGATTCTGAACAGTTGTGGGTTGTTAAACAGGCCGTTTCCAACTGTATTTGTCTTGTGCAGCTACTCCGATCAGGTGAAGTGAATAACATCAATTTTCTCATTGCAATGGCACCTGCCAAGGGGTTGGGTATATCAGGCAGCAAGCAAAGGGGCTGAGATACTTTGACAAGGACCACATTATGATAGTCAGAGTCGGCACGTCTCCAAAATGACACGTCTTGCAGTAGTTAGTACCTGCCAAAAGTGGTCCAAGGAATGACAACTGGTGAACCGACGACTGAATCATGGGCGCCTAAGAATCATTCATGAAGGGAGCAATGACTGACCCGTGTGGTCCGCCTCCACAAATGATGTATTGTAGCACAAATTGCTGAAAATCTTAGTGCTGGCTATGATAAAGGTGTCAGAACACACACTTCATCTCAGCTTGTTGTGCATGGGGCTGTGTAGCGGCAGACCAGTCAGAGTGCTCATACTGACCCCTTTTAGCTGCCAAAAGTGTCACAACTGGACCATGGAGCAGTGACAGGGTACTATGCACCATGAAGCAAGTTCAACATACCCAGGATAATGTTTCATTATCTGACTTCACTAAGCCTCACAACCGCAATCACACTAAGTAGTCACATGATGTTTGTTATCAACTTGACAAGTCAACTCACATATTAAAGGGGCGGTGGCACAAGCTGACCAATCGCAGAAATGCACATGTTTAAACCTGCTAATTTATCACAGGAAGAACACATAATCCGTAAGAAATATGTGAGATCTAAAAATTCAATCCAGCCTAAAAGCATCACATTTGTTGGAGCCAAAGCCAGGAAGGAAAGCTGGCAAATGCCAAATGTGTGAATGGTAATCGGCTTATCAATATCAGTCCTCCATCATTATGGCAGGAGTAGATGTGACCGTAATTACGGTCGTTTATTGTCTAGTGTTGCTCAGACATGTTCCTGTAGTTTGTAAGACAGTTCTAATTTCAGTAATTTTCCTTTAGCTGCAACCATGACAGTGTTATATGCTGTTGAGAGCAAGTAAAGAACAAATATAAAACATTATTCAAACTGGTAAGTAGGCTTACTTGCAAATCTCAGAAGGTCAACAAGAACAAGACTTTAGTGCTTCAATCAGTCTCTGTTTTAGGATTATGTTGCCATACAAAGGCCTATAGATCAATGAAATGACTTTGAAATAGCTTGCAACTCAAAAAAACTCTCTCACTATCCCCACATGGAGGTCCACAGGATTTTCAAGGAATTGTGGTGCCATTTTCCAAGTAAATTGATTGGTCAGAAGGCGACTTTAAATTGTGTTGATCCGCTGGTTGTGAACATAATCTCCTCTGGAGAAAGCTAGCTGTTCAGCAAAAAAAATTCTATGGCAAAGTACCAGACAGGTATACTGAAAACCTAGGGTTATACCAGAAGTTACCTCAGGAACCCCAAATCTTACTTCGTAGTACAGACTTCTGTTCTTTTGAATCGCATTTTCCTTTACTTGTGCTTTATTTACCTGGGGAAGGTACTGCAGCAGGATACATAATGGGAGAAAGGTAAGGCGGAGGCAGTGTGGGGCTCAGCAGTGTTCTGCATGAAAACCTTGGATCCTGGCATTTTTATTGATGAAACTTTGACACGCACCACCTACCTAAACATTGCTGCACGAAGCTTTCATCCCTCCATGGCAACGGTATTCCCTAATGGCAGTGACCTTTTTTAGTAGAATAATGTGCATTGCCACACTGCAAAAAATTCATCAGGAATGGTTTGATGAGCATAACAAAGAGGTCAGGGTGTTGACTAGGCCTCCAGATACTCCAGATCTCAGTTCAATCAAGGCAATAGGAAGGTTGTTTTAATGTTGTTCTATTGATGTACACTACTGTTCAAAAGTTTGGGGTCACTTAGAAATGTCCTTATTTTGAAAGAAAAGCAGTTTTTTTCAATGAAGGTAACATTTAATTAATCAGAAATCCAGTCTAGACATTGTTAATGTGGTAAATGACTATTCTAGCTGATTTTTAATGGAATGTCTCCATAGGGGTACAGAGGAACATTTCCAGCAACCATCACTGCTGTGTTCTAGTGCTACATTGTGTTAGCTAATGGTGTTGAAAGGCTAACTGATGATTAGAAAACCCTTGTACAGTTATGTTAGCAGATGAATAAAAGTGTGAGTTTTCATGGAAAACATGAAATTGTCGGGATGAGCCCAAACTTTTGACCGGTAGTGTACTTCTCCAACAATAACACTTAATGCTTTTACACAAGTTGTATTTATTGCTTTGCTGTGGTGTGTCACAAAATGAACTACTTTTTAAAAATAAAATTTAAAGTAATGGTATATAAAAACTGTAAAAGAAGCTCATAAATTACAGTTGACCTTGGGAAACGATGCAGTATGAGATGCAGTCCTTTGTTTTGGGGTTGATCCTTTATCTCATCTCCCAAATAACAGCTTTACACAGCTTTGAATCATTGTAATGACCGTCAACAAGTCTTCAACTTGTGCTTGCCAGGCAAAGCTATTTATCGGAAATTTGACTGGCTGTTGACAACAGTGAGCATGAAGAGTGTATTTGTGGTCATCTTTTTCTAGCCAGCAAACTTGTTGACCATCTGCATGTTGGCTAAGTTTTCCCAGTTCCACAGATATGCAGGGAAATTGAGAAATGTAACAACTTGATCATGTTACTTGCAGTTTAAATGCACTGTAAGAGCTTAGCAGTTCCACCATAACAGGTGACATGTCAATAATCATGGATCTTTCTGTAGACTCTCGGCAGCAGTTTTATCACCACACTGTCCTTGAACGTAGATATGAGTGCTGGACCAAGGTTTTACATTGTTTTCATTTAGGATTAACTGGTGGAAGTTGTTGTGGCTGATGTTAATCCCTTTAAGGCTGATACAAATAGCTAACATATATGAGCACTACACTGAACTGTGTTTGCTCACTGTGGATGAATGTGGATTAAAATCCTATTTAAATGGACTAGATGTAAATAAAGATTAGAAGTAGTGAAAAGTATCGTCTGTATAATATCTACTTGTAGTGGAGTTTTAAAAGAGGTCCAAACAGCTTTGAGACCTCTTCAGAATGACGCAAAAAGCTGTTTTTGGTGAATCATCTCAGCAGTAGGGTAACTCCAGTCTATAACTCGTTCCACTTGGCTTCACAAATAAACCAGAGATCTTCTGTTGTGGAGACGTATGGATTGCTGGTCAGCTGAACTTTTCTTTTGTCTCTCCTCAAATGGCTCAGGAGATATTGATTCTGAACCTCATTCTCAGTGAGTGTCACTGAACTGTAGCGCTGCATGTAACTCCCGAGGAAGAGAGGAGCAGTTGACATATAGTGGTCTCTACTAGCTCTGCCATATTCCAGCCTTCACAATCTATTCACTTCAGATTGCTTTTCTGGGCAGGGCAGTTGTCTCTCAGTATTGCTCCCCAGGGGTAATATAAATCACAGACTGTATAGCAGGTCAGTCAGTGGATCTGTAAGTAGTTTTGTTAACAAAGTATAGATGGCCTGACAACAATTGGCAGGAGGATAAGAGTTCAGATATTTGTTCTGGAAACAGTACAATAGCAGTTCACCGAACTGTAATCCAACATGCTTTATCGAAACAGCAGATGTGCGCTCTTATCAGGCAGATTTGTTGTACACTGTATAGCATTGTTTATTCTGGATTTCTCTAAATCTACTGGAATAGTCAGACCATAAATGCAGCAGTCTACTTTTTTGTATTATTTACACTACCTTTCAAAAGTTTGGGGTCACTTAGAAATGTCCTTATTTTTGAAAGAAAAGCATTTTTTTTCAATGAAGATAACATTAAATTAATAACAATATGCACTGTCATAATAAATACAGTCTAGACATTGTTAATGTTGTAAATGACTATTCTAGCTGGAAATGGCTGATTTTTAATGGAATATCTCCATAGGGGTACAGAGGAACATTCCGGCAACCATCACTCCTGTGTTCTAATGCTACATTGTGTTAGCTAATGGTGGTGAAAGGCTAATTGATGATTAGAAAACCCTTGTGCAATTATGTTAGCACATGAATAAAAGTGTGAGTTTTCATGGAAAACGTGAAATTGCCTGGGTCCCCCCCAAACTTTTGAACGGTAGTGCATGTATCATTCTTATGGGTTCCTCAAGGCCCTAGGATGGTTTCTTTATAACGGCTTATACTTGAGTCATCACATGCAGATGATTCCTATTGTTTGTTTTTGTGTGTTTGGAAAAATGGATGAGTAACAACCAGCAGGTTCAAGCAAACACAGGTAATTATTTGCCAGCACCAGTCGACCCAGGATTGTTAGACTCAGGACCCCAGCGAGAGCAATTAAAACATAAAACAGTGTGCTGTTGTTGTTTGGAGCCAGTCGCGCGTTCTGTTTCAGACCATTGGATTTTCATCATCACAGTATGTTTCTCTGAGGAAGGAAACTCGTGTACCATAAAAAGCTATTTACTTTTTGTTTACCTTGAAGTGATGTTATGTCTAATAATTTTGAAAAATTATCCAAACTATTCCACAAATGCAGTGGAGCTGATAATATTTGGCTTGCCTTTGGTTATTAAGAAATGTCTTTGATGATTCTGGTTTTAAACATCTATTTATTTTATGTTATAGCAATGCAGTATTCATTGCAATCAGTCCCGTAGCTATTGATTGTCACAGAGAGAACTCCAAGAAATATTTTGCCAAATGTATCAGGATCTTGACACAATAAGCTGGAGTTTCTGTTTCCATCAGCATCTGAGGGCAGCTCATTCGCTCCAGTTAATCTCTCCTGACATCCAACACCACTGTTACCTCCACCTGCTGTACTTAAAACACATGACCACCCTTTTACAGCCCTCTCTGTGAAGAGCCAGGGGAAAAAAGCTGTGAAAATGAAGACGTTTCTTCTAATTTCACACTCTGTGCTTGATCGTTAGGTTCTTATTATGCCCCATTTGCTTCCCTCCACTGGCTGTGATGAAAGCAGGGCAAAGAGGCCATGACAGGACAAAAAGGGGCCCTTCATCAAAACACATTTTGTTTGGGGTCCTTTTTAGTCAGACTCAACCCTTCCCCCCCACATCACTGCCAACACTTTCTCCTGGAGTTTCCCCTGTCTGCATCCCTCATTAGTAGCAACCCCCACCTGTCTCCACATTCATTTTATTAAACTGCGATTGTTCGACGCTCTGTGCTCACTGGAAGCAGGCGGTACGCTCTTGTTTAATTGGCCCGCAGCCTCCCCACTGCTCCTCAACAAGTGGGAAGGTCAATGGCTGCTCAAGACCTGCGATGATGATGTCTGCCAGCGCTGGGCAAAAGACAGATTTACCCTCAAACCACCCCACCATGAACCTGAAGCATATACAACAGTGCCTTCACAACGACTTTAGTTGTTTTATTGTAAAGGCACTAGGTTGAAAACTCTTCATCTCTTGGTGATGCAACGGTAGAATTCCACTTGCATCAGCATGTAGTCTGATCTTCTTTAAATTTGAAATTTACTAAAGTGGCATTGACAGACTGGCGACCTGTCCAGGGTGTCCCCTGCCTTCACCCGAGTCAGCTGGGATAGGCTCCAGCACCCCCCGCGACCCGAGTGAGGATAAAGCGGTGTATAGAGGATGGATGGATGGATGGATAAATTGGCATTGTTATGTATCACTTCCCTTTAGAATGCATTGAACATGTTTAAAATTTGAATGGAAATACATAAAAGTTCCTCTATATAAATATACATACATTTTAAGAATATTATAAGTTTAAAAAAAATATTTAGCAGATTTCAGTTTTCTTGTTAAACAGATTTGGGAGAAAGGCACAGTTAGGATTCGAATAAACAAGTTTTTCTTGTTATGCAGCATTCTTTTTTCTGCTTCTCATTATTGGCATTATTTTTGGCTGCATATCAGACTTTCTCTGTTTTGGTTGGCTTTTGTGATCGTTTGGGTCAAGCCAAGCATCACAGGAGCTGTGATTAATTAGGACATGGGAATTAGGAGCCAAAGCTGTTTTAATTAGTCAACGTGTTTGATAGAATGCGGGTTTGTAACAAGATGGGTGACTTTCTTCTCCCAACCCGTCAAACTCTGTCAAAATCCTCACTAAGTGGGCACTAATTTGAGAAATTATATCAGCTGTGAAGTGAAGAGTGAAGGGGGGGAGGCAGGGCGGTAGAAACAGTCGAGAGTGCAGCCGATGCAAAGTTGCTCGGAGGGGGAGAACAGGATTTTTTTTTCTTGGCTGTGATGCTGAGGTCAAGGTCACGACCTGCATGGTGGTTAGAGAGCATGGTGTTTAAAGCTGGTTTGATCTGTGGCCAAAAGGCAGAGAAACCACAGAGGTTGCATCTGGACTCCATAGTTGCAGCAAGCGCTCAAATTGGTGTCTGTTGTGTAAACTTTAATGTAGAACAGCATACCATGAAAACCTGCAGTAAAATTTGCTCCCTGATTATTCTTTGTACGATGACTTGTGTAATGTGATGACTTTGATTGTAGAAAAATTCATGTCACGTCTCCTCTGTTCTTCTCGGTAGTGAAAGCAGCTTTCACTACAATGTCAATATCTCATTACAGTGTGTGCTATTAATGTGTCCTATTAAGACACAATAAAAAAGTAGGACACATTATCACATAAACCAGAGCCTCTCTGCTCTGTTCATAGGACTTAATGTCAAGTCTCTAGTTTCTCTTATATCACTGCAGTATGTGAGTGGTTTCCTCACTGACAGAACAGGAAGGTCAGAAATGGCACAAGGACCAAGTGATTAGATTTTGGTAGTGATGTGCCTTATAGTCTGGATCCACAGGTTTGTTAAAGATTTCTGGATCATTGCGAGATAGCGGCACGACGTCACTGTAGCCATGACAACAAGCGAACGCTACTTCAGCTGCCTGCTGATGACATTATTTGCGATCCTACTACAAATCAACTGCTGCAGACTTATTGATACTCATCCTTCGGAAATGATACAATGAACAATTGATTAAATTGTAGGGATCCCATCAATTCCCGCCGCCCACTACATTTTTAGGTCACACGATTCGATGTTCCTACATCACGTGTCCATGCATAACACACACCTGTGCTCAGCGCAAGGCCATTTTTTAAAAAGATTTCATCCATCAAAAATGATACAATGACTAAGCAGCCTTGGTGGATTACTGTGCTCTCTGAGTGCTTTTCTTGCTCCCAAATGAGAATCTTTGTTTTGCTTTAAAGTTCAAGTAATTTCTGGGTGTTTTTAGCTCCTGTTTGATTTTTATCCCCCGCCGGCCGTAGGCACGAAGGGGGATATTGGCGTGGGCACGTCCGTCCGTCCGTACGTCTGTCCGTCTGTCCGTCTGTCCGTCCGTACGTCCGTAAGTCCACATTTCGTTTCCGGAGCATATCTCAGAAACTACTTGAGGGATTTCATTCATATTGCACCCAGGCCATCTCTATATAGTATAGATGTGCCTTTTTGGGTGTATGACCTTGACCTGATTTGTAGTGAAGATGTATCATTTTTCGTCCAGTATATATTATTATTTCTTGCACTTAGAGGCACTATATATAAGGCGGGGGATGTTTTAAGCGGAGCGTGTTTATTATTCATGGTGGGTCCTGCACCTCTATCTAAACAGCACAGCCATGACTAGATATAGAGAGAACACACACACAATTGTCATTTGTACAATATAACTAAATTTTAATGCCATAAAAATGAAATGATTTCAAGATGCACACATTTTTCCAGGTACCGACAGGTTTCAGTAATATTAGATAAAATGGTGGTTCAACAAGGTTTACGTATTTGACCACTTGCTTTTATAATTTCCTTGTCTAATGTCTTCTCAGTGTAAACGCAGCCTGCAGTTCCATTAAACGAGTCACAACTAAGTCCCTGATTTGTTGTCATATATCTGTTGGTTGCAGATGGTTCGTCACTATGGACTTCTTAGTTGTGCTGAGATGTAGGAAAGTTCTTCCTTTTTACAGAATTAGATGTAAACTGTTCATTTTTTGCAGTTTTTAAATGACACATGTAAAAAAAAAAAAAAAAAACGTTATTTTACATGTCTTAGAATAGCTCTGATCCTAATTTTAATCTTTAGATTTGCCACTGAAGCACAGGCGCGATTAGTCAAGGACTGTTGGCAAGTTGAAAATCTGACATTTGCTTCTGTTGTTACCCACTCTTGTTATGATAAGTGGTGTAATTATGGTGATTTGTTGTTTAAAGATAACATGGTTTTCAGAGCTGCTGACGGGTTTTGGGGTTCAGAGGATTTATGCTTGATGGCATCTACACTACATTTTTGAAAAGATTAATAAAACAAACAAACAAACTGATTAATGCTGAAAGCCAAAGTAGTCTCTTGGGACTACTTAGTGCTATCGTCTTTCTGGTGGCTTTTACTGTTAAAGTAAGCCATAGTACAAAGTGCCTGATAACAGATGACACTCATTTCACACTCTGCTCTAACATGTCCTAAACTAGGGCTTCAAGAATGACTGAGCTGCTGCTATATTAGACTGGAAAAGATAAGCCAATACTGCACCTTACTGTGCTGTATTTCAACAGCATAAATCAAAGTTGTGACTAGGAATGTCCATAGTAAATAACCAGTGTGTGACCTTGTTAACATGTACGTATTACCATGAGATATTGGAGGACACTCTGGGAGGGCTGGTTCTCATTTGTTCCTTAAGACTTGTGTAATGCATCCTCGTATTAGAGATATCACGTTTCTTCTCACCGTGTAATCAATTTAATCAAAATATTGCCTCAAGCTGTTTTTCCTTGTAATCAAAGTTATTAGAAAATGCCCATGAAAACATTCTTGTAATTGTTGGAAAATAGGTATCAGAACTTTACAACATTTTCTATTAATAGCAAACATGCAGACCATTTACTGCTTTACAGCTGAATTGCACTTAATTGAATGAATCAGGCTAACGTATGTGCCATAATTACCAAGTGTTTTTCTTCACCATATTCTGTATTGAAGTCACACTTCTTTTCAAAGCAGACAAATAGAAAAAAAAATGTTAATTTGCTATTTTTGTGTGTTCTTGATCAACAGTGGGAGGAGGTGAGCGGTTATGATGAAAACATGAACACCATCCGGACGTACCAAGTCTGTAATGTTTTTGACAACAATCAGAACAACTGGGTACGGACAAAATACATACGGCGTCGTGGTGCGCAGCGGATCCACGTGGAGATGAAATTCTCTGTGAGGGACTGCAGTAGCATCCCCAATGTACCGGGCTCCTGTAAAGAGACTTTTAACCTTTATTACTATGAATCAGATGCAGACACAGCCACCAGAACCTCACCAGCTTGGATGGAGAACCCCTGGATCAAGGTGGACACCATCGCGGCAGATGAGAGCTTCTCCCAGGTGGACCTCGGGGGCAGAGTGATGATGATCAACACAGAGGTTCGAAGCTTTGGCCCTGTCTCCAAAAATGGCTTCTACTTAGCCTTCCAGGACTATGGCGGCTGCATGTCACTCATCGCTGTTCGCGTCTTCTACCGGAAGTGTCCACGTAAAATCACCAACGGGGCGTTGTTCCAGGAAACGCTATCGGGGGCGGAGAGCACCTCCCTGGTGGCTGCAAGGGGAGTTTGTATCCCCAACGCCGAGGAGGTGGATGTGCCCATTAAGCTGTACTGCAATGGGGATGGGGAGTGGATGGTGCCCATCGGACGCTGTATGTGCAAGGCTGGGAACGAGGCTGTGGAAAACGGAACGGTTTGTCGAGGTATGTTTTGCTCTTATTATGTTTACCTAAGCCTAATGAATCAGTGTGCTCTGCCTTCATTACACAGTAATCCTACCACTAAAGGGTGCTATCCTGTCAGGTAGAGCACTTTCCACCTTAAGATGTTCCAAGGATCTTTTCATTCACATTCAATTGATGTTATAATCTAGTTATATATGTTCATATATCCAAAATATGATGGCAGGTATGAATTCTGCGATATATTATTCAACTAAGCCATCAACGCATTTCTATAAAAGATACAATCGTTGTCTGATCTTGCTATTATTCAACAGAAATACTCTGTGAAATATAGCACTGAAGATGATAATTCTTGCCAGGGTTTCATCTGAAAATGCACAGCTGCCTTTAGAAGTCGTGACTGCAGAGCACGCTTAGTTTAGTTCCTCTGAGCTGCCATGAAAGGATGGGAGTTGCTCATCACAGGTGTTTGGTTTTAAATCAAAACTGCCTGTCAGGGAACAAAGCAGATATTGTAGCACATCTGCAGCTGAAACTCTGGACTGTTACAATTCGAAAATAATCCATTATGTCGACTTAAAGAATTGCATTAAATGTCCATCCATCCATTATCTATACACTGCTTAATCCTCATTAGGCTCCTGGGGGGCTGGAGTCAGCTGGCTGAGGATGAACAGGTCACCAGACTATCACAGGGCTACATATACACACAAACAATCACACTCGCATTCACACCTACGGACTATTTAGAATCACAGATTCACCTCAACATGTTTTTGTACTGCACAGAGAGAACATGCAAACTTCACGTAGAAAGATCCCAGAAAGGTGAGGACGTGAACCTGGGATCTTCTAGCTGCAAAGTGAAAGTGTTAACCATCAAGCCACTGTGCAGCCCTTACATTAAATGTGATTATATTAATAGAGTATTGTGTAGAGCCGTTTTTCAATAACTGATTTTTTTCCGTAATTAAGCAGATGCAAAACGTCTCAGCTTCTCCCCACAGAGAAACACCTCTCTATGCAACAGAAGTCATGCTTCACAGAAATTCAATAAAATAAGAGCAGCAGTTTTGAATCTGTAAAATTCAGTGCAAATCTTTTTTTTGTGTGTGTGTGACTAGAATGCTTCCTCCCATCCAGCAGGACAAAGAGGATATTTTTCAAAATTGCCTGCATTTTCCTGTCAATTGGAATCCCTCACAGGCAAATTGATTTGGCTTTTCAAAACATCAATGTGCCCAACGTTTACCTGTGCCATGCCCTATCCACACTCTGGCAGGTGGTATTTGGTCAACGTGCTTAGAGATCTTGATCACTTGAAACAGCATGACAGCATGTAGCCTGCAGACTGGAACCGTGCTGATCCGGCCCAGCACAACAAACCACCCACCTGCGTTTTAGATCGGTGTGTCGCTGCCTCTCTTATGTGCGCCTGTAATTACAGCACGTCCTCCAGTGTCTGTGTGCTGGGAGGGGAAACGCGATGGGTGCTGCCTCGCAAACACTGCCAGGCCCGTTCGATGACTACTAATGAGGACAGGCACCAGCTCCCCTCCTTTAGGAATACAGGCCGATAAGAGGCGCGTGAAGATAGCTTCTCTGGTGCAACAACTCCGCTACCCCGAATCCACATCTCTGCATAATTACACAAATCTGCTTGTTTTCTGACCTACATGTAATTCACTGCATGTCGTGGACTGGAACATCTCAGGGGTGTCCTCAGTCATGGTGTTTTTTGAGCTAAATGGGATTATACAATTAAATGTTGTCCGCTCAGGGAGAACATGTTGATCCACTTCATATCCTTGCAGCTGAGCATGAGATTTTTGAGTGAAAGAGGTTTCACGTTCCACTCCTGATCTCCCCTCTGTTTATTTCTCTTTACTTTCTGTTCAATGGCTTTCTTAGTCAAGTTCCGCTATAGGGAGCGCTCCTCTGACCACATGCTCTCTTCATCTGCAGTAGGGGAAGTTACAGATTGAGGTACAGCACTGTAGCGATTCTCATAGAAGCACACATACGCATGCTTCTGTGCACTGACTGTTTCCTCTGTCCCTGTGTCCTCCTTCATCATATGATGCAGTGACTGAATATTAAAGCTTCATGAGAAGAATGCATTATGTGCGAGTGCAGCTGCGGAATGCAGCAAAAGGCTACGCATGGAGATGGATTTTATGGCTCTCTACAATAGTTATAAGCCTCAGCACAAACAAATGGACAGCATGTATTTTAGAAAGAAGAAAGAAAAAGAATTATTACAGTTTGAAATGATACTATTCTGTGGTTTCCCCATTGTTCAGAAGCTCTTTTAATGGAAGACTGCCACCAGCTCATCTGCTCTCTAGTCATCCTCCTAAACTGAAAGCTGATATCGGCGCTCGAAACTGTGGTCAGCCACCGCCTTTCAGCTGCCAGAGGTTGGATAATGAATTGATCTACGAAAGATGCGCCTTTGCCTGCCGATATTATGGGGTAATGAATTGATTTGTTGGAGGTGCCCTCAGAGGGTTTGTAAGATATCCTCTTTCATGGCTGGATTATGGAGCCACAGAGACAGCATAAAGCAGTCAAGATGAAAGGCCCCATTTGTAGTGTAATATTAATAATGCAACCAATGTTTTGTTCCAACATCTCTTCAACTAAACGTGTAATTACGCATGTAACAATTAAACCCTTGGCAGGGATCCCGGCAAATAATTAGGCTGTCATGAAATCTGTCAAAATATTGACAGTAGAAGGGGGTGCTTACATCAAATTGCTGAGGCCTTTTTTCCTCTGCAATTGTCTTACAAGTGAGATTAAGTTTCCTCTCTAAGAAATGCTGTGAGTGAAGGAACCATACCAGAGCCTTTCAGTAGAGACGGCCGTGAAAGAGAGATCTGATTTCCCGTCAGAGCCTTGAGGAGATGGTGCACCACAGAGACACATGAGGTCCTGTTAGCCCTCGCTGTTTGCTCCAGAATGAAACGCATTCTCTTCAGTGGGCCACAATGAAAGCCATGTTCACGGCTGGAATTGCAGACTCCCTTAACAATGCCCATGTGTGTTTCTTCAATGTAATCTGAGCATCTAACCCCATGCTATTGTGAGTTCAAGGGTCTCGGCTGTGGGAGCGTGGCTCGTGTTATTGAGGAGTGAAGATTCAGATGAAGACAATCCATCACAGCGATAACAACAACTTGATTCAAGCCATAGCTATGTTTTGACTATATTTAGAGAGAAAAATGAAAGCATCATTAAATGAGCAGTGTGGTTTGCGTGACCTTGTAGCCCAGATTTGTAGGGAGAAGAGTCAACAAGTGCAACTGTTACATATTTTACACCCACTTCCACTCACACAAGCTGGAAATAAAACTGTGATAAAGGATTTTTTTGGTCAAACCAATTAGGTTGCCTGACAAATAAGAATTATTGGAGTTGTAGAGAGTAGAAAATAATGATTGACATTTTAATACATCACATAAACATAAAAGTAGCATTTTAAATAGGGCATTCGCCACTGATATTCACATTTTGCATTAACATTCCAACACTCTACTTTGCACTTATATATTCAGAATTCCCTCCAGTTTAATATGTTGAATCCTTAATAGATCACGGATCTGCCTAAAAATACTAAAATCCTCTCCTGTCCTACACAGTCCAACATTTAGATGTACTGTAAAACAGACATTCTACTGAATGTGTTCAACAGACTTCACAGTAAACGTGGCATGAATGAAAGTATTTTTAGGTCACGGTGTGGAGACTTTGTAACAACACAAGGGCCTCTAATGTTAGCCTCCTGGTAAAATCTGCATCAGTGGTAGCAGGAGCTTAGGTGCTCAGTTCCTGCAGTTGCACCAGAGCAATTAGATTAAGGGGAAAGGCTTCAGTAATTCTTCAGCCCCGTGTAGCTGTAGATAAAGACAGTAAGGGGGATCGAGTGTAAAGGTAGGTGTTGGGCAGACGTGATTGGATAGACATGATTGCATGGAAAAGGTGGTGGGGAGGAGGTGAAAGCAGGAAATGAGTCCCCCCCAACCCACTGTCAGAATCCCAATTATTGCAGTCTCTTCGTCTGGAGAGGGTTTAAGGATGGAAATCAGCGTTGCACAGACAAATCCACGCGGCTGTCTTTATTTCCCTCGGTGCCTCTGTCTTTAATGGCAGCTCTAATTGACTAACAGTGCACGTGGGGAACAGCCACGCTGATGACTGGATGACTGTCCTCTGTGCTGGAACAAAACACAAGGCAAAACAAAAAAAAAAAGGAAACACACACACCCCCTCAAGGCTTTTGCTGCATTGTGCAATGTGCAAACAAAGATGAAGGAAGGTTTGCATTGGGCTGCGGTAACAGAGAACGATGGAGAGAGTGTGGGGGAGAATTAAATAAAAAGATGGACCAAAATGTCAACAATCTGCCTACACAATAGGCATTCATACATTATTATGTTAAAGTAGAAGCCACACTTACTCCTGTATATTGATGGCTGCTTCAGCCGCAGTTAGGAACCATTTAGTCAAGCATAAGGAATACAAATTAGCGCCTGAGCAGATGTTCATAACTGCAACATTTGCCTGTTAAATGGCATCTCAGATGACATGACTTAATATCTGCATCTTAACCAACATCTCTCGATTTCCATTCTTGATCTTTTCATTTAGACCCCATAAAGGGCTTGTACTGTGTATTTGATGGTGGCGGCCTCTTTGGTCTGCACACAGTGTAGGATGTTGTAACAGCAGGAGGCGAACAGGCAAGCTCTAAGACATGTCATTCTGTCCATAGAGGCCCCAGGGAACATTCAGGAGCCTTTATTCCCTCTTCCCCACTGTGATGGGATTTCAGTATGGCCAGGTGCTTTTTTTCTGTTGGCCAGTCTTCTATTACTCTGTCTGTTCTGCGCCCTGCACACATCCATATAGAAAGAAAACAAGAAAAAGAGAGCTGGGGAGCCTCTAATGAGAGGAGTGAGGGGGTCCAAAAAAACCCAGGTTAGACAGACACATACTATACAGCCCATGCAATATACGTTACTGTATCTGAAGTGCACAAATCTGATTACAGTCAGCAGCCATGTGTATACACAAGGACATTGTGTACTCATATGCACACTTTATTACCCTCATTTTCACAGCACATTCATCATATGCGGATGTGATAACGTGACCTGCGATCCCTGCGAATCTCCCTGAACTCAAAGATCATGGCCTGTTAAGCCTTTAAACGTTTTCCACATGTTTTTGCACATGCCAGCCTCTGCTCCAGATGCCCCTCCGTCACACTCCTCATTATCCCACACCATCTTTTGAATCTCAAATTCAGACGGTACGACCTCTTATAATCCCAGTGCCTCTTTTCACATTATTGGTCACCTCGGCAGCTGCAGAGGCTTCCTGTAGGTCTGGTTCTTTCTTGTAACACCTATACCTGTCTCACTCCGAGCCCCAAGACACCGCAGACAGACAGTTTTCTGGTATTCCTCCATGAAAGCGAAGCAGGGTGACAACTCCGAGACGTTATGGTTTTGTTCATGATAAATTTGCTTTGGACAGACTGTGCTGGAAATGAGAGCTGTGCAATATACAGGTCCTTCCCTGGGCCTCTCTTCTCTCATCAGGGACAAGGCCGAGGCTTTGTCAAAACATCCCCATGTGCTCTCTCTCTCTCAGATGTCCTCGACTCGTGTCCTGTTAGAGGAATCAAGTCGCTCTCTGGGCTAAGGGAGACTGATGGATCAAGCATCTGTCTGGGTAAAAGATGAGAAACAATTGCGCTCAGTGTTAAAGACAGGAATCCCTCTCGAGTATCAGTGACCTTGTTTTCCAATGATGTAAAACTCAGTCAACACTGAGAGAAAATTGTGGTGTCTTGTGTTGTATGCAGCTGACCTACATTAGAGCTATTTTAAAAGTGAAAGCGGAGAGAAAGCTTACCCATTCCTGACATTGGTTACAACTGCCACGTGTTATCTGCAGCCATAGTGTCCAAGTGATGAGCACACCTGTTCGCACAAAGTTAACTCCACGATCACTCACTAAAAAGCTGAGTGTGCTGAGTCTATATCCAGCTTCACAAAATATTGCAGCATAAGATAATGTTGCTGTGTGTCCTAAGAATTAATGTGTCCCTTAATGTGGTGTAGAAATGACCACATCTGTTAGTTACATTATTCACCAGCTATTCATTATGTTGCTGTTAGCTTCATTTGAATTATTTGATAGTTTGTTCCTTTGAGAAGAAGTCTGACAGCAGAATCTTATGTAACTATACAGTGTAACTGCAGTCTCATATGGAAGAGACGCTCCAGAGCTATAATGGCTTCTAAAATAAAAAACATTGCCCACCAGTGAAGATCTCTCCCCTGTTAAACTTCAGGTGATTAAAGATTAAAATGCTGCATTGGTGAGGTCAAGTGAAAGGTGGGAAGAGATAGATTAGAATAGAAAAGGCAAAGGGAAGAGGGGTGGATGAGGGGTACAAACAGGGACGTGCTTTCTTTCTCAGCTGCATTGACACACTACATCAACACACTGCACTATTACCCAGTAGAGGTCAGCTCCTTAGAAAGATCTAAAAGTAAGAAAGCACAGAGAGTCTATTGCCTTAAACTTCCTAAATCCAGTATATTGCAAATCTGATGTTTTTACTTCAGCTGAAGAATTACTTGGTTGTCTGCACCTGGAAGATTTCAGGATATGCTCCCTTCAAACCACACTGTATAACTGCAAAAAAGTGTGGTTGTTAAGCTATAAATAATGCTGCTTTCCTGGCTCTCGAAAACATGGAATATTTGGACAAATAGGCTGAAAACAATGCCACACAGTACTTCAAATATATATTTCATATTCCACAAAGTGCTGTAAATGAATACTCTCTGTTGCTGTACATCTATTAGATTAGATGCTGGACACTTTGAGGTCCACTTTACTTTGTAGTATGAGTCAGCATGCGTTGTAAATCTCTGTGTTGTCAATATATCTCCCTTGCAGTGTCATTAAGATGAATTCCAGCACATTTAATTACTTGGCAATCAAAGTGATTTAGATTCTGAAAGTACACCCTGCTGTTTTCAGAGGAAAACAAAGAAGACTGAGTTAAATTAACTGCTAATTCCGCTGCCTAAAACCAAATAAGAAAAGCCAACAAACAGAAAGTATCCTTGGATTCAAGGGAAACATCTCTATTAACCTCAGTGAATCCCTATGAGGTGATTGTGTCCACACAGGCTCTATGAAGCCAGTGGGGCCTCTGCAGTGTTTGAGCAAAGTCAACAACCAAATCAAGCAGTTTATGCTGATATTTATTTTACTTTTGGATTTAATTCCGAAATGTTTAGAAATCCACAGGCTAATGTCAACTCAAAAGTTGGACTGGTATAGTAAAGTTTTCTGTCATCAGTCTCCCCAGGAGACCTCTGAGTGGTATTGAGTTTGAAATTGAACACATGCCTCTAAAGCCCCCTCAGTGTAAAGTTAAGCTCTCCCCTGTCGAGAATGAGTACTACCGGATTGTGCTTTGTTTTCTTTGCCAGGTTACTACTTGTGTGTTCCTGACTTCTGGGGGAATCCAGGTGAATAATATTGTGTTGAGCAGGCCTATTGCAGAAAGAAATACTACTGAAAGTGTTGCGGCCTGAGAGATATTGATGAAAGACTAACACCTGGACACAGATTTCAAGATAGATTAAATTATATTAGAAGACTGCATCTTAAGCAAATCTTCACCAAATAACAAACTGAAAAATAAAAGAAAATGGAGTGACTTTTCACCAAGACTAAAAGTCTGCAGTCAGGCGAGTGGCACAGTAAAGCAGTGTGGTGCCAGCATGTTCAAAACATTGGTCCTAACATGTTCATGTTAAAGAGCTACAATGTTATTCATGTTTACCATCTTAATGTAACATGTTAGCATGCAGCTCACATTTAATAATTAGCCTGAAACTCAAAGTGATGGTGTTTGGTGGTATTTGGTCATGAACCAAAGTAATAATACTGCTGGATGAGAATGATCAATGTTATTTTGGTTTATTCTTCTGCCAAGGAACAGCAGAGTTATGCGACAATTAGTGTACGTTTGTACATCTGTCTGTTAGCAACATTACTCAAAAACAGACCAGCAGATTTGGATGAAATTTTCAGAAAAGATCAGAAATGACACAAGGATCAAGTGATTAGACTCTGGCAGTGATGCAGCGTATCGTCTGGATGCACGGATTTGCTAAAGATTTCTGTATCATTGCGAGTGGCACGGCATCACTGTAACTATGACTACACGTGAAAACTATGTGAGCTGTGCACGGCACAAGGTCATTTTGTTTGTAGGTACATCTATATTAAATGGCCACATTCGGTAGTGCCGTGATTTCTGCCATAACTTTTTTCAAGACTTCAGCCGTCAGAAATGATACGACCTTGAGTACTGCACTCTCTGAGTACTTTTCTTGTCTTTAAGATGCTACGAAAATGTGGCCAAAATTCTTGTTAATTCTTGTTAATTTTAATAGTAATTTTAAATATTTGACTTAAAGCCACAGATTATGTCTGGAATCATGAATGTCTACTGAATTCTGTGCCTGTCAATCTAGTAGACGCTGAGATATTTCATGGGATAAGTTCAAACTGGCACCTGTTGACAACACTAGAAGTAAGGGATCATGATGATTCATCATAAGGGCACTATGAATATCAGCACCACGTTTCAGGTATCTCAGTCTCAAAGCAGACCAGTGCACTGACAATGCTGCCAGCACAGGTGAAAATAGTTGAAATTTTATCGTACAAAATCGCTGCTATTACACAATAATGACGGGCAGTGTGTAGTCTGACACTGACAGTTTACTGTGCTCCATGTTCCATATGTTTTTTCAAGATGCAGTTTTGTTTCCCACACACTGTGAATGTATTCAATATTCTCACTCCCTCCTTCAGATTTCTTTTTTTAAATCAGAGTACTCAATTAAGACTGTAATTGTGCAGGATGAGCACACTTGATGCTGGGCAGGCAAACAATCTTGGCCTGGTTTAATTGTTGAAGCCTCTTGGAGGGGGATGGTGTTTCATTGCTGCGGGGGACAGCTCGGCTTTGTAAATGGACTACTTACAGAATTTTCTGGATGTTAAAACTTTTTACTCCCCCTTGGGCACCCGCTAAGCAAATAAATTACTCAATATAATAAGCTGTTCCACTCTCCTGTGGAATTCCCAAGCTTTTGGCTAAAAGGTACAGTTCGACATGGTTTTTCTCATTCTTACAAGTCTTATAAAGAACTGGGTTCATCTAAAGGATACAGTCTTTTTTTTTTAAAGCCATGCTTTGGAAGATGAAAGGCGTAGCACAATCCGGCAGGCTAATCCTTATCTAGTCAGCAGGAATATTAGTACCAGTGCATTATCATATATACCGCTGGTTTATGGGTGGGAATAATCTCAACGTGCTCCCTCCGACTCCTTCCTGTTCTTCCTCTCCACCTCCAGGTCTTTGCGCTGTGATTAGTGCTGTTTTGACACAGTTTTACTGTAAAGTCTTTAGGGATTCTCTGTTTATATTGAATTTATATGGAGAAGGAGGTGAAACTGTAAACAACAAGCTAATGAAAAGGCTGCTCTGTTATGCCTAGTGTGGAAAAATAACATTACTTCCTGTTCACTTCACAGCATGAGCTTAAGTACAGTGCTGAGATACTATCAATCATGTTTTGTGTTCCCATCATGTTTTAAAATTAGATAGTAATTACTTCTTAATCTCTTTTTATTAAGCTGAACTGTAGTCTTTTAATTCCATGGAATAGTAGACCACACATATTCTGGACACTTACAATTTACACTTGCAGATTGTACCATGGGCCTGTGCTTGCAGGAAAAACCAACAGAGGAGCAACCGATGCACTTGAAGAATCAATTCGTGTCTCCGTTATTAGTACACTAAAGTGCTCAACTCATTAAACTGACCATGGTTCTTTTATTTAAATCTTGATACTATGAATCCCTACAATGAACAACTGATTAAATAGGTTGTTGAAAATCCATCACCTCTACAGTAAATATTGGGTTTTCAGTATTGACATGAAAACAAGAGAAATATGAGATCCCTTAGGTGAGGGTTTGATTTCCTATTTCCTGAGAACGTGGTCTCACAGCCCTGCAAAATGTTTACATCAAACTTTGTTCCACTCAAAGTGAGAGACAAAGTGGAGGCACTAAAACAGAGGCACAGTCAACAGGCTAAAGAGAAAAATCACGTACCCAGCTTCTCTGGTTAGACATTTACCACCCGCCAGTGTTTACTACAAAGCCCGGATCGCAGCGTATTGAGGCCTGGGAAATGCTCACTTCGTGCTGGGACCACTGTTCTGGTTTATTGTGGTCATCTCAAAGCTGTGTGGTCTCAACAGAGTCCTACTCGCTTTTTAAGTGGGCGGGGGGTACGGGGTGAGGGTATCAGTGCATTTTCATGTGCAGGGTGTTTTCATTACACCCCGCCAACCGACTTTGTGTGGCATCGTGTCAACACACACCAGATCCACCGTGGCCTCCCCTCGCAGTACGGGCATCTCTCTTCTGTGAAGTAACAGGCTTAAAGAAATGTCTGGAATACATTAGTCACAGTTATTAATGAGGTTGTTTTCATCCTGCTCTCCCCTTGTCTCAGCTTTTTTTTTCCACCGTGCAAAGTCATGCCGATGTTGAGGATTTTGGCTTAAACAAAAAGACAGACCTTGTCAGCTCGCAGGGAGACAGATTAAAACCAAACGGTGAACTGGTGAGATGGAAAGAAGAGAAAGAGTTTTAGAGGGAAGAATCAAGATACAGTGTAGACCTATATGTCTGTCGTAACCACAGTAAATAATGTGCACTTGGCAAAGGAGTGGATCCAGTCTTGCTTACGGCAAGATATGAACTGGCTCATTGTAGGACGGTGTTAAGTCAGACTTTGAATTTGGTTTGTGAGTGCCAAAGTCCACTGTATGTCCAGCAGTAATCTTGCACAGACATTTTGTGTGGACTGGTATTTTGGCTAATGTAGATGTAGCAACATAACTGAGCACAAAAAGGTTTGGATACAGCTTTTAGTAGGTAAGAAAAATCTGCTTCGGGATGCACTACTTATAATTTACTGAAAAAGCAAAAAAAAAAAAAAAATCAGAAAATGTTTCGATCTACAGTCAGACTCATACAGGAAGCATCTGTGCATACAGATACTACCATGACTATAATCTTTAAAGTGCTACATGGTCTTGTTACCAAGCATGAGATATTTATATTGGATATTATTTATTAGAATAATAATGTGCCAGATAGTTCTTTATACTGTCTCATTGTCGCACCTTGAATGTTAATGTTATGACATTGACACTGAGCAGAATGTGACATTTTCAGCCATCATGAGGGATATCTCAACACTCCACAGAGAGTAACCCTCGCTAGAGAGGACATTTTGAAGCCATCTGCATCTAAAATGAGCGGGCTCCACTCAAGCACAGCACTGATACATTGATGTCATTCATTCCTTGTAGAGTCTTGATAACTCCTCCTTGCGACCTTCTTACTAAATATAGCAATTCATGTATTGATTTGGGGACGTGGTGCATTCACAGCATGCCTCCACCATAATGACCTATTTCAACAGATTGCTTGTAGTTAAGTAGTTTTTTTTTCTTTTGGTGTGGCTTTTGTGTAGAATGTGCAGAGGGAAGACGTGCACAGTGTCTGAGTGGGGATATCTTGGCTCTGTTGTGTAGGTCAAGAAGCTAGCGTGTATTCATGATTGCTCTTGGTACATAAACACACCCATCGTATATGCATGAGCCCTATACGAGTGCATATTAAAGCACTGGTTTTATGAAATTGTCATCACAGCATTGAATGTTTGTGTATGCTCTCAAGGCCGACAGGAGATGTTTTATCTCAACACGCTGCAAAGTTGTGAGATTGCATGAATCAATTGAGCCTGCGAGCGGCATGATTAAGTACGGATCATTCACAGTATTGTACCTCGCTGCTATTAAAGTGTGGCAATGGGGAAAGGGGCCAATGGAAGCTTGGCAAAAGATGGCTTAAATTCCATCTGCGTGTACACCATGCCAGCAGGCAGACTGCCCATTACTGAATGACTGACTATGATTGAAATCATGACTCTGACGCGCCTCGTTATCTGTCTGTATAGTGTTGCATTAAGGATGGGCTTTAACAGGATCACTGGTGTGTTACTCAGAGCAGTTGAGATCCAGGAATGCTGTCATTGTTCTATCCAAACACCCAGATGACATGCAAAAACACTTAATCTTTTATCTTTTTGTCCTTCCAAGAATAACACCTTCTTCTTCAAAGTTGTTGTCAGTTAACTGTAGTATGCAAAATTAAACACCTTGTTAGATTCAGGGTATTCTTCATTTCAATGCTGCAGTCTTTCATTTAATGTGCCATATTTTCTGTTATGATCATTTCAGGATTTTGACCTCAATGGAAGTAATTTATCCAGAAGACTCTCTACAGTGGCGTTGTCATTCAGCTGGGAGATTATTATCAGTCACATCACAAAACCCCTGAGAACATAAGTCCTTCCTCCTTCTTTACCCATTCACCGACCTTCCAGGGCCCGGTACAATTGGGCCTTTGTGGGTCTGGCTTGTCTGTCATCTCCCTGGTTCTGTTGATATGGGCCTCGTGCTGAGAGCGTGGTCTCCTCATACAGTACACTAAGCACTAGCTAATTGAGCTTGTCGAACCAGAACCTGTTAGTGTGCTGATAAGAAGGTATTTGACCTCTTCGGAGGCCCCTGGTGGTGCCCACTGCAACACAGTCCTAATAGAGCTTATATTCTTATTCTATCAGGAAAAAACAGAGCAGCCAAAGGGAGGATTCTTAAAAGTGGCTCTGTCCATAAAAATAAACACATCAATGACTGATTTTATTATAGACAAATATTATGTCTGTTGACAGTCCTACAGTGAATCTGACACGTTAATGGTAAACTAGGACACAGAAACATTGACATTGAATGTGAAGGAGGGGTCAAAAGATTATCACGCCAGTTAGATTAGACACTTAAAGTATGATACACTTATCATCAAAGGCTGTTGATGTAGTCTAAAGAAAGAGCCCATAAAATCACCTCCCTGGATTGCACGTAGGACTTTCCTTCTTTAATCAATTGCTTCTGTCTCTGGTTAAGAGAGTTGGCAGAGGTCCACAAATCGAAGGTCTTGGATGGATGCCCTTCCCATTTCCTCATCAAACTTCCATGAAGCGGAGCAAGACTAACTGTGTCTCCACCCCTCCTCTTTTCTCATTGTCCCAGCTGTGCTAAAATACTTTTTGCACATTATTTTCCTTCATTTGCTTGAACTTGTTAGCAGCAGATAATCAGGGTTTCAGAAATCTGAACTAGTAAGACACACTTTGTGGAAAAGTGTGTCTGGTATTTCTGTCAGACTAACCCATGTGTAAAACATTTTTTTTCCACATGGCATTTCATCTATGTGTGCAGTGAATGGGTATTTTAGCCTGAGTATAACTGACATGACCCCCACTAACCTCCCTAGGATAATCCTGCTGCCTCCAGGAACCCAAGACTAATCTGCCAGTCATCCTTTTGCAGGCCCTCACTCAAGCTGCCTCAACTTTTCTTACACCTTCACTAACATTTGGCAACCATTATGGCCACAAACCTGCATTTTGATCCTAATGTGTGTGATTTTTCAGTATAGGCAGGTATATACGTGTATTGAATATCCATTATTGAATCCTGTCCACTGTGGTAATTTTCTTATCCACACAGGGCACAAATAGAGCTGTGGTGACTCACATGATTGTCAGCTTATGAGTAAATACACTAGCTATCCCCCAGAAGGAACAGGCATCTACTCACTCATTATATTTTTACAATGACCTTTTCAGCACCTTGGCATTAATGTCAAAAATGATATGTGGTGGCCTGTATGGATATGTCAGACATGCACTGCTGGAATGTACCGAGCTGTGTCAAGGAGACAGCTATGCCTTCAGGCTAGTTATATATGCATGCGTGTGACATATATGAAGTTTAGTCATACGACTCATAACGTCTTAACTGGGGATGATTGACACACAGGCCTCATCAGAGACTCTCAGGCATGTGTGAGATGTGAATCAAAGACCCTGTCTTCCAGGATGAGAGCCACCCCAGCGATAAAGCAGTTTCCTCACAACCTAGTAAATGAAACTGGAGTTTCAGATATACTAGGATCAAAACAATTTTAGCTGTGTACAGGATTGTGACCGAACAAACAGACATTATCATATGGTTAGAAAGATATGTTCTGCTGGAAAAGTCCCATTTATGTGAATGTTACTTTGAACAAGAAACCAGAAAAGCTACTAAAACTAATTCAGTAGGTAAGTGTATTGCAAATCAAACAAAATTAGCCAAATGTATGATGGCAAAGAATTTGCACCTGGTATTAAATGCATTTCCATCATGTGAGTAGACACTGTGAGTGAATGTAGAAACATCATCTTATCTTTACACTTAATCTTCATAAAATATTACTTACTTGCACACACGGATTTTGTTCAGACATGCTCACCTGCCTGTCTCTTCTGTTTATCTAGTCTTTGAAATACAAGTCAAGATAAAAACGGAATAAAACCATTTATTTATCTAATAAGATATGAGGCAATGCAGTGCAACAGCTTGGGATAAGCTCATTCCAGTGCTTTGTGGAGCTAAATTACTGCTTAGGATATGTTTGCAAAGAGCATCCATGGTGACAAATAGAACTGCACG
Organism: Acanthochromis polyacanthus; assembly: GCF_021347895.1. Taxonomy (NCBI): domain Eukaryota; kingdom Metazoa; phylum Chordata; class Actinopteri; family Pomacentridae; genus Acanthochromis; species Acanthochromis polyacanthus. The sequence goes on along the minus strand of NC_067117.1, from coordinate 34,637,407 downwards.
CAAAGCAGTGCTGATATGTTTACACTGGTGTTATGCTGTATCTGAAAATGTTAATTTGTGTCAGTTTATTGGCTATTAGCTAGAAAATATACTTCTTTAAACACTAAATAGAGCCTTGTTTACTTGTGGACATGACACAGTATGTCACTATCCTTAGACTGTAGTCAATTGCTGCAAACCATCCTAACAAGAGAAGAGTTGGACTAAAGGAAGATATTGGGGAAACTCAGCAGCAGTAGAGTTACCAAGGTAACAGCCTATCTCTCCCCTGCCCCAGCATCATCCTGATCCTTCTCAGTGTGAGCTGGGTACTTAATTTCACTGAACCCCTGGGTCTGGCCTGAACAGCCTCCATTGATTAGGACAAATGGAAGGCAGACCAGCCAGCCAAGCCCCTCCTTTATCAGGGTTAAGGATGTAGTCATAGAGGGGGAGAAGACGCAGAGCGGGCAGATGAATAACTCAGGGATCCCTTGTTTTAGATGAATCAATGACATATTTAAAGGCTAATTAGTCGATCTATTCACTCAGTATAAATTTGCTTGGGCCACCACCTCACTCTGTACCCGTGATTGGACCATTTAATGTATTCCACCTCCAAATAGCAGCCATTAAAGCCTTCAAATGAATCTCCTCCCAACAATGCCAGCCTTTTCAGGAGCAGGTGTAGTTGGTGCAGGGGAAGAGGTTTTAGATGTGTTTTGTGTATGTGTGCATTTGTGCATGTGTGTGTGTCTATGTGTGTGTATGTGTGTACGCAAATGTTTGATTTTGTTACTTCAGGTTGCATCCTTTGAGTCTTAATACCCAGGGAAATCTTGTTGTGGTGGTTTAAGTCTCCCATGGCATGTCATGGCTTGAGTTTTCATGAGCTTATTATCCATTTGACAAGCAAGCCTGATTTGAGTCACATAATCAGATCAGGGTATTTGCCACTGCATGAGTGGTGCAGTTTTACGTAGTTTTATTCTGAGCACACTGGAAGACTTTAAAAAGTGTCACAGTTGTGGGACAGTTAATACTATTGCTGCTTAATTTTTTATTTATTTTTATATTTTTTACAGAAAGCTCAAGAAGGCTGCCAAGAGAAGATATTAAAATGTGTCCTTTTACTCACTGGCTGAGAGAACAATTATTCATACTTACAAAATTCTCAAGTGAAGTGTGTTTGTGTGTGTGTGCTTTTTGGATGCATGCATGCGCACAAAATAGGCGCATTACAGCTGTTGTTTTTTCCTCTTGTAGATCAGATGGATAATAGAATTTGCTCAGGCTCCCTGCTGCCTCATTAAATGCTTGTGGTCAGAAGAATTGATATAATCTTTAATAAATGCACTCCAGGGAGGGATGGCAGGAGATATAAAATCCAGTCTCTGAACATGATACTCGCAGTCCGGTTCAGGGTGCTGTTTATCTTTTGGGCTTTGTTTGAACTGTGCATGTGTGTGTGTTCTTTGTGTGTTTGTATATGTGCATTGGAGGGTTACACAGGGACAGTGACAGGATTCAGCACCAGCTGCTCCTTGCAATGCCACCCCCTCTCCCATCCGTCCTCCCCTCCTACACCCATCCCCTCCTCTGCTGTGACACCCCTCCTTGTCCCTACTGACTGGACAACATGCAGCCCCTTTATGCCACCTGTCCATCAGCTAGACTGCACCTTAGGGAGCCTCTGTCGCCGAGCTCGGAGCTGCCGCTTGCTGCCTTTGTTTGGATTCTGGTACAGCCACCCACCCCCCTCGTTCCCCTCTCTTCTCTCTTTCTCTCCAACTCTGTCTTGCTCTCTTTTGCTCTCTGTGCTGTCCTTTACAAACACAGACACACAAAAAGACACATACAGACTTGTGATTGCCTCTGTCAGCTATTTCCTACATCTGCCTCCAGGCACAAAGGACTGCAGCAGCACCACCGCCCAGCTTGCCTCTCACCTGTGCCGGCCAGGATGCCAGCTCCTGGGGCTGTTATGCTGGGCAAAAATAAATGTTGGCTGTTGAACCAGATAAGGAAGATTGAAATCAACATGAAGCTGATGATATTTTACAAATTCCAAAACAGTGAGGCAATTTTAATGGGTTGTTTATTTCACGGACAGGACAGTGTAATTCATCCCGAATTGCTCCTTATCTCTGCCAAAACAAGTATGCGAGCTGTAGACCAACACGCTGTATGTCTTCTTCGGGTCACTGAGGTTACTTATCATCCATTCGTCCCACTACTCTCCTTCCTCTACCTTTTCCACCCCATATCCTCTGCCTCCACTCACCCTGCTTTCTCCATCCAGTCCCACTGTCATCAGCAGTCTGAGGCTGTGATCAGGGCTCTGAGGTCCGGGTGCAGCCTGCGGAACGGAGCGGGGAAGCTGCCTTACATGGCAATGGCTCCTGTTGCCCTAGCAACTGGCTGTCCTTGAGAAAAGGGTGCATTTGGGGGTTTGGGAGGCCGAGTCTCTGACAGCCCCAGTCAGAACTCATAAAGAGTTCAGACACATCGATCGGTGTGTCTGGGAGAGCACGTAGTGTAAACACAGTCCTCCGCAAATGCCTTAAAAATAAATGTATGAATCATAGGCTTAGAGAGCTGTGGTGTAGAGGATGAGTGGTGTGGAATGCATGAGCTGACTGCCCGCAGTGGGGAAATAAAATGTTCTTCAACACAGCAGTTCATCCTGATACCCACTGTACAAAATTCAGTCATCGTTGGATGGGTGTTTCCAGAAATGCTGCAGGTGATTTGTTCCCATGAAGCCAAGGGCGAGGGTTACTGGAGGCTGCCCACGTTCTTTTGTTTGCCTCTACAATGACATCTTCATACTCTGACATCTGATCGCTCCTGTGTCTCTTCATTTTCTACCTGTCTCAAATTTAAAACATTGTACGCCCATTGAGCCAGTGCCTGAAAAGAAAGGTTTAGTTTTTATCCACCTTCCCACCATGAGGAGCATTGTAGCACTACAAACACAATGACTGGCACTTTGTGTCACAGGACAGTGAAAGTTCAGCACCTCTACTTTCATCTTGCATGCAATGTTAAATGAGGACAAGCTACTTGTTTGGGAGAGAACTTCAGGCTACTGTATAGACTCCAATAAAGGCGAGTTGTTGTGTTAGGTTTGGGAAGTTAAACAAAAACTGCAGTTGTCTAAGCAGATTTCAAATTTTTAACAACTGTGATGTGATACACTGTAGCAAAGCCACCCTAAATTAGGGCCACAAAGCAATTAATTCTTAATTGTTGTACGTAATTACTGAGCTGAAATAATTAGAATTTACCTACTTTGGAACAACTGAACACCATGCGTACATCTGCTTTTCCCACATTTATGCAATAAACCACAGGATTTGACTGAATTAATTACCCTTTCCGAGCACAGAGGCTCAATTAGTGACCAGATTATGGAAGACCATGCCATAATTTCAAATTATATACCATTATCTGCATTAGCTGACATTTTTTCAGCCCGGTAATGATCTGTGACATTACCGGGACAAGCCATCTTAAATGGAGATTAATGCCGACAATGGTGCCTGCCTCCTGCCACACCCCAGCCATCTGCAACTCAGTGTACCGAAGGGGTCCACCAGCAACCTGATTGGACCCTTACATCCTCTGGAGAGCAAGCTGTCAAGTGATCTGCCTGCATGAAATGACCCTTTCCGCTTTATTCCCCACAACCGCCCACCCTCTTGTTCATATTCCTACCCTGTGCGTATATGTGTTGGCTCAGATGCCTGTAATTTCACCATTCCACATTTGTGCCTCTTTTTTTTCCCCCGCGTGGAAAAAAAAAGTGGGAAAAGAAGAAAAAAAGAGTGCAGTGAAAATTCCAGACGTTATTACTGTGCTGCATGCATGGCTCCAGTGATATTCTCCTTTCATCTCTGTTTCCTCCTTTATTGACAGATGGTAGTTATCAGACGGTATGGAAATACTGTGGTTAAGATAGTTTTCACTGATTTTTTTTCCACCTTTGGTATTTATGACCTGATGATCATCATGAGAGCATTGTGGTCTTGAACAGAGGGCCACTCTGCCAGCGTTGTTTGAATCAAGAAACTAACATTTGCCACATGGAAATGATGATCTTCAGAAGCCTTTCTGAGCGGTTGAGAATTGAGGTGGTGCGTTGTGTGTATGTGTGCTTAAAGCAGTGAAGTACACATCAATGTATTCAATGATTAGTCATTTTAAGACATTCAGAAAACAAAAACCTAACTTCCAGCCTGCCAGATGTGAGAGTTTGCCACTTCTGTATGTTTAAATCATTGCCAACTGAATATCTTTTGGGTTTTTGACTTCAGGGATTTTGAAGACCTCATTTTGAACTTTCAGAAGATAATTATCTGATATATTTACAGATTAATAGATTAAATCAGATTGGAATAATAAACTAAAGCAAAAATGGGTTGCAGTTGTTCCTTTAGTGTGTTTCTATTTGAGGCTACTTTTTTATATCATTTATTGGTCACAGTTTTTAATGTGAGTTCGAATATAATTTTTGAAACATGTATGTAAGGTTGAGAAAGTGGAAAATGGGTTCATAGACAGATTCCATGCTCTATCTATGTCATGTTGCTTGCTGGTGTTATTTATGGCCAGAGTTAAGGAGATAATGAGAAATAAGGTCAGTTAGTTGGAAATTAATTTACACAGTTGTTACATGACTAATATTTCCCTTACGGGGTATTTTTAGCTGCCACTGACATTCTGAACAGTGCTCCACACTTCTTCTTGTCCTTGTAAATACCAAACCTTGTGATGGTGAGCCTTGTATATGTGCCACATATATGAGGTTAAGCCCTTGCACCATGAGCTGAAATTGTCCTCTGGGCACTGGCCAGATGGGGTTTATTAGTAGCTTTCTGCTTTACGGTCTCTGCTTATTTATGTGTTGATGTGTATGTATCGGAAGAAGATGGAATTAAACGAGCTCTGGGTGTGTGCTCAAGGTGTGTGTGGCACACCGTCCTGTGTGTTTTGGGTTTCCTGGGATTGTGTACAGTGCATGTCTTGTTTGTGTGTGTGTGTGTGTGTGTGTGTGTGTGTGTGTGTGTGTGTGTGTGTGTGTGTGTGTGTGTGTGTGTGTGCTTTGAGTCTTAGCCCTTCCGTGAGGTGCCTGCACCCTCAGAGCTCATTTCCCAGGTGTCCCACATTTCCAGCTAATCTGCTGCTCACTTTGGCTCGTAATCTGTCTCAAAGGAGCCTGCTGGAGGGGAGGGGGACTGGGGATCTGAGCTCTGTGACAACTGCAGAGGAGATGCAGCTTAAAGCAAAATGCTGAGGGACACAGCGGGGAAAAGTCACTTTCCAATTATCCTGCTGTTCTCTCATGCCCCATGACATGTGAATCCCTTACTGTACACAAATACATAATCACGCAATGACAACCGAGTCTGCACGAATGCATGTATATCGTCCGGATCAGTAAACATGTGCTTGTCGTATCTGAGCCACAGATTGCAGAAAAATGCTGCCATGTCACTCAGAGTTGATGCAAGCTGCGATGCGATATTTTTTCCAGCTACAATTACGGAATTCTATCATGTAGGTTGTCAGGGTGCTGCCCTGATTGTTTAAAGTTAGTTGTGTCTAAGTTTGAAATATTGAACATCAAACTGGAGTTTCTGAGAAAATAACCCATTTAAATGACCCTGTGCTATCCTTGAGTCTGAGTGTGACCGGATTTACACCTTGTCGTTCATCAGTGGTTGCCCTCACACACTGGCACTGTCCTGGCTTACAGAGTGAGGAGCCGTGCAGAGTCCCAGACCTGTTAATTGCACCAGACATGGAAACCTAGAGGGAGAAATGAATATATCATTTGTGTGCCAGTGTGTGTATGCGTGGGGTGAAACGAATGCCAGTTGTCTAATAGCTTTCACACAAGCCTGATTGAATTAGACGGCCAGGAGGACTGCGTTCCTAATTGAATTGCGGAGACCCTGTGTTGCAAACAGTGCAAGCTTGTGTTCCCCATGGAAGTGCTGAGACGGAGGAGGGGGCAAGCTGGCTTGTCCTCACTCCCAGGAACAGACGTGCGACTTGTGGCTGCTCCCCTCTGGTTTATCCGTGGCCATGACTGTTGTTTCACAAGGTTGCGCTCTACTTAGATGTGACCAGTTCAAAGGTTGACAGTCTAGTATATTTGTGGTTGCAGGATAGTAGAGGTAATGAGAAAGCTGTTGCAAAAGCTAACAGGTCGTCTTAATCTAATTTCCTGCTCTGACGGAACAGTGCTCTGTCTTGTAAAAGGAACCCATCTCTTTATAGTAGCCTCTAATCTGTCCCCACAGTGATTCATGTAGTTTTTACAGGCGGCACTAAAGCAAATAGAAGCCTAAACTTGTACATGCCTCGCTGTTATGGCCTCTTTGGTCACAACGGGATGCAGGGAAATACCCGGAATCTGTGCAAAGACACAATCCCTCTGATGCTGGCCATTTTCACTGCTTTCAGCACTTTTTCCTGCTGTGCTCACAAAACCTAGCACCTCTGATTCTCTGATTTTTTTTTTACCCCTCCAGCCTTTTCTCTTTCACACCTTGAACACACCACACGCATGCACACACACACACACACATACACACACAACCCTTGTCTGTCTTAGTCTCCATTGTCTCTTCTTTAATGGTGTGTTCATTAAATAAAGCGGTTTTGGGGCCCTGAAAAGGGGGGACGCAGGGGGTGGAGGGATGTGCCGTTGTTGCTGTGATGCCCTAGACTGCCGGACAAAGAGTGTCCCTGTTGGGTGCAGTAGATGAGAGAGGGTGGGTGAAGGAGACTGGAAGGGTGTTGTTTTTTTTTATCCCTTTTTTACAATAGGTTTGGCCTTCGATTGCATTACCTAGTATCAGCCAGCTGATTGTCTGGTTGTGACCACATTGCCTAAGCAGGGACGATGGAAATGTCAAATGCCCGGTTTTTGTTTGGCCTCTTTCCGTATGTGTGTGCATGTATGTGTGAGTGCTGATTTGGACAAAGGAGCCCACATGGCCATTCACGCCGGCATCGCCCCTGAAAACAGCACTCCCTGCCTTTCTGGCATTCATGTGCTTGCATCTTCCCTCTCTTTATGTTTTGCTGTTTTCCCTCTCACACACAGGTACTCACGCACAGACACACACTTTGAAGGATTCAGATGGTTTTAGCTGCAGGTCTCTTCTTCGGTGTGCTATAAATCTTTTCGGCAGTAATATTCAGGAAACCTTTGAAACAACCAGCAAATTACCTGCTGTAAAAACTGACTAGCACCCTAGTGCAGTAACTTACCTCACAGCTCTCGCAGTACTATTTTTATTCAGTGAGTAGCAATAACCTCTAATTAAAGCTTTTATGTCAGTGTATATTATTAGAAGCCGTAAATATAGGTAGACACAAGCAGCTGGGAGTTTGGCATGTGTGTGTGAGTGGGGGGGAGGTATTCAGATTATGTTTTAAGACTTAATATTAGATTAAAGTAATGCAATACTTGGTCCTTAAATTATCAGACAACAATGGAAAGAAAGCTATCTCTCCCCACTGGCACAAGTTTTCACATATTTTTCAAATGTAAGATGTAAGAGTGGATATGCCTGCTGTGTGCCTGGAACCAATTTGAGGTGATCTGGACCTTTTGACACAGCTACCACTAAATTGAGTCTGAAGTGTTTATAAATTCTCTTAAAGCTTTTCTATGCGGCTTTTGTTCTTGACTTATTGCCACGTTTCATTGTTTGTCCCAGTTCCAAAAACCAATGTTTGCAATCCCCAGAGATCTAAATGAAAAACGTGGCATGTTTGCTTGATGCTATTGATGATATTAATAGCACTGTGTGGTGTTTTTTGAGTGTAGGAAGCACGAACAACAAGAGGAGCTGTTGTCAATGAATATTCTTGCAGTAATTAACTCTACGTGCCAGGAGGATATCTGAAGTGAGAGGAAACATCCAAAAACACAGCCTTTAGTTCTCACATGTTGAGCAAGACTGCCGGCATGATGATCAAACAGCTCAACAGCAGCAATCTGGGCAGGCGGGGAGGTGGGGAATTAAAGCTCTGATCGGATTTTTAATCACTGCTCTCCATGTCTCTGCCTCGCTACATCTGACACCAGACGACTCTGCAACTCTTAAAATCTGTCATCCGGGTGTAAAGTGGAAATTCCCCAAATATTTCCCCAAAATAATGGCCATGGCGAAGCAGAGAGGAATGCCAAGACGTGTAATACTCTGTCCTCTTGAAGTGGATAGGAAGGTTTTCACAAATGCCTCTTTTCTGGATTGTTTTAACTTTTAGAAGTACCATATCAATAGGAGCCATCACAGAGAGCAGTGCTGTTGCAAGTACTTGTCACTGAATGTCAGTGTTGTTTACTGCTCTGTGAGGACTTTTGTTCTTGGCAGTCTCTGTAGTATCTGGATGCTGTGTGGCCAAATCATCTTCCACTCCAGGCTAAATATACCAAACTACCACGCTAAATATTTTTATGAAACATGTTAATATGTCAGCTCTTGTTAAAGTAAAAGTGGCCATGTTTTTCTGTTTGGATAAATCCACTTTAAGGATTTTTCAAACATTTAACAGGCACCATATTTAACAAACCATATTGTTTACTGCAGCTTTCTCTTAGATACTCTATTTTCTTGGCTTTGAATACTCTTTTATTGCCTAATTATGTTTTATTTCTATGATTTTAATGTATAACCTTAATGTCTACCTTTAAATCACTTTTAGAATTAATTTTAAAGTTCTGTGCTGAATGTATTTCTTTACCACTAATTGCCTTGTATATGAATTGTGCTATACAAATAAACTTACCTTGCCTTGCCATGCACATGTAACAATACAGTGAATAAAGCACTGAGGACAAAACACCTGAAATAAACTTAGACTTTAAAAAAGGAGAAAAAACAGTGGCTGACCAGTGGAGAATAATGCAACAGTAGGGTTATAGTATTTGGACATTTAAAGAATTACAAGATTTTTAAATTTGTTCAAACACATAGTGGGAGTTCATAGTTAAGTTGGCTAAAATTTGAATTCAAATTTAACAAAAACTAACACATTTAATGCAGTAAAACATCACTTTTTTCAAACAATGTTTACATCTCTCCCACTCCCCACTGATAGGGATCTTAATAAACTTTTAACAATGCCTCAACAATAAATACCTGTTTCTGAAAGCATTTTTTTCATCAGGGTTAAGAAAAAGCACTTATGCAGCCATTTACTGTGCAGTACGGCACAATGTAAGTGTTTTACCCTCATCTCTGCTGGCCATCTTATCTGTCATCTAGATCAAGGTTTTTATCCATTATTTCCAGTTTTTTTTTCTCTTTTTGGTTGCCGTTGATGAAACATCCCTTGACATCATACATCACCAGGTTCTGAATTTTTATATTTTTGTTTTGCAGAATTGACTGCAATTCTGGCTTGCAGTCAATAATAAAACGGCGTCAGATGGTTTGGTGCTTGGTGGGAAAACTTGCATTCCCCACCAGTGTGCCATCCAGCAGCTACCGCAGAATATTTAAACACAGCCAGCGTAGCATAGCATCATGCCGCTTAATAAGTGCTAATCAATTATATCCTTTCACTTTTCTCCCCATGCAAATTTTAAAGTCATTGTTCTGATTGTTATGCAAAGTCCGCATATTGTTACAGCGCATACAGTACGTTCACTGTGGGCACAGTAACACGCTGAATTCCTCGGCTGAAAAACTCCACCAAACACAGCCATTCCCCACCTCTTCCCTCTCGCTTCTTTGTTTCCATCTCCTCAGCCCACCCCCACCACCTCTTTATGCTGCTTCCTTTGGTGTTGCTCCTCGGCACGCCGCACTCTCACAGACCTCGCTGTGCCGCAGAGGTTCGATCCCAATTCCCCACATAGCTGTTGCCTGGGCCTCATTCACAGACCCTGTTGACTGGCAGTGTGAATGTACAGGCCTCATGTTTCTCTGTGCCCTAAACCTTTTTCCCCCATCAATCATGGAGGAAGAAAAACATGTCAAAGCTAATATTTAGTCAGGAGATGTTTGAGATTAGTTCAGTTTCATTTGGAAATAACTTTCAGCCAGTGATAATTACAGTAAATCATAAGAGGCAGCACACTGCTTTGTAAGGCATGTTTTTCAGAAGCAAAGAAGTAAAAATTAAAATAATATATATTATCAAGCTGCAGAGTAGCAATAAAATCCTTCATTTTCCGCTGTGGTCGTCGGTAAATAAAAGTTTATTTACTTGCAGAGTGCATTTTACAATACTGCGACAGAGCATCTTTAATATATCTTGCTTGTCTGTTTTATAAATTGTCTGCACCTGTGACAAGCATAGGATGATGATTTAGAAGGTGACGGCTCTAAGCGGTGTACTCTGAGAAGGGTAAAAGAGCATTAATCTCTGGATGTGGAGTCTCCTGAGTACAGTGATGTGTCTGTCTAATATAAACATTGGGATTGGACCCGGACTAATTCTGCCTCTTGATATGACCTCTTTTAAATGGGAGTTGCAGCTGCTGATGTTTCCACATTCCAGATGCTGCAGTTGAGCTTTAATTGCTAGTAAAGCCTCAGAACGAAATAATAACTGTATGTTTATTACTTCATAATGTAGAAATTGCAGTCGTGTAAAACCGTTTAAAAACGTTCACAAAACGAGGAAAAACATGGTTTCTGTATGAGCTGAGGCAAATAGTTTTTTTTTATCTTGCAAGCAAAAGAAATAAATGCAAATCAAAATCAGCTTTCAAAATATTCCTTTTGCCTACCAAGTTTAACTTGAAAATAATAGGAATGCACAACAACGGAAGCATAAATTGAAGGAAAATCTTCAGTATTTTGTTTCCTTTCATCAGACTGAATAAATCATTTTGCTTTTTACACTGTTTCTAAGAAAAACAACAGCGCTGAAAGACCTGAGGGGTTTTAACTTCAGATATGCAATGTGTCCCGTGTGTGAATTTTTCATGTTACTGTACTTCCTACACCTCTGTCTCAACACCTCTATATTTTCTCCTCTATCGATGGGGCAGGTGGGAGCTGGATTACCTGAAGCTAAACCGTTGCTTTCTTGGCCCAAGATACAAGAAAAGCTTTTGACATGGTGCAGGTGCAAATGCCGTAAAAAAAAAAACAACAAGGTTATGTTTTTATAGCAGTGGAGGTTTAGGTGGAATGTGACTGGAGAGGGGAGGATAAGGGGATTTCACAGACAGCTAAGTTAGTTTGTTTATCGTAGCAGGGAATGATGCTTGTGGCAACACACAAACAGGTTTGCCCCGTGTACAGCCTGTGATTCACCTACACACAACGAGTTGCACGAATACAGAATTTAATGGCAGCTGCCGTGTATGTGTTCATCATCACCTGAATGTAACTTTCCTCCCTGGTTTCCAGAAAGAGGCCTTTAAAAGGGCTCTTAACAGAACGCGGGGCACTTCAGAGATTTCTCAGGCAACTACAGCATCGTGAATAATTCACAGCAAACTTACAACATGTTGCCGTGTTGCCATGTCTGCAGAGAGTTGCCTCACATGTGAAAGCTACGCTGACGTGTATTTATATGCCGGGTTGCAATGATATATATTTATGTTGGACTGTGTTTCTGGGTTGTTTGAATTCTGGTCACTCGATGGTTTCTCTTGTATAGTGAAATGGAACCAAATAGCTCCCTTGAAATGCTGCAGTGGCACTGAATGTATAAATACAGACTTCAACATTTACCCTGCTGCCTGTTTTATGGTTGACACTGTCTGTTTTGGTGACAAAATGATTAATCACCTTCGAATAATATATTATTACAGAAAATAAAGGTGAAATTTGATTCTGTTTTAATGTGACATTCAATATCTTGAGTTTTTGATGGCTGCACAGAAACTATTTTTCTACTATTCTCTGTCATTTTATGGGCAAAGACGCAATGAAAATAATTCATATTTAGTCAGACTTTTAACAAAATAAAATTGTTGTTTTTAACCCTTTGATGAAGAGGGTCAAAATGACCCAGTGAGGTCGTTTTCTTGCCAAGGGTTTGATCATTTCATATTCCAGCTTTTACTCAAAAATCAAGTTTTTCAATTTACAAATTTAAGTAAAATTTTATACTTTTAAAGAAATTTTAATATTTGTATTACTACCCAAAGCTTTTTATCACTGATAATATCATACAAGAGATGATGCAGTACACAAACCTGAAGGGTTAGAGAGCATAAACAGCTGGAGGAAAGAGTGGATGTTGATGTTCATCTATTGCTGTTTTGTGTTGTATCCAATTATCAGAATGTACAAAATCTGTTATAAAGTGAAAAATAGACATATTTCAAACATGAAATCCTTCTTGTGTGGACCAAAATTATAATACAAACAATAATACAAATGATTATGTTTAACCAAAATGACAAAAATGGCATAAAAACACATTGATTCCTATACGGGTCATTTATGATCCACTTATAGAAGACTGTAGGGTCCAATCACTGGAGCATCTAAGGGTTAATTTTTAAAAAAAAAAATCTAATCTAATTCTAATACTCTCTCTCTCTCTTTTAGCCTGTCCCTCTGGCTTTTTCAAGCCAACTCAAGGAGACGAGGCCTGCATGCAGTGTCCCATCAACAGCCGTACCACCAGTGAAGGCGCCATTAACTGCGTCTGCCGCAATGGATACTATCGCACAGACTCAGATCCTCTCCAGATGCCGTGCACAAGTATGTATAGTCTTGAGGTTGTTATGTGTGAACTTTTGAATCACTTGCACATAGTACACAGACATGACACTCTTTGGTTTCAGATATGAACTCTTTGACACACACACATTTCACACCCACAAGCAGAAGAGCCCCAGGATCAAAGGACAGTGGTAGTCTGTGTAACTCCAAACAGAGAAACTCTGTCAGAGCTGTCCCTCACACGAACGGGATGCTGACATGCTCATAGTGTGGCTGTCCACAGATCTGACCCAAAACACAAGGCTCAGCTGCCCCTCCTCAACATCACACAGTCCGTACTCCAAACCAGACCAGAGGTTACTGGGCCAGGGCACGTAGCTTTGTGAAGGGCTAGACTCGGAGAATGAACCGAGGCAAGACGCTCTCTTGTCATGCCAATGAAGCTGTTTGAATTTGAATTTGAGACTGACACCGAGGTTGAGAGAGAGACAGACGGAAGGATAGACCAAAGCAAAAGTGAGCGAGGGAGGGGTAAAGTGTGAGGGAAAGACGCGCAGAAAGAAATAAAGAAGGAGGAATTTGAGGGAGCGGGAGAAGGGGTGTGTGTATGTGAGAAGAACCGAGAATCAGTGCATAGAGTGTGGTCTAACTAAAACAAAATGGGGGTGAGTGAGAAAAAAAAAACCTTTCAACGTTTCCGTAGTGTTTTTTCCTCACTCTCCCTCTCTTGCCTGTTGAAAGGGAGAGAGGAGGGAAAAGATTTGATGGTTTCCAACAAAGGAGATTTGCATAAGCCTGGCTCTGGGAGTTGAGCAGCTGTTGTGAATGAGAAAGCAGCAGCGTCACGTCACCCGTATTAAGCGCAGCAGGGCCCGGCCTGATTAAAGCAAGGGAATGGGCCATCAGAACGGCCCGCCAGCTAATGGGGGGGATATTAGTCCTCCTCCCCAGGAAGGAGCCAAGGAGGAGTTATGTTTCTGAGAGACACCAAGAAGGCCACTCCAATGGGCTTCTTTCCAGAGCCCGAGATCTGTTAATTGCTGCCAATTAAAAGGAGGTTAAATAAGAAGTGATCGATTCAGATTTAGGATGTTGTGGGCGGAGTGGAATTGTTTATCTCATTAGTCCAGGAGGATACGTCTGCTATAATTAGGTGCACATGTCTGTAAAAGATAAACAGTACTCATTGTTTGTTTGTTTGACCTGTCACTCAACATTGAGCACCATGTGGAAAGTTTCCACCCTGTAATGCCTGGATGCTAAGAATGTCTCAATAGGAGAAACAGTAGGTTTCTCTCGGCTGCAGTAACTCTATACGATGCTCCATGAGAAAATTGTCAAGAATAGATGTTGACAAAGTGGACACCAGCATTGAAAATGAGAGAGTGTAAATGGGCATCCCGAGGGAAGAGCGTCTTGGAATGCAGTCAGCTCCGACCTCAAAGAGTCTATAGTATCTTTGCGAGTTTGTGGATTTTCTCTCCTCTTGTGTAGGAGTTATTTAAGTAGAGTTAGTAATTATGCCCTCCATGCCCTCAAGGACACAACATGGCTCCCAGCACTAAGTCAATTGTCCTTGACGTTTTGGCTTATGTTAGTGGCAATCCCATTTTGTCATCTCTCTTTGATGATTTTCTTTCCATCTCATGAGCAGAAACCTCCACCCTAAGCAACAGAAGACACAGAATATATTCAATGCAATTCAGTAACAAAGTTAGACTTCATGTCAAAATGTATCAGTGGTTCAGGCCCTCTGGAATGACACTTGTCATATCTGAAAAATTACACCATTGCAAATCCGCCATTACTAACAGTTCAAAAAGCAAGGTGTGGTTAGGGTTAGGCAGAGAAATGAACTGATTAGACTGAGGGGAAAAAACTGAGCCCAGGGGAAGAGCATGATTCATGTTAAAATAAACAAATAACAAGTTAAGTTTTGGGAAACATTGTGCTTCAGGTTAAAGCGACTACTTTGTGCAAGTTTTGGATGGGGTTTGTCGTCATGACTACAACAACAAACACATGGTTATGGTTATGGAAGTTACTGGAAACAGAAGACAAACAACAGTGTCCTATGTCAAAGTTTAATGTTCTGTTGACCCACAAATCTTCCCTGACCTCCTCCATATGAGGACTTCAAAATAACAATGGATAAATTCCTACTTTGCTCCAGTTTTCTGAAATAACTGAAACACTTTTTGGAAGGACAGTTGCAATTGTACATTCGTATCTCTAGTGGGCTACCTTGAAAATTAATAAGTGAAGTAGAAAACTGTGAAATATTAGGCTGATATTCGACGCAGCTCTTGATCTACTAGTGTGACTGTGTTTGGCTGTGAACTCTGAAGCTGTGAGATATATAATTGGACTGCTGATTCTCTGATTCCTTGTTTTAAAACAAATTTGTGAGTAAAAGATGGAATATCTCCATAGGGGTACAGAGGAACATTCCCGGCAACCATCACTCCTGTGTTCTAATACTACATTGTGTTAGCTAATGGTGTTGAAAGGTTAACTGATGATTAGAAACGGTAGTGTGAGTATATGCGGTATTTATATATATCAATTACTTTTTCCTGTCTTTATAGTTTTCTTCTTTATTTAGCTTTCTTTTAACATGCATTCAAGTGTTGCCTCTAAGTGTTGTACATTGTTATACATGCAGGATTTTTCTACTTCACTGTGGTGGTTGTGAATGCCAAAATATACAAAGGCAGTTGTAAGAAATCATTGTGATGCACATCTTCATCAAAAGATCAAATATTTGCCCATTCATGTAACCGAATGTTAGAGCTACAGAATCTCTCTTGTGTTTTGCAGCTGTCCCTTCAGCTCCGCAAACTGTGATCTCCAGCGTGAATGAAACCTCTGTGATGTTGGAGTGGATGCCTCCTCGAGATTCAGGGGGCCGTGAGGATGTGGTGTTCAACATCATCTGCAAGAGCTGTGGCGGAGGCCGAGGAGGCTGCACCCGCTGTGGCGACAACGTTCAGTTTCTACCCCGTCAACTGGGCCTGACAGAATCCCGGGTCTACATTAGTGACCTGTTGGCCCACACACAGTACACGTTTGAGGTGCAGGCTGTCAACGGGGTGTCAGATCAGAGCCCCTACTCCCCTCAGTACGCCTCAGTCAACATTACCACTAACCAGGCTGGTAAGTGGGCCCATCTGTCTTTTTCTGCACTTTATATTCCCCATGTGGTTTTCTCTTCTCTTCTCTCCTCTCCTCTTCTCTCCTCTCCTCTCCATGCCTATTTCTGAGCTGCTCCTGTGTCTCTCATGCCCCGACTAGAACCTCTTCATCACATTCGTTCCTCTTCAAGTGCTTAATAGACAGTGCATAGACCTCCACTAAGTCTTTCGTTCCTCTCCTCTCCTGTATGGTGATGTATGCAGATTAAGGGCTGTAAAATGGCTAGGAGAGTACCGTTGATGATGTGACAGACAGAATGTGATGGCCTGCTGGTCTTTACAGTGTGACCTCATCACCATGTGTATTTCAGGCTGGGGAGCTGAGAGCAGACTAGCTGCTGTCTCCCCACTTCATCTACTGTTCAGTGATTATGGCTTCATACTTATCCACCCACTTGGTTTTACAGTTACATAATTATTTAAAAAAAACAGTAGTAGTACAGTATATGCATACTATGTATGACCTTACATTGTGAACTAGAAAGCCACTTGAACAATGATGAAGAGGTCAGTAATTCAGTGCGGTTGAAAGCCTATTGAAGCAGTTTGGTAAGTGGAGTAACTTTTTTATGTAATGACTTTCTAGAAATCTGCCTCAAAATCTTCTTCAGTCTCTCTTCTGCAACTCTTGGAGTTTTGTCTGCCTTTCACTGTGTGATTGCGGCTGAGGTCAGCCGTTGCATCTCTAATTATTTTACCAAGGCAGCAGCATCGATTTTCTCTTTAATTGTCTCTATGAAATGCATCATTTGGCGTGCCAAGCTTTGCTCCCCCAAGCACTGATGAGCGGAGGGTATACAGGATAGGCTTTATCTTTTCCACTTGCTTTGCATCCCATTGGCAACATACTTAAGTGCCTGTCATCTCTCATCATGCATCGCCCCTGTACTGGTGGCCTGCCGTATATAACTGAGCTACTTAAAGCACTGCGTTAGTGTGCTTCACTGTTGACATGCACTACCGTTCCAAAGTTTGGGGTCATTTAGAAATGTTCTGATTTTTGAAAGAAAAGCAGTTTTTTTCTCAATGAAGACAACATTAAATGAATCAGAAATACAGTCTAGACATTGTTCATGTGGTAAATGACTATTCTAGCTGGAAACGGCTGATTTTTAATGTCATATCTCCATAGGGGTGCAGAGGAACATTTCCAGCAACCATCACTCCTGTGTTCTAATGCTACATTGTGTTAGCTAATGGTGTTGAAAGGCTAATTCATGATTAGAAAACCCTTGTGCAATTATGTTAGCACATAAATAAAAGTGTGAGTTTTCATGGAAAACATGAAATTGTCAGGGTGACCCCAAACTTTTAAACAGTAATATATATTGTAGATTTTGTGACTACACTCTCACTTGATGCTTACATTTTAACATTCAAACAGGGATTCTGTACAAGTTAGATGAACACATGAAAGACAGATTTTTTTACTTAAATTAACCCATTGTAGCAAAAATGTCTTTATTGTACAGAGATCTGCTTGTTTAAATTCATAATAAAGTATTCACATCCTGTTCTGAAGCTTTCTGTCACACTAAAATGGAGGCCATTATTCGCGCGCCGACCTCTTTTTATTGTCTGTTTTGATTTGACTCACTGGTGTGGTGGGTTAATGAGGGCCTGTGAGTGCAGTTAAGCGTCGTAATGAGGCCCCTGCCCCACTCTGTCTCACTGGGCCACAATAAGTCTGCCACCCCAACCCTTGGCTTCTGTGCTGTCGCTGCCGAAGGGTCCTGGCGGAAATTGGGGGGCTCCGCGCACTCTCCACTGAAGTGCCCGTCACTTTGGATTAGGCGGCGAGAGCTCCCCGTCAGAGGGAGCTGTGAAAAGAACTCAACTCTTGCTCACCCCCAGTCCACATTCCCACTTTGCCCCGTCACCCTGTACCCTGCTCACTCCCAGGACCCGGAGTTGGAGTTTTTGCGGCGCTTCGCTACAGGGCTGGGGTCACAGGCACCAGGAGCCCATAATTGCATCTGGTTTGTGAGGCTTGGAGGTTACATAAACATCATGTCACCCCTAATTATCTCAGGCAGCTCTGTGCCTCCTTCTTACATCGGAAATGAGATGGAGAAAAACAAAACCAGAATGTATGAAATTTTGTATACAAGCATATATGTTAATCAGCCCCTTAGCACGCTTGCTCTGGGCCAGAGGCTTGAAGGATTTTATGAAAGCAACAAATAAATGAGTAAATTTAAAGTGAGTGGCGTGAAAGTGTGTATCATTCCTAATGTGTATGGCTGCCTCCTCAGCTATGACTTGCTGGTGTGAAGGGTGAAAGAGGGGAGGAAGTGTGAGCGAAACTTCTCACTCTCCATACCCAATCAAGCACCCACCACACTCTATTACCCACAGGGCTTATCCTCCCACTCTGTAGGTGGTTGGCGACAGTTCCTCTCTGATAAAGGACGTGATTGCCCTGGAAAGTGCAGCGCTTGATTACACACTGTAATGCCACACAAAAGCAAATTCTGGGCTGAATGGCGTTTGAGCTTGTTTTATAAGCATATGACTAATTCCCCCAAACTTGTATTGTGTAAAATAGGCAGAAGCCTTGAAATGTGCCTGTAAGCCTGTTTTTTTTGTTGTTGTTTTTTTTAATAATAATGAGTCATGCTTAAGCCATCGACTCTGACTTTGCGCTGTCTCTAAATGTTACTCTTTTGTGACATTAAATGAGCAGAGAGAGTGAGATGGCGAGTTGTGAATATGATGCTTTATATCAAAGACTCAGGATGAAAACCAGAAGTTGTGTGTGTTTCCAGGTATTACAGTGATTATATTTGACAGATGAATGTGTGGTGATACAAGACCAGTATATACTGTGTATATAAATATACAACTGCACTGATTCATTACAGACACCTGTCTTCGATTTTGCCTAATAGTTATCATTTTAGAATATTTACATGTAGAGTTGAACAATATTGCAATTGTAACCAAAATAGCAATGAACGGCAGAATTGAAAGGAACAAAGGCCAATAATAAATGAAGTTTTGTTTGTTTTTTCAAAGCCTGACATACAGTAGAAGACACTACTAATCAAAAGTTTGGGGTCATCCAGACAATTTCATGCTTTCCATGAAAACTCACACTTTTATTCATGTGCTAACATGGGTTTTCACAAGGGTTTTCTAATCATCAATTAGCCTTTCAACACCATTAGCTAACACAATGTAGCATCAGAACACAGGAGTGATGGTTGCTGGAAATGTTCCTCTGTACCCCTATGTAGATATTCCATTAAAAATCAGCTGTTTCCAGCTAAAATATTCATTTACCACATGAACAATGTCTAGCAGTAGTGTAAATACTACATATCTATCTATCTATCTATCTATCTATCTATCTATCTATCTATCTATCTATCTATCTATCTATCTATCTATAGCTATATATACTCCTTAATTTTTCTGAATTGTACTTTCTTTAGTCATTGCATAGTTCTGCCACTGAACTTATTCCTCAGAGAAAATCTGTATTAATCTGACTTAGAGCCCTATAAGCTGCAGTCAATTCCAGCCATTTTCAGTATGAAAAATCGCTAATATTTTATTTGTAAATAAAAATATGACGATAAATACAGGGAATATTGGACGCGCATCGCGAGGTGCATTTCCTCGAAAACGATCTGTTTGTGGATTATATACCGACTTCAAGACATGTTTTGGACAAAATATTTTCCTGGCTTATTTCGTCTGGATGTCCAAGGTTGGATTATGGCCGTTTTTTGTGGAATATTTTCATCTGTGTGTAATAATGAACCCGGAAATGTGAGTCGCGCTGTGTACGTTGTATAGAGAACGGGTGGATGGATATTCGTTGTTTGTCGGACAAATGTGTTTATATTACCCGCTGTGGTAATCACATCTGAAAGTGGTTTATACCGGCGTATTCATGAGAATCTAAGCTTTCCATCGGCGTATAGTGTTTGTATAATCGCGTTTGCAGCTTCAGACATTTAAGGAAATGCTTATGCAGATCTCAAAGTGTTCTGCGGGCGGGACACTGAAGCGCAACGGGCTAAAACAGTCCCCAACAAATGTACTCCTGTCTGAGTTTCCCAAGAAGTACAGTTATTTTTAGAAAATTACTGTCTTGATCCCAATTATTTCCCCTTTAACATATAAATTTTTAAGAATGTGTCACACATACATAGATGCTCTACTAAAGAAGGCTACGGATGAGACCAGGAAGCAAGCGACATACTAACCCTATATTCACTTTAACTTTACACTTAAAATTTTTAGACTTTAACCGACTTATTAGCTGTATTTTTTAAAAACATTATGTTCATATGTGATGTGATGAAAAGGCTGTAGATGCCACACTATCCCAGGTCCTGTTCCCCACCATTGACAGTTTTTCAGGTGACTATTTCAATCCAGTGTTTGGTTTAAGCAGTTAATTTATCACATCATACAAATAGACAGAGGCTGAATTTTTTTTTTTTAAATTTAAGCTCCACAGAGTTCTAATCTCTTAAAAATATCACCCTTTTGTGTGGTGTTGCTGTGAGGATGTTTTTTTTTCATACTTGTCGTTCTGTTTGTGGTGCAGAATATCCACAATGAGACCTACAACAGGTGTGCATCATTAGGCCCACAAAGCAGTGACTTATTGAGCACTCAGGTTATAAAAGGAGCAAATTCAATTTTTGCTGGTGCACTCAGGAGTGTGCATGTCTGCTCAAAGATAATTCGCTCTAAATTGGTACAGTGATAGTAATTTAGTTTGTCTGTTATTTTGTGTACTTTGGGAGCCTTGCATTGGTTGACTCATCCCCTGGTGAATTGAGTAAATTTCGGTAAAAAAGAAGGTTCCAGTAAGGTGAAGCTAAAAGATAGAAGGACAGTCTCTGGGTAATGGGGACTGCAGAGGAGATGACAGTCTGCTGTCTGTCTGCAGGCATTCGCTGTAAATTTTTTATATTTTAATATTCCTTATTTTGTCTCAATTTTATAAATATTTTAGAACAATTTTCAGTGCCAAGCAACATTTGACCCTTTATGTGATGTGGCAGCAGTTCTGTTCTGCAGTTTAGCGAGACCTATGGACAGCAATGCTTTAATACAGTTACATATTACGTCTGGTATGTGAAAGCACCAGATTGGAGCTGCAATAATTAATCAAGCAACTGATTTGATTTTCGTCAGCGAATAAGTTAATTGCCAGCTCTTTATAATCTATTGTGCTGGAAATTTTCCAGCTTTTTTGGCAGACAGCAGTGTGAGAGAGACAGGAAATTGGGGAGAAGAACCTGCAGCTAAGGGCCGTGAGCTGGATTCGAACCCATGACCATCAGGGACTACAACCCCTGTTTTTGGGTCACTGCCTAACCAGCTGAGCTACGGGGCTCCCATATTCTCTTTATTGATTTGAGATTTTTTTTTTAAAGAAAAACTGTATAAATTCTCAGATTTCAACTTCTGATGTGACAATTTTCAGTTTTTTCCTCCACTATGAAAGTAAACAGAACTTTTCCTGATTGTGGACAAAACAAAGCATTTTTCATCCTGACTAGTGGAAAGCACTGATCAACGTTTGTCATTTTCTACACCAAACTTATCGATTAATCAAGAAAATAAACAGCCCATTAATTGACAATCGAAATTATTATTGGTTATGTGGAAAACACGTTTATTTTGGGAGTGTAATTATGCACAGTAGATATTCATTGTGCAGAAACAAGACACATTATCATCAGTGTCCATTTCTCAAACTCTGTTTAAATTAACTTTTAAGTCAGATTATTACACTTCAAATTGTCTTGTTTGAGTTGTTTTTGTTATTTATAGATCTTTTAATAGTAGATATACTTGCTCGAGGATGGTACTTCTGTAAACTTTTGATGTACTTCATTTGAGTATTGCTGGTTGATAATCGTTACCTGCAGCTCTTTACCAGATTATGTTATTTCAGAGGACACATTTACCAATTCATATATCCTTCTCATATCCTCTTTGTCCTTTTATTTTCTCTCCGGCCTTCCAAAGTTCTCTGTATCCCCTTAGCTGGCTCATTATTGTATGAGATGAAAATTGCGGTTGGAACCACGATGCCACTGTGAAGTTTAATCAAATATTTCTGACAACACAGACGCAGTATATGATTTTGTCCTTCATAGCGCTATTCTACCGTGTGTAGTTCTTTTTTCACACAATCTGAGACACATGGCTGGACAGACAAGTTACAAACACAACCCAGAACACAATGTACACACTTGAGAAAGTGCACATATTGCACACACATGTCAGCAAGTGTTTGATTTCAGGTCAGATCAGCCAAGCCTGTGCTTCAGCTGTCAATAATGTCTAAAAGGCATGGTTCTGGTTAAGGACAGCTTCGAGGGAAATTGTAGTCATTGTTCTGTCATTTATGATTTTCTGAATGCTGTGTGCAGTTATTGGACTCCAGCAAGACTGCTGCTTAAAATTATGAAGACACAAACAAACAAATAATAGCTAAGAATGCAACTGCCAGTTATTTGCTCGCTTGCTATAGAGCTGCTGTATCATCAATTTCAGCACATAGAATAGAGAGGATCTCCTGAATTCAGCATTGCTCAGCAGATAAATTAGATCTCCATATACTCCATGTGTTGGCCATATTGCACTCTATAGCAGGTTTGGTATATTAGATTCCAGAGGGCGTATTTGTTTAGGCATTTCATTAACTCAAGGTTAGATGCTGCTAATGCTATCGAGAAGCAGAGGGGCCGAATTGGTTTCTTATCAGGTGAACTGGCTGATTGTGGAAGTGAACCACATTACTCAGAGGGTGGGGTGGGAGGGGGCGTAATCAAGTGTAGCCTTTTCATATGGGCGAGGGAAGATTTATGACTTAATTATTGTCCAAATTGCCCAGGTCCAATGTAACCAGGCTACCAGGGACTTTTGCTGCTCCACTGGGCCATGGTGTGAAAAGCACTGGTGCAGAGCCAGGTGGGACTGCCAGAAAGCCAGTACACCAGCGAGCCAAATGTGGCCACTACACTGTTGACTTAAGGACGGTGACACCCTTTTTTTTTTTTAAAGGACAGATTGTGTTTGGTCCAATGGTACATTAAATGTCATCAACATGAAGTAGGTGCAGTTCTGGTAAATAACACTCCAAGAAATATACTCAAAATAATGTCAACTCCCTCACTGCTGTGCATGAAGTCATTGGCATAGCAAAGACGATTGTGTCAAGGGATAGATTTTACCTATAGTAGGAATGTATGTAAGATTTTTTTACCGTAGAGCAGCACTAACAGCCAAACCAGACTGCTATGTTATCAGCAAGACTCAGCCCTAAATACACCAGCGCTTGAGATGCAAGCTGAAAGATAAAGAGACTGATAGACAGGGAGTGAGACGGGGACCACCAGTGTACATGGCGTGCTGGGTGACAGTGACAGAAGGTGTTAAGAAGGGCACATATGGTGGGTGCCAGTGTAGGTCAGCCAGACAGACAGACAGGAGGCCTCAGCATGCACCTGGAGCTCAGCACTGACAGAGCCTTGAGAGAGGACTGCTCTGGTAGTCAGCCAGCCAGCCACACATACGCCGCATTCATGGTACTGCTGATACCGAGCAACCTGTTCACGAAGACAGATTCAGACAAGCGCTGCAGCACAGAGGGAGAGTGAGATCGGTTTAGCGATAAAGAGTACGGTAAGCAGTGTGCAGGGTTGACAGCGAGGTTCATCAGATGACTTTAAATAACCTATGCATGCAATATGGATCTAATTATGACTTCCCCAGAAGAGAATTAGCACAAGGATTGTCAAAATTAGTTAACTAATTGATCTTGTTCATTAATCTTTCAAAAGCCCTGTGCTTTTTTTCTGTCTCTGGGTACATTATATGGATCTCCTTCTTTAGGACGTGATCTGCAGGTTGACGTCTGTGCAGGGAGGAGGAGTAGAAACTGCACATCGCTTGCATATAAATCTAGGTGAAAAGGCTGCGATCCTTTGGCCCGGTGGACTGTAAAACTGAACATAATGCGAATGTACAATTAATTATTGTTGAGTGCATTAGCTGTATACTGAAATGCGTGAATAACTGGCCATGCTTTAATGCAGTCATTTATTTACTCTTTACACCGAGAGCATGATGTTGAAGATAATTAAAGAAAGATAATAAATAAAGGTTATGAAGCAAAAAGGGTCCATGACCCAATCAGCACTGTGTTTTTGAATTTATTCATTTTTCTATAAACTTTATGGAGTTTACTTCCCTAATTAAGCAAATGGATGTGTGATAAAACAATAGCACTCCCTCCTCTGTCTCGTTTTTGCTTTCTCCTTGGTCTCCTTTTCTTTTTCACTTGAGTGTGTTTGTGAAATGCGCTCCCATTCCCGTTGACATATACATTAAGCATTCCTCTGAAGGCAGATGCAAAACAGAGTTGTCATTGTCTGAGCGACCGTCTTCCCCACTGTCTGGAGTTTCTGGTTTGAACACAACGAGCTGCTTCCTCCTGCTCCTACTCACATGTCACTAATACATCTCATTTTTTTAAATGTCGCTTTGATCGCTCAAATAAATCTTACTGAACATGCCATCTCCATTCCAACATCATCCTCTTGAGGGTTTTATAGATAAATTGGGGTCAGGAACTTTATAAGCAGAGATGATCTTTTATAATCCTTACTATTGTGTGCCAGTCGTTGCAGTAGCCTCATACTGTGTAGATAAGAATTACTTCAACGTTAAGCCAAAAGTCATCACTGTTCATTGAAATAGAACTGGAACAGATGTAGGAAATGCCATTTCCATATCGTGTTTATGTCAGAAGATTCTTACTTTGGAGCTGTTAAGTGGTACCATTTGGAACTGATGGAACTTAACTTCTCTTACATGATAATTTTAGTTGTATGTGGGTGAGTTTGAATCAGGACATTGCTTAAATAACTGGCAGTTTCACATTTCTCCAGAGATCTCTGTTTTGGAGGATCCTACACCAACTGTTCATATTACATTTTCGATGTGCCTTTTTTCATTCTTGTTCATTTTGCTTCACTGAATATTGTGAGGAGTCAACCACGAGAATCCATGAGAAACTATGTTAGTATTCTGCTTTTTTTCTCTTTACCAATGCAGCTATTAACTTGATAAATCGAAATATTTTTTGTTTTTCACTTAAGAAAAAATCTGAGAAAAAGGAGGCTACAGCCCACAATCGCCTTTCCGACACTGTAGAATATTGACATGCATCCTGCGGTTTGTGGAGTTTTTCTCCCTGCAGATTCCAGTTTGGAAGTTGTTTAAATGCAGAAAAGCAGCTCGCTGATTGAACAGAGCCCAGTTTCCCCCAGAGCTGTGTGAGTCAAAACCTTCATTCCACATCCCTGTGGCGGACAGCTCCAACACTGTCTGTTCTGCCTGAATCGGCCCGGAGAGACTGGAGGCCACAGCAGCACTGTGGACGTTAAATTGTAGTGTTTCTAACAATTGAAATTGCTCTTCTGGTCAGACTGAGGTTCTGTTGAGATATATTTCTAATAATTTACGATGGCATATGGAGAATTTACAAAGTCAATTTTAGAAAATGTTCTTAAGAAACTCAAAGAATTTGAAACTACAGCATTTGAGACGTGGTCAGTGATGGAATGATAAACTCTTGGTATTATTTTTTATTGTTGAGTGTTATTTCCATTGTTTTTCACAGTCTGTTAACTTTTATAAAGACTGAGACCGTCATTTATTGATGTGAGTTTCCCTTATTAGATGTACCAATGGAGAATCATCAAAGCACCATTCTGTTTTTAGACTATATAAATGCATCCCCTTTATACAGAATATATGCAGTAGGGTCTTCACATGAACTACTTTGAGGGGCATTTCCTCCAACAGCATATTTGCCAGGTTGACTGAGTTTTAAACCTTAACCTCTGTAAGAATCTGAAAACTCGTCAAAACCCCTGAAGTGCCCACTTTAGAATTAGCTTATAGTGTGTATATGAGTGTATTATAGCCCCCAATCTTTTCCTGTGCAGATGGTTTAAAGCTTGATGAAGTAAAATCTTACTTTTGTAGCTTTACTGCACTGGAAAATCTTTATAGATGTAAAACCCACAATCCTTTGCAGCTGGGGAAACAGGGCAGACTGCCAGCATGCTAAAAGTACATGCAAATATGGGCCTCTCCCTTTAAGACATCTCGACATGCCGCTCATAAATGGACGGCAGTCGGAGAGAGTGGAGCAGTGGCAGCCTGTATGGTAGGCTGCCTGGTAGAGGACCAGCTGGTTTGGGCCCTTTGGGAGAGATTGCTCTGCGGGGAAACTGATTTTTACAATGAAAAGGAAAAGGGATTTACGAGCCCTGACCTGTTCTCGCTACCTCCCCCATCTTCCCCAAATCATAGCATTGCTCTCTGTACCAGAACGTCTAATCAAATCAGAGCCACATGGTTGCAGACACAGTGGGATGTAAGAAAGATGCAGATAAAAGGCCTCAAACATATACTTTCTCAGAAGCACATGATTCATGTGGCAGCAGATGTTGGAGATTTTTCACCTTTTTTTCTATGCTGCACTGTTGTGAAGAGCTACAGAGAAAAGTATCGAATTGTCAGGTGGTGTTGTGTGTCAACTGCAGGAAATAAAAGATTTCTTTGAGTGATAGCGATTTTTCCACCTCTGCTCTGCCAAACATGACTCTGTATAACACTTAGCCATGGATTGTGGAGCACCTTAAGACCCCTTCATTCCTGGAGGTATGTCCAGTGAGAGTGTTTTGAACATGAGAGCTTATAACAGCCTCCTCTGCTGCCATTCATCTACAGTAGTCCCACTTTATTAGCCTTGCTAAATGAAGATGCCCATCATTTTCACAGCGGTGCTCATTAATAGAGACCAAACAGTAGAAATCCAGGACTCCTAAACAAGGAGATGTTCAAAGAGAGGGCAGAAAAGCCTGCTAAATGAGTGCAGTATGATAAAGGATTTCGGAGACGAAGATTAATTGGATGGATGAAAGCCTTGCTTCTGTATGTGTGTTAGTAGAAGAATGCCCCGTTAAATTGGCTTGGATTTAAATGAGTGGAAATATTCCCGTAAACTCCATCTGTAATTGATTAGGGAAGTCACAAGGTGTTCAAACATATCAGTCAGACATCTATTAGAGATGTTGAGCAAAACAAAGTCTTTGTATTCTCTGTTGCTGGGCCAAGGCCAGAATGCCATGCTAGAATAGACTCCAAAGCAGGGCCTTTCATATCAGATCCCAGGCCGAGTAATAATGTGAGGTCTGAAACCCAATTCGCTAACAACAGCTGGAGCCTCCCATCGCTTCACAATTAAGCAACATGATATTCCCACGTCAGGCCCCGGCATAGTCATGATTGGATTTGATTGTCACCGGGAGCTATTTACAGGTGTGGGTGTATCTAAAAAATAAAACGAAATGAAAAGTTAAACACTATCTGTTCACAGTGTTGTTAATATATACTACTATACAACCAAAATTAATGATCATACCGATGCATTCAAAGCTTTGGTTTGGACAAAAGACACATTCATGTCACCAACGTATTAGATCAGCTGTGATTAAGACTAGCAGTCCTCTGTCCGCGCTCTCACTCCTCTGTGGTATATGGGAAACTCATAAAGTGCCCCAGTTAGTTTCCGCCATTTATCTTTCCAATTCAACCATCTAATTTAATTATATGAACTTACAATCCATGTCTTTGTCATTATAACCGCTTCATTAGTTTTAAGAACATGAATAGAGCATTCATTGAGAAAACCTATAAATAAGGCGTCCAGTGCAGCTCACCCACTTCGAAGAAATTGATCTTACGTGACATAGAATTGGCTGGCTTCATACAAATGACAGGGGAACTTTCTCACATCTCTGTTTTTAATTTCTAATTGTCTTTAATGGGATATAATCCACATGATTTAAAAGTAATTATTGTAACAACAAAGAAAATGGCTTGAAACAACTACAACATGTATTTAGCGGCATAACTCGGTGAATGATGTTTACACAATGGAAACCAAGTATTTACTCAACCCTTTAAATTATAGATGAAGTTGTGGAATAAACGACCTTGGTAAAGTTGAAGATTTGGAGTACAATGGAGACTTGTAGATTTGAAATACGTAAATTAGACGTACGAAAATGGTTTTCATATGTGGATCAGCGCTGTAGGCCGTGCTGCAATGAAACGTTCACTTGGCATACCACTGCATTCCACAGTCAATTGGTGGAACGTCAGCTTAGCTTGAAATGCGTGTACTGAATTGACTTGAAATACAAGGCACAGCTGGATTTACATTTACAATATATTTATGTTTTCTCTACAAGCATAATGTTTCAACACTTCATGTTTTTACTCATTTCTTTCCTCAAACAGTCATGTCTTCCTTTAATTTAATCTGAGTTTGTTTCCAGTTCCACCCCTCCTTATCGGTTTCTAGAACCCAGACATGGCGACTGCCACTCTGGCTGCCTGGAAGTTGTCCTTTAACAGAAGAAAACCACAGTGTTCTCCTCCAACAGCTTTTCATGCTGGCATGTGTCCATCCCCTGTACATGAATACATGAGCTGCCTTTGTTTCTGTGGCCCTGTATCAGGTTACTAGGCATGGCTGTGCCGTGTGTTTAATGGAAATGCTATGCAGGAAAGGGCCATGTGGCAGTCTTGAATATATGTACATCCGTAATGGGATACTCGTGAGTTCCCCTTAGAGTAACTGTTTGCCTTATTAGGCTGTCGTCTTGTGACTGCAAACAAACTAGTGAGTACTCTGAGATGGAAGAGATTCCTGAGACCGATGTCCTGACTGGGTACTGTATACATTACTGTACCTCTGGCTCCAGGAGAGGGGCATGATGTACGTGCATTGCAGAGTCACAGGCCGTCATAGTGTAAGTGCTTTGCTGGGATGAAATACAGAGCCTTAATTTATTATCTTCTGGCAGCAGCACATGAGGACACACTCAGTCCCTTGACCATCACTGTTTATATGAGGCATCATAATTTGTGGCATCAGATGGATGCTTCTGTTTTGGTCAGAGGACATGCAAGCCTTGGCTGATTAGCTAATGAGAATGAGTGAGGTTATAAAATGGACTTTTTATTATTAGCTCTGAGTCACTGTGGTCACTTGGATGCTATATTTCCCCCCTGCTTTAGGATGGAAGTTGCAAAGATGTGTGTACTTCATACTCCGTTGTAAGCATTTACTTAACACGGACTGCAGATACATAACTAACGCATATAGAATATGTAAAAACCACACACATGCAGCCTCACGGTCTTAGATTATAGAGGCGTGGCAGTCGTAGTTTTCCAGTCAGTGGATTTTCCATATAGAACGCGTGCCGGTGGAAGGACTTCCGACTTTATTGCCAGGACTCGGGGGAGCCACTGTGTTTCTGGCTGAGCGCTGTGTGCGAGCAGCACGGGCCTGTAGGGGATGAGCGTGGGGCTTGGTGTCCATAAATCTTGCCTAGCACCCCTCCTTCTCTGACACCTCAACCCACCCAGCCCTTTCACACATAGAGGCTCACTCATTGAGGCCTGCAGGCCTTGCCAGGCTTGCCAGACAGAGCTTTTTATCTTGAGATTCTCTTAGCTTTACACTGACCCACAGCACCCTGAACTAATCATAATAGCTGTTGGATGACTTTAGGTGACCACGCCCCTCTCTGACCTGACAAAATTTTAGGTCAGTGGGCTATGTGAGACTATAGTAGACCACCCATGATGTAACAAGTCATTAGGATACTACTGAGCCCAGCATGTGAATAAAATCACGCAGTGGGGTCAAGTTATTCTACTTGTTTCAGTGCAAAAAAACACAACCTTCATAAAACATTTTTCCAAAACAATACAATATTTCATAAAAAGAGTCAGTAACAAGCATTTGGAATTGAATATTTAAGCCAGGTATAATATTAAAAGCAGATGTGACACATTTGTGACAGCCTTAAATGGCAAATGACAGGCCATTATCTTTTTGGTAATTTACTATTAAAGGATGACACTAGTGTTTAGAAATATTTTCCAAAAAATATTACAGACAAATTATTATGCAACATTCTGCAAAAATCAACTTGAAACTAAGAATGAATGACAATTCTTTGTGGTCAGCGGTTGCTTTTTAAAGACTGGAAATTGTTGAAAGTGATTTGAAGCATCCAATTTGCACTATGCCAAAAACACTGCAGTTTCAATTTTCATGTTGTCATTTACAAGGAAATAAGCCTAAACTAAATACAATTAAAATGTAGAGGGAGGGAAAAAGGCAGCACAATAGGAATGCTGTGTACCCCTTTGTGCCTCTTGTGATTTATGCCGATTGTTTGGATTTTATGACTGACAAAATGTGCATCTGCCTGTAATACAAGGTGGTCTGGTGATTTTAAAGTGATTTATTTGCAGGAGGCGTTCTATTATCAACAGTATGACAAGCATAAATTAGTCCCATGAAAGTCACAGTTGATACTGGGAAGTCCCGTGAGGCTGCTTCTGTGGTGTAACCAGTGTTGTGACTTGCCAGCTTGCAATGCATGTCTAGCCGTGAAATGCTCTAATAGGAGGCTGCAGTATATTACATAGATTTTATGGCCTTACACCTTTGCAGAACGCAGTGTTTGGCTGTGAGATTAAAGATGCTGTAAAATTCTCTGAGCATGACTGTGAAGTTGGTGGTGATTGATTTGCCTCATAGTTAACTCACTGTTTCTTCTGTGTCTTTGCAGCTCCATCCACTGTATCTATAATGCACCAGGTCAGCCGTACTGTGGACAGCATCACCCTCTCCTGGTCCCAGCCTGACCAGCCCAATGGAGTCATCCTGGACTATGAACTGCAGTATTATGAAAAGGTACAATCCGTCACATTCAATCAATAAATTGGATCCATTGTTTGTACAAGCCCTACTGATCTGTATGAATTCCATTTCCTCCTCTTCCTATCGAGCTAAATAAATCATGAGCGAGTGGTAGAAAAAATGACTCCTCTGTTTAGTTGTATATGGAAATTCAGAATATCTCCTCGCGCTTGTTTGCGTAGCGGTAGATCCTAGGAGGCATGTAGACGGAGCTTCTGAACATTGCTGAGGACTTCTGCTTATTCTCTTTCAATTATAATCACGGTCAGTCACTGGGAAAGGAAACCACACTCGGCCCTGCAGCAGGGCCACTGGGGATTGATGCGCAGAGACTTGTGGTTGAAACAATGGTACGCTGACTGCTGTAAAAATAGGTTTTGAGGGGCAAGCTCCTCCGAATCAGCATACTTTCTCACAAGAACACTTCCAGTCCGAAAATTTGCATTGTTTCGAGCACAACGATCTCTTAAAAGCATGTAGCCGTTCGCAGGCATGACGAGACAAAAATACGCACGTATGTGCATGTGCACACAGGCGCATATACACAGCATTTGTCTGGCTTTCGTCTACATGCCAAGCCATTCCGCTTTTGAGCATAATTCCCTTTTCTGACACTGCTGGAGAGAGCTGTCAAAACAATTGTCCTGGCCCCTGCTGTGGCTCAGAAGTGTGCGCTGAGCAGTGTGTTGAAGGGAGCAGCTAAAAGAGTCTCCGTCTCTGCTCTCAAACCTGTCAGCATTCTGCAGAGGAGATGGCAGTGAAACACAACTCTGATGATCAGAAGGCATGGCTCAGAGAAGCTGCCTGACCTGAAACTGCCACCAGATCTACCTTCTTAACTGCAGCTGCTGGATATTTGCCACTTTCAGTTCTGCTTCTTTATCGCACATAATGTAGCAAATTATTCATGTTGCATCTATTGAGGTTACTTTTAATGTTTTGTAAACTAAATGTAACGATGGTATGGCATGTAATATGGCTGTTTTTGTATTGCTTTATCTCCTGATATGTCTGGAATGGGTGGCGCAACATTGTGGGATGCATTCTCATGAACCCCAAGCAGTTTCTTGGCAGTTTTTGCTCCTGTCACATTTTAGCTCACTGTGAACTCATTTTTTCA
Source organism: Acanthochromis polyacanthus (assembly GCF_021347895.1). Taxonomy (NCBI): domain Eukaryota; kingdom Metazoa; phylum Chordata; class Actinopteri; family Pomacentridae; genus Acanthochromis; species Acanthochromis polyacanthus. Next base: position 34,605,610 of record NC_067117.1, on the reverse strand, counting down.
CTGCAATATAAAGTCCTGCACCCCTATGGGAACAGAACAACCATGGCTACAGATAAGAGAGAACTCAAAAATGTCTTCTTTTCAGTTTTAATGCCCTAAATCATGGAATAAGAAAAAAGGGACATTTTGTTTTTTTTAATTCTTTTTATTTGATGTATTTATTTCGCAAAAAAATTTAAACCTGGAATACACATGTTACAACATTCTTCCAAGTCTCCACATATGTTCTCAATATTGGAAAAAAAATGATTGCACTTTTTGCTGTAAATATTTAACTATCTGCATTTGAAATTTGTTTGCATACTTGTCTGCTCTGTGTAAACACAGCCTGCAGTTCAGCCCAGTTCAGCTGATTAGTCACTGAATTTTGATCATGCGACTGTTGGTTGCAGCTGATTCACTAATATCTTCTTGGTTGCATTGAGAAACAGATATTTTTTGCTTTTTTTTTTTTACAGAATCTGTTGCAAACTGTATATTTTTAGTGAATTTTTAAAAGAAACAAACTAAAAGTCACACCAGAGAAGTTTAAAATAAAGTCCAATAATTGATTCAGGTTTTTTTTTTTTTTTTTTGGTTTTCAGACTTTGATCCTTTGAGCTGTTTTTTGACACAAAGGGTTAAAATTATAGAATAAAATCACCTCCCAGTGTCAAGATCAAAAACTCTGAGCTTTGTTGAATTGTTTTTTTCTGTCCTCTGTGTTTGGAGTAGGAATACAGTGCCTACTGATTCTGTTGAATTATTTGGAATACTTTAAAATAACTTGTAATTTACTCGTGTGGCATTTTCTGTTACCCTTTGCAGTTGAACTGTAATTACTAATGTGCTCATATCTGACATGTTGTTCATTCTCCCAGGACCAATCAGAATATAACTCTACTACCATCAGGAGTCAGACCAACACAGTGGTCATTCGTGGTCTCAAGCCAGGAAGCATCTACGTGTTCCAGGTCCGGGCCCGCACCGTAGCTGGGTTTGGACGCTACAGTGGCAAACTGTACTTCCAGACCATGACTGAGGGTGAGAATTCAGCCCATGTTCACCAGAGCACGCAGAGTTGTTATCACCTCTCATGCGTGGCCCATCGACACACCATGTAGCATAATATGGATTCAGACAGCTGCGGGAACGAGAAGGAAGCATGTTGTGGGGTAAACAATACAAGCGTTCCAAAATCTGATTAGTGTGACTTGAGATGATGTTGTTATTTTCATCACATCCTTTTCCATTGTAGGAAGAATCCCAAACATCATATAATCATTTCATTAACTATATTTCACCCTCAAAATTACCTTTCTTTAAGTGTTTTAAAAATGTTCCTCATCCAAAGAAACAGTCCTTGTCAGATAATGAGTTTTTGACATTTTCCACGATAGGTCTTTGAGTCAAGGATGGGGTTAAAGTTGTTTTATCTTTGTAATATGACATGACGGGGAGAAGAAGGAACATTCTGCAAACATCAGTCATGTAGGTTAATGTTAGAGCCAGGCTCGGGTTTTACCCTCTGAACATCTCATTTCCTCCAGCCTGCAGAGCCCAGGGCCATCATTAGCCTGAACTCTGACACAAACATCCTTGATGCTGCCACACGCACACATTAAGCGCTGAAGATATATCAAACTGACTCACAACTGTAAATATTATCTAAACAGGGGATATATATAAGGCTTTTCACTGACATGATTACGTGCTATGCCACAAGAAAAACCCTGATTCGTTTAGTTTAAAGCCAAAAATACATTTTCTGTGATGATTACAGCTCTGGAATGCTTCAAGAAATTGAAAGTGAAGGGGAAAATGGGCCAGAAAGTGAAAGTGAAGCCTTCTTGGAAAGTAATAAAAATATAATAAAATACTGGTTCTGCACCATAAATTGTGTGTTTGAAATTACATGGATTTTGACAGAGGTAAAAGCACAGATAAAACCTTTTTCTTGAATACCTTTGCAGATGTATCTTAAAATTTAATGCTAATCTACTTTAAATTTTAAAAAATACAAATGTAGAAGGATATTAAGAAAGCAGCAGTTCTCAGCAGAGTTTCATCAAGACTCAATAAATCAGGGCATTTTTTTTGCTTTCAGTCACTTTATTTATGGCAATATTAAAATACCTTGAAAAGAGAACTCCTAATTGTTGTGCATCAATAAATCCGTTATATCTACTAGATAATATATTGTATAATAAACCATTTATTAAATGACATCTTCATCATGAAATGCAACATTTATCACTTACAGAAGCAGGTGAAACTCTGGGGAACTCACTAACCCGTGTATCTGGCCAATATCACAAAGTTGTGTATTATTTGCATGTGCTCAAGAGAAGAATTTGGCTCCGGCTCTGTGTGCCCATTCAGTAGCTGGTTCCACATTCTTGGCTGCCTGATCAGGCTGGGTCTCACCCAAACATGCTCTCTCTCCTCACTTCACACACTTTCTGCCAGATGATTTGTCCATATCTGCGGCATCTGAGCACATTCAGTCTGCTTTGGAAAATGGTCCATGCAGCCAGTCGAGATGCCAAGATGCTCATTGGTTCACCCAGCCGTATGTCTGTCTGTCACCCATTGCTCCCTCCATATGTGGTGGCTCAGATGCTTGCCCATATGTTGCAGCTTGTGCTTGTGCATGTGCGTGCGTGCGTGCGTGGCGTTGTTTATCCATGTTTTTCTTCTTTCTATAGCGGAATACAACACCAGCATTCAGGAGAAGCTGCCTCTCATCATTGGCTCAGCAGCTGCTGGGTTGGTGTTCCTCATTGCTGTGGTCGTCATCATTATCGTCTGTAACCGGTGAGTCAGTCCTGTCGCAGTCTTACTAAAATCCTTGTCTGAACTCGCTTGCAAAATGGAGGTTTTTCCTTTTTATTAGCTGTTGTTGTTATCTCAAGTCAGGGAACAATGAGGTCTGCTGGCTTCATAAATGTGGGTAACAGAGACGCACTGTGTAGTATAGTATGGATTTAGACAGCTGCAGGAAAGAGAAGGAAGCATAACAACGCATGTACTCTAAGTCAGATTAGCATAAACATAAATGTGAGTATAGATAAAAACAACTGGGTTCAAATATGTTCATTATTATTAGATTCCAGTCTTGCCAGTGCAGAAATAACATATAAAAGTCAGTTTCTCTCAAATTACTGCTCTGTAAATGCTTCTGTTCACTGGGGAGAGATGAGATGAATTTCTGAACATACGTATATTCCCCCATATATTTTCTTTCTTTTCATTTTGCAAACGGTGTGTTGCTATCTTGGCGTATCGCACGTCACATAAGAATAGACCCACTGAAAGAAAGTGACAGAGAATTTTGGGAACTGTTATAGATCAAATGGATGGAGTGTTGTAAAATGACATCAAAAAGCAAATGTGGTGAATTGATATGCGTGAAAACTTCCTCCATACAGAACACTGTATATCTCTCCTGCCTCAATTCCTAGTCCAATATCAATACTCTCTTTTTCTTTTCTTATTTTTTTATCTGCGTAACTTTAAGGTAATATGAAGCCTGAGACTGAGTCAGTGGCAGAAATTGTACAATGAGACTGACAAACCGCAGTATTGAAGGTGGATTGGTTAGACCGGGGTGATATCTGATCTACTTACATAACATTAACTCACTACTACATACTTGATATCTGATTTTTTTTTGTTGTTGCTACTGATTGTGATTAGGAAATTCTGCCTGAGAGAAATGTGTCCTGTCTTGTTTAAAACTCTTAATCATGCCCAGACTCATGCTGGCTCAGTGTCTTTTGTGCAGTGTCTGTGATGAACTGAACTGGACCACAATGCACCACGCAGCCCGTTAAGTCTGTGCAGAAGAAAAATGATGATGCTTACGTGCTCATCCACAAAGTATTTAAAAATACACACTCCTCCTTATTGTATGAAGTTGAAATTAAAAGTAAACCTGTAAAAAGCCTTTTGAAATCATTTGGAAACAAGCACTTTCAAAAGAAAAGTAAAGATATCTTTGTGTAGGATGCATGCAGGGCTTGATGTCTTTTTTCAGCGCAGTCAAAAAAAAACAAATGCTTTCTACCTACTCAGTCCTGGCTCTGTTGGCGTGTCTTCAGTGTAGGTAGACCTGGGGGTGTTTGATCTGTGTTTCTCCACCTCCCTGCTCCCTATTTTTGAACCAGAGCTAGAGTTCTTTGTCTTTCCCCCAGGAGGCGTGGCTTTGACCGGGCAGATTCAGAATACACAGACAAACTGCAGCACTACACCAGCGGCCACAGTGAGTAAACCCACCACTCCTCTCTGCTCAGTTCCTCCTTCGGCACCAGACACACCTGTCTCCATGACTACCATGTCACATAGTCATCTCCATGGCTATCATTCAGCCCTCTGCTTGCCTCACACACCTGTCTCCATGGCTACCACCTTGCATTCTGGTGTCCTTGGCTGCACAGCACCGCTTTATTTGCCCGTCCCCCACTTACCAATAATCTCGCCTGTTGTTTGACTGTGTTCACTCAGAGTCTGGATTTACCCACATCAAAACCAGTCTTCAAGAGGGTGTTCTGTGCATCACATTTCATAGTTAACTAAATCCATTGTGCTGAAAATAGGTCAGTCTTCGCTCACGTTAAGGCCATTAGCATGCTAATGCACATGAGTCATTTGCCATTGTTAAAAAATTCAAAAGACTTGGTGAATGAATGGAATTACTCAATGATTTTCTTTCTTCATACAGTACAGTAGCGTAGAGCTTAAATGACAATAATGCTGAGATAAATCTGTGAGGGAAAGCTGAGAAGTAATTTCTCCGTGGCTCCAGCTAATCTGTCTTACTGCTGCCTGATTTGAAAAACACAGATCTATTTCTGTCTCAAGTTTATGACCACATCTTAATTTGTGTATTTGATGGTGTAATTACCATCCTGCTTCATCCATTTTTCCCCCCGTAAATCCCACTCTAAAGGTGATTGCTTTCTCAATAGAATCCAATCATTGCTGTGCAAAGAAGTGCGGTTTGCGACTCGGTGAAAAGTGTGCCAGTAAACGGCTCGGGTGTTTCACAGCTATTAACAGCAGAGGCCAATGTGTTTTGTGTGCACCCTGTCCTCACACCAGTCACAGTTCAGGCTTCTGCCCTTGTTTTTGGTGGTCTTTGCCATCGCAGGAAGGTGGTCTCCTGAACAGCGCTTCAGCTTGGGAAGAGATTGTAGGGTTTTAGTTATGGGGGGGCTTTGCCTGGTAAGATCCTCTCCATCTGTTCATCTCTGCAGCATGTTTCTCCAGCATGGTGTGCCAGGTTTTGAGGCAGTGTGCATGCTCGTCTAGCTCTGTTGCAGCCCAGGCATGAGTTCAGTATCCATTCAAATAGCCTGCGGCCTGATGTGGAGGTATGAGCCGAATAATCGGATTTAAAACTCGGGACACTTAAGTCCCTGAACACTTAAAGGCCACCTTAAGCCAATTTACCTGGCATCAGGGCTTAGGATAGCCAATTTATTTCTTGGAGTGGAGCTGAGCGATGCTGATATAGGGCCCGGGTTTCTCTCCTGAGCATTAATGGCACTATGACTCACAGGAGATTTTATATATATATATATATATATATATAGATATAGATATAGATAGATATAGATATATATATATAGATATAGATATAGATATAGATATATATATATATATATATAAATATAGATAGATAGATATAGATATAGATATGTGTATATATATATATAGATATATAGATATATATATATTAACCCACCTTATCAGAGTTAAGAGGACTGGAGGTACTGTGTCCTTGCTGGCTGAATAGTTATTCACAGTAGCTTGAGGCACTAGTCATGACCACCATTTGCAACCACTCTACCTCCTCCATCTTTCAACCTTCACAGCCTGAATGTCAAGAAATCAAATAATTGTACAGGAATGTGTGAATGAAAGGTGAATAGATTGTTAATGCGCCTGACCGTGTTTCACTGTCAAGCCCACAGGAGTGTAAGCATGACCACAGGAATCAAATATTATAGTGGCTCTTTCCTTTTTTACAAGTGACTCCAGGAATGAAGATTTATATTGATCCGTTCACATATGAGGACCCCAACGAGGCTGTGAGGGAGTTTGCCAAGGAGATTGATATATCCTGTGTGAAGATTGAACAGGTCATTGGTGCAGGTAATGGAAAAATCTTACTGAAACGTGGATGGAATCTAGCTGTGTAGAATAGCTTGGTTGGTAGCTGATTATTAAATAGAAGTCGATGCATCAAAGTTGCTTACTTTTCGTTGCTCGTGTCACTCTTAGTTTGACAGAACTACTGCTTTTTGTTCTCCACATAACGTCTCTACAGGAGAGTTTGGGGAAGTGTGCAGCGGCAACCTAAAACTCCCGGGTAAAAGGGAGATGTTTGTGGCCATAAAGACTCTGAAGTCTGGATACACAGAGAAGCAGAGACGGGACTTCCTGAGTGAGGCCAGCATCATGGGTCAGTTTGACCATCCTAACGTCATTCATCTGGAGGGAGTGGTCACCAAGAGCAGTCCTGTCATGATCATCACCGAGTTCATGGAGAATGGATCTCTGGACACCTTCCTCAGAGTGAGCAACCACATTTTTGTCTATTCATCTTGTGTCTGTGTCTCGTCTGTAAAAATTCTCATTTAGATTTTGTTTGGACCAGAAGTGCAATTTAATTTGCAATAATTGTCTACAAGTTGGGCTGCACAGTGGCTTGGTGGTTAGCATTTTCTCCTTGCAGCTGGAAGATCCCTGGTTTGTGTCCTGGCCTTCCCGGGGTCTTTCTGCATGGAGTTTGCATGTTCTTCCTGTGCATGCATGGGCTTTTCCGGGTTCTCCAGCTTCCTCCTCTAGTCCAAAAACATGCTGAGGTTAATTGATAACTCTAGATTGTCCAGAGTTGTGAATGCGAGTGTGATTGCCTTCACTCTATGTCAGCTGGGATATACTCCAGTCCCCCTGCAACCCTAATTAGGATTAAGCAGTGTATAGATAATGGATGGATGGATGTCTATAAGTTTAACTAGTTTATGGTCTGCATAGTAATATATGATATATAACTATACCATTGTGCAAAAATAGTCAAGTATGATAATGATATTCCAAGGTAGTCTTAAATATGATGTTGACAGTTGCATATTTGGTCATATATTAATGACTAGCTGAGAGAATTCTGGTAAGTCACGTCTAACTATGTTTGATTATAGACTGACACCTAATGCAAACTGCTGAAAGATCCACACAGTACCTGCGTGTTCTAACAGTAGTACTAAATTCACAAGCTGACAGGATGCGCTGCTTCTCTGCTTTGAAGCTTGGAGGTCTCAATTGAAGACTTTTATTGTGACAAGGCTAAAAATTGATGCGATGATGTTAGTGTAATGAGAGCTTCAAACGACTCTGTCCAACAGTGCACTCGACAACTGCTGAGCGTTCTGCTGACTGCCTGTCAAAAACTGACAAGAGACAACCCCCCCTGCTAGGCAAAGAGCATATTATTAATCAGAATACAAGCCAAGACTCTTTTAGCTATGATACCAATTCATAATTTTAATGTTGATTAAATACAACTGAGTAAATTTGCAGAAATGTAACCGGCTCCATATTATTATAACAGTATTGATTACAGTTTGTTACATTTAAACTTAAAATTACAGATTTTTTTTCATATAAGTAGAAATTTTTCGATATCAAACATTGAATCCTTCATACCTGGTAGTTCTGAACTTTGGTTGTTCAGACACAAACAAGGTGTCACAAACTCACAGACTCACTGTTGCACTCATATTTGACAGATATTTCAACATAATGTCATGCACAGTAGACTCAGTTAAAGTGAAGATTATTCTCAAAATCTCATCTGTTTATTTTATTATCTATCTATAGCTGCTTAAAAACATTCTCATCTACCACACTATACTCATGCATAAAATAAATATGTTTACCACTAATCATCCCTGTCACACCGAACTACATAATAAAGGGAAAATCTAGGCAGAGTCTCGGACCTTCTGGTGATCTTATTCACTCATTCTCTTCCTCGTATCGCTGATTATGCTCAACTGTGTATGGATGCAAATAACAGCCACATTATCCTCCCCCCTCGACCACAAGAAATATGCAGTGCTCACAAGTTCATTGGATTTTTAATTTTCATAATCTTACCAGAGAATTATATTACTGAGAACCGGCCATGCTCCCTCATTTACGACCCGTATAAATAATTCAAACACTTTGCAAGACTTAAAATGAGATGTCAGATGTTTAAAAATGAAGCTGGCTATGAGACTAGATGTCAGACAACCCTTCACCATCTGTCTTGGGATGTTAGCGAAATAATACAAACAAATCTTGGACTAATATATTTCTTGAATGCTTTCATCTACCCTAATTGCTCATTTTGCATTTTAGAATAAACAAAAATGGCCTCATTTATGGAAACTAGGGATGTTAAATAAACCCAATGAAAGGGTTGTTTTCATGTAAACCTCTAATGATTGGGGGGGGGGAGCCACTTTCTCTTTAATGTGACAGAGTTTGGAAGTATAAATGAGTATTATAGGAATGCTGTACTAAGATTTAACTTAAGCCAGAGCCCTTCTTGAAGTACAAACTAATCATATAGTTGCACTGTAAGGTCACTGTGGTACAAACAATAAATGATAAACAAGAAAAGCACTTAGAGAGTGCAGTGCTCGACCAATCCTGCTCAGTCGTTGTATCATTTCCAACAGATAAGTCCACAACGGTCGACGTGGAGTAATATTGCAATCATGTGATCGTCTAAAGGCCACTGATGTAGTGTTCACTTGTTGCCATAGTGACAGTAACACTGTGCTCTGTCTTGTAATGATACAGAAATTTTCCACAAATCTGTGGATCCAGACTATAAGCAGCATCACTGCCAAAACCTAATCAATTGGTCCTTGTGTCATTTCTGACCTTCCCTGAAAATTTCATCCAAATCCATTCGTCTGCTTTTGAATAAAGTTGCTAACAGACAGACAGACAGACAGACAGACAAACCAACGTTGATTGTCACATCACTCTGCCACATTCCTTGGCGGAGTAAAAATGATTAACAAGCAAAGCACTCAGAGAACGCAGTACTTCGCCAAGGCTGCTCAGTTGTTGTATAATTTCCAATGGATGAAATCTTTAAAAAAATTCACGGTCAGCAGTGGTTGACATGTAGTAGGATCACAATCATGTGATCGTCCACAGGCAGCTGACGTAGCGTTGTCTTGTTGTCATAATTACAGTGATGCCATGCTGCTATTTCGCAATACAGAAATCTTTAACAAATCCATAGATCCAGAGTATAAGCTGCATCACTGCCAATATCTAATCACTTGGTCCTTGTGTAATTTCTGACCTTCCCTGAAAATTTTATCCCAATCCGTTAATCTGTTTTACAATAATGTTGCTAACAGACAGAAAAACAGACAAACCAATGCCGATTGTCACATTACTCAGCCGTGTTCACTGGTGAAGTAATAGAACTATTTAATTCTGTACAAACTGATGGCAAATGAACAATTTCTACACCTACAAATGACTTACACCAGTATAATTCCCTCTCTGGTAGTCAGTTTGAGCATCTTCTTCTAAGACTACATCAAAACCAACCTCTAGAAGACAGACATGCAAGCTCCTGACACTGCACTGTTCAGCCTGGGTTCACAGTCTTTATTAGCATTCTGCAGCCGAGCGCGGAGACACGAAGCATCAGCTCTTTTTGGAATTTGATCTTGTGGTGAAGGGTGTTTGTGTATATGTAGATGTTTGCTAAACATATTTGACAGCACATTGTATTCAAAACAACAGGGAACCTCTGCAGCACCTCACGGTGACAGTTTATGACAACGATTGCTGACAGTGTCAAAGCCTCTGAACATGGTTTGTGTCTTCTCTGAAGTGATTGCTGGGCGGTTGTGTAAAAATGGTCACTGCAGTCTGTTCTGAGCTGCCTGCTGAAGGATCGACTCCCCTGCTGCCTCCTACAGGAAGGCCTGCGGGGTATATGGAGCAGGAATAGATTGATCAGGGCTGGGATGGCATCCGGAGCCAACTATGAGATGAGAAAGTTAAAAGAATGAAAGCCAGTCTTTGATGTATAACATTATTTTCATATAAATCAGACTTTTATTCATATTCATAGTTCTTCCCTCCAGCTAACCTGACCCCGAAGACTTTGGAGGAATCTGTCCAATTAAATTATATGCAAACATTGCACTCCGATTAGGTGGCAATGTGTATTTGTGAGAAAGGTTTCATGAATAATGCATTCTGCTTAATTGCTGTGGTACATGAGGAAGAGCAGCTTGACGTGAGAAGAAGCATCCACTCAGCTAATGAGCAGCAAAGTGTTTGAAAGAGAAATAGGCCAGAGGAATTTGGCTGCGCTCTGGGCCTTGCTCGGCTGTCCTTCCAATCCCCTCTCTTTGCCTTTCTGTCTGTCCACACCGGGCCCCGAGCTCCCATGCTCCATTCTCTGGAATCCTCTGTTTTCCAGACGTCGTGGTGGGTGGTGGGGAGAGTGCAGGTGTGCGCAGTTGGAGGCACAGCTGCACCACTGCTCCAGACACTCCCCATGCATGGGGTAAAGCCCTCACCAAACCGTGGAGAGGAACAGCTGTAGACAGCCAGCCAGGCCCAGCTTAGTCGTGCCCAGCCCTGCCGAGGCCCAAACCTTGCTGTTGGTATCCTGTAGGGCTGCTTCAGTTAAACTTCGCTTTAAAGTAACTTTTCTATATTAAACATTTAACCTATACAGGTTTGATTCCAAAAAGTATTTCAATCAAATGTTACTGATTTTAAAAAATATATATATCCGCTGCTGTTCAAATGTTTGGAGTCACCCAGACAATTTCATGTTTTCCATGAAACTCACACTTTTATCCATGTGCTAACATAACTGCACAAAGGTTTTCTAATCATCAATTAGGCTTTCAACACAATTAGCTAACACAATGTAGCATTGGAACACAGGAGTGATTATTGACAATATCTACATTGTTTTTCTTATTAATTTAATGTTATCTTTATTGAAAAAAAATGCATTTTTCTCAAAAATAGGGACATTTCTAAGTGACTCCAAAATTTTGAAGGGTAGTGTCTAGTAAACATTTTATCTCAAATGTGTTTTAAATATGATTATAACCTATTTCAAAGTCTGAGTGCATTTTTTTTATTTGTCAAAGAATGGCCCAATCCTTTGAGCCACAGTATTTTTTTTACATCCAACACTAACATTACACTAACAGATATATAGAAAGAAGTGAAATAAAAAGGTCTTGCAAGGTGTCTACAAAACAAACACAATCCAAAATACCAAATATTTTTCAAGCAGTTTAGTGCCTAAGTTCAATGAATTTGTGTGTTTGAAATTCAGAAGTTTGAAGTTGAAATTTATTCTGATGGCCTGATTATATGCACATATTGTCAAAGAACATTTCATCTTTGTGACTAACCCTCTGCATGTAACTCAGTGTATCTGTTTTAAAGCAAAATAATGGTCAGTTCACTGTGATCCAACTTGCTGGTGTGCCGGTGGCTGCTTCAGCGAAACTAAGACTTTAAAATAACTTTTCCATTAAGCCTATACAGGTTGGGTTCCACACAGGAATGCCAGTATTAAATGAATAAGACGGGACTATAGGAAGTCAAGTGTGTAGATAGTTCTGAAAGAACTCATTACAAGAAAAAACAAAATCATATTAAAGTTTATTGAGTTAAACAAAAAAAGATTTTTTTTTTAATGGATTTTAAATGTAACTCTAAATTGTCTGTAGGTGTGAATGTGAGTGTGATTGTGTGTCTGTATATGTAGCCCTGTGACAGACTGGTGACCTGTCCAGGGTGTCCCCTGCCTTCACCCGAGTCAGCTGGGATAGGCTCCAGCACCCCCCGCGACCCCAGTGAGGATAAGTGGTGTATAGAGAATGGATGGATGGATATTAAATGTGATTATGGCATCTTTGAAATTCTTATTGCATTTTTTTTGTTTGTAGAAAAATGACTCAATCCTCTGAGTCACAGTTTGTTTTTACAAGCAATCACTACTGATAATAACAATAAAAATAACTTTATTTACATATCACCCTTAAGAACAGCATTCACAAAGTCCTTTAACAGTCGAACATGCAACACAGACAATTAAGCAAGAGAAAGAAGACAAGTCAGAGCAGTCAGTTAAAATAAGTGGTAAAAATGATAATAAATTAAATGAATATTTAGCTAGATTAGCACTCATTAAACAAAGGAACTAGGCAGTTTTAAAAAATGAAGAGTAAGACTGAGGATTATAGTTAGAAATTAAAACAAAAAAAATTGAGAAACAATTAGAGATGACATCACATCAAAGAATCAGGCAACTGAAAGTAAAAGAAACCTAAAGAGAACATCAAAAACAACAAAATAAACAGACATAATACAAAATAAAACACTAAAACTAAATACAGCTAAAAGTAAACCTTACATAAAAGCAAGTCTGTAAAAGTGGGTTTTCAGAAGTGATTTAAAAGAAGTTACTGACTCTGCCAGCCTTATCTCCTCAGGCAGCTTGTTCCAAAGTCGAGGGGCTCTGATGGAAAAAGCTCAGTCACCCTTAGATTAAAACCCCAGCTTTGGAACGACCAGAAGGGATTCACCTGAGGATCTAAAGCTGACAGCAGGCTCATGAGAGGTCAACAGATCATAAATGTAGCTTGGGGTGAGACCCTAGCCAGCTTTAAAAGTGATCAGTAAAATCTTAAAATCAATTCTAAAATGAACAGGGGGCCAGTGGAGGGAAGCCAGGTTGGGTGTGATGTGATGTTGAGGCAAAGCATTGCAAGATAGTTTCAATACAAAAAGCTTAACAATTAAAAAAAGGCAACATTTGGCAGGCAGTTTGGAACCCAGGTTTAGTATATTTTAGTGTGTCTGACTGAAATTTTATGAAGAACAAGTTAAGCTTTATCCTGATGGCCTGACTACATGCACATATTGTCTCTTTGTGAATCACTAAATGCAATACGTTATTCTAACACAATGTTCCTGTTTTACAGCAAAACGATGGGCAGTTCACTGTCATCCAGCTTGTCGGTATGCTGCGTGGCATCGCCTCGGGCATGAAGTACCTCGCCGACATGAATTATGTGCACCGTGACCTTGCTGCCCGAAACATCCTGGTCAACAGTAACCTTGTGTGCAAGGTTTCAGACTTCGGCCTTTCACGCTTCCTGGAGGATGATACATCAGACCCTACTTACACCAGCGCTCTGGTATGAAATACTCAAGTCCTGCCTTTTCTCTTGACACGAAAATGAGACGCGCACTCCCTAAAGCTGGGTCAGTGTGCATTATTTTGTAAATGAGAACTTCAATGGCATGTTTGAACTCCTCTAATTGAAAGCTCATGTGGTGCTGCCTGTAAGTTTGATGTGTAATTTGAAGGGTTAAACCCAGGTCTCCCACACTGCTCTGCCTATCTAGACACACATCACCTGTTCTTCCCTTCCTCCTTTTCCAGTATTTCATGCACCACACTTTCCTCCCAGGGGTTTTGTTATATCCATCACCCAGTTTGGATTACCATCAGTATTGTTAGCGTGAACGGTGTCTCTCTCCGGAGCCAGGACACTGTGACGGTCGGGTTTCGGTCTCGGTTCCCTCACTGATGTTGTGCCCTTTGTGTTCACAGGGAGGGAAGATCCCTATCCGATGGACTGCACCCGAAGCTATCCAGTACAGGAAGTTCACCTCTGCTAGTGATGTGTGGAGCTACGGGATCGTAATGTGGGAAGTCATGTCCTACGGAGAGAGGCCGTACTGGGACATGACCAATCAAGATGTATGTATTTAACTTGCCTTTGGTACTTTTTAAATTGGTCCAAGTTCCCTCAAACATTTATAGATGAGGCCTCAAAACAAACTTACATTTCTGGTTTCCTGAGTTTCATCACAGCCTCATATTCCTCAGAGATGCCGTTTGTCATTGTATCTGTTTTCCCTTAGCTAAACAGTGGCTTTCACACATGGGTTTTATATGAAAATTCCCCCACACTCACCACAGAGACATAATCAGATCATTTGCAATGCACAGCAGTGCTCAGTGGACAATTTCTGCTCTTGACTGGAGCCTCCATTTCCTATCTCCCTCTGGGTAGTGGAGGGGAGAGCAAATTATGGGGAGAGAGATAATGAAAATAGTTTCAAATTGAAAGTGAGAACACTAATGTGCTAAGAGGGACTGAGGACCTCTACGGTTATCTTATTAGCAGCTCCAGATAGTGTTTCTGCTCCATCGGGGTCCTCGTTTGGAGGTCTCATGAATGAGATTAATCTGGGTCTGAATGGAGCTTCTTTAATGGCCCTGATAATGAGCAAGGGATTGCTCGTCCTCGTCACAAGTGTCCTCCGGGTTGTTCCACTCTGTTAACTGTGCGCCACCTCTGTACGCTCCCCTCGACCAACAACATCAACTGTCCAAGTCGGACATATCTTTAAGGTGGCTTTATGGAGACAGAGCATTAAATACATTGTAAAGGCCAGAGATGAAGTCACTGCTGGCAGAGTGCAAGTGGAAATGTGAAGTTGGTGGATTAAGGTTTATGTTCTTTCTGACCTAACTGCTGTTTCACAACTCCTCACGAACAGAGCTAATGTGATGATTTGTGCACAAATATATGCTTTTATATGTATTCATGGTAATGTAATAACTATAATTTAATAGTTGAGACTCTCAGGCAGTTTTGCACGTAGTAATGACTGCTGCAGTTGTTTTCACCTTGTAGTGTGAGGCCCAAAAACTCTTGTAATGTTTATCAGTGCCAATATTTTGCTAGTATTTTTTATTAGACATGACTGACTGTTGCGAACTGAAGTTGGAGCTAGTATCCAAAACATGACATTATCAACTCATGGCATCCATACAACCTGTGGGGGTGTTTTCCAGCTGGGTCATTTTGCTTTTGGAATGTAACTCACATACTTTTACTTATTCCTGCACATACTTAAAGTCAAAGATGCTTGAATTTTACATAAATATATACATTTGTGCATATTTAATGCTACCTCAAATAAGAAGTGTTGTACTTTTTTGTCAGATTTGAGTCAACTATCTTGTCTTTACACAGAGATTTGAAGTACTAAGCAAGAAAAATGCAGTTTAGCATCTACCTAAAAGTACAAAAACCTCAATAGACTTCATTATTTATATAGTAGGGGCATAAACAGTATGGACATTAAATAAATAAATGCAGTATAAATACAGGATGAACACTTTAGACACAATGAACAATGGATTTATTTTGCCAATGTATGTATGTGTCAGCTGTAGCAGTCATTGCTTTATAGTTTAACTATTTTACTTCAAAAATTAGATAAACTGAAAAAAAATAAACAAACAATACTTAGTTAAATTAAAAATGTTTGTGGCCTCTCCCAACAAGCAGCCTGCCATGGGTCCCTTTTCAAATTTCAAGTTTTTATGAGCACTTTTGTTAGCAGTTCCACCAAGGAGACGTTTCCACTCTAAACTGTATTGATATTTTAATTTAAACTAAATAAAAAGGCAAAGCTAATAGAAAAGTCTAAATAAAAGAGCAAAGATTGTTTTTTCATCTTCCCTCCTGCATTATTCATCTCACGATACTTCCAGTTTATCTTGTGAGCCTTTGGAGGGACCTGTCTTATAGACTAAAGTCAATTAAGCAACTTAACTGCACACACTTGAAAAATAGCGTCACCTTCACCAACTAAACACTACAATGTTGCTGCTTCTGCTATCAGTCTAATGATATAATATATAATAGTAAATTGTTTTTCTTCAGAACGTTTTTGTTTTATACCTAGAGTAATATAATAACTTCCATATGTATATCAAATTTTAAAAGCAAGACTTGCAATTAACCTTTAAATGCATGAGTGATTGGACCCTACACTCATACAGAAGCGGATCATAAACGACCAGTATAAGAATCAGTGTGTTTTTATGCCATTTTTTTGGTCATTTTGGTTAAGAATAATCATTTGTATTATTATTTGTATTCATTTTTTGTCCACACAAGAATGTTTATTTTTCATTTTTTAACAGCTTTTGAACATTTTGATAATTGAAAAAGAAGAATATTACACAGAACAACAATAGAAGAATATCAGCATCCATTTTGTAGACACTTTTCCACTCCGTCCCTCATCACCTCTTGTATGATGTTATCAGTGATAAAGTGGTTGGGGTAGTACTACAAATATTACAATTTCTTAGAAAATATAAAAGGGAAATTAAACATTGAAATGTAATGACATGAAAAAACATATTTTTGAGGAATAGCTGGAGGATGAAATGATAAAAACTTGTCATTACAAAGATATTGCAAGAAAATGACCTCACCGGGTCATTTTTACCCGCTTATGTATTTAAGGGTTAATATAATACAGTTTTACACACGATTGTTCTGGTACATTGACTTAAGGAAAGGATGCAAGTACTGCTTCCAAAACTGGTTGCACACTCTCTCCTCTCTGTCAATCGATCTCCTCTTTTTAGAACCTCCTAGCGACCCTTAGAGATCTGTGTCTCCCCCTGCAGGTCATCAATGCCATCGAGCAGGACTACCGGCTGCCCCCACCCATGGACTGTCCCAGCGCGCTGCACCAGCTCATGTTGGACTGCTGGCAGAAGGACCGCAACAACCGGCCCAAGTTCAGCCAGATTGTTAACAACCTTGACAAGATGATCCGCAATCCCAACACGCTGAAGGCCATGACCCCTTTATCTTCAGGGTGAGTGACAAGAAAGCCGCTGATCAAATTTGTTTTATGTGATTTCCTTGTGTTCGCTTTGTCAGCAATACAATATGGGATGGTCTATTGTTCTTTTGTTTTTCCTTGCGCCGTCCTTCAGTCTCTGTGTGGTGTTCACATATGTGTTCTATCTCAACCCAGAAGACAGGCCTTGATTGAAGCCTAATTTCACACTGATGCAGATCTAGAGCATCGAGAGCAACATGATGCATTTGAGACTCTCAATAGAAAGGCTTTCCTCTTCCTAGCAGGAAATTCATACCCTCGCTGCAGTGTCATCCGTGGCACAGATCACTTTTGCCAAACACAGTGTCTCTTGTTTCTCCTGGCGCCGAGCGGTTATGTAAATTAAAGCCTTTTGGTTTGATAGATCAGATCCTTCCCACGAATGCTGCAGGCGAATCCTGGATTGAAGCAGTTGTGCAATTTTCGAAACAAAACATTTTGAAGCGTTTCTGCTCTGGGTGTTAGTTTCCTTTGAGAGCCAGGGTTTACTGATTTCCATTATCCCCCGTCTGTACTTTCATTTGTGGTGGAGTGCAGGACCAAGGGCCAGATTTTCCACAGACACTGAGTGAACATATTGGCTCCCCGAAGCCTATCACTTCATTTGGAAAATACCCTCTATAAGGAATCAGTTTGGAAAATATTGGTTCACGGATAAGGCCAGCGGGATTCTCTAGGTTCTGTCTTGCATTTTGAAAATGTAATGTAATAATTCGTGTTTGAATCAGACACAGGTGGTCTGAACTGGGTACGATGTTAGACCTGCCATTCTGTATTATCATTACACTTAATGACCCCTCTTGTGTCCCCCTCAGTGTTCATCTCCCCCTCCTGGACCGCAGCATCCCAGACTTCTCCAGCTTCAGCACTGTGGATGAATGGCTGGATGCCATCAAGATGGGCCAGTACAAAGACAACTTTGCCAGTGCTGACTTTTCTACATTTGATGTGGTGTCTCAGATGACCATGGAGTAAGTGCCGATGGTTCCTGGTAATCTGTGTTTGATAAGCTTGAGGAATATGATCACAAGAAGCGAGTTTGGTCAATCTTGTATATCCCCTAAAACCTGAACGAACACCAGACTCTCCCTCTGGCTCGTTATGAAAGACGCCAGCTCTGCATGTAATTAGCAGATCGTAATATTGTAGTCGTAAGGCTGAACGGTGGGCATAATAGCTCCAAGCCATAACAGTGCCCTTTATTCTCTGCCATGTGTGCAGCAGGCCTCTCTCTGACCTCAGTTTAAAGACTGCAAGGAAACTTTAGAATATGGGGTTAGTTAGCTGAAACACTAGGAGGAAAATCAGCTCAATACATAAAATAGAATCATGTAAAGAATGCATCTGGGAAACAAAAATCATTTCTTGTCAAGGGATAACAGTATCACAAGCCGCAGTTTAACCCACAGAGATGTCGAGCGTCAGTTCTTTGAACACAACAGATGGTAATGTGTAATCCCACAAGTGTGAATACTGTTGCGATTCAGCATAAGGAGCGAGGAATGTCATTGTTTTATGGATAAGAAACTGTTCAACAAACGCTGAGTAAATGATGTTTGGAGCTGATGCCACCGCCGTGATACAATGCAGAGCTGTTTGTTTTGGCAACAACACATGACCTCTGTGACGAATGTTGTGTCTATGGTAGACTGGAGTGAAAGAGATGTTGTGAATTTGTCGCTCTCTGTGTTTGCTTTAGAGTCGTGAGAAGCTTCAGTCACAGAAAAACTGACATTCAGACATTGTTTTTGTGATTATATAAGCGCTCTGTCTTCACAAATGCATGGACACGCAACTGCTTTTAGTCAGAATGACAGGGTTTTATGCCAGCGTTTGTTACTGTCATCTCACTTTTAATTTTTCTTTTCTCTCATGGTGCCATCACGTCCCTTTTTGTCGTATTATGTAATGTTATTGTACTACTAATTCCTGATCAAGACATTCCAGTTAATGTCAGGTTGTCTTTTTACTACACTGCCGTTCAAAAGTTTGGGGTCACCCAGACAGTTTCATGTTTTCCAAGAAAACTCACACTTTTATTCATGCGCTAACATAATTGCAGAAGGGTTTTCTAATCATCAATTCACCTTTCAACACCATGAGCTAACACAATGTAGCATTAGAACACAGGAGTGATGGTTCCTGGAAATGTTCCTCTGTACTCCTATGGAGATATTCCATTAAAAATCAGCTGTTTCCAGCTAGAATAGTCATTTACCACATTGACAATGTCTAGATTGTATTTCTGATTAGCTTAATGTTATCTTCATTGAAAAAATGCTTTTCTTTTAAAAAATAAGGACATTTCTAAGTGACCCCAAACTTTAAACAGTAGTTTATATTTCCATAGTTGGAAATAAGAATCGACAGTGCGATGGGTAGATGGATGCTGAAGGACTATGTATAGCCTGTGGTAACATCAGCCTGACATCTGCTTCTGTCTATACTTACAGTGACATCCTGAGGGTTGGTGTGACGTTAGCAGGCCATCAAAAGAAGATCCTGAACAGCGTCCAGATGATGCGTGCACAGATGAACCAGATCCAGTCAGTGGAGGTTTGACCCTCCCGAGCAGAGGAGGAGTAAATAAAGCGGTTGGGATGCATGGCTCTGGGCACGGAGGATGGAGTGGATATTTTTTTCGCGTGACAGTGTGTCTGGTCTTCCCACCAGGCTACCATTCATCCCCCCCAGTCCCCTCTCCAGTGCCCTCTATCCTCCTCTTACCCCCTCACCCTGACTCTCCCTCCATCCTGGGAATCAGCTGTGGAGAAGTTTGTGAAAGCAGAAGTCCTTGTGATGACGCATCAGACGGCCCACAGCCCACCCACCTTTTAGAGCCAGAAACATGGGAGGTTAGAAGTGACCAGCAACACATTTTTCAATCTTCCACCAATTTTCATTTGATGTAGAACATTTATTTTTTGGTTTGTTTGTTCTGATAATTTTGTAAAGAATTTTTTAAAGAAAAAAGAAGAAAAACTGAAAAAGGAAAGGAGTTTATCTAAATTTATAGATGATATAAGGTTGTACACTAGATGAACTGAGTAGGAAAGCTACCCTTTAAAAGGGCAAAAAAACAAAAGAAACACAAGGAAGAGTTGAGGAGACCATCCTCGGCGAGGTGTGGATATTGTCTTTGTTTTTAATTTCGGACATCGTGTGGAAACGCAGAGTTCTCTGATGCCTTCTGAAAGGCAAACTGTAGGGGAGACTGGAGGGCCCGACGTGCACACCCAATTGTTTCCCCAGGAAACATGATTTAAAAAGAAAAAGAAAAAAAATACGACAGAACACATTCAATCAGACTGACAATTCACACGGTGAAATCAACACTCAAGAAAAAGAAATAACTTTTTTTTCCCTCATTGCAAGTAATTTTCTATATTGTGTGACATTTTGTGATGAAGACTCCCTCTCACCATGCTTCCTCTCACTGAAGACAGAATGACAAGTTATTTTTTTTCTCTCACAGTGAAATATTCACAGCCTGCCAAATAGAACTCCTCTCTTTTGCACCCCAGTCATGATCCTGTACTGTACATATCAGATGCACTTGACCTGCCATAACATGACGACTCAGAGACACTTAGAATCGATCGGTCGGGCGCCGAACTGACCACAGGGACAGTTTAGGTTGTTGTCACCACCAGTTTATTTCTTTAATTTGTAAAAAAAAAAAAAAAAAAAAAAAGCTTGTAGAGAAAAGAACCCTGAAAATTGACTTCCTGCAGAGATCTACAGAAAAGGAAACAGATCCTACTGTTTACATCAGAGTCTCCATACATGCAGTACGTCCCATCATCGCGTCCTCCCTCATGTTGTTCATCTCCAGTGGCGTCTGTGCGTACATGCACACGTTGCACACGCATACCACGCGCACCAGGAAGCTCCTGAAGCACCGGGACTCATGTTTGATAGCATGCTGAGTGAGTGGTTAATTTCACAGTGCTTTGATTTGCTGCAATTACTAGAACTGTGTTTGGTAAGAGCTTGGATTTGACACACTTTACAGAGTATAATGTGGCTGCATTATATTTACTGTTCTTCTTCCAGTTTTCCTTTTGAAAAGACAATTTTATGTTTTAAATGTTAAAGTTTTGATACCGCACATGGCTGTTTCTCACACACACACATGAATAGACTTTACAATCAGACGTTCATTGAATGAAAAACAAAAATGCAACGTGTTATATTATTGCGATTTCTGTATGGGTATTACTGAATTGTTCTTACTTTTAGATTTTTTTTCTGCACTGAGTCTACTGTGTGACTCCAACAATCACTCTGGATCTTCCATCGATGCTTTGAAGTTATTTTTGAATCCTGTTGGTGCACAAAACCATGTAGATAAACAGCATTTCCCTGTGCCGGGCCTTGGTTTCATTTTATAGGCAGTTTATGCATTTATTGTATGGTTTCCTGTGAACAATACTGTCTCATGAGTACAGAGCTGTCAATCATTGTCTGTGTTGTTGTCAGTAACCTGTTGTAAGGGTTATGAGGGGGAGAAGATGGCACTTGTAGCAATGCAGCGATTCCCCAGTGACGGTGAATCAGGCAGGGGTTTATGTACACAGCCAGTAAATGATATCGGCAGTGCAGAGCTCCCACTGGGCCCCGCTCTGAGACCTGACAGCCAGACATGGACGTCCAGCTGTGAGCCATCGGTCAGATGTGTCTGGTCGCAGCGGGGCGGCCGCACCCTGATCACAGACGCTCTGTCCAGGCACTGATTCCCTCCCTGTCTTCTTGATCACATACATGCCTGTCGGCCACCTGTCTGCCGCTTCCACTGATCTCCACATAGTCAGCTTTGACCAGTTGTCCCGTTTCGTCTCGGCGCGTTTAAAAGCATCAACAGCAGCAGGCGAGCCGACACTCATCGGTGGGGAAGTTGTGTCATGTCTTGTCCTGATGCTGTGTGCCACGGAGTACGTGACAAAAGATTCCTCCACGTTCGCTCGTACCAAATCCTCAGAGGCTGACCTGAGTTTTCTTGTTGTCACTGCAGACAGCTTTAGCACCAAAGCCCCGGTTAAAGAAAGTGAGAAACCTCAGTTACTGTACTGCTGTCATCCTGCCTTTCACCACCCCCCTGGCTGCCCAGAGAATTTTAAGTCCAAGAGTGGAAGGATTTTTACTCCCTTTCTGCTCCACCATCCTCTGCTCGGTTATTTTCATCTGCAGTACAACACATCAGAACAAATATTTCCCTGGAAGCTTTTCATAACATATGAAACTGGAGGAGGAGAATCATGAGCTGTTAAGTCATAGCTAAGAAGCGAGTGAGAAGTGATGCTGTGACCTAAATGCCACTCATGCCAACATGCAGTTTGGTCTTTTTTTTTTCTTTTTCCCTGAGCTTTAGAGCATCTTCCCTTTCCATTTCTCAACACTTAACAGCTCATCAGTTTTATTTAGTGAGACTGTATGCCTTCTCATGGTACTGCAAATGTTCCATCGTCAGGAAAAACACTTACTGTTCAAGAAATTAAGCTCAAGTATACGCGAGGCTCAAGGGTTTTGCTCCAGTCCCATTAAAGCCCATTCAGATGCTTGTCCATGGGTGCTGCCAAGACTTGGAGCTATTAATCAAGCAATTATCCTTGACGTTTGCTTCAAGGAACTACCTTAAACAGGGTGGCAGACATTCTTATTACTAGTGCTGAATATTGCTGAGATTGATTTTATGCTGTATACTGTCTGTATTTTCTTGCAGCTCAGAGAATACTTTTTTTTTGCCAAGGTCTTTCTAAAGGTTTGGTTTCTTGTTTTCCATTTCATCTAAAGGAGTTTGAAAAAAAAAGTCAACTTTTGTTTGAATGTGGAGTGTTGAACCGCATGAAGTATTTACTATATGTATTTTATGATTCTGCTGGCACAAAAGAGACGCATTATCGCAGTTCAAGCTGGGCAAGGATCATTGGGCCCTCATGTCCAACTTCTACATTATTGGAAAATGTATAGAAGTCGAGGTAATAATTCATTTGGTACAGTTTTTATGATGGGCATAATTCTAAAATAAATTTCATTCTCTTTTATTGCCTCTGACATTAGGCTGAATATTTCATTGAGGTGAAATTACTGTCCAGGTCTGTAAATTGTTTTCTGAATTCAGAAGTGCAGTTGGATATGTCAGAATATTTGATCAATAGGAAAGCTGACAATTTGTATATACAGAAAGGTAATTGTGCGCTTTGTTTATTTCCCCTTCAAATCTATTCTTTCTACTATTCACTCTCCACAAACATTATGTATTATTTAACTTCAAACCAGGTGTAGTTACTACAAAAATATGCCATCTGCACATGCAGAGTCCAGGTTCCCTTGTGAAAAAAAAAAAAAAGGTTTTTACAGTTTTCCTCTGGAAATGAAAGACATGCTGTGGTTGTGACACCAGTGATGGTTTCACCCAACGTCTGCCAACTGCAACTTTCAGCAAAACACATTGTACTTTTCTCCTTTTACATCTGTGAAGCAAAGTAAAAACCACTCAGCCCTGCCCTCACCGTGTGCCAATTTTTGAAGGACGGAGGAAAACTGTTAAGTCTCAGTGTTACAGTTACATGATAGTGTGGATAAACATGAGCTGTGCCAGGCTGTACCCACTGGGCTGCGTTTGAACACCGCCTAACTGCAGTATGGTGAGAGCGTGAAGTCTGCCTCCTGTTGTGGCAGATAGAAAATGGCTTCTGTTTAAAGGCTGCTGGACGAAGCCCCAGAGCGCCCTCTACTGCTGCGGTGGTCGAACGTGGCTCGTTGGAGTTCCAGTTGCAGGATAGTCTGCGAATGCTGCAGCAGGCAGAGCTCCACTGCCACTTCTGTTCCCCTCTATGACCCTGTGTTTCTCTCTGTTGCCCCTGCCCCTGGACCCCCCCTCCTCCACCACCGCTACCACTCTGGCTGTTGGTTAGTGCAGGCAGGGGACCTGGATGTGTTCCCCTGGTCTGTCAAAGCCCACATTATAGACCAGTGCCGGTTCAGACCACTGTGACTGATGTGGGAGATCCTGTATTTCTGTATAAATGTATATTGACTGTAACCCTGTGAATGATGTAACAATTTCATTATTTGTAATATTGTCATTGGTTTATTTTCTAAAAATGGAAAGCCCAACTTGACTCTCCTCAATAAAAAAATAAGATCTGTTATAAAAATAAAACAGTGATGAGTAATTTATTCAGTATTTGTAAATAATAATAATAATAATAATAATACTCTTTATGCAGTGTTGATTTGGATGATGCTAATTTTAAGCTGTGGTTTCACAAACATCAACAAATCACAGACATTTTTTTGGCACAGTACACACATACATATCTATATATCTATCTGTATATATATGTAAAAAAAATTCCATAGGATTTCTACTTGTAGTTTTAGGTTTAAAAAAAAAATTGCACAGAAAAAATATTTCATTTAAATCTATTAAGGATTGCAATGGAATCATTTTAGTAGCAGAAGTAAATCATGATGTAATTAGCAAATCATTACAAGATCAAATCCAACAGTCACACATTGTGTCAAGCTTAGGTTCAAAATGTGCTGTTTTTTTTTATTTACATCTTTTGTTGTGAAAAAATATTGTACCACATTATTTTAGATTTTTTCTGAATGGCATAAATCTGTAGTTGCAACAAAACTAAACTAAACTGTGGCTCTGCCTGATTCACAGTCACAGCAAGAAAGTGACATCAAATGTTCTATGACTAGTTTTAGCTAAAATTAAAACAAATGTGTTTTTGTCACCATAGTTTTATCTAAATTAAGATTGTCAGCTTTGATAAAGCGACATCTTGGTAATTAAACAAAACAGTAAAACAAAGCAGTCATCTATACAATTTGCAATTCAGTGTTGCTAAGCCACATTCATTCACATGTTTGCGAAATTATTATTTAGATTTTGTGTAAATGTAGCAAAGCAGATACACATCTCCTAAGAATTGCAAATAGTCCTTAAATATCTCAAACAAACTCCAAAATAATTGACCAGAAAGATTAAAAAACACATTTTGTTCTAAGATACTGCATTTTCCTCTTTACAGTCCTTGAAGGCAAAGTGCAGCATTTGGATTTTAAAGTTCTTTGGCACTGATTTTTTTTCATGGTAAAACTGTATTGATATATTACAACCTGCCAGTTTGAAGCCCTTTTTCTTACCTTCTACTTTAGTTATTGCTCCCTGCTTTTGGAGAGCAGACTGCTGTGTTCTAGTTGATAACCTCATGATGTAAAATATTCATTCTGACATCAATTTTAATGGGGGTTTAGATTAAGAAAATACAAGAACTTCTGGTGTTACAACTCTCGCATGCAGGACATTTCTTAAAGTTCATTTTCAGATTTGCAAAAACTATCTAATTTCCCATGGTTTTATAAAGAAAACTCTGTAATTCCCTCTGTAATACACCAATGCAAAAAGCATGGCCACAAATTTAGTAAGTTGGTTGCTTTCATGTCCACAAATGCCGCATTGTATACACATCATGATGGACTTAGACTGCCAGAAAGTAAAAGCAAATCCAGTGATAATTTCTGAGGTCAAATTAAACATTTGGGTTTGCATCACTTCTCTCAGTGTATCCCCAGAGCCAGACTACTGCACATTGTTCTGTGGTTTTATGTCAGAAGTGATTTGAGCAAGAGTGACTCGGTTTCTTGAGTGTAGGTCAGACTCCCTTCACCTTGCCTTGAGATTTTGAAACCTCATTAGCGGCTAACGCGTGAAAGGCTGGAGACCTCGGCCTGACCCGGCGGAGAAAGGCGCGTGTGTTAAAAAGTTTACCCCATGAGCAGGAAAGGAGGGGTTCAGGAGTTCAGTGGAGGGGGGACCCTGCTGGTATGCCAAAACCCTTTCTACTGCTACCCTCGACCACCCGCAAGTCTCCCACCCCGCAACCTTCTTACACCTTGATGACTCAGGGCTCAGCACGGCAAAGCATGGGAACCAACCAGAGAGAGGGCTTTTCATCTGAGCTCTGAGGATCATAATGTGCAACTAGGGGAGGAAAAAAGGGTGTGAGGGAGATTACAGAGAGTTATGTGACTGATGGCAGTGTGTTTGCAGCTACCGAACGGAATCCAAAATTCATAGTTTAATTTGGGAACATGAAATGTATGTTTGAGTTGTGTGTTTGGCAGATGCACAGAGATGTTTTGTTGTAAACCGAATGATGGTTGAGCGAGGATGTGTGGGATTCGTAGAGATGCCTGCAGTCTTCTTCTTTATATACAACCCATAATTCATGCGGCCCTGCATGTGACTCAACTCGGTCTGCTCTCCTTGGGGCCTGTTGTGTGTTTCTTTGCAAACTAGCTATATTCTTTTGGTGATCAAAGACCAGTCAGTGGTTGGTTATGGCAGTTATGTTCAGCCATAAGAGAGCTTTAGCAGCATTTTTTACATTTTCAAAATTGAATTGTAGATTCCCCCGTGTTTTCAACATTATTTGGGATTATCATTATTATTATTATCCTTAAAAACAATTTTTTTGGCAGATTAAAATTTATGAACGATCACAGTTAGCAGCTTATGCTAACACTCATACGGCAAATGAGAAAAGAAGTCATGCACAAATGTACGTGATGCAGTTTCTAAAAGTTATCTGCACATAGTAGACACAGACCCACTTCATGTACACTACCATTCAAAATTTTAGGGTCACTTATTTTTGAAAGACATGCATTTTTTTTCAATGAAGATAACATTAAATGAATCAGAAATACAGTCTAGACATTGTTAATATGGTAAATGACTATTCAAGCTGGAAACGGCAGAGTTGAGTTTTCATGGAAAACAAAATTGTCTGGGTGACCCCAAACTATTGAACACTGCCGTTCAATATGTTGAATTTAAGTGTTGCTGTGGATAAAAATAGACAAAAAAAATTAAAAAGTCATTGGCACATAATGTAATTTCTACTGTCTGAGAATTTAATAATTTTTAATTATTTTTTTATTTATAAGTTAATTATTTGTTGGTCATTTGCAGTGTGTAGTTATAACTGAAAGACAGATAAGACAAGACAAGACAAGATAAGATAATCCATTATTGCTCCCCATGCCAAGGGAAATCTACATTGTTACAGCAGCAACATTTCTACAGCAGCAATAATAATAATAACAACAACAATAATAATAATAATAATAATAAGAAGAAGAAGAAGTAGAAGAACTCAATTCAGCTCAATTCAACTTTATTATCTGTCCCTTGAAGGGCGATTTTTGCAGCAGTTTACACAAGCATTCCAGTAAGCAAAAAATAAAAACAATTTTAAAAAGT
Organism: Acanthochromis polyacanthus; assembly: GCF_021347895.1. Lineage (NCBI taxonomy): Eukaryota > Metazoa > Chordata > Actinopteri > Pomacentridae > Acanthochromis > Acanthochromis polyacanthus. Next base: position 34,578,549 of record NC_067117.1, on the reverse strand, counting down.
TAAAAACCACATAAAACAGTAAAGACACGGTAAAAACAGTAAAAACTCAATAAAAAACCATAAATAATAAGTAAATGAAGACAGTAAATATCACACAAAACATAAGATTGACATGGACACTAGCAGCAGTCTTTGTCATTCATGTTGTCAGGAATAGTTCAGAGCCGACAGTCAGCAGCAGCAAGACAGAATAAAGTCAAGTAAACAGGACAAAGTGCATCGCAGTACATGTTAAAGTGATGCACTTTATCCTGTAAAATGAAAATAAATTAATATATTATTGACACACTGTCGACAACAGCAATATAAAGTGTCTTGTAAAAGAAGTGTAAAAGTGCAAGATGCAACAGATACAGTTTTCAATTAGAATACCAGCTGAATTTCCACATCAATGGATTATTTTCCTGTATATCTAAAAGCATTTTAAGCAAAATACTCCATCTGCATATGAAGAGCTGCATAATCATTTCGTAAAAACAATCAAAAGATAATCACCAATGAACGAACTACAGTAGCAGTCAAACGTCTGGACACGCCTTCTCATTCAGTGGTTTTCATTTATTTATTTTATACATTGTTTACGAATGCTGAAGACATCAAAACCACAAACCACAAAAGAATCAAATGTTAATCTTCAGTATTAATCTACAATGTGGAAGATAATACAAATAACTAGAAGGGCCCAGACTTTGACTGGTAGTGTATGCCGAATCCATCATCAAATTTAGTTTGGAGTGAAATAGCAATAACTGATCCTGGACCGGTATAAATTAGTGGAAGAACTGAGAAAATTGGCTGCAGAGTATCTGAATCTAAATCTGGGCCAAACCAGAAATGAGTACAAGAAATTAACTTGTTTTTTTTTTAAATATAGATGTTTTTTTTCCCACTTTCTAATAAACCATCCATCCAGCAGTTGGAGAAGTTGTAAATAAATGGATTTTCTTTTTTTTTTTTTACAGCCTATCAATTTAACAAACATCCTCACAAACACCTAATTATTTGTGAAGCATTATTAAGACACAGTAAAGTATGTAAACCATAAAACTCTAAATACAGAATAACGTATGTGAGGCCCACAGCAGGTGTGTTTTCCAGGTTTTCCTAATATCCATGGAAGCCGCGGTCCAGCCAGAAAATGTCCCCCAATCCAGACAGCTTTGGAAGCAGGAGGTCACTGCAAATGTTCCATAGTGGTGGCTGAGAGATGGAAAACTGCATGTGATCACCGAGGGCATTACGGCCAGTGTGAACGAGTGAGGAAGAGTTCACCGGCTCATGTTGTGTAGAAAATCCTCCAAATGGGTCAGAACTGTCACACACCATTTCCATCATGTCCCGCTCCTGAAACATGATGGAAAGTGGAATTAGAATGAAATAAGACATAGTGATTCCTCCAGGCACAGGAGGAATGGATCTGCTTACCATACAAGTGCCCTTAATTGGCAAGAAGCTCAAAAGTTCGACCCCAGGAGCCAGATTCTAAGAGAGTTACGAGACAGTGGCTAATGCAGCACAGACTGCTAAAAGATCCTTTGCCTGGACTGATGAATTAATGTGTCCAAGAAATCTGGACATCTGGGCCTGGGCTCCAGAGAATTACATCCAGCTCTAACTGGACTCTGGCTCTGCTTAATACAGCCCAGCAGGTACAGTAAATAAGACTGAGAGGTTAATGTGGACCTTGCAGGGACCTTGGTTGTAAATAAAAGCCATGCTTGATCCATGTTGCACGCTGTTCTGGCTTGGCAGGGAAGCTGAAGCAACATTTTAACAGAAGGCACTACTCAAGGACGGACATAAGCTTTTTTTTATCCTGATGTAAAGTTGCCAAGTTCAGAAACTCCCGGGACAATTTGTCTTGGTTCCTTCATGTTGCACCGCAGGTGAGGAGTGTTTATGTGTAGCAAAGAAGCTGATTTTAATTACAGATTATTATAAATATTCATGTGTAAAAATGATAATTCCTTGTCATTGTAAGGTGCACAAAGAAAAACATGCCATGACACGATGACATTTGTTTGGCTGCAGAACACAAACATCAAAGGGCACATTGAACATTTTCACTGCAACACAGAGAGACATGTGAACTCTCTGTGACTGCTTTTAGAGTCCCTGAACCTCTTTTCTTCTTAATTCCCTTCCACTTGAGTTACACAACCCACAGATGCCACATCGTGTCGGGCAGAACCAAAGGGGATATCTTTCCCCTCTCGCAGAATTGCTCAGTGGGTTTTAAGCCGAGCTCCATCCCTGCCGGCAGCAGCAGGAGGGTGCAAAACATGGAGGCGGAGAGAGGACATGGCTTAGAATGAGCTGTCTGACCTATATGGCAACGTAAAGCACATACTTACCATAATTTGACATGTGTACAGGTATTATCTTCTGGTGTTTTTATATTATATGAATAAGATGTGCATATTAGCAGAAAATAAAGGAAAGAATTCAAACTATCTGCCTAAATCTGTTATTTTACAAACAATAGTTGAGTTTGTCCTGGTAAATACTCTGAGGCAGCTTGGCGGCTTTTACAAGAATAGATCTTGATCCCCATCTAGTGGTAGAGATACAGAATTACATGATGCTTCGTGTTAGTTTTTCTCAGCAATGAAATAGAATAGAATAGAATAGAATAGCTTTATTGTCATCATACATGGGGGCATGACAAAAATATAAATAACTGCCAGTGGACGATGCATTGATAAGCTATGAGTAATAAAATAAAAGCATTAAATAATCAAATCAAATGTACATATACAACAACACTATGATAAAAGTGACATCTGCAAAAGAGGCAAGATATATACAGAGAGGGAGGTAAATGAAATGAACTAAAAACAGATAAAATAGAATGATTATGATCAGGAGGTTGCACATAAGCAGCATTTGAACCATTAAAAGTGAGACTGTGTGCTCAGGTTATCAGGTGTTTTGAGTTCAGGAGTCTGATGGATCATGGGGAAAAGCTGTTTCTCAGCCTGTTTGTCCTGCATTTTAAGGATCTGAGTCTCGTCCCTGATGGCAGCAGGCTGAACAGCTGCTGGCCGGGGTGGGTGCTGTCACAAATGAATTTCAGTTACATTACCAGATGTAGTTTTCAGTCTCTCATTCAACTCAGATCAAGCAACAAGCAATAATTCTTTATTTTCAGTGAAACAAAAGCAAAGCCAGCTCAAAGTCTTAAAATTAGCAAACATTCATCAGTAAAAATCCGGAAAGATTTCTCTCAGTGTATCAGAATAATCAAACAGAAATGGTAAAACTGTAGTTACGTTCCACATTTCAAGCAAAACATCGCAATCAAATGTGCTTCACAAAAGAGGGACAAATACATAGGTAAAAGGAGATGCAAGAAATAGGAACATGCTGCAAGATAATGTGATTGTTCATCGCTATTTGCTGCAGAGACGAGAGAGGTCACAGGTTTACATCCAATCCAATCACCGCAGCAGCTGATTTCAGTGATTACATATCCCTCCGTGACTGAATATGTGCAAGAAAAATCAGCTGCTGCAAGGAGGAGCTGCAGAGTCCCATGGTGGGATTTTAGAGAACGAAGAAATGTAATCAACAAAAGGTTCAGGCAGAGGTTTGATTTAATCAGTGTTTCACTGACAAAACCTGCGATACATTTGACAATTACATTTTTGTGGTGAATTTCTAAAGAGATGCAACAAGATTCCTGTTTAGAGGAGGAAGGAAGATTCCAGAATGCTCCAAAAAATGGTTCACAATTAAAACTTACATTTTATTTCATTTTTTAAAATTAATTTTTATTGACCATACAAAATACACTACACAGAGGAGATGCATGCACAGAAACACTTGCTACAATTGTTTCACCTGACTATAATCAGCATTTTTATAAAAGGAAGTGCTTGTTCTATGGCAATACTGCTTTCCATACAAGATATGACATAAACAGCCCCCTCATTTCCACAACTGTATTAACCCCTGTGAATTGAAATCGCAATACCATTAGCACGGCCACAAATCCGTCCATCTGTCCGTCCATCCATCCATCCATCCATCCATCCATCCATCCATCCATTATCTATACACTGCTTAATCCTCATTAGGGTTGGAGTCTGTCACAGCTGAAAGAAGGATTCACCCTGGACAGGTCATCGGTCTGTCACAGGGCTACATATAGAGACAAACAAGCACACTCACATTCACACACTCCACACAATTTAGAATTATCAATTAACCTGAACATGTTTCTGGACTGTGTGAGGAAGCTGGACGACCTGGAGAAAACCCACACACGTACAAACAGAACAGGCAAACTCCATGCAGAAAGATGCCAGGCCAGGGTAGGGACTCAAACTGTTGATCTTCTAGCTGTGAGGTGACAATGCTAACCACTGAGCTACTGTGCAGCCCAAGTCAAATTTTATACAAAGCAATTTATTTCATGTTATAAAATTTTTTACCCGTAGATGCACAAGTGGGTCAAAAATGACCTGGTTAGGTTATTGTTGTTTATCATTTAATATTCCAAGTATTCCTCAAAAAACATGTTTTTGATATCATTTCATTGAAGTTTTTAAGTTACCCTTTATACTTTTAAAGAAATGTTCATATTTTTATTACTACCCTCATTCTTACTGAGGTGGTGAAGCACACAAACTTGGCGGGACAGAGAGCAGTAACAGTTAGAGGAAAAAGATGGAAAAATGTCAACAAAATGGATGTCGACATTCTTCCATTGCAATATTCTTCTTTTTCCAATTATCTAAATGTTCAAAATCTGTTACAAAGTGAAAAATAAACATATTTCAAACATGAAATCATTCTTATGTGGACAAAAATATAATACAAACAGTAATACAAATGATTTTTCCTAACCAAAAATGACAAAAATGGTATAAAAACACATTGATTCTTATACAGGTCACTGTATAAGAATGAACAAGACCCACTTGTGGAAGAGTGTAGGGTCCAATCACTCGTGCATCAAAGGGTTAAGGAGACTATGGGACAAACCCAAGAAACAATTATATCTCCACATCAGGATATAACAAAGCTCTGCCTTTAGGGCTGATCCAAACAAAACGTTTTGAAATTAAAGCCATAATGTTATTCTGTGAAGCATTTTTACTCATAGGCAGTCCACACGATAAAAATAGGCTATTTACATCTGTCCCCATAGAAGCAGCACTTCCTGTCTCTTCCCCTGTGTATGCTGCTTGTTGGTGAGAGAGCCCCCTAGTGTTGGATCCTGTTCCATACATGAGCTCAGTGGTCCTGGAATTCAACCTGTCTGCAAACAAGGACAGACTCACAATCAGTCAAAGTGTTGCTGTTCGAAGCTGTTCATTAAAAATAATAACAGTAAATTAGTTTTTCCTTGTCTTACAGTATTTCACAGACATTGTAATGGGATAGATGGAAGTGATGTGTCTAAATAAGCCCTTAGAACATGATGCATTCTTGTTAGAGACATAAAGCTGTCGGCAAATGTTGTACCTAATAACAGTTTTTCAGTCAAGAGTCTATACACACATGACCACAAGTTCAGTGGAATCTAAATTCTCATTGTCTCAGCAGCCAACTTCCATCCAGCCATTCTGGGGATTCCCCCAACAAATTCCGTCCATGTCTTGTTGAAGGAAATCCAGCAGGGTGGGTGGAAGTACTCTGTGGCTTTTCTCTTTACGCGTACTCTCATTTGTTTTCCTGGAAAAGTAGGGGGAATTTTTATTTTTTTTAAATGTTGATTTGGAAATCGAATTGGTCATTTTTCGTCAACAGACACTTGCCAGATTCATGGACAACAAAGAGGACATCTGCGTCTCGGCCTTCTTAAGACAGCTGCTTGACATTTATCCTGTTACTTGCTGAACCCTTGTGAAAGACCAGGACTTTCTTGTGGCCGATGGTGTGGCCTGGTTAGAACAAAAATCTAAAAAGCATTTGTTGAAGCCAAACCTCTGCCATCGCTCAACTTTGTACAGCTAAACACACAATTACACTAGATAGAAAACCAGGCCAGAAATGATTTGAGTTACTCAACTATGTGTTGGTTAAATGTGTGGGCTGAAAGCACAGTGAACTTCTCATGTAAAAACTCCTGCTTCAGGATGATTGCTCTTGCATTAAACAGACTATAATAATACAATAAATATGGATTCAAGCGTTCATCTGTTTTTTATACAAATAGATTTAAGAATATTTTTATGTGTCTGGTATACTGTCCTTGCAGGTTTCTGTTGTCTTTCACAGACTAACGCTGTGCAGACAAATTTGAAAAACCCACAATTCCATAAACTCTAGTGAAAGTCAAAATGCCAGATTACATTTGGGGAAATGTGCCAAAAGTGGTGACAAAAACATCCAGATTATTTCCATCTGACGGAGCTGTACAGCCAGAAATAAGTCTGGGGTCTGAATATGTTAATCAAAACAGACATTTTTTTGAAGAGTCCAACAATACAGAATGTATATACTGATCCAGAAAATATATTACCATCAAAACATTAGGAATAGGATGGGTTTTTTTTCAACATTTAAGCATCTCAAGAGGAAAAACTGTATGCTGAGGAACCACAGGAGGGCAGTGTTTGACAACAGCAACCTAAGTCACTCTGGAGGACAAAGTCCCCTCCAGGGTCTCCGTCTGTCTAGACAACCCGCAATTTTCCTCTATTTTGTGGGTGTGACAAAAGAGAGAGAGAGCATTTCTACCTGAATAGCTTAAACAGACAAGTCTGCAGCTTATCCACAGTCGTCTTGTCTGAGCTGATGACATTTGTCAACACACAAAATGAAACTTAGATTGGGCTTCAAGGAGAAACAAGAGGCATGTGGAACATCAGTCAAGTCAGGCTGATAAATGTCAACGGCAGCGAGGTAATGTCTACTCTCCTGGTCTGTGGTCAGGTGCAGACTCTGACGGAATATTTTAAGATGCAGTGAGGTGTGTCCACAGGTCTCAACAGATTACTGAGTCTGTGTGTAAACTCAGAGAAGGTCATAGCTCACCATTAATCTCCTCCCGTGTGACATTCCAGGAGCAGTTATCACTTCAGTTCCCTAAATGATTGATTGTAAGACATTAGTAACATGGCAGTCACATCGTCCCATCTGTTCAGGATTACAGATGAGTGGCATCGTGTGATGATGTGGAAAGTATAATTTAGTGGCTGCTTTGGATATTTGTAATCGACATCTACTGTGAAAGCTGAATGAGTTTTAAACCTTTTTTCTGTACCTACACTACCGTTCAAAAGTTTGGAATCACTTAGAAATGTCCTTATTTTTGAAAGCAAAACATTATTCTTCAATGAAGATAACATTAAATGAATCAGAAATATAGTCTAGACATTGTTAATGTGGTAAATGACTATTCTAGCTGGAAACGGATGATTTTTCATGAAATATCTCCATAGGGGTACAGAGGAACATTTCCAGCAACCATCACTCCTGTGTTCTAATGCTACACTGTGTTAGCTAATGGTGTTGAAAGGCTCATTGATGATTAGAAAACCCTTGTGCAGTTATGTTAGCACATGAATAAAAGTGTACATTTTCTTGGAAAACAGGACCCCAAATTGTTCAGCGGTAGTATAAATGTGACAAACTGAATACAACATGGATCAGAAAGAGGCAGTCAGACTGTACCCAAAAATATGCTATATTTCAACCCTCACTGTTGTCAAGCAAACATCCATGTGAACAAAACTTGTATTTACTGTACATGGACAAGGTGGGAAAATGTGGCCTACCTTGTGCTTTCATTTCTACCAAACTGGGCATAAAGGTACTGTCAGGGACCAAGCAGCTCGGCAGGGACACAAGAGGAGTCTTTAAATTCTTTAAGGCTTTATTATGCCAAAAATAACTGTCTGCAGAGTACTCAAAATTAAAAAAGGGATTAAAATACATCAAAGAAAAAGTATAAACAGAAATTCTAATTCTGGGCCCTTTAAATAAACTGAGGTCAACCAAACAAGACAATCAACATAAGTGTGAACTAAACAAACCTGACCTAATGAATGATACAAAAGGAGGGGTATATATACACATAGGGTAGCCTACCAACACACAACAGGGAGAAAAAAACCTATTCTTCACACCATAAAACTCCTAAAATAAACCCACCTACCACTTAAAGACATAATACAAATACCTATACATATTAAACAACAATACCACCCCAAAACTCAAACAAATACACATATGCTGTTTTCTTGAGGCCTCTGCACTTCAGCTCTCCCCTTCGCAGCACTGGGAGTTGGCGCCTTCCAATTCCCATCTTCCAGCAGAAAAGAGTGCCTTAAACACCACCTCCCGTTTTGCCAGGACCTCAGCAGCATGTGGAGCAGCAGAAACAAAGGTACAATGACTGAATTGTTTAAGCTAATTTGATAAACTCATGACGATATGCAACCAAAATGCGTGCACTCAAATTGGTAACACCAGCACATTGTAACTCAAAGAAGCTAAATAAACTTTTTTTTAACCAAACTGTGTGGATGATTATTTGTTTGAAATGACAAAAAACAATACTAACACTGCATGGTCCCAGTTGTTGATGGGTCCATGACGGGTACACAGTGTCCTCCATATGTGTTGCTAGCTTTGAACATGCTGCTTTTGAAAAATGACTTTCAATATTAACATGAAACTAAGTAGAAATAAACTTTGGTTGTGGATTACTTTCCACAGAGCACAGTGTGATATCTACTATTTCAATCTCATTTAATACTTCTCAACTAATTACTCTGTCAAGGACCATCGGCGTACCTTTGTCCGTCTGTCTGTCTGTCTGGTAGTAAAATTACTCAAAAATGGATTAATGAATTTGGATGAAATTTTCAAGGAAGGCCAGAAATGGCACAAGGACCAGCTGCTTAGATTTTAGGATTGATGTGACTTTTAGTCTGGATCCATAGATTTGTTAAAGATTTCTGTATTGCGAGATAGCGATGTGAACACTGTTGCATGCTGTCTGCTGACAATCACATGGTTGTAATCCTACTACAAATTGACCGCTGCGGACTTTTCAGGATTTACCCGTCGGAGATGATACAAAGAACAACTGACTAAAATGTGGGAGTGTTTCCTGGTCCCATCAATTGCTGCCGCCCGCTACATATTAAGGTCATGTGATTCGGTATCTGTACATAACATACACATGCATGACACACACCTGTGCTCACCGCAAGTTTAATTTTAAGATTTCATCCGTCGGAAACGATACGACTGAGCAGACTTGACAGAGTACTGTGTTCTCTAAGTCCTTTTCTTGTTTGGTGATGTGCTGGACACAAACCATGTTAACCTCAAGGGTAAACCCAGGCTCTCTCTAAGTGCTTGCACTACCAGCAAAAGTTTGGGGTCACCCAGGCAATTTCATGTGTTCCATGAAAGCTCACACTTTTATTCATGTGCTAACATAACTACACAAGGGTTTTCTAATCATCAATTAGCCTTTCAACACCATTAGTTAACACAATGTAGCATCAGAACACAGGAGTGATGGTTGCTGGAAATGTTCCTCTGTACCTCTATGGAGATATTACATTAAAAATCAGCCGTTTCCAGCTAGAATAACCATTTACCACATTAAATGACTATTTCTGAGTCATTTGATGTTATCTTCATTGAAAAAATAAACTGCTTTTCTGCCAAAAATAAGGACATTTCTAAGTGACCCTAAACTTTTGAATGAGTGTATATTTAACCTCATTATTTGAAATGATAAATCTCCCTTCAACATTTCTTGAACATTTAAAAAAAAAAGTTTTCTTCGAACATTACTACATCATGTAGGCTTTACTAGCCAGTGTTTCTGGGTTCAGTCTCTGCTAAGCATGCCATTGCCCCACAATATTTTTACATAACAGATAGTTGTATGTTTTCATATTAAACATTGTTTTATTGTAAACATCTCACACATTGCATTTCAAGCTATTAGTACATATCCCAGAGTTGTTAATAAAAAATATCTGCCAGGCTACATGTTGGTGAAATGTGTGAAACATCTTTATTTCTTGTTCATGTGTCTCAGTGAAGAGCTAGAACAAATTAATACAGGCTTATTTATAATACTGCCAGAAACAGTGTGATTATTTGTTAAGACCTAAAGCTACTTATGGGGAGACAAAAGGGGGAAAGCTCCATGTTATGTGGGCTGACATGAAACTGATCCAAACTGTACACTGTTGTAAAAGTGTTAGAATGAAGGACAAGTCACGGTTTGCTCATGACCAAATCGGTGCTGTCTACGCTGTGTTTGTTGATTTTTATATATCTCCTTTACAGGGATTATTTGCTCAGCCTACATGCTCTTTTTTGTGCAGTTTATTGAAAGCACATTCATTTTTATGTACTAGAATATGTAAAGACAACAGTATTGACTTTGCACATGCAGTTTTCTGAAATGTGCTGCTGAGCTAAACCCCACTCGCCTGGCACTCCAAGTAAATTAAAGCAAACAGCAGCAATATTTGTTTAAAGTGTTTCTGTCCAGCACTGCGTCTTTCATGGAGTTGGAATAAACAGCAAGTGGAGTCTATCCATCACACTCTTCAGGGCAGAATGACAATGGAGTGGAGGGGCTGAGGAGTGGAGGGGAGGATGATAGATGGAACTGCTTTGACTAATACAGGCAGAGGGAGACGTTTCACGGTAGCTGTCCTCTCTACCCTCACCATCCTGCTGCCTCCACATCACCGCTTCAATCCATCTCACACTCAGATGTCTCACTCAACTCATTCAAACACACAGAACACACACAGAACACACACATACACACTGCAGAGTTAGGTTAGGCTACGACACGCTGACATTTGCCAGGCAGGAAGGTATTGTGAATGATAAGAGAGGAAGGCATGAGTGATTGCCAAGCTCCTTGCAGTGTCTTCCTCTGAGACATCCATTAGATGTGGAGGAAAATTGATGGGGACATTTGTCTCTCTGAACTGAGTTTTTTTCTCCATTGAAGTTCAAATCACGGGGACTTTTAGAGGAGGGAGCAGCAGGGGGTAGACATTTCGTGTCCTGTCGCATGCACCGGCTCGGCTTGTGCACTTCTCCGGCTTGTCTCCTAATGAGGCTCTCTGCTGCGTCTCTTCCTGTCCTGCGTCCGTCGTTTCCTGTCCTGTTGATGCAAGCGTGCTTCTTGACATTTTCTGTCACACCACATGTGCATTCATAATCAGAACGTGTTTCGTTGATGAGCATCGTGTCATATCTAGATGAGAAAATGCACCTTTGCAAAGCTGCATGTGTTTGTGAAACTGCTTCATCTGCACTTTGAATGGAAAGTTTAAGATCATCTTATTCAGCAACAAATGTAATTTCATTCAAACTGGTAAAAATTTATGACATTGATGGTTCCCGTTTTCATTCAAACTTAATAAAACATGTTTGAAAATGTCCTGAAAACCAAAAAATATGCTAAATACAGACAGAAATGGCATCATCAACACTTTCTGTTTAACGTGTGAAGGTCAACCGGTGCGTTCTCAGTCAAAGCTCATTTATTGTGAAGCACATGGAGCAAGTGGTAAAGCTTTACCATGTGTCACATTGCATTCACCACCATAAGAGCAGGGGGGTAGGGCAGCTTGACACTGGGGTGCTTCGTTACCAGCCGATAATGGTCACACAAGGTCAGCAGTAAAGGCTCTGGAGAGGTGGGCCCAGCGTCTCCTGGAAATCCCAGTTGCCACAAATTCTCTGGCGGCCTGCAGTGTTATGGCGCCACTATCTGGAATCAGCTGAATGAGGTTTACGAGGATACAAACTAGTCAGCTGGCTTTCAAATGTGATCTGGAATCTTTACTCCAAAACACTGAACAAGCACTGTTTTAAAGTTCAATGTCTTTGATTGTGCTGCTGTTTCATTGTTTATTTTTATGGATGTGTCAGGACATAAAAGCAGTATTGACACTGAGTGGATTATGATGGTGAAATGATGTAAGACATTGCATCACTGTTTGTTCACCACAGCCACTGACAAATTCACAGAGAAAACTTTGATGCGGTTTGGTCACATCTGGCTGATTATACAATCTGCTTTAATAAGGTCAAAATTACGGTGCCCTTGAGATCCCAGCATGCTGCAGTTTAAGAAAACACATGCAAACTCAAGCAAAATAAGAATCTGCAGTAATCTGACACAGCTGCTGTGCAAAATTAGCATCTCTGCCATTTTAAAAGATCCCATAAATGTATGTGCTTTAGACTTTAACCTACATGCAACTGACAAAATAAATAGATTATGTGTTTTGATCACACAATTATTTTTATAACAATCCTCTAATAAATATGATGTATCCATGGAAAGACATTTTACTAAGTAAAGGCTTTTTAATCATAACCTAGATCATGTGGGGCGGCATAGCTCAGCGGTTCGATCCTCGGCCTGTCGTGCTCATGTGCTCATGAGGTGTCTCTGAGCAAGACACCTAACCCCTAATTGCTCCTGGTGGGTCGTGGTTAGCGCCTTGGATGACAGCTTCCCCCATCAGTGTGTGAATGGGTGAATGTGACGTATCATGTAAAGTGCTTTGGGTACCTTGCAGGTATAGTAAAGTGCTATATAAACACAGACCATTTACCATGTGGAAGGAATATCTTAATGTATGTATATCACATTTTCTTTAACCATTAGCAAAGATATTCGAGCATATATAGACACTCAACAAAAATATAAACGTAACACTTTTGTTTTTGCTCCCATTTCTATGAGATGAACTCAAAGATCTAAAACTTTTTCCACAGACACAATATCACCATTTCTCTCACATGTTCACAAATCTGTCTAAATCTGTGATAGTGAGCACTTCTCCTTTGCTGAGATAATCCATCCCACCTCACAGGTGTGCCATATCAAGATGCTGATTAGACACCATGATTAGTGCACAGGTGTGCCTTAGACTGCCCACAATAAAAGGCCACTCTGAAAGGTGCAGTTTTATCACACAGCACAATGCCACAGATGTGGCAAGATTTGAGAGAGCGTGCAATTGGCATGCTGACAGCAGGAATGTCAACCAGAACTGTTGTTTGTGTATTGAATGTTCATTTTTCTGCCATAAGCCGTCTCCAAAGGCGTTTCAGAGAATTTGGCAGTACATCCAACCAGCCTCACAACCGCAGACCACGTGTAACCACACCAGCCCAGGACCTCCACATCCAGCATGTTCACCTCCAAGATGGTCTGAGACCAGCCACTCAGACAGCTGCTGAAACAATGGGTTTGCATAACCAAAGAATTTCTGCACAAACTAACCGACTTGAGTGGGCAAATGCTCACATTCGATGGCGTCTGGCACGTTGGAGAGGTGTTCTCTTCACGGGTGAATCCCGGTTTACACTGTTCAGGGCAGATGGCAGACAGCGTGTGTGGCGTCGTGTGGGTGAGCGGTTTTCTGATGTCAATGTTGTGGATGGAGTGGCCCATGGTGGCGGTGGGGTTATGGTATGGGAAGGCGTCTGTTATGGACGAAGAACACAGGTGCATTTTATTGATGGCATTTTGAATGCACAGAGATACCGTGACAAGATCCTGAGGCCCATTGTTGTGCCATACATCCAAGAACATCACCTCATGTTGCAGCAGGATAATGCACGGCCCCATGTTGCAAGGATCTGTACACAATTCTTGGAAGCTGAAAACATCCCAGTTCTTGCATGGCCAGCATACTCACTGGACATGTCACCCATTGAGCATGTTTGGGATGCTCTGGATCGGCGTATACGACAGCGTGTACCAGTTCCCGCCAATATCCAGCAACTTCGCACAGCCATGGTGGGATGGATTATCTCAGCAAAGGAGAAGTGCTCACTATCACAGATTTAGACAGATTTGTGAACAATATGTGAGAGAAATGGTGATATTGTGTCTGTGGAAAAAGTTTTAGATCTTTGAGTTCATCTCATAAAAAATGGGAGCAAAAACAAAAGTGTTGCGTTTATATTTTTGTTCTGTGTGTGTGTGTGTGTGTGTGGGTGTGTGTGTGTGTGTGTGTGTATATATAAAAACACATGTTGTATTTTACATGTGTAAACAAAAATTGCATATCATAAAAATATTTAGGAAACTGGCAATTATCAATTAAAAATGGGTGGGATTTAATAAATGTTTGTTCACTTCTTCTCACTATTTTTTGAATATGTAGACTAGCCCAGATTGTGGAATATTACTTCTGTGTTTTCGTTTTGTATGTATGTGTATATATAGGTCTATGGATATGTATGTATTTGTAACCCTACACTTAACCCTATATAGAGTGGGTACGGAAAGTATTCAGACCCTTGAAATTTTTCACTCTCTGTGTCATTGCAGTCATTTGCCAAAATCAAAAAAATTCATTTTATTTCTCATTAATGTACACTCAGCACCCCATCTTGACAGAAAAAAACAGAAATGTAGAAATTTTTGCAAATTTATTAAAAAAAGAAAAACTGAAATATCACATGGTCAGAAGTATTCAGACCCTTTGCAGCGACATTCATATTTAACTCACATGCTGTCCATTTCTTCTGATCCTCCTCGAGATGGTTCTGCTTCTTTATTGGAGTCCAGCTGTGTTTAATTAAACTGATTGGACTTGATCAGGAAAGGCACACACCTGTCTATATAAGACCTTACAGCTCACAGTGCATGTCAGAGCAAATGAGAATCATGAGGTCCAAGGAACTGCCCAAGGAGCTCAGAGACAGAATTGTGGCAAGGCACAGATCTGGCCAAGGTTACAAAAGAATTTCTGCAGCACTCAAGGTTCCTAAGAGCACAATGGCCTCCATAATCCTCAAATGGAAGAAGTTTGGGATGACCACAACTCTTCCTAGAGCTGGCCGTCCAGCCAAACTGAGCAATGGTGGGAGAAGAGCCTTGGTGAGAGAGGTAAAGAAGAACCCAAAGATCACTGTGGCTGAGACCCAGAGATGCAGTCGGGAGATAGGAGAAAGTTCCACAAAGTCAACTATCACTGCAGCCCTCCACCAGTCGGGGCTTTATGGCAGAGTGGCGCGATGGAAGCCTCTCCTCAGTGCAAGACAAATGAAAGCCCGCATAGAGTTTGATAAAAAAACACATGAAGGACTCCCAGACTATGAGAAATAAGATTCTCTGGTCTGATGAGACCAAGATTGAACTTTTTGGTGTTAATTCTAAGAGGTATGTGTGGAAAAAACCAGGCACTGCTCATCACCTGCCCAATACAATCCCTACAGTGAAACATGGTGGTGGGAGCATCATGTTGTGGGGGTGTTTTTCAGCTGCAGAGACAGGACGACTGGTTGCAATTGAAGGAAGGATGAATGCGGCCAAGTACAGAGATATCCTGGAGGAAAACCTCTTCCAGAGTGCTCAGGACCTCAGACTGGGCCGAAGGTTCACCTTTCAACAGGACAATGACCCTAAGCACACAGCTAAAATAACAAAGGAGTGGCTTCAGAACAACTCTGTGACCGTTCTTGACTGGCCCAGCCAGAGCCCTGACCTAAACCCAATTGAGCATCTCTGGAGAGACCTCAAAATGTCTGTCCACCAACATTCACCATCCAACCTGACAGAACTGGAGAGGATCTGCAAGGAAGAATGGCAGAGAATCCCCAAATCCAGGTGTGAAAAACTTGTTGCATCATTCCCAAGAAGACTCATGGCTGTACTAGCTGAAAAGGGTGCTTCTACTCAATACTGAGCACAGGGTCTGAATACTTCTGACCATGTGATATTTCAGTTTTTCTTTTTTAATAAATTTGCCAAAATTTCTACATTTCTGTTTTTTTTCTGTCAAGATGGGGTGCTGAGTATACATTAATGAGAAATAAAATGAATTTTTTTGATTTTGGCAAATGGCTGCAATGACACAGAGAGTGAAAAATTTCAAGGGGTCTGAATACTTTCCGTACCCACTGTATATGGCCTCCTTGTTTAGTTGTTTTGTTCTTTCTGCTTGTCTTTACATATTCAAATAAGTATCTCTTCTTAATGTCACCTGCACAATTAAAAAGACAGTTACATCTTGCATTTACTCCTAAAATAAAATTTGTTTTTTTTAATATAGAAACTGACCCTTTTGAAAACTGCAACCACATAAGTTTGCATCCTTTCTTATGTAACTTGGCAGCAGTGGGGGAGGACATGCATTTATTTATTTATGCACACCATTGTGTGTGTGTGTATGTACAACTCTACCAAGTGTCTATGCAATCATGCAACACCCTGTCTACTAATTGATGTAAAATCTCTCAATGTCACCCCGAATCAATTCACCGCCTCAAAATATGGCTACCACGACTGATTTAGGGAAAATAGTGAAATGTTGCACAAATTCCAAATGTCATTTCTTTCCTCCAGAGTGTGTGTGTGTGTGTGTGTGTGTGTGTGTGTGTGTGTGTGTGTGTGTGTGTGTGTGTGTGTGTGTGTGTGTGTGTGTGTGTGGTCAGAGTGGCATGTGCTGACAGAACATCCGCACACTTGCTGACTACTTGTGAACAGGAGGGAGATGTGACAGTCAGAAATATTTTCCTTCACTTCTCACATGTGAAGCCATGACTTTGACAGTGATCTTGGAAAAAGGAAAAGAGGAGAGGCCCCCCACCTACGTATTCTCCGTGATGGTGGGAGGTGATGGGGGGCGTCGGGCGCTGAAACATGTCTGACGTGGCAGGGAGGAAGGACTGAGATATATCAAGGAGAGGAGGGGGGAATAGTAGATTAAAAAAATCTGTGATGCACAAGTCACACCTCATACTCACAGGACTTATCTCCTTGGCAACTCTCTCCGCCCGCTTCGACTCGCACCAATTGAAATTGCCTCTGTCTCTGTGTTTTCATCTCTTTCATTAGCTGTCTCAAAGTTAATGTGCCTTTGAATGAAATTATGAATTCTGTCTGAGTGCCCCTGTACACAGTGCCCTGTCTAACGTTATCTCCTTTTGGACAGACTTGAAACAGAAACACATATTTCATGAATCTGTCAACAGAAACACTGTCAACCTTGGGCCTCGACACCCCTCTTGGACACAACAGGATTTATTTGGTGAGCTCGGTCTGAGTGTCTGCTGCCAGACACGACAGTGAAGTGCTAGATAGAGAATGCTATCGTGTTTCCACTGGCCAAGAGAGCAAGGCAGAAATTTACGCTGGTGTTATTTTTGTCGCTCCACCCTGCAGTGCCACCCTGCATGCCCTCTGCCTGCCATCACGCTGCCCACTGGCACTGAACTAATGATGTCATCATTTCAAGCCATTTCTCAGCTGGACCTCTTGACCTCTGAGCTTGTGCCGGGGACACATTAATGATGATGTGCAGCTGTGGACATGACAAAACAGCATCATGCCAAGATGCTTGAGAATGCCTGAATGCTGCAACAAACCGTTTGAAAAACCTCATGATTGACATTTGAACTACTGGAAAAAGCTGAACTGCTTGGCAATACTTGGCAATTCATTGGCGCTGACAGCCCTGCAATAAAAAAGGAAACACTTAAGGACTGGCCTCCTCCAAGCTCAAGGGAAATCGGTTCATGTTTGCAGCTGTTGAGAGAAAGCAAAGCATAACTGATGATGTATGGTTGGGTTAAAAGCTAACTAACACTCTGGCCTCAGATGCAGCCCATCTGACTGAGAGGAGCCGACCTCTGGCTGATGTAAGAGCTGTGATCTGTCTTTGGTCTGTCAAAACACAAAGACATGACTGTTTCCTATGATGTGAGCATGGACTGGTCCACACAGGAAACTTATGAACTGTTTTCACATCCTCAAAACTCCTTCTGTGATGATGAGATAAGCCGGGACACTTCTTGTTCCAATCCAGAAGAGCCATTATTTTGCTTCAGCTGCTGAGGTCTGGGAGGCAGCTGTCAGAAAGGAAGGCCTGTCAATCAGCCCGTCCCTCTGGCAGACGACAAGGTCATTAGGCTTCATGTGACTTCCACGTCCCTGCATCAGCAGATTACAATTCATTTGTCATGTTAACAGGTGCTCATGAAGTCTGAAAGCTGCATGCAATACTGCCAGCTGTGCTGTTTGTCTTTAATAATGTCCATACTGTGGTATATCCAGAGGTTTACACGCTTCCACAGGATGATTTCTTACTTCATTATGTAAATCACAGCTCTCACTGGAAATTCCTGGTTGTATTTTAGCCCGTCAATCAAAGCAGATCTATTTTTGCATGTGCCTGAACCTCAGGGACTTTCTGCCATCACTGAGCGCACTAAATGTGTGACATCTTCACAATGGGCTCTCTGCAGTGTTTTTGTAGCCAATCCATAGAGGATTTTAGATCCACTTTCCCTGCAGATCCTTAGTTGGAATAAACCAGACAACCCTTGTGCTCAGCTGTTCCCTACCAGTGTAAAAGGTTTGCTGCATTATTCATTATATATTGTGCTTTCAAATCATTTAACTGCTGGACCATTTTCAGAATGCATGTGAGCCCTGTACAGATTTGATTCTCTCAGCTGTTTCTATATTGTGACACACGCAAAGCAGCCATTACTGTTAGATTCAGAACACACAGTCAGTGACATCATCTGGGAATAATTTTCTTTAATGATAAAAGAGAAAACATTCTTGTTCTGCTGAAACACTGCAAGAAAAAAAGAGAAACAAAGAAGAGAAACCAGAGTAGAGTGTCTGTAGGATGTGACTGGGTAGGATGCATTCTCAGGTCTCTGGTCCTGTCCACTCACCTCCTCCACTGCACTTTTTGTGGTGGTATACGAACACGCTGCTAAATGGAAGCAAAGATGGTCTTAAAGATAAACTCTGCTGATATTCTGTATTTTTGTCACTGCTAACACCTGTAATAAAAACAAGAGTAAAATATGAAGAAGCATCTTTCCTGTTGTATGTCAGGCAAGAAGCCTAAGGGATTTGCTAATAATTATAAAAATCTAAAATCATGATCAGACGTCGATTTTAGGCCTCATTCCTCTTATGAAAAACGGAGGTAGTAGATTAATGAGGTGAGTTATCTCCGAAAGAAGTTCTTCAAACATGTCATTTTCCTACAAATTATAACCCATTTGACCTAATGTTTTAGCTGTGGAGTGATCTTCAGTTAAAAGAGAAATATCTTGTACGTCTTTATTTCTAAATATCACACTTTGTTTATGTGTGTGTGTGTGTGTGTGTGTGTGTGTGTGTGTGTGTATGTGTGTACATATATTTATATATATATATATATATATATATATATATATATATATATATATATATACACACACACACACACAAAGATTTTGGACAATTTCTGAGACATTCTGGATGATATTTGTCATTTTTGCTGATGTGACGTCGAACATTAAACTCTCAAACTGGTTCCTGGCTCACATGTTTTGAAGGGTGAAAATATTAAACTTCTCAGGTCTGAAAACATGACATTTTCAAAATTCATCTAAAATATTTAGAAATATTTAATATTTAAAATAGTTTTGAGTCCCAAATAACAAATAAGCAACCCATAACTAAATCAGAGTAAAAGTCCTTACACACTGGTTGCGTTTTTTATGTGCGTTTTTTTCGGACGTCAATATTTTTTTCGAACCTGTATCCTGTCAATACACGCGTTCACATCGGCAACGTTTTCTCGCTCAGCGATTTTGCGGCATTTATTTTTTCGCATCACGGTCGATTTTTCTAAAGTTTCGCATTCTTTGTGACCACTTCTGACCAATCAGATTGCATGTTGTTGCGACATCCCATTCACCGGCATATCCAACATGGCTGACCAGCTAATTGTTTACGTGTCGGACAACCGAGTGCTCTTTGACAAAAAGCACAAAAGTTACAAAGATAACGAGTTAAAGGACAACCTGTGGAGAGTCATTGCGTTGGATCTTGAATATGATGACGGTGTGTGTGTGTGCTGGAAAGTTTACTAAATGTCTTTGTTTTAATTTTTGTCTATGCTAAGTAACTTTAGCTTGTAAGCTAACCTGTTGCGATACAACATACTTTTCACTGTCAATTGCGTTGATGTCACAGTCATCAATTAGGTCTCGGTTGTTACCTTACGTTTATGGATTATAGTTTAATATTGTGCTTACCCGGTACTGGCCCCGACTCACATTACAGTATATGATATCAAGACAGAAAGACATCGCAACACATCTAATCAGAACTGAAAATAATCCGTCCGATGTTGTGTTTTCTGCTTTTAGTATCTGTGGCATATGATAGATATTATTATTATTATTCATACTTTATAGTTGAAGAAGTGAAGAAGATGTGTAGGAATTTGAGGGACACGTACGTGAGAAAGAAGAGAGAGGAGGGAGAAATGACGAGGAGTGGCCAGGCAGGCGGAAAACAGAAGAAGAGGTGGAAATACATGATGGCAATGACTTTCCTAGATGAAGTCACTTCATTCAGGAGGTTAGCTACAACCCCTTTCAACCTTTAACTGTCAATAGCTTTAATGGTAGAAAGACTGCAGCAGGACAATTTGAAAAGTATCATCACATATCATTTTCCCGTGATAATCATTTTTATATTTGCTGACCTTTCTGACAATTTGATTTGCTGACAATATAACATTTTCATTGTTGTGCTGCTTAACATGAGATCAAGGCAAAGGCGAATGATTTCAACACCGCGGAAGTGCTCATCAATTCGCTGTCCGCGGTGCTGAAATAGTTCACCTTTACGTATGTTGTGTCATGAATTCATCAAATGTTCCGTTGCTGTTTTTTAAAACCTCAACCTCATTTCTGGCAGTACCGCATTTCTGTTGTTTTCTCGAACTTGAAGCTGCCAATACCGGTGCTAACTTACATGCTGTTATTCTGGCAGATCTGGCAATTAATGTTTAGTTGTTTATGATGCCAGTGTGCGCAAAGACACACGGGCTCTGTGGAGAGCTCTGTCCAGCTGCTGCTGTGACAGGTCAGTGACACTGGATTTCTGCTTACAATCGGTGATCTCTGAGATTCAGACATGTGTAGGCTTTTAAAGAAACTGTCAGAATGGCGGGGTATTTCGTTTTGTTTTTTTGTACACGCAGCTAGAACTGTGCACAATCAAACAGAACTTTCCGCTCATTAAATACGCACATTATAAACAACTGTTGCTTACCTCAGACACACGGCCAGTCACTGCTCCGGATCAATCGGCTCCCTGAAATTAGTCCTTTGCTTCTTCAAACTTGGAGCTAGCTGTTTCAGAAGAACCTCAAACTGGCCGACGGACATCCGAAAATAAGTTCTGAAGCGACCGTGGTATAGTTTAAGCTCATGAACCAAGCAGTGGAACTCACCAAGTTCTCTTCTTTTTTGTAGTATTGGGTGCACCCATGTGCTGCGCTTCTTTTTCTTTTTTGAAACTAAAACGAGTAGCAATTTGCCATCGCTTGAAGTTGAAGTAGACTCCATTTTCGACTGCTCGCTTCCTCCCGGGACGCGTCTTCCTCCCCTCCGGAAAGTCGCAAAAATGCATCGTGCTTGATATGTATGGACAGGTGCGTCAAAACTCGCATCCGAATATTTCGCAATTTCGCATCGTTTTTTCGCATCGCTCCCAGTGTGTAAGACCTTAAGAAATTCCAAAAGACATATTTTAAATATTTCAAAATCATGATGAAGTTTATCTTGCAAAGACAGTTTTAACTGTAAATACTTATATTTAAACACACACACACACACACACACACACACACACACACACACACACACACACACACATACTATGTTTTTCTATCATTGTGGGGACATACCATTGACTCCCATTCATATCTAACCCCTAACCCTTACCCTAACCTTAACCTTAACCCAGACAAACAGACAGCAAAGAGTGTTTTTTAATGGTAGTCTATCCACAAGTAAGGATGTTATATGTGGTGTCCCTCAGGGAAGCTGTTTAGGCCCTCTTTTATTTTCCATTTTTATTAATGATTTGCCTTATGTTCTGGAGAAAGCCAATATGATAATGTATGCTGATGACTCAACCATGTACTATGCTGCTACTACGTGTAACACACTAAATGAAGTACTATCTAGTGAATTACAATTAGTGTTGAATTGGGTTAAAGAAAATAAATTAATCTTGAATGTGACCAAGTCAAAGTGCATTGTCTTGAGTACTAGAGATATGCTGGTCAGAGATTCCAGATTGAGTCTGTCTATGGCAGGCACCTCAATACAGCAAGTTAACAAAATTAAGTTACTGGGAGTCACAACTGATGAGCGCTTGATATGGTCGGATCATATTGATGCTATTGTTGTAAAAATGGGGCAGGGCATTGCAGTCATGCGTAGATGTTCTCCTTATATCACACCATTAATTAGAAAGCAGGTAATGCAGGTATTAGTTCTCTCACATTTGGAGTAATGTATGGTTGTGTGGTCCTCTGCTGCTAAAATGGACATAAAAAAACTACAATTAGTTCAAAATAGAGCCGCTAGATTAGTACTCAATTGCTCATTTAAAACCAAGGTGGCAAGGATGCATCACAGTTTGGCATGGTTACCTGTAGAGGCCAAGTTAACATCAAGTATCATAAAGTTTTCTAGAAATGCAATTATGGAAGGGATGCCAATTTTTTTTAGTGATCGATTATTAAATGCAGGTCTTAAACATAGTCATAAAACTAGACAAGTAAGTTTGGGGTATTTGAAACTTCCAAAACCGAATTTGGAATTGCTTAAAAAAACAGTTTTTTATAGAGTTATCCAGCAATGGTATTTAGTACCTGAAAATATGAAAAGAATTAAAAGCAAATACTTATTTAAACAATCTATTAAAAAAGTATTTATGAGTGAGACCACACAATTAGTACAATTAGAATAATCAATCTTTGTATGTTTGTATTTTGTTGTTTGTTTGTTTTTGAATTTTAACAGAGATAGGTATATTAATGTAATGTAGTTTTTATCCTGACGACATCAGTTTTTATTTGTATGATTAGTGTATGTATATGTTGTGATGTTTTATGTGGACCCCAGGAAGCTTAGCGACCACGATAGTGGTAGCTAATGGGAATCCGAATAAAGAATAAAGACTGGCGACCTGTCCAGGGTGTCCCCTGCCTTCGCCCAAGTCAGCTGGGATAGGCTCCAGCACCCCCCATGACCCTAGTGAGGATAAAGCGGTGTATAGAGAATGGATGGACTTTTCTGCCTTTCTTTCAAAGCAATTATATTCATGCGGAATGCATGTTACTATATCTTTTATGACATATATTATGCCCTATTTCAATCACTGCAAACAGTCCACATTAGGACTGAACCCTGCTATGATTAGTTTCGTTGTTTCTAACCACAGAGTTACATGAGAAACAGATGTTTTTCTTAATCTTAGCCTCATGGGTTGGTCCATCTGTGCATCCTGTACTACTGTCTACCACCATGAGCAGCACCTATACATCTCTCTCTTTCCTTTCCTCTATATGTGTGTGTTTGTGTATATTTATGTATTTTTGTCTCTGCCATACTCACAATAGCCAGACCAAGGGCAAAGTCAGAGACTTCCCTTGAAAAGCCAGTCACATTGCCCTTTCCACTAGCACTGTTCCACAGAGCCTGAGGGCTGCTGGGTGTAGGAGGCTGTCCTTGTGTTCTGCTCTCCTGCAAATCTATTGTCTGCATGTGTGTGTGTGTGTGTGTGTGTGTGTGTGTGTGTGTGTGTGTGTGTGTGTGTGTGTGTGTGTGTGTGCATGTGTCTGTTCTCTCTAAGACTCTGTGTAGAGAGAGAGAAAGAGACAATGAATGACTGATGATGATGCGACATTCGAGCTTGGCCACTCATCATTGTGTCCCGAAATTAAAGGGATTGCACCAGCGATAAATAAGATTAGATGAGTCTGAGGAAAGCGTGTGTGCAGGTGCAGGGTTACCAAACACAGATTTTGATAACATTGTATCAAATGTAATTCTCAGTGAAATGAAGATTCATGTCAAGACTCTTTGTTAATATCTCTGCAACTAAGGTCAAGTTGCAGTCATCATATTTGTTTAAATTTATCATAAAGTTTTTCACAAAGTTACTGCCTTGTGAATCTCTGCTTCCATAGAAAGTCCTGTAAGCATGGTTTGCTTTTAATAGATGATTATTGACTTTTACTGTGAAGTTTTTAAAGCGAGTTAAATGCAAGGTCAGTTCAGTCGCTTACGCAGACAGCACAACATTGTCTCTTTGTCGAGTGTTTTTACTGTATTTTCTGAGTACAGATACTTTAATCATCAGAATAATTCCAAAGGTGTTGCTTGAAAAATCAGCTGTTTTACCCGTGGCAGAAATGTTGCTCTGGGGATGGTACTATCATTTAACTGGTCCATCATTTAACTGACTGCCATGCCATGCAAGCACTGTCACTGTCACTGGAAGACATTAGCATTTCATGCAAAACATTGCTGACAATGGTGCTGGTCACTCAGTAGAATCACGTAACGTTTGGAAGGAAACTGCTGTATGTTTGGTTTTAGTTCTTTTCGGATGTACAGTATGTGTCTTGGTCACTGTTTGACCTTCATTGTGCAGACTAATGTAATGATTGGCTTTCAGGAATATTTTTGAATTCTTGAAAAGCAGAAAATTTGAGCTCACTTCAAATTTTAGTTGAAGGCATCAATGTGTAAGCTGAGAAATGGACTTTTAGTGATAAAGAATACATCTTTAATCTAGTAGTTTGAAAAAAATCTAAACACATATCGATAGATTTAGAATTATTCAAGTATCCAACCATGTAGTTCAATATTTTTTAAGGCAAGGCTAAAAAAATATTATTCAAAACTAAGTATTTTATATACACAGCATCCTGCAGTGACATGCCATCCCATCCAGTTTGAATTTATCTGCACCATCATTTATTTTTCAGCAGGACAGTGACCCCAAACACACCTCCAGACTGTTAAAGGGCTATTTGACCAAGAAAGAGAGTCATGGAGCGCTGCATCAGATAACCTGGTCTCCACAGTCACATGAGCTGGACCGCAGAGTGAAGGCAAAAGGGCCAACAAGTGCTCAGCATCTCTAGGAACTCCTTCAAGACCGTTGGAAAACCATTTCAGGTGACTACTTCATTAGTCTCACAGAGAAAATGCCAAAAGTGTGCAAATCAAAACAAAGGGTGGCTATTTTGAAGAATCTAAAAAATAAAACATGTTTGACTTATTTCACACATTTTTATAGCCTAGCCGCGCTAGACAACCCACGGCAACAAATTTAATTCTCTGCCAGGGTGGGTCTAGTTACGCTCCATAAGGCTCGAGGTTGGATGCTCCTAAAAGTGGCCGGACGAATCACTATGAAGTGTAGAGTCAGAAGGCGGGCATAACTCAGTGACGACAGAGGCGCGACGATTCTGACAGAAACAACCGGAAACAACTAGCCTAGCCGCACTAGACAACCCACGGCAACGAATTTAATTCTCTGCCAGGGTCGACAACAAAAACGACAAGTCGTTGAGCTCCATTAGCACCGACTCTGAATAATCTTTCTGTTAACATGTCTGTAATATACTTGAGCTTCACCCATTGACTGTATAAATAAGGCTTCACCGAACTACCACATCCTCTGATTTCCGGCGCCCTAGGAGCCTATTCGTTGCGCTGATTGGTTGTATACCTACCCAATTGCTGCAGAGTGATTTGATAGACAACCTTTTAGCCCGCCTCCCTCCCTGTCGAGCATGCCGAGACCCTTGCGTCTTCAGAGCATGGGTCTAGCGCGGCTAGGCTAACTTTTTTATTCAGTATGTCATTATTTCACCAAGGAATGGTGTTTGTCTGTCTGTCTGTCTGTTAGCAACATTATTCAAAAATGGACGAACGTATTTGGATGAAATTTTCAGGGAAGTTCAGAAATGACACAAGGACCAAGTGATTAGATTTTGGCATTGACATGGCTTATAGTCTGGATCCACAGACTTGCTAAAGATTTCTGGATCATTGTGAGATATCGGCACGGCGTCACTGTAACTATGACAACAAGTGAACATTACATCAGCCTCCTGATGACGATCACAAGATTGCGATCCTACTACAACTATTGCCTGGCTTGCCTAAGAGGAGCTTTTATAGCCTACAGATGGTCCAGAATCCGGCAGCACGCATTCTGACGGGAAAAAAAGAAATATGACCACATCTCACCAGTGTTTGTCTCACTCCATTGGCTCCCAGTTCATGTTAGAGCTGATTTTAAGATACTTCTTTTAACATATAAAGCTGTAAATGGCATTGGGCCATCATATTTCAAGGAGCTGGTAGTCCCATATGAACCAGCAAGGCCCTTGTGCTCCCAGGGAACAGGTCTGCTGACTGTCCCTAGAGTTAAAAAGTAGACAGTCGGTGTCTTTATGGAATGCTCTTCCCTCTGACATTTGGCAAACATGCTCAGTAGAGGTGTTCGAAGCTAAGCTAAAGACCCACTTGTTCTCTGCTGCATATGATCATATGATCATTTCCTTTGTCTTTGCGACTCAACGTCTCAAAGACAAAGGAAATGATCATAGATTTCCGCAGATCCAAACCCCCTCTTCAGCCAGTGAACACCTGTGGCGTGGACATCGAGACGGTGACATCATATAAATATTTAGGTGTCCACCTTGATAATAAGTTGGACTGGTCTTCAAACATAGACTTCATCTACAAAAAGGGCCAGAGCCGACTTTATTGCCTCAGAAGACTTCGATCTTTAGACATCTGCAGTAAGATGCTGCAGATGTTTTATCAGTCTGTGGTAGCAAGTGTCCTATTTATGCTGCAGTCTGCTGGAGAGGCAGCATAAAACAGAAGGATGCAAGGCGTCTGAACAAACTGAATAAAAAAGCTGACTCTGTGGTTGGAATCGGATTGAACACATTGGAGGATGAGGTGGAGAGACGGGCACTGAGCAAGATGCAGGCCATTCTGACAAACATGGATCATCCACTTCACATCAGCCTCAATGAACAACCAAACATCAGTGGACGGCTCCTATCCCTGCGCTGCAGGACAGAAAGATTTAGGAAATGTTTCTTGCCATCAGCAGTCAGACTATTCAATTCAAAATTAAAGAGATAAGAACCCAGACAACTGAATTTCCCTTCGGGGATGAATAAAGTGATTCTATTCTATTCTATTCTATTCTATTCTATTCTATTCTATGAATCCTAACTGTGAGGTACTGCGTCTTCTTAGATCTTGTTCTTATCAGTTTTATCGTTGTTATTGTTGTTATTGTGTCTTCTTAGCCATTGTTTTTTTCCGCTATCATTGTATTTTTTCTGTTGCTTGCTCTGTAAAGCACTTTGATTTGAAAATGCTATATAAATAATGTTACTATTTTTATTATTACAAGTTGACCATTGCGGACTTATTGGGATACAAGGAACAATTGATGAAATTGTGGGGGTGTTTCCAAGTCCCATCGATTCCCGCCGTCCCACCTACATATTTAGGTCACATGATTCGGTATCCGTACATAACGTATACATGCATAACACACGCCTGTGCACAGCGCAAGGTCATTTTGTTTGTGGGTACTTCTGTATTAAATGGCCACATTGTATTATGCAGTGATTCCTGCCACAAATTTTTTTTGAAGATTTCATCCATCAGAAATGACACAACTGGGCAAGCCGTGGTGGAGTACTGTGTTCTCTGAGTGCTTTTCTTGTTCCATATGTGTTCATTCATAGTTTTGATGCCTTCAGTCAGAATACATAATGTAAATAGTCATGAAAGTAAAGAAAAAACATTAATGAAGGTGTGTTCAAGCTTTTGACTGGTAGTGTATCTTACAATATGCCTGATCTTTAAGAAAGCCTATAGATTCCATCACCATATATGTGAACACATTTATGTTAGGCGTGCCAAACAAAATCCATGAGATGAATTCGCTAGGCTGCCACCACAGCAACTGTTGAGACTAAGCTGCTCACACCCTACAGACGGCAGCTGTGAAGTTGGTGATGAGAGAAGTAATACAAATTTAGGCATGTTTTACTAAAGTTAAACCCTGATCTCCACATAAACACTTCCCTCAATAGCGCAGCTGAGAGAGAGCAGTGGAGCTTCTCGGTTGCAGGAGGGTAATACAAACCCTCTGCGAGATCAACAGACCATCTCATTTGTCCTGGCAGTTGGCACGGAGAGGAAGGTGTGTGTGTGTGTGTGTGTGTGTGTGTGTGTGTGTGTGTGTGTGTGTGTGTGTGTGTGTGTGTGTGTGTGTGTGTGTGTGTGTGTGTGTGTGTGTGTGTCTGTTGGCGGTTGACAAGTCAGGGCAGAGTCCTGGGTTGACAGGGCACACTCCTCGTCGAGTGGCGAGCAACGTGAGTTGAAGTGGGGAAAGCTGTCACAAATTTGTGCGTTTATGGTTTCATTCCATGGATTTCCTATGTCCTATTAATTACCTAATCCTCTTTAGTTTTACAGTTACTTTTCTGCGTTTTACTCTCTGTCTCTTCCTGCCTTGGCCCCCACTTTCTCTCACCTGCTTCTTCTCACGCTGAGAGATAACACAGTTAGAAGGGCATGGTTAATCAGAGCTCATCCTTGGGGGTGACGGATGTAGCTGCAGTGTTTATATGGCTGTTTCTTCTCACACTGTCTTGATTTCTGCAACGCCAGCATCACTCTGAACTAGCCAGCTGGCCGAGAGTGACGAATCAAGATCATTTGCAAAAATAAGGCATCATGTGTTCCACTGGGGCCAGATTCAATTAACTTAACTGACTCCGTGATAACAGGTTTCATTTTACGGTGCAGCCGAGACGCTCCTCGTGATATAACATTTCACTGAAATGATTTTTAATTCCTGAATAGCACACATCAATTAGAAGAGAAACATAAGTAGCCATTGCATTTCTAAAGGTGTCAATTATTTAGATTTTAAAATGTGAATTTTAATTCCAGCGTCTCAGATCACCACAGTTTACTGTTACGTGATGGTAGACTGCTAGTGCTTTGTTGTACATCTGCACATATATGAGCATCATTCCCAAGTGCTGCTGCTGGAGGTTGTTTACAACTGTCTGTCAATCCAGGGAACAGGCCCTGCAGTTTGTGAGACTTCACTCACGGTGCAGTTCCTCCTGATGCACAGAAACCTCTGACAGCTGACAGGGACAAGTGAACAAAACAGCCATGACCAGTGACAGCTCAGATCTCACGGTGCCATTTCATAACATCTTCGAGAACAAACCCAAAGGCACACACTGGAACAGCTGGTCCTCTAGGTGTGGGCTGAGGACAAGCAGAGGTCATGGAAGGTTCTCTGCATAAACTATTTGCTATTCTTTTTCATTCACCAATGATATAATACAAACTTGGATAGTTTAAAGGTACCCCATGAAGTTTCTCATGAACAAGTTATTTTATCATTCAAGCTTGTTGAGTGTGCTACATGTGTGACCTTTCTCATAAATCATTTGAAAAGCATATTTTTTAAATATATGTATTATTTTATTTTACTTTTGGAGCCTGTATTGTTTGCATTCATGTTTGCTTGCCAGCAGTCCTCTTCTTCTCTACCTCTGCCAGTATGTTGCTCCATTTCTTGGCACATTACCACCACCAGCTGTTTAGCAGTAAAAAAAAACATTAAACCAGAATCCACTTCATATTCTCTGTCTTTTCATACTATAATGTTGTTAATGTGGCTCTTCTTCAGGTTGCTATAACGGATACTTATAAAGAATAAAACTAACAAGAAAAGCACTCAGAGAGTGCAGTACTTCGCCGAGGCTGCTCAGTCGCATCATTTCCAATGGATGAAATCTTGAAAAAATTCATGGCAGAAATCACGGCACTATAGAATGTGTCTATTTGTTACAGATGTACCCACAAACAAAATGCCGCTGTGCTGAGCACAGGTGTGTGTTATGCATGAGTACATCATGTAGGGATACAACTGAATTGATGGGACTCAGAAACACCTCCACAATTTAATCAATTGCTCCTTCTATCATGTCTACAAATGGTCTATTTGTAGTAGGATCACAATCATGTGATCGTCAACAAGCACCTGATGTAGTGTTCACTTGTTGTCATAGTTGCAGTGACACTGTGCCATTATCTCACAATGACACAGAAATCTTTAAAAAATGCATGAAGCCACACTATCAGCTGCATCAGTCCCAAAATCTAATCACCTTGTCCTTGTGTCTTTTCCGACCTTCCCTGAAAATTTCGTTCAAACCTGTTAATCCGTTTTTGAGTGATGTTGCTAACAGACAGATAGAAAACCATATGATGGTCGTCACATAACGCCACTGTTCCTTGTCGGAGTAATAATGGGATCTGATTACGGCAGATATACACTAAGTATATGATTTTACCAACCAGGGTAACGTGCAAACTTTGCATGGTAATAGAAATGCATAACCTTAGATACCCCCATGTCCATGTGGCTAAAGAAGCAGTTGGTAAAGGCTGCATGCCAGCCTTTGCATGGTGACTGTGTAATCTGAGTGGTCCAAATATTTTTATTGCTGGACTGAGGAGGAAGTGATTCCACCACTGTCAACCACTGTGGGCTTTTACTACACGCAGAGAGCTTCTGAAACAATAATAAGTCTGACTCATCTCACTCATCTCCAGTGGTAAAATGGGCAAAACATGGAGCCCTTCCCACAGCGGTGAGAGGGCCAGTTAGTTGTGCAATAGTGATCACAGAGCAGAAAACACAGTTGTGTGCGTGACTTGGTGGCCCGTGTCATTTGAGGACATGAAATATCAACTATTACTGTGCTAAGCTGCCCTTTTCGTTCCCTTTTTTCCAAGATCAGGTCATGAGAGGGTTGTGAGAGTTCTACCCTGAAGCTGGAAACATTGTGTTAAGTTACAGTAATATTTTCACCGATAATCCCAAGCTCTTCCTTCACCTGTGCCCTTGGCCGATAAAGAACACCCCTGTCCTCCATCTCACTTCCTGTGCCGGTGCAGGG
Source organism: Acanthochromis polyacanthus (assembly GCF_021347895.1). Classification (NCBI taxonomy): domain Eukaryota; kingdom Metazoa; phylum Chordata; class Actinopteri; family Pomacentridae; genus Acanthochromis; species Acanthochromis polyacanthus. The sequence continues at coordinate 34,547,710 of NC_067117.1, read as the reverse complement.
CAAGCTGCCCAGAATCCCAACAGTGAGTAGTTGGCTTAAGAAGTGACAGCTGCTGCTATATCTTGAACGTCCGCCGCCACATTCTGAGAAGTGTTGAAAGGGACGAAGTGACATTTGCTGCAGGATCCTCCTAACATCATCTTGTCTCCTGTCTCTGTTTCCACTCGGCCACCCCTTGTTTCCTGCCCTGCTGTGACCATGAATCTACATAGGATACTCGTCTTCTTACCAGGCCAAACATCATGCTGTGTTTGACATTCATCATTTATTGATGGGCTTTTCTTTAATTGCAGCAGGAGAGTGCTTAGCTTCTCTGCTCTCACACTGGCTGATCCACGGGGAAGGCCCTCCCACTGAGGGCCCACATTTACTCAGCATGCTGGGAGCGCTACTGTTGACTTATAATGGTTGTGACACACAAAAAATAACCTGCAGGGTTGTTGCCCCCCCCCACCCCCACCCCCACCCCACCCCTTTTCATTTTGTTAGCATTTCACTCTCTGTTTACACTTCTTCCATTCTTTCTCACAGCTGAAAGCTTTGGGTAAGGGGGCAGAAATGAAATAATCAGCCACTGAATAGAAATGGATTCAAAGAGGGTGTTGACAGGCATGTGAGACTCTAGGCTCCTGGATCTGAATATACTGATGCCTGCAGTGTGTCTGCTATGAGATGTGTAATGGAAGCTTTGCTAGATTGATTAAAATGGCATAGTTTATTTAGCTATGTGAGTTATGCAATTGAAATGAACTTTCACAAGCCAAAAGTCTTGTGAAGATTAGTTTTCTGAGCCCTGCCTTGGAAACCTAAACTAATCCTCCCATGCATTTTATCCTGCAACCCTGGAGCTCTTATTTTCATTTACAAGCACTCACACAGGACTATCCCCTTTTCATCTAATCTGTATCTAGCATGGGATTAATTTGCCTTCATATGCAAGCTGCGGTTGGTCAGTCGGTTAATTTTAGCAGCAAGAGGTCCGGGATTGTACTCTGATGGTGATCCTCATTTATGAAAGATCATGTTATTTTCAGTGCAAAGTGACACAAGCCATGGTGAAAGTTAAATGACATGTCTGTGTAGATTCTCAGTCTTTCAGGTTTTTATAATTCCCCATCAGTCAGTTAGAACTGAGGATGCCTCTTGGTAAAGAGGTGAAACAGTTTTGAGAACCTAAAAAAGAAGTCCTTTTTACTGAAGCTTCTAGGGATAAAATGGTATATCTGCATGTATGCTCATGTGTAAGACTGTCCCGTCAACAGTTTAATCCTGTAAGGTTCTAATACATGGAAACGTGACGGAGTGAACAAGTTGAGGTACTTGTGATAGTATCTGATGTGTAAATCTGCATAATAGTACTGTATGTAAAGCGCTTTTTTATTGTTTTTGCACAGCTTTAGTGAAGTGGCAGTAATGCCCTAAAGGTTACAGAAGCAGAAGGTCGCCAATTTGATCACTGGTCCGGCAGGATAAATCTGGGCTGCAATGTGTAATAGCGCTTGGCCTGTCCTCAGTGCTAACAGCCTTGAGCAAGGCTCTTAACCCCAAGAGTTCATGGGAATTGCTTCATGTACAACAGATCAGATTAATGGCTATACGGGACAGCTTTAAGGTGTGATATTGTGTAGGTGTGTGACTGTGGTGAGGATGTTCCTGTGGAAGATAGGGGCACTCTCCGTAAAACTTTGCTGAATAAATAAGGATTATAAGAAAAGTATTAGATTCATCTGCTTACTGAAGATAGAACTAGAACACCAGACAGAGGACAAATTTTTCTTTGTTTAGTAGATGGATTATCTTGGGGGAACTGCACAGTGGATTGATGGTTAGCATTTTGGCCTTGCATCCCCGGGTCGCGTCTCCCACCTTCCCAGGATCTTTGTGCAGGGAGTTTGCATGTTCTCCCTGTGCATGCATGGATTTTCTCCAGGTTCTCTGGCTTCCTTAACAGTCCAAAAACATGCTCTAACTCTAAATTGTCCACAGGTGTGGTTGTTTGTCTGTATATGTATCCCTGTGATAGACTGGTGACTGTCCAGGTGTCCCCTGCCTTCGCCCTAAGTCAGCTGAGATAGACTCCAGCCCCCCTGTAACCCTAAGGAGGATTAAGCAGTGTATAGTACTTGTGTCTTTTTTGGATAGTTGTATGAAGCAGAAATCAAAGGGAGGAAGACAGGATTTGACAGGGGAACATTATAGTGTATGCACCTTTGACCACCAGGCCACTGAACCACATTCAATGAATAAATCAACTTTTATATCAAAGTCACCTTTAATGCATTAACACTTACTAACTCATCCCATTCTCATTCTCTTAGCATCCATCCATCCATTGTTTATACACCGTTCAATCCTCATTAGGGTCGCAGAGGGCCTGGAGTCTATCCCAGCTGACTTAGGGTGAAGGCAGGGGACACCTTGGACAGGTCATCAGTCTATCACAGGACCACATATACAGACAAATAATTACACTCACATTCACACCCCTATGGACAATTTTGAATCACCAACTAAACTTAACATGTTTTTGGACTATGGAAGGAAGCCAGAGTACCTGAAAAAAACAGGTACTCTGGCAGGGAGAGCATGCAAACTCCATGCAGAAGAGGAGCGCCGTGACGTGATCTGGGGATCTTGTAGCTGCAAGGCGAACATGCTAACCACCAACCCACTGTGCAGTCCCTAACATCAACTAGCAAATGCAAAATAAGCAAACCTTTACTCTAAAATCTGCTCTCATTAGTGAGAAGAAACAAGATATTTGCACATTACAAATTATACATTGGTCTCAAAGACTGTGGTCTTTGACCTGATGACAACGGTTTGCATGTCTGAGTAATAAATCATGCAGCGTGATTGTACTTTAATCCACAACCTGGGGAAAGTCAATAACATCAACCCAGATTGATGCTGTATCACCACTGACAAGGTCACTAAACCCTCAAGCACTGGCTTGTTCCCCCTCTCATGTTCCATGTGCACTACTTTTAACACCTTGGTTACGTGTCATTGCTGCAAAGACTAGAAAATCAATTTGTGCAAGCAGCAGTTGAGAAGGCACTTCTCTGTCTATTCCTCTTGTGGACACTCAATATGAAATTGTTTTCTTCAGGTTTTCAAGGTTAGAGGAGAACAAAGTGAAGGAAAACATGGAATTTTCAGTCTTCCTGGGGGCTAAAGTACAATACTCGTAAAGCATGGATACATATATTTTGAATGCATTTCACTTTAATATGCTGGGTGACATTGCTGTCAGAGTAGTTTTGATTTGCCCTATAGCAGAGGTTTGCAATCCTGAAAGATGACTTTGATTAAAGGATCCTTGTGTGCTTCTGCATCAGCCACATGGCAGTTAACATAAATTTTCTTCAGTACCATGACCAGTAATGGAACACCAGTAATGGAATTTCACTTTATGCTTCCCTATAGATATTTCAGAAAATTCTTGCCAATTTTTTACAGCTTTTAGGAAAAGTCATACATTACTAATTAGTCTTGACTAAATTTGGGACAACATTTTTTAAGACTATATTCTTTAAAAAAAATCCAAATAATGTGTATTTAAGCAGATAAAGAAGCCTGTTTCTGTCCAGTGCCAAGGTAGGAAGCTAAAGTCTTCATTGCTTCAAATAAACTTTAATAGTGCTGAACAATGTCATAGAAGGCTGGTGTGAATGGTTGGGCATACCAAGCAGCTGCTGTTGACACCAGGTTTTGCACCCAGTCTTCACCCAGAGAACAGATAGCATATACGCTATCAGGTTAGCTAATTATTACTGCAACATTAAAGCTGTTTCTACACAAACTGTTTAAACTAACACTGATAACAAAGCTGCGCTGAATAGCAATGAAACCTGGGGCAGATGATCAATACAGACACGGCTTGTCTTCTGGAGTCAGAGCTTGGGATAACATGTTGGGAGAAACATTACTTAAACTTTATCTATAGAGTTTAAGAAAAGCATGAGGAGCTTTTCAATTGGAAAAAATAAACGGTATAATAAAGACATGCCAGTGTGCATCTAATTAAAAATAATTGTACGACTATAGTCCTTGACAAATAATCAGAAATCAGGTCACCATTAAGAATAGACAAAGTTCAACCAATCATGTTGTTTTTTTATTCATACAATTGTATCTATATGAATAATGTCAATTGCACATTTTGCTTCACCAATCACCAGTAAGGTTGCTCACTTAGCTGTCTTGATGTTAGCTGGGAAAAAGAAAAAGTTGTAGAAGTGGAATTTCTAAAAGCTAAAGTCATGCTAAACTATTTGTGAATGCAGCGCTAATATGAATGGATGACAAGATAGCCTGTAAACTTGAAGGTCTGCTAACCCCGTACAAACGTTTTCAGGGCTTTTTACACTGACAAATTGCTGTCAAGAGACTCTGGCGATTGCGTTTGGGGATTGGACATCTGCATGACTGCCCTCAGCAACAGAGTGGCCATTATATCCGCCAGTGGCAGCGCTCTAGTCGCATTTCAATGTGAGTCATCTCCCTTTTAAGTATCTCAAAGTCCATTTCAACCGAGCCGCTTAGCAATTAATCAGCTGAGAGACACAGGGCAGTGCAAATGTCTTCTCTTGTTTAATATGTGCCTTTTGTCTCCAAGAAAAGTTTTTCCTGCAGTTGTGTCCTCGTAGCTATGAGCAAATACTACAAAAATGAAGAAAAACAAACCTCTACTACAACGGAATGACTAATATGAGTTCCAGCATTAGTCACTTCGCAAGATGTGCAATGGCAGCAGGACATGAACAAATGAATCTCAAAGCAGGCCATACCACATGCCCACCTTAGTGTCCTTTATTTTATTCAGGAGTGATCTGCATAGCTAAGTATTTTACAGCGGGTTTGCTTACAGTTCAGTAAATGTAAAGTGATGATCCGTTTATACCTAATACTGCCTTACATGCATTTAGATGTATGACAAGTATTTCATTTCCAGATGTTACTAGTTCACCAGGGCAGCAGTGAGCATGAGGAGCAACTCTGGGTATATGAGTGACTAAGGTGATAAGGTGAGACAGGAAACTCGGCAGTGACAGCTGGTGGACAGGTGTGATAGCGCAAGAGAGTTACACAGCACATTAATCAGATCAACTGAAGGAAAAAGTGAAGAGATTATAAAGGATCAGCTGTCATTATATGATAACCAACAGCAGATACTAGTGCCATGTTGTTCTGTATACTATCATCATGTACAGAAAAAAAATCTCTCAAAAAAGGTAACATTTTCTTTTATACCTGCCATCTAGTATTTCTCAGTGCTACAGCATTGAAACTATGGTTACTGGTACACTAATGTAGTTATCAGAGCTGAAGATATGCAATACAGTTCAAACGTTTGGGTTCACCCAGGGACCTTCATGTTTTCCATGAAAACTCACACTTTCATTCATATGCTAACATAATTGCACAGGGGTTTTCTAATAATCAATGAGCCTTTCAACACCATTAGCTAACACAATGTAGCATTAGAACACAGGAGTGATGGTTGCTGGAAATGTTCCTCTGTACCTCCAGGGAGATATTCCATTAAAAATCATCTGTTTCCAGCAAGAATAGTCATTTACCACATTAACAATGTCTAGACTGTATTTCTGATTAATGTGATGTCTTCATTGAAAAAAAAAGATTTTCTTTCAAAAAATGAGGACATTTCTAAGTGACCCCAAACTTTTGAACGGTAGTGTATATATAATATGTGTCTTCATTTATAATTTTTAAAAAGACATCTATACAATGCACAAATATCCTCCTCTATCTTTTCTTTTCTTTTCTTTTCTTTTTTTTTTTTGCCAAAAATGACTTGTTGATTTCCTTATTTTATTCTGTTCAGCAGCAGGATGTTTTCATGTCATAAGTAATTCTCTAGGGATCAGTTGTATCACTCTGTTTCACTGTAAGAAAATGCTTCAAAATCACAGACTTTTAAAGAACAGATCGAGCTCTCAGTTTAAATAAATGTGTAAGCACTGTGTGCAAGTGCAGCACTAAATAGAATTATCACAGTGAGATGTTAACTTGAAATGTGCTTGCAGGAAACAATTTAAGCTGCCTCAGCTTTTACTGTTTTTTTTTTTTTTTTAGCTTACACTAAATGCCAACTGCGATCTCTATTTTTGATGACGGAGCTTCTCTCATCTCTGTGGCACAAAGTCGCTGTTGTGATGCTGCAGACTCTTCTGACTTCACTGAACAAGGATTGGTATTATTAGATCAATGAAGATGTTGTGAAGTGAGATAAATATTACTGCCCACTGCCTGGTTGCTATGAGTTACCGCGTTCAATTTTATCCATGTGTGCAACCTATGATTGATATTAAAATTGCATTGTAAATATGTTGTCTTCTTGGAAAAAAAAGACAATTACCATGCATGAAAACACCACTTTGTGGGAAATTTCATGCTATCCTCATCTCCTTGGGCCTAATTCGCTGTCCCCTGCAACAGCTTTGGTCTAATTGCATTTACTTGTTGGAGAAAATCCCATCTGGGCAATTCAGTACACATTCTAAATGAATGCTCCTCTCTCCATTATAGATTAAAACTCACTGCACCTCTATTTTAATTTAAATAATAGCAACGGAATAAAAATACACAAATGGAAAAACAATAAAATAATAAGATAATTTTTCAAGAGGACATATGACCTGCCATGGCATTTTAATCTTACACTAAAACTGTGCTGATGCTAGTTTTATAGAAACAAAATAAGCAACAAAATATATAGACATAGAGGTTAACACTGTGTATTTTAAAAGGGCATAGTTTTCCATTTGTAGACTATAAAGAATCACCAAAGGTGTTTTCGGAGAGAATTTTTGAACCAGTGTCAAAGCAATGTTATCAAATGATTACAAAACAGATGAAAAGGTGGAAGTAAAAAATGAAAATACAGTTAATATAATTTCCCTCAGTGTTGCTAATATATTATTCAAGGACAAATAGCTGAATACACATTGAAATAAGCAGCATTGTACACATCTTCTGTATTTCAGATTTTTTGATACGACCAATCATCACTCCTTCCCACTATAGGAAGTGACATCACATGTTGACAGCGTGGTTGAGGCACGCCCACCCCTGAAAATAAGGAGAGGGGAGAGGGCATGAGATAAACGGTGGTAGATTCAGAGGCAGACATCGGATTGGCATGGCTGTGTGCAGCTCAGCACTACAATCTACATCCACGAGGCTCCTGCCTGGACACTTGGATTCTCTCCCACACAGCCTTGATACGGTGCTGGACAGCGTAACGTTGAGCAGTGCTGTGTTTCCACAGCATGCTGCAGGGCATTGGGAGATAGAGAGAGAATATTAAGGTGGAGGGAACAACCTTACCACACACTTGAGCGATGTTCCGTGAGCTTCTCTCTCTCTCTTTTCAGACCAGCAGGCTTTTCCACACAGAGACCTGGGACTAATGGAGGGATGCAGCGATGTTAATCTTTGCTTGTCATGCTTGAATCACAGCTTCATATATCCTTTTGTGTCAGAGACCTTATTGTCTTTGTCTGTCACTGCCGCCAGACCAACTGTGGGGTAGTGTGGCGGACAGAGCCTCCTCCTCAACCCCCCTCTCCCTTGTCTGTGCCCCCGACTTCTCTTCATTCCCGGCTCGTTCGTGTCTATTTACCTCTCTTAAGCTACCCTCCCCTCTCTGTTGAGCTCGATCTTGCTTGCTCTCCCGCTACCTCCTGCTTACTATCTCCCTCTCTGTGCTCATTCAAAGCAGGCAGGCTGCTATTCTATCCAAGCTGTTTGCTACATGATCTCTTGGAAAACAGTTTTCGCCGCTGCTCTGCCGTCTCAGAGTTCCTGAGCCCTGCCAGATATCTCCATAACGATAGGATGCTCCTTCAGGAGGACTGATCCCCTTTCACTTCCCCTTCACTCACCCCTTCCCCTCCCTTGTCCCGATCTCCTGCCCTCTGACCCTCTCCCTCGTGTTCTCAACCCCCACCCACCCACTCCTATTTGTCCTCACCCTGAGCCTCTTTCTCCCCTCACTCATTTCACCCCCTTGACCATGTTGCCATGTGTCTGCTGGCTTCAGCTTATCCTCATCTTGCTGTCCTCTGTCTTATGGACCCGGGGGGAAAACTGCCCAGCAACCTGCTTGTGCCCAGATCCTCACACTGTGGACTGCAGCGGCCGTGGGCTCACCCGTCTACCCGATGAGATCCCCTTGGATGTGCGCAGGCTTTTGCTGGCCGACAACTGGATACCCCGCATCCCCTCGGACTTCCTGGTTCTGTACAGTGACTTGGTCTACCTGGACCTTCGGAACAACTCCCTCTCCCACATAGAACCAGGGACCCTTAGCACCTCTTCCAGGCTGGTCTTCCTGGACCTGGGCAGCAACAATCTGACTGAAATCCCCAAGGGAACTTTTGGGGAGTCCCGGAGCTTGATCAAATTAAGACTGGGAAACAATCCATATCTGAGCATGGTGAGTGAGGATGCTTTCCTGGGCCTCACCTCCCTGAGAGAACTCGAACTGGAGCGTAATGCGCTTTCCACCCTAAAGGTGGGGGCACTGAGTCAGTTGCCCTCCCTGCGGGTGGTGAGACTAGAGGGCAACCCTTGGGTGTGCAACTGCAACTTTGCCAACCTGTTTGCATGGCTGATGGAGAACAGCCACAAGCTTCCAAATGGTAAGTAACAACATTCAACATCTACAAGGCATTTCCTCTCTATGTGCTTGACCCAAATAAAGCGTATCTGAATACAACATTCAACAGTATTATAGCAAATCCATTGCCATAGCACATCTCCAGTCTATTTATGTTTTCCCTGTAGGAGAGGAAACCCCCCTCCCTCTCTGTTGTTCTAATTTTGTCTCTTTCTTCCTCCACCCCCATAGCCTATAATGTGTGAGACTGAGTGTGTAACATGAGACAATAGCACATATTTGAAAGTGAAAACTACAAGGATGCTTTGTTTATGAATTTTATTCAATTCCAAAGACACCAAGTCAAAATGCAGCATTGGGAAAAGAAATGAAACAACTCAAATTAAGAATTCAACTTGCGATTGTTATAGTTACACATTTGAGTGTGCATAACAGTCCCTGAACTCTATCCTGTGTGTGTGTTAATTTGAATGATCAATTAGTAGCTGGTATTTGTTTGACACTCATTTGTGTAATACTTGACACATGGTGAACATTGTAATTCAGCTTCTTTCAACACCAATACAAAGCAAACCCTTTTTCTGTCCCTGTGTTTACTGCTCTATCCATGTGAATTTTTAGACTCATACTACACACTTTGTCTATCACTGTGATTTAGCCTGAAGGAAGAGTTAGATAACAAGATGGAAGTTTTGGTGGGTTTGCAAGGCAGTCTCAATGTGTGCAGGCTTAGCTCAGAAACAAAACAAGACAAAGGTCCTTAAAGAGATATTATGATGTGGGTAAGATCTTCTTAGGTTCAGCAGTCATGGCTACTGGATTCTAAAGGGGAAAATATTAATATTGTTTAGCTATGTGTCAATATCATTCAGTTCAGTAGGCTATATAGACTATTTGATACACTTCTCAGTAGCCTTACATTAGCAGGTAAATATCTGCATAATTATGTTCTGTTCAGAGGGACTCAAATGTTTTTTTACTGAAGGTCAGCCGTATTACCATTCATGTCCTTGCAAAGGACACAGACAGCAGTTATCTCATAAGAGCACGCTTGTATGCTGGAGCAAAGAAGCAAAATTAAACAGATCTGACAGTGCAGCCACACATGACTAGAAACTCGTGCTGTTATCGTATTTAGATCAGAGTATAGATTTGAAGTGGACTCGGGTTATTCTGGGAATTCAGTTGGAATGTGCCTTACAGTGGGTGTCTTAAAAGCACAACTCAGTTTAGAAATATGGCACATAGTGTTCAGGTGCTGTGTTGTATGTAGAGAACCATAGTTTACTCTGTCACAGTCCTAAGGTTAATTGGGGTGTGAAATATTGACCTATATATTTAAACTGTTGATTTTTGTAAAGTCTAAAAGGCAGTGACACAAATTGTCTGGATGCATTTTCTTTCTTTTCAGATGTAGGAAAGGAATATATACATCAATATGAAATATGAAAATTCAGCACCGTGAAAATGGTTACAAATCAAAACTTCTGCATATGAACATCATCATATGTCATATTGTTCTTATGCTATAGATTTTTTGACAACGGGGGCACGTTAAAACAGAACCTTGTGCAGGTCTCACTCGTGACCGCTCAGACGAAAGCTGTAATGCAGCTTCCCTTTAAAACTGGCCGGCTTGTTGCAAACTGCTGACAACTCAAAAACAACCTCCTTATATACATTTAGGCCATGGTGTACCATGCTATTGATTCTGCTCTGGCTTTCCTCTCTGGTCTTTTTTCATTTGCCCCCAAAACAGACAAGTTTGTTCCTGTGAAGAAGCAAAGTTGATAAACTGGCAAGAATTCCTAATTCCCCTAAGCAAAAGGTTGCAAATGCATTAATCACAGGTTCTAAGTGTTGTCAACTCCAAGGCATAATGAATTGCAGTCGCAGTGCTTGCCAGACAGACATCAACAACCAAGAAGAAACCAAAGGCTGGCCAAGCTGCTGGCATGGCTGCCAACTGGCCCCAGAGTATAGACACTCTCAAATTGAGTTAGTAATGTGTATCTCACCTCATATGGAGCTCTTACATCCCCATCAGTGCGTGTTTGCTTTATGGCCCTGGAGATAAGTTTGCCAGCTTGGACAAAATACACACACAGTCATGCTTGTTTGTAAGGGATATCTGAAATAGTCTACTCTTGGTCTTTTCTGTTATTTTCTTATTTCCTTTGGTCAAAAACTGCCAGCTACTGTAGTGCTAGTAATAGTGAATGACTGGATGACAAATAACATATTAGCAGAAGTAATAATTATTCTTTTTCATCATAGTCCTGTGTCTTCTAAGGCAATGTAATTGTAACTGGAGTGAAAATATCATCACAAACAATCTTAATGTACTGTATTTACCTGCAAAAATTCAAAACTGGGATCCAACACATGCATATTTTTGCTCACTTTTGTAACTAAAGCATAATAAATACATTTGGTGAAGGAGAATCTATCCCCTGCTGTGCTAAGTCCTAGACCAGATTATAGAAATCTAAGAGGTTAAGACAACTGTTGCAGGAAAATTTGTTGAGTCTAAAAGGGTCTCTGTGAGAGACACAAAGCAGCAGGGAGGCTTATAGTGAGTAGAATTTACCAACACGGCTGTTTCACACATGCAGGCATCATACTGTCAGACCTAATTAATGTAATGACTGAGCTCTCGATGGCACAAAAATGCAATGACCTATCCTCTGGAATGCTCTGTATTCGAAGTGCTTGCACAATAACAGATGGGCACTCATTAGTGAATGAGCTTGACTTGATAAGCTTTTCAATATGTATCAACGCTAACAACCGCTGTCAGTGTGGGTGTTTCAACTTAATATCTCATTCATCGTGGAGAGAATCAATTACAGGGACAGAAATTAGCCTACATTTTAAATTAGACATTAGTGTGCTCTTTTCATCCTTGAGGGTATTGTGTCCTCATGTCTTTTTCATTAAACAACAGATCAGTTACATTGCTAAAAAAAAAAGGGTGTTTAAATTTTATAAGCCTGCGGCCTCTGAAACTAAGAACTACTACAGATGTTGTCTTTATCCCAGATCCACTCAACATACTAACTGTTAAACTTATTCTACGGCATGCTTTGAATTCAGTATTCTAAAAACTGTCACATGGCTTCAGATTGCAGCTGATTGGTTGTACTTGTAAGCAATTTTACTGAAGTAGCAAGTGATTTTTTTTCTTGCACTTTGGTGACTAGAAATGGTAGAATAGATAAAGCTGTAGACAAGCTAGAAATGGGCAAACTAACTGTTAACGTTTTACACATCTCCGTCATAGGAACATCTGCACAAATGAAATAGCATTAGCGAAAACTCGAAGGCTATACCATTTGGCAGTGCAGGTTAGGATGAAATGTACAATCAAGTCTTGTTTTCCTCCAGTTACGTCTAACAGCGCTGCACCTACAGGTAATAAAACACAAGATGATGTGGAGAAGACAAATGAGACGGAGACAAGTAAATTTAAAGATGCCGCTAAAAAATATTGTGTATTTTAAACATTAATTCACGAAAGGTGTAAATCAAGCAAAATATAGTGCCCAAAATTTTAAAACTGCACTCCAACAGCACAGCAGCATACACTACTGTTCAAAAGTTTGGAGTCACCCAGGCAATTTCAGGTTTTCCATGAAAACCCGCACTTTCATTCATGTGCTAACATAATTGCACAAGGGTTTTCTAATCATCAATTATGTTTCAACATGATTAGCTAACACAATGTAGCATTAGAACACAGGAGTGATGGTTGCTGCAAATGTTCCTCTGTACCCCTATGGAGATATTCCATTAAAAATCAGCCTTTTCCAGCTAGAATAATCATTTACCCAATTAACAATGTCTAGACCGTATTTATGATTCATTTAATGTTATCTTCATTGAAAAACAATGCTTTTCTTTCAAAAATGAGGACATTTCTAAGTGACCCCAAACTTTTGATCGGTGCTGTATGTTATATTGTCACCAGCTGAGGTGTATGCTCACCAACTAAGAAGTAACTACAGACTAATTAACTATGAAGTTGATGTAAATGCTGCAGGAAAATTGGTCTCACAGAGTCTCTGTGGGAGACTCAAGTAGCCGGGAAGCTTATCGTGAGCTGGACTTACAAACACGGCTGTTTCACACATGCAGGCATCACACTGCCAGACCTAATTAACGTAATGACTGTGCTCTCAGCTACGGGAAAATGCAATGACCTATTCTCTGGAATTCTGTATTTGAAGGGGTTACATAATGACAGATGGACACTCAATAGTGTCCTGCAAAATGACAGCATGCAGGAATTTTTGCACTGGCCTACAACATCTTGTTGTCCTGTGAGCTTCTGATCTCAAGAGAATCCTTTTGAGGTTGAAAGAGAGAGTAAAATTCACACCACAGGAAGAGAAGATGCTTTTCATCACTTTCAAATTCAGATTCTTCATATAACGGGCAACCGATAAACTGTTGTTTTAATTTTGCACAGGGATATGCTTCCTGTCTGTTCTTGACCATCTGTATATTATTTGAGTTTTGCATTGAACCCCAAATAAGGCTCTCTCTGAACTTCATAACCACATATTGCTTTTGATAAATAAATATATATATATATATATATATACATATATATATATATATATATACACACACATATGTGTGTGTGTGTAAGCCTAAATTAAAAAATATAGCAAAAATAAAATATGAACATGTATCTATATATAAATAAAAATATATTCAAAAATTATAAAATTGATGTGTTTTTGTGACAATAGGTTGTACATGATTGATAAGAAACTATTTCTTTCTAAAAAAATATGCATGATAAAGATTAGTATATAATACTGTCCAACATTCATATATGTATGGGTATAACTCAGTTTGACATGGGAATGTTTTGCTAAGGTAATCAGCTGAAACTAGATGTGTTCATACATCAGTATTTGTCTGTCGTACTTTTAAAAATACAACAAAAAAATAAGGCATCAGCGGAATACTTAAATATTTTTCTAAACTAAAAAGTGTAAATAAAACCAAACTCTACAGCTATTTTCTAAGTCTTCCCAAGATATTTTTGGCTTCCTCGATGAAGGCCCGCTTAATGTACCAGCTGCAGAACCCATGCTGTAAACTCAATTCCCATTTCATTTTTCACATCTTGATTTCCCCTGTGACTGTGAGTTCACAAGGCAGCACACTTCTCTGTTTGCATAACTTTGATTACTGCAGGTCAGCATGATGGCTGGTTGGAAGATCCTTAAAATTCTAGACTTTATCAGATGGGAAAAAATTCACTAGCTTTCACTGCTTTATATTGTCTCCAATGGGACAAATTATTATTCCTCAATATTTCTTCGCTGAATCTGACTTTCAGATTGATTCGCAGAAATGTAGTTAAAGCAGTAAAGCGATCAGATACGTCATCTTGTATTTGTTTTTTTTTTGGTGGCATTTAATAGGTTTTTTAGCCACCAATCAGGTTCATGAAAGATTTAATGGAAGGATGAGTGTAAACATGATCCACTGCTGTCTCCAGTGCTCTTGGGTTAAGGATGAACAAAGGCCATGTATAATTCAGAGTGACACAGTTCTACAGCACATTGGCCAGGGTAATTGGAGCTAGAGCTGCCTACAGGGCAGGGCAGGCCAACTCTCATGGGAGATGGGAGACCAAGGCTGAGGTCCATCGAGGCTTTGCTATCAACACTAGTCCCGACCTGAACAGTTTCACTACAACGTAACAGTTCATGTGACGGGGTCAAAGTCTGAATTTTCCTTCGCAGCCGACCTAGTTGCTCCTCAGAGAGCTGTTAGCACGCTGCACAAACAGCTCTGAAAATATGATGCCGCTCACTGGCACTACAGAGCTTACACATGGTGCCATTCTGCCCCACACGACATCGCTTGCTATCTTTACTACCCATAGGTACGTGATGAGAAAAGATCTGTTCCATTAACACAGCCTGACAGCTTGTTTTATCTTGGCCTAATTTAATGTTTATTTAAAGTTGGGATGTGAGAGAGATAGAGCTGGCAAGGGAGAGCTGAGTGTGAAAAGGTGGACAGAATTACAGAGTGTGATAGCATCAGCTGCTGCACATACAGGAGAAGAAAAAGGATTATCTGGCAGTGTCAGAAATAAAAGGTGAAAAGCCAAAAGCATTATTTCACTGGCGGTGTGCAGCACTGTGCATGGTGGATACTTCCCTTTGTTCCTCTGTGTGGCCAACTGTGAAGCATAAATTACAAAGACCTGCATATTTAGCTGTTCCATCGTGAGGAATTATGACAGCAGACAAACTGCTTTCTAGCCTGATGATAAACTGAAAGGAAATCGGAAATCTACTGACATTTGCTTTTTAGCTATCATCTCCTGTATTTGGGAACGAGCAAATTTAGAAGTGTGCTATTGTGCTTTTGCAGTGTGACATTTTGAAAATAGCCATGGTTCAGTTATGTTGGCAAATCTGCACAGAGAAGGAATCCCCTTCTGAATGATTCACCTTCGCCCCACTGTCACATGAATGCTTGTCATTTTGTGCATTCATTTCACACATCCTCCACTCTCCAACTACTACTCTTGCTCTCTGCTTGTATGCATCTCTCACCGTTTTCCTTTCAGATTTCTGTCAGACTCTCTTTTTGTAACCGAATAATTGTCTGCAATTATGTCTGCCTTGTTCTATTTATATCTACCGACTATTGGACTTGAGAGCTACATTCATCTTGTTTAATAAAGTAGGGAGGAGACAGTTTTGTGAATCATTTTCACAACTGGAGTGTTTAGGTGGAGTGCCTAGGCAGCAGTGTTTAAGGGGCAAATGGATGCTAATTCCTACACTAGCCTGCAAATGTACTATTGCGGTGATTTTCGACGTAGCTGTTGGTGCAGAGATCAATCTGGACAGACAGTGGGGTGTTGAGGGAGGGAGGAGAAACAGGCCTCCGATATCAGTCTGCCACAGCTAGGTAGATCAATCACTGCTGAGAAAGCAGATAGCCTGTCCCGTCGACTGGCTGTAATCCTAAATGTAATCCATCAACTGTCCACACCAGGATTGTAACATAGCTGTGTGGGCCGACACACCCGAGAGTGTTAGGGCATGATTTGTGTTACATTACTGCAAAGTAGAATGCTCTGCAGCCACGCTTTGTGTGATCACAGTGAGTTAATTAATGAACTCTCAACATTAAATTGCATCACCTTACCCATTTACTAAACTGACAATGACTCACTGTCCAGCTTTTATTAAAAATGGTCTGAGATACTCACCAAGCGCATTACAAAGCTGCTTTTTTCCTGATACACTGTGTGCAATTTTTATTTAAATTCACAGCTTTCATCATCGGTTATGGTTAGATAGGGATACACTACTAGCAAAATAAATCCACATACTCAATCTGCATTTAACATGTTACATTATATACGCTACCATTCAAAAGTTTGGAGTCACTTAGAAATGTCCTTATTTTTGAAAGAAAAGCACTTTTTCAATGAAGATGACATTAAATGAATCAGAAATACAGTCTAGACATTGTTATTGTGGTAAATGACTATTGTAGCTGGAAACGGCTGATATTTAATGGAATATCTACATATGGATACAGAGGAACATTTCCAGCAACCATCACTCCTGTGTTCTAATGCTACATTGTGTTAGCTAATGGTGTTGAAAGACGAATTGATGATTAGCAAGCTCTTGTGCAGTTATGCTAGCACGTGAATAAAAGTGTGAGTTTTCATGGAAAACATGAAGTTGCCTAGGTGACCCCAAACTTATGAATGATAGTGTACATACATTTCATTTCATATTATCCCTGGACATCAATTCAGAGACTCCAGTCTGCAGCTGTGCTATATTAAGTTAAAGGTATCAAAAGCAGTTTTTCTCTCGTACTACTTCATGCTGTCGGTAATAGTCAGCTATCCTTGTAGTTCTTTTAATCTCTCCCCTTTCTCTGTATCAGGTTATTCTAAATCAAACCAAATCCTTGTCTGGCTTTCTGGTTCCACTAAGCCTAACATCTCCTGTCCTCCATAACTTCTGTCACAGAAGTGGTAATCAACCTCCTCTATTTACTCGGGTTTTATCTGTTTGTATATGACAGGGTTCAAGTGAAAGAGGCACATTTGTGAATTAGAGAAACCATGAATAGAAGAGGGAAGGAATTAGTTTATGTAAACTTAGATGCAATGGTGCTGCAGTTTGCTAAATATGGTTGCAGTCATAGAAAAACATGAGTTCCACCAGGTGAACTTTTTGTATATGTAGGTGAAATACCAAGATAACGTAGCGAATATGTCAGAACTCTGGGAGACATTTCCAAATATTAAGCTAGAGCTATAAATAAGGGTGTTTGTATGATGAGTTATTACACATGTATATGATGCACATACAAAGCTTATAGTGTTTTTATAGTGCTTTTCTAGTAATGTCAGACTGTCTCTTCTGTAAAATCAGAGGATGGTTCCTAATTATTTCTAGTAAGCTGACCATAATGTTACATTTATAATCATGAGAAATGTTTCACAAAGTGTAGATTATTTTTCCAATGAAACACAACAGAGACTCACAAAGACCTTGTGTTATTCTGAGCTGTAGCGATGAAATGCTATAAAAATGAAAAAGCACAGACACTATAGAAATCCTGCTGTAAGCTCTTCTGTCCATGGAGGATGATGGTCCCTGCCATCTGATTGGTCAGCAGGTTAGCTGTTGACAGGTTTTGATCATAGATTGTAAATTTGATCTGATTCTGTGGAGCTGATTAGCTACAAAGCAGGCTAGCTGTGTAGCATGCGTTACCATGGGGATCTCTCCATGTTAAAAGTGAACCAACTACATACAAGATATGATGACATGAGAGATGATATTGCTTCAGCATTTGACCTTCTGATAATATATCAGCCAGCTACCAGCAATATTGTAAATAGCAGCTATTTTTGCTATTAGCATGGTAGTGCTACATTACCATCATATTGGCAGGATGGGAAGAACGGAAAACGCTCTCCCTTTTTAGACGTGATAAAAGGAAATCAAGTCAATCTTAGTAATGATAATGATATTAGTTGTGATTTGTTAACAAGGGAAGCGGCAAAGGCTGTAGTTTCCTTTTAATAGGCACATTTAATTGCCATGTTAAATTTCAGACATAGGTTTCAATTCCCTACATCTGTATTCTGAGACCACATTACTAAAAATCTGGCCGTCTTCTACGACAGACAGCTTGTAATTTTGACAAAGAACAGCTCCACTTTTCGCCAAGCAGTACAGCTGTTCAGTAATTCGCTCATTTCTCAGGCAGTGTCAGTCTGTTTCCCCTATTGACTCATTTTAGCTCTTAGCTGCATCACAAAATAGCTCCACTGCAAAGACACTATATCTTCTTACAAAGCCGGCATATTTGTTGTACACACACAGCATGTTTGCCTCAGAATAAATGAATATATACTGTATATATTAATATGCATTTCAGGCACATATAGTGTAGCTTTATATTCTGGGTGATATGCTCAAATGACTAAGATATAAGCAAACATGAAGTTACATTATTGTCTAAACGAAATAGAGATACCATTAAAACAAATCAAACTTTTTTTGTCTTTGTCCACTGACCTGCTCTCTAACTGTGCTTTGAAGAATGATAAATGTGATAATGCTGTAACTCCTGCAGGGGCCATGTGTTCAGCAGGATAATTTTAGTCTCAGATGTTATTAATCAAGCATCCAGTGCAAGCAAGAACAGATAGGACTGTCTCAAAAGGCAAAGGCTAAGTCTCTGAGGTGACGGGTTATTTGCCCTACAGTACGTGCATTTTAAATCTAAATATGACCCATTTATCTCAGACACAAACAGGACTGGCTCTCCAATATATTGAATTTTCAGTATTAATAAAAGTTTTAGTAAGGTGTGTGACAATGACACACAAGGTGAATTTCTTTTACTCAAACTTTTGAACAATTAATTCCAACAATGTCAGTGCAGTGAGTGTGTGTGTCTTGTGGGTTTTTCTAAACAGTGTATTGCACATTTATTTCCTTTTGCTGCTACTGATGTTACCATTATTTGAAGGGGATTTTTACTACTGTTCAAAAGGTTGGAGTCACTTAGGAATGTCTATATTTTTGAAAGAAAAGCAGTTTTTTTTTCATTGAAGATAATATTAAATGAATCAGAAATACGGTCAAGACATTGTTAATGTAGTAATTGATTATCCTAGCTGGAAACAGCTGATTTTTAATGGAATATCTCCATAGGGGTACAGAGGAACATTTCTAGCAATCATCACTCCTGTGTTCTAACATTGTGTTAGCTAATGGTGTTGAAAGGCTCACTGATGATTAGAAAACCCTTGTGTGGTTATGTTAGCATATGAATAAAAGTGTGAGTTTCCACTGAAAACATGAAATTGCCTGGGTGATTCCAAACTATTGAACTGTAGTGTATTGTCTACAAAATCTAATTCCAAAACGTCACTGTAGTTATTTTGTATAGAGACCATTAAAATGAAATTATGTAGATGTTAAAAAGTAAACAAAACTAAACAAAGGTAAAATCAAACAAACAAACAAACAAACAAACAAAAAGCTCTTGTCTGAAACCACAGTTGAGCCAAACTGCAGTTTGGAAACTTTAAAGTGTGAGCCATGTGGCAGGTTATGCAATGCACTTCTGAGAGTATTAGTTTTAGGTAGCACTAAACAAAGCCAAAAAAAGCAAAAAACATTTTCATCTCATATTCATCAGAGGAGATTAACCGTCTCTAAAAGCGTTGTGCAGTTTGTAAATGCCAAGACTCGCACGTCACACAGACAAGTTGAGCAGTTTTCTCACATGCTTTGGACTCTGACTTTGTTTTGATCCCTGATTCCCACAGCATGCGTTAGACATGTCTTGGAATTAATTAGTGCCAAGAATCAGTGTGTTTCTCTCTCGTTCTCACCAGGACTGCTGGTGTTGGCTCCATTTCAGTTTGGAGCCTCTGTCTTGATGCGTGGTGTGCATCTGACTCACTGATCCAAGGCTGCTTGAGTTTTCTGCAGAACTTGTCTAGTGTGCAGTGAAATCTGGTTCCTGCAAGCCTGGTTGTGGTCCGTGCGCGTGTCTATGATAGGAGGGATGCACAGTCATTTATACTACCGTTCAAAAGTTTGGGGTCACTTAGAAATGTCCTTATTTTTGAAAGGAAAGCAGTTATTTTTTCAATGAAGATGACATTATATGAATCAGAAATACAGTCTAGACATTGTCCATGTAGTAAATGACTATTCTTGCTGGAAATGGCTGATTTTTAATGTAATATCTCTATAGGGGTACAGAGGAACATTTCCAGCAACCATCACTCCTGTGTTCTAATGCTACATTGTGTTAGCTAATGGTGTTGAAAGGCTGATTAATGATTAGAAAACTCTTGTGCAATTATGTTAGCACATGAATGAAAGTGTGAGTTTTCATGGAAAACATGAAATTGTCTTGGTGACTCCAAACTTTTCAACGGTACTGTATATGGAAACATAAAAGAGCTAAAACTGTTGATCCGAAGTTGCATGCATTGATAATATGATTAATACTTTGTAACAAAATTGCCAAAAGAGGACTTTGATGTGACATTTTAATAAAGATAAAGAATAACATTAAAAATTTGATCATGAAAATGTTTTTATTTCTCATATAGGCAACAAATCCCAAAAACGGTGTTTAACCAACGGCTTTTCCTACTTGAACACGTTGCATGCGTCGTCAAGGCCGGACATAGCTCATTTCTCTGTGCTGCTGACCTCCATTACTGTCCACAAACTATAGTAAACACATAAATGTGTCACAGTTGCACTGGGTGACAGATGTCTTCATTATGAAGCTTGCGATAAACTTTGTGCATTTTAGATTTTTAGCAGTTTTCATAAATAAGCTTGGCAGGAGGCAGAGACCATCCATTATCATCTAATTATTCTGCATCCCCCGTGACAATGAATGTTATTAAGCTTGAAGTGCAAGTATTACAGAATATTTTCTGAGCTACTGCACACAACCACAAGCCAACAATGTGCTGGATGCAAAACAAAACCCCCCAAAAATAATGGGAAATGACGAGAAAGTGAAACATCTAGAGGCCGATTACACCATATTGTTAAAGGTTTTGGTGACACAGGTTTTCATCAGACATGGACGTCTACAGCAGTGACAGAATCTTTTCAAAAACTTAAAGTAACAAATGCACTGTATATGTTAAAATAAGCATAAAATTATGCATTTTATATCAATAAATGCTTCATTGTATTCGACTGTTCTGCGGTTTTGTCTGAGTAATTAAATGTGTTCTCTCGTAACTGAATAGTGAAATGTGAGAATCTGTGTCTTGTATTAGGGGATTAGTGTCACTAAGTTTTATCAAGCTCTGAAAGAGTTTAGTTACAACCCTAATTAATATTGTAGCACATCAATCAGAGAACCTTGGAAACGAATTCCATGCTATCACTAATTTCTACTATTTGCTTTTTCCATCGTCTCTTACAAAAGTTTCCAATGTTATTTGTACATCTACCACCAAAAAGTTTGTTGAGTTTTGCAATTCAGGTTAACTCATCATTCATTTTACTTTAATACTTAACCCATAAGAACCCACGGTGACAACAGTGTAACAAGCACTTTGAGTGCCACAGTCTCTTCCTTGTAAAGTTTTATGTCTGACCTTAACTCATTAAGTCCTTTAAGGCAAAATAGGTCTGGGTTCTTATGGGTTAATTATGCATTTAAATGTCAGACATTGCACACCAAGAAAAAATGGGAATTTAAATTCACAATTAAGGCAGTTAACACAATTACCATAATTGCAGACAGTCAATAAGACAATAACAGAAGCTATTCTGTTTGTATTATAACAAAGCGTGCTCTGAAATGTGCTGACTGTTGAGCAAAGACCCAGAATTGATGTTCTGCCAAGTGTGTGCATTTGCATGTACAGTATCAGTAGAAGGTAGCCACCCACATCGCAAGGCTTCATATCTACCCACCTATAAACTAACACTTGCATCAATATGTCTAGTTTTTCATACAATACATTGCCAATATGAAGGTAACTTGTGCGCTGTATAGATTATTGTGTTTGCAGTGTTGGGAGTAAGTGGACAGAACAGCAGTCTAAGCGTCTAATTAGTATGTATACCAAATGAATCTCAGATGTTAACAAGCCTGCCAGTAAAATCAGTGGAGTATTTGACTCTGTAAGCATGTGAAAGTGAACACCTTCTGTTTTCAGTTGTAGTATCAGTGGCCAGTCTTAAGTATATACATGTTAAAATGGCCCCTAATGATCCAGTGTGGATCTCATTTGCAATCATGAGTTGGAAAAAAAGAGTCACTGGAGGACTTGTACCCTTGAAATCCAATAAGCCACCATCGCTGTCCCTTTCCATTTAAATAATGTCTGAACAATAAACCATGTGGAAGTGACGGAGACACAGAGAGCAGCACTCACTGATTTATCATGCCTTCATCTTGAGATGAGTTTGGTCAAGGTGCCCTGTCTCAGACAGTGGCCTTCACTAATGCTTTATATCACTACATTTTTTGAGATGTAACAGCGGTCACATTTAATAGCATGGATATTCTTAGAAATTTGCCTTGTGCAGCTGCCAGTGGAAACGAAAACAATTTAAGTGGATGTTTATTTCATTCTACAGATCATTAACAAAGAATTCAAAGTCCTTTCTCCAGATTCCACAGCCACAGAGATAGACTACTTGCACTGCACAAGGCAAAAATAAAGCTTCTCTGACAGCACACAGCTATACATAAAGAGTATCACTCTGCTTCACACTATTTCAACTTTATTCCAAGAGTGAACCTACAGTCCTGCTGTGTGTGGGCGTACTGTATACACAGTGCAACTTCAACTCATAAATGAAGACTTCTGGTCGACCTAACAGTTATTAAATCAGCTCTCACTCTTAAAGAGCATTACCCTGATCTTTGACAACACTTAACTATCAGAATTGAAGGACTGTGTACAAATAAGACCAACTATACACTCTTTTTTTCTCTGGTAATTGTTAGTCCTGTGAGCAGGCTGCATGACGGATGGATCTCATTGGCAAATATGCATCACCTTTCATTTTAATCCACTGGGGGATCAATGAGACAATAGCTGAGTTATTGCATTTTTCTGTATTAACCCTTCTGTGGTCTTAACATCCTGAGCACTCCCCTTGTCCTAAGGGTCAGAAATGACCCACCTCCACTGAGCCTCTAAAATAGAGCAGCTTATTTAAATTTTCAATCCAAAATCTTTTTTACATGAAGAAACAATCTGCCATTCATCACACACTTTGTGAATGTCTGGGTTTTCCAACTGCAGAGGGCGAAAGACTATAATCAGTGGGTGCCAGTCATTTTATTCCATTACACGTTAAAACTGTTTTCTTTACTCAAGTGGAGGTTTATTATCACCGTTACTGCTGCTAAAGGTACTGTGGAAGTGTTAAAATTATTTGTTTAGCAAGAGATAGTACTTCTGTATCATAAGAAAGTCCCAGAAATGTGCAGAAAGTAGCTATAAATGTATTTTTTGAAGGGAAGCCACAGTGTACTGTATACTGCACTAGGAAATTCAGCTACAATGTACTTGTCTTCTCACATCTTTTGAGTCATTGCTCCCACCCACAAGGTGCATAACCTACAATAATAATAAGAATAAAGTAAAATATGCAAAATATGAAGAACATGTTAAACTCTAATTAGTTCATGTAGGACAGCATGCAAGTGTGTATGTGTGCATGGATGTATAGCAGACAGTATTTGTTTTCCAGTTTAAATTCTGGATGTCGGAAAAAATCTGATTTATGACTTGCTGGTCACTGAAAACTAAAAACTGCACTCATGGCTTCAGCAAAGAGAAGTGGTGGTACCGTCTTTGAAGACAGTGTTTCACTTTTTCTAATGTTAGGGTCAGTTTAGGAGAAGGCATCGAATTTCAAATTTAAAAAAAAGGTCATGTACATGTTTTTCTCAGTTATTAAACATAGTGGCTGGGTCGTTTTTGACTCTAAGACAACACGAAGGAAAAGACACAGATGCTCTGTCTGCTTGTTCTAATAGATGATGTTATTTCCAAAAGGCTGCCCTGTGCATAAACTTGTCCAGGAGGAGGTTAATATGACATGATTCACTGCAATCTGAATCCAGCATGTCTGGTAAATTTGTTTAATCTTATTTCTTGTTTCTGTTCAGGAGTGGAAGGCATGGAGTGCTCCCTCCCGATGGATGGCAGACGTGTATCCCTGACCCAGCTCTCCAAGGACAGCTTTCGGGAGTGCCAGGCCACTCTGACTCTAACAGACCTGCTCATCATCATTTTCTCTGGCATCTCAGTGTCTGTGGTGGCCATCATGACCAGCTTCTTCCTGGCTTCAACTGTTCATTGCTTCCAGCGCTGGAGTAAAGGCACCAAAGGGGACGAGGAGGAGAGTGAGGAGTGAGAAGGATTTTGTGTTTTTAAAGGGCCAGTGTGGTCCTGGTACTTCAAGCAATGAGAGGACACGACGGCAGCGTGCACCCCCATGCTGTTTGTTGCCTGGTAAATATCCAGGTCTGTTTAACGGTAGGATCTTGCCCTGGTATGGTTGCAGTTGTTTTCTTTGCACATGGACATCTGAAATATGGTGATAAAAGACATTCCCAAGGAATGAGTCCCATTAAAGGTTAGTGAGTGTGCTGCTCCACTCGTATAATGCTATTATATTTTTGGCTGTGGGAGCCTGTGGTCATCATTCATGGCTACTGGGTCACGGCTCGGTGTTATAGGCTTACACAAATGCAAGAAGGTCAACACATTTGTAATGAAAAAGAAATAGATTGCAAAAAAGAGCTGTTGCTATAGTTCTGTCACGTTAGTCTTAGAAAAACCAAAAACTTAGCAAAATCTACCAATGTTGAACATTTAACTCTGGAATCTGAAATCCTGTAAAGTGACATCAAAGTTAATGTGACCTTTTTGGATGACTTTTTTTGGGCTATATCTGGGGAAGGTAGAATCTTTAATGTTGATCCTATTAGGGGGGGAAGGATGACATACCCACCAGTGACCTCAGTGTTTAACTGCCTATACCATGATATGCTGGCATATCCTGCCATTTATAGTCTTTTTTGGACAGCCTCACTCACTAACATTAAATATTTGTTGACAAGAACTTAACAAGGCAAATACTGCTGATTCTTCAGTGTGTGAAATTTAACAGTGACAGTGAGGTAATTTCAACAAGAAGGATTTGGGTACTGATGTACTGCAGGCATGAGGAGATTCCAGTGGGTCTACACATTCTTTCAGGAGTATATTCAATATATAATCACAAATCTATGTACAAAAGAGAACAATGTACAGTCAAACAAACATAGAAATCAGCAGGATATACTGTATATCCTTTAGACTGATAACTGTGAACTGTGTAGAAAGAAATTCCAAACATATCCATAGTATAATCTTGGAAATTATGGCAAATACTGTATTGAAATAGAATCTATGTAGAATTATTGTGTCAATTAATGCACTTTAATAGTGAACCTAATTTTCGCAAAAGCCCCTAATTACATCATGTAGACTGGTAGACTGGTCTTCATCTGCCAAAGATTAGGTTTAGGTTGAGGAGAGACTGCACATAGGGACTTTGTTGTGGACGATGTGTTATTTAGTGAGGTAAGCATAGCTCCCAATTAGATGCCGAATCACACTCTGTATACACACTTTGTACTCAAACAGTTCTGGTCTCCAAAGATTTACATTTTCTTCTGGTTTGTCTGTGAGTGAACCATGTGTCTTACTTGGCTTCATTCATGAGAGTCTCTGGCCTGCGTTTTAACAAAAAAATCACTTCAGAACAAAAAAAAATCTGTACAAGGGTGGCAAACAAGAATTTAGTTTCTGCAGGAGTAAATGTCTGTTGTTGTCTTTAAGATATCCATCAGCTTATCATCCTTTAACTGAAGATCTAAACATCTTTGCAGTAAAGCTGATTTTCTGGATAAGTCACATGTCTAAACTCTTATTGTATCAACAGCATCTGAATTCACAGGAGTGTCAGCGCAGTACATTCTAAATTTAATAAATCAGTGCCCTAAATATTATGGGTTTCTGTTTGTGATTTGCATTCTGTATATTTAAATCCTTCATGAGAGGGACTCGGAATGCACAGAACTGGTCTCCCCACCTCTCCCCCTCCAAAAAACCCAAGGTATATTGTATTCCTTCTCACATTCTTGTAAGGCATGAATAATTCAGTGAAACTGAGATATGAAGCAGAAAGAATGTCAAGCCTCTAAATGCAAACAAGCAGAGAATAGAAAAAGAGCCACGAGTAAATAGAGTCATCGTTTTCTGTGTGGTTAACAAAAGATAAAAAGGAATTCCAAATGCCTCTGTCCCTTTAGAACTAGTCATAACCCTGAATGTGCAGCATTCGGAAGCACATTTTGCAGAAATGACAAAACATAAATGTGGCCTTATTTGTTTTGTTGTTGCTGTTGTTGTTTTTCATTTGTGTAGGCATCAATCAATAAAAGCACGACAATTTCACAGGAGACTAATATACTTGGGTACACTCTATAAAAGGAAGTATCACCATCATACTGTATGTTGGTACCGGCCTGTATGTTTTCATTAATGTGTTTTTGTCACATGTTGTGCTGAAACTGGCACATCTTGTTAGTAGTGGGAGATCTGTACTGAATGGATGTTGTGTATTTGCCAGAAATCAAATGTGGGACACTTTAAAGACACATGCCCAATGGAAATTATCTACTGGCCTTTCACTAAACCCCTTCCCCCAACTGTTTAGCCATAACTTAGTAACTGTAACTAGGCATGTCAGCATGCCTGTAAAGCTTTGGATTTCTCCATATGTTGACGCATTGTGCATGATCTTACAGATGAGCAGTGAATATCTCAAGAGGTCAGAGGGTGATGTCTTATTTAAAAACCTAAAACTCAAGAGTAAACATGATTTAACACATTGGAATTTGTCTTTATATGCTCCAATCTAAGCTGCACATGTTAGCATGGCTGGCTAACTGGCTTACTTTGCTAGATTTTTTTTGCAGGGTCACACCTGTTCAGCACAACCGTGTTCACTCTTTGAGAGTCAGGATGCTGTTATATCAGATGATCACAACTCAGTCGTGCTTTTGGGGACAGTCAGGGAACTCCAACCACACTTGAGATCGATGCTGCTACACTTGCCAAAATGATCCTTGTCTTCAAATCCTTTTCTCTTGTAACAGTATTCTTTGAAAATCTGAACAGTTCTCGTAAATTAGGTTGCATGTCCAAGTGTGTTTTTCTACAAGCCTCCAAGCAATTCAGCTGTTTTGTTGGAAAAAATAGCAAGCAAATTTTGAAATTTAGGAATGACTAGCTCTAAAGACAACACTAAATGATGCTCCTTTGAACATGTTTTGTTCATGCATTCATAACGAAGCAGTTCAATAGCTATGCTTCCATGTTTCCATAATGTATTTCTATGCATATTTTTGGATTACTGCATTAGAAACAGTTAATGACAAAATGAAAAAATAAACAAAAATTTCATTTGATGCTCACTTGAAAATTGTTTTTTTACTTTTTTGAAAAAGACTTAAAAGCTCATAAGAGGTGGTGAGAACATCTTTTTTTAAAAAAGTTCAGATGTAGCAAACATTTAGCTCACATAACTGGTTTGCTTGATTTTGTTTTGTTTTGTTTGCCTACTGAATTTGTAGTAGGATCATGTGATCATCAGTAGGCAACTGACGTAGTATTCACTTGTCATAGTTATAGTGAGGCCGTGCCAGTATTTTGCAATACAGAAATTTTTAACAAAGAATCCAGACTATACTCTGAATCACTGCCAAAATATAATTATTTGATCCTTGTGTCATTTCTGACCTTTCCTGAAAATTTCCACCAAATCCATTTGTCCATTTTTGAGTAATGTTGCTAACAGACAGACAAACAGATGGACAAACTTACGCTGATCGTCACATATCTCCACCGCTTTCCTTGGCAGAGTAATTAAAGCTGACATGAAAGAATAATTACAACTTTCCCAACTGAAAACAATTTCTGAGGACTTCTGTCCATTTTTTTCCATGCAGATGGACATAGTTTTGTTTCTTTTTCATCTCAGACTTTTTTCCTTGCAGTCTGTAAACAACTACTTCTGCCTTTTCCACTCTGTTCTTTATTACATCCATGTGTAATGTAGCACTGGTCACCACCTCTGAAAACACGCAACAGAGTTCACTTGCTGCAAAGCACTTAATGGAAACAAGCCTAATTTGCATTTTCTCTTTACATATTCGAGCATTTAAAAGTTAGCTTCACATTTGTTTGAAAATTACATGGAAACACGGCTAATGATAAAAAAAATACCTCCGTTTGTGATGCTAAATATGTTATTGTTAGTACTACAAAATGCAGTGAAAGAATGGAAAGCTTCACAAGTTTAGCAACAATAATGAAAGAGGACGGGGCTTAGTGAAACAGTCAATATAAATCCCAGTCTAGATACAGTCCTAAAGTAGCCTAGCCGCGCTAGACCCAAGCTCTGAAGACACAAGGGTCTAGGCACGCTCGACAGGGAGGGAGGCGGGCTAAAAGGTTGTCTATCAAATCACTCTGCAGCAATTGGGTAGGTATACAAACAATCAGCGCAACGAATAGGCTCCTAGAGCGCAGGAAATCAGAGGATGCGGTAGTTCGGTGAAGCCTTATTTATACAGTCAATGGGTGAAGTTCAAGTGTATTACAGACATGTTAACAGAAAGATTATTCAGAGTCGGTGCTAATGGAGCTCAACGACTGTTGTCGTTTTTGTTGTCGACCCTGGCAGAGAATTAAATTCGTTGCCGTGGGTTGTCTAGCATGGCTAGGCTAGTTGTTTCTGGTTGTTTCTGTCAGAATCGTAGCGCCTCTGTCGTCACTTAGTTACGCCCGCCTTCTGACTCTACACTTCATGGTGATTCATCCGGCCAGTTTTAGGAGAATCCAACCTCGAGCCTTATGGAGGGTAACTAGACTCACCCTGGCAGAGAATTAAATTCGTTGCCGTGGGTTGTCTAGCACGGCTAGGCTAGTCCTAAAGGGGAATTCCACTGAATTTCATATAGTGAAGTCTTCTATTTCTACTTCTTAGTTTTGTCACAATTTATAAACATGCTCATAGCCAGATGGAAGCTGTCCACAGGTATACATTCTCATGGAGTGAATGGAGGGGGACATTTAGGAACTCAGCTCCCAATAAGTATAACGGTTCCAGTTGTTGACAGTAGAAGAGCAGATTCCCAACAAATTCCACTGTTCAAAACTGCCAGAGTAGCTAAAACAGATTTGGTTGAGAGGTTTTCCCCTTGAACAACTGGGAAACTGCTTTCATAACTGTCACCGTAGGACACAGAACAGAAGAGAGTTTTTATACATATCATTATCATTTCGACTACTGTGTAGTTACTGTATATTAACAGATTATTATGTTAGCTTAGTCGTTAGCTTGAAGCATATGTTAGCATGACAGTTTCCTTTTCTCTTTCTCATTTTATTAACTAGCGAATATTCAGCACATTAGAGCATGCACTGTTAAGTTACCTGCAGTATAAAGTTCAGATTCATGTCTATTTTTCTATTACACCTTTCAGAATGAAGCTTTTATTTACACTGTCAGTCCCCAAAAATAGTTTTGTTTTGTTTTTTTTTTTTTTTTCTGGCACTGCGCACCCTGGGAAGCAGAGACAGTGGTGGCTGTTTGTCTTGATATTGCTTAAAATACCAAAATCCATGTTATGTTTTGTCAGATAAATGTCAGAATGGCTCAAATCGAAATGAAATGACTGAAGAGAGTGTGACGATGTTGCTGCCTCTGAATGCATTTCCAAATGTCAAACAGACACTGTCAAACAGACCGTATGTGTAGCTGTATATTGATGTTTGGATAAAAAAATGAATAAAATCCTTTTTTTCTGTCCTCTGGTCTGTATTTGTAAAGAAACACTAGTGTATGAATACAGATTATGAAGCAGGACTTTCTTTTCCACAAATGAAATAATTTGCATTATTCTACACCTTACCATTCCGCAGTAATGTTACTGAAGTAAAGAAAATGTTCTACATTTATTAAAATTGTATATTTATATTTTTACTGTAGAAAGTCTTTTCTTTGATGAGTTTTTCCACATCTAACAGTACCTTCAGGATTCTTGGACTGAGAGCAAATATATTCTTCTACTGTCCTAATAACAGTTTAGTTAAAGATCAGTAATATTCTCCTTTAATGAAATGCTGCTTTGAATGCAGAGAATGTGAAAACAATGGAAATGTGATTCTCAGCAAAACATTATCTCCCGCAAAGTGTTAATAATGGCTTGATAATAGTTGTGAATCTCATCCTCTCGTTTCCTGGAGTTGACAGATTTCGTCTTGTCACAGCAGCAAATGAGCGAGGCTCATCTGTAAACACAGCACAGTGTGTTATTTCACACAGCGCTGTTATCACACCACAGGTATGCAAATGGATGCACTATTTTTGGAAAGGGTGTTAGAGAAATTAGAGACTCAGAAAAAATCAAATACCCTCTGCTTGCATAACATAGCATCCAGCCTGTTCATGGACAATCGCTCTCATTCAGGGCTGTGTGCATTTGGACGATCGTGCAGTATGATGAAAGGACAATCGGCAAAAATGAATTGACATGCAATGCAAACCAGCAGGAATTTTTTCCTAGTGTCTTTTTTTTTTTTTTGCATCGTGAAGGTCTTTAGCCCATATGTAGCACTGCACAGATGAGGTGCTTCTATGGATTACAGAGGTTTGTGGGGTTTTTTTTTTTCAATTCATCATGCTGATGATTTATTTCTCCACATCTTTCCCACCATGTGCCTTTGCCATGCCCTATTGTGAGGGTGTCTAACATGACAGTGTGCTTTTCTAAAGATGTCTGAAGTCGAAGAATCACAGGATGAAAACAAGCCTCACCCACGTGGCAGGTAATGTTGGCTTGACAGAAAGCAGAGGGCTGGTAAACCGAAGAGACGAAAGAACTAAGAATCATTTATTGCAACATATATTTTTTGCCACATTGGTTGGGCAATAGCATGCAAGAAAGACTCACACATACTACGTTCATGCACCACTGAAAAGAGGTCTGTGAGGGTGGTGGACGTGATGAGGATTCTCCTGCAACCATTTACCTCATTTGGTTGTCATGGCTACACAGCCGGAGGCCCGAGCTCTTGGACGCCGAGGCGGGAACAGGGAGAGGGAGGGATGCTGGGAAGCATGGCCCTCAGTGTGGCTGCCTCGCCTCTCTTTCCATGCATCAACTAACTGGACCTGGCATTTGAAAAGAAAAAAAATGTCCACAGCTCTAAGGCCATGTGAACCAAGCTTTGACTTTCACATTTATCCACCCCCATTGATTTGTCAGAAATAGGAAACTGTGATAGATCAGATAAAGATAGCACTGCATCCGCATCGTCACTGGAGTATGTCTTCAAATGAGGAAAGGCTATTGTATGAAAGGAATTCTGGTTCAAAAAAAGAACAATCTACTAAAATATATTGGCTGAATTTACAAATAATATGTATAGATTCGCATAACAAATTAAAAGAAATGTTGACTCATTTTATTCTGTCAGACTGATCAATGATTATAAGGTAATAAGCAGCTGATGTGAAAAAAACAGGTGCATTCTGTTTTGGAAAAAAGAAGAAAAAGAAGAAAGAAGAAGAAAGAAGAAAAAAGCCGTTTCATGTATTTATTTATTTGCCAAATGTCTCCAGTTACTGTCTGTTCCTGACCTACAAAGACAGGAAGCGAGCGGGACACAGAGGAAAGTAAGCCAAGCCTCAGAGAGGAAGCTTTGAATGAATAATGGCCTGTTGACTTACAGTGGGATTAGGGTTTGGGGGGGAGTGGGCAGCAGAGGGGTCAGGTTACAAAAATTTCAAAAAGAGCCTCACCTGATGCTTCTCTCTGTGTGTGTCACTCACAGGCGGTATGGTTATTGAGTCCAGAGAAGTGAGGATTTTGTGGTGATGATGTCGTGCATTGGGTGCTTTCTTAACCCTCTGAACAGTTTTTTTAAATTCACAGCCATTTTTGCAACATGTGTGCGTTGAACTTTTTTTTGAAAATATTAAAAGATGCAGGTCATATTTTAAACAAGAAAAGCACTCAGAGAGCACAGTACTCTGCAAATGTGGCTCATTCCCTCATATGGCATTGTCAGAAAAGCGACTTTTCTTTTTTTAAATGCAGCATTTGTTTATTAGTTATTGATGATCTGAAATCACGACACCATAGAATGTGGTCATTTAGTATCGATGTACCCACAAAAGAAATGACCTTACACTGACCACAGGAATGTGTTATGCATGTTCACATTATGTATGGATACCAAATTGCATAACCTAAATATGTAGCTGGAGACAGGAACTGATGGGACTCAGAAACACTCCAACAATTTAATCAATTGTTCCTTGTATAATGTCAGATGGATAAGTCCCAATAAGTTTGATTTGTAGTAGAATCACAATCATATCATCGTCAGCAGGCAGCTGATGTAGTGTTCACTTGTTGTCATAGTTACAGTGGTGCTTTGTTCTGTCTTGCAGTAATCCAGAAATCTTTTACAAATCTGTGGATCCAGACTAGAATCTGCATCACTGCCAAAATCTTATCACTTAGTCCTTGTGTTATTTTTGACC
The DNA here is from genome assembly GCF_021347895.1 of Acanthochromis polyacanthus. Taxonomy (NCBI): domain Eukaryota; kingdom Metazoa; phylum Chordata; class Actinopteri; family Pomacentridae; genus Acanthochromis; species Acanthochromis polyacanthus. The sequence continues at coordinate 34,515,349 of NC_067117.1, read as the reverse complement.
TTCCCTCAAAATGTAATCCAAATCCTTTAATAGACGGACAGACAAGCTTACGCTGATTGTCACATACACTACCAATCAAATTTGGACACACCTTCCCATTTAATGGTTTTTATTTATTTGTGTTATTTTCTAAATTGCAGATTAATCCTGAAGATTAGCACTTTTTTGTTTACAACAAAATTTCTAATGTATTTTTCATAGTTTTGGTGTCTTCAGTATTAATCTACAACATATAAAATAAATAAAAAACATTGAATGAGATGGTGTGCCCAAAGTTTTGTAATTCCTTTACAGAGTAAACTAGAAAAGCACTCAGAGAGTGCAGACCTCCACCTAGGATAGAGAGGAAAACAGGAAACCCATGCAGTAAAGGATCATGAGCTGGAATCAAACCTGCATCTGTGACACAGTTCTGTTTATAAATCACCTTCTTAACCAGTTGAGCTATCTGGACACCTTACTCCAAAGTGTTGGACGACATACTAATACTGTTTTTGTCATATTTTGGACCACATACTAAAACATACTAAAAAATTCAAAGTGATCCAGAATCCAGGATCCTTTCCGGATTGCCACCAAAATTAAATCAGCTCTTCCTCTTACCATCGTCTACATCCCCTCAAAATTTCATGTGAATCTGCCCAGGCGTTTTTGAGTTATCTTGCTAACAGTCAGACAGACAGACACACAAACGCCGGGTGTCACATAACCTCCTGGGCGGAGGTAATAAAAACCATTGAATGAGAAGGTGTACCCGAAGTTTTGTAATTCCTTTGCAGAGTAAAAATGTGTATATTAATGTTACATAATTCAGCCGTATTAAGATTCACCTTTGGCTTTCAATGTATTAGCACTCCCTGGCTGCCTGATATTACAGGAGCACTTTAAAGATTGCACTAATTGGAGGACTTACAAGATAGAGACTAAAACAGAACAGTTGAAATTGAAACAGCAGATGCAGAAATATCCTGATTTAAATCCCCTGATGACATCAGCGGTGTTATTTTTTTCAAACCTTAGACAGCTCCCCCCAGAGAAAAAGAACACATTACGCAACTGCCGGACTTCACAGGCTGAGAACTACTCCTCTTGATGAGTAAACTGAACTCCATGTGTAAAATCTGTGGAGTGCCCCTTTAGCATCAAGATCCATTAAACCCACTACTATTTTGTGTATGTTTCTGACTCTGGTGCACCATAGTAGTAGTAGTAAGGAAAAAAGGCTGAAAAAACAGCAGTGCACATTACTGCTGCTCTTCTTGTTCTCAGCAGTTTCACTCCAAGTGGCATCATTCTAGCAGGCCCAAATAAGCAAAACAAATGAGGCAATATTGCTAAAACTGACTACTCCAAAAATAAAGCTGCTCCAGTTGTTTCTTCTTATCATCAGCGTGTCATATTGCCGGCAAAGTCCACAGAGGAATGAAGATGTTTATTTGCCACTGCCTAGTCATACTTTGGCAGGAGCATTGAAATATCATTCATAGCAGAGAGGGTGAGAGGTGAATCGGGGACATCGCAGCTGTGGGCAGCCATGAGCATCAATGCATGCTCCTGGCAAACTGCTCATCCACTGCACCAAAACACAGGCTGGCAGGCTGGCGGAGTCAATTACCCTCAAATTGTACTTTTTATACGAAGGAAAAACCTTATACATCTTAAGATAGCTGTTGAAATAATAATAAAAGGAATGATGAAAGTAATGACGTCCCCCTGGTTCTTCAGGAGCACAGTTCTCTCCTTCATTGCTGGTCTAATCAGAACTGAGTTAAAGAATGTCAGGAGGATCAGATTTCTCATCTTTGTTATTTACAATGACTTAGAATGTTACTTTAGGAATAAAATCAGTATCCACTGAGTAGAGACAGATGTCAGACATCAGTTTACATACCGGACACTTTACATTCTCACATCATTCATTATTTCTGTAAACTCATCTGCACCTATTTATGTCATTTGCACATCTAAGTGCATTCTCATTTGCACATTCTGTTTATTTCCACATTTCTGTATCACTCTTGTATATTAAATTGATTTTTTTTTCCTATATTATATTTACTCTGTTAAAGAAGTAGAGCCTTGTCGGAGTTATGTGACAATCAGTGCTAGTTTGTCTGTCTGTCTGTTTGTCTGTTAGCAACATTACTCAAATACAGACTAACTGTTTTGGATGAAATTTTCAGGGAAGGTCAGAAATGAGGTAAGAACCAATTGGTTAGATTTTGACATTGATGTGGCTTATATTTTGGATCCACGGATTTGTTAAAGATGTCTGTATCATTGCAAGATAGCGGTACATAGTCACTATAACTATGACAAGAAGTGAACACTGGCGTGATTACGATTCTACCACAAATTGACTGCTACGTATTTATCGGGACTTATCAGCTGGAAAACTTGAGCTTTTCTTATTTCTATATTTTATTTAATCTTATTTTATTTTACCTTCAGTTTATACCCTACACTAATGTTCTGTATTGTCTTTGTGCTGCTGTAACAACTGAATTTCCCTCTGAGGATTCATAAAGTCAGTCTAAGTCGTGATCAGTACAGACACTGATGTGAGTGGAACAAAATTCGGCTGTTTTGGAACTCAAACCTTTGCACACACACGGTAACTGGCTTCAGCTTTAAGAGGTCACTCCAGGCTCAGTAAAAGCCTAACAAAAATCCCATGACAGGCCTGCGAGAAGTTTTCTACATAAATGACATAAGTGCATAACGGGGGGAAAAGTGTTTACTGTAATCACCCCGTGGGGAGTCATATCACCCTGTGATTGATGTGTGTTGAACTGGAGAAATTAATCCAGTGCAGCAAACACATTAAAGATGAATGAGGGAAGCGCGAGCTGGTAGCAGCGAGTAGCAGGAGGGAATGGCTCTTAGCATCGCTCATACTGACTCACTCGGGGCCTAATGAGGTCAATGTGTACCGCATCAATCAAATTATCAGCAAAATACTACATTTGTGTGAAGCACCACCAGTGATATCAGACACAGTGATGACCTGCAGTTGAATTATGGCATCAGGTGACAGTTGAGGAAGCGACGAAGTTCAATAAGTGTGTAGTAAAATCTGGATGCATCTTCATGTGCTCATTACATTTGGGATATAGTGCTTGTCACACATAGCAAACACTATGGCACTGATACTACGATGCTCCATTTGATACAGGCTTGTGGTTAGAGCTGCATTATATCATATCTTAGTATAAAAATAGACCAATCTTATCAACCGAAAATGGTGATGCTGCAGAGTAAAGTTTCTTCCCACCTTTGCTGCAAATCTGAAGATGATCACTGAATGCTGAAGCTCACAAACATATCTCACAGTTCAGAGCCAAATAATATGTTGCGTCTTAAAAATATGCTGCATTATACAAAAAAGTTTTGTGTGATCTTATTTGTTTTATGTTTTTTGTCCATACTCATTACATTTGACATTTTCTGTAGTTTTCCTGGCAAGCAAACTTGTAAATAAAAATAAAGTTAATAGTATGTTTTGCATTGGCTTGTGAGGGTTTAGACAAATTCTGCCTTCACTGCTCTGTTAATTCCTGTGTCAACACTTGAGGAAACATGACTTAGTGTGATTCACCTGGAAGGTTCAAGAGGTTAAAAAAAAGCATTAGGAAGCTATATTTAAATCAAAGAGAGAACATCTTATTTTGGTGATACTCTATAAATAAATACAGGCTTCCATATGACCTACTTAGAGTTGGAAGATGGATTGTTTTAAGGAAACAACAAAGTGCTGGAAAGTAAATGGAACAAAAAAGAAAAGGAAAAAAGACTGGAGACAGACCACATTTGTTTTGCGCCCGGCTTCACTCAGCGGAACATCCTCAGTGTTTACACACCCTTTCACAACATCATAAATGTCAAGCAAAGTTTCGGCTGCCAGAGTGATCAAACATACACTCTATAGCATTTTCCACACTTCAACAACTGGACTGTCCACCATGTTAAGTTGCTGTGATGAATAGTTGCTGATGGTTAAACAAAGATGCCTGTGTTCATCCTTCAAAGTCTTCCTGCTGACCGGAGAGCTCGTGCACAAAGCAAAGCATGCAAAGGATGGAGAAGCCAGTTAGACGTAGTCACCTGGAAAACATCGACCTTGTTTGTTCTCCTTCGCTACATCCAAGTGTCTGGAACAGGCAGAGGGAGGGGACTCGTTGGTGGCAGACAAAGAAAACAATAAACTCAAGGACTTCCATTAGGATGCCTAAACGCTCTGTAGTGTGTGCCTAGAGGTGATGATGCAGATAAATGGCTTAATCAATATCTGGCTCAACAGTCTCTCACAATATATTCTTCACAGTGTCAAAACAAGTCTACAATCAGCTGACGGTTCGTACGTCAAGCAAATAAATCCTGATCAGTCTGCTGTGTCCCAGCTGAGTTGACTGACGGTACGTACATGCACTGGCACAAATTAAAAGAGCTGAAATGTATGGATATTCATACACTTACTCTTCAACGGTTAATCATAATCAGTTCACAAAGGTGGAGAGTCTCTCTGGACAATTAATCAATTGACAAAAGAGGCTCCTCTCCTCTTTCTCACAACTGTGAAATAAAGGCTGACTAATCAGAGTTCCTGTTCCTGCTATGTGGGTTGGATCTTTATGAAATAGGGGTGTTTTTACATCAAAGGCCCTGGAAACATGGATTCAAGTTTTAGCTTTTCTGCCAGCCTTGAACATTCATGGATTAACAGGAGAAAAAATAATGCTTTCAAATGTGCTTATTTAATATCTTTTATAAGTTAACATTGAAAAACTCTGCCTCATCATGACTGCACTGTTTGCACACATTTGACTCACCCAGAAAAAACACAATGAATGCTACACCTGTCAACAGATTGTCTTTCAGATATTACTAAACTTGGACCACATTAAAAAACAGAAGTAAGAACACAGACAAAAATGTTAATTAGGGAAACTGCTCAGGTGAAAAAAATAAAGCTATAGTGTAAAACAAATACTCTGTTCCTGTAGGCTGCCATTGCTAATATCAACAAGAAAAGCACTCCGCTAAGGCTGCTCAGTCACTGTGTGATTTCAGACGGATGTAATCTTTAAAAAAAATTGTAGTCCACAGTGGTGGATTTGTAGTAGGATCACAATCATGTGATCATCAGCAGGCAGCTAATGTAGTGTTCACCTGTTGTCATGGTTACAGTGACACTGTGACGTTATCTCGCAATGATACAGAAATCTTTAACAAATCCGTGTATTCAGTAGCCTAGCCGCGCTAGACAACCCACGGCAACGAATTTAATTCTCTGCCAGAGGGGGTCTAGTTACCCTCCATAAGGCGCGAGGTTGGATGCTCCTAAAACTGGCCGGACCAATCACCATGAAGTATAGAGTCAAAAGGCGGGTGTAACTAAGTGACGACAGAGGCGCGACGATTCTCACAGAAACAACCAGCGCACAATAAACAGTTATCTTTCGACTCGGCTTTGGCCACAGCCCTTAAAGATTTGAAGCTAAAATTTAACTTGAAAGATAAACAAAGGACGGCACTGAAGTGTTTCATTGAGAAGAAAGACGTATTTGGACTTATGCCGACGGGATATGGCAAATCCTTAATATACCAGTTGGCCCCGCGGCTCCGCTGGTTGGGAAGCTAATGGGACTTAGCCACAATCCGCCGGTGCTCTTGGAACTACGTCAGCCTATTCGTTGCGTTGATTGGTTGTATACCTACCCAACTGCTGCAGAGGGATTTGATAGACAACCTTTTAGCCCGCCTCCCTCCCTGTCGAGCGTGCCTAGATCCTTGTGCCTTCAGAAACATGGGGCTAGCGTGGCTAGGCTATGTATCCAGATTATCACTGCCAAAATCTAATCAACTGGTTCTTGTGTCGTTTCTGACCTTCCCTGAAAAGTTCACCATAATCCATTATTCTGTTTTTGAGTAATGTTGCTAACAGACAGAGAGACGGACAGACAAGCCAACACCAGTTGTTCCACAACTCCACTGTGGTCCTTGGCGGGGTAATAATCCTGCAGAAGACGTATGAACACTATACAGAGTGGAAAGATCGCAACAGCAGTACAGCAAGCAATTTAGCATCATGCTGTGAAAAGCCTAAAAGACAAAATACCACAACGCTTTATTTAATGATTTGATCTATTTTTTATGCATCAATTAATAGGCTGAAAATAGCCACTGAAAACAAACAAAAAACATAACATTGATCCTTTCCAGGCTTCATAGAAACAGTCATTTCTTTAGAAAAGCATATTTTTTGCTGTTCTTGTTTAGAAATGTCCGTCTGATAATCTGATTACTAATTACACAGAGACAGATGACTGTTGGGGTCCTTCTTAAACGTTTCACATGAAATGCAGTGCAAACGCTTAACTTCAGATTAGTCTAACATCCATCCTGATTGTGACACTGATATACTAAGACTATAAAGCCTGATGAGCTTTTAAATCCTTGTTGCACTCTGTGACTGATAGAGATGGTATACAGAGGGGATAAAAAGGAGGAAGAGGAGGAGGGGCAGACAGGAGTCCAGATGTGGAGGTCGGCCCATCTCAAAGAGGGCTGGAGCAGAGCAGATGGTACTCTCTGCTATCACAGGCATGGTTGAGATTAGTTGACGTGAGAGGGGGCATAGGACTGATGGGGGGTATTCAGGGAAGTCCACATCTGCTTGGATTATCCAAGCTGGAGGAAGCTGGGAGGACTGCAGGGGAGACCACGCATCTCTCACACGACAGGAATGACAAGAATAACAAAACATCCCATCATTCATCACTGAAGTGCAGCTGTAATTGAAGGCAAGGTTGCAGGACACTTAGCTTATGAGATGGCTGGCTTTTGCAATGCTGCACTTCAGCTATTGTGGAATTCAAAGTCTTCAGACTTGTAAAAAAACAACAGGAGTCCTGGGAATAGGACAGGAAACAAAGCCAAAGATAGCAAAACCTTTGTGACTCATGCTGACTCATTTGCTCCCAAAAAAAAGGAAAGATGCCAAATGTTAAATTCCAAGTTCACACCCCTTTCTCTTTTTTCCCCTCCGTCTCCCTTTTCTTTAGGGGATGATTTCAGCTTTGGGCAATTGCTCGGTTAATTGTAACCAGTTAATCTGAGAAAGTGCTTGCATGCTCAGCGATCACTGCCAGTTATCCCAAAGCAAGGCGGACATGATGCCCTCCAGGAGCAGACAGGTTGTCACCATGCACAAAGGCTTCTGCTGATGATTGGTAATGGGAGTTGATTTGACAGTGGGCACAATTTCTGCTGTTGTAATCATGAAAAATGTCAAACACTTCACTGTCATTTGCACTGAGAGCAGGACATGGGATGATCGGCAGGTTTCTCAACAGTAAGTGTAAATTATTACATTATAAATTTCAAACATTGTCTATTAAATATGAAGGATACAGAAATCCCAAATTTCTGTGTAAGTATCTTCTCATAAACCACTTGTTTCTAACCCTACTGTATCTTTTCCATTCTTCTAATTTTTCACCATCTACCATTATGGTGATGATGTAGTACATGCTTATTCCATCATTTATTCATGTGTTGTGTGGCATACATGCATAAGTGAGCAGCTTAGTCCAAGCCCTCAGCGTCCCTTGCCTTTAATCCCAACTCATCTCTCCTAATTAGAGAATAAATCTGAATGCCATTTCGCCTGTGAGCACACACACCTTATTAGAATACAATGACAGTCTGGGGCTAACCAACTTTCATCCAGACACTACTTATTTGTCTGTGCAGGAACGAGCTAAGAGAAGGGACAATATCACTATGCCGTGGCTGCAGTACAAAGAAAGCCTTGAGTATTTGCAGTATTAGTGTCTGTAACTTAAATAATGAAGCCATGTTCAAAAAATAATCGGCACCTGAGAGGATACTCTGATGATTTTATCTGCAGAGAAACTGATATGCATACCATGACAGAGAATCCTGCAGTTACTCAGATTCACTTAATGAAGTGAAGAAACACATATGCTTGACCCTGACAAACGAAACTAAACAAACAGCGGAGCTCAGCACTACAACAAATGTTTTATCTGAGAGGTTCGGTGAGAGATTTTTAGGCACAATGCTTGATCAAGAGGGAGGACTCTGTCAAAAGTTGTTAAATCTAAAGTCTGTGTGCTGCACTGTGTGCAAAACTGAACCTCGCCACTGACTCGACTGAAACGGTTGTCAAAACACATCATAATTATGATCTGACAAACTATAAAACTACATTTCACAACCAACAGAAAGGTAGTTCATACAAGTCTGGTTTGTTTTCTTCTATTTACAGATGAGTGCAATTGTATGAATTATTAAAAGTAAAGGCAGCTTTTTAACATGTCTCCACGTTTTACTTTTACACCAAACACATAAATTATAATTACTGAGCGTACATATCTCTAAAGGTGCGTCATCTACAGGACACAAGAGTGTGTTGAAAATGAGGAATCCTTTACTCACACAGTCAGAGGTGTACATTTTTTCACTGGAAAACTGTCTTGTTGAAAGGTTACAGGTTAAATTGCTCAGTGAATGTCTAATAACAGATCTGGAAAGATTAAGTTTACTCATCAGCACAAACCTCAAATTAGACATGGAAAACAGCTACTGCTGTCTTGACACGTTGCAAAAGCATTCTTATCACATAACCAACAAGCCCTCAAACTCATACAGCCACACAGGTCGTATATACCGTCCCCCTGAATACGACCCATGAGAGCGTATTTAGGTTAGCACCCCTACGGGAGACAGGAAGGCATTACGGGATCTAATTCACGTAACGGCTTTTCCCTCGCGAAACGACTTTTCCCTCACTTTCGCAAGACGGGTTTAGGGTTATGCTTATGGTTAGGGTTAGGTCAAAGTTTGTTCATGGTGACGTTTCAGCTGAGACACCGGAGTGTCGATATTTACTCAACCGCTAGAGGTCACTTAACTTCAAAACGTAACACTCGGTCGTAATAAGGGCGTGTACAGACGACCTATGTGGTCGTTTTTTCAAGGAGGACAGTCTCCACATAACTATATTCCAGATGACATTACAAATGTATCAGCTATAAGTGACATCATATCTTTAGAGAATTCACACATTCTCCTTTGTGAGTGTGTCATGAGGATATCAGTGGTACATTAAATTTTCATGGTAAATGTTTTACATTACCAGGTATACATGTTTGGCTGGTACTGCCACTTATATAACATTACAGACTTCTAACGTCTGATCAAGCAGAATAGAATAGAATAGAATAGAATAGCTACTGTCAAGCTAAACATACACTCACTGGCGCACATTATGAATTAAAGTTCGATGCAAAAACTCACCATCGAGATTTGAAATAGAGTGTAAATAATATTTACAATAGCAGGCAGTGAATTCTCTAACAAAGTTTAATTTTTGTGTGTGTGTTCTGCTTTTGTTGCTGTTTGTACATTATCGCCTCAGCTAAATAAAGCATTGGAACCACCTCATCCATGGATTTTCAATTAGGTTATTATACTACATCACAGCTATTACTATCACATGTTGTTCAACAGTCTATGCATAGTTTAGTAGATGACACTACTAAATTCATCTAAAGACATTACTTCTATTACTTGACTACAATAAATAACTTTTGTTGTGGAAAATTAAACTGATTTCAGCACCTCAATAATACATTCCTGGGTAAATTTTGCATTTTCGCTGTATAGATTTGCATCTAAACATCTTGTAATATGCACTTTCATTGCCACTGATCAGATAAAAGTATTGTAATCATGTTTAACCCTTAGATGCAAAAGTAGATCAAAAATGACCTGCTGAAGCCGTTTCCTTGCAGTATCTTTGTAATTAAAGCTTGTTTCATTTCATATTCCACATATTCCTCAAAAATACATGTTTTTCAGCTCAGTCCACTTCAATTTTTAAGTTATCTTTTATACTTTAAAGGAAATTATAATATTTGTATTACTACCCCAAGCTCTTTATCATTGATAATATCATACAAGAGGAGATGAAGTGCACAAACTTGGAGGGATGGACAGTAGCACCAGCTGAAGGAAAAGAGTGGAAAAATGTCATAAAATGGATGTTGACATTCTTCTATTGCTGTTCTGTGATATTTTTCTTTTTCAATCATAAAAGCAGTAAAATCTGTTATAAACTGACAATTAAAAAAATTTCAAACATGAAAGCATTCTTGTGTGAACCAAAATATAATACAAACAATAACACATATTATTTTTAACCAAAATGACAAAAGTGGCATAAAAACACACTGATTCCTTTGCGAGTCATTTTTGACCCACTAATGGAAGAGTGTAGCAACCAATCACTCGTGCATCTAAGGGTTAAGAATCAAAAAATGGCAAGTGTTCTTTATGATTAAAGGAGTGAGTCAGTCAAGGATTGCCATCTAGTGAAAACATAGTGTCACTGCATCTGGCCTGCAATACAAGCACCGCGTTTGTTTCCTTTGTATGGACACTGTTTATCAGGACAATACAAATATGGAGGGTATTTTAAATCTCTGGAAATATAAGATGCTGTGGCCCACTGGTCATTTGCAAGGTGGAAACTGAGACTCAAAACCTTTTCCTGAAGGTCTCACAGTCAAAGATCTGGAAGTTGTTGTAATATTAAGAGATGGTGCAGCATGCATCCTCATCATCATAATTATACTGACAACAACAGTGATACAAATAATAACAATAATGTTTTTATACATTTAGCTTTTTATTGGCAAAGGCTATTCAGGAGAAAATGAAAGCAGTCTCCTCAAGTGAGACTTAGAGAAAACAGAGGAAAATCTCAGTGCAACAGCATTTATTGATTCATTTTTTGCTGAAAGTAAGAGGTCACTGTAGTTCAAATGAATGACAAGGCCAGACTGAGAGGGTATTGTAGTTCTTCAAGAGCACCGGCAGGGGTCAGACATCACTTGCAGTTCATTAAGGGTCAAGAGATTTATTTATTTATTTATTTATTTATTTTTATTGTAACTCACATTCAGTGCCTTGTGCTCCTTTAAGTCAGCTAATTCCAGAGCAGCATTCAACCAAACAAAAATCCGAAAATTATAGAAAAAATAACTGCTCATATTAACACATTCGTCCCAATGCCTGTTCAGTTTTTTTTTTTATTCTTGATTTTTTTTTTTTTTTTTTGGAAGGTCACAAAGTGGAAGATGATGATGCATGCTAAAACATGACGGAACATGAATCCTGAGCTTAAATCATCCCAAATACACAAGGCTGGAGTCTACTGTGGTCTGAGAAGTTGTTTTTTTCCCCGTTCTCTGTCTGTGCTGTTTGATTCACAACATTAAAAAAAAAGCATGAAGTCAGCTGTCAGAGAAGATTGTAATCCTTTTCTTTCTTCAATGTGCCCTTTAACTTTGCCGATATCCAGCTGAGATTAGAGTATTATCCTTTTCCATCAACTCACTTTAGATCTGTGATTTAGCCTTTCTCATGCCAGAACAACCTTGGGATAAGCAGGTTTGGAAAGGTTACTTACAAAGTTGTTTTTTTCTTGGTAACAAATTACTTTTTACTTGTAATAATTACAAACTTACATGACGATTTAGACTCAGTGTTAAGTTGATCATGTTTATAAGAGGAATTCTTTATTTTTAGTTTATTATTAGCAGTTTTAGCAGAATTTAATGTGTACAAGTAAAGAGACCATGGACCCATAAATAATAATAAAGGCACATTTCTTGAAGATTTGTGAATAATCACTTTCCCTTTTTGTTTTCTTTATTTTTCAACAACACAGACTGTCATTTCTTTTAGTGCTTACTCATTTTGCGTAATACCTTTTAAGTGATAAAATGAACTAAAACATACCCACATATGACTAGTTCTGTTAATATCGTTTATTCTTATAAACAAAGTGTGTCCTTAAATGAAGAACCCCAAGGGATAAATGGAGTGAGATGTTCCATAAAGGATAAATTGGAAAGAAGATGATAAAAGCATATCTGAGAGCACACAACTACAGTAAACGGTTTTTAAGACGGCCTATACGGATACATTTTCCTGTTCACTGGTGCGAACAATTGTGGAATAAAATTCATTTTGATATAAAAGCTCAAATATGCTGTGAGTCCATAAAAACTGTCTTCCAGCTATTGTTAATGGAGCGCTGCTATATTTTACATCTTGGTGACAGCTCAATCACAGGCCCATGTCTTTTAGTTCTTCGGTTCTGTCTTTGAATAAGAGCCACTCTTTTTCACAAATGGACTGTTTGACACCGAGTATGATGGATCTATAAACCAAATAATGTGCTTCTTTCATGACTCCATGAGTATCCGAAGAAAGTCAAATGAAATTAAAGTGAATAATCCCAAGGGGCTTCAGAAAATAAAACGAGAAAATGATAAAATAAATCCACCAACATGAGATCATCACAATGAGCAGCTCCCTCAGATCCACTTTGTGCCTAACACATGTAACTTTATCACTACACCACATGGGGGTGCAAAGGCATCAATTTTTTTATTGAAGCAGCAGAGAGTGTGCAATTACTGCTACGTGTGCATTGGGGTGCTGTTCTCATTCAGATGCTTTTGTTTACTTCACTTCTTGATTGTTAAATCCTGCCTGATCTGCATTAAAACTAATCTTACAAAATACCTTGTAAAATGCAGAATCTAAGCTACAGACAGGCCTTGTGTTTTACATCCACACTTTCTCACTTTTTCAAGTGGAAAGCAGAAAGGGCCCTGCCAGCAAATTAGCTTTCCTTGTTAAAATTCCTTAGCATAGCATTTAATAGAAATCCAATTTTCAGGGGGACATTTTAATACCTATAAATCCATCAGGGCCCCTCACTGGTATCATAAATGGTGGACAACTAAGGTGAGGATATTGAGTGTAAAGGACTTTATTATGCAAAATTCATGGGGGGAAAGCTTGCCAATGCCTCTGGAGCCCTGTCTGTCTTTAAGCCTTTATAGTACCAGTGCTGGTGTCTGGTTCTCTGCCAGCCACTCTGCTCTGAGCTCACAGAGGCTCAGGCTGAGTGGAAAAGTCCACTGCTTTTACTGCCTAAGCAGCAGTTATGAGTTCAGAGTCAGATGCGAAGGATTTCAGCGCTTAGTGACATTGACCCAAACTTGGTGACTCATCGGCTCACAGTTTTTTGAGGCACAACTCTCATGATAGAAAAGTATTGTGTCACACATCCCAGCTGTTAGGTCACATTGACTTGACTGATTGAAAAGGATGTCCTGTCTGAAGAAAATGAGTGTGGCTGAGAGAAACTGTAGGTTCGAATGGGCACAAAAATCTTGTCAAGTAGAAAAGATTAAGTCATATCTGGGTCTTATCTATTGTCTACTCAGCAATTATTACAACACTGTCAGCACCAATCTATGGATGATGTAATGTGAGGGATCTGTATCTCACTGTTACATAATTTTAGACATGTCATGTTGTCAAACACACATATGGTGGTCCGCAATTATGTACATTGCTTATAAATATTAGTGCAGCCTCCCTCAGCGCGTGGTGACAACCAAAACAGAGCAAAAACAAGATTCAAATTCATCATGTGGCCAGAAATATGACTCAGTATGACTCCGTCTTTATCTTGCTTTCTGTCTGCCGGCTGTTCCCTATAACCGTTGCTGTTATCAGTGAAAGTTCTTGCAATGAAGAATAGTAATTTCTAGAGTTATTTTATCAAATTAATTGTGATGTATGTCATTGACCCCCAACAGCAGCATTTTAATGTCATAGCAAGTTTAGACAGATCTACTACAATAGTATTCACTAACATGGCATTGTATTTTATCATATCTTCAGGGTGATGCTATGCTTTGTATACAAACAAAACTGTTGACACATTACAAAGGCAGGTGTAAAGAACACGAAGCATCTGAAGGGGCTATAAACTTGAAAGGCCTTTCCTATTTCTGAGAGGAGTAAAAGGAGTTAACTAGGTGACTCTGTAAGGGAGGGAGGGAGGGGAAGGAAGCAGGAAGGGTTGGAGGGGGGGAGCTGATACTTCTCTGGAAAATGTATTGGTCTAGTTGGAAAAACAGGTCCCAAAAAAATAGAAGAGCAGGAAAATTTAGGGGTGAGGGGAACTGGAGCTGTGGCCTGTAGATGAACCCATCGGGGACTTTGCTTGGCGGGGTCATTCCAAGTTCAGGTCTTTCCCTTGCTGACTCTGCGAGAGCGGAGGAGCTGTCCATGGCTGAAGGGGCCTGCTCTTGACGGCCTCCAGCCCCTGCTGTGAGCCCCCCAGGGGCCCTGTAACACAAACCCATTTCCAGCAGGAGTTCTGTGGGGTGTGTGGGGAAAGAGGGCATGCCCTGGGTAAACGGAGGTCATTCTGAGGATGGGAGGGTGAGGAGAGCCACCTTCCCCAATAAATATTTTTCTGACAGTCAGATGAAGGTTTGTTTTTAAAGCTCTCATCCTTGTGTGTCTTTGCAAAGGATCGTGTTACTACTCTCACTGGATACAGAAACAGCTTTGCAATGTGAAAGCTAAACTCTGCAGTCACACAGAGAGAACACTCTGTCGGCACAGTGAAAGTAAGCAATGTAAGAGAAACTAAAAGTGGTTTCTTGTTCCATAAATGTACCATAAAAAGCACTTCCATGCTCTTTCTGCCCTTCTTGACTTCAAAAATGACAAACACAAGAACTAGGTGGATGTGCTAGCCGTGGAGAAGGAGTAGAAGCATTTCTATGCTTTCGAAAAAGACAAATGAGAGACAATCTATCATTTCACACTCACAGACCAAACAGCAAGTCAGGGGTGGCCAACTAATCAGGCAGTTTGCACAGGCAGCACAGCATGAGCCCTTTGAGTGGATAAGTGGTCCCTCCCATAATGTCAAGAGTAAAGCTTGTACCAGGGGTTAGGGAGAGGTTGGCAGGGAGTTAATGAGATGACTGGTGGGGTGATCAGCAATGAGAGGTTTGAAGACCTATGACACGGCACAAGGCACACATTGATAGAGATGGAATACTTTGTAGATTTATGAAGTGTTTGTTTATTGCCCAGCACATCAGGTGGCCACAAAGACATGTGAGTCAGACCCCAGCCTGACAGAAACAGTTAGCTTGATCACTGGCATTTTGTTTTGGAGCCATTTTAATGATGCATTACCTCCACTTTTCACTTCTATAACTGTACCACTGCCTCTTGAACTACAAGACTTGACGAGTAAATCATGGGTCAACATGCACACAATCTTGAAATACACACTGAATCATCATATTTCCTGGGCTACATGACCAAAATCACAAAGGGCTATGTCAAAACTTCCAGTGACTCACTGACCGAGGAAAAAACACAGTAATGCTATCCAGAGCAGAGCAAGTCAACATCAAGACTTCTTTGCTTGGAGGTGGATAATTTACTCCCAGTGACTAATGAAGTACTTTTGATTTATATAAGTATTGATAGGATTTAAGAAAACTCCCTCTCATTTAAAGTAGAATGCAGATTTTTCCTTATCTTAAACCTGAATGTCTAACATAACTTTGACTGCACCTCAGATAGCAGTTCTGATTAATTATATACATTTTTTTGAACTAGTATCTGCAATATTCATAATTTTGCAACATTTAGTAAAACTGCAGCTGCAGTATGCAAAATCATGAATGTAAACACAAATCATATCATATATAGAATACTGTACATATCCTAATAATCTGAGCCACTACAACGCATACACTACTGTTCAAAAGTTTGGGGTCAGCCAGACAATTTCATGATTTCCATAAAAACCTCACACCTTTATTCAAGGGTTTTCTAATCATCAATTAGCCTTTCAACACCACTAGCTAACACAATGTAGCATTAGAACACACGAGTGATGGTTGCCGGAAATGTTCCTCTAGTCATTTACCACACTAACAATGTCTAAACTGTATTTCTGATTTATTTAATGTTATCTTCAATAAAAAAATGTTTTGCTGTCAACAGTAAGGATCTTTCTAAGTGACTCCAAACTTTTGAACAGTAGTGTGTAAGATTCAGTCAGAGCTGAAAAAAGTATTTACTAATTAATTAAGCTGAACTGAGCAATGTTGCAATGTAATAAAAGCTCTGCATTCAAAAAGTATTAGCGACAACATGTCCATTAAGGACGTGTATTCTTTGAGCAGAGATCCTTGTCAGTGTTGCAGTTTTGTTGTTCACACATCTACACTACTGATCAAAAGTTTAGGGTCACTTAGAAATATCCTTATTGTTGACAGAAAATATTCAATATTTACCACTGCAATGCAGGTACCTGAGTACAGGTATAGAAAGCGAGGATAAAAACTAAGCACCTAAATACACAACATGTATCTCAAAAATGTACGAAAGCAGAGAAATTTTACCACTGAATTCAATCAGGCCAATAAACAACGGTACACAACATTCTTGTGATTGGCATCTTTTTCTTTTCCTTCAAACCTTTCCGTCCTTTCTTAAGATTGTGTCGTAATTAATCTTGTTGTCCTGGAAACTGCCAGTTCTGTGTCTGGGAAGATTTTGTCACCCATAAAAGGAACTCATTCCACAAGCTTGATAAGGATGTTAGAGTGTCTAGTACTTAAGGACATTCTGTCTCCATTGGCAGGTCTGCAGGACTTGTCTTTTTCTTTCTTGTTGACAACAGTGTGATAGAATTAGAGAGAGAAGGGAAAGCAGGAGGGGTTGTGAGAGAAAAAAAAGTATGAAGGAAGAGGTTGAGAGAAGTTGAGAGTAGAGGGAGGGTAGAGTAGAGAGGTGAAGGAGGGTGCAGGGGGAGCAGATAGGGGATGAGGGGAGAACAGGAGGGAGAGAGAGGTGGTAGTGGGAGGAGGGGGTGGCTGTGCGTGAGTAGAGGACCTCCCTGTGAACTGTGCAGTCGCGAGCCGGGTCATTGGGGCGAGGTTGTCAGAGCGTGCCTGAAACAGTACACCCAGGGGTTCAGCCAGAGTTCACACACTCAGTGTGCAAGATCCATGTCCCTCAGTCAGCGCTCGCCAGCCATGCACCAGCATACACACAGAAACATGGAGAAATTCATGTGTATCATTACACACATGCGTGCACAAAGATGAAATGAAAAGCAGCTACCGACAAACATGTTTACACCAGGGAGTTTTAAAATATAATCCATCTTTTAAGCCTCGACCAAGCAGGAATTCACACAGATAGGAAACAGTGAGAGTTTCACACACTGTCTCCACATGCACAGTAACATAGCATTTTCATATCAGTGCAAGAAAAGTTTATTCAGAAGTGACAACTGCTAAATAGTCATGCAGGAGGAAAAATGAATAGTCTTGCCTCTTGGAGTGTGAAGATTTAGTGAACCTCTGAGATGGTAACTGATAGTGTCCATAGCCAACAACAACACCAACAAACGGCACCAGCAACGTTGTAGCAGTGAGAAAGATTTTCTTTAATTCCAGTCAGTGTGGTTTAAATAGGAGAGGCCATGAAGCCAGAATCCCCTCTGTGTGACTGAGCTCTTTGTGGGAAAGCTGTCTGCTTTACTCTCATTGAAGACTGGTTGGCCCATTGTCAAACCCAGAGCTTGACCTGGTGTTGAACCCAATTGTCAAACTTGCAGTGTAGTGTGGGACCTTGGTGGGGGAGGAGAGGCACCAGAGTGTGGTTTAGCTGACTGAGGCAAGTGTTTGTCATCTCTTAGTCCCTGAAAGAGTTCTGCATAATGATTTCCTTTGCCTCAGCTAATGTCGTTAAAAGCTGTGAAAAGTGGAATTTCTCATCAAAGCCACTTTTTTTGTAT
Source organism: Acanthochromis polyacanthus (assembly GCF_021347895.1). NCBI lineage: Eukaryota > Metazoa > Chordata > Actinopteri > Pomacentridae > Acanthochromis > Acanthochromis polyacanthus. The sequence continues at coordinate 34,497,609 of NC_067117.1, read as the reverse complement.
AATTAATGTGGTGATTTAGACATAAAATACGTGTTCTCACATTTCATCAAAGCCCCTCAGTCTTGTGGTGACCACCCCAATCCCTACTCCCAATTCTCACGTTGGGGATAACTCAGTCTTGTGTCACATGAGAATTTGACAGACAGGCCCAGCTGTGGCAGTCAGGCGCCAGAGCACCACGCCCTCTGAGTCCAAGGCAGACAAGGCCCAAACCCAGAACAATTCAGTCTTTGTGGATCTACTGGAAACTATCAACTGCATCCAAATGACCGTAAGCTGTAGATACAAGCCAGATGTTGGAATTCCTCAGCTCAGTTCAATCTCAGTCCAGTCTGGCTCATCCAAGCCCGGCAGCAGAGCAGTGGCAGGGAAAGGGGGTGTGCCGTTCGGATCGCTCTGTTATACGAAACCAGGTCTAATCGAACTGGAGACATACATTTCTGCTGGTCCATTTTGCCATATATGGTGGTTCTGTCGAACTAAAAAACTGTGCAGAAGTGCTGCTTTTTTCCTAGAGGCTTTGTGACAATTGAAAACAGGTCACTATTCAGTTTTCATTATTTCGATGAAATGCTTTGCAATATACCCAACCCAGTCATGTCTCATGAGGGCAGCTGTGTTGCACATTACTCTACGTATAAATCCTCCTTTCAACCAAATTACCCCCAGATGCCCCTATCTAGATTAGTTATACTTTATGGAACCAGTTAAGAGAGTATTGAACCTATTTAACGGCTTTGCTGCTTGAAGTTGCCTGAGTAAATTGCTGCCTGTCTGTGTGAAGTAGATAACTTCTTATGCAAAACAAGCACCAGAACAGTCGAAGCCATGTGGAGCACTTCGTTCCCCAAAGTGCTTCCATCCTCATTTCAAGTGCAGCCTATCGTGTAATCAGGATCTCCCAGAGGACATGATATTATCTTGTAAGGTCTTCAGTGGTCCAAATCTGACATGCTCACGGCGATCTGGTGGAAGACTCATTTGTCCTTTTGCAGGCTAATTACAGCAGGCTGTGCGACCACCCCCTGCATTCACGGCCAAACTTTCACCTCTGAGGTGTTGAGCAGGCAATTACTCTTCTTGGCTTCTGTGTGAAAGGCAGAAACACAAACTAGCTCTCCAGCCCTCTGAGTATTCATAGTAACTTGGATATCGTGCAAGTGCAATATAAACACACACACACCCTCTGTAAGTTCAGTAGCATGTCATGTGTAGGAGGATGGCTGCTGTGGCTTTCGCCTCCTACACCATCTATGCTCTCTTTTATGCGAACTTTGTGCCGATGTTTTGCTAGATATCTCTGTTTTAGGAGTGTTAAAATCTCTTTTTCAGCTTGTTTTTTTTTGTAGCTGAGAGAAAGACCCACACAGAAGAGCATGATTACAATATTTAGTTTTTTCATTTACTGTATTTTAATTCTCTCACCTCTGCCTCAGATGTAAATATGAAAGCTGTATACTTAGAAAAGTCTAAGACCTCTGTGGCACTTTAATAAAGCTAAGAATAAGGTGAGAATTGTTGACCTGTGATGTGAGGTTTCTGAGTGTGATGTTTACTCAGACATATAACTAAGTGTCATGCTGACTCAATCATTTTTCTAAAAAAGTGCTTTTCAGCTCTCTTGTGCTGCTTGATAACCCACATCCTCCACTCCAAACCCTCAGTAACAGCTCTCCAGAGAGATGCTTTCATCCTGACGCACACTATGTGTTTGGTCTGTTTCCATTTAGCTAAGTTCAGGTGTAGTTCACAGAGGCCGCCAACTCTGGTCACATGACTTGCATGCAGGCTGTGGGTTTGGGAGGCCTTTGTTTGTGTAATATAGCCCTGTGATGAATCTAGAGCTTCTGTGCCAAGAGAACTCGAAAAGATCATCTTAACTATCAGTTATTTTGCATACGCCAAGAAAATATGCTTGATATCTCGTCTATTTTTATTACTGTCAGCTTTATCAGCGTTTCTGTGTTTTTGTAAGAGTCTGTGGCCTGCATGCCTCATGTCTCCCTTTGTCGTGACAAGACCAGCGGCATGTTAAAAAGGTTGTACAGCCTTTTGATATGTGTTCTGTTCTTCCAATGAGGACGATGAGAGAGTGATGCCCTCCACATGAACCACATCTGATTCACCTTGAGCAAGGCAGGCTGCTGGCAACACTCGCCGAGCCACAGAGTTCACTCGTGCTGCGACACTGTTGCGTAATCTGTGAGGAAGCTGCTCTGTAATAAATAAATCTGGCTGAAGCAGTCCATCTGGGAACAACATTTTTCAGCAGAACTCTCCTGACGTGATGCCTGGTGGGCTTTATAAATATCCTGAGCCCATCCACGCAATGTGAACTGTGTTTCACCCTCCCACACCCTTCCCCTTTGAGTGTTTGCCTTCTGCTTGCAGTGAAAAGGAGGCTTTACTTTGCTTTGTTTGTCCCTCAGCTCTTACCTCCCACTTTCTCCCTGTAACTGTCAGCGTTCAAAAGCAGAACACTAGAAACCACATGTGAAAAAGAGCGCTCTTAGTTTCACAGTGTAGGTGCATGACCTGGAGGAATTTTTTTTTATGCCATATATGCACCTGGGACCATCAGACATTAAATTGCCACTTCTCTAGTTTCAAAATCTGTGTTGGGCACAGTAACAGAAACTCAATATACATGGTCCTTTTTCTTCTAAAACTGTTAACTGCCATACCGAATTCAGTTTAAAAAGTGAGACATGTTGTCAGTTGTTGTGTTGCTCCTATCTGGTGTCATACCTAATGATATCTTTTAGCATGATGTTCTAGAAACATATCGTAATGAATTACAGGTGTTTGCACAGACCAGGTTCTCCAAAACCTTTTCCCAACAAAGATCACCAAACACATATTCTGTCCTTTTCTGCACGCTGTACAGAAACAACTGTGCAGATATGGCTGGCAGCCAGTGATGAAAACAATTTATGATACGTTATGCTCCAATTACAAAGTGTTCGACCTTGCGTTGTAGAGCTACACCCCTCTGATGCATATGTATGGGGCATCCAGGTCCATGTAGTGCTTTGGAGTTCCTTGTTTAAATCACAAGATCAAATTGAATCAAATGAAACAAAAGTTTGAAATTTTAATAATCTCCTTTTTTGATAACTATACATATGCATAATAATCTCTTAGTTTCAGTTTTAATTGCCCATGATTAAGTTGCTGCTTCAGAATTAGATTTATGAATAAAAATGAAAAAAACACCAAATATTCGTATTTGCCACACCTGTGAATTACGCTTGTGGTGGGACTGCACCATTAACACATGGAGAAGTTACCCATGAACCCAGCAGCACACTCTTATTACTCTGTCAAGGAGGCGGAATCTAGATGGAGTTATGTGACAACGGCGTATGTTTGTCCGTCTGTCTGTCTGCCTGTTTGTTACCAACATTACTCAAAATAGACCAACAGATTCGGATGAAATTTTCAGGGAAGATCAGAAATGGCACAAGGACCAAGTAATTAGGTTTTGGCAGTGATGTGGCTTGTACTGTACTTTCCTGACTACAACCCACTACTTTTTTCTCACGCTTCAAACCCTGCGACTTGTACAATGATGCGGCTAATGAATGGATTTTTATGGGCGAGCTTCATACCATCAATACGTTTAGCCTCATCACATCAGACCAATAAAATTACTGAACAGGGCAGAGCACAATGGAACAGTTTGAATTAAATCAAATGCACTCACACTAAATTCTTCAGATCAGTTGTTTTGCGCTTCATGCACACACCCTCATCATGGAAAACACACAAAGAAATGTGTATGATGCATCTTTTAAGTTAAAGGCAATCGATGTGCCTGTTGAAGAAGGAGATAGAGCTGCTGCACGTAAGCTTGGCATCAATGAGTCCATGGTGAGACGTTGGAGTCGGCAGCATGAACTGACTCAATGCGATTTACAGACGTTACTGCCGTGTTACAGGCACTGTTTAGAAGAAAAGCATTTGTTTAATTAAAAGTTCAATAGTCCGTAAATTACAGTAGTCTGGATCCACAGATATGCTAAAGATTTCTGTATCATTGCAAGATAGCGGCACAGAATCACTGAAACTATGACTACCAGTGAACACTATGTCAGCTGCCTGCTGACGATCACATGATTGCGATCCTGCTACAAATTGATCACTGTGCAGACGTATCAGAAATGATACGAGGAAGAATTGATTAAATTGTGGGGGTGTTTCCAAGTCCCATCAATTCCCACCATCCACTACATATTTAGGTCACGTGAATCGGTATCCGTACATATCGTACACATGCATAACACACGCCTTGTGCTCAGCGCAAGGTCATTTTGTTCATGGGTACATCTATACTAAATGGCCACATTCTATAGTGCTGTGATTTCTGCCATGGATTTTTTCAAGATTTCATCCGTCGGAAACGATATGACTGAGCAGCCTTGGTGGAGCACTGCGCTCTCTGAGTGCTTTTCATGTTTTGTAGTTGAAGTCTGAACTAAAGACCATTGTGAGTGCGAGGTCATGAATCAATCCCTTTATATCTTCAGTTTCAGAATTCATTGGACAGAATAAAGCACTTTTCTAATACAAATAGTGGCTGAGGAGCCTTGGCAGAGCACTGCACTCTCTGAGAGCTTTTCTTATTATATATGTAGCATGTCTGACCATGCAATCATTTATCAGCTACTGCATTTTAGGAGAGACTTGGAGATGTATGTGGATATTACTCACAGACTGGGGTCATGCGCTCATTATTTGTTATGTATTATTCTTGTTGCTGTCTTTAGTGTCTCTCCCTCTCCCCTGCTCACCCTGTAACTGACTCTGTGTCTGTATATGTGTGTGTGTGTGTGTGTGTGTGTGTGTGTGATACTATTCCTACAATACAGTCTGTAGGCTAATAAATGAATAATTATTGAATCAAGAAAAGAATGGCCATATAAATGAAGAGTCTAAATGAACAGATGTCGGTAAAGACAGCATTTTTATAATAATGAAAGACAATTTATCATATCAGACTTAATTAATGCCTATTATATAGTGTAGCTGATCCATTTTTGCATGATTAGTTGCATTATATATATGTGTGTGGTTGTGCCACTGCTTCACACAGGAAGTAATGGCACTCTCCCTAGTGCTAATGGTACCATCTGAATCTTGAGTGTTAAGCACAGTAATGGATTATTGAGTCATTTTATTTTTGTTCAAAAATCTCATTCTGAAGTAACAAATACAACATTAGTATTGAGTCAGGTATCCATTTTTTGAGAAATAAAAATTTCAACTTCAACTTTCAACAAGGTATTACATGGATGTGTATTCTTAAAAAAGGCTGCATTAAAACAGCCAGCTTTGGCTGAAGTGATAGAATACTTAAGAGTGGCATTTAACCAGCTGAAAATGGTATTTATAAAAGTTATTTGCTTCGAAATCACCTCTGTCATTTGTCTTTGTTTGTTTACTGCCTGCATGAATGTGATAACAATATCAAATAGATGCTGTGGACAGACACACACATGCAGTGCAAATTTGAAACTCAAAATGTCCACCTGAGTTTAGCGTCTTGCACAGTCTATTCATTCATTCGTGGACAGCAGGTAATTTCTTTACATTTATCTCCAGAGTCCTGTTTCTGTTTCTCTCTCTCTCTCTCTCTCTCTCTCTCTCTCTCTGTGTGTGTGTGTGTGCATTGTGTGTGTGTGTGTGTGTGTGTGTGTGTGTGTGTGTGCGCGCGTGCGCGTGCGCGTGCGTGTCTTTTTGACGACTGACACCCTCTGAGCTTGCTGCTCCCTTTAACCTTTAACACCACAGTGTATAATAATTCTTACACTCTGACAGGTCAACTGAGGCGTCACGCCTGGCCCCTTGCTGTGGGTTAGCAGTGAGCCTTTTTATCATACTACCTGCTCTGTGATGGATGAACCCAGCAGCAAACTGGCGAGAGGACTAACAGTGTTGTTCAGAGAAAGCGGATAAGATGTTGTAACAAATAACACCTCACTGAACCCTACTACATTCTTGTTGCCCCTGGCTTTAGGCTCTTCCAGCTATTCATTTCTGGCTGTGTCCACAAGCAAACGGTCTTATGGGGTTTATAACAGGCAATATTCTGCTGCTCACATATCTGATAGTACGTCTCTTAAGTGTGTTAGTGCAAAACAAAAAGATATCTCTTCGTAGCAGCAGGGGACACTTTCTGCTTTATGAGTGGTTCTACAAAACTGACAGAATGTGTGGTAGGTTTGAAGGGTAGTAGGCAAACACTTTATTTGGAGAGATATTGAATACATCTGAACAGAGAATGGATATGAAGTGTTTTGGAAACACATTTATCATATGAAGCAGAGACCTTTTATGCTTCAAAGTCACAGTGAACCATCTGCCAGGAAACTCAGAGTCACAGAATCTGTAAGGGTATGTGATGTAAATAAGGATCGAATCCTGCACTGGCTGAGGTTTAACATGCGTTCAGCATCACTGCACAACAAGCCAAATGGACTCCAGATCCGGGCGCCTATAATATATTTAATGGATCATTGGAGGCTGACTCTCCAAGCCCCTGTGTTGGGATTACAAATGCTTGGACTGCATATAGGAAAATACGCTCAGTCTTGTTGCTCTCCTATAAAGTATAGAGTAGGGAAATTCTGGAGCATTCATTAACAAAGGTGCCGTTAGGGCTTATGGGGACTAATAAACATACAAGATAAACTTGCATAAACATATTTGTGGTCGGTATCAAAGGTGATGATTCAGTTCACTTTTTATATGCATCACACCATGAGAAATGTTTGTGGAGGTCTAATTACATCTTCAAGACCACAGTGCAACACTAAATAAAAATGAAATGTCCGGAAAAGACACCTGGGAATGTGGTCACAGCTGAGACAGCTACACTCTCAGATTTCTTCCCATGTGACCAAACCTTAAGTCCTCTGCTTCCACCTGCGCTTGGTCAGTCACCCTGGAGCGGAGCGCCTTCAGCTTTCCAAGCCCCCCTTTGATTTATTCAGTATTTGGCTAACCTTGCTCTGAACCTGCCCCAAGAGATTTCCAACCATTTTAGCCCTCCTTTTCCAGCATACGTGCACTGCATGCCTCCTCGACCTAGTTCCATCCCAACATGCTTCTTCCCCTCTGCTTTCGCAACAGCCCACTAAGAGAATGAGAAACAGGCCCTTGAAGGAGGCTCGGGTTCACTCTCGGCACTGCCCGTCCCCCTCCCCATCTGAGTGCGGGTCACCTACTGATCACAATGTGCGGCCCTATCGTGAGTGCGCAGGAGGGCATTTATGGTTCGCTGGGATTCAAATGAATGTTTATGAGCTTTGTCTGGCAGCCAAAGGCCAGGCACTATCCCAGCTTTTACAGCCACTCTCATGGGTTTGCCTTTGGTTTGTGTGAGCTTGCTTTGACTTGTGCTCAGATATGGGGTGTCTCTCTGTGAGTCTGGATCTGTGATCTCCATATCCCTTCATGTGTTTATTACTGGGGGTTCAAGCATTGCTGTGAAAGCAGCAAGGGTAAAGTTCTCTGTGTATGCGCTCTGTGTGTTTGTTTTGCAGAACCCACAGACCACAAAGCCACATTTCCCTTCTGTGTGCCTTCAGTGTTCACCGGTTTCATGACTGGAAAATCAGAGAGTATGCATTTATTGTAATGCAGTGCATGTTCTGTTCTATGTTAAGAGTACTGGCTTCATGATTAACTTCACAGCAAGGAGGGAAACAGCCTGGCTTGTGAATAAGCACACACTTGTTCCCTGTTGCATTTTCACTGAACATTGCTCTTTGCACTGATCTGCATGTCATAGTTATCTCTGTAGGAACAATCTGAATAACATGGTGAGAAAACAGAAAGAATGTAATGACCGGGACCTGTTTCAGATCTCGATTACCAATATTTAAATATTTTATAAATAAAAAGAAAACAATTTCATGTCAATTAACACTAATTGTCATTTTATGCATGTAGAAGGGAGTGCTTACTTTTTTTTTATTGCAGACAGAAGATCATTGTATGGAGTGCAGCAGCAACATACACAGTTTGTGGTGGATCTAGTAGTGTCTCTCTTAATGTTGTGTTATTTTAGATGTTTGTATTGTCTTTTCCTGACTCCAAAATAAACAGTTTGGACATACTAAAGAAGCTTAAACTTTCAAAGAAAACCCAACACAAGAAATACATAAGGTTAAGAAAAGTGCAGCTGAGTATGGTACTTTTACTTTTACTGCATCCCTTTTTTTTGTTGTGATAAAGCTCACTGAGGTCATATCTTAGCCTCTTCTCATTAAACATTAACAAGGTCAGATTTACTGTTGGCCATCTGTGATGTGAAAAAGAGCATAAACCCTTTCTTTACCTTATTTATTTTATGGTAGCTCAGGATCCCTAAGGGTACTATATTTTTGTGGAGCAGTATAACTTTTAAGTTTTGCTTCTTTGCAGGTTTGGGTCTCCCTTTTGGTCTCCAAAGTGGCCTTTACACACTAATCTCAACTCATCAATCTCCTCTAATCTTATGCTGTCATATGAATAAAATTAGGCTAAAAAGGCTAGAGGTTATTAGGTATTCTGAACAAATACAATGTCAGTAACATGTCTAACATGTTAGGTGTTGGAAGAATGCCAAGAAATATTTGAGCATAGAAATGTGAGATATACATTCATGATCCACCCTTATCATCTCCTCCAGGACACAGTTTAGTGTCCAGTGTGGTTGCGTTCCCTATGCTATTTCACAAAAAGGAATAATTAAGCATTCTGAGAAATACTAGACAGTTTTCTCAGTCTGCCTTGCCAAGAGTTGGATGAGAAGATCAATACCACTTTCAGTGTCTCAGAAGGTAGGCAAATTTTTACTACTGGACAAAGCCAGGGTAGCACCCCTCACAAAGCTCAGCTAATTGGCTGCTGGCTGTAGCTTCAATTTCTTATGCAGACAGGAGAGTGGTATTGATATTCTCTCCTAACTCTTGGCAAGAAAGCTAATTAGCACATTTCCCAAAATGTCAGTATTCCTTAAATACACTGGAGATTAGTTGTTGTTTACCAATGCAGGTTTTAATTCATCTCACAGAAAATGAAATTATTTTCTGCTTTTTGGTTGAAGCTCCCTGCAAATTTCTAGTGGTCACATACATTTCTTTAATCTCAGTCCCAAGGTTTGTTTGGACAAGGTTTGGTAATTCATTTACCAGCGCTCATCAGTTTTATGACATTTCTAGTTCTTAAACAACATCCTCAATCAAAAGGTAATTGTGAGACTCTGGCATTGACGAATCACATACATTGTTAATCTTCCACAGCTCCCTTTCTTTGTTGGTGCTAAAACATTGGACTACTCAGATTCTTATGTAGAAAACCAAAGAAGCTCCATATTGTTCCATTTTTTTCTGCACAATATGCCTCTGGGGTTTTGCTTTTCTACTAACACAAATGTATAGCATTTGCAGACATCTTAAAATTGTATGTGCCAAGCTCATCAAAGCAAAATTGATATGTCACTGTAGCAGGCAATAAAAATCTTATAAATTTGATAGTTATGTGGTTAAGATTACTGCTGTGTGCAATAAATACAACTGTCTCTCTGCCTGTCCACATTCACCGAATGTGCTTAGGACCATTCGAAACATGTGAGCGGTGCCTGACTGATTTATTTGAGTTCATTATGTTTATTGGAATTATTCCCCCTTATCATTTTCTGCCAGAAGAGAACAAACAAGCATATATCCCACATGATCCCCCAAGAGTATGTTTTATGTTTTGACATCATCTGTCACAGCCACTGATCTCACGCTCGGAATAAATCAGAGGTGGTATCATGCTGCCATGGGAGTCAAAACCCAAAAACAGAACAATGCATAACTCCCAAGTGTTCACTTTTTCTATTTTCATCATGCACAAAGAGAGACAGTGCAATTCTAAAACTCCATTTTATTACATTGTTTTGATTCAAAGACACATTAAAGGAGAATAAAAAAAAAGATCTGTAAAAACAGACTAAAACAAGTCTCACAAAATAAAACTCCCAGAATAACTACTGGTACAGAACGATGCATGGCTTCTGTTCAAAGTGAAAATGGCATTCAGTCCTCCGTACTATACACACACATGCACACAACCATCAGGGTGTATCGTGCAGTTTATCAATTAATTCTACCTGCAGAAGCAACACCCTTGCACGTAATGTGTTTGTCTTCACACTATCATAGCGCCGTTGCCACCTTTACATGTCTTAAGGTCCATATTCCCTTCGTTACACCCCACAGCTGCTCAGGTTGCTCTCCCACTGTGTGCAATCCAGGTTCATGTCCTCCCTTTGAACGTGTTCATGCAAGTATAACTCCCAGAAAACTTGTGGATTTCTTCAAGTGCAACTTGTGGCATGAAGCTGGAGAGTACAGAAAGACCAGAGACAGAATGTTAAGGATGAGGGGAAAATGTGCAGCCGTTGTAGAAAGATAAAAATGAATTAGATGTCAAATAAGAACTTTTTACCTTTTAAGAATGACAAGAGCATGCATTGTCCAGGGCAGGTAGAGGAAGGCCTTGTCAGTTCTGACTGCATCGACTGTCCTCTGGGCGACTACCTCAGGTTTGAGAGGTGGAAAGAGCTGAGGAAACCTAAAGGAGATTAAAAAATGTAGTTTTGAGATAAAATGGCAATTACACCAACCGAGAGAAGAACTCAATTCCATTTCTTATCCGATTCTCATTTCTTTGTTAGTTTTAAGGTGCAACTTTTGCTCATAAAGACCAGTTGTCTGGCTGAATTTAAAATTGCACTGCCTGTTAGCCAAATTGGACATTACATGCTTTTTGACATACCGAAAAACTATTATGTGTGTGAAAGGTTTGATGTAGTCATACACCTGAGCAAGAACTTTCAGTGTCAAATAAGTAAAGAACCTTACATTGTTCTACAAAGGCTCAATGCATCACATACTAGGTCATCTCAAAGCCTAGAGACAGCCACTAGGGGGCTAAATCATCAGCGAATTGTGTCGAGTTCTGACGCAAACTTCTAAACTGTAATTTAAGTGCAAGAAGGCTTCGAACATTCAGTCACGATAAATATGCATCTGGGGGAATGTGGGACTATCTGCCATAGCAAGAAGATTGAGCAAAAAAGCCAAACTTTGGAGTTTCCCAGCCTTTTAGTCTGATTTGCTACAGTGTAGTTCATTAAAGAGGAAAAGTCAGGGATGACAGTCCATAGGATACATTTTCTGCCAACCATGGGTGTCTGTACAAAATTGCGTGTCAGTCCACCAGGTGAATATGTGACTGTGGAAGAGAAAACTTTTATTTGCTGGTAGCTCTACATGAAAAGTTAGGGGATCACCAAGCTCATGAGGATTATTGTTCTCTTGACTTGGAATATATATCAAATTTCACAGCTATCCATGCAATAGTTATATATTATATGTAGTTGTATGTTCCACAAGGAAGAGTCAGTGGCTCGCTAATGTCAGTAAGATTAATCCTACAGGGAACAGGTTAGAACCACACAGTTACCATGGAAAATATAACAAGACAAGCACTCAGAGAGCACAGTGCTCCACCAAGGCTGGCCAATCATTGTTTCATTTTCAAAGGCTGAAATCTTGAAAAAGTTGTGGCAGAAATCACGGGACCATAGAATGTGACCTTTTAATATAGATGTACCCAGAAACAAAATGACTTTGCACCAAGCACAGGCGTGTGTTATGCATGTGTACGTTATGTACGGATACCAAATTGCGTGATCTAAATATGTAGCGGGTGGTGGGAACTGATGGGACTCGGAAACACTTTCACAATTGAATCAATTGTTCGTTGTATCATTTTTGACGGATAAGTCCCAATAAGTGTGCAGCGGTCAGTCTGTAGTAGGATCGCCATCGTGTGATCGTCAGCAGACAGCTGACGAAGTGTTCATTTTTTGTCATAGTTACACTGACGCTATCTCACAATGATACAGAAACCTTTAACAAATCCATGGATCCAGACTATAAGCCGCATCACTGCCAAAATCTGATCACTTGGTCCTTGTGTCATTTCTGACCTTTCCTGAAAATGTAATTGAAATCTGTTATCCCATTTTTGGGTAATGTTGTGAACAGACGGACAGACAAACGTATGTTGATCGTCACATAACTCTGCCATTCCTTATTTAAAAAATGGTCTCTTTAAATTCCTAGATAGGCAACATCACAAAATAACAATGACAATGTTACAATTTCTCTTCTCACCTGACTCTCATGCCCTGGAACATCTCTGTATTGGTGTGGAAGGGAAGCACGGTGGTACAGCTGACGCCAGGACAGTCCAGCAGGCCCAGCGTCAGGCTCTCCATGAAGGCCAGTGAAGAGGCCTTGGAGGTGCAGTAGTCTATGGCCCCGGGGATGGGAGACTGGGACAGGATGGAATTAATGCATACTACATGGCCATGCTGAAGCTCCAGCATTCGAGGCAGGAAGGCTTTTGTTGTCTAAAATAAGAGAAGAAAAAAAAGAGGAGAATGAAGGAGAGAATAAAGACAAAGTGAGAGGAGGTGTGGAAATAGAAGGTGAAATGTATTCAGCAGAACAAAAAAAGGAAGTACAGACAAGAGAAAAAGGCCCACAATGTAACCACAGATTAAATTTCCATTTCCATTTAGTTGATGATTGCATTTTTGTCTGCGTATGACATAGTCTTTTGATCTCCATTCAAAATAAAAATGCCATGAGTTTCAAAAACCCGTCTGATGTTTCAGGGGCTGAGAGGCAATTTGGAAATACCCCACTTAACCTGCCATAATAGCAGTCATGATTGACAAGACTGGGGGAGCCTACTGCATATACTGCCATGCTATAATCAAAATATGAAGATGATAAGGATAATCTGCGAGGAGGAAATTCCCTACATCTACAGGCATACTGGGTTTACTTGAGTTCAAGCAGGTCTTACCCAGAACTGTCCCATGGTGTTGATATGTTGGGATTTCAGAAGGGCGTCGTCATCACTGTCCATCAAGCTTTTGCCATGGACCACAGCTGCGTTGTTCACTAATATCGTAACATCTCCCACCTGAGATTAAAAAGCACAAGAATAAGGAAAAAAAGTCCATTGTTAAAGACATCCAGCATATTCTGTCTGATTTGCAGAGGTGATACAGTTATGCTGCACCAGAGCTGTCACCAATGTTCCCTCTTCATATTTAGATATTTCAGATCAAGTATAATCTATACACCAGATGGAAGACGCAGCAGCTCAGAGCAAATATACATATAGATGAGACAGAGAGGCATCCCGAGGAAGTATTTTGTAATGTGTTTCACTGTGCGCAAAATGCATTTCTCCTTGTGGAAGTAGAGCTACCTTTATAAATATAAAAATGGTGTACCTTTTCTCGTACCACCTTGGCTTGCTTGTAAACTTCCTCCCGATTGGCCACATCGCACAGGAAGTAATGGCACTCTGTTCCAGAAATGGAGATTTCTTCGGCTGTCTCTTTGAGGCACTTTTCTGTTCTGCCCCACAAGATCACCTAGCAAAGAATCAGAATTTTAAAGGTTAAAACAAGAAACAAAACGTTCGGCATCGAAACTCGGTGAATCCAAACCGGTCAAGTGAACTTTTGCTTCCCAGCGGAACAAAAAGAGTTATTATTCATTATAGTCATTAACAAAATATGACGTATCATTTGCGCATTTTTTCCTGGCAACAACACCTAGCTGAATTGTGGAGATCTTTGAGCAGCAATGCTCTTTTCATTCAGAGAACAGAGAGGCCATTTTCACTCCAACAAATAGTTTTCGAGCAAGATTAAAGGCTTGGGGGTTGCTGTGTGAATGAATTGTCTCTTCATCCACCCAGAGACTAAATGAAGGCTGGTCATTTGAGCAGGGAACATGGGGTTGGATGGAGGTGGGGGACTAGTGATTGGGCAATTAGATCTGTCAGTCTCTGGGGTCAGGGAAAGGTAATGAAATCAGGGGGTGAGCCCTCCTCATCTCTCAAACACAAATTCTCAAAGAGATTACATGGCCTGTTGGGCAGATGAGCCCTGTCATTTCTGGTCAGGGAGTCTGAAAACAGTGCGTGTGTGAAGTGCTGAGGACGCCAGTGTGGGATTTGGCTAGTCGCCCGTGACCAAGGTTAATATTTGAGCAAAAAGTCCTGTGGAAAGTGATCTTGTGTATCCGAGAGTCACAGACTGTGTGTGTGTGTGAGTATGCATGCACACACAAAAGACAGCACGTCTGTCTGTTAGCCCATAGTTTAACCTGTTATTTCTATTGTTTAGCACCAATGTTTATGTATAAACATCCATTTAGTCAGCAGGCACAAACAAATTTATTCAAGATCTTTATCTAAAACAGTATATAACACAGAGAAGTATATATGAGCATTCCTCTGCTTAAATTAAACCTGTCATCTTGCAGTAATTGGACAGTGCCATTAATTTCTAATTCACTCAGCATTTACCCTGAGCCAGCATGATAATTTGCATAGTCCCAGTCTGGAAAAAAAAAAATCTTCCTACATTGTTATTCATTTTGATACAGTCATCATGTGTCAAATAACTGTCCAAAGGTAGCAGAAGCAGAGCAAACACAGAAATATCAACTCTGTAAAGTTGTAGAAGCATCACAGATTACAGTCTGGAATATGTTCTTCATTTCTTTATCAGATCCAAGAGCAATCAGGGTGTGCCTCCCTCTGTGAACGACCCTAGCTTGAGTTGCTTTTGATTGGGTTTCTTGTTTGCTTCATTTGCAAGACCATTTGAGTAATCAGTGGAGGCAGACAGGTCTTGATAAATAACTGAAAGCTTTTAATAGGATTTGAGCCAGACAAACAAAGCTGACAGTTCTCATTAAAAGTCAGCACTTAAACGGTGCTCTCCTGTTACAATGTTATTTAATTCATTTGGTTTATCACCCGTCACAACACACAGGATGCTCAGTGCAAACAAGCACTGGCCAAATTGCTATCTGATAAGAAAACTGCAAGAAAAGAGTTTCTAGTTGACCTTGCACAAGCTCTGTTTGGTGTTAAACCAGTGATTGTTCTAAATAGGCACGCCAAACAAGACTTCACATCAACACACGCTGTAAGTAAAAGTTCTCTAATCAACAAACTGATGTTGTAAAGCTTGAAACAAGACCTTGAGAGAGACAACGCAGATGCCACTCAATACGGGCTGAGGTGTACGTCTCTGCGTCCCCAGTAACTCCAGCTGAATTACAGTGATACTCTATCTCTCAGATGTGAATGTATGGGTGGGTATGAACCCTCCTTTTCACACTCATTGTATGGGCCAGCAGAGAGGCGGCACACAGAGGGGGCAGCAGGAGTTCAGGAGGCAGTCGCCTGCCGCTGTCTAATTACTGCGGAGACAGCAAGGTCAGTTGCAGGGCAATACCCAGCTGGGAGTGGTGTGCTTCCCGCCTCCAGCACAACACAAGCACACCCACACAAACCTGTTATCAGTGACTTGGTTTGGTTCATCTTCCCTCTCACAGGTCTCTTTATGTAATGTTAACAAACACATGAAAAAAAATGTATTAAAAAGTTTTGCTGATGTCGTCAGGGTACTGCTAGGTGAAATATACTGATCAAAGCTGTCAACTGTCTGTCTGGATTGTTGTGGAAGCCATATCCCAGTGCTATTGGGTGATTTTGTTGGGAATACTTCTTTCAGAACTTCACTCTGCCGCAGTTCCCCCACTAACAGCACACAAGCAGACCCTGCTGCCCCCCTGAGGCTCCAGCTCTTCATCCCAGTGAATTCTTTCATCAACACTGAGGCTAGTCTTCCTCACACCTTGAAAAACACCAAAGCCTGAGCAGAGGGGAAAAGGAAATTCCGCCTGCCAGTCACAAAGGCGCTCAAACTGGGGTGAGCGCAAGTTCACATAGGTTATCCCTATTCATAATTACCGCCCTATTTCCTTTTAGCATCTCTTTAGGCAGGGAGTAATTGCCATACACATTACCACAGGTGTTGTTTTCAAAGCCTTCACACCTTGATAATACCCAACAATGGGGTGCTGAAAAGCGTGGTGACATCCTTTGTTGTGCAGCTGCAAAGTAAAGCTTTTAAAACCTATTGGTTTCTCCTCGCTCATTCCCCAAGGAGATGGCATCCAGAGACAGAAGGAGGCAGTTAGTGTTTCACTGAGCTTTTAGCAATGTTTTCAGTGCTGCAGAAATTGCACCTCAAGAAAGCAACGGAGATGTGGCGCCCGTGTTACACATGTACGAATAATTACAACCTGTGAGCTGCTCGATGCGGGCTGAAATTGCCACCACTTTCTTCCATGGGCGACGACGACTCCCATCTGAGGTGATCAAAAATAGAGCTAATCTGTATTAACACATTAGTGCTAAAAGGACACCAGCGACTCATCAGGCACTTGGCTGTGTAACGTCCGCCACCGGATTGGTCGACAAACCACAGCTGGAAGTTATGAACAAAGATTAGCCTGACTTGCAGTGATGAGTAAGTGTCCATGCAATCATCAGACCATTTCAGGCCCAAGTAGCAGCTCAAGGGGCTGTGTTGTTGAAACAGGTGGACTGATTTCCACTGGAAATATTAATTTCAAGAGTGACAGCTGCAAAAATGACATTTGATGGACTATCCCACCTTACATCACTGATAACTTAGGGTCAGCTAAACCTTCATGTCCACATTTTTGTTTACCTTTACATCATATTCATCAGATTTCACCTAAAGGTATCAGTTCACAAGAGTCTGATCTGAATCTGCTAGCTACTGCAGATGGTTGCCAAGATAACACAATCTGTTCCTCTTTAACACTTTTACCCCGAGTTCATTTTGTTTTGCATACACTCCATAAAAAAGGCATCCCATGTCCTCATGCTATGCTTGAAAACAAAACCTAATCTGGCTCTTATTAAAAGTATTATGAGTCTTTTTGTTGTTGTGTTGTGAAATGCTGGCAGACCTTACAACAGTACAAAGACTGATAGAAAAAATGGCAAGAAACTATAATGGGGTTGCAGCAGGGCTGTTATTGTGTGAATGGCTTTGAAGCAGTTTCAGGGAGGCTTTATGCACAAATCCACCCCCACCACCTACACTCAGACACATGTAGTCAGTGCCCTCTTTACAGTTTAAATCTTTGAATAATGCACTTTCTAGACATGTTGGTCTCAGGAATATCACCTCCAGACCTGAGCAGAATGGATGTCAGCTCTTGTGCTGCACTTCATCATATCAATCAGCCATAAACGTTGTCCAGACCTGCCCTCTGCTCGACCTCAGCTGTTGTGCAATAGTTGAACCAAAACTGAGGGCAGTGTCACAGTCTCGCTGGACCAACTAGGCTACTCAGAGGTCGTGATCCCTGCTTTCATAGAACAGTGGAACAACAATACACTCGGGGCAGTGCAGACACAAACACTGACCGGGTTACCTGGCGCAGGAGGAGGGGTGGTGAGGGGAATCAATCAAACTGAACCCACAAGAATGGAATTAATGACTTGGAAAATAAATGATTAGCTCGTGCATTAAGATTGGGATAAGCCCTGCAGATGCAACAAGTTGCCTGGATTACCTTTCTGGCCCCCTGCTTGGCAAACTCTTTGGCCAGGTGTCGACCGATGCCTCGTCCTCCGCCGGTGATCAATACCACCTCCTTGGTCAGGTCCTTCCTCCTGCTCGGCAGCAGCGAAAACAAACTTGCCCTGACAATATAATAAAGCATCTGAACCGGGAACAGAAACATACGACATGCGCTCTTCAGCTCCATCTCGGACCAGGAGACGCTCACGGACGAGTGAAGTGTTTACGCAGCAAGTTTACTAAGTGATATCCTCCGAACAGGGAGCGAAAGAAGTGTGCAGAAACACAGCGACTCCTGCAAGTTTATCCGCACGCAAACAGTCTCCTGTGCAGCCTTACAAAGTGTTGCATGAGTAATCCACAGGCGAGGAAGCAGTCTCAAAGCTCAACTGTGGCACTCTGGGCAGCTCTGACATCTTCAGGCTCCTGAAATGTGTGAGTGATCGCTCATTACGCCTGGTCGAGACGCAGAAACGTGGAACGCAAGTCCGGGCGACGCTCCGTGGCTGTACGCTACTGACACCGCCGGGCTTTGGTGTTACGTTCCTGTCCGGTGCTGGCTTTTATACCAGCCCCCTGCCCCGGCTCCGGGACTTCCACTAGTGAAAGGACCAGGATGAACCTATAGCTCGGGGGCTGTGAGGGCATTAATCCTGATTGACATGTTAAGTGGGGATGAATATTTCTCTCCGGTGCCCGTCTGCCCTGGCTGCTTGCGTACTTGCCTCTTCCCCCACCCCCTTCGTGTGTCAACAGCGGTGGTTCTCAATCTGTGGCTCAGGGCCCCCCCAGTGGTCGCCCCCAGTGTGTGCCCCAGGTGGGTGCCCCTCTCCTTTGGGAAAGTTTTAAAACTTCACAATCACATCACTTAAAAGTCAAAACTCATAGCTATGTTGCAATCACGTTTCCTCTGACAGTTCTAAGTCAAAATCAGCACAGAAATATTCTTACCCTTAGTTGTGGGTATGATGTTGCAGCTAAAAAAGCAGTAAAGCTGCATTTAAAGCTGCATTTATGGATGTTTAGCTCATAAACGAGCTACAACATCCATTCTTCCAGCCTTAAATTAATATAATGTGCTTCAAAACATATCTATGAAGCACATTTTACACGTTTAAAGCTGAATTTATGGATGCTGTAGCCAATTACACAGCTGCAATGTACGTACATATACAGTGCCCTCCATAATTATTGGCACCCCTGGTTGAGATGTGTTCTTTAGCTTCTAATAAATTCAGTTTTTTTCTAAATAATACAGGGAAACAATGAAAAAAAGAGGAAAATCCACCCTTTAATTCAAGTGCATTTATTCAGTGGGGAAAAAAATCACACATTAGGAAATATTTCTTTTACATCAAATCATGTGTGCCACAATTATTTACACACCTGATGTTAATATTTTGTACAACCCCCTTTTGCCAACAAAACCACCTAATCTTCTCCTATACTACATTTTTCAACAGCTTTCACTTTGAGAGTATGCTTCTGCAATAAAAGTGGAATTTTAAGGCTTTCAACACATCTTAACCAGAGGTGCCAATAATTATGGAGGGCGCTGTAGCTTGAAATGTGTATAAAGTGCTTCCACTTGGAAACACATCATCCAAATTTGAAGCTGCATGCTTTAAATGTACATGTAGTGTTAAATGTGAGCTTTAAACACACTTTACACAGAAGTCAAGCTTTAAATAGGGATGTTGAAGCTAATAAAGCTGCTAAACATCCATACATGTAGCTTTAAATGTGTATAAAGAGCCTCCGAATTTGTGTTTTACGTATTTTAAGCTACATATATGGATGTTCTAACTGGTTTACTGGCTACATAGTGGGTCAAAAATGACCCGGTGAGGTTGTATTCTTGCAATATCTTTGTAATGAAAAGTTGTTATCATTTCCTGTTCCATGTATTCCTCAAAAAGAACTTATTTTCGATATCATCCTATCAAAAATTATCTTTTAAACTTTTAAAAAAGTTGTAATAGTTGCATTACTACCCCAAGCTCTTTATTGTTTACGAGAGATGATGAGGTACACAAATTTGGAGGGACGGAGTTTAACGACAGTTAGAGGAAAAGAGTGGAAAAAATGTCTACAAAATGTATGCTGACATTCTTCTATTGCTGTTCTGTGTAATATTTTTCTTTTTCAACTATCAAAATGTTCCTAATCTGTTGTGAGGTGAAAAATGAACATATTTCAAACATGGAATTATTCTTATGTGGACCAAAATATAATACAAACAATAATACAAACAATAATTTTTAACCAAAATGACAAAAATGGTATAAAAACACATTGATTCTTATGTGAGTCATTTCTGACCCACTTATGGAAGAGTGTAGGGTCCAGTCATTTGTATATCTAAAGGTTAAATATGAGTGGCTAATGGAGGGATATGGGGATTCATAAAGATGACTCAGAAACCTCATCTATTATGCGTTGCCAGTCACCCAGTTAATCAAATTAAACAAATAAACAATCAGTTAAGTCCTAACCAAACACCCAAACCTATGCATGAAAAAAGAGAATTGTTCGATCACCGTAAATGAGTTCTTTCAGCTGATAACACGTAACTGAATTAAGCTGACCCAAATTGAGACAACAAGTAATTCATGCCACTTGTTTCAATTACATGCACTTAAATCATTTTATTTCTCTCAAATAAACATTTCATTTTAAGGAAAGCCAAGTTTCTAGTTTTTCCAACTTGAATAATGTAATAACAGTACTTTATCAAGAGACTTACTGCTCTTTTCTTTATTCTGTAATCCATATATGGATGAATAATAGTGTCAGACACATAATGTTAAAGGCACAATAAAACTAACTGTGGCAATTTTGACTAAACAAGAATAAAGGGGCAAAGTGCAATTTGAAGTTGATGTCATCACCAAAAGAAAGATAAATGAAATGTATTAAAATAGTACGTTTTATGGTGCAAATAGATAGATGAATATATCTAGGTTCAAACCTTATGGTGTGAATCATGTGAGCCCTTACAGCCAGCCACTGATTTTGCTGATGACATCCTCAAAATTGTTCTGCTGACAAGCTCTGCAGACACATGTAGGTCATTCCAGAATTGGAGGACATTTGGGCTTCAAAACTTTTGAAAAATAAATCTTCTCTTTTTCAATTTTCTGCTACATATTCATAAATAATGGGCAATAAACTATCAAAGGCTTGATTAGCTCAGCTCACACATCAATGGTGCAGTTTTCATTCCATGTTGTATTTGTTGTTTGCTAACCCTACTCTAATCACACTAACAGAGTTGCTAATCCATGCTAATGTTGGCTTTTTCTCAGCAGTAGAAGCTAGATATTTAGCTAGCTGTTACTGCTGATCAAGAGGACAAACTTAGTGATATAAAAAAGTAAAGAAGAAGGTAAAAAGGATTTGTGTTATTCAGACAATATGCAAAACAGGGTTGCATGAGGTTGAGTGAGACGTTCAATCAAGGCTGACAATGTTATTAAACTCTGAAAAATAGAAAAAGGACATAGCTTTGCTCTACCCATTCTTAAAGAAAACTGTTTGATGATGTTAATTCCAGCATATCCTGTGATTCACTGTTTTCTTCTTCTTCTACCAGCTAAAAAGGTCATGCTAACAAGGTTGTTGTGGGACACACACTCCATACATAATAATAATTATTTAAAATGATATGTTTATATTTTTTCCTCCCACAATTACAAGAGACATCAATGAAAAAAAATAGTGTCTAAAAAGGAGATTAAAATGTAATTTTTATTTGTTTTATTTAAGATTTAACTTGGTCATGATCAAGGCAGGACGAGAAAAATGGCATTTTAGGGGGTACTTCAGACTTATTTTGTATTTTTAAAAATATTTTAAAACATTCTTGTCTTTAATTTTTCAGAGTTGGTCTCAGGACAGGCACATTTACACATCAACTGCATGTGTTAGCATTTTGTACATGGATTATTTGAAATTTGATGAGTGGGGCATAAAATGTCCTTCAATTCCGGAATGACTCATATGCAGCCAGAATACATGTAAAAATCTGGTCTAAGTGCTTTACAGAGTCAAAACGTAGACATATATTAAAGCAAATGATATTATCTTCAGTTTAATCAACAGTCTGGGGTTTATATGATACCAGAGTGAACATGTGTTTCTACTTGATTGTACAAAAATCTGTCTGTCCTCACATTTGTAGTGGTCTCCAGTTGTAGGTGTAAAGCCACACAGTTGTTTGAACCCAATTTGTTGTGGTGGCAGTATTTTTTGAAATACGTTATATCTTTCTGTGTGTGTGACAGCGCAATTTGGGAAATAGGTCAAGCCAGTCTCAGAAGCCTGGCACGATGACAAACAGAAAACTGCATGAATACCTCTTAAACAAATCCTATGAATTCATGGGCCTCAGACAAGATTCCAGTCTGTGATGTTTGGCCCTGGCACTGTGATTTTTACTGGGTATCGCTGAATGCAGGGCTTTTTCAGCAACTGGGATGGATTTAAAGAGCAGCTTCACAATGGTTGCTTTGTGCTGGGCTCAGCTACTTAGGGAAGGCAGAGAGGCTCTTGGGGGCTGCTAAAAACTCCAGGACAACAAAACTCCAGATGCTTTTTTCATTTTGGAAATTTTTGAGATTTACAAAATATGAACACAAAGTCAAGTTGCATTGTGAAGCTTACACCAAAGTAATCTCAGCTAAAGTGAAGCTAAATACAAGTTAGTGGATTTGTAAAAAATATATATATAAAAAATAAAAAAAGAAACACATTATAATGTCTACTACAGTGAGGGGGAAATGGGTTTAGGCTGCACGCAGAATGCAGAAATGTAAACAGAATATATTTCTGAAGATGCTGTTTATTTATACTCATGCTATCACTGCCATCTACAGATCAGCAGTGAAAGTTCAGATAAGGAGGTTTTCAGCCTTCACTGAGAGCATCTCAGAACACATTCATCCCTCAGACACCAAACAATGAAAATGCCGCTCTGTGTCGAGAGCTAGGATGAAAAAAACACACTAGAAAAACACACTGCATCTTTCAGATATCTGTGAAACTGTTACTAGGGACTGGAATGCAACTTAATGGGCACTGTTCAAATGTATGGGTAATTTAAAAACTGCTCTATCAACATGAAAACATCTTGTGCGATACTTCATAGCAAAAGAAATGCGGTTTATTTTGGAAACATGTAATTAGTCTGACTACACAGCCATAAAATATGCTGAAGAATATAATTATTTTTCCTGAGCAACAGGCAGCTAAAAATGTCATTAAGCAAAACCAAGGTCAGAATGCAGTGCAGACGGATGTGGGAGGAGTGAAAAGAGGCTGAAAGCAGGTAGATAAAACATTTACTCCTAATGACTTACCTTCGGCAGAGCAGACCAGCAACACCATGGACATTGGCTCGGCAATTTTAATAATTGGCTTCGCTGCTCTTGTTGCAGCCTCCTTCCTTCTGGTAATTGGACTTGCGTACTCGGAGCTGATGAATTCAGACATTCCTCGTGGGGTTGCGAATAGTGGGAAGCTGCACATGGTTCATGGCTTGTTTGTTGGCATGGCAATTGTGGTGAGTATATCTGTGGAAGTTTTAGTGCTTATTAGTTTTGTTTCCTGCATGCTATTGTGTCTTTTATAAGGAACCTGTTTTAATATTAAAGTTATTCTTGAAAATATTAGAGGAAATGTCTCTTGTGGAGGATACAAAACAATGAACTCTACTCTTTCAGGCCCTGTGTGGCTGTCCTTTCTTTGTCCTCCAACGCCTGATAAAGCTCAGATCAGAGAAATTTTAGATAAGAAATTACGTCTACCAAAGGTGCAAAGAAACACAAAGTCATGTGTTCACCTTCTTTGATGTTGTCATAGTAAATATGGTCTCTCAGACAGAATAACCTTTGCTTTGACTTTACCCATCAAGATTTTTTTTGTTCGCTTACAACCTTGTCTCCCATTTGTGGTAAGTCTGTACTTTCTCTCCTGCCAGGGTCGGATCCTACATCGCCTGGGCATTTGTCATCAGGTTAGCTTCATTCGATGGTTCACGGCCTGTTTTCTGACTCGCTTGAAACAAGTTCCTGCAGGTCTCCGAGTGAAGGACGTGAAGTTTGCTGAGGTGCCAGTGCGAGTCTATGAACCTACCTCTGTGTGTGGTGGCTTGAGAAGAGGCCTTGTGTATTTCCATGGAGGGGGATGGGTTCAGGGCAGTATAGGTACACAATGTTTCAATCATTTCTTAAGTAGAATTAAATGAAAATGATAAAATACATGTAAAAGTCCTCAGTCCTACAGTTGTAGTCAGTACATTTGTGACCAAATAACAGAGGTATTTGAATTTGCGGAGTTCATTGGTGCTCAAGTCATCATATATTTTTGCGTAGTTGGACTTTTAACAATTGATTTTAAATTATTTAAGTTTAAAACACATTATTTTTTGAATGCTAAGTATATGTGAGCAAAGTAACAGCAACCCAGACAATCAGTAAAAATACAGTATTTATCTTTGAGATGAAGTGGAGGATTAGAAATACACAAATGCAAAATACAGAAAAGGACTACAAAATTGAATTAAATATGGTACTTGAATCAAATATAGTACTTGTCATTTCTGAGAATGCCGTCTGAATACAGAAAATGAGATAAGCATGCAGAAAGGACCAAGAGTTGTTAAGTCGTGTGTACAGTGAGACCCAGGCAGCTTTTGTTAACTGTTATGCCCTGCTATTCCTGAGCAGATTCTGTTGATGAAGTCTGTCGGCACATCGCCAAGGAATCTGACACCACTGTGATTTCTGTTGGGTATCTAAACTTTTACCACATTGTGCATAGATATCCAAGATCTGTTTTGTTTACCAAAGAGCCACTGCTGAATGTATTGTCCCTCTGTCTTCCCTTTCACCTCTCTTAGGTACCGATTAGCCCCTGAGCACAGGTACCCTGCCCAGCTGGATGATTGTGAGGCAGCAACCTGTCACTTTCTCTCTGTGGCTGAGACTGAGTTCAGTGTGGACTCTAACCGAGTGGCAGTCGGAGGGGACAGCACTGGGGCGAACCTGGCAGCAGCACTGTGCCAAAGGCTGGCGAGGAGAGAGAACGGACATCTGCCATTCCCTTGCGCTCAGGTCCTCATCTACCCGGCCCTGCAGATGGCAGATTTCAACCTGCCCTCATACCAGCAAAATCATGCTGTGCCCATATTGTTTCGTGGCCGGATGGCATTCTACTTCCTGCAGTACCTCAATGGAGACATGTCTCTGTGCCAGGAAGTGCTGGAAGGGACCCATGTCCCCACTGAGCTCAGGCCTCGCTATGAAGACTGGCTTTCCCCATCCAACTTACCCCCTGAGTTCCTCACGCGAGGTTTCTCTGAGCCCACAATTGCAGAATATGATGGGGAGGTGTATCATACTATCAAAGCCGGTTTGGAACCTGAGGTCTCACCTTTACTGGCAGATGATGATATTATTCAGAAAACTCCGCCAACCTTCATCCTCACCTGTGAGTTTGATGTCCTGAGGGATGATGGGATTCTTTACAGGAAACGGCTGCTGGACTTGGAAATAAACGTCACCTGGCAACATGCGGTGGACGGTTTTCATGGCATGATTAGCTTTTTTAACCAGGGCTGGCTTAGCTTTCCCTCTGCAGTGCGGGTTGTGGATAGTGCTGTTGACTATGTAAAAACACTGTGAAGATCAGAAATACTGTAGGCTTCTATAATAAACTTCTTTCAACTTTCCATCTTGTTTTACATTTTAATAAACAAATTTGCCTCCAGTGTTCTTCATTAACATTACACTGTTCACAAAAGACAATCACCCCCTACACAAATCAATAAACAAAACCTTTATTTCAAAAATGAAAAGTAGCCTGAGGACACAAAGTCTGGCAACATTTTTCGGCAACATTTTAACAATATAGAATATACTGCTAAATGTCATGCCCTAGCCTTAAGGAATGTATTTCTTTTAACGAAGATGTAAGACAACTCCCGTTTGCTTCCAAGATAGTCAGCTTGCCTTCCCTTCAGTGTTTGCTGTATCCATGGCAACAGAGCTCCGTTTCCCCTCCACTACTTGTGGCATTATGAGGTCAGGTGAATACACCTCCAAGCTATCTGTTTGACTAGTTAACCTTGCTCTAACAGGGCTGCAGATTTCCCCAGCTAGGTGTGTTTGACAGCAGTGGAAATATGAACCAAAAAGTCGCGGTGCAGGATAAGTGGGCCCAAGCTGGATGGAGGATAGAGCAGAAGTATGCAAACAAAGTGCTGTTAGGCAACTGGGCCGAGGAAAGACTCCAGGTAATGATTTGGTCTGTTTATTGCCTATTGCACTTGTATCCACTTGTACAATAATGTAACATTTTTCCAGATGCTATAAGCGGCAATAGCACAGGGCAGAATATGTGACAGTACTAAAAAAGATTTTCTGATTTAAACATACAACTTCAATTGAATGTGGGAACACACTACCTGCACCTTTACATACCACATCCAAAACATTAAGCCATACCAGTGGCAGCCTGCCAAGGGTTTTGTAGGACCTCAGTTGGTAGTCAAATCCATAGCAAAGTGATTAGGCAGTCTCAGTTCAGCTACATCAGCACAGCCTCCTGTTGGGAGAGGCTAGAGCTGGAGACTAATTGCATTGACGCGAGGTTCGGCCACGGGCTGCTGGTTCAGGATTTGAGAGGAGAAATGACTTAAGAAATACTGTACAGCAGTGTGGATCGATAGCAAAGTGTGAGCTCTGCTGATCCTTGTGCTGGGCTCATTGCTGAAGTCCCTGTGTATCCCACCTTTCCTCATTCCTCTTTCTGATATCTGTTTATTCCATCCGATGCAGTTTACTCAGCAGCCAAACACAGCCAACAGCACCAGTCGTGTAGACTACTGGCCCCACTGGGACTTCAAGCCAGACATCTCTGAGAGAAGATCTGCCCTGCTGAGAGCTGAGGTCAGCCTTTAACTGCTCATTCGTGGCATTAACACCAATTGAAAACCTGTCACAAGCCTGCAAGTCAGGCTTTTCTTCTCGAGATTGTGGACACTTTTGCATAATATTGATGGCCAGGATAAAGGCCTGTGATAAAACTCTTTATGAAAGCAAGTTTCTGGTCAGACTCAGCAGTCGTGAAAAATGTGTAAAATCATCAGTCCTCCTGGGTACTTAAAGGCTAGTTAGAGCAATTTGCTGCTGTCACATAGTGAGCCTCTTGAAGATTATTGAAAAAGAATAGGCCCTGCCCTCTATATCTTAATCCAGTGAAAGCCACCGCATGCAGGCTTACCATAACTTCTCCATATTGCTGTGCAGGGGCTTCCATCCAAGATGCTGTTTTCCCACTCTGACCCACCATCCTTGCATTATTTGCTCACCGAGTATGAAGAAAGCTTTGGGCATAAGCACACTAATGCTTTGCCCATCCTGCAACCCTGGCATCCAGACAACTTGACATGGCAGCCTGAGAGGTTGGACCGGCCCATTTCTGGTAAGGCTACAGTTGTGTGCCACCGCCAAAAGGCACATACATGGGAAATGCCTATTAAGCCATCCAGTTGCCATGGGTATAAGTGTAGTGCAAATTTACTTAAGTGCATTAAATTTTGCATGGACAAAACACGTCAGCAGTTGTGCTCATGAACAATTAAATCAGGGTGGCCCCAGACGCCTTTTATTGTTCCAAATCAGTCACCAGTGTAATTAATGGCTGCAGTAACATGGCAGTTAACTTTCTCTTCTTTTACAGCCCTTCCAACCAACACCGGTCCGCTGCAGTCCACAAATCACAGTTTCGAAAAGCAGCAGCCACACCTTCATTCCCTGACTGTGTACAGGTCAGCATACCAGAGGCACCCACTTGGTGCCCTCTGCCAGAGCCGCTTTGCCAGGGCTTCACACAGTCTCTCTAGTTACCTCCATGCAGCCAATCACAACAACAAGGACCTGGATCTGAGACACCGCTCACTCCTACAAGTCCCAGATCATTGTCTCAGCCTATTTCCGCCATTACAACAAGCTTAGAGACAAGACTGTGCCTCCTGAATTGCCTCATATGCTGCTTGTTAATTTAGAAGCTCTGCTTAAAAGTGTGCTGCTTTGTGATTCATCTTTTGTAATAATTGGCAGCCTGATTTTTTTTTTAACTTAAAGGACCATTTGGGAAATCAAAGGGAATTAAAGAATTTAACATGATTCTCATTATGTGTAAGGACTACTGTAGATTTGCTCTGTGTTGTGTGATCATCAGTTTGTGCATTTATATTTGTATGAACTGGTGTGTGTCTGTGTGCAAGAGGGAGAAAGGAGGGGAGCTATAAATTATGTCCACCCTTCCAGAGAATGATTACATGCAAATTTTATCTCTGTCTGCACACTTTATATGTGAAACTCAGAATTGACTGTTAGTATTACCCTAGACACCCTGTGGGGAAAAAAATAAAGGAATAAATAAATTAAACAAGTGTTGATGCTAGAACTGACCTGAGTATTGAGGCAAACCAGAAGCCATGAGTCATCCAAGTCAATGTCTGAAGGGACGTGTCTAACTCCCATTCCATTAGGTGTTTAATTACAGGGAATCAAAGTGTTTAATTAGGAAGAATCAAAGATGCTTATGTTTGATGGTCAACCATCTGCGTCTGCCTTCCTTCTTCCTGCCTGCCTGCTGCCTTCCTCTGCAGCTCTGTTTCACTCACTGTTAGCTAGTTAGTCACTTTACTGTGCTGCTGATGCCTGTGTGTCACATGACACATCTGTGTTACGGGAGGTCTGCAACACAACAAGTCTTACTGAAAGCACCGCAGTGTTTGCCGTCTGAGCCACATGATGGTGCTATAGCAGCATGTCACTCTGAGAGCCTTTGAAGTCCTCAGCTTTACAGTCTGTACAGTGAGAGACTTGATTGTAAAATGAGCAGACAATGAGGGATTTAATATTTGTGTCATTATTATGCATATTTCAATTGTTAATGTAACCAACACTTTAAAATAAACCGCAAGTGTTTAGATTGTTCTTGTTCTATTACTGGTAGTCACACAGATAATGGAATAGACAGTTGCCTTAAAACCATTAGTCACAAATAGTGGATTAAGTGAAATGAAAGACAAATTCATGTATTTCTTTGTTGTTTATAAAACAATACATAACAAAGTAAAGACATTTAATTGGTACAATGAACAAAGAATCTGCAAAGACAAGATTAAAACAAATACATTTCTTTCTGACCGCTAAAGGAGAATGACTAAAATTATAAAAATAATTGCAAGTCCAAGTGCTGAAAGAGTTTCAGATGCATAGACAAAATGCTTTAGAAGCTCACCTATTCATATTATATGACATACCCATTTACACCCTGTCATATTTAAAGAGCAGCTGTAGATAATTGCATTGTATCCAGGCCACTGTGTAAGTTATATTTGTGCCCTATACAACGGAACACAGTAATAGATTATCATTATATTGCCCACTCTCTGTGAGTTAGAGTTGGATGAACCAATTTACTCTGAGACCGTATAATGGATTATCTTTACAGTAAAGAGGTTAAGCATCTGGGATGATATAAAACCAACATAATGGCAAGAGGGAGTGGCAAATCAAAGAAGCAAACAATTTACATGGCAGCACACCCTCTGTAAATCTAAGCAAACAGTAGTTTGACTACCATTACGAGACTAATACTTTACATCTACTGCCAGGGATGAGCCATAAGAAACACACAATTCTTTGTGTATTATCCAATCTAGGACAAATAAAATTGATTAAGAAACAGACGCTTTGTGGCTTTGTGAGAAAAGGGACCTTAATAACATCTCAAAATATGACAGCACAATGGTTGCAATTTTGCAGTAACCCTTGAGGATGTGCTGGATGGAGCATAAACCTGACTAAGGTAAACCCACTCACTCAACAATAAACTTGATGTAAAGCATACTCTTGAAGGGATACTCAATCACCGTCTAATCTTATCACCAATGGAAAACTGAATCCTTGCTACACAGATGTCTGTCGAGGTTTCTTATCAGGTAGGGAAAGGACAAAAGGGAAAAGTATGCCCTTTGCTGCAGAGAGGACACTCAAATCCTCATCTGTGAAAGCAGGGGAGATCTCATCAGCCTTGAACCTCATGGTGAACTGGCGACTGACACAATAGATTGTGCCATCCATTGTGACACACTGGAAAGCAGGGCAACGCAGAAGCCGCTTGGAGCTGCACTCATACCACAGTCGAGCCACTGTATGGTAGCGGTACACACTGACACCCAGCAGCGGGTTAACATCAAACCGATACAGAAATCTCCCCACAGCCACCATATCTGCAGTTCTGTCTTTGCTGCCTACTACAAGACTTGGCCTCCAGGTGTTGGTTTTAGGGGTGTAGCGCAGCAGCATATATCTAAGAGAACCCCCAGAGACAAAAAGTTCTCCACTGCACACTGTGACGTGATGTGCCACAGCAAATGTATCATTAGGGAGTGGAGCCACAAATGTCCATCTGTCCAAACGGGGGTCATAGCGCTCCACTGAGGAGAGGCACTCCCCTCCGATTGCGTATATGTAGCCCTCCAGTGCTGCCAGTTTGCAGCGGGGCCTGGCTTCATTCATAGGACTGATCTCCTTCCAGATGGATGTCAAGGGATTGTAGCAAAACACTCGCTTTGAGGGTGTCATTTCTCTGTCTGTGCCTTGGCAGCCTAACGCCACAAATAAGTAGTTATCCATTGTGCACATGGAACAGGCTTTAGAGATGACCTCCTGTGGGATCAAGCAGAGTGTATGCCAGACATCTTTGTAGTCATCATAATAATACACTGCACTGGACATCCTCCTCTGATCTGTGTGCCCCTCTGTGCTCTTCATCCAGTCCTGAGGGTCCATGTCTGCAACCATGACAAACTTCCTCCCCATCATTCTCTGTTTTCGGATTTGCTCCCTCTCACCAGCCATTAGCCGACCATAAAGGTTGGGATCCCTGAGCACCTGAAGGTAGTTATCTGACATGACCCCCAGGGCTGCTTGCTGCACAGTCTTTTGTCCATGTTTCTTGGCCAGGTAAAGTGTCTCCAAACAGTTACCCAGATCAAGTTTACTCTTTAGGATTTCCAAATCTGTACCATCAGGGATTTTTGCTGGAAGGTGCAAAAAAGGAGCCCCTGCTAGAGTCTCTAGATCATCTCCCTCCCTCGTATTAAGGCCTTTGCTGTCTGCGGAGGGACTGCTGTTAGGGTGAACAGAGATAGACTCATTGCTGGCTGAGGCCAGAGAGTGAGTCACTGGAATTGAGGCTCTTGAAGTTAGAAAAGGGATGGAAAGCTCCGACTCCTCTGCTGCAGACAGATAGCTCTCTTTGCGTAGGAGTACAGGCCTTGCGGGGTGCCTCAGCTTGAGGCTTCCTAGTGAGGCGGCATCCTCAGCAGTGCTTTGTGGTAAAACCAGATCACGCATAATGATGGGGCTTAAAGAGGAAGGAGACTCTGTGAGGTTGCTGCCACGGCTTCCATACTCCACTGGCTGTGATTCAGAGCTCCTCTCATATTGACCAATCATATTGTTTATATCTGTAATCGACTGAGAAGAAGACTCAACATAGTAATCATATATCTTTCCACGCACAATCTGGTCTCCCGTTCCTTCCAGAACTACGTTAGCATCCTCCACTTTGATCTCTGCCTTGGAGAAGAAGCTGGAGTAGGCCCCCTGTCGCTCCAAGTCCTGCCTTAACTCCCTGCCCACACCCACACTGCTCTCCAACTTCTGCAAAAAGCAAGGGGAGCGGCGCCCCATTGTACTGGCCGTCCCACTCTCTGCTGGATCAGTCAGGTTTAAAGCAGGTCCAGATGAAATATTCCTGGTGGCGACCTGTGTCTGCTTCTGATGAGTGAGTTCCTCTCCTTTCATGCTGATATCCTGGTCACTATTTGATGAACTAAACGCATCATCACTCTTTCCAGCTTGGAAACTTGGATGAGCTTCCACCGATATTTCCTTGGTGCTGTCAGATGTCTGATCATCAACGGCTGAATCTGCATGCAAGGGCTTTGATTGCTTGTCCTTATAATCCTTGTCGTGTTTTGGTGAGCTTTGGCATTGTAATGTTGTCTTGCAATTTTGACAGGTTGCGTTTTGTTGTTTCTTGTCTGTGGCACAGAGCTGAATATTCTTCACATTCCTGGAACTGTAGAACCTGTAGGCCCAGGAAACCAGCAGCACTGCGGCAACAGAGACGCTAAGTTTCAACAGCAGCTGCATGTCGAACTGGACTCCCAAAAGCTCTGCAATAGGCATAGCTGTAGCAGTGATGCTGGCAATGGCTGGTTGACTGATCCTATTGAATGTAATTTTCACTGCACCTCAGCTGGCTATCGCTGTCTCGTTTTCATTGTAAAAGAGCTGCTGTGATCTGATGACTGTGCCTCTTTGCCCAAAGGATCAAGTGTAAAATGATAGCTCTCGAAGTGCTATTTGCATCCGTGGCTCTTTAGGGGCGGAGCAATCTTCATGCACCACCTGTGGCAAGTCAGATGGAGTTTCAGCAACCACACACAGGACATGTAAATATGCCATGGATCAATATTTGGTTATATATTTTACTGACTCACCCAAGCTTTTCCCATAACTATCCAAACATCATCTAAGGACTCTGGCCAATAATTTCTTAAATACATTCTAAGCCTATATTTGAGCTATGCTGCTGTCGACGCATCTCTTCTCGGCATTTACATGAACAGGAGGGGTTTAGGCCATACTTTACTATGTCAGTCTATGACAATATTGTCCAAAATATTATGACAGATCACACTCTACAACTTGCTCAAACATACGTCTGGAGCTGCAGGAGGGAAGATTGGTTTGAATAAGGGGTGGGGAGTGATGATAGGTGACATTTATCAAATACTTAATAACCAGGATACATCTGTTTGCACAGCTATACCACAGATCAAAGGTTCTTCTTCATGCCAGCACAGATGCTTAAATTACTCTCTCTTCAGAAGGAGTTGAAGATTACTATCAGGCACTGAAATAGCATTAGCATGGGTATTATACACACATAGATATATACAGATAACCATCTGAAGAAAGGAAACACAATGAAAAGAGTGTCTACAGAGAAACCTGACAATTCATTTCCATACACTACACTGAGATGTAAAGATGCTCTGTTCCATGGGAGCCACGCCACTCAGACGACGCCGTCAGGTTGTCATTTGTGTGATGATAGCACACTGGAGGAGGCTGTGGCCAACAGCAAACAGTGTTTATTTTAACAATCCTCTGTTGAGCATTGTAAGGATGCATCATGTGGAGGCTCATGCAGAGGGCGTGTCAGGTGTCCTGTCTGACATGGGTGCTGTTTGGCCATCCGATAGCCAAGCCTGCAGACAACAAAAAAGAAACCGGATTCTGCAAGCATGGCTGACTGCTGAATAATTCACAGGTGGACTATAGAAGCAGCTTCTTATCCTCACCATTGCTTCCAGCTCAGGTGAACTATTCAGAACACCGTTCAGAAAAAAAAAAGCATGACTGTCAACTATGTGCATTGTTGTGTGGAGGTACTTTCACCTCTTCTTGCTCATGCCATCTATGATCGGTGAACAGCATGTAACTGAACTAGAACAGAAGGTACCACATTTTTTAACAGATGTTTCCTGGTTTTTCCTGTAATAACCAAGCAAATTAGTGAGACATGGTATGTCAGGGAGGGATGTACTCAATTAAACACAAAAAATAAAGTTTTTTTATTGTGTCACCATCACATTTTTAACTTATCGATTTGTTAGGAAAACAAAAATAGGGGCAATAAGACTACCGTGGCTCAAACGTTATACATAAGGGTTATCCAGTCTTCTCACAAATAAACCCAAATAAGGAGACTAACTGAGAACAGGGGTGTCTTCCTTTCTATAGAACAGAAAATGTAATAAAGCCACATATTTAAAAGCGTCACATTTATTGCCTGATGGATCATTTTGGTCCAGGACAGCTTTGACCTAATGTTCTGAATTTTAAGTTACATGAAGTGTTCATACATACAATTACTTTGGACAATAGTATCACATACGTATACACTCACACACAGTCATGGTGCATTTCTTCTGGCGTGATGATTAAGTCATATAAAGACAATTTTCACATTCTCCTTGCACATTCTAATGCATTCAGAAACGGACCTGTTTTTCTCTTTAGGATGTGGAGTGAGTGATAAATGCAAAAATCACAGAAGTGCCTCTTGAATAAAAATTACAGTGATAGTCGAGTTATAATGCTATATGGTGGGTGGACAAGGATTTGTGCCCTTTGCATCCCTCACTGGAAAAATAAAAAAATAATTCGAAGCGCATATGACTGTCTGATAATAATGTTTGTGCTATGCAGCTCTCATCTCCGGAATACAGGAATATGGATTGTACTTCGGCAAGGTGAGCTGATATCCCAAACGGATAGGTCTATCCCTTCTATTCAACTAAGCTTTAAAAATCTCCCCTCTTACCTCCCACCTGGTTTAAACCCTAATCCCTTAATACACGTTGTGTCCTTAGAATAGCTTAAATTGCAATTCTTGTGAAGTCCAAAAAACGCCGGATTACTTTGCATTAAGCTACCCTTCACTGAGAGACTGTAAAGGGTTAATGACAATGTCACAATCTCCTCCAAAAGAAATGTTGAGAACAATACAATTGGAAATATCTCAAAGTAATTTTTGGAGCGTGTCTCTGATAATACAAGTGTATACCTCCTGGCATAGGTTTTGTTTTCAAATTTCCCTGATATGATGGGATTAGAATCGAATTAGACTGTAAACAAGTCCTGCAACCATGACGTCTAGCAGGTGTGTGCAGTATTACATACTGTATATTACATGTTCCCAGCATTAAACGAGGCAGGAAGATGTTGAATGCTGTTTTAAGTAAAGTCAAGGCTTGTGAGTTTTATCATCTCTCCATTTTAATACAGGTGAAATGAAACAAATGCAACAACCCTGTTTACACAAGCTGCCTCAGGTGAGCTCCTCCCTGGAATGGCGGCTAAAATGATCCTACTAGTACTGTAAATGTCTGGGTAAGAGTTACGTATTGTTCACAATGTAGGTCACTTAAGATAGTATGTCACAAGTAAATAACTGGATTACAGGCCAGTGACAATGAGTTGCAGTGCTGTCCATAGCAACACACCAAAAGGAGAAAGAATCTTCAAACGTCACATGCACCACAACCCCAAAACAGCAGACATATGTTAGATACTTTTTTAGTCTGTCCTTGGAGACCTGCCATATAGATATAAAAAGCCCAAATGAGAAACAGAAAGGCTGTTAATGTTTCCGTCCTTTCAGCCAAGAATTATCTCTGAAAACAGTGTTGAATGAAGTACAAACAAAGGTGGAGAAGTGTAAACTCCAACTATCTCGGTACCCGTCCCTCGCCATAACCCATATAGCTTCTTTATTTTTTAATTATTTTTCAGTATTTACACTGATGTACACAAAATACACTCAAAAATGAGATTTTTTTTCTAGTTTCTCAATGCATTTAAATCCTCTTGTACATTCCAAGCCATCAGGAAAAAAGAAACTTGTATATTAATAATAAAAAAAGAAGGTTCTCTTGGAGCACGTTTTTTTTTATTTCCTTTTTTGTTCTCCCGTGGTTTATCAGCTTGTTGCTAATCAGTTGCATCCCAGGACGTGTAACCATTGGGTTGTGGTTGACAGGGTGGCACAGTCTAAGCCAGTTCCATTTTTTTCACATTTCAGTCAACACCAATGATATTTTGACTCATCAAAAATAAAATCCAACTGCTTTTTTCTTTTCCGTTTCAAATCAACTGATTTTATTGATCAACAGGCAGACGTGGGACAAGAAACAAAAAAAGGTGTAACTGGGCAGGGCTATATAGGGGGTGGTTACTGTCATGTTCATCATGTTATTCTTTTAATATCATTATCTTGGTTATTATTTTGTTACAAAAACAGTGAAAGTGCCATCATGTGGTGGCACTGTTTCCTGATCGACTGACGTATGGAGGGTCTGTTGATGACTGGAGAAGGCTTGCGGGACTGTGGAAAGTGTGTGTGCGTGTGTGCATGTGTGCATGTATGTGCGTCCGTGTGCATATGTGGATGTCACGTAAGAAGGGCAAGTATGTGTGTTGGTGAGTGAGAGTGTCTTGGGTGAGAGCTTTCACGTCAGTTCCACTGTTACTGTGAGGACAACTGCCATCCACGTCAGTCCAAGCACGTCCGTGCGAGAGGCTTCATCTAAAATGACGAGAGAGAAAAAAGCAAGGAAAAAGTAGACAGTCAGCCTTCTAATCATCATTTCATCAAGGTCATTTTTCATTAGTTGTTTCAAAGTACTGTGTACTTGTTTTAGTACAGCATTAAGCCAGTGCTCAAAATGTACAATAAACAAAAAGACATTTTTGTGAAGTCATTTGAATGATATTTTAAATCCACCAAAGGACTCTGCTTTTATTCTAATAAAACAACAGTCAAACTAATAAAAATGTACGACCCAGGCCGGCAGCTGACCATGGCAACTATCACAAAACAAAACAAAACTAAACAAACAAAAGCAGCTTATTTCATTTACTACATAACATTCATCAGTCAGATTTTAGGTTGCTTGATGACATACAATAAGATAACTGCAATAAACGTACCTTTGTAAAAGAATGTTTTGTATGGTAAGTTATTCTAGTTCCATTTACTTGCAGTGGTGGAGTTTTGAGACACAGACTTTATTCCAACACAGAGAGATTTCCTCTTTAAATTTCTCAGAAGTCAGAGGAGGTACGGTTGTAATCAATTCATCAATTAATCACTGTTCAGCCCTGCTGAGTTTTAAAGTGTTTCTCACATTAAAGCATTTCTGGTGGTTTAGAAATTATGTGTGTAAATTACACTTGAGTTGAGTGACATAATCAAATCAATAATGAAAATGTGTAACGGGCACTTTCTGAGCTGCAGGGTATTTGTGAAATACAGTAATATAGCAATAAGACAACAAAAGGATAGCAGAATACATTTCAGCTTTTAGGAGGTATAACAACACAGAATTTGCTTCAGCTGTGACTCAGACATAAATTCTATCTTTGCAGGTGTTCAAGCTGTGTAACATGGCAAAGACAAAGGAGCTTCCTCAAAAGCCAAAAGAAGAACTTATTACTCCAAAAAGGCAATGGCTTACAAAAAAGAAGAACAAATAAGGAGGAAAGGCCTATGTGACAAGAAGAACACCATCACCAGCAGAGTCAGGCATGGCGATGGGCCCGTCCTGTTGCAGGGGCGTTTTGCTGCTGCAGTAAGCGGTAAAATTGACCATGACTGTCATCGTGGATTCTTTGAAATACCAGGCCCTTGATCCCGTGTATAAGTCCAAGTCAACCAAAGCTTGGTTCAGAAATTGCTCCTGGAATTGCTTGGCTATCTCAGTCTCAGGGCTGAAATCTCTTTGAAAATCAGTGATTTTCAAATAAAAAAGCAGCAGCACAGGAACCAAAGAAAATTAGTGAGCTGGAAGATTTTGCACACGAGGAAGTGACTAACAATTTAAAAGAGAAGTGTCCGAACTACCAGGAAATGTTTATTGGAGGTCAGAGATCAAAGCATATCTTTATTTAATGCTGACTTTGGGAGTTGAATAATTTTGCTTCTTGCCTTATAGCAGATTTTTATTTATTTGTTATTATTCTTAGCGGGGCAGCACAGTGGGTTGGTGGTTAGCATTTTCACCTTGCAGCTAGAAGATTCCCGGTTCGCTTCCCAGCCTTCCCGGGATCTTTCTGCATAGAGTTTGTATGTTCTCCTTGTGAATGTGTGGGTTTTCACTACGTTCTCCATCTTACTCCCACAGTCCAAAAACATGCTGAGGTTAATTTGTACGTAGGTGTGAATGTAAGTGTGATTGTTTGTCTGTAGATGTAGCCCTTCACCACTGGCAATCTGTTCAGGTGTCCCCTTTATCCTCAGTCAGCTGGGATAGACTCCAGCCCCCTGTGACCCTAATGAAGATTAAGTGGTGTATAGATGATGGATGGATGGATGGATTATTTTTAGCACTTTTATGTTCATTGTGTTTCCCAAATCACTCAAATATGCATTATTAAACTTTGACTGTTTACTGAGGCTTTAGGTGACATGTTTTCGTTAAATTTTATGCAAATCACTCGAAAATCTTGCAGGTTAAGAGGGCTGAATAAATCTGATTGCAACTGTATAGTGACGTTCTGCTCTGTGAGTGACAGCAATGCAACCGTTTGTGGATACACTGCATTCATTAATTGAAAATCTACTCTGTGTGGTTCTTTGAAGTGCATGATAATAATATACAGTAAAGTTGCAGCACTGCAGCATCATTCAAAAAAGTCTCTATGTGGGCTTTGGTGCACTTTAGTTAAATATTAAGCTACCCTTTAGGTTTTACTATTTCAAGAATACTTACATAAAACAATGTTATGTGAAAGGAAATGTGCTTTTAAATTATTTCTACATTTGCATGTGTCATTCTGAGGCCAACAGCAGAATATGGTATTAAACAGATGTGATCGGCATTGACACAAGCCTTGTGCTGCGATAGTTTTCCGTAGCTCCCTTGTGGATGTCGTATAGAGAGCACTATTGAACAGCTGACGTGGGAGGATCGTTGTGACTGACTCTGGGTTTGTCCTTTGCTGACATAACCAGCAGTTTGTCCAGATAGTGCCAAGATTGTGGCTACACCAGTAATCACAAGTGAGTAAAAGGGCAGCTCATTGGGGTGTGGCTGGACCCAGATTCAAAATTGGATCTGGTGGTTGTTAGACCTGGCAGGTAAAGCAGCCCAGTGAGTCTGAATGATGGACCGGCTGACAAATGTTAAATGTATTATTATGTGTTGGATCACAAACCGTTGGATCGTATGTTTGGCAGCATTGTTTAAATTAATCAGTCCTGCCAATTCAGAATGACTCTCTAATGAATGTAAATCTCAGCACGGCAATATAATCTGACATTTCATATACATCATATTCCGCTCTGTATATGCAAGTCATACAACATTAGACAATAACAACTGGATCTTTTCAATAAGTACTTCATCTCATTTGGTAATGGGCTCATCCAACCATAAGATCATCATCTGAGGTCCCCTTCCAGTCTATAATCATAGATGCAAGTCGCCCAGCCATCTGCTTGCCTTCAGTTTTTGGCTCAGACCTCAGTGCAATTCTGCCAACCTGATTCTTTTTTTTTTTTTTTTTTTTTTTTGGACAACTGGGACTGATTTCTGTGGCAACATATTTTCCCCTTTTCTCTCCTCCTTCTTCTTTTAAAAAAAATAAAGGATGACTATACCTCAGATGAGTAAAATGTCAGCTGACATAATGCAGACGTTGACTCTAGAGAAGGTTCAAGTCCAGTTTGCTGGCTTCATAAACCTACTTGACATTTCTAACAGTGGCTGTGACACATCTGTTTGTAAGCCTACCAGTCTGGTTCCTGTCTGTGATCTGACCTCTGCTCTAAATGAGGGTTGAAATTAGAATTTTGCATGGCACTGTGGAAAATCACCGATAAAATGCGGATTACTTGATTGTTGCTCCTGTCTTTTATAGCAGCTCTATTTTTGACTCAATGAGTGCAAAGTCCACCAGCTGGATGTTTGTTAGGAGTGTTTAAGGTAGTGTAAGGAATTCTGTTTCATGATTAAACAGCTGTGTCTCAGCCAAGAGGTTTCATTTTCTACAATAAGATGACAGCCCTAAACATTCGACGCCTTCACCAGACTAGGTTGACAGGTACAGTATTATGTGGCAAAAAAAAGTCACGTTTTTGTCCTCAGTTTCACTCATCTGTTAAATTCAGTTCATTGTCACATGGTGCAGCTTGACAAGGTGCGTGGGAGACAAAGACGAATGAATATACGCTCTCCTGGGAAGTGTAGGTTTCTTGTCTGCTACAGCCCTGACTGACTGACAGAGTTGCTCCTTCTCACTTGCACCAATACTGTGGAGTCCTGTATTCAGCCATTAAGCCATCGGGCACGTGTGAGATGACCTCTTGGGGCCGTGTTGTACACCAATTTGACTTGCATGAAAGGCATGTCGGCGCGTCCATTCTGACCTGATTCTGTCCTTGCTGTGACACACCTGCTCCTGCGCTTACCATAGCATTTGCATTCTCACATTTGCATCCCTAAGATATGACTAGCAGAGAAGGGAAAAGGAGAGGCAGACGGGGGGGAGACAAATGGCAAACGGACCAGAGACAGAAAAACTGATTGTACGTGAGGACAAATAAGGCAATGTTTCTGAGGTAGGAAACAGGAACAGAGTCTATGTGAGACTGCCATGCTGATCATATTTCGCGTGACATGGGTGGGTCAGTTTAAAGACAGCCACGCTTGCCATCTGCTTGGAAAGGTTGTCTGTGTGCGGGGACAAACATGGCCGTCACACACATGCACTAGTGATTATACACTTGGCAATTACGCCACTCAAATACATTTTCCAGTTCATCAACAGCACCTGACTGCAGGAAATTATTATAATACAGGCGCTTTATTGATTCTTAATTGATTCTGAATTGTAACAGAAATGACCATTTATGCGTAGTGCTCATTGCTGATGTATTTCACACAACAGCATTGAGGATATGTTCACCAGTAACTAATAACTGCATTCTTAGGCAGATCTATGTACACATGCTGCTGTATTTGATTACACAGTAACATTTATTGAGTTTGGAGGAAAGGAGTCTTGCTTATACAAATGAATCTGCATGAGCTCTTACTCATCATTCTTACCTCTTTATCTGAACTCTGGCTGCTTTTTCAACAGAGTCACACTCATTTTAGTCCTGTGGAGCACTGAGTTACTTGGAAGTCCATATATATATATATATATATATATATATATATATATATATATATATATGTATTTATATAGAGCACTATTGAATAATCTGAACTATCCATAAGGTCTGTGT
This sequence comes from Acanthochromis polyacanthus, assembly GCF_021347895.1. Lineage (NCBI taxonomy): Eukaryota > Metazoa > Chordata > Actinopteri > Pomacentridae > Acanthochromis > Acanthochromis polyacanthus. The sequence continues at coordinate 34,457,105 of NC_067117.1, read as the reverse complement.
GACAGAAAATCTGCATCAAAATCGCGGAATGCGAGGCTGGAGGAAAGTATGAAAAATAAATATGATGGAAGGAGGGAAAAACAGAATAAGTCACAGGGAGGGAAATTAGGTAGTGACAAAAGGAAAAGAGCAAGCAGAAATGGAAGATGCGGCAAGAGAGGCTGGCTGTGGGAGATGGAAAGTGAGTATAAAAGTCAGAGGAGAGGAAAGGAAAGAGAAACATAAAGATTGTGGTAGAAGGAGAGAGGGAAAGACAAGAAGAATGGGAGAGATGGAGAGGATGTTGTCACAGCCCTGCGGCTTCTCCTGACAATCCCTCATCTTTACATATGATAATCTCAGAAGCCGCAAATGAGCCACCACTGCACATATGAAACACCAATAATCTCACACTCAACCAAAAGTGACAGGCACGGTTAGTCATTGGAAGAGGCTTGCTGCTTCTGAACATCGGCAAAGATTAATCCTGACTGAATCACTCTCACTGAGTCTATCTGGGGCAAAGCATTCAGGACAGAATCAAAAACATCCACCTGTCAATACTGTGAATGTCGAAACCACAGTCTCCTGAAGAATTTGCTGCTTTGATCAGTGCCAGATTTCCTCACACACTTTCCGACTGAACAGACTACAGTGTCACATTTTGTTCTCAAACAGCATCTCTGGAAATATGATGATCAAGTGATGCGGTGGGAATCGGAAGTATTATGTTGAAAACAAACACACCCTCAAAACTCTGTGGCTAAAATACTTACTGTTCTGATTCTGTGTGTTTTTCATCATACTTGGATTTTCTGTTGGAGAGAAGAAGAAAAAAAATCAAACACTGTAGTTGTTCCAGAGGCAGTTAGTTCCTGGGTGATTGAAGGATAAAGTGAATCTGAGAATAAAGGGCATAAGAAGAAAGACAGAGGAAAAAACTAGTAATCTCTGACAGAGGTTGTGGCTTTCTAATGAAGCTGAACTCCAAAGTTCCTGAAGCCCATGCTAAATGGCACATCCCCAGAGAGAAGAGAAGAGACTGGCTCTGTTAATGGACCTGGGAACACAGAGCACTGAAACAGAGCAAGCAGGACACTTTTAGCAGCAGTGAGACCACAGAACTACAGCTGTGGCCAAACAGTCTGCATAAGATGTTCACCTTTAATAAGTAGAACCGATGTCTAGCTTGCACAATACACTCCGGCGATGTGTTTTCAATGCTCTCACGGGGATAAAGTAATTGCAAAAGAGGGAGCAAGAGGGTTTGCAGAGTATTAGCAACACTCCTAAATTCCACTTTATGAGCTATTTTTGGATGTTCAACTGTATATGAGCAGGTGGAAGCTACATAACAGCACAGCGTGAAACTTTCCTGGTCTCATTGCAACTGCATTAACATTGCAGCTCCTCTGAGAGGCCCCAGAGAAATTAGTGTGTGCACTCTCCATATGCACGCTTGTGTTTGCCTGCTCCTGCACATTTGCATAAGCATACATATCTGTGTGCCTTTGCATGTGTGCGCAGTTCAGGTGCCTGTGTGTTTGTCACTGCCTGGATTCTCACTTCTGCTGACTCACTCCTTCACAGTAATCGCTGAGGATATTATCACTGAGGGTGGCTAAAGATGTACATCATCAAGACGTGAGCGCTGCTCATCGTCAGTGGAGAGTCTCTATACCAAGACGTCATTATACTCTATTATTCCTGATGATGTATATTGTACACTTGGCAAAGTGAGCAGAGCCCCCAAATACTCCTATCTCCTCACCTACGGCGCAGAGGGAGACGTGTCTCATCTCAAGGCCACAGGGGATGGTGCCAAGGTCACTTAATCACCATTTACTTCCCCTAAGCGTGAGTGGAAGCAATCTACAAGGAGCAAGCAGACAGATGGGCCATACTAGGCACGTAGCCGATGACACCTGAGGATGCATCAGGATGTTAAATAGACATTAGTGCTCTTCCTAGCACAACGCCTCCCAAGGTAACGCCTCCCTAAAGTGGCACTTTCCCCTTAAAGTGGGTTCTTATTAGATCCGCCCAGTAATTTGTACATTTGTGACATACTTCAAACCCCGCTCACAGGAGTGTTTCATGGATAGTGCAGTTGGATATATAAATATATTGAAAAAAGATGGATACAACATCCTTTGTTTCAGAATCACTCAAGTACAAAAATGGTGTCAACCTGATTTATGCTAATAGCTCACTCCAAGGCTGAAACGCATGTGTGCTCATGCCACATATTTCTGCACTTTGAAAAAAAGTCCCTGTTTTTCATGCGTGACTTAAGTTCTGCATAGTAGAAGCGATGAAAACCTCTTCACCCAAGGAATGTGTAACACTGATGGCTTTATCTATCTGTAGTCATCTGGGCCATAAAACATTAGTTTCAGACTGGCTCTATTCCAACATGACAGAGTATACAAGAGGGATTAGCGGCACCGGTGACGGTAGAAAATAATGGCATCAATGGAGAAGTGTTCAGTTCCTTTACAGGCTGCATTAATGATGGAATTTAAGATTTACTCCTCCACCAAGGATCGGCAGAGTTATGTCACGATCGGTGTACGTTTGTCCATCTGTTTGTCCGTCTGTCTGTCTGTCTGTCTGTCTGTCTGTCTGATAGCAACATGACTCAAAATAGATGAAGGGATTTGGATGAAATTTTCAGTGAAGGTCAGAAATGACACAAGGACTAACTGATTATAATTTGGCAGTTTTGTGGCTTATAATGTGGATCCACATACTTGTTAAAGAATTCTGTATCATTGCGAGATAGCAGCACAGCGCTATGACAACAAGTGAACACTACGTCAGCTGCCTGCAGACAATCACATGATTGTGATGCTGCTACAATACAACCACTGATCGGGACTTATCTGTTGGAAACGATACAAGACACAGTTGATTAAATTGTGGTGGTGTTTCCAAGTCCCAGTTCCCACTGCCGCTACATATTAAGGTCACAGAATTCAGAATCCGTACATAACGTACACATGCATAGCACACGCCTGTGCTCAGTGTAAGGTCGTTTTGTTTGTGGGTACATCTATATTAAATGCCCACATTCTATAGTGTCGTGATTTCTGCCACAAAGTTTTTCAAGATTTCAGCCATCAGAAATGACACAACTGAACAGCCTTGGTAGAGCACTGTGCTCTCTGATTTCTTTTCTTATTTTGTTGTTGAAGTCTAAATTAAAGACCATTGTGAGTGTGAGGTCACAAATCAATCCCCTAATATCTTCAGTTTCAGAATTCATTGGACAGAATAAAGGATTTTTCTAATACAAATAATGTACACATACTTGACTGTTTGTGTGCTATCGCTGTGTTTTACTGTGCAGTTATATCAACTGCATACAAGTAGTATGCAGTTGTGATTTTCACAAAGAAGTGACTCATATTTTAACATGTCAGGCTGCCATCACATTGAAGTGCTGTTAACAGAATATAACAGAAGAATTCTGATTAAAACTCTCATCATGAATGAAGTCAGGAACAAGAGTGTGTAGAGTGAACAGTGCCAGAGAAGGAATACACACGGATAGAACAGGATCCTGTGATAAATCCAGCTACTACATCTACACCAGTAAATGAAGGATTTTCTGTTTCTCGTGAACATGTTCCTTTGGCTTGGCCATCGAACAAAGAGCTTTTTCTTACACTGTCAACAACAAAAATTCTTTGATTTTATCATAGGCCTTTGATGCCACGCTTAGTTTTTGGTGTTTAAGTGAAAAACAACATAGGGCACGCCATTAATGGAATATGCGCTAAGTCTCTAGCTGGAGTTAGTCTCACTAAGTGCTGCCTTAAAAAGAATGTGTTGTTGAGCCAATTAGGGATACAATCTCTTATTAATCACACACTTAGTTGCATTAATGATTCATACCTAAAAGCGGTCACATAAATCTCCTAAGTATTTTTCAAAGATACTGTAGATACATGAGATGAATTTTGTAGAATTATGCAATTTTCTGTGACATTTAACTGTGTAATTGTATAAGTGTTCCAGATAATTCTTGTGGAACCAAGTTGTATGGTTCTAAAAAAAAATGTTTCATATTCATTGTCTTCTAAATAATTAATCAAGCTTAAATGCAATTTCTTTTTAACTGCTGCTGTAGTAGCCACTTCAGAACAAGGCGGCAGTGTGTTGCAGAGCAAAGCATACGTACCAAAGACTATGAGGCGAGTGTGCGTATCTGTGGAACCCAGAGGATTCTGGGCCGTGCAGCGATACATCGAGCCGTTGAGCTCGGCCGGCACTCTCTCCAGAATCAGCTCCTTCCCCTCCCGCTCGGTGCTGCCGTCCAGCAGTCGGCCCCCGACCCGCGTCCAGGTGAAGAGAGGTTCAGGGAAAACCTCATTCTATCAGCACCCAGATGGGAGGGAGAGTGGGGGAGGAAATTGGGGAGAAAAGAGAGGGAAAGGAGGAGGGGTGTTGAAAGGGCAGCGCAGAGAAAGTGTGTGAGTCTCAGCCAAGAGATTAAGAGCAAAGCCTACATGAATAATACAAGCTCCAATTTTCCCCTAATGCAACAGCAAGTTAACAACATGCATTAATAATCAACACTTCACTTTACAACAGTTTTTTTCCAGTTAGGACTTTCCAGCACTTTGGCCTTGCATCGTCAAAGGAAAAATCATATCACTGGACAATCAGAGGTACAAAAGACATTTCATATCTATTTCTAAATCAAACTTTACTTGTTTATTGATTGGACTGATTGATTTCTCAATAAATGGCTAAATTAGATGACACTGGAGGTCTGATCTCAATGATCCGGTAAAACAAGAAAATGACCTCATCTTTGGAGAAGTGTGGGTTCAAGGTCATTAATGTGTTCTGTCTTACTGTGATAAAAAATAAGTAACTATCGATCTCATTAATTTTTACACACAGATTTAGCACAGAGGTGAATCAACTCACAAAGAGTGAGTGTACTTGGCAAATTCTTGAAAAGTGGAGTGAATCAAACCAAAGCAACAACTGCAGCTTGTTTAACTTTAGCTGTTCATCCATCCAGACTGCAGTTTGCCCCTCTGTCATGTTTTTTTCACACAGAAGGGAGGTCATAGTATTAAATGTCAACAGCAGCGTCCATCATTTCAAGACTGAACTCTGGAATCCTTGAGGTAAGCAGTGGTGCACTTGTTGGTTGGCATGCACCGAAGTTTAAACAAAATATAAATGTTTCAAGCACTTTTTGTTCACAGTTCAAATAAACTGACACATGGCTTGGTGTAAAACTGCCCTTAAGAGCAAAAAAGCAGAATTTGATGAATACATATTTTAAGTAAGTCATTCATAAAGCAACAAAAAAAGAGAAATGCATAACAAAAATCCCACTGTAATAATATCATCCACAACAACATCCCAAAGGGAACATCTTACTTTACCAGAAATCTGGGATGCAAAATTATCAGTCTTGGCACACAATCTTATCCGCTTGTGAAACCCTAAAGCCTAGGTCCACAGAAGGATAAGGGGAATTTGCTTTCTGATCAATCTGCACGCACTGATGCCTACGATGCCAAAGGGCCCGACTGGCTGTATGCCACAGTCAGGCCTGTTTATAATAACCAATCTTAACCCTGTTCAAAGAAAAGCTTTAAAAGAATTCCAAGATCACATAAACACATGTGCAGTCAATAGCTTATTGTGCTAAGCCAACAACAATGCAGAATCTAGTTGAGAAAAAAATTGAAATAAAATCAAACACAAAATTGGACTTGTAATTCCAATAGATTCATGAAGCAGTGACTGGGAAGCAACAAAGGAGATTTGTGCTGTGGGTCATTAGCATGTTCTATATATCAGGATTAGAGATTCTCTTCACCTGACTGACTCCAGCTGCCTGGAGATCAGGACCGTCCACAGGCAAATCTTGCCTGGGACATGGCTCATTTTTTGCTGCATAGTTGGATAAGGATGTTGGATGTTGGTGCCTGCTTAACCTTAGTCATTCATAAACAAATTTACATCTTAGTTTATTCATTTTGGTGTCAAGTTTATTTGCCTTAGTCAGGACCGCCTTGACTGCACATGTGTACCAGTGTCTTGATACTTCATTTTATTAAAACCCCATGCACTTACCCCAGGCGATCCTACCTGGAATCCTTGCACAGTGATTCGCACTGTGTCCCCTACCTTTGCCCTACTGGGGGACATCAAGAGTTTAGGACCCTTAGGAGCAGCTGCAAAGAGAAGAAAAAACCCCACAAAGAGACAAAGGTCATCGTACTGAGCATGGAAAACTAATCCTGCCGGACACCTGTTTTGTCGCAGAGGGAGAGAGACAAATACAATTTCCTGTAAATTAAGGTCACGGGGCGAGAGGCGAGGGACCTGCAGGTTCTTTCATCCAAAGGACTGTGCTGGATTTATTCCCCTTTGGAGAGAAAAGGAACTAAATTGGGTAGATGCTCATTACTAGAGGAGAATGGGAGTGCAACGGGTGGAGTGTGGAGGCAGTGAGATAAGGGACACTCGGAGAGCTAATTCCCTTGTCTTGGTGTGGACAGCAGCCCCCAGATGGCTTTCATTGGACCATCTAAAACAATGGGGCGTGAGTAGGAGAGGGAGCAGGCAGATTCTCATGTTATGAAATTGTGAGGGGACAGTGATTGTCCTGTGCATGTTGTGTTGAGATAAAATGAGTGATTTGCATAATGTTATAAAGAGGTAAGTCATTTCATTACAGCTAAACTGCACAGTACACTGCATTAGGCCAGGATGAGCAGGTTCTACATGACTTGTGATGATTAACAATTCCCCTAAAGATAACTGCTTTGCACGCTGTGTGGCTCCATATGTTAAACAATTGGAGTGAGCAGCACATGCGATGAGGCTCAAGTTAAGGGCATCCTATCAGTAATGGCTGAACACCCTAGGTATTCTACAGTTAATCTGGTTTGAACTCTTAATATAAATCATGCTGAGCATTTGTTTTCATTGATGAGCTAAACTAAAGGATGAATAAATAAACAGACAAATGACCTAGGGTTTTAGCTATTAATCTGGCCACAAACTATCCACTGTGGCTAATGAATCACAGTGTTTTCTTAGGCAGTCATTGACTACAAGCCTGTATCAGACTAATGGATTAGGACTTACACTATCATATCTGTAAATAGGATTGTCCATGTACAACATCCCCTCTAGGGAACCTCATATAAAACGGAGGAAAAAGCCATTGAATTGCTTGAAATGGTTACAGAGAATTCATGTAATAAAAATGAGGGAAACAGGATATATTCACATTTTCTCAAAGATTTCAGCACCACTTGACAATTTGCTAGTCTGTGTAAAGTGATTTATTTGTCTGGAAAATCAATGCACAGCGGTACAAACTCATAGGAAGTCCAGAAATAAACTTTGGCAATGTTAACTGTCTTTTTTTAAGATCCAGGGAAAATGTTCACATATTTACACTGGCAACCCAACCGAAGACATCATGTGAGCAGTTTGACATGGGTAAGTGTTCCATCTCATGCCGAACATGGATGGCATTTCACAGGCTAGCTTTGGCATGACTGTGTGGAGCACTATCTTTCCCCTGCTACACACTAACGGAAGGGTATTTTTAAATACTGGTGTCGTGGCGTCACAGAGTTTGCAAGGCATATGGCTGGGAAAATGATGGCTGATTTCTGGGATTTGCTCCAACAGTGACAGTTGGCGTCCTACGTCACCACCTTTGATTAGGAGAGCATGCAGTGTGATCGACATGACACAGTCTGTCTCGGGTGAGGGCATCACAGGGGAACTGAGCCATGGTCTCATGAGACCCTCACCTAAGGCCCCAACTTCTTCAGTTTTCAAGTAAGAACCGTTATCACTTCAGCAGAGGTCAGAGAATACACATGCCCCCTGGAAAAACAACTGCGCACACTGCATCAGGTGTGCTTTAATACCAAGCCAAGACATCAACAGGTCTGCCCAGCTGCACAACAGACTTAAGCAATTGACGGGAACCTGTCGCATTAGCTGGGTGACTGGTTCTGCTGAAAAAGAGAAGCTGGAGAGGCATGCAACTGAATTTAAAAGGCCTGACTGACAGATGGACTGTTCTATCGTGTTGAATCAGACCCTGTGTAATGTCTTCACGGATTCAACTAACATGCTACTCTAGGTGACCCAAAACACAGAGATAAGGCAGACTGATGAATACAGAACTAAGCTGCAGGTGAACACAGACAAAAATAACATACAAGGCACACACCACAAATCTATATTCACACGGGCAAACAGACAAAGACATGCATAGAGAAATTCTAATTCAAATATCCACATATATGCATACACACACAATCTCCTGCAAATACACACATGCGCGCACACACAGAGATCACAGACGCTTTCCTGAAATTGAGCATCTGCTCTTTGATTATCACGGTCTGGCAAAGCAAAGACTGGGAGGTGTGAAGATGTCTGGATCTCTTCTCAGTGCTGCACACTGTCTGAAATATGAACTCCATCACTTGTCTAATGATGTTGAATAATAAACAGCCTACCTCACCTAAATCCAAAACAAAGAACTTCTTTTAATTATTAAGATGCACTGCTCAAGAATGAGCTGATGTCCATGAATACAATGAGGATCTCATAGAGGTGAAGCTCTGTTTTTAGACTCCTGAGGTGCAGCACCAGGTTCACTTCCATTTGAACGGTGAGCACAGAGCCATTTATGAATATTCATGAGGAGTGATACAACATTGGTCAATTGTCAGACTGTTGCTGTGTCTCTTGTGATGATATTAAATCTATGAAAGATTTATTACTTATGAGCACTGAAAAGATCTCCCTTTCATTTCCTGACCAAACACATCTGAGAGAAGCAAGAGGGTGTGCGTGTGTGAGTGCAATTATCCAGTTACAGCTACATAATATAAATGAATTGGGTATGTAAGTGATGGGAAACCTTAGATGAGCTGTTTTACAGTCATATTGAATAAGAGCTACGTGGTGCTGAAATACTTGAAAAAATTGTGTGCCATTTCATATATGTTATGAGCCAAATCAACATAACCTTGGACCTGAATCACAACCATATTACCTAAAAAAAATACTATTCCAATTCAAGAAGGATCCAGCCCCAAGGAGGACTGTGAGTGCTTTGAATTTCAAGTGTGCTCTAATTAGAATCAACAAATGCACATTTTCTGTTCTCTTTTCTTTAGCTGGTGGGGGAAAATGGATGTCTGGTGATGCTCCTTCCATCTTTTTAAAAGAACAAAGGTAGTGATAAATTAATGACTTCAAACACAGCAGAGAGAAAGGCTTGTCAAAACATTAGCGCCTTTGACATTTAGCATGAGTTTCACAGGGCCCATTCCCCTCAGGGTGTGTCATCTGTTTTATCAACAACATGTGAAAAAGGCAAAGAGCTGTTAGAATCCCTACTGCAATACTTTGTCTTGAAACGACAGATCATGACATTATAGCATCAACTCATGCTGCTGTCGCCCTCTTGCATATGATATAATATATTTCCATTCACTTGGGATATGAGGGTGACAGTTATTACATTTTGAAAGACAATTTTATGATACAAGATATTCCCATTTGAAAAAGTGACGATGCCAATTGTGACAATAAGGGCCAAAGGCCTTTTTTAGACACTGGATTATTTTAAAGGATAAGATTGGCAATATTTGATATTTCTCTTAATAACAGTGAATTCCATTAAAAGCCAAAAATAAATTGTCCCTACTGACAAATAATGTGTCAAAGCCTGATATAACATACATTATTTCTTTGTGTCTCAGACCTCTATTACTATCCAAAAACAAATAAATAAATAAAACACATCAAAGAGTTCCAATGTTGCTTTGATGATTAACATGGTCACTGTAATATATTTTGGTTCAATCTCTCATCCACCTTCCTGCTGCCATAAATACTCCACTGACTGCCTATACATACATACACAGCTGAAAATAGCACCAGACAAATGCATTTATCTTGTTGAGCAACACTGCAATTAAAAACTGCAAGTGTTTCTAAAACATGATCTATCTTAAAAATGAGACTTATCTCTTCAGCAGGAATCCTTAGGCTTAGGACTGAGATTCAAAACAATGGATCTTGATGTGGCAGTTTAAAAGCATTCACTGACAAGAATATATCCATATATTTATGTATGTGTGTGTGTGTGTGTGTGTGTGTGTGTGTGTGTGTGTGTGTGTGTGTGTGTGTGTGTGTGTGTATATATGGCATCTTACGTGGTAACATGTCCGTGGATTGTGTTTGATTCGGCTCTTATGATTAATATCTAGGCATTCTGGAGGTTAGGCCAGCGCTTTGACTCTTGTTTTTTGATCCATTCCTGAGCAGTTTTTGCTGTGTGGCAGGGTGCAATGTCCTGCTAACAACATTGATTAAACCTAAAGAGATGACCAATATCATTCATTTGTTCTGCCAGTAGTTTTAATGTTGTGTATAAATACTACTGTTCAAAAGTTTGGGGCCACCAAGACGATTTCATGTTTGCCATGAAAACCCACTCTTTTATTCAAGTGCTAGCATAATTGCACAAGGGTTTTCCAATCATCAGTTATCCTTTCAGCACTATTAGCTAACACAATGTACAGGAGTGATGGTTGCTGGAAATGTTCCTCTGTACCCCTATGCAGATATTCCATTAAAAATCTATCATTTCCAGATAAAATAGTCATTTATCACATTAACAATGTCTAATTCTGACTAATTTAATGTTATCGTCATTAAAAAAAGATTTTCTTTCAAAAATAAAGTGACACCAAACTTTTGAATGGTCTGTTTTAATTCAAACAATAGACGCCGAGTCCTTTGGCCTTTTCTACAAATAGTTTTCTAAAAAAGTTTACTCTCCTTGTCAGTCTGAGCTGAAAACGGATTTAAAAGGTACAACAGAAAGGAGTGTCCATTCTTCACTAATTGAGACTCTGTAGATATAACCTATTTACCCACATACATACAGGGATTCTGGCAAGAAGTCCTCTTGGCAGACAAACCGTGGGGAAATGAGACTTCAAAATCTAAAACTTCTGTTTCTTTTTTTCTCAAACAATAATTTGTAAGGGAATGATCTTAAAAGCAAGACTACTGTCAGTCTGGTGCAACAAGGTTGTTTGCCATCATCCCCCTCCAGTCACAAAGTTCAGATCCAAGGCATCTTTTATTTATTAATATTTGTATATGTTAATTTCCAAAATGTCAAGATATTACTTGGGGAAATGAAGTAAGGGACCTTTACTGTGTCACATTGACTTGTATAAATAAAATGTACTGATTGTGCTTTGGATTATGTATGTCAAACACTCTCTGATAATGATGGACCGCAGCTCAGACAAGAGAAAGCTGTGCTGTGCCTTGTTTGTGTGAGATTTTTGAAGCCTACATGTCATTTCATAAACCTATTAAAGACTTCCTGCTTCTAAATGACAATGCCAGTTTCTACAGATTGACTCACGGTGACCATATTTGCTCACATAGAAAATAGAAAATACAGGACATTTAATTAGATGAAAGGTGGTGAGATAAAACACTGACAGTGAGACACGGCGCAGCAAGCAAACACTCACCAGCCACAATCTCCTCATTCAGAATCTCTTTCTGCCTTCAACCATTGCTCGCATCTCGTGGAAGATATTGTCTCTGTTTATCATGTCAGGATTGTGAGGCTGGTTTCCAGGAGGACTATGCCAATGTATCGCCTTTGAAGTGTTAATAGGATGTGCTGGAAGCCATCTTTGTTTTTAGAATTAAAAAAAGACGAAGAATCCAAGTGCATGCGTCTCTCTTGGATAACACATTATTAAAACTTAATGCTAACTTTTTCCCTTAAAGTATTCCTCCGGTTTTCTGAAATCACTATCTGAGTCACTATTTCTTCTGCTTTGATAGTTTGCAGATGAACAAACAAATAATCCCAATGCAGTACTGTTTTTTTACTTGAAATAAAATGATGAAATGTAGAGGCTATACTTCAGTTTCAAAGTGTTATAGTGAAAAAGCTTAAAGGAGGTTTTTTATTGAAGTTCGAAGAAGGGCGGCAATCTCTGAGATCGTCTTTTCAGTGATATAACATTGGCCAGTGCGTCTAAATTCTCATTTGACTTCTCTAATTCAGGCTGACTTTTTCAATAACGGTACTGAGTTAACTCAATCTAGCAACAGACAGCTCGATGAATTACCCTGTCAGTCACTCGGAGTTTTGCATTCGCAGCTAAACTCGCAATCTGCTCAGCTGTAACACAATTAAGCGGCATCAAATGAAAATCAGTGTTGTTCTGAGTACATTTGCAAGGGAGACATAAGGAGGCCCAGTCGGTTTCCAAGTGTGGCAAGGGGATACAAGGAGACAGCAGGAGATTAAAAGGGAGAAGAAATGAGAAAAGGGTGTGAGTGCCGAGGTGGAGCGTTTTGGGCGGGAGGAGGAATAGAGGACAGATGAGGAAAAGGTGGTGGTGGGGAATGAGAGTAGCATGCAAAAACAACGAGTCAGACTGCATCTTCTCACCTAGAGTTACTTCTGTCTGCATGGGCATGGACAGTGCTGGGTGTTTGACTTCACAGCTGAACAGGGCATCATTATCTAGCTGAGGGTTGAGGGTCCAGGTGAGCCGGGCCTGCACCACCACAGAGCCGTCACTCTGGGGGATGTGAGTGTGGCTGAAGTAGTAGAGAGGGTCCGTGCTGTGGACCCAGCGGGGGAACTCCCGGCTGACCACTGTCTCTGGGATGACCTCTGTGGCAGGGCTGGGCTCTGACGCCTGCTGGCCCTGAGTGTGGACACGCTGGGGGCTCTCCGTGTACAGGTGGGCGGCTCGGCCCTCAGGGTCCAGCAGGGAGAGGGAGCGCTGCAGCTTGGTGTCATCGAGGTCCCTGCTGATGAGCGGCCGGGCTCCTCGCACCCCTGCCGCGCTGCTTCCCTGCTCGCCAGTCGAGGGTTGAGTGTAGGAGATCACCTCAATCAGCTCCCCATCACGCTTGAAGTACACCTTGGACAGAACGGGAAATATTTGAATAGTATTTAAACAGAGAAAGGATTCAAGAGTTTTTCAAGATCATAGAGTTTAAATTTGTACAATAACACCTTACAAAGGACAAATCTTAGAAAATTGGCAGAAAATTATTAAAAGTCAGCATCAGACATAATGAGGCAGACACCTTCAGCTGAAGTGCAGCGTACGTTGTGCAAGAGTGCAGTTATGCAGACCACCATTCAAAAGTTTGGAGCCACTTAGAAATGTCTTTGTTTTTAAAAGAAAATCCATTTTTTCAATGAAGATAACATTAAACTAATCATAAATCCAGTCAAGACACTGTTAATGTGGTAAATGACTATTCTAGCTGGAAACAGTTGATTTTTAATGGAATATCTCCATAGGGGTACAGAGGAACATTTTCAGCAACCATCACTCCCGTGTTCTAATGCTACATTGTGTTAACTAATAATAAATAATAATAATACATTTTATTTAAAGCGCCTTTCAAGGAACACAAGGACACTTTAAAAAGGAATAAAAAGCAACAATAAGAATTAAAAACTATACAATAAATATAACAATAACAAGAATAACACAAAGAACAACAAAGAGGTGTGACACCGTGAGGTTAGGATGATGGTCTTGAAAGGATAATTGATGATTAGAAAACTCTTGTGCAATTATATTAGCACACGAATAAAAGTGTAAGTTTTCATGGAAAACATGAAATTATCTGGGTGACTCCAAACTTCTGAATGGTGGTGTGTGTGAGTGTGTGTGTGTGTGTGTGTGTGTGTTCAGGTGGTGGCTGTGACCTAATGTCCCCACAACTATAGGAAAACCAAAAGAAATGTCATTTGTGGGGACCTCATTTGGGTCCCTATGAGGGGAAACAGTGTTTTCTTGGCCATGTTGTTGTTACTGAACAAAGTAAAAGTGCAAAAACGTTTCTTTAGGGTTAGCCATTGTTTTGGTTAGGGTTAGGGTTAGGGTTAGGGTTAGGGTTAGATATGAATGGGAGTTATTGGTAGATCCCCACAAGGATAGTAAAACACAGTGTGTGTGTGTGTGTGTGTGTGTGTGTGTGTGTGTGTGTGTGTGTATGTGTCTGCTTACATGTGTTATGTTTCTTCATACAACATATTTTTCCAAAACAAATATTTATGACTGTTGTAAACAATATGAAAGCAAACTATTGATATATGAAATCCAACTCTGATTCTCCTTTTGTTACTCCACCAAGGAGGAAGCCTCAGTGGAGTAATGTGACAATCGGCGTACATTTGTCTGTCTGTTTTTCTGTCTGTCTGTCTCTTTTGTGCTTTTTGTTTTGTTTACATTTTCATGTCCACTAACTCTTAAAGACTATATTTGGCTTTTCAGTTGCTAAATGTTCCACTGTGTTCACTATGTTTGGTGCTGACAGGCAAGAAGTAACAGACCCTTTTCATTGAAAATAGATGAAATGTGCTTAGTGAAAGCAATGCAAGCGAGCAAACCCACACTGTAAATCTGACTGCTCACAAAACCAAAACTCTGATAAAAAAAAAAAAAAAAGCTAAAATGCTCATTACTGTGGTAATTCTCCATGGGTTTGTCAGTACAAGCAACACCTTCCATATGATGATGATGTTTTTGTTGTTAATTGTTTCAAGTATTGATTGTGCACTTTTAAGAAATGATGTTAGAACTGACTGAGTGGCTGTTCCAGTTCTGTTCTGTTGTGTGCCAGTTCTCCAAAGAGGTGCCACTTAGAGGGGTTTCCCAGGATATTACAGGAGTTTCCTCACAATTCAACGAGTCTATTAACATCTCTGGCACTCTAATCTCCTGACAGGGAATTTATGCTCTCATTTTAGAACATAACCTCCAGATATTAGCACTGAAACAAGGTTTTACAGTCACTGCCGGGAGTATTGCTATTTTGAAAAACAGATCTGTCTTATTTGTGTTGTTGAAGAAAAACATTTTAATCCACAGCTCTTTTGGGGACATTTGGTCATTTGAATTCAATTTTATGATGGATATTTTGGATGGAGGGATATTTTATAATAAATACTGCAAGTCGCTGTACTGTATGTATTTAGTTCTTAAATACAGTTCTTTAAGCATAGCTCTGACATACCATCACCAAGGCTGATGCCTCAGGGCTACATTTACAATAGAGACCCGAGGCCACAATACACCTTCACCACGTTCTATGAAGAAGTATGCATATTAAAGTGGCACCATTTTATATATCCTTTGCATTTCAAGACTTTACTTAATCAATGGCAAATTCAGTTCAAATCAGCAGCATATTCACTTATAACAAACCTTAGTATCCTGTAGTGAAGGAAAGTATTTAAAATGCATATTTTTAGACTCAGATTACAAAAGGAGAGATGTAATCTGTGCGACAGAGACCTCTGAGTGTCATTCACTTTAACCTTTATTTGAGCAACTTTGACTTTAAATTACTGATGGATGGGCGCTGTCACTGTGGGCCCCATAGTTGCTGAGGTTATATTTGCTGGGACAGATGCAACATCATTATTACAAGCTGCGTTATGCTGCTGGGTTGTACCCTAGTATTTATAGCCAACTCTAAAAACTTTCTAATGCCTGCCATCAGAGCAGGCTGCTACACATCCACATGGGGCTGAGTACCCTTGCTCAAAGGCATTCAACACTACTGATTGGTTTCAGTACAACAGATAAAAAATTAACTACCCCTGTGACTTCCTCGTCAACGTGGTGCTCCTCCCTGTTCACCTTGAACTGGGCTGTGGCCCCATCTACCTGCACTACAGTTTCAGTGCAGACACAGGATTCAAAAACGCCTTTCTGTAGGACTTTCAAGACAATTTTGTTCTTCGAAAGTCAGTTTGTTGTTGGTGATGTGACAGGATCAGTTGAATCACAGCAGTACTATTTCACTGAACAAAATTTAAGTATTTCATTAGAGGACAAAACACGTTTGGAGTACTTGAAGAGGACTTTTTTTGCTGTTTTATTTACTTATGTTATTTTTATTTTATTTTATTTATTTCCATGGGGGCAGCACAGTGACTTGGTGTTAGCACCTTTGCCTTGCAGCTAGAAAATTGCATCCCGGACCTTCCTGGGATCTTTCTGCACGGAGCATGTTCTCCCTGTGCATGCATGGGTTTTCTCCAGGTTCTTGGGCTTCCTCCCACAGTCCAAAAACATGGCCAGGTTAATTGGTAACTCTAAATTGTCTGTAGGTGTGAATGTGAGTGTGATTGTTTGTCTCTATATGTAGCCCTGTGACAGACTGGTGACCTGTTCAGGGTGTCCCCTGCCTTCACCCTATGGCAGCTGGGATAGACTCCAGCCCCCCACAACTCTAATGAAGATTAAGCAGTGTATAGATAATGGATGGATGGATGGATAAATGGATGAATTTTAATTTTATTTTTTTTCCATCAACCCAGTCAAGCTTGATTGACTATTGGCTACATTCTGAATACTCACACTGGTGAAACAGTTGTTAAAATATGACAATACCTACAGGAGCAATTTCGGTTTAAGGCACATGTGCAGGCATGATACTGCTGTGAAAATTAAAAAAAAAAGAGAGAGAAAAATGCTAGTTTACCATCTGCACACACAGGTGCAAAATATGCTGTTACATTGCATTTCACTTCTGTGTTCACTTCTAATTAAGGTGCATGTAAGGCTGCAATTTGTGTCAGACAGTCAATACACAGACACTCAACCATTGTGCTTAGTCTGTAAAACACACAAATAACAGTTCTTCATATGTAGCATTTATTTTTACATCTGCTGCATGTTCTTGTGAATCCTTGGTTATAAACAATCTCTGAATGCATGGATCAAAGACGTGCAGACGAGCATAGTGTCTAAGGGTAAACTACAATTTACTTCCACGAGATTTTACCACGCGCATTCGATATCATCACCTTTTATCTGTTTAGCCCGTCTGCTGAGCCAGAGCTTACAAACTGACAGCACAATGGGAAGAAGAAACATCAACTGTATCCACAATGACCCCATTGCGTCTGCTGCTAACTCCTACAGCTACTCAACAACTTGCAAGAAGAAGAAGCTTTTTCACTGTGTATTGAAACACCTCATTAATTATCACAGCAGGTGGAGGGAGAATGGTGTGGATTACAAAGATCCGTGCACCTGTTCGGTAGCTTTTGTTGGACAAAATGGTGTGGGTACACAATAACACCTGTGCTGGCTATGGGTTGGCATAACAGGGAATTAATTCAGTAAGTCTGGATAACTGATTTGTTTCTGTAAACATTAACAGACAGGTTAATTTATTGGCATAAAAGGAATATTGATTAAACATCCACATGACTTAACACAGTACATAGAGCCCTGTGTTGCATTGGCTCTCAACAAGTCAGAAATAATATTTTATCGAGGTGTTACCTCCAGCAAAATATCAAGCATCAGTTTATCTATTCAGAGTGATCCCACTGTGACTAAATATCTTCCTTTGCCACCTGTCTGCTTGAGGTATAAGAAAAGGAATGAATGAATGTTTCATCAAAGATGTGAATGAAATGAATGACAGATATGTAGCTGCAGGGAGAGAATGAAGTGTTATTTCTGTGTCATTATCCCACAGTTCTGCTCCTTTTCATTTCCCATTTCATTACTAGCAAATCACACATAGAGTATGGATATGGGAGCACTGCAGGCAGAGATATAAATAGACTTATATGTATAAAGAAACTAGACAGGTAGAGGAGCTGAGTGACCTTGGCGTTTATAGATTGTTTGTAATGTTGTCTTGTACACACTGTAAAGTAATGCAATGGCTGGGGCCTTTCTGTGTGCCATTTGCATGCTCTTCTAGTTTTCTCTGGTTGCTCAAGCTTTCTCAAAAGTTCAGAGACATGCATGGCAGGCTACTTGGTGATTCTAAATTGGGCCTAGGTGTGAGAATGAGTGTGCCTGGTTGTTTGTCTCTATGCGTTTGCCCCAGGTGCACCCTGCCTTTCACCCTTTTAGCTGGGAAAGGCGCCATTCCTCCTGGTGACCCTCTATTTGATGAAGCAAGTATAGGAAATGGATGGATGGATTAATGATTATGATTTCAGACCAGCCATACCCCTTGTCAAGGCATTTTTCAGTGTTAAACACATGCTATTATCCTTTGCGGGACTGTTTTTCACTTGATAGATGGCATACTTTTGCCATGTCTGTGACTGACGCATCGGCAACTGCTGTGAGATACAATCAGCAGAATGTGCTGTCTTTAATGGAGTTCTAACGATCTCTATTGCTGTACAAAATAAATAAGTTGATGTGAACACTTTTAAAGAAATAATGAATTTTTCCAGCTCAAAAGTGCCAGCTTATAAGACATCATTTAATTAATGCCTGACAAATGTGACTTGGAAAATGCATTTTGATTTTTTAAAAATAGTTTTTCTAAAAGTGTTTCACAGCAGATAGCAGCCAAATAAGTAGGAGGAAAAAAACATCTGTGTAATAAAAGTCCTTACGTGATTCATGCTGCAACAAATGAGCCAACAGGAACCAGTATCTTAAATATTAAAATAAGTCAATCAATTCATCCTCAAATCTACGCACAATTAAAGAGACACCTGTCATCACTGCAGACTGGGTCTGTTTTCCTTTTATGCTGCCTACTAATTTGCTAAAAATCCCATTTCCATTTCCCACATTTCCTTGTTTGACAGGCAGAGATAAGAGAAAAAGACATCACTTCTTTCATTATGTTCAAATGAGAGAGCAAACACTGATTAATTTTCTACATGTGATTACAAAGCTGCCAAAATAACACCGAGGATGTCTCTCACTCGGATACATGTCTCCAATAAATTGTTGCATTTCACAAAGCGACATCTGCATTTTGGTTGGTTAGCGCTTTAGAAGAGTTGCTTCTCACCTGATTATCCTGCATTTATTGTGTGGTGACAAAAAGAAAAATCTTTTATTTATGCTGCGTGTTAAAATGAAATGGTTACCGAGAAGGTGATTGTCACATAACATACAATATCTTGTCTTTTAGGATGGCTTACAATACTAAATTTAAACTTTTAAAATCGCAGACATATCCTTCAAGGCACTTCCAAAAAGTATATGTGGAGGTTAGCAACTGTGTAGGACGAGGCACATAATAGATACACAGTCTGTAATCAAAACACCGCATTGTTAGGTAATACATTTTGCTGTCTTAGGATCTGGAAGGTAGTGCTCACTCTCATGTAAAAGATTTTTGAGTGTTTTTGGCATTGCACTTGTATTGTTCTCTTACAGACAGTGTTAGTGCACAGAATAAAGTGATTATCAATCACAGCTCTGTTATAAATCCCCAAATACTTCATAGTCCAATATATGCAGACAATGAATACAGACACAAACCACTTACTTCATTCTGAAATGAATTAGCACAGAAAAAAGGAGATGTAATTCTAAGCAGTAGCCCATACGCATTGCCAAGACAGTAGTGAAATTAAGCTGGGATGACATGAGAAGGCTTTTGCATTTCTCTGTGAATAGACATTGATGAAAGCACCTGCACTCTGCACCGTGCCAAGCTGCCCCCACCTCAACAACATCTCAAATCCAAAACCTTTTTAAAAATGTAACAATCGAGCATTGGTCCATATACACCTTTATGTTGCTGCAGTTAATCATGGCGGTGTCAAAAGGACAAGGTGGTAATTTTCATAGTGACAGAATGATTCAATGAGAGAGCAGAAGCAAGAGAAAAGGGGAGAGAAAGAGGAGGGAGGCTGTGAGAGGGATCCTGGCCATGACTTAATCAGCTTTCCTTCTTATTATTAACTGTCATTATCTTTCCTCTTTTCAATCAGTGCTTGCTTGTGCTCTGAGGATGTTCTAACAGTGGCACTGGGAAGCTATCATTGATATGTCACCAGCTTGTTTCACTGACATCAGATACCCACAGATCTTGAAACATAATGGCAGACACTTTAACCGCATGCAGTCCATTACATTCAGTTCTCTCGAAGCTGCACTGGGGGAATTTGGCATGTTGAGTGTCTTCTGAAAGTGGCGAAAAATCACAGTTTTGGAAAAAATGTGAACTTCAAGACACTGGATTTATGCAAGGAAGTAAACAACACGAATGTGATCATGTGTAAATATGAAGGATCTATTTCATAACTGCAAACTATAGATGACACAAAATACACTGCAATATTCTCTGCTAGGCTTCTTCATAGGACTTAGCCATTAATACATTTTGCAATGCGACTACGCCGCATAACGTATAAAGCACCTTATTATTTCAGTGACATCTGCAGAGAATGTGAGGCAGGTATAAAGAATACAGTTCATTACACCGCAGCATCATTATCACACAGTATTCTAATTGTACTAGCATGATGCCAAGGACATCGAAAACGCATATATTTTGAAACCACACATTAGAGAAACTGTAGAAACCTCGTCTACATTGCACAGGAACAAAAATCATTTCAGTGTTATTGGCTCTGCACATTTACATGTTTTTTTCAGCCCAAAGTTGACACTTGAAGAACCATGAAAAAAAGAACATAATCAGTCAGAAGATGAAACAGTAGGGGTCTCTTAAAACTGCTTTTAATATTAGTCTAACAAGATGTGCAACAGCAGTAGTGCTGGATGAAGTTCAACACTTTCAAATGTCTTGTCTACACTAAGCCACAATCATGTGTCACACATTACACTGAATGCTGGAAGGACACAGAATGATGTTGCATAGCAACAGGGGATATTTCTTCCTTTGAGGAAAGCCAAAGCAAATTTATCAGAACAAGTACAAAGCGTATAGCTTTGCTTATGACAAAAGAATTTTTGCACTGAATAAAGTGTGAAAAGCTCTTTAAGGTTTATTAATACAGTGAGATAAAGACAAGAATGCTGTGACCTCTGGTGCCGATGGTTTGATCAAAACAATGCCAAAGTAAAACTGTACAGCACGTCTCTAAGGTCTCGGCCTTAAGGATAATTTGTTCAGTCCATAAAGTCTCTTATGTCTCCTATAGAGATGCGAAATGTAATGCAGTTCTGAAAGCTTTATATACAGAAGCAGACGTTTGTCTCGCTGCTCTGGTCCCAATCATTTCTACACTCAACCTTTTAAAATGTTGCCACATTATTGTTTCAATCCATTAATTTCTGTCAAAATCCTTAAATACAACAGGTAAAAATAAAAATAAATAATCCAATGGTGTGAAAATCTGATGATGAGCGTGTGCAGTGTGAACACTGTGACTGTGTAGCTTCACTTTATAGCTTTGTTTTAATTACTTAAAGGGATTTTGGCTGATCTGCAGCTATTCTCATCTTTTCTATTCATTTTTGCCTTCACTCTCTTATTTACAACAGCCAAATTCTAAGTTTTGCCTGCCTTGAGAGGAAGATGTAAGGCTTTGCTTTTTAGCAGCAGGAAATAAAGCAACATTTTTGTGACTGGGAACATAAAAAGTGAATGAAATGACATTAAAATTACCTACTCCTTAAAACCTCTACTAAAAAATGTGTTTATGATAATGCATCAGCGGAGATGAATGTAAGAATAAAGTGGAAAAGAGGTTGCTCACTGTGATGTACTTACAGAGAATCATAACCCCAAATCTGCAGCTCCGCTCAGGCTTATGGAGCTTTATGGCAGGTTGCAGCTCATTGTTTCGCTGTCCGGCCTTCAACTTTACTTTTATGGTTCAGCTGAACCATTCTCATTGCGTTGTCCTCGGGTGCAGCAGGCAGCTGATTTCAGCTCTAAAATCTCAATACACACTACCTGCTCAGCACCAAATGGCAAAAGACAGCATGAACAACTGCCTGCTGAACATGGAGGAGTATTTAGCTCATAACTTTGCAAACAAATTCACAATATCAACAACAAGAAAATGCTGGTTATTACTTTTATTGTTGGCATTTTAGTTGTTTCACTGTTTACCCAGTGTCATGGCTGAAAATATGAAACAAACACAGGGCTGCAGGGCTGAAAATACATGAAATTAGCGCTATCCACTGCCTATGCACAAATATTAAAGGCAAGGCAGTCTTGATGTTTGGTGTGATAATGAAATTCACAGATTTCTGTCTAAAGAAATACTGTGGGTTATAAATGAGTACAGTTAGAGACAAAAATAATTCAATGTATGGAATACCACAGAATGGTCATATTTAGCAGCTGTTGCTAAATTCTTACAGTGATATGACATTGAAAATAGAGCTGACAACAGCTCATTTTCCAACAAGCCCTCGGGCAGTAACACCGTCAAAGACTAAATGAGTTTCATCAAAAAGCGAAGAGAGCGTCGTTTGAAGTTGCAGCCACGTAACTGGGCCAAAGCAGCAACACTCAAGCAAATATGTACAGACCTAATAATAAGGTTTTGTTATGCAGCGTGACCGTGGACAATAGCTTAAATAGAACAAATGGACACAGTTTAAATGTGATATTTGTGCTCATTCTTCAATTGTAATACTATGCAGGCAATGTATAAACTCGGAATAATGCCGCAAAAAAAATGTTTTGTCTTGCAGTTGTCCTTTAGACATCCTGCTATTAACCAACAGCTACAGGTTTAGCTTCGATTATTTCAAAAATGACAACTGCTTGGTATGCCGAGACATGACAAATCATTTTGTGGCATTTAACATTAAATACAGTTTCCTGCTGAACTAAACACATATCTCAAATGATGAAACTTATTTCAGGCCATTTAGATTTTTTTCCCCTTTTCTTTCATATTACGTGACTTCAGATGAGATTACAGCTACCTTTGCCAGAGTCTGGTGAGAGTGTTCTTTTAAAATGTCTTTGTCTTTTCACAAAACCTGTTGGAGACTGTTTTGCTGAGTTTTGATTTAGTCCAATAGTCCACAGCGACTTTGACAGGCCACGATCAACTCTCCACAGAGGCAATGCAACTTTCCAAGCTCAAAGTGTTTTCTTTCTTGGATGCCATGGATCAGTAGACTTGACTTTATTTATTCCATCAAACTATACAATTCCTTCCCCTTCTGCAGGAGGGATAGATAATCATTGGACTTATTTCCATGTGCAAAATCATCTGACTTTTCCTTAACAGTCTCACGATCTGTATTATCATTGATCCAGTGCAGTATCTGTTTACTTTCAGTACAATATATCTGTTTACTCCTACTTCCAGTTCACTTTCTGTTAATCTGTTTCTTGTTATTAGTCTACAGTTCTACAGTGCTATTTTATTTTATTTTACTTTATTTATTTTCATGGGGCTGCACAGTGGATTGGTGGTTAGTACTTTCGCCTTGCAGCTAGAAGATCCCTGTTTCCCATCTTGACCTTACCAGGATCTTTCTGCATCTTCTCCCTGTGCATGCGTGGGTTTTCTCGAGTACTCCGAATTCCTTCCACAGTCCAAAAACATGCTCAGGTTAATTGATTATTCTAAATTGTCTGTAGGTGAGAATGCGAGTGTGATTGTTTGTTTGTCGACGTAGTCCTTCCACAGACTGGTGACCTGTCCAGGTGTCCCTGCCTTCGCCCCAAGTGGGCTGGGAGAGGCTCCAGCCCCTCCTTGACCCTAGTGAGGATTAAGTGGTGTATAGAGAATGGATGGATGGATATTTATTTTTATTTATTTTTCTCAACACTATTCCTTATAGACCACGGGTCTGAGTGGATGCCGCATGTTTGATACTTTTACTCAAACAGCACCTACAAGCCAAAACCAACCAGACACAGGGTTCAATCCAGCCCATGGGACCATTTTCTAAAGTGCAAAAATTTTAAAAAAAAAATTTAAAAAATGCAAATATGAAATTTTTAAAAATAGTTTCAAGACCATGACAACTTGTTTTGATCATTAACTAAAATACTATATTGCTCATTGTTCTTTTGTAATTTGTGTCTCATTTTGATAATATTTTGTCTTGTTTTTTTGTCTTTTGTCTGACGTTTGTCGTTTGTCTCATGTGTTTGTCGTTTTGTGTTTCTTTTTTGTCTCACTTGTGTAGTTTTTCCATTTTTTGTCGCTTTGTAACTTTTCATCAAATTTTTTGTGTCTTTTTTGTTTTGTTTCATATCGTTTGTCTCATGTTTTGACATTTAGTTTCTCACTGTTGTCATTTTGTGTCTCGTTTTTGTAATATTTTTTCTTTTGGTTTTTGTCATGACTTTCGTTGTTTTGATCATAAAGTAAAACACTACGTATATCATTCAGTTCCAGATACCTGTGACTAAAAGCCTTTGTAGACACTCTGTGATCTGTAAGTTGTAATGTGTAAATGATCAACTGAGGCATAATGTTGTTGAAATTGAATTGTTCATGATGTTTTGGGAAGAGATAGTTCCCTAAATGATTTTCAGAATGTACTTTTTGGCACTTGAACAAAGGAAAAGAAATGGAGTTGTCGTTATTTATAGACTATTATGCTGCGATTTTACTGGTCCGGTCCACTTCAAATCAAATCAAATTGAGTTGAATGTGACCCTTGAACTAAACTGAGTTTGACACCCCTGACTTAGACACTTTATGCAAGCACTTATCATTTTGTACTTTGTATTCTTTTGATTTCTACTTTACTACTAACCTCTGTGTAATTGTGTATATTCCACTAACATTTATGTATTGTTTATTGTATTGTTCTCTGGCAAAACATTTTCCTCTGGGATGAATAAAGTTGATCTTATTTTATGTTATCTTGTTCTGGTGCAAACATTGTGCTAGTTTGCTATATGATGCAAGGCTAATAAACTAATCCATCCCCTCCTTTTCTTTTCTGGCCCACACAATGATATGCAAATCTAATTTAAATGAATTAATTCCATGTTATGAGTGCACTAGGAACCCGAAAGGCCCTTCACACTCATGGTACTTGAACATAGGTGTTTTCCCTTATAGAGCATAATTACACCTCTGCCCTGGACTATGTGGGTGTCTACAAACTGTGCTTAACTAACATCTGACACCCTTTTGTTTCATCTAGGTGTTTGCGCACCAATGCATGCTTGAAAAACAGCATACAGAGTTTGGTGACTTTAGTAAACTTCCAGTGCACTGTAGCTCTAGCAATCTTCAAACAGAATAACTGAGATCACTTTATGTGGGTGTGCAGGACTTTTAAAGTCTATCACAGTTTTTTTTTTTTCAGGTGGGTTATGGTCCACAGTGGTTAAACAGAATAGGTTCAAAAAGTCTCTTTGGAAACACAATGTGCTAATTTGAAGACGATGGTGATGTGACTTGTTATGTTGGGTGATGTTGCTGTGCTAGAGTTCCAGTACAAGTAATTTGGTTTCAAGACAATTCTGTATGGAAGCTGCTGGATTTCAGTGGTGACGAGGACAAATCACTGCGATAAAGGTTCAAAGATCAGTCAATTGTGGCTCAGGAAAACTAATTAAATCCATGTCCATTACTGCCACTTTTACTCTTTCTGTCAACAATCCTTCACCCTCAACACCCTTGAGCAAGTGGCTGACAGCTCAACTGTTTTCATTCTTTTCTATCTTTTAGGTTATAATGCTTTGTCTTACTGACGAGCATATTATTCTTCTTACACTGACAAGTTTATGTACCCTGTTAAATTTGTAATACTTGCAAAGCCTCTTTCACTGAATATTCCTCATCCTGTAAAATTCCTCCCTTTCTATTTCCTGACTGAACCAGAGCAATGCTCAGTCCACTAATCTTACTTAGCTTGCTTTACTGTGCTTCTCCCAGTAAATAATCTACTTCTAAGACTTCCATGCCTCTGACGTTTCTGCATTTTCTCGTATTGAATTATTCTATGAAATGGTAGAATTGTGGTAGTATATAAAACAGATTGTTCCTTTCCATTGCATTTGTACTTGGAAAGTCATTCTTGAGTGGTTAAGCTGCTGGAGTGACATTACTGTAAATTGTCTTTGCGGCAGATTCAATGTATTCCAAAACATTCCAAAACATTTCATTGTATCTTATGTCAAAGTTTTTCATCTGTAATCTGCTAGTACCATGGCAAACTGAGGAACGAAACTCTTTTCTGTTTCATCTCAAGTCAGTGACTTAATCGTTTGCCCGCTGCATCACCGACAGAGCTAATTATCGGCAGTGGGACTCGGCCACTGACACAGAGACAATCCAGGCTTTACTGACCAGCTGAAAAATTTCCGATCCCTTTTGTCTCCATTACGTGCTGGAGAAAAGGATCCAGCAGCGCCGAGCTTTAATGGCTTAAGGCTGCCTGTGAAATCACAACAGGGGAGAACCTCACTCATCACACCGTCAACCAGGAAGTACCTGAGAGACGGAAATCACATTCACCTTGTTTTCACCTCTCACTGGGCTCATAATTGCAGGAGATAGGTGTGCTCAGGGTCTGGAGTCCATTACCATACACCCATGGACGATGATTAATGACCCGGTGGGAACTAACAGCGAGCAGCTCCGCTCAAACAGCGTCCGTAAGCTCATATGCCACCAAACATCTGAGCATGCACTTCAGATATTTGCGAGTCCTTGTCTTGTACTTCAAAAAGTAGAGAAAAGAGTGTGAGACTCTGAAGTGTGTGTGTGCGCTGGTACATGCGCTCAACTGCATGCATGTGCACGCTGGTGTGTTACCAGATGTGTGTGGACCAGAGTGTACAGTGAAAACTCTGTGTGCAACCATTACTATCATGTCACTGCGATTAGATTAATTGTCCTTTGTGCGACAATCAATAACACTAATGTGTCTATTTCGGAAATCTGATGTTGCTTTTTTAATGACTTCATTACATGACAAACTTATTTATGGTGATCAGTCACAGGTCAGGCTGTAATGATGGTAAGAGCAGCACTCTGAGACAACCACTTTAGATTACTGCACTATCTGAAGTTCTAGTCATGGAGCAAATAATGCTGGATTTCTGTGAGAAGCACCAAGACCCAAAACTGTGCTGCTGTCTGCAGCTTTTGAAATTCAGTTTAAAGAGCATCTTTACTGAAATGTTAAAACCGTTTATAACTCCGAGCTGTCTGTGTACTGAATATAAGAAAAAAAAAGAATAAAAATTAAAAGAACTCGGCTGGCAACACACAACACAGTTTCTTTTCCTCTGTAAACAACAGGGATGTGTGTGCTGTAGGCAGGCCCCCAGTGAACAAACAGCATGGTGTATCTTCAGCAGCAACTCACCGATGGGGCTGGTTTTCCTCCCTTTGCAGTGCAGACGAGAGTGAAATTCTGGGCCTGGTATCGACTGAAAGGGGCTGGAGTGTTCTCTGCCACCACTGATATGTTGTTGGGAGGTGCTGTGGAGGACAGAGGGAAAGTTTTGAGAAACAATATTCTAATACATCGAATAGACACAAAATGAAACCTCAGACATTTGTAAACTGTTAGAAAGCACCCACTTTCACTTTCTTAGTGAATTCCAGGAGTTATTTTATGATGAAATGTCATCTTAAGGTTATACACGTAGGTGGAAACAACATTGGCAGCACTGACAGCAGAGTTAAGAGCAAGAAAGTGAGAGCAGAGAAAAATAAATGTTGCTCTGCCCTGATGTTTAAAATAAAATTGACTAAAACAAATTTAGAGACCCGCTTTATCTATTGACTGTATCTATTTTCAAAAGAAAGCGGGGACCTGCTGACAGAATCTCCACTTAAAATGGTAACTGAATGGTTGGAACAATATGTTCAAAACTCCCCGGGGCTCATGTGAGTCGGATGAGGCAGATAAGGTAGAAAATCTCATACATATCATATCACTAAGCCTCCATCGGGATCTCTCTAGGGATCCCAGCAAGTGTGTCATGGTAGTGTAAAGGGGAAACATGTGAGCAAGACTTCAGAGCATTACGGAGGAGCACTGGGAGGGGATAATGAATGTAAATCTCTCCCATCCCCCAGAAAATCAGCTGTTCAACATGCACCACTCCGGTCCTTGGATGGTGTCTTAAATATGAATGTGAATACTTCATGCAGCATATTGTAGTGGATTAAAGGAAAGATCAGCCAGCTAGTTTTACCCAACGACGCTGCGGCAGATGATGACGACCTGCACAAGGACCGGTTGAATTTTTATGGAGGACCGTTCAGTACAAGAGGCTCTTCTCACAACACGATGAGTTGTCTGTTCGGGTTTGTTGTTTTCAATATTCCTGCTAAACATACTACTTGCTTCATACTGATCTACACATTTCAGGCTTATGTAAGGCTTTATTGTTTCTAACATTCTTGTTGAACATACTGCTGCTGTTTTTAACATTCCTGATGAACACACTGCTGACTTAATACTGATTTACACATTGCTTAAGTGCTAATAAAAAGAGCTGTGTTGACCTGTGTAGATAAGAAGGTCACGAACATCATCTCACACTATGTGAATTGGGATGAACCGAAGAGGAAAAGAACCAGGTCAACAGAGGGCAAACTGCAGCAGCTTATGTTCACTATACACTAACAGTCATTGCTGACATACATCTATACATCCATAGATACATCCATACATCCATATACATATACATACATACATATATACATATATACATACACATACATGCATACATACATACACACACACACTGCACACTCACACACTCACTTAGTACTGAAGGCCACTCCATGTGATGAAGACTTCTTGTGAGAACAAAAGTTGGTGTTTTTAAGAACTGATAAAATATCCATGACTGGAGTTGGTGTGTCAGCTAGAAGTTGTGTTAATATCACATGACTGAGACATAAGTCAGCAGCTAATGATGAAGGGAAAATACACTAAGAAACATATGAATCATAATAGTGACAGACTCTTGTACCGCGTCTGGACCATCTGATTTGAGAATCGCGTGACATGAGGCTACGCACATGCCTGAGCTTAAACACAGCTTCTCTCCAACAGTTTGTGAACAATTAGATTGTTGCACATTCAAAGAAAAGATGCAGTGCACATTGAACTTCATCCACTCCTGGGAAGACAGCTACAGATTACCATTTTGTTGACTGTAGTCCTCTGACTAACCAGCCCGATCTCACGAGGATTCGTGAAACTGTCACGTAAATTTTTGTTTCGGTTTCGTGCGCACCAACACGATTTCGTCATGTTTTTCGTGCCGCTCACCACGAAATGCGCACCAATGTATTTTAAACGGCGGACTTTTCGTGCCACTCAGAACGTATTTCAAACGAATGGGTATATTATATTTTTAATGTAAAACCGTGGCGAATCCAACGCTATATTTTGCATGACATCGTCCCTAACCAAAACCCTAACCATAACCCTAACCATAACCCTAACCATAAGCCGGTGGTACACTTACCAATTTGCATAGGAATTTAAAGAATGTCCGATGGCCGCAAACGCGATCACACAAGCAGTATACGCCGATGGACAGCTTAGATCGTCATGAATCCGCCGGTATAAACCACTTTCAGATGTGATTACCACAGCGGGTTTCGTTGTGAGCAACACGAAAAACATTTCGTGGTGAGCGGCACGAAAAACATGACGAAATCGTGTTGGTGCGCACGAAACCGAAACAAAAATTTACGTGACAGTTTCACGAATCCCCGTGAGACCGGGTTGGACTAACGGTTCCTAATATCCAGCAACTTGGCATTGCAGAATAAACAACTTGAACTGAGATAAGCTGCTTGTCTTCTAACAACAAACGAACGCTCAACATGTCCATGTGTCTGATACAGTTACATGTCTTTTCTCCATGAGACTTTTCATGCACCACTGCACATAGGATTTGATAGACACCTGGCATATGATTTCCCTTCAGGTCTGGGATGTTTTACAATCATTTCAAAAAGCCTGTCATAAGGAGAAACATTTGCAAAACCTGTCGAGGACTGTGTAAGGGGAGACAACAATCCCTTCAGACACGATTTTCTGAATGCACAAGTCGCTCTTTAAAGCCAATAAGGCGACCAGAAAGGTCATGGAGGGAGCAGCGCCTTTTTTCATGCAGCAGTTTTATGTGTAAATCTATCAAGCGGTTTTAAACAGACATGCCACAGCAATTAATTGATTAAAAGCAGGTGGGGGCTGGCGAGAGGGGATTTAGCTGCTGGGCTGGGTACTTCTGTGTTTCCACACCTCTTAATTGCTTATTGATGGAATTCATATGGTTGTAAATTAACCTTAGAACACTCCATTAGCTTACTGACAAGCCTGTCCCAACCTGGCATATGATAAGCTGTCAGAGGTGTCTGCTCCTGACCGATCATGCTCAAACACTCCAAACAGAGGCAGCGTATGTGAAGTGCATCCGGCAGTGTGAAGCTGTACCCACATGCAGAGCATAGAGTCAGACAATAAAAAAAAAAATTCAACTTTATAGATTAAACATATTGATTGCTCTTTTTCCACAGAACAGTTTTATGTTCTATTTGTTTGAGTGCAGTAAATATATTCCCAACAATATCGTCAGTTTTTTTTGTCTGCAAAGTGCTTCATACTGTGCAGTTAAAAATGATGATTCATTCTCACAATATTAGCAGCTTTAAACACAAAGAGATCAAGAGATTTTTGTGGCAATCTATAGAGAGTTTTAACACACAAAACACACACATTGGAATTTAGACAGGGCTAATCTCATCAACAGCAATCTTATTAGATTAAAAATAATTACTGTTAAATTGCAAGGTTCCACTTCACTGATAAGTATTGATAATCCCTTGACAAGTACTTCGCCCAAGCAGAAGTAACAAGATGCTTTGCTCAGTTTCGACCAAAATCGCTAATGCAACCTTGTAAATGCTGCAATAAATAATTCCTCACTCCGGTCAGGTTAGTTCAGCAGAGCTGCACATTGATCATGATGCTCTATTGTTTTCTGCCCTGTGGGTGGGGGGGCACCTAATGAGAGTCAAAGCCTAAGATAGCAATAAGCCTTGGTGAAATATTTGACATGATTAATACCAAGACCTACTGGGCACAGCACACTATTTGCAAACACAACAACCCTGTACAGGATTAAAATGGTTGTCTGTGATTATGGAGTCTAAGCCTTTCATACCTCATTTAATTGCAGTTCTCACTTCGCCCATTTATTAAAAGTGGAGCTCATTTTTTCATTTATTTCTCTATATTTTTGGGGGGAAAGATGGAGGTCTTTCTTTCACTGAGATCTGCATCATTTATTTGAAAACAACTGATAAATGATGAAGTTTTTCTCTTGACAAGGTTGTTGTCTAACACCCCTGTTATTGGTGATGTAGTGCTCATTCAAAATGAGGAGAGAAAACATATGAACTGAAAATCCAACAAAAAAGAAGCCACAGTCAAGTTTGCTAAACAATATGTAGTCTAGGAGAAAAAAATATATCAAAAGAATAAAAAACTTGCAGAAAAAAAGACATGTCAATATTTTTGACATTCTTCTGGAGGCTTCTTTAAAGTCTCAAAAGATTCAAGTACAGATATAAAAATTCCAAAATCCTCTCAGTGCTATCGCTCCCTTTCCTTTACATAATGAAAACTGCACACAGTGTACTGGCAAATGCCTTTCTGCCATGTATGCCTGGAATTCTGATTGCCACGCAAGTTTTGTTATTTTTATTTCTTTCCCCAGACCTGACTGAACTCTTTTTGGCAATTTATACTTTTGTTTTAGATCTTGAGAGTGCTTTAAAGCATCTCTGATGCTTATTCTGCTGTGTCCAACCTCTGTGTTTTTTACGTTTTCATTTCTCACATCTTCCTCTTTAGGGCGAGTATTTTCCCCAATCTCCTGGGCTTATGGGATTCTTTCAAAGGTTATTGGATGCTGCAACTCTCTGAAACCTTGCCATTACAGGTTTCACCTGATAACAACACAATTAGGCCTGAAATGCCTTTGCTTAGTCTGCAAAACACCCTGGCTGTGTTCCATTATATCATATTAAGACAGATCCGGAAACTTATAAAATGTACAGTCCCACGGCTTATTCCCTCATTTTGCAAAGCTGCACTTGCACAGCAATACATTAAAAGGAGAATTTAATTTCGTTTGTCCCTCGTAGTAGTATGCTAGTCGCAGTAATAATGATCTCAACCTCCATTTCTCGTTTACCACCTCCTTTTTTCTATGTCCTCAAGTACCATTACTCTGCTATCTTTCCAAAAGAAAAAAAGGAAAAGAAAGACCTGCAAATGAGATTGGTGAATGTGCAAAACAAGAGCATGTTTAATGCTCCTAAGAGACTGCTTTCCCTAGCCTCATAATTAAGGGATTTAGAGCTCTGGAGACAGCTGGACTCACAAGAAGCACTCCCAACATCCCCTTGTACTAAGCACCCTGGCCTTGAGTCCACATCTCCGGGGGTTTATAGTGGAAGAAGGTGGTGGTGTGTGTTGGGGAGGTAGGGAATAGGCTGCAATGACTGCAAAAAAATCCCCAAAAAGCACCAAGGTCATCCTTAACTTTCCCTTCTACTTTTACTAACAGTAATTCAGTGATAAGTATTTGATGTAGCTGGACTTTTTTCATTGTGCGACCAAATGTTCCAAAGCAATCAGTATGAATTTTGAATAGTTTTACCAAGCTAAATGGTAGTGCAGGGCAATTCAGTTCTCAAATGTGGTCTTATCACGGTCAATGAAGAATTAAACATATACCGTATAAATACATTCATGAGCCTTTTGATGCAAAACCTGGAACCTGAATACTTCGTTAACAAATAGCCCAGAATGTTAGCGTGACAGCCCCCCCCCCACCACCACCACCACCACCACCACAAAATAAATAAATAAATAAATAAAAAACATATCTAGAGTAAGAAATGAAATTCTCCACTTTGTTCGTTGGTTCTGACATGCATTGAAAAAAAGAATTGCTGTACTTATTTGTTTATCTATCTTTGGTATTGGGGTTGTCCTGCATGCTGGGATTGGCTGCAGACCTTGGTTTATATAATCAGGTACAGAGAGAACTGGATAGATGGTAGGACAAGACACTCCATAGGAGCATTGCAGGTTCGGGTTAGGGTCATTTTCTGATAGGCTCATAACCATGTGATCGTCTGTAGGCAGCTGACGTAGTGTTCACTTGTTGCATAGTTACAGTGACAGTCACAGTGTTACAGATCTTTAACAAATCCATTGTTCCAGACTATAAGCTGCATCACTGCCTAAATCTAATCACTTGGTACCTGTGTCATTTCTGACCTTTCTTGAAGATTTTGTCCAAATCTGTTAGTTCATTTTTGAGCAATGTTGTGAACAGACAAGCCAACACCAATCATCACCTAAGTCCGCTGCATTCCATAATAAAAGCCAATTTAACTAACAATCAAGGTAAGAACATTAGTGAAATCATTTAGCCGACATTTTCAATTTTAGACAGCTCATGATTACCAAGTAACGCAGCTTTTTCTTGTTTTCTCCATATTAGCTTTTATGTATGATTTGTGTTTGAGTCACCAACTATCCCATGTGGATGCATGTTATTTAGTCACAAAAGAACATTGGTTCTGAATGCTCCACTGCAGGCATCTGCTTTTAATAAAGCTTTCAAGCACTTATTTCCATCAGGATTTTTAAGGATGGTGATTCATTTGTTGTTGCTTTTTTAAGAATAAAAACAACATACTAAGATTGAACTTTTCTGAAGCAGGTGCAAAAAATGCAGCCACATTCACATGTATTCTGGACACATAGTTGTATATTTCAAACCACACTGAAACAGACCCTCGAGGTGACACTGTGTCATCAATATGCTAAACAGTTTCATGTCTGAATTTGGAGAGGCTCTTTAGAGTTGAAATTGGAAGTAATAGCGCAGGCTCAAAGAGACATAAGTGGACCCCAACGAACATCTACAAAATATTTCCCTCCTCTAAGAGCCACAGTGACAATATCACAGCTGATATGCAGATCTGTGACAAAAGCCACACAGTCAGAATAGGGAAGGAGAGGACAGGCTGGCAAACACCATGTGTTGAGGAAATGTAGCACATTTTTCAAGCCTCACAGTTCAGTTGGATTTTCTTTATTAACTCTTTAAAAAAAAGTCTCTTTTTGAATTTCCCTGTAGAGAGTGGTCAGAGGTCAGACTCCACTAAATAGCAGCATCTCTAGAGAATATAATAACTTGTTCAGAGGCAGTTACACAGAGAAAATACTAATGCTAGATGGCACAGGTGCATGAAAAAGTCAGCATATTCCATGTAAGTCATTTGCTTTTTTGACATTTAAAAAAAAAAAAAAAAAACTCTATCAAACACTGAACCAGAAATATACATTTGTTCTCTGACTGCACAGAAAAGTTCTGAACTTTACTCTCTCCATTCACAAGGCCATTTGTTGCTTTCCGTTACATACCTTCTTACTTTATTGGATAAAAAGATTTTTGTTTGCTCTGCACCTTTTTGCATGTAATGTGTTGCAGAAAAATTGGAAACTAACCTTGTTAGTCTCATTGAACACTTTTAAGTCCAAACTGCGAGTTCTTGAGGCCAACTCCACAGCATGCAGTTGTTTTTCTTAACTTGCTTGTATTTGCTGCTGCCTATGTTGGCCAGGACTCCCTTGCAAAAGAGGTTATTAATCTCTGTGGGATTTCTCCTGGTTAAATAAAGGTTATTAAATAAAAAATAAACATCAATAGATGTAATATTCTTCTCCACAAAAAGCATATACACTCTCAGCTTCAGCAACCCCCTTAAGCAGAAAGAACTTCCAGTTGGTATTTTACATAATTGTCCACCAGTCTTTAACATTGTTTTACTGAAAATGTTGACCATTCTTCAGTGAAAAATTCTTTTAGTTCCAGGATATCTGAGGGTTTGCTTGTATGCACTACAGGCTTGAATCCACCCACAACATTTAAGTGGGATTTGTAACTGGGCGAGTTTTTCTCGGGTCATTCCATAACCCTGCATTTCTTCTTTGTGAGCCATTTCTTGGAAGATGTGCTCGTTTACTTCGGATCATTATCTTGTTGAAAGGTCCACTTCTGGTTTAAGTTCAACCTGTGGACATATAACCTCACATTATCTTCAAGCACATAAGATGTAGAGTTTATAGTTGAATCAATGACTGTGAGCTGCTCAGTCCCAGAGGCTACAAAGCAACCTCAAACCACACAATTTCCACCACAATGCTTCACAGTTGGTATGAGGTTGTTCTCCTGAAAGCTGTCTTTGCTCTGTGCCAAACAAGTCCACTGTTTCTGTGGCCAAACAACTCTGTCTTTGATTTGTCTGTCCAGAGTACACTATTCCAAAAAGGCCTGGTCTTTGCCTGTAGGTTCATTGGCAAACTGTCGTTTTCCTCTTCTGCTCTTTTTGGTCAGCAAAATCTTTTGGCCTGGCAAGCTTCCTGTGCAGGTCAAATGTGTGCACTGTTTTTCAGTTCCAAGAGTTAGCTTTAGGTTCTGTGTTAAAATTTAAGGGTTCTTAGAGATTTTTTAACTTTTCCATCAAATGATTTGCCATTGGGCTGAATTTGCTGGGGCGGCATTTAAAATCTATACCGCTTTTAGATGATTTGATGATGAATTTCAAGTGATTTTAAGATCTTTGAAAAGGCCTTAGAGAGGTTTCTAGATATCTGCATAATGACACCACACACTTCAAGGACAAAGAGAGCACCAGACTTTGGATGTTAGAAGGTGAAACAAGACAGGCTCCAGTTGTACCATCCTCAAGGCTGAAACGTGCTACTGCGATGGTGCTACGGAGAGCTTCACAGTTGCACATCTACCTGCTGTAGCTCCCTGCTGCCACATGGGAGCAGTTCAAAAAATATGTGGAACAATTGGAAATGTAGGCTACTCTTGATAGTTTCTGTGCTGCTGATGGTCGCGTCCTTTTGTCTCTGACCACTAGGAGAATTTTCTTTGCAGTGGCATGAAACCAAGTGCTAAAACTGGTGTGATAAATGTAACGTTTTTTCCAAATGACTGAGCTGTTTTTTACTTAATTACATTTTGAAAATGACTTTAAAAAGTAATAAAAAATAAATAAATAAACATTTCTGTGTCATTTGTTTGAGTATGTCACCAGTTATTACTCTGGCGGAGTTATGTGACGACTCAAAACGGACAAACAGATTTCGATGAAATTTTCAGGGAAGGTCAGAAATGACACAAGGAGCACCTGATTAGATTTTGGCAGTGATGCGGCTTATAGTCTGGATCCACTGGATCTTTACCATTTGGTAAAGATTTCTGCATCATTGCGAGATAGCACTGTAACTATGACAACAAATGGTAAATGGTTGTATTTATATAGTGCTTTTATCCAAAGCGCTTTACATGATACGTCACATTCACCCATTCACACACACATTCATACACTGATGGCGGGAGCTGCCATGCAAGGCGCTAACCATGACCCATTAGGAGCAATTAGGGGTTAGGTGTCTTGCTCAGGGACACCTAGACATGACCACGACGGGCCAGGGGATCGAACCACAACCCTCTGGTTGTGAGACGGCCACTCTACCACTGAGCCATGCCGCCCCAACAAGTGAACACTACATCAGCTGCCTACTGATGACCCTATGATTGCCATCCTATTACAAATCGACCACTGTGGAATTTGTTAAAGATTTCCTCTGTCGGAAATCACACAATGACTGAGCAGCGTTGGTGGAGTACTGCGCTTTCTGAATGCTTTTCTTGTTATATGCTGTTTCAAAAACAA
The DNA here is from genome assembly GCF_021347895.1 of Acanthochromis polyacanthus. NCBI lineage: Eukaryota > Metazoa > Chordata > Actinopteri > Pomacentridae > Acanthochromis > Acanthochromis polyacanthus. The sequence goes on along the minus strand of NC_067117.1, from coordinate 34,420,576 downwards.
CAAAATGGTCATATTGTCAAATAAGCCAACATTTCACATCCATATTGTTGTAATATGAATGAAAAGCTATACTTACTCCGGTCCTCAAGAACATTGTTACTTTACCACCCACTAGCTTCATCTTATTTTACCATATGTTTCTCACACTAACATATAAGGTCCTCTTGTTCTTTTCCTTTCGTTTTCATGCATTATACATGGCTTTTCAGCAGTGTCACGAGACAAATTCATGTACATTTAGTACCATTTAATTAGGCATGAACAGCCCACTTTCAGAAGCACATCTTCAGAGTAAGGCAGCTGCTCCTAAATGCAGTTTGTAATTGGTTCCGAACACAAAGGCATAAGCGAGAGGTTCAGCGTGAAGAGTGGAAACTGAAATGCCCATGCCACATTACAGAAAATTAAGCGGCTGGAAATTCAAAATGCCAATTTAACTGACTCTTTCACCTAATATTCATCCCAGTGGAGTCGGAAATGGAAGTTAATCGGTCCAGCCCAGTGCCAGTTTTATGATCTAAACTTTACTTGTAGGCTTGAGGATGATTTGGCACCCAAAAAATCAAAACAACTTTTACACTGCCAGGTCTTGGCAATGATCAAGACATATGCCCCACCGCTGCTTTATTTCTGTTCTGAGGCAAAGATTGTTCCTAGCAGAGATGGCAATGTAAATTTATGCTTTCACATCCATGCATATGTAGTTGAGAGACACAGAAACATACATGCATTCCAGAGTGAGCTAAGCTGAGTGAAACATAAAACACTGCCAAGTGCTTATAGTCCCTGTTTTGAGAAGTCACACAGTTGGATGGGCTATGATTGTGGCAGCGGGGAAAATAGAAGGCAGGCTAAAAAACGATCAAAGTTAAGTCCTCTCCAGGGGGTGAAAAAAAGACATGTTGAAATCATTGTTGGCATGAGTTTCCTGTACCGAAATCTTCTTCTTTTGAAAACCTTTATTTCCCAACATGAGCAGCAGCATGAGATAACAGACACCGGGGCAATTTTTAATCACTTTTTCTATTGTGCTTTTAACATTTGCATTTACACCCCACCCTGTTAATTTGCATGGGTTATTACTGCGCTGTCAGCTCGTATCGGATCCTCCGCCTCAGCCAACCAGCCAGCGGTGTAGCCGGTTATGAAGAGTGGGAGGCTCTGGTGGCTGTCAGGAAGAGGAAGAGGATGACACACAGAGACAAAAGCTTGTGTCACACTGAACAAGTTCCCCAGTTCTGAAGCCCATTAATCATACCGATGTTGTTGAAAATGCGGGAAGCACAGATACTATATGCCTGTGCTTGGACTTGTCTGTGTGTTTTGGAGCACGGGAAATATGTTTGCGCATTCCTGTCTGTGTAAACATGGTTTAATTGAAGCATTACTGAGCAATGGCAGCTGTCCCTCAAGAGTTGTATTCGCAAGTGGACACAGAATTGTGTGCTACCTTTGAAAGATATGCAACCTATCCACACATTTAATACAGTCTGCAGCATTATTCAGAGCCACCCGCATGAGGAAAAAAAAAAAAACCCAGAAAACATCTCTTGAACAATATGAGGAAAATTATTCACAAAATATCTTTCTGTATCAGCCATAAAGAAAATAACTTGGGAGTTCAGGCATAGTTGTGCTTTTTTTCTCCCTCTTGCTCTGTTCCCATATGATAGGAAATATGATATGTCATGGTTGTATATGGTTTTCCCCAGTCTCTCCCCAGGCAGACACTCTCCGAGGGTAAACCAGGCCTGGACTTACAGCTTTGCGCTTATAATGAGGACAAGGGGGACAGAAGATGCGGTTTTGCCAGCACAGTTTGAAGGCTTGGTTGAGACAGGACAAAAGGGAAAGCTTTTTTTTTCCCTCCTCCGTCTCCCAAATAGCAGACAGTGGCAGATGGGACTTACCCTGCATCCAACCCGGCATCAATTATGCTGTGACTGGCACCCTCATCCCAAAAGTCTTTTTTTTTTGCTTAAGGGCAGAGGTTTAGGTTGGCAATCTGTTACAATTTGGCCCCTTTACCTCTCGCCCTCCCTTGCCTCACCCACCTCCATTTTATCAGCTTGGTATCTCACAAGACACTGACATAGATTCACCAATAAGGTCCCCAGTGCCTTGTGCATCACTGACAAATGTCTTGATCGGCGTGGCTATGAGACCCAGTTGACATTTTTTATTTATTTATTTTTTATTACACCTAATTTAAAGACCAAAGGGGTAAAATGGGACAGTAAAGTTATACGAGGCCAAAGAGAGTCACTTGAGGTAGTGAAGTATTCATTATTCAATTCTTATCCCCAGACCATATGAACGATCCCCAAAGAAGTCTTTGAGAAAATCTACATCAAATGCCTCCAGCCAGACGGCCACAAGCTCTGCAAATGTCGATATAGTATACACAGTATTCAGGGACAGGGAAGAGAATTCATATTTCAAGCTGACATGTAAGGGTTGTTGATGGGGCAGTTATGACCAAGACAAATGGATGACTATGCATCAACAGTTTCTCTTTTTTAAAATGGGCAAGAAATACAGCAGAGTGACTTTCACTACCTTGACATGTTTAACCTTTTCTGGAATCAAATGTTTTTAAGCAACAAGTTGTTAGTTATACTCTACTATTAGACAGTGAAGTGATGGAGCATAGATGCACTTCTTTTTTAATTTCCTCAAACCTTCATATCAAAAATAGTAAGATTTATGATCATCTTGCTTTTCACCTCTTCTTTATGACCCTCTCAGCCCACAGGACTCATTACTGGTGGATAATCATATTAATATAATGTCTTAATTGCAGTGCCATTCATTTGTGTAATTACTGAGTTCTGGGTACATTTCATTGAAACAAAGCCAGTTATTTTTTAAAGTTGAGAGATGGGGTACAACAACAACAACAAAAAACAAAATCATGCAGCATCCAAACAAGGCAGAACTCTAAATTCCCCTTTTTAAAAAAAAAATCCTTTCAGAAAACTACACAGTGAAGCATCTAAACTGAGAATGTAAAGTTTAAAAATCTCAGTGAACAGCTTCAATTATTCATTTTGGTTTGAATGGCAGGTGAAACATTGATCTGTCTCATGCTTTTACAAATAGAGTATTTTAAGATACACATATATTGGTTGGATGCTGATGCATATTTCAGTGTTTTTAGGTAAAAATGCTTCCTACATGTGTTTCTGTGTGTTTAAAAAGAAAAGAAGAAGTGTTTACTTGGTAAACACTGCAACCTTTTCAAGTGTTATGGTCAACTTGAGATGTACCCACAACATACAGCATTTAGCGTTGGGGTACTTTGTGTGTGTGTGTGTGTGTGTGTGTGTGTGTGTGTGTGTGTGTGTGTGTGTGTGTGTGTGTGTGTGTGTGCATGCATGAATGAGAGGGAAATTGTAAAATACTTGGGATGTAATTGCAGCCATTCACTTGTCATGACATCTCAAGAGCTCTTCAATCAGCTGACACTTGGTAGCAGGCCACAAGCTCGTATGTGCAGGCACATGAGCTTGTGTTTGAGACAGTGAACCTCCCTTAATGATACGTTTATGCAAATGAACGCTTCAGCAGACCCGCTGAAACAGAGCTCAAAAAAGTCATTTGGCAGTGTGTCGCAGCAAACAGATTTTCTCAGAAGAATCAAAGAAAAACACAGCGGTCATGTTGCAATTTAGTCACCTGGTGTGACGTGCAATCTTAGGTGTTCTGAAATGGGAAACTGCAAATAAATAAATTGATTTAAATCATTTGCATACATTTGTCTTCCTCCACTTTTATTGAAGTGAATCTGATAGATGGAACAGCAGTGACTTAACAATTTAAAGCTGGTTTTCAGACCTGTTTTTACCATTTATATCTGTGTCTAAAATCCTAAATGCTTTTTTTTATATCACTCTTCCACTGTATCTAAAATTCACCTTATTCTCTGTGTTAACCACAAACAAAGACAGCTCCACCTAAATGGCTGTAAACCCGTCGTAGTACCGGGTTAATAAAGCAGAAGAGAGCTAAGAAGAAATCTGTGGAATACAGAAAAATGCAAAGTAGCTACCAAGTGCAGTGTGTTCTCCATAGTGTCCGTTTGTTCCTTGGGGACACAGGCAGAAGGGAATGTTTGAAGCGTCTAACTTCAAGCATCGGAGGGATAAAAAGATTCATCAAGTGTGAATAATGTCCCTTGTGTTGTGTTTGAATGATGGGTTCTTTCTAATCCACTCTGAGAAGTACATATAACTGTCGTCAGTTTTAACAATGTTCTTTACAGTGCAAACATACTAAAGCTTTAAATAGAGCTGGACTTTCCTTACACGATGACATGCTAAGTTGAGAATTCACTGTATAACATAAGTATATATCAAGTAATTCCTGTGGTGTCTTTGTGCTTTAATAACTGTGGTTTTACTCTATTGTGCAGTACTGAAAAGAACATGCTTTGAAAATTGGAAATACATCATTTGATTAAAGTCAGACAGAGCCTGTAGCGAGTTTCCTCTTGGAGTCCTGTCTATCAAGGGGCTAACACAAAGACAACAGCCATGTGCGCTAACACTCCCACGTAGAGCCAGTCTAAAGTCACCTAATAATTTGCCACGTGTCTTTGGACTGAGCGGAAGCCGAAGGACTTTCATTGTACAAAGGCACAAAGAGAACACGCAAAGTCCACATGGAAAGGCTCCAGCTGACCGGCAGCTTCAAACCATAGGCTGTATATATCTTTATATACAGTCTATGGTTCAAACTCACAACCTTTTTCAACTATGATTTATGGAGTCCAGCATGAAAACATACATTTATACTGAAGTTAGAACAATTTGGTATTTCAGTCTGCACTGTTATTTATTACTATTTTTATTTCTTCTCTGATTCTTTCAGTGACTTTGTGCTCCACTGAAGATTTACCGATTTTCAAATCAAAATAATGCTGACAGATGTCAAGTTGTTTGCTCATATTAGTCAAAACCCCATTCATAGAATTCCAATGAAGCCAGTTTGAGTGAATAGTGAATACTTCTGAATGAACTCTTAGTAAATAATATCCCAGGATGTTCTCTGTTCTATTTTTATTTATTTTTTAATTCTTGTTTATTACTGAGCTGTGAATATTTGATTTCGTACAGAAATGATGGATGGTGCTCTCAGGAGTTTAAACTGATTCAAATAATCTTAAATTAATGTCAAGGTCTTAAAATATGTCAGGAAAAGTGAATATATTCACTATGATCTGGAAAACACATGATTCTAGTTCGGATTTTTGTAAGAAAATCTGATTATAGAAGTCAGTATCGATAAAAGCAGGTGTTTGTGTATTGCTTGCAGTACATTAAAAGAGGCGTACCATCTACATCTACATCTTTGTAGACAGAATATTGAATCTTTATCTTCACATAAAGATTTTGCAGCGTTTGAACTGAAGTAATGATGGCTGATGTGAAGTTGTTAGCTCATGTTAGTCGGCTGTCTGATCAAACACACTTACACAGTATCAATGAAGGATGTTTCTCCAGTTAACAGTATTTTAGTGAATTACTCTTAGAAATTAATGTCTGAAAACATGTCAGGACAAAGTTCATCCTTTGATGTACAACATATATATATATATATATATATATATATATATATATATATATATATATATGTATATATATATACATATATATACATATACATATTTGTGTCTTAATTTCCTGGTTTGTTTCCTCTTTTTCCTTCTTTTTTAACAGCTTATCTTTTAACTTTTTATGTCTTTTAATTGTATGTCCTTTTAATTTAAATTTTTTACATTTTAAATTCACATCACATTTTAATACATACATCTCTCTTTTTTTAAGCATATTTTATTGAAAATATAAATAATTTTATTCTCAAAATACTTCACTGCTCCAACCGGTTCCAACCATTGATGGTCTTGAATTTCTGGATAAGCTCCGCAGACCGTCTAATTATTTATTTTTTACTTTAAAATGTGATTGTAGAAAACCGCATAGATTGCCTACAGTGTATACGTTACGGTCATTTAAAGAGGCGTATTACGGACTTGGTGCACCTGCACTCATCTATCAATATTTACTGGGCAAAACACACATCATGAATGACATTCACACCCTCTCCTCTCAAAAAGATAAAATCCACAAACCAAAGTTGATTTAATTTCTCAGAGAGCTAAGCCAAGCCTGTTGATCCAAACGTTTTCCTCTGCTTTGTCTTGTCATACAACTGTTTTGTTTATCTTATCTTTTTTGTTTGTTTGTCTGCATCAGAAGCAATTACACAAAGCACTAGGATGATTCAAATCAGAAGCTCAAGATAAATACACCCTATTTACAATGTATTATACTCTGGAAAGGTTTGATGAATGTGATTTTCTAAAACAGTCCAAGATATAAATAATCAGGTTGCATAACTGGTTTAAATTCTGTTTTTTTCCCACCAAAAAGAAAAAAAAAGTTTGCATTTCTTCAACACCTGTAATTCTATGACTAACTTAGTCTTCAGCTCCAGTTATCGAACTGACTATGCAGTTTTAGCTTTGCTTTTAAAATAGGAAACAATTAGATTGGAGTGATAACTATGAATGAATGCATGAATGCAAGAAAGAAAAAAATCCAAATGAATAAACCATAAACATCATGAGATCTCTGCTTTTTTTTTTTTTTTTTTTTTTTTTTTTTTTACAAGTGCTACAAATGGAAATTCACCATTAGCATGGAAATGACATTTGATTACTTCTCGATGACATATTACATCTTCACTTCCTAAATATTCATGAGTTCACTGGTTCAGATTTTGGCCAGAGAAAGTATTTGATTTATGTAGGGGCTGAAAACAGCTTTCATTTAAAAATAAATTGAACTCTGATGGTGAAGCGGCTCTGTTCAGTTCAGAAGTGATGACTAACATCCTGGTGAACCATGGCTCCCCAAGTGCCACGAAGAAACCTTGTTTTTAGAATTCCTACTTCTAAAGGTTTGATAATTAATTCAGTGAACTATGAGCTTCTAAGAAAGTTAGCGGGTGCTGGATGTGTACTCCAAAGTACTTATCTTTTGGCATCTTTCAGTACTGGTGAATTCCCTACCCATACTTCTCATTTTCTCTTTTGACAATTGAATCTTTGAAAATAGCAGTTCAGTGAATTTGTCATAACATTGCATGGCAGCTAATTCTGCCTCATAACTGCAGCCAAAAATTCAATTTTCTACTTGAGCCATTTCGCACTCAGCAGATTGGTAAACATTCCCAATTAAATCTGAAGCTTTTGCTTCAAGACATGGTGGATTTTCATTTGAAGGATGCCTTTAATTGCTAAACTAGTTACAAATTTAAGTGACATTCCTAAACTGATGACTGTTATTGAATTGACTGCCAGTGAAACACTGAAAGATCAGACTAAGAGAAGTGGCAGTGACTAAATAAAAGACTTGTTAAGAGTCAGTGCATGCCCTCTATTGTGCCTGCATGGTTTATCCGCAATAAGAGTGCAATTCTTTGTAATCTTCCATTCAGCCTCATACCATGTAGTAAAATCGAAGTCAAATGAGAATAAAATGGGATGGACTATGTCCAGTCATGGTCTGTTGTTTGATTTATGTGTTATGGCCCTTGTTAAAGTCAGGTTAAGCAATAGTGCCGTGCCATACTACACCTGCCACTTCAGATTCTTTGTATAATGATCCAGTTCCCACTACTCCCCGGCAAGGCAGGACTTCTCTCGGTGTGAGAAGCCACGGAGACGGAAAAAGAACTACGACTGACCTAATGGCTGGTGCAAACTGCATTCAAGGGTCATGAATTTGCAATTTCATGCCTTCATATTAACTGCACATGTAGAGAGCCACTTCACTGCAGCACCCTGCTGCCTGAGGTCTTGATTACAGTTTTCCTCGAGTACCTCACCAGTTCCTATACAGCATGCCATAATTAGGAAGACCAGATTGCTCTGATTCACTCTGGATACTGCTCTGATTCTGCCTGGATTTGGGTCTGTCTGAGTGTTTGTATTTTTGTATGTGATTGCATTTTCTGCATGTAAGTATTGTATGTTGATGAGAGTACTTCAAATACATATATATGACTATCAGTACAGACAGATAGGTCTTGAATCTGGAATCTAGTTCAAATAGTCAGGCACGAAATCCTGAGAAAATATGGAAATGTGCTCCTTGGACAGATATCAGTCAAAAACATTTGTCCCCATTAAAGTGATACTTTTGCTTCATTTTTAGCCAGGAAAAATAAGAATAATAAACAACAACAAAAACTGGCAAGATAAAAACCGCTTGCTTGCACCCTCACACTCCTGTGTCATAGAATAGCAATCCGATACACCATGAGCCAGTTAGGGGAGCATGAGCCCGAAAACTTGTGGTTCTTATCAAAATAATCCTGCCATTCAGTGACCAAATGGATTTTCAACAAACAACACACATTTCAGATTCTGAAGCTGAATTTTATGGTCTAAACTGATGTCTTTTAGCCTTGATTCAGGGATTTGTAAAGATAGTCATCACTGACATTCTTTTTTAAAGAATCTGTATGTCCACATTGGATAAAATTGTAGTTTGAAGATATGTTCAGTATAAATGATTTCTCCTCATGCTGCTAGAAACTGAAAGTTGAGCAACATTACACTTTCCATAAAAGGTATTACTGAGCATACTGAAAGTGTATAAACTTAATTTGTAGGAGATGTGGTCTTTATTAAGGTACCGCTGAAAATAATTAAGCAATGTAAATAATTAAGTAATATAATCAGAGGTATGTAGTTGGCAATTTATGCAAATAAGCCAGAGAAAAGCACCCCCTTCTCATTAGAGCATCATTTTAATTATCATTTTTTGTACACGCAAATCATTAATGGAACATGACTGTTACATCTCCAGCTGACACCAGTGTGAGTGAACAGAAATAACAAAATCCATTGCCATGACCTTGTTGAGAGGAGAAACGAGAAGACCTCCATCGTCATCAGTGCTCTATTTACATAAGAAAATGTCCCATATCCAGTCTAATCATCGGTAGATTACAAAGAAAAACGATCCTTCACAATCATATTTTCATTGTTATTATTTTTCTTATTAACATTTACAATTGCACATATATTAACTAGGGCTGGGACTTTAACATGTTAACTGCGATTAATTACTTACAGAAAATACAACGCATTTAAAAAAGTAACGCATTTAATAGAACCTTTGTTTCCTGATTTCTGGCACAGCAGTAACACTGATGCACTCTCCAGCCCAGGAGGTGGCAGTAATGCACCTAAGGTCTGTTTGCCAGCCGCGAAGAGGATGTACAGGACGCACTGAGTGATGTCAGCACAAAAATATTGGACCAACATGACAATTCAGTTACAAACTTTCTCTTTTATTATGAAAATTGTTCAGCATAAAGTATTTTCTAAAACATATTAGGCGAGAAATAAACTGCTGCATCTCTCCTCGTTTTAGTTCAGCGACGGCTAGTTTAGACATTTAATGAAAGAAAAGATCTGTACCGCATTTGTATAAATGCATTTGTATAAATGAAACTACTTTCTGCAAATGAGCTCCAGGACGACTATATAGAGTACGCTATAACAGTCCTGGTACCAACAAACAATGTAGGCAGTCCACAGCGGACCACTTTTCAAGACACTGAAGATTCGTGAGTTTACAAAAAGTCTTAAATTGTTGAATATAATTGCTGTAATTGAACTTTGCGTTTGCAGTAATCTGTGAATGTATTAGATAGATGAAAAATGCACAGATAAATATAAATGAAACAAACATTTCTGTTGTTTAAGTTCACATATATGTCTATTCATCACTTCAACCAAAATTTATCTGAATTGAAAAACTTTGCTTATTGCATCAAATATTGCTATTTGACAAAAATAACAACCTTGATTAATTAACTACAAACCCTGTAATTAATTAGATACATTTTTAAAATCACGTCTCACCAAGACTTTTAACATGTTCTTTTTTTGTTTAGGTGAGCTAAGTCTTTATAAAATGTAAACCTTGTGTGCTCAGAGGTTTACTGATGGTCAACATTATGCATCAAAGATGCTCCACTAAAAGAGCTAAATGGTACATTTGGTCTACAGAGAAACAGGTCTCAATATTCTGTCTTTTCTTTCTTTCTTTCATGTATTTATTTATTTTTTTGCCAGAAAAAGCTAATAGTAGCACTTTAATATGGCAGAATAATGACTGGTCTGTGATTCTTGAATCAAGGTCAGATAAGGAAACATGTTCGCTGCTGACAGAAATAATCCATTCTTTCTAGCTTTTTCTTCCATTTAAAATCCCCAGAAACTGTGGGAATAAATGAATGCTCAGATCCTTGGTCATCTAGAGGGGATTGTTGGGATTTTTGTTGAAACCAAACTAAAGCTGCTGCAGTCAGCAGTGACTTCTATCAGTCACTGTGCTAATCAATGCAAAAAAGGGGCTGCCATAAGACCTCCACTGGCTCTGTAATATTTCACACGAAAAAAAAATCGTCAAACTCAGTCTACCATTTTTGACAAATGTGCATATACAGACCACTCATATTTCTATAATGTCTATGTCAGTGAAAAATTGAGAGTTTTGTTCTTAGTGAGATGATTTATTTGCGATTCAACTTAGTGCTGAGGAAGCACAACATGTCCCAAAGTCAGTGATCTGCAAAACTGATGCACAAGCATCCCTATCTGTTGTTTAAAGAGAACAATAGTGGACGTAAATTAAGTGTTTCCAGCATCGAGTTCATCGACAATGAAAACAGGCTGGAAGATGACAGACTGACTTATCAAACTTGTGCTAGTGGTTATTCTAGTATAACATGCATGATCAACTGCTAGGTAATTAGGCTTTTTGCAGTTTCATTAAAATATACCATAAACAGAAACATCTGTCTCAGGCAGAGTGCATGGATTCGTGGGTGGTTTGTGCCAAAAACAAATTCTAGTTCTAAATAGTTGACGTACGTGCTGTGTATGCTTTGATTTCCTGATGGCTGACAGTATTGGCATGTTGAGGTCACATGATGTTGACTTATGTTGTGAATAGGCACCTTATAATATCGCAGCAGCTGTTTTTTTCAGCACCCAACAAAATTCATACAGTAACCTGGTGACCATGACACCATTCAGCCAATAGGCAAGATCTGAAAAACACCAGAAAGACTTCTAAATGTCAAGAAAAGATAAATACTAGCATCCATCCATCCATCATGTATACAACGCTTAATCTTCACTGGGGCTGTGAGGAAGCTGGAGTCTATCCCAGCTGACTTAGGCCGAAGGTAAGGGACACCCTGGACAGGTCACCAGTCTATCACAGGGTTACACAAACAGAGAAAGTGTCACACTCACATTCACACTTACGGACAATTTGGAATTATCAATTAACCTCAGCACGTTTTTAGACTATGGGAGCAAGCCGGAGTACCTGGAGAAAGCCCACCATGCACAGGGAGAACAGGCAAACTCCATGCAGAGGGATTCTGGGAAGGCCTGGACGTGAACCGGGGATCTTCTAGCTGTGAGGCGAAAGTGCTAACCACCAACCACTGTGCAGCCCTAAATAGTAATATGAATGGTAAAATGAAAAGCCTGATGTTCAGCTGTGCAATACATCTGAAGGTAAATTTAGGAATACGTTTTCACAAACTGTTAAAGTCGGTCAAGTTAAGAAATATATATTACTTTGTACATTTCAGTGACACAGTTTGAGGGTTTATAAGAGGTTGCCATTTGGCAATATAGTAGCTTTGGCACAGTTGGGGTTAAAATCACATCCTATATGGCCTTTAGAATAATCAGGATCCATGGGTTTTCTCTTAAGATGTGTATGGTAGGATATTGAGTGATTCTAAATTGGCCATAGTTGTGAGCATGAATGTACATGGTTGTAGATGAAACCTGCCTCCTGCTATATGTCAGCTGGGTTAAGTTCACTACCGCTCCCCCACGACCCTCTACAGGTGAAAGTAGGTACAGAAAATACATAGATGGATGGAGAGCTTAATTTTTTGATTCACAAGTGAAGCTTACTCTTAAATCAAAGTAAGAAAAGGCATAACCTTAGTGACCGCCCCTACAACCGCATTAGAAGGAAAACACACCATTTTAACTGAGTTAACAGATCTTGCTGTGTTTGTCTTCATATCAACAAAGCAGAAACACGAGGGCAGAGACAACCCCTTGTGTCCTGACAGAAATAGCAAAGCTGTAATTGTAAGTCAGGTTGTGAGCCTGTTTCTATTCCACAGCCATTCCGTCACAATAAGATAGAACAAGTGAGAATATGCTCTCGGGCAAAGTCTCAGCCAGCAGCAAGAGCCAGCTGAAAGAGTCTTCATTATATGGAACAAGGAATCATTTATGGAGCACTGTTACTCTGTTCAGGGGCAATCTGACAAACATATTGACTTTGGCACACATGAGGTTGCACATATCTCTGCACCTACTTTCCATTATGGCATGATTTGATTTGGGTGATGCCTCAGTTCTGGACCAACTTTTCGTTCCACAAGCCTATAAAATGCTGGATAATATGTATTTGAAAAGAATATTTGCTTGCCATGTACCAGAAAAAAATGATTATCAATGCACTGGAATGTGACTCACTGATTATCTGAAAGTGTGATACACATGAAATATATTTGTTATAATTTAGCATTTCACCACTGCTTACACAATGAAATTAAGAGAGAATGCATTATTCTCAAACATGCATTATTCACAAATTTGCTCCGACTGATTTTGGATCAGCTGCAGCAAAAATCCGCCACTGCAGTGAAAAGTTTGCTGCCTAGTTTGTCTGTTTTGTTTGAAAGGCAGCTGTTCCATCATCCACCAGCTCACATCAAGATTTTCTATCACTTTCCAGCTCAAATCTGCGTTTGCCCCATGGCCACTTCAACAACTGACTCTGTAACAGATTGAATTATTCAAGATCACAGCAGAGATTGAGGCTACCTCAAGATCTTAAATCTCTACTAATTCCTAGGCCAAAAATGCCACAGAACTTATCAATCCATAAGTCCTTGATGGCAGCAATATTCGGAATACCAAATAATGCAGAGCAAGTCTATTAACACATAGCTCCAAGCAAGTGAGCTTTATGTATTCCTAAAAATTGACAGATAGCATTTTTTAGTGAAAGAGCCAGACACCATGAGTAGAAATTAATGTGCAGGCCAGTTATAAACTGTCAGACAGTTCATGTGTTGATGAGTTACTAGCAATTCAGGACAAGAGTTACAATGAAAAGTCAATGTCATCGTTGAGTTTAGAATAGATTTCATCGCTGAGAAGTACAAGTAACGAGGTTAACCACTGAGGTCAGCCTCTGTTTACTTACTGTTGTACTGACTTGAGTGAATAACTGTTGGTTGTTCCATTGAGAGGGGGTGAGCTGCACCGAGTGTGAGCAGCAGTGAGCAGCTGAGCCACAGCAGCTGAGTGTTTTTTTGCCATTACTCTGCAAAAACAAGGTAAAGCTGTGTACCTTCATTATGTGTTGGGGGTGTGCTGTCTACAAACCACAGTCAGAGTCTGTCACCTGCAGCCTTTTTAAGCTCACCATAGCGCTGCCTTTCACCCTGTGGTATTTATCACAGAATATATTTGGTTGATTAGATCTGTTCCTACATAAGACGAGAACTGTGAATCAGTCTCTGCTAACATGAGTGACAAACATTCCATTTCCTATAATTTTCCTTACAATTTAAGCATCGTGCCATTTTGCCAGTGGAAAGCTTTTACTGCAAAGCAGCAACAGCAGGAAAGGTTTGGTTTGTGCTTAACACTTCTTCAACACAGCTGAAAGCAAACAGAATACAGTGAAACAGGGTTGGCATGTGAAAGTACCGACAGGAACGTACAAGTGAAACATCCGATTACAGAAATTAAGGTAGAACCTACAAATTACCCCAGAGCTGAGCACAGAGAGGCTTCAAAAGCAAAACTTGACTAGGTGTACAGAGGGGAGAGACCATCACAAGTTGTGTGGGGACCACCTTAATAACTAGTAGGACAAACGTAGTGCTGCTAAGCTGCCTCCTGCTATGAGGTTGTAGTGGAAACGGACTGACTGAGCATGATGACGATTTCTTTGAAAATCCCCAAATGGCTTGCCGCACTACTGTGACTACTAGGATAAGATCAATCTTGCTACCTTTTACATTAAACAACATACAATGCCACACCAAAAGATGTGCAAATTTTGTGACCTTGAATTGCATGACTTGAGTGTCTGACTGCAGTCTGCTGATGTTCATCCTTAATTCACCTGCGATATCTTTCCTTCTATCTGACATTATTATGCAGATAGTGAAAATACCAGCAAAGTGCTTAAAGCATCCATTAAGTTTATTGCGTTTAACGTAGTGAACTGATCTTCAAAGAATATAGCTCTGGACAAATGCATGCAGTGGAAAGACCTGTCTGCTATATCATGTCAAAATATGAGACTGCATGCCTGCCACTGTTGTGTGCCTTATAATATAAAAGTGTGGAAAGCTGTTTCAGGAGTCATACTGATGATTTAATAAAAACTTTAAGGCTGGTTGAGGGTGTCTGTTTTGACTATGCTTCTCCAAAACTGCCAAATACTTTTCAGTATAATTATAGCACATCTTACTGCTAAAAAAAAATTCCAAAAGATGCCCTTAGTCAAGGTTTTAATGGGAACAAAAACATGCAGTTGGATTACTCCTCAACTAAATAATATCAAAAAACCTTCTTCCAATGAACCTCAGCATTGACTTTTAACATCCCTACACTAGTCCATTAATCATAACCTTGAGTATATCATAGATGTAATTTCAAACTAGAGGCATCGAACTACATCAGTGTCATCAAATATTGGTAAAAGTTCTTCAAAGTTTTACATTTTCAGTCTTCATTTTGCCAATCCATTTCCCCCTGCACACACAACAGACACACTATGTGCAATAAAGAACTGAATCTTGCACTGGACTAGCCTAGCCGCACTTGACCCAGGTCTGAAGACGCAAGGGTCTAGGAACTCTTGACAGGGAGGGAGGCGGGCTAAAAGGTTGTCTTTCAAATCACTCTGCAGCAATTGGGTAGGTATACAACCAATCAGCGCAACGAATAGGCTGACGTAGTTCCTAGAGCGCTGGAAATCAGAGGATGTGGGAGTTCGGTGAAGCCTTATTTATCTTTCCTATCTTATCCTTTGTTTATCTTTCAAGTTGAATTTTAGCTTCAAATCTTTAAGGGCTGTGGCCAAAGCCAAGTTGAAAGATAACTGTTTATTGTGCAAAGCCATCTTCTTGTCTATCCTTGTTTCTATGGTTGTTTCCGGTTGTTTCTGTCAGAATTGTCACGCCTCTGTCGTCATTTAGTTACGCCCGCCTTCTGACTCTACACTTCATGGGGATTCGTCGGCCAGTTTTAGAAGCATCCAACCTCGAGGCTTACCGAGGGTAACTAGACCCACCCTGGGAGAGAATTAAATTCGTTGCCGTGGGTTGTCTAGCGCGGCTAGGCTAGCACTGGACTGCACTTTACACTCACCCTACTGCTCATGTGCACTAACTCTGTTTACATTTTTATATTTTTAAGGATTTAAAAAGATATATTATTTGTATATAGTGTGCCGTTTTCTATTTTTATCTATAGCTGGGAGTCACCAATCGTAATTTCGCTGTGTGGAAACACAATGACAATTAAGATTCTTGATTCTTGATTACTATCAAGTATAGAGTGCACTAAGTTTTTTTTAAATAACATTGCAAAGAACGTATGCATCAAATCTGCACAGTGCCACAAAGTCTGCACGTCTATCCTATTTCCATCTTGCTTTTTCTCTCATGAAGTAATTTGTGTCTTAGCTGCAGTCGGTTATCTTAACTCATTTCTGCTCACACTCTCTTCAGTGTCCAGATATCATTTTGGAACAAGAGTTTAGATGTTTATGTTCCCACACAGGCAACACCTGCCCACTATGGCCCATGCCAGTGCCAAATGTTGTGCCACTGGGCCTTGAAATTAACATTTGCCAACCTGCCAAATATGGGCCAAAATTTGGCAGGTGCTGAGTCAGATCCACCGGCTTCTTTGGCACCTGAGCCTTTTTGATGTTGGTTCTGTACGAACACAAAGCTTGTCCATGACCGAGGTGTTGACAATGTTGTATGTGTGTTTATACATACATGACTGACATATACGTCACACATATATTATATACATATATTACACAGTTGATTTGCCTCCAATGCATTCCCTTGGGTGTAGGATGATGACTGTGAGGTCTTTATACATTTATGCAGCCAGTTAAGTTCTATATTTCCATGTCATGAGAGTAGCTTTCTTGTAGTCACACATACACACACTGTGGCAGCATACTAAATACGGAAAAAAATATGATGTATTGTGGCTACATTTCCATAAACACTCTATTTTCTTTCTAGCCAAGCTACAGTGAGTGTATAAGCCACAAGGAGGCTGCTCCTGTGATGTGGAACTAGTGCACCGAACATATTACTCTCCCTCCTCTATAGCTAGTACTACGCACAATTTTTTGGTGTGTTAGATGTTTGGCTTGTAATACACCATTAAATTCCATCAATGATCAGTCCCTAATCCATTCTGCAACATGACAAATACTCCAAACATACAACCATGGCAGCAAGGAATGATCTAAAATGACAAGTAGTAAAGATAAGGAGTCCTCCGGCAGAAAGTATGGTCACCAGTTAGCCCTGAACCCATCGTCCAAAAAAACATCAGTCTTGTGCATTAGACTAACAGTAACTACTGCAAACACATACCTTTTCAGAAAACTAAAAATGAAATTTTCAAGCATTTTAAGAGACTAACTCCATCAAAATCTTGTTCTCTTTTTTTTATAGAAGGCACTAGAGTCCTCACTGTTGGTCAAAGCCAGCTCTACCAGTAATACTCCCAAGGTCTGCATTACACCTCGTCACTCTGCAGCCTGCATTGTCCTCAGTAGGCCGAGCTTTTGAAATTTCGAGTCACAATAATATTAATAATCAGTCTTGTCCCAATTACATCGGGAAACTTGTCATGACCACACAGCATGTCTGATTCTTATCATGAAACAAAAGAATAAGCTAAAAAATAGAATAAAATAAAAATGTTATGCTAAGCATGCTTAGAAGGAGGTGTCTGAAGTCTCCTGTGTCTTGATAAAGATTTGTTTGGAGATTGAAGGCAAGGCCATTCCCAACTGTAAATTCTTCTTGAAATACTGAAGGAGCAAACTGAGAGAGGGACCGAAGAGCCCAGCTATGGGCTATGAGGCTGCAGGAACAAAACGCCAGCAGGATGCTTTTCAGGAGGGCCTCTGGTTCATCTTGAAAAGACTTTTGTCACAGAGACACATCCCAAGTCACACTGGAAAAGTGTGTATAGTGTGATACAAATGACATTCAAATAAAGATTTACAAAGAGGATGTGGATTCCTAGAGCTTTCTGTGCAGGCGCTCAAGTCACGAAAGAAGACATAGCATGAAGTGTGGTGAGATGTATTTTTATATATTTGATTCATTATTTACTAGGTTGAAATATTTTGAGCAAGTACTGTGGAGGAAATGTGTTGGGGTAGAATAGCTAATGTTCAAAAGCAGTGGAAGCAGTGGCAAATATGACAGCTATGGAATGTTATGTTGTTTTCTTAGTAACTTATTAAAACATGAAACATTTGAAAAACCCTTTAGTTTTGGCATTTGAGGCCTCCTACAGCAACACTTGAGAGGCGTGAATAAAATTTGTTGGCACAAAATTTGCTATAATTAGGCTTTTCAGGGTTTTAAATATATATAATAATACTCTTGTAGAAAAACCTACAGATTCGATTAACACTACAGGTGAAATATTGAAACAATGAAGCAGCGTTAGCGTCAATCATGGTGGATGAAAGACATTTTTTTCCCTCACAAAACTACCACAACTGTGCTTACAAATTCTGGTCCTGAGGTCAGAGATCACAAACAAAAATGCAGTTTGAAGCTTATAAATCTTTCTCCCAGAGGGACACTGCGTGTTTTTTCATCTTTTCATAAGGATGTGTGCAATGCTTTGCGTTGTGTTAAGCCAGCTGTCAGCCACAGGGTTAAAATAATGCATCAAGACAAGATGCTGGTCTCTGCACCAGGTGGCAGTGGCACATCTGTCTAAGAGAGAGAGACTGGTACATCCCACCCACTTCTGTGCACCTCACTGTAGCTCTTACAGATGTTAGAGAGATCTTCATCTTCAGTTAGCCCAGAAACAATCCTCGCCTTGTTTGTTTTGTGGTTGTATACCTTAGATTAATCGCTGCACGATTAATCAACATCGCATCGACATTGAGGTTTTTTTTTTTTAAATCCCTAGTGACAGACCTAGTCGCCAATCAAAAACATTGAGTCTCGTGATCCTCCTGGCCACTGGCCAATCAGAAATGGCAACAGGAAGCAAGTGCGTATGCACTGCACTACCGCAGCTAGCTTTAGCCAGTAGCTAACAACAAACCCGCACGAGTACTTTGCGATGCCGTGAGGAGCATAAAGTTTTCATTGTGACACATTAACGGCGTAAAAATGGCTGAAGGAACGTCTTCAGTAACAGAACAGGGTGCGGAGCAGTTGGTATCTAAAAAGAACTCTATTTCAGTTGTTTGGACTTACTTTGGGTTTGAGAAAAACGATGTGGAGCAAAAGCGAACCAAATGCAAAATATGTCGTCGTGCAGTAGCCAGATCCAGAGGAAACACATCTAATTTGTACCAACACTTGAGGAATCACCACCGACAGCAGTATGATGCAATGTTTTGGACACAGGCTCCACTTGGCTATTGGTGAGATGATTTTTTTTCCCTTAGTCTTGTGTGTGTGTGTGTGTGTGTGTGTGTGTGTGTGTGTGTGTGTGTGTGTGTGTGTGTGTGTGTGTGTGTGTGTGTGTGTGTGTGTGTGTGTGTACCGCGAGCAGCGGAGCCACTACAGCTGATCGCCGCTGCTTGGGACACACGTCTCAATTCTGATCACAGATGTATTAAAATGACTGCCGAGACACACGTTTTGCACACACTGTTGCTCAGTGAAATCTGGCTGGTACAACCGTGTACAACCATGTAGCGCAAACGCGGAAATGCCGGCAGCAGCCGACCAAGCGAGTTTCGTGTTGCGGTGACGGACTGGCCTGGCTCCGTGCCAAATCAAATTGTCAAAATCATCTGGTGGGCCAGATATTATTCCTGACGGGCCAGTTTTGGCCCACGGGCCGCCAGTTGCCAACCACTGCTGGAGATTATTTGTGTATTGTTTTTATGTGTCAGCTTGTCTTTTTTCAATCATAATTTGCAGTTTTATGCATTTGAAAGTAGAAAATCAAAAAAATCGCAAATCGAACCGCAGTCGCAATTTTGGTCAGAAAAATCGCAGTTAGGTTTTTTTCCAAAATCGTGCAGCCCTAGTATACCTCTTGCTGTTAGGTAAGGTGGCCGTAAGGATGTTGTGGCCCATGTCTTGTCCAGCAATGTTCTCATGTTTCTGTCAAAACACTTTCCCCTTCTTAGAAATTTATAGAAGCAAAGCTTTAGCATCATGCTAGCTTCTAGTATGCCCAGCATAAACACTTCAAAACAATCCTCTTCCATCCACTACTACCTGTGAAATGATGAAATATCATCTCTCATGATAGTAGAATTCCATGTGATATCCCCAGGGAGCCCAAATAGGGACATGTGAGTCGACAGTATTCCCTATGCACCTCCATCTTTACTGGAAATAAAGAGTCATTTACCTCAGCTTCTCTGCTTTTGGCATCTGACTGATTTCAGGCAATCGGAATTCTTCGACAGAGGAGCAGAACTCATTCTGGCAGTTGAAATGCCAATTCCAAGCACATGTGCAACACTCATGTACAGGGTGTTAGTAGTGAGTTTCCACAACAGGGCATCAATTCTGTTTTGGAGTGGCACAGACAGCAATTAGCATCCATTTTCTCCAGTGCAGGCTTCAGATTGCAATAGGTATACAGAAACAGCCCTCTGGTCATTAAGGAAATTCTGTATCCACTGGACATCCAAAAAAAATGAGAGTTTTGGCACAGCTTCAGGCATCACCCCTCCTATATGTGCCCTGCAATATTTTGCCCACATGACACAGCTACCATTATCTACCCAACTCCTGCAGTGTTGTGTTTTCCTTTCAACCTCAGTGATATCAAGTATAACCACTTGTTGCAGTGCATGTTTATTCAGTTGTAAAGCGTATGCCTCTTTTCCAACATCAGTATCATGATTTCCACAAGACACAGGAAACGCAGCTCCAATCACGACTTCCTCTATCTTGTAGTTGTGGTGGTTGTTGTATGTCGACAGAAGTGAGATCGCTACTGTTGGTTGTGTATTGCTTTCCATTGGCAGTGGGAATGCAAACAGAAAAAAAAAAGTCCCTGAAGGAATGTGTTTCTCGGGGGAGCTTCCCAGTGGGTAGTTACCCTCTGGGAGTCCTCAGAACTGTTTGGTCTGAAATTGCAAACGTCGTCGACTCAGACAAACCCACAGAAAAACCAAGTACTGTGAAAAAACTCTGCACAAGTGTAGAAATCTCATAGAATTGGTGCTGTCTTTAAGGCAATGTGTGTGATACTAAATACTGATTTGATCGGGGGGTTTGTATTCACTACACTTTGTATTCAGATTCACACTAGTTAACAAAAAATATGTTTATAGCTTTAACATACAGTACAGTAAACTAACTCCAATCCACTTACTGTTTCAAGGCTACAACAGCATAATACAACAGCACGGTATGAACATAGCGCATTTATTTTATCTTGGTATTGTGGAATTTCAATCAATGGACTTACAAATACGTCCCATGTGAGAACATGTTATTCATTCCTATATGAAATCCTCTGGTGAATAGTTTTCACCTCAAGAAGCCAAGTGTTTGTGAAATTGCTCCCAATGGTACAATTACTGCTACTGAAATAATACGAAGTAGAAGAAGACAGAGAGAAAGAGTGTCGAGTTAACAAGAGTGAGCTAATTAGTGGTTGATTCCTAAAATAAAACAGAATCATCAAGCAGGCATTTGGTTCTTCTGAAGTCATCGCATTTCACAAGCCTTCACCTTCATTACTATATATATCAAGCAAACTTCTGTTTTCTGCCATTTGAAATACCTGAATATGCAAGGTCCTCAATTAAATTATTTTTAGAATGCTTTTGCATTTTAGCAATTACAGCAGGAGTACCTCAAGAATGAAACGACGCATATTTCAAACAAAATCACTCATATAGGAGTTCATTAACCAAACTTTTTATTTTTTTAAATGTATACTGTATATATGTTTTTACTGAGTACAATGTGTTTTTGAGAAAATGAAATACAATAAATATACAAATTCAACTTTTTTGAAAAGGTGTATCTCTTTTCAAATATTAATTTGTGTTTTGGCAAAAGTACATTAGTTCAAGAGTAAAACTTTTGTGAGACAGGTTCTCTCAACCATCTGAATGGAGAAGCTAGAAATTGTTCATACTGAGACTAAAGATTGATACATGTTTCACTTTCTTGGAGAATTGCACTAAACCAGAAACACATTTTACAGTGCTCCATATCATATTCAGTGTCATTCAGTAGAATAGACGAGAATAGATTTTATCACTGTTACAAAAAAATATGAAAATAAGTTTAGCACCCTCCGTATAGCAGCAGTAAAAATAAACTATCTAGGCAATAGTCCACACAGACTAAACTATATACAACCAAAATATAACAGCAAATATTAGCAAGTGTTTAGAGTACCTTACATTACTCAGTATCCATGTTACACAGTGCCAGTCACTATGTCATCACATTTAGTGTTACTCAGTGTTCCATGGTATTCAGTATTTCATTATATTCAGTATTTTCCAGTGCCTAAGCTTTCAGTGCTTCACATTCAGATTTCTTAGTGTCCAAATGCTAGACTGACAGACTCTATCTAAATTTTATTTAAAAGCCACAGATTATTAAATGAAAAACTTTCAGAATTCCTGTATTATTATATATTTTAATACAAGATACAGAAAGCATAACATGCCCTTCAGCTATGTCCAAATCTTACATCTTTATTTCCCCTTCAGACATGTCTTCAGCAGGATTTTGTTGTTGCTATGGAAAGTGTGCAGCATTTCTATCATGTCAGACAGTTGAGGAAATTCCGAGTCTCTCTGAAGTTCACGATTACTTTCTACACTGGGCTGATGGAGAGTGCACTAATTGGAAACATCACCCAGTAGTGGAGGAACAACACTGCAGAGCGAGCTGAGGTCAGTGGAGCGCACTGTGGGCACAGCACTGCCCATCCTCCCAGACATCTACATTAGGAGGAGCATGATCAGGGCAAACAGGATCATGGGAACCCCCACCATATCTCTGGCCTGAGCCTGCGGAACATCAGTTCAGGAAGAGCTTCTTCCCTCATGCTGTCAGGACTGTGAACTCTGACGTCAGGTCTAAATCCAAAATCAAAGCACCTCATCTCAAAGACATGAGTGTAAACATCTATAGAACACATGCACATCAGTCAAAAGTTTGGACACACCATCTCATTCAGTGGTTTTTATTTATTTGTATTATTTTCTACATTGTAGATTAATACTGAAGATTGACACGTTTTGGTTTACCACAGAATTACATGTGTATTCTTTTATAGTTTTGATGTCTTCAGTATTAATGTACAATGTAGAAAATAATTGAATAAAAATCACTGAATGAGAAGGTGTGTCCAAACTTCTGACCGATAGCGTAGGTGTTTGCACCCACACACACAACCACGCTTGCACAATGTACACCACTGCACTTTAACTTCACAATCTCTACCTCCTCATTATTTATGACTTTTTACATTTTTTAAGAAATGTATTTTTTATCAGGTCTTGATGTTTTTGCACAGCCCTGTGGAACAGTCACTTTCCACTTCACCACACATACTGTATGAGCACGTGACAAATAAAAACTCTTGAGTCTTGAATCCCATGACCTCAGTGTTGTGTGCTGATTCAATAAATGAATATTTACCAGGTTTTGTTTAAAAAATAGTAGTATAGTTTAACATTCTCTGCTTCTAACACATGAAGGAGAATTTTTCATGATGGCGTTTATCGGTTTTGCACCTGAATTTGTCATATATAGGTTGTAGATTACAATGCAGACATAAGGAGCTATGGTTTCTATCCAACATTTAAACATATCAGATACTTAAAACACTTATTACAGGCTACCATACTTACCCCTAATTTGATGGATTTTGATGGGACATAATAAGGCTGTCAATATAATATGAGTTCTCCATTTCAGTTTCCCCTTCAGCCTCCCCTGCTCTGATTCCCATTCAAGTTTAGAAAAATGGGTACGCTGAGAAGAAATCCATTCGATCCATGTCCAGAGGCTGCATTCAGGGGACTTCTAAACCTGTATTTCTTCTTTCCCCATAAATTTATCGCCTGTCTCGCAATCCTTTGTGCGGCAGCAAAGATGAGTGTCAAATCTCAAAGAGCTAAGACCACAGTAAAAGGTACTCAGTGCAATTTTAGGAAATATCTGCTACTTTTCACCCCTCAAGTGCAAAACTAGAAAGATAAACTAAAGTAAATGGCATTCAGAAAACTCATCTATGATGGAGTGACTGACACCTAAAACGTAAATCTACGAAGAGGGAAGAACAAAAAAAAAGGGGTGTTTATTCATTTAAACAGCATGGGATTGATCAAATAATAATCCAATAAAATAAAAATGTTTCTGAACTATTATATGTTAAATGCAGTGTGATTACAAAGAAACATGAACACGTTCTGATTTTTGCACTTTTACAAAAGCAAACCGACGGCACACGGAAAACACAGCCCTAGTCATACCACACTTACCCAGACAGGTATTGTCTCTGAAGGCTTTTCAAATGCGCTGTGTATTGAATTTATCCTCCAAACAGCAAAAACACAGTGTCTGAACAAGTGTCAACATTATTGTTTTTGTCAATATTTTGTTGTGAAAGTCTAAAAGAAAAGGATGGCTGAGTGTTGGGTGGGGTAGGGGGGCTCTTATTATAAGAGATACCTGCAAGTGATTGATGCATCAAAACTGTTTTAAGGGCATCAACCTAATGCACTGTTACGATGGAGCACCGGGGATAGACTCTGGGTGCAAATACCTAAAGGAAATTCATCATAAAATAAAGGATGGCACAAAACTGATCTCACATCTGTGTGCTTCCCTGTTTTTCCAAAAATAAATTTAAAAAAATCTTACCATCACACTGGACCAAGCTAAAAATAAATCATTCCTCTGGATTGAAATGATATTACAGACTAGGGAGCCATTCTAGCTCTTTTCATCCTGTCTGGCTCCTTTTAGTTGACCTTTTTTCAACTTCCAGATGCCCTTGGGTTAGTCTCTTGAAAAACTAATTAAATTCAACATTCAACACATAACCTTTTTAAGTGAATGAATTGATTCTTTTTTACAGAGAAAAAGATAGCACTGATAAGTTTTGTCAAACTTCTTAAAAAACCCTGTGAAGCTCGAAACTATTTTTAGGGGGATCACTTCGTAGGAAAGGAGAGTTATCAAGCAAGGTGATATTGAGGTAAAAGGTAGAAAGACAAAGAGGTTTTCTCTTCCTTTGGTACAATCAGTAGCGTGTCTCTAGGGAGGCGATGCTGTTTCTCCTCTGTCGCCTCCTCTGTCATCCATGCTCAAAAGGAGGGACCTTGGTGGGGAGCAGAGCGCAGCAAGTGATGAAGACATCCTTAGTGAGGGAGAGCGAAGGGAATGAGGGAGACTGCACCACAAGGAAGTAAGCTTACACTTCACAGCATACACAGAACCATAAGGAGACATCGGGGAGGCACTGTGTTCAGTATCAGACATGCACGTATCAGGATAAAGGCACTACCCAAGAAAACAAGAAAGGACTGCATCATGAAAGACATCACAAGGTTATTCTAAAGTGATGGTTTAAAGACTCTCGAAAGCATTTGAAGATGTATACTTCTGTGTTTTAGTGTGGCGCTTTGAAAAAAATGCTGATTTGCCGAAAGTTTCTTCTCGTCAACAACAGTGTCTCTGTGTAACTGACAACTCTACAACTTTGAGCTTGTGCACATAACAACCTTGACTTGACCATTTTTTGATGCAACTCATTGGCTCCAACTGATATTTTATTCTCCATCAAGCATAGCGGTGGTGAGGAAATACTGCACAGCACGGAATAATCTTTGCATGATGTCCTCCACCGCCGCTGTGCTGCCACTGGGATTATGTACCGGGGGAGGGGCGTTCAGAAATGATTAATGCACGACAGGCAGGAAATGCTGTGCCTTATGGGGTTTAATAAACATCCCTTGATGTCACGTAGAGCAAATCGTATTTGTTCATTGCAACAGCCAAATATACTCTGCACAGCCCTAATTTGAGCTCTTTAACAATACTGCCATATGGTGGAGGAAGCAGCAGGGTCTACTCAGGACATGCCTACATTGAAAATGAAAAGCCAAACTTTTAATGTGGCTGCCATTAAGTGGGTGCACAGGGGAGAGGAAAAATGGATTCCATACTCAGCATAGAGTCGTGTTTGGCTGTTAGCAATGCAAATATATTGGTCAAACATTTGGACTGCAATGCAGAAAATAAAAATGCAAAAGAACATTACCCATTTTCATTAAAGCAAATGGCTAACCTTGTTTGGCTTTTCTCCAAAATAAACACACACTGCACATGTGACACTGACTTGTCCTGCTGACTTAATCCACAGTCACGGTTGCACAAGAGTTCAGCAGCCCGATGGCTTCAGAAACATGCTGTTGTGTTGGACTCGGGCCATTTTTCTTACAGTTTGGGTTCATGGTTAAGTTTGGGTTGGATTAGTTTCAAACATAGCTACTGTAGTATAACTAAATCTCTCTCTCTTACTCTTATTTTAACATACTGTCTGTCTCCTGTGCCCATCCAAGTAGATATACAACATCCTCTGGGAAGCACAAAAAGAAACAGAGCTGAGCCATTGTGCTGCATTAGCCTGTCAAAACAAGCTGCTCGTAATGGATGAAATAAAGGAAAAGTTTGCAATTGGGGAGCCTCTTAAAATCACCAGTCATTCTGAAAAGGCTGTTGCATTGTGGCAAATTTCTGGTGTTCTAACAATCCCAACAAAGGCTTTAAGATGAAACCGAAATGAAACAGACTTCCAGGGCATTACTTGACCATCAAGTGCCCATCCTTCCTGGACATTGTAGTCACTTGATTGTTCTCTGTCTGTATTCATTTTGTGGATAAAAAAAAAGAAATACAAAGAAAAAATCCATAAGACAAACCAGTAAAGAAATGTCCTGAGGAGGGAGCCTCTAACAGACAGAATAAACACACACCACATGTTTATAATAGGATTGTAAATTGACAGTCATTAGCTGCTGTGATAGTCCAGAGGCCGACACAGATAAGACACATGATGCAACATTGTTAGAATTTAAAAATGGATATACATTAATGGCATCAACCTGCTTTGATAAATAAAAATAGGCATTGAACAATACTAGTCATTGTGCATGGAGTAGCCGTCACATTGCGGTGCCATCTCACCACAACCATTTCACAACCAAAAAAAAAACTGTCAGTCAAAGGCTGTTGTATTCAAATAAGAATTACAAAAATAAACTAAATAAACACGCTCCGCTTAAAGTGCCTCACTATGACCTTGAAAATCAAGTCAAGGTCATACACCCCAAAAGGCACATCTATACTATATAGAGATGGCCTGGGTGCAATATGAATGAAATCCCTCAAGTAGTTTCAGAGATATGCTCCGGAAACGAAATGCGGATGTACGTACGGACATACGGACATACGGACGGACGGACGGACGTGCCCACGCCAATATCCCCCGCCGGCCGTAGGCACGGAGGGGGATAAAAAGCACTCAGACAGCGTAGTAATCTGTCAAGGTCATTCATTCCGCCATATGGCATTGTCAGAAATGCAGCATTTTTCTTTTAGAAATGCAGCATTTGTTTATTTATTAGTTATTGATGATCAGCAATCATGGAAGCATAGAATGTGGCCATTTAATATAGATGTACCCACTAACAAAATGATCTTGCGCTGAGCACAGGTGTGTGTTATGCGTGTGTACGTTATGTACGGATACCGAATTGCATCACCTAAACATATAGCGGGTGGTGGGAATTGATGGGATTGGAAACACCCTACTATTTAATCAATTGTTCCTTGTATCATTTCTGACAATTTGTAGTAGGACTGCAATCGTGGATCATCAGCAGGCAGCAGACGTAGTTTTCATCTGTAGTCATAGTTACAGTGATGCTGTGCTGCTATCTTGCAATGATACAGAAATCTTTAACAAATCTGTGGATCCAGATTATAAGCCGCATCACTGCCAAAATCTAATCACTTGGTCCTTGTGTCCGTTAAATCCGTTAGTCCATTTTTGAGTAATGTTGTGAACAGACAGATAGACTAACAGATGGACAAACGTACGCCAATCACCACATAACTCCGTTGCGTTTCATGGCAGAGTAATAAAGATGCACGCATTCATGTTTTTCATAGAAATAATATGATCAGTATTATTATTTATAGATGATCTGACTGTCCCTCACAAACAAGATGCAGTTTTTGTCCTGAGACACGGAATCACTGAGCATTGTTTGCTAGGAGAAAAAAAAAAAACCTGACAGGCAAAAACTTTCCAAAGCAAACATATATCCTTGAATGTGAAGGAAAATAAACATAGCCTCAAGCCCCAGGCCAGGTCGTGTTGCTTAAATTCTGTAGCACCATGTCTGTTCAGTTGGCCGACTCTGCAACATGTGGGTAAGGGTGCCTCAGCAGGTAGTAAAGCATGTTGTCTTTTCTCATAATACATCCACCTCTTCAGCAGTGCTTACAGTACATGACACTGTGTCACTGCCTGCGGAGAGACTCTTCAGCTGCTGCTAGGATTTGACAAAGATCTTAAAGAATCCTTGATGGGCATTTTTATCCTGTTAATCTACTGCTTTATGGTGCAATGCATACAAATGCAAAATAAACAGTGCACAGAAATCGCCCTCATACAGCGGCTCAAGGCTTTAGTTGATAAACAATATCTCAGGCCAAAATATTGTCTCCTAGAGAGTTTTAGTGGACAGACTATGAGCAGATGATGTGATGCAACCATCAGATGCTTGTTTTTTGTTTGCTGTGTGAAATCTCTGGGTATGAAAAACAGGCTTACTCACGAGGCTACAGTTTTGGCATGCATCGGGCCACCCCGCTGATGAGCGCCTGGTGAATGTCAATTGAATGAGCTTGAGTGTAAAAATGGCTTGTCGTTAATGTGGCTCAAATGAGATACAGTATGGCTCCAAACATGATTTCAAGTTTATGTGACCACCCAGTTGCAGCTAATTAGTGGCAAATGGCAGCGATGGATTCTGCTGTTTGACCGACGAACGTTTAAAATTTCTGCGCTATTAATGAAAACTCTTGCTACAGTGGGTTTTTGGGGAAAAAAGTAACATCAAGTAATGGGAAAACAGACATTTTTTTCCGACAAAACTAACAGCATGGAAGGAAGTAAAAAAAATCAGACAAAAATGCTTTAGCATAGACTAAGCGATGCACAGACTACCAGTTCAATGTTGGGTAGAAGAATCCTTGAGGAAGGCCCATGGGTTGTTTATTTTTGCCTCAATTATCACCCCAGGGTTTAGCTCAAAGACATTTAATAATTCATCCTGTTCTTTGAATTCATTCATTCTTTTTTTTTCTTCAATGGGCTCCAAGCCGACATATTTTATTGGTGCTGTAAGCTGCTTGAAGTGAAGTAAATCTGAATGGTGGAAGTACGAAGGAGTGGGGAGGAATTTTTGAAAAGAGAAACACCAAAGGAGACGCTAATGAACAGAAAAAATTACTAAGGCTTGTTGTGTGTGGACAGCAGCTGATGCATTACCTTGTCAAAATCCAAACAGATACTATTGGTGTCTGCATGTAGCATTGCTTATTGCACAGATCAATTCAACGTGTAACTGATAGCACACCGTAGGACATTAAGTGTGATGAGCAGGAAGGTGACGCAGAGGATAAATGAGAGAGTAATGGAGAATCATATCAAGGACTCTCCAACAATCCCCTATGGTGACCTGAGGCGTGCTAAAAGACGACACAGCAAACACTTCAGAGTACAAGTGATGAGTCTGACTAAATTGGCATCCTTTCTGAGAGCTGGGAATTAGGCCACTGAGTTTCAGTCAGTCTGTGTGTTGTTTCTGGCCAACATGTTCTCTTCACTTTCCCAACAAGTCCAAAGGAAGCTCACTAACAGTCCATCAACCCTGCCATCAAACAACCCTCTCCACACACAAGCACGCAAAGGGGCATGCGTGCACTTGAACGCAGTCCCCAACTCTTCCTACTAGTACACCAAACTGCTGTGTCTGCAGGCGTTGGCTGTCTGAAGGCTTGGCTCGTATGCCATTAATCCCAACCATTTATAGGCGCGCACCTAAATATACACAGTGCTTAATTAAAGTTGGGCATCCATTATTGAAGCATAATCCCAGTTATATGGGAAGAGAAGGTAATTAGTCCCTCAAACACCTTGGTGCTCATCTCTGTTTCTAGGGGTTATAAATACCAGCCCTGCCGCCTCATGAAGGGTATCTTTAAATTACATCCTTGAGCTTCACGAAAGGTTAGAAGAACGGATTTCCGAAATTACGTTGACATGACGTTTAAACACGGGGGCTATTAAGATGTTTTCATCCGCAGAGAAGTCACAACCAAACGGTCATCTGATACAGGCAACAACACGACGAGCTCCGTTGCCTCGGACGGTACGCACCGATCAACTGAGAGTGCGATCTCAAGGTCAGGCTGTGTTCTGAGGAGACACAATAACCTTTAGTCGTATCTTTGGAATGCGCATAGAAATCACTTTGGGTAATAACAAATAATGACTGTATCTTTACCATTGAGGAAGTGGTATTGATTTTTTTTCACCCACCAAAGCTGGAAATTATGACCTTAGCTTTATAGGGAGGGATATGTCACTGTTAGCAGAATGAAATATCTGTTTTTGTGACTGGCAACAAGTCAAAAATCTATTCTCTGCCTCTGGTTTTAAAATCCCAATATACTGAATCAATTATATGATAATATTATCATATGGTTTAATGTCTCCAAATGCTGACGTCAGACACATCTACTACACAAACCAACTCAACAAAACATGACTTGGCAAAGACTTACACTAAGGCAAACGCTCATTCATCCACTTGTCCTTTATTTAAAGTGCGAGAGGAAATGTCCTATAAGTTTGATTCAACATTTATATCTTGATTGCTTCTTTTAATTTACTCAAGCAAACTGAGGCACTTTTCCACAGTGATCTGCAATGGCATTTAAATTGCTTAGGTTTTACCTTAATTTGAAGGACTGTCAGATGGTTAAAACACTTGCAGGAGAAAACCCACGCATGCACAGAAAGAACATGCAAACTCCACGCAGAAAGATCCCGGGAAGGCCTGAGTGTGAACCGGGGTTCTTGTAGCTGCAAGGTGAGTTATTAAGTGTTAAGTGTTAACCTCCGATCCATTGTTCAATCCTTGTTGGGAATACAGTTCAAGTGAAATTAAAATTCTACTTTCATTTTGAATAAACCTTTTCATGTTTTCAAATAGAAACATTTTTAAATACTTATGAATCTTTTAAATATCGTCTTTCTTTCTCATTAAGGTGAATGAAGGGCGATTACATTGTTTGTTGCCTCTCGACAGATTCCATCCAACTTAGTTATGCAGCTGAAGCTGGTGGAACATTATGCAAACAATAACCTTTGTTTCCCTCTGCCATATATCAGTATTGCTCTTAGCCAAAGAGAAAGTTCCAGCCTAACTTTACTAAGAGACCAATAGCCAACAGCAGAAAAGAATGATTGCTGTGAATCTAATTCTAAGGTAAGGTAAAAAAAAATAATAAATTCTGGATTTTTTTTTTTTTTTTGGAAACATGATCATCTCATTTAAAGTTCTCATCCACATATGAAAGAACTGAATGTCTTGTCTTCAGATGTCAATCGACTGAGCTTTCCCCAATGAGACAATAGCAGCGAGGAAAGAGGTCAAAAGGCCAAATTGTGTTACATTGTGCTTTCTCTCCCCACTGTGTTTGCATCTTTCTGGATGTATCCTCTGCAGGCAGAAACTGCAAATGATTTGATGGGAAATTCAATAAGCTAATAAGGATTCTGTCCATCAGCGCATTTCAGCATTTTCTCACAATAAACTTCTCATCTTTAACCTTTCAGTTCAAATCTTCATTTTGAACTGAGAAAACAACTCTATGCCACACCATACATCATCACTCAGTACTGAATCAATAATTACATTTGCTTTCACACAGCAGCAAAACAACTCATCCAGGTTCAGGGATAACATTTGGCTAACAGAGTAATGACAAAATGTCCTAGTTGTGAGTATAGTATTGTATCTTATTAATGTTTCTTGTTATAAGGCTAAAAGCTTTCTGGTGCAACTGTACACACTGAAAAGCACAAGATGAAGCAAACAAAATATCTGCCTGATTATTTGGTTATTTTTTCTTTTGCTTGTAAATATTAAAAAGACAGTTCTTTCCAGTTGGAATCAGTGATTAACGATGATTGATTTGATACATCAGTGGATGCAGCTTGAGCTAAATTGTCCATCATAGTGTGGCTAAAACAGTCATTTGGTTGAGACATCCTTCATTACTTTGGGCTTAATAAAGTCAACATATGTCCATGCAGAGCAAGGAAAAAAGGAAAGACTTTTCAAACTTTCCAGAGAGTGAAGGACAGTAGTGGAGGTACCAAGAGTTCAGGGTTTAGCCTTTTAAAACTGGATGATTGAATTTCTTGGCAGGGGATTCATTAAAATGATAATTCTTATTTATGAAGCCCTTTAAAAAATTAAAATACTCTCCATGTACTGCTTCCTATTAATTAACTTTTTTCCCCCCTCATTTTCTTTCTTTCTCTTCTCTACTTTTTTCTTTACTTCCCACTGAACTTGACACACTAATAGGTTATGAATAATTCTGTTTCAGTTTAGATGGCAATTAGCCACAATGCCAGAGGCCATTCTTCTTCCTCTCTAGTGGAGTGGTGATTTAAGACCCAGCTGAGTTAGGGTGCTCCAACCATACCGTGATCACATCATTCACTTCCCCCCACCCAGCGCTGAAACAAGAAACAGTTAACTGAGTAAACCCCCTCTCATTGATAAAGTCTTTCACTGACGTCAGTGAGCAGGACCGCTCCGACACACACAGGAGGTCAGTCATCAAAAGGAACAGAACAAGGGGCTGAGGGGCTTCGTTAAAAGAAACAAATGTCTAAGTTAAGTGAAAAAAAAAGGAACACAAACCCCACAGCCAGTTCTCAGGGGCACAAAATGTGATAATGGAGTAATATTGTCACATGGTGTCTCTCTCTAGTGTTCCACCAAAAAAATTCCACCATTGCTAATTAGCCACAGGACCACATGGAGAACAGCATGTCTTTGCTGCTGGAATTGATACATCAGAGGCAGGCGAAGCAGCTGTCGTTAGGGGGACTTAAATACAATAATTACAGCACAGACTGAGCAATGGGCTACAGGCACAAAGCCTCATCCACTGATTGAATGAAATATCATGGTAACTAAATAATGGCAATAGTCATTTTAACACAGAGGCAACAAGGTGTGAAGTAAACGGAAGGAAGCAAATACTCATCAGTGTTAAATCAACATGACTGATAGACAGATAAGCATAGATAAATAGACAGACACAAGAACAAAGTAAGTGTTTTTAAAAAAAAATGTTAATCCTAGACCGAGACAGCGCATTCCTCCTCCGGCACCGAACGCTCCTCAACACAGGCAGTTTCAGCAGAAACGCATCATTTGTATCAAGTTGAATTTTCAGCTGGATCGATTCTATGACCCCCTCTGAATGCACCCTCAGGATTTGGAATCAAGTCTGTTTCTGTTAGGTTCATAGTTGAAGGAAGCAATAACCTTCCAATGGCAGACATTCTCGATCAGGATCACCGCTGAAATTTAATCAATCACTCCGTAGCCCAGGGACCTATCTGTCTGCAAAATTTCAAGGCAAATGTGTTCATTAATTCTTGATGTCACACAGACAGT
Organism: Acanthochromis polyacanthus; assembly: GCF_021347895.1. Lineage (NCBI taxonomy): Eukaryota > Metazoa > Chordata > Actinopteri > Pomacentridae > Acanthochromis > Acanthochromis polyacanthus. The sequence goes on along the minus strand of NC_067117.1, from coordinate 34,387,403 downwards.
CACAACAGTAGAAAGTAGCCGCCACAGTGACGGGAAAACAAATAAATAAATAAAGAAATCCTGCATCACACTGAAAAATCACCTCCATGTAAAATATCTTTGGTATTCATTGGGTGAGCGTGATTAATTCACTCACTGTCTGTAGTGCCATTGTTTTCCACTCTGAGCCAACATCCATCCAATCGGTGAGCCATTTTTCAAACGCTTTCAGACAAAACCTGGACATGCAGCAAACTGAGCTAATAGGTGTTCTCAAAATGATACCAAGCCGCTTTGACATGGCTGATCACAGCATATTACAACAATCAAAATAATTAAACGGTAGTTTTTATCTGAGTGCAAATCTGCTACAGTCTTTCCTACAAACAGGGGTGATGGGAAAAACAACATGGGTCATTTTGAAATTTAGGTTTAGTGCAGTGATAAAAACAAAAACAAACAAAAAAAAAACCCAACATGTTATAAAAAGGAAAGACCTAACCACATTTCTTAAGCAAGGCTATAAAGTTACACCTGCTCTCTGTAAACATGAATATCAGTAAAATATAGCTGCCAAACAATTAAGCTGTTTGCATAATTTTACACGATTTTTACCATTTTTTTCTGTGAAAATTCCTCCTTCTGTGCTGGAGAACCAGCATATCCAACCAATAGTGTCAGTTTTCAAACATCTTCCCTCCGGCACCTCACATGAAACTTGAAACCTCTCACTTTTTTTGAGTGATCAAGACATTCCTCTCCTGCCTGCAGGCCTGAACCACATCCAGTTTTTCAATCTTTGTCACACTGTCCAACTTTGAATGGTCTCTCCATGCATCCCGTGTCCCACCCAAGCGTCCTGTTTTAACTCAAAAAATTACTCAAACCAAGATGCCTCTTCAAAGGTATTTCCTCAGCTTTAAAGTATAGATAATGTGCAACGATGGTACTCACACATAACGGTGAGAAAAACATTCCCTGAAGCCAAGACAACCTTCTCCCTCGTTGCCCGGTCGTAGATGCCCACGTGGCATTCATAAGGCCCGTTGTCTGAGATCCGCACCTCTGGGAGCCTGGAAAGAAAAACACTTTGGTGAGCTGATAGCAATCTTACCATTCTTGAAATATCAATGGAAACAGAAAGCCTGAGATTAGATTGTGCATGGTTGTGCAGATAAATATTAATGTTCATATGAAAAGAGGCCAAATTAAAGCTCAGTACATGACAATGGTAAATGATGTGTCCCATCCTTGATGATGAGATGCAGAATTTCAGAATATCTCACAATGTGAGATATCGCTCTAATCACAATGAAAGTTAAATACTTTGAATATTTGTATTTCATTGTAATCTGCTTGCAATGTCTTTTTTTTTTTAGTTTAAATTTGGTCCTCAATGCACATGTTTGCTAAAACTGTAAAGGTTTGTCTAAAGATTGTGCTCTGGTCAGTTTATGAACCTATATAAGGTCCTATAAACAATGAGTCCAATATCAATAATAACAGGTTCATGTGAAATCAGTGCAAAGTTCATAATTATCAGTGATTTGTCAGGTATATCCTAACTATTGTCACCAAATCAGTACAACACTGGGAATAACTATATTATTTACTACCAGCTATATATGTGGTATATTTAATGACAGAGCTGTACATCATAACATTGAACCTTTGAATCAATTTCAGTGTTAGCCTTTACTTTGTATGTATCATGTAGTTTATCGTGCATGTATCCAACTGTGTGTAACATGTTCCTTCTTCCTCTTCTCCTATCCCTCCCACTCTCCCTCTATCTCCCCATCCCTCTCCCCTCTCCCTCTCTCTTCTCCACACCTCTACCCCTCCACCTCTCTACCTCTTCTGTCCCTCTCAGTCCCCCAGCAGACAGATGGGTCCCCCGACATAAAGAGCCAGGTTCTGCTCGAGGTTTCTTCCCATTAAAAGGCTGTCACCTTAGGGCTTGCTCTGGGGATTCAGGCGTATGGGTTCTGTAAAGCGACTTGAGATAATTTGACCTGTAATTGGTGCTATATAAGGGAAATTGAATTGAATTGAATTGAAACTAAATACACATACAGTATGGCTCAAAAGTTTGGGGTCACTCAGACAATTTCATGTTTTCCATGAAAACTCACATTTTTATTCAAGTGCTAACATAATTACACAGGGTTTTCTAATCATCAATTAGCCTTTCAACACCATTAGCTAACACAATGTAGCATTAGAACACAGGAGTGATGGTTGCTGGAAATGTTCCTCTGTACCCCTATGTAGATATTCCATTAAAAATTAGCCATTTCCAGCTAGAATAGTCATTTATCACATTAACAATGTCTAGACCGATTCATTAACATTATCTTCTTCATTGAAATAAACTTTTCTTTCAAAAATAAGGACATTTCTAAGTGAACTCAAATTTTTGAAAGGCAGTATATATATATATATATATATATATATATGTATGTATGTACGTACACACACACACACACACACACACACACACACACACACACACACACACACACACACACACACATACTGCTGTTCAAAAAATGTGAACTTTGTAAGATCTACTCACTGACCAAGCTGTTATCCATCTGTAGCAGTTATTACTACTCATTTGTAGCAGTTTGTTTCATGTAATTCATGTGTTTGAAATAAGATAGACAAGTTAGATAATAGCTCTAATGGGACATTTCAGAAAATAACATTCTTTAAAGATTTACTCACATTCACAAAACATTTACATCCCTAACTGTGAGAGAGAAAACACAAAACAAAAGCACTTAATTTATTGTTCGCTCGTAGAGACAAAATAAATATGGAGATCAGATGACAGAGTAACTGAATCATGAATTCATCAGAATTTTGATTATGAATACAAAGTCTGACTCATTCAGGATCACTGCACCGTGCGTTTATATTACCGTAGTCAGCATGCTGATACTGAAAATCAGTAAAATATGACTGAACTGGTTCTGTTTAGAATTTTTCCGTTGTAAATCTATTTTGGGCTCGACTGAAAAATTTAAGTGAAAGTCTTAAGTTACAGGGAGAGGAAGCAGACACTTTTCAGAGATAATTTCTTTTACACTCAACAAAAATATAAACGCACCACTTTTGTTTTTGCTCCCATTTTTTATGAGATGAACTCAAAGATCTAAAACTTTTTCCACATACACAATATCACCATTTCTCTCAAATATTTTTCACAAATCTGTCTAAATCTGTGATAGTGAGCACTTCTCCTTTGCTGAGATAATCCATCCCACCTCACAGGTGTGCCATATCAAGATGCTGATTAGACACCATGATTAGTGCACAGGTGTGCCTTAGACTGCCCACAATAAAAGGCCACTCTGAAAGGTGCAGCTTTGTTTTATTGTGTGTGTGTGTGTGTGGGGGGACTCCTCTTCAATGGCTGTGCGAAGTTGCTGGATATTGGCGGGAACTGGTACACGCTGTCGTATACGCCGATCCAGAGCATCCCAAACATGCTCAATGGGTGACATGTCCGGTGAGTATGCTGGCCATGCAAGAACTGGGACGTTTTCAGCTTCCAAGAATTGTGTACAGATCCTTGCAACATGGGGCCGTGCATTATCCTGCTGCAACATGAGGTGATGTTCTTGGATGTATGGCACAACAATGGGCCTCAGGATCTCGTCACGGTATCTCTGTGCATTCAAAATGCCATCAATAAAATGCACCTGTGTTCTTGGTCCATAACAGACGCCTGCCCATACCATAACCCCACCGCCACCATGGGCCACTCCATCCACAACATTGACATCAGAAAACTGCTCACCCACATGATGCCACACTCGCTGTCTGCCATCTGCCCGGAACAGTGTAAACCGGGATTCACCCGTGAAGAGAACACCTCTCCAACGTGCCAGACGCCATCGAATGTGAGCATTTGCCCACTCAAGTCGGTTATGACGACAAACTGGAGTCAGGTGGAGACCCCGATGAGGATGACGAGCATGCAGATGAGCTTCCCTGAGACGGTTTCTGACAGTTTGTGCAGAAATTCTTTGGTTATGCAAACCCATTGTTTCAGCAGCTGTCCGAGTGGCTGGTCTCAGACCATCTTGGAGGTGAACATGCTGGATGTGGAGGTCCTGGGCTGGTGTGGTTACACGTGGTCTGTGGTTGTGAGGCTGGTTGGATGTACTGCCAAATTCTCTGAAACGCCTTTGGAGACGGCTTATGGCAGAGAAATGAACATTCAATACACAAACAACAGTTCTGGTTGACATTCCTGCTGTCAGCATGCCAATTGCACGCTCCCTCAAATCTTGCCACATCTGTGGCATTGTGCTGTTTGATAAAACTGCACCTTTCAGAGTGGCCTTTTATTGTGGGCAGTCTAAGGCACACCTGTGCACTAATCATGGTGTCTAATCAGCATCCTGATATGGCACACCTGTGAGGTGGGATGGATTATCTCAGCAAAGGAGAAGTGCTCACTATCACAGATTTAGACAGATTTGTGAACAATATTTGAGAGAAATGGTGATATTGTGTATAGATAACACGTGATCAACTTTGACTCAGTCTTCAGTGCATAACCCGAAGCCAGAAAGCAGTTTTACGCTCACAACTTCAAGTGAGAAAGTCAAGTTTTGCTGAATGTACTAATCACAAACAAATGTGTGAAAAACCAAGAGTGAGCACCTCAAGATATAAAGCAGGGATTTCTCTGCCAGGCCTTCCTTGAGGGATAAGCATAAAACAAGCAAGTCGTCTTTTTTTCCCACCACAGAGTAAAAATGATGAGAATAGCACAGTGAATCTCTTTCTGTGGTGGTGGGGGTAATTGGCTTTGTCTTGGTAAATGCTGATGTAGCCCATTGCTTTGTTTTTACAAACAAAGCCGTACTTCTGTTATCCATAATCCTGACTGCGGCATTCATGGATTCAAACCAAGACGTAGAAAAAAAAGAACCCACCGAGCGCAAAGAAAAGGAAGCCAGAGATAAAATAATTCAAGGTGTGGAAGTATTGCTGGAAGAAAAGGGTGAAGAGGCCACAAAGGAAAAACCCCAAACCACAGCATTTCTAAGTGGCTGCCTGCTTCTGGAGTCTTTTCCAGCTTGACAGACAGACATGTCCATCTGAATTTGGAGCAGGGAAAGAGGAAAGGTTGTAGTCCTTACATTGAGACTTTTGCTAAATATTAAGACTGGGGGAATTAATTTTTCAGCACTCCCTCTAATCTTTCATGTCATGTACTTCGAAGGTGCTAGTTCACTGAGATTCGGTTCACAGAAATTGAACATGTGATTCTGAGAGTCTTAAAACTCTTACTAGTCTCTCAGCTAATGTTTGACATTTTTATTGGAATAGAATCACCATTTAAATGGAAGAATTGAAAATTATGATATACGATATATTAATGATTTTCATCCCCCTTATTACTCTGGTAAGGCAAGCAGCAGAGTTATGTGACAATCGGTGTTGGTTTGTCTGTCTGTCTGTCTGTTAGCAACATTACTCAAAAACAGACCAACAGATTTGGATGAAATCTTCAGGGAAGGTCAAAAATGACACAAAGACCAACTGATTGGATTTTGGCGGTGATGTAGCTTATAGTCTTTATCCATGGATTTGTTAAAGATTTCTGCAGTATTGTGAGATAGCGGCACTGTGTCACTGTAACCATGACAACAAGTGAACACTGCATCAGCTGCCTGCAGACGATCATATGACTGGGACTCATGTGATTCAGTGTCCGTACATAACATACACATGCAAAACACATGCCTGTGCTCAGCGCGAGGTCATTTTGTTTGTGCGTACATCTGCATTAAATGGCCACATTCTGTGTTTCTGTTGATGTTCTGATGATTAATACCTAATTAAAAAAATGCTGCATTTCTTTTTTAAGTTATTGTTTTGACCATTTTTGACAGGCAGACAGGAAAGTAAGGAGAAGAATGGGGAGGAAGACCTGCAGCAGAGGACTGTGAGCTGAAATCGAACTCACCGCTGCAGTGGGAACTATAGTCCCTGTTCATGGGTCGCCCACTCAACCTGTTGAGCTGTCTGAGGGAATGAACAGCTTTGGTGGAGTACTGCGTTCACAAATAAGCCCAAATAAATCTGAAGTAGCATGAGACTAAATAGCAGTTTAAAGAGCACTTTGGCTTGTTTATCAACAGTGATGGACAGAGTATGAATATCCTCCTTCTTTAACTAAAGTGTAGTAGCACTAAAGTTTTCGTTTAGGGGTGTCGATGCATGAATTCAATCCATATTTTACTATTCAACTGCTTTTTAGAAATGCTGCTTTTTGTAAATCAATCTGTCCTTAACTTTAAGGTGATATTCAGGATTTTATTTGTCATTTGCAAAAACCGATTAGCAGTGACACACATCAGGGCAATGCTTGGATGAAAAAAAGGAACCAACACAACAAACAAACAAACAAACAAAACACAAGCCACGGCCTTACAGACCAAATTTTTATCAGCACAACCTAGGTATGGCAGATACGTAACCAAATGAACTGGTAATTGAATAAACAATTTCGCAAACAGCATTAAACACACTACAAAATCGCTTGTGTACACCCAAAAAACAAAAAACTAACAATAGAAGAAAAAAAACCAGCAGCATACACAGTGAGATCGATAGCAATGGGCCCCCATGGAGAGCAGCAAAAACAGCACACCGCAAAGAGAGATCGATTGTCCCCAGAGTTGCATCTGGAAAGCTCTTTCCTGTTATGTAGGCCTTCCTCCAGAACCCCTCCTGCCTACAAATGCAAGCAAATGCAACTGCCTGGGATGGAGAGTGAAAAAGAGCATTCTTGACAGAGCGCCGTCTGATAGCTCATCCAGTCAATCTCTGCCATCAAATTAACTAGCACATTGTCAGATACTTTTTCTAGCCTGAAGCATTATGGATGAATGAGGTCGAGGACTGGCAATTGTAAGTCAGTATACACTTGATGAAAACCAGAGATAAATTGCCCATAGAGGAGTGAGGTGTGTAATCACCCATGTTCCTTAAGGAATAGCATGAAACAAATGATAAGGATAATGCTGTGATTCCGTGAGTGCAAAGCAGTGTGATTGGCTTGTGTGCTCGCTGGTACATTAGTAAGTGCTGATGTAGCTCATCTTTCTGTCTTATCCACAAAGCTTGCTTCTGTTGTTGCTCACCTAAGTACTGCATTCATGGATTCCAATCCACACAAATACAGAGAGAAGAGTACAGTGATAAAATGGTTAGAAAGGATGGAGTATTACTGGGAGAAGAGTAAAGGCCCAAAATGAAACCTTACAAAAAAGAACTTTCTGCCGGATTACAGGAGCTCTAAACCTCTATTCAATGTGCGTTAAATAGGTTATGCATTACTCATTATCATCACCAATTTAAGACTTTAAGCTTGACTTATCACACCCTAATGAATATTTCTTACAATAAAAGCTCAAATACTTTTACACTATTAAAAATGTCATTGGTGAGATGATCCTTGAATATCTTTAAAAAATGATTTGGCGTCATGTTATTCTCACTGCAAACAATTTGCAACAACATTTTGTCATCCTCTGCTCATTTATTTCTATTCTATTCATCTTGTTTTTGCAAAAGCCTCACAGAATAATGGATAATTTGGCCAAAAGATCAGTATGAATCTGTCATAGTTGCTATTTTAAGAGGTGAACCATGTGAGATGTTGCGCTTAATTATAGTATCAGTAGAGCAGGCACTACTGTTATGTGAAGACATGATGGAGAAATGTGGTGCTTAGCAGAGAACTGAAGTATTCCAAGATTCTATGTTTCAGCTGCATGTTACAGTATGCTAGTGCACATGAGTCCCTCCCTTTGAAACTGTTGGTCCTCCTACACATACAGACACACAGACTCGACACACAGACTCAGAATCACCTCCCACACTGCATTGTAAAAAAAAAAAAAAAAAAGAAAAGAAAAAAAAAAGTCCAGTCTGGAGTATATATTTTAGACAGTCTTCACTTAAAAATGCACAACTTTCTGATCTTTCTGCAATGGAGTTTGCATAGGTTTTCTCTAGGTCTTCTGCTTCCTCTCACAGTCCAAAAACATGCTGAGGCTAACTGGTGTCTAATTGTCCATAGGTGTGAATGCGAGTGTGACTGTTTGTATGTAGCTCTGCGATAGACTGGCGACCTGTCTAGGGTGTCCCCTGCCTTCGCCCTAAGTCAGCTGGGATAGACTCCAGTCCTCCTGTAACCCTGCTTGGGATTAAGTGGTGTATAGGATAACGGAATGGATCGACTAAATTTAAAATGACCCTTTCACAAGGTTAGCTACATATAGAGGCCCTGGGTAGGTTGATTCATTAAAACTACTTGGTTAGGTTTAGGAAATTATCATGATTGCATTCAAATGTACCATTATACAACATGAATCTTCTCTTCCATTTTTCTGCGGTTCTCATGGTGACCAGTCCCCACCCTACGTAATATACAATTGGTGGACTAAAAAGAGATGACAGTTGAAAAGCTGTGCAATAAATGTCAATATATGTTGGATAAAACTGGTTATAAGTCACAAACGTAACCCAGGAGAAGATAGTCTTCCCTCAAACTGTAATTGAGTAGATCTTTTCTAGGAGACAGGGCTCATTACAACAGGTCTAGTTTTCACTGCATAACTCATCTTTGGCTGTTTCATCAGTTTGATGATGCAAATTAAACTTTAAATTCATATCCTCAGTCTTAGCTCATTACTTTGCTGAGTATAATCAGAAAACAGCGGTAACACCTCCACCCACAGAAAGTACATTCTCTCCTTTTTATGTAGGAAGTCTCAGTAGACAGCACATTTGCCTTCAATATAAGCCTGAGAGAGAAGATTTTAATCCGCAGCTGTAATCAAAATAAAAATCTTGAACTACTGTTTATAGACATTTAAACTGTTTTCCCATTATAATTGGGAAGCAAAGTTATCACCACACAACACTGTGAATTCAACACCAGTAGACTTATGTACAAGCACTTTGAAATTATCATGTTGTTCCACACTATGCAGTATTAAAACTATATTTTAAACTTCGACAGTGTTGCAGCAAGTCTTCCAATAGTTAAAATTTAACAACAGTCAACACAATCCATGTTTACACAAAGTTAGTGTGTGGTTTCAAAAGTTCACACCATCGTTTAGCTTGAAGTTTAATTGCTGGCATGTTATCAGTACAGTCAATACCAAGTTTGACTCAATATTTAACTTACTTGTAGTTCTGGTGAAGTGTATAGTGAACAGACACAAATACAAAAACAGCAAGAAAAGCATCACGAGAGCGCAGTACTCTGCCAAGGCTGCTCAGTCGTATCATTTCCAACAGCTGAAATCTTGAAAAAAGTCGTGGCAGAAATCATGACACTATACAATGTAGCCATGTACCCACAACAAATGACCTGTTATGTTTTATGCAAGTGTACGCTATGTATGGATACCGAATCATGTGACCTAATATGTAGCAGGTGGCAGGAATTGATGAGGCTTGGAAACACCCCCACAATTTAAATATATTTTTACTTGTTCCTTGTATCATTCTGATGGATAAGTCCCAATAAGTCTGCAACGGTCAGTTTGTAGAAGGATCACAATCTTGTGATTGTCAGCAGGCATTTGACGGAGTGTTAACTTGTTGTCATAGTTACACTGATGCCATGCCGCTATCGTCGCAATGATTACAGAAATCTTTAACAATCTGTACATTCAGACTATAAACCGCATCGCTGCCAGTAATTTTGCTAACAGACAGACAGACAAGCGTACGCTGATCGTCACATATCTCCGCCGGTTTCCTTGCCGGAGTAAAACAATTTAGTCCAACAATGAACCAGCCTCTGTAGCACAGTTCTCACAGTATTGCAACACAGCACTGAACTGCCCACTGAAGTTAAGGTTTTCTCTGCAAACACAAACATGTTGGACCGCTGGGAGTACACCAGCTCTCCCGTGAAATCAACACTGTAGAGATGCTTGCAGAAAATGACATTTAACTATCTCTATAACTCTCTTACACTAAAACCTCTGTGTCATGGAGAATGAATTAGATTTAACAAGCATTGGAATTATTATAAACTCTAACAGTGAAAGAGTGTAGCTGGATTTGATTAAGTAACATTTTTTGGATAAGGTTTACCTTAAAAAGTCAGTTCTGATCAACAAAAGTAGTCGGGGGAAGATTGTGACTTTGGAAATGAGTATGTTATTTCTCAAGGCAAGGTGGACTTTCTGCTTTAAACCAGAGATCTTTCTCTAACCTTTAACCAAGTCTTGGGATGTTTTAATAATGCTTTATTCATGAGGAGAGGATATTGTATAATAAAAGACATGCTAAATACATTGTCAATGAACACTTTAGCCCCAACACTTTTGCTGCTTATCAGATATTTACATATTCCTTGTTGATTTAGTGCATAAAAACACAATTCAGTTAGTCTCATAAATGATACCACTAACAATTTGTTTCATTTGTTGTTTAAAGTCGCATAAAGGTTTTGGACGTAGTTAAGAGAACCAGTGTTGAGTGTGGGTAGCAGACGGGAGGAGAAACACAGTCTCCACCATTTGATGCCCTCCCACGCTCAAACACTTAACCATGGATTAAAAAAAAAAAAGTCTCCATTATAGGTTAAACCTACGCATGCCCTTGATGTGCTGCATTCATCTTTATGACAAATTTAAGAGTCTTTAATAAGAAAAAAATATATAAAAAGCAGACTCCTGCTGTCAGTTTGAGCATGAATACTGGAGGTCCTTCAAACTTCCAGTGTCCAGCTACATGCAAGATGTGTCGTTTGTTTTACAAGGATTGATCCATGTATTGGCACTTGAATACAGAGGGTGTTACAGCTGCTTCCATTCAGTTAAAAGATAATGACTAATAGCTGTCAAAGCCAGACGAGACTGGGGAATCTTAGATTAAGTCCAATATCTGTGTCATTTCTGAAACTGTCTAAAAACTGGAAGCCAGAATAGACGAAATAAAGTGTCTAATATATTTACAGTATTATAGCACAAATAATGATAGCCTAGCCATGCTAGATCCATGTTTCTGACGGCACAAGGGTCTAGGGAAGCTCGACAGGGAGGGAGGCGGGCTAAAAGGTTGTCTATCAAAATCCCTCTGCAGCAATTGGGTAGGTATACAACCAATCAACTGCAACGAATAGGCTGACGTGGTTCCGAGAGCACCGCGGATTGTGTGGCTAAGTCCCATTAGCTTCCCAACCAGCGGAGCCGCGGAGCCAACTGGTATATTAAGGATTTGCCATATCCGTTGGCATAAGTCCAAATACGTCTTTCTTCTCAATGAAACACTTAAGTGCTGTCCTTTGTTTATTCTTTCAAGTTGAATTTTAGCTTCAAACCTTTGAGGGCTGTGCCAAAGCCGAGTCGAAAGATAACTGTTTAATTGTGCGCTGGTTGTTTCTGTCAGAATCGTCACGCCTAGGGGCGGCTGTGGCTCAGGTGGTAGAGCGGGTCGTCCAATGATCGAATGGTTGGCGGTTCGATTCCCGCTCTCGCCTAGTCATGTGCTGCATGCCGAAGTTTCCTTGGGCAAGATTCTGAACCCGAATTGCCTACCAGTGACTGTTCCACTGGTGTGTGAATGTATACTGACTGATGTTGCAGGTTGATTAGCAACCTGCACATTAGTGTGGTGTCTGGGTGAATGGGAGCAATTGTTGTAAAAGCGCTTTGAGTTACTCTGATGAGTAGAAAAGCGCTATATAAGAGCAAGTCCATTTACCATTTCTGTCGTCACTTCGTTACGCCGCCTTCTGACTCTACACTTCATGGTGATTGGTCCGGCCAGTTTTAGGGAGAATCCAGCCTCAAGCCTTATGGAGGGTAACTAGACCCTCCCTGCAGAGAATTAAATTCGTTGCCGTGGGTTGCCTAGCACGGCTAGGCTACAATAATGACAGATTTCTGCTAAAAGAGGTTTTCTACAAAAGGAGGGCAGAAAAGGTTAAATTTACTGAAAAATTCTCCTAAAGAAGCAAAATACTGAGGCATTAATTTTAGCAGTACAACTGGATTGTCTGACTGCCGAGGCTTTGCACAGATTTGCCATTCTCAGGTCAAATAGGAGATGAGAGTGAGTAAAAAAAAATCTGTCTTTTGCATTTCTAAGTAGTGTTGGTCATCTGTGATACATCATGAACCACGAGGAGCAGAATATTTTCTTGACTTGAAGAATGGTATGATTGTGGTAGGAGTTCACGTTTCTCCCTGGTCGACTAACAAAGGCTAAGCATTCTGACACAGATGCAGGTGCAGGTAAGCACTGGGATTGCTGTGGTGCAGCAAACTTTCTCCCTCTCCTGTGTGTGTGTGTATGTGGGTGTTCATGCGTAGAGGGGGTCATGTCTTCTGCTTTCGCGTGCATTCATGTTTCCATGTGTGGATGTGTGACACCATTCCGCCGCAATGATGCCTACTCTCCCAAAGGGATAGTAGACTGTCCAGATAAATCATCTTCAGCTGGGAAGCCGCACCGCACGGCAGAAAAGACGGAGAAAAAAAATACAATGATGTAGCAATGTACATGAGCTGAATCACAAAAAGAAAAAAAAATAACAGCAGCATAAAGATGAGATGAAGGGGAAAGATGAAAGTGGGATTGTTACAAAAGGACGCAAAGTGTAAAGCATCCTGGTTTTGAATCAAGTTCTAGGTGTGATGCGCGCCAGCACTTCTTTTGTGTTGCTGAACATCGAGATAGTGATATCTGGAGTAGCAGAAGAGCCATAGCAGAGGGAGTGAGAAATGAGGAGATGTGAAGACAGCTGCCAGCCGTATTGTTGAAGCCTGGGGTAAAAGAAAGCAGTTCTCAGGGCGCCATGAACGTGTAATTAAGCCAGCCAGAGCCAGATGACTCCTCCTACTACTACTCTCTATTTCCCTGTTTCTTCACTCTTAGTAAAACCTGTTAATGCATACATAGTGGGGCTGTGTGTGCAGAGGATCACTGGGGCTTCAAATGTTCACTTCCATGATAATGTGCAGGAGATGAGCAGTGCTACCTGGGATGTATGCACCACTGTGGCTGGATTAAGAAGCAGCCTGGCCAGATGTTAGCTAAATCTTCACCACTGAACTCCTTATCCTGAGCAGAGTTTCTGATTAGAGATTGTCACTACCTCCTGTCCTCATGTAATAATACACTGACCTCGTTCGCCAGGTCACTCCAGTGTGGCCTCATCTGGCCAACAGCAGATGGCTGGGAATGCAGCTGTATAGCAGCGAGCAGGAGTTCATCTTAGTGCATACTACCACTGTGTCAGGAGGTTGTTTGATTTCACAGCAAGTTTAATATTTTACAATTCACCAGAGCTGCAGAACAAATCCAGTATGAGAAGTGAAAAAGAAAGCAGTTGTGTTGATTGATCTTGATTTCGAGGCTTACCGGACAGTTGATTGATACACAAGGTCTTCACGTCTGCGGTAGTCCTCCATGTGGGAGTAATTTGTATTAAACATAGCATCGTAGGTGAAGATTTTCTGCTTTATGGTACCTCCATCTGTGACCTGTGAAGCACAAAGAGAGAACATTAGTGAGGTGATTCCTCTAATGACGGATGACAGGACTTGCCTTTTGGCCCCTGAGCTTCTCCTATGAATAAACAGTTGTCCCATGGCCTACAGGGTAGATCCTGCCTGCAGTTACCTCATTAATTCACGATAAGTTCATTCCATATAATGTCTAAAAGCAAGAGATTGAAAACCTGCTGACATGATAACATCACAGAGGCAGTCTCTTAGGTGGCTACCGGTCTGTGCTCATGCACATGAGTCTTAAGTCTTAATGAAGACTGACACAGCATGGTGTTCTGTATGTGTCAAGCAGTCTGCTTTTTTGCAGAGGTAATGGCATGTGACGAGATACTGCAGAGGTAACGGGATAGGATATTCAAAACACTGGTCTCATCTCGTTTTTTTTCCTGGGCACGGTAGATGATGGAGTAGCTCTTTCCTTTCTAATATTCACAGGAGTGTTAAAGTCACTTAGCATTTGAATGACGGTGATTTCTCCTCTTTTTAGAAGCCACAGACAGCCATAAAGGAACGGGGTGACAGGATTTTAATGGAGCCACTAATGCTGCTTTGAAGAAAGAAATTGTTGGTGGGCCTGGGATCCTTCTTCCGTTTGCCAGTGAAGATGCTATCATTCTGATCCAATCCAATCCCCTTAGCGAGGTAAACAATGTCAAAGCATTTCATGATTAGTCTGTCTAATGTATAAGGTACACATTGCCGCATAAGAGACAAAGCTAAATTGTATTTGTATGAGCAAACAATCCTTCCCTGTGCATGTGAGGTAGCTCATATAACCTCTGCCTCCAGAGAAGGCACACCGCCTCAGGCTTAGTTTGCTAAGTGGTGCTGCACAGGGAGCTGACAACGCTGAAACAACCAAAAGCAACAGGAGACTGGAAATACATCACCTTCCTCACCTGTAACAAACAACCTCTTATTGGCTACATGTCACCTTTGTCCTCTGATATTTGGAGGACTTATGCCGAATTTCATATTATTAAATGTTAGGATGCTGGCTTGCAACATTTTTCTAAAGCATTCCTCCACTCATGCATATGATTTTTACATTTTCTTGACACCATTCGACTTGAGAAAGGTTTTAGCATCCTTGTCAACAACCTGAGAGTATTGTGGCCATCTGCTCGGTTTGAATATCAATTCAGAGGTGTAGACACAGAGCGATGATGTGGCTTCATTCTGAGCTACTGAACAGGGAGAGCCAACAGGAAAAGGTCAGCCTCTAAAAGCAAAGCCATGTTTGAAAATTGTGCTTTCCAACCACCCAGACTTGTGTCACAACTGTAGTTACAGTAATGGTCCTTTTAGAAACATCACCATAGGGAGTCAAAAGGCATTTCTGTCTGACATAGCTGTTGAATACCTTATGTGACATGGGTTCTACAAAGTTTAAAAAAAAAATACCAGTCTTAACATTCTTCTTACAGAGCGCTCATACACAGGCATTCTATTAGGTATCATCAATATGATAGCAATAGTGAGCCTTATCAATAGCATCACAAAGGGATTTTTTATAAGATGACATTGATAAAACACTGATACAACAATAAACAGAAATACATACATGATGAATGGGTCTCATATATGACATTCAGGACCACTGGGTGTCACACTTGAGCACCAGCATTTCAGAGTAAAACAGACAGATGTGTTGGCGGCAGATGGAGCTCAATCTTCTCTATGGATACCATAATTCCTCAATATACTTAAATAGCAACTGGTTGCTTCCTGCTGCAGTATTGCTATATTATTCTTGTTTATCTAAGCTACCGTGGATCTAAGATATAGCCAGCTCATATGGGGGGTTAGGAGACCGTTGGTACCCTTGAAAGCCTTTAAAGTGAAGTATAACTTTTTTTTTTTTACCCCTTTATAGTTAGTAAAGAGACAGAGCCTTTAAAGTGAAGTATAACTTTTTTTTTTTTTAAATCCCTTTATAGTTAGTAAAGAGACAGACAGGAAAGTATGGAAAAGACCTGCAGTTAAGGGCTGTGAGCCGGAATCGAACCCAGGCCATTTCGTTGGGGACTATAGCATCTGTTAATAGGTCGCCAGCTCAACCAGTTATGCTACCTGGGAACCCAAGTCAACTAGAACATTTGAAAATCAATGCAAAAATCAACACAGAGACGTAACAGGAAGCCAAGCAACGGAGCTCCATGATATTGTTTTTTGGAGTTAGCGGAAATCCTTGCAGTAGAATTTTGAACCAAATGAAGGTGATGAAAGGAAGCCTGAGTAATTTAGCGCATTGCAGAAATTGAAAAATACATAATATTGTATGCATATTAAAAATGAAGCATGGACAGCCCTGAGCAGATCCTGAAAAGAGAGGAGGTTTGTTTCTAATTAACTTGAAAAAAATAAAACACAGGCCATGATTTCAATCAATCTACATGATACCTGTACTGGAAGCTGCAAGACAGCACATTTTACTGGATTAATAATAAAATGTCATAAAGTGACGTACATTACAGATTAGTACACCATGCGACAAACATCAGTATCAATGAATTATGCAGCTGAACTGTCACAGAAATTTGAAAGTTGCATTTCCAGTTATTCTCTTGTAGCTGTTTCAGTTTCATTCATCAACAGTGCTTGGGCAAGTGATTACACCTGTGAGACAAGATCAAATATCTTTCAACTCACTCAAGGAATTTTCCTCATTTCTATTTGCATTCTTCAAAAACACATCTGCTCATGTACCTATCAGTCGCAGAATATTCTGCTTCTAATATTACGTGTAAACAACCAAAGTCAGACAGCAAAGCACAATCATTTGTATTGGTCCTCATTATTATTATTATTATTATTATTATTGACTGCTTGTTCAAAACTACACAAAATGTTTCATCAAAGACTTCAAGTCAAATTCATTTCTAGGTCTAAGCATCATGAACATGGGACCAGCTGTTCAAATTTTAACTTTTCCATTTGGCATTAGCATATCAATGCTTTTTTGGAGATGTATTAACTATTCAATACAGCACACGGGACAACATCAATCCAGGACAGAGTACAGACTTAAAAATCTTTGCAAAAGCGTTGACACAAGACTGCTATGAAGGAATGCCATATGTGCACGTACATGAGTTGGTGTGAGTTTATTCTGCAAAAACAGTAGTATTCCAGGTGAGTATGTAAGTGTGAGACTCTAAGACAGTTGCTGTGAACATCTGAATATGTGATTTTACACATGACATCAGTCTTGGGTTGACAACGTTTTCACACAGCTGAAATTAACAGTGATAGTCAGCTCACTTTCTTAACATATTTAATCAACTTGTTTAATTAATCATCCATCCATCCATCCATCCATCCATCCATCCATCCATCCATCCATCCATCCATCCATCCATCCATCCATCCATCGCTTTCATTCTCTGTAGGGTGGCAGGGGGTTGGAGCCTATCCTAGCTACATTTTCACACAGAAATATCTTTGAGCTGTGAGGCGACAGTGCAAAGTACTGAAATGAAAAAAAAACATAATTTGTTTAACTTATTTTTCTTTCTTTTTTTTAATATACCAATAATGATGCAATTTGACATTAAAGCACACAAACAATTCTCGAATGAACCTTTATAAAAGCATGACCATCGGTTCCTCAGAGAACTGTTCCGCTTCTGTTGGAAGTGCAACTCTAAGTTGACACTACCATGATTGCCTGGAGGCAGTTATTCAAAATATGACTGTGGGTGTAGATAGGGTCTAAGATGATAGAGCCCTCTCCATGGAATCAACATGCTGTATGTGTTTGTGAGCCAAGCCTAAATAAATCCAATGACCTTACATTGATGGCATCTTGGATGGAGATGACCTCAGACACTGACAAGCTCAGACTGGGCAGCTTGCAGGATAGATAATTTTATACGTGAAACCATTTGTGATGGCAGAAATAGACCTGAGTAGTTAATGTGAGAAGCAATAATTTCATCTAGCTGAAAACCACAAGACATTCCACCTACAGAAATTCACCATTACCACAATCCAGGAGAGAAGACATCAGTGTTTAATTACTGAGTCTCCCGCAAGTGCAGTGGAAAAACATCAGAGTAATGAAGACGCATTGAAAAGGATACCCAGACTTGTGGGTTATTTCCTCAGAGGGGATTGTATACTAATATATAGATTTTTAAGGACGTACTAGTTTAGATCAGATGCATAGGCATGCCTGAGGTACATTCACATCATCTAACCTGCCTTTGTTACTTGAAAACAAACATGTGCTTATGAGAAAGTACATCTTTAAAGAATGGTATACAAATCTAATTCAAGAAAGCTCACTTCTCCTCTACTCAAACACTGTGGGTGACTTTAGAGTAACAAGACTACATAAACTGATGCAAATATGATCTGCTGGTGCTGAAGTACAGAGCAGAGCTGGAGACATTTTCTGGCTGTCTCGCTTTTCACAGTCCATCTGATCCAACAAGCGTTATAATCGCTTCCGTCGTCCCCCTGAAAAGCCTGGTGGATAATGCAGGTGTCAGATTTCTGGTTGTCTGGGAGCCCTAAGGACCCGAGAGAAGATTTCTGCCTCGGACAGGTCTTCTCGGTAGCACCCCCTCTTTATCTATCCCTCCTTAATGATTTCACCTCTTAATTAAGACTGACCTGTAACCCCCCCCCCCCCTGTAATAAATTTGAAAAATTCTGCACATCAGTGGATGTCTCCCTATCCCCACAAGAGGACCTGTTTGCAGGATAAAGGATCGACTATGGGAGGAACAGAACAGTGAGGTAAGGAGAGAGAGTGGGAGGGGAAACGAGAGCCAAACTGTGCCAAAATGGCTGTACAAGAGGGAGGGCAAGAGGGAGATGAATACTCTTTGATTGCAGAAAAGCACCGTTGGGGAAGCAAAGCTTTGCTACAACTGCTTTGTTGAATCCAGGCCATGCGATGCATGAGGCACAGAGGCACCAAACCTCTCCAACCCCTCCCTTGTCTGTATTGTGGCAGATAGTGGATACTGGCTGAGGGAACAGCCAGCAGGCGAAAGAAGAGTCCATGACAGGTAGCTGACAAGATGGGGTGAGCTTGAAGGTGCTCAAAACAGGGCCCTATCCCTCTCCTGCAATGTGATAGTGCCAAGATCTCTCACACACAGAGGGTGTCCTGTATTCTTCCTGGCCTGCCTGCTGAACCACCCCTCTAATGATGCCTCCTATTATTGGGGTCAGATTAGGACTGGGTCTCAGGGGTTAACCAAAGCCCTCCTCCCTCTGCCTGTCTGGGGTGGGCCTATTTATAGTCTGCAGCTGCATCAGCAGCCACTGGAGGAAATTCAGCTAACACACTGCAGGGCAACTGTGAGAGATTCAACCTGAATCCTGCTTCATAATTTCAGGCAGCAGTCAGAGAATCACTATAGTGAGTCTTTTTATAGCACTTTTTTTTTTTGTCTCAAACCGGTTAGGAAGAGAGATGAAATATGAACGTTATGTATTTCTGAAGATATTTCAGTCTCCAAAGATATGGAAGACCTCCTAGTGTAATATTATGCAAAGATATGGCTGAGTAATAACAGTATGTTCTTCAAATGAGGAGAAGATAATGGTTTTCAAGAAATGTTAATTCATATTTTACCAGCATTTCTTTGTGATCTTAATCTACAAGTCTAACAATTCCATAAGATGGACAGCAGCATGGCTCTGAAATAATGTCCTAATAAGATTTATTCCCATTCAGTCCTTCATTTAAAGACTTAGAAAAGCAGTAACAAAAGAGATGATCAGAGTATTGTCAAGAAGAAGCTTGGCGCTTTCCTTCATATCCATGCTAATTTGCCTAATATTATTATCTCACAAAGTGTCTATTGGAAACAGGGCCAAATCATTGGGAGACATTGTCTTACTTATGTAACTGCTATAATTGCAGTGTGCTAGAACAAAATTAACACAAAATTCAGACCTTATGTGCCAGAGTAGGAGCTTTTGGAAATGTTAAAAATGAATTTACTTTTGCATCTAATGTTTTATTGTATTCTTAAAATACTGTAAACACAATGGTTTTACTTTGTTATGATTTGCAATGTTGTCAGGATCTTTTTATTAAACCAAATGATGCATCTCCACGTGCTTATGACATGTACAATAAAATTTGTTCAACATGCTTAATTCACACAGCCGGCACTATAAACTACAAGCAAAGAAGACACTTGCAACTTCAATACAAAGATGATAGACATTAGGAGGTAAAGCACAGGACCTTTCCATTCCATTAAGTTTAGAAGAGCAGCAGCATATCTCTGAGCCTTTGAGCTACTGGAACAAATAGACAGACAGCGGCACTGCACACTGGGAAGTATGCAGTTTGTGAGGAAAGGGAGTGCTAAGGTACAACAATAACACACCATGCCCCAGTGAAATAAGAGATGAAATTTGCTGTCACTGCTTTTATGGAGCACAAAGGATGATATACTGGGGACAATACGGGGAAAAAATGTTGCAAAGTGCTGCATCTAACAAAAATGTAATAAACTAGACAAAATATGATAAAAGTGCAATGTTTATTAACTTTATTAGTCTGTACCACTTAGAGATGCCAAGTGTAAGTAGAGGGAATGCTGAGGCGCTGATACGGCATGCCTGCTGACTGAAGATGTCTATAAGTGATGGCTACATCTGTGGATATACTTTATGATGTTGATCTTCATTCAGCAGGCAGATCTAGCATACGGCACCGGTGGTCCTGCCTCTTAACCTGTGAGTTTACAGCTCTCCATGCTGTGCTCCCCTACTGGCTGCTGAGTGACAGAGGACTTGGTTAAAGGGATTTCATGCTTCAAATGACAGGCTCCTCTCCTCCCTCTGTCTGTCACTACGCTCAGTGGGGAAGCTCAGCTAATTCAGCCTGGTAGCTAACTGATGATGCAAAAATATACAGTACCTTTGATGCTAACACAGGCTCGTGATGCGGTGCCACGCTAATTTAAACAGATGCTGATTTTGCAGGAAAGGTGAATATAGAAATATCTTGAAATGGTTCAAAACTTGACAATTATTAACAAGAAAAACTTGCCAAAAATCGTATTTTATAATCTGTCTTTGTTACATCTAAAAATGGAGCTCTGTGATAGATATTATATCCTCAAGAATATTTTAAATTGTTGGTTGAAATATATTGTTATACTCGGAGCATAAAGTTTCTGTTAATATGACAATTTCAGGTTCAGCAGCAATGCTCGGAGGTTGTGCATCTATGTTGGACTCTTTAGCATGACAAGTTTTCAATCAGCACCATTGTCTCTGTTTACACACACACACACACACACACACACACACACACACACACACACACACACACACACACACACACACACACACACACACACACACACAGCAAAAGAGGACAGCACCATCATAGTCGATTTTATTTTAATTTTTGTTTCCTGGCCCATTATCAATGTCACATGCCCCCATTCTGCTGTCAGGCATTTTGATTCCAGCGTTACAGAGTACAAACAGGTTGTGATTGGCTGCTGCTGGAGCTGCCAGATTACATACAGGGATTAGAGCTCGGCTTCACAAAAACTGTGCCACCAACAGGAACAGACCAGCTGCATTCAGCTGCACCCTGAAGGTAACAGGGTGAGGGTCAGGAACAGCCGGAGTATAAATTCAGGCAGTTAAGTGTTATGCAAGTGTGTTATCTAAAGCCATCTGAGACAAGGCCGTGGTGAGATGGTTATTATGGCTGTCATTCTGAGGTAGACAGGCTGTCTGTGGGCTGACAGTGAGGAGGTGATGAGATCAAAGCAGGTCAGACTGATTGAAGACTGATGATTTAGAGTATATTGGTTATTATATACTATTGTATAGCAGTGCAGCATTGCCCTGGCTATGTGTGAGCATATTTTAAAGAATGGAAAACTTAAAAAAAAAAAAAAAAAAGTTTTCAAAAGATGGAAGGATTCTAGAGTTTAAGAAAAAAAAAGAATATATGTCATCTCATCTGCCTGAGCAATTACCACTGAGGTGCCCTTAAGCAAACCACTTCTAACCAAATTGCCTGGGAAGCTGATTAGCTGACAATAGAGTGTGGTTAACCGTGGTTGTTCCGGGCAGCTTGCAAATGGTAACCATCAGAAAAGTATAATGTGTGTTAATGAGGAGGCTTAACAGAAAAACTGTTTCATTTATCTGCTTCTACAAGTCACTTTAATGATGAATTCTGTAAAAAAATATGAAAAAATATGTCTTATTGATGCTGATCCATAACAGATATTTGCACTGCAATGTATAATTGCTTAAAGAATGAAGACATCACAAACTGACAGCTGTTAAAACATACCGTTTGTGGTCATAATCATTAGTTGTGACATTGCTTAAACAGTCCGAATTCTTCAAAATCCAGCACAAGTGTATGCCAGCTAATCTTACTGCATTTGCCTCTGTTTGTAGAACTATAAAAACTGTTATTTTTCACATCAGTCTGTTCCATTCATCACATTTTGTGCACTTTATTTCACTGTCAGAGCTCCTGTTTTCACCGTCTGAATCACTCTTTGGCCCGTCTGACCTCCAGGCTACTGCAGCCCCGTGTCACCCTGAGCCACTTTCTCACTGTTGCAGCATGTGCATGTGGCTTGATATGCAAATTCCGTAATTCCAACAAATGAGAATGACTGCGCTTAACTCTGATAATGTATTGTGTCAAAGTCCATCGAACTTACAAGCATGAGATGCAGACCGTGTTGCAGTATGTAATTAAGTGGCTCCATGTGTGAGTTATGGACGTGTATGTGTGGGGGAGGGAGGATGAGTAAAACTGTCCTCTGTCTTACTGACTTACACTGAAATGCAGCACATAATTGCTGAGTGGAACTTGTCAGTGACTAACAATAGTGTGGAGCTACTGCATGAGGCTTCTGTTATGTTTTTTTTTAACCACACTGCCCTGTGTCACTGAGTTATTGGTCAACAAGTTCACTGCAGTATAATTTATGATTTTAATATTACAAAACACTACCAGTTATGACCAGTTCCCAGGTTGTTACATAAAACCCTATACTATGTTTTTCTCCCTTTATCTCACTAATGAGGCACTTTTCTCCACCAAACCTATGTCCAACAACATTCTTGCCATTTTTCTCCTTATATCACAGATGGGTTTTGACTCACAAGGGCACACAAGTTGGAAAACAGATGGTCTTAAAAGGCATCAAGGCCACTGTGGACATAACAAGTCTGCATATGTTTGCAGCTTCACAGCCACCCCCCCCCCCCCCCCCCGCACCCCCACTCCCCCTCCCTTTTTTTTTTTCCTGTTCCTTATCCTCCAGATTGCTGGAGCCACCATCTGCATCCGCTGGTTGATGGATATATGGGGAGTGTTATTCAACGCATAAATCATAAAGCAGATCGTGAGCACACAACAGAATGCTGAATTTGGCAGAATGCTAAAATAGACAAAAGGTTTTTGTTTTCTTCATAAATTTTATGAGTGAGTTTATTATGATAAAGCATTTTCTGCCCTCATACTGTGAGAAAATTTATCACGGGAACGGGCCTCTGACAGAAATTGGTTGAAAGCAGAAATTCGCACTGGGATTACTGTGCAGGACAAATTGAAAAGGTTAAAGCAAGCTCCTACTGAATGATTCATTTCACCTACAAAAACTGAGGATTTCACAGAGTTAATGTCAGCGCTGCTCTCTGCAAGGAAATGTGTTGTGGGAATTCTGTTTTGATGTAGTCATCCAGGTGATGAAGAGTTAAGACGAGCTATACGTGGTTAATGTGCACATCTGAAACAAGCCCACAGTACTGGAGTTAGGGTTGAAACATTTATCTGTCTGTACAGTGCACTGCATGGGGCTCATTTCATGCTTAAGTACAAATTTCTAATCCTTAATGTGGCGTGGGGCCTTTTTCCATTTTTAATAAGACATGCTCGAGCTAAATTGAGGAAGCAGACACTGGCACATATTATTTACTATGCTTGTTTCCAGGGTGACTTTGTCTCCTCTTTCAACTGAGCTAAGTACTGAAGGACAAAAAATGTAATTTAATATTAAATGCTTGTGTTTTTTCTCATTTACTCAACATGACTAATCTCATGTTCCACTGCTTTATCTTTTTGTCTTGATGTGTCTACAGTACAGACAGGATTTGACGCTAGTATGATACCTTTTTTTCAGTCTAAATTTACATCCTGCTTAATTATAACACTTAAAAGCCATGACGATAATACTGCTGCACTGTGAGTACAAAACTTCTTTCCAGACATCTGTGATGCCTCTGCTCACTTATGTTGATGTCTAATGCTTTAAAAAAATGTCTTATCAATATATCTGTGAAACATTTACAACATTTAATCCTTCCAGTACACTGCTGAGACATCGAGAGTCTTAGAAGGAGATAAGAGCATTCCACTTCAAAAATATTGACCTCATGAGTTTCAGACTAGGTGCTTATTAGCATCTCTGGCAGAACACATAAAAATTCTGCGATAATGATTTGAAAGTGAGCTGGAAGTACAAGAACATGAAGGTCGTCGTAATGCTATCAAAACGCTCCTGTTTGCCTCATGTCACTGTAGGAGATTTACAGTAAGTCAAAATTAAATCTCACAGTAACTGTAGGTTTGCTATAATACAGCGGGATGGCATTAGGGAACGGTAAACACATCCTGCTATGCAAAACAACGACATGCTGAGTGGGGGAAGAAAACCAATCTTAGCATTACCTCGACGTAAACAAAAGGTCAAATGGGAGAGGAGAAGAGGAAACTGTATATAATGTGTCTATTAGCATGGACATCATGCACTCACAGCAGAAGCCAATTATTTGCTTAAGTGCTATAAATGAGTCTGTGCAACGTCAACATGTAACCCTCAGACACACACACAAACAGTCATACAGACACACACACACTCACACACTTGAGTTTGAGATAAATCTCCCTCAAGCCATTTGAATTAAGAGCTATTGCTCATATCAAAATAATATTAACAGTAATAATTAGAATATTAACTGGCTGGCCTGTGGGAATGTTGACACCAGCTCTGTTGACATAAAAGGGTCTCCAATGTGATAACAGTTCATTTTCCGAAGCAGCACATTTGTTCCGCATTTCCTTGGTGTGGTGTCAAACAGCTAAGAGGCTTCAAATGTGAGATATCTGACCCCTTTTAAAAACGAGGGAAAAAACAAACAGCTCTCCCGTCTGGCTTGTTGCTAGTATGGACAATTGAGCATGATAGTCGGAGATTCAGTCTAGCGCATGAACAGTGAACAGGGCAAACTCTGGGGTGCAAAGTTGTGTTGCCATGAAACCAAACACTGTCTGCAACGTCTCACAGGTTGCATAATGTCTCTGGGTTTTGGATTTGATGGATTAAAGAGGGATTTTCTTTCCCTTTTTAATCGTGAGGACATAAAATTATCCAATAATTTACAGGAAAAACAATTTTGAGGAACATGTTGATGAATGAAGACTATTTGGTGTTGTGTTAATTTTGCTAATCACTGTGCTGTTATGAGCTCTTAGAACCTCTCAGTGTTGCGATCCTTTTGATGGGATCTTAATTCTGACAATAAGAACTGATTTACTGGATCTCAAGGCTGCTCCTTCATGAATACGTCACTATAATATATTTAAAAACAAAAAAAGTGGTTTGATTTCAATAAATTGTCTCTAAATCGGGGAAAAAACAAACTAGAAGATACATAGGAACAGAAGGAAGACACTGATTTTTCAGTTAATATAGATGGTATTGAAATTATTAGAGTGAGGGGAACTGAGTTTTTAGGTGTCATGGTTGATGAGAATTTGAACTGGTTATCACATAAAGTACACAAAAGTTGAAATATTAAAACAATTGCTGTATTATACAAAGTAAAGGATTTGTTGAATAACAAAGTATTGTACATGTTCTATAATTCTCTGATTTATGCATATCTGACTGTGAATGCCTGTAAGACAAACATCCAGTCAATTTTCATTTTACAGTTAAAGAGCCATAAGAATAATCAGTCAAAAAAAAAAATACAGATCTAACAAATGGATTTTTCCATCAGTTAAAACTGTTTAAATCCCACGACATAGTAGATTATAGTATTCTGCAATTTATTTATAAAGCTCATAAAGAAACTTTACCAGTCATTGTCAGAACAGATTTGCAAAAAGAGAAAGTAAGTAAAAGAAATCATCATAAAACCAAGATTTAGGACCAAATTAATGGAACGCTGCATTTCTGTAAAAAGGCTCAGTTTATGGAAGAATCAAGACGAGGAATCGAAAGAATGTAAATCACAAGAAAGATTTAGAAATGTAATTAAAACCAACATATCATCAAAATACAAAAAATATAATTAATATTATCATAATGCTGTTATGTGCAGGCCTCTCAGACTTTACAGTCATTTTGTTTGTTTTTAAAGCTCATTGTAAACTGATTGTTTGATATAAAGTGGCAGAGTACATAAGTTTATCCTTCTTTGTGCTCCCTTTCATTCAGAAGTTTGGAAACTTTTCTTTTTGTACTGTATTGAATGTTTTTTTTTTTTTTTTTTTAGTTTTTTCCCTCTTCTTTTGTCAATGTATGAAATAAAAACTAACTCATATTTGCAAACGGATTTTACCAATTTGATTTTAAACTTGAAATTGCACCACTAACCAGTTATTTCTTCTTTTACTCATTTCATAGCAGCATCTCTGAAAGGGCCAAAATGGGCTCACCATACTGCTGGCATCCCACTGGACCAGGTGTCCAAACACACGTCTCGCCGTGATCAGCTTGTGAGATAGCCTGGCTCATGATGTGGAGTATTCAGCAGTTGATAGCAGCATAGGAAATGATGCCCCCAGGTGCCAGGAAAGTGTATGTCTTCGCCTTGCATCATTCTGAAATGGACATGGAAGCCAGACCCAGTGTGCCCCTCAGTGTGAGGTGTCTGGACAGAACGACTAATCAGACAAGACTTGGGAGACTAGCTGCTCATTTGATCTCTGTCCTTTTCCTCCTGGGCACATTCTCCTTGCAATGAGCCATCAGCTGGCCTAATGACAAGCACAGATACATCTCAGCTCAACAGCGCTGTACAAAGCACTTTGTAAGGTAGAGTGTCCCTCACGAGCTCACTCCCTTCAGTCTGTTATAGTCACTGCCCAGTCTTGTGTCTGCGGAAATCTGCGGTCCAAGGAGGTGCGTTTGTGTGGTTCATCAGAAAGGGACGCTTTATAGTCACCAAATGACAATGGTTTTCCAATTAGAGTAAAGAAGCCGAGGAGGAAAACAATGTGAGAATGTCAAGGCATGAATGTTTATTTGGTTGTAGCAATGCAACAAGAAACCACAGCAGTGCCACACTAAAGGCAACAGAGCGCTAGTGCCAGTGAGACCTTGTTATCATCTGGGGAGTAAAGCATTACAGAGCACGTTTAAAGGAGGGTTTGGTCATCTGGCAAGGGCTGAGGGATTTCAAGACAGTGTGATGAAGCAACACTGGCTAATGAAGCAGCAGACAATACAATAACAAGACAAAGAGGGAGCGGGGTGAAGCAGAGAAGAATCTGTCTCATCTTTCTCTCCCTCTTCCCCCGTCCACAAATCTCCTCTCATTAGTTTGTTTCCTTGTGTTGTGCACATTGCTTCAAGTCTGCTGCAAGCAAGGGTTGTCAAATGCATGTGTAAAAACAAAACCAAAAAAAAGCTATTGTTTCCTTACTGAGAGGCCTTGGGAAAATATTTTAGTGCACCATGACATCACAGACTGCGACTCTAAAAACCTATACAAGACACTGGGGAGAAAACAAAAGTAAAAAGGATTTGTCTCTTATCATGCAAAGGATAGAAACTGAGGTCCCACAAGTCCAAGTAGATGTGCGCGTCTTTCGTGGAGGTCAATATTAATTGTGTGATGGAGTTACTTGCCGTTTTTATGCAGAGAAAAAGGATTTTATATGATGAAATAGTTTCCAGAGCTTGTTGGGAACGTTTCAGCAATTTGTTAGTAATAATATAATAAAAGCTACTAGAAACGCTCGCGGATAAAAGCACTCTAAGGTCGCTTTGATAGTTGAGTAGTACAAAAAAAGAAAAAAGTACATATCGTGAAGGGCTAACAAAGATATCTGCTCATCTGATTCTCGATTCATATGATCGTGCACAGTTAATGTGTGTCTGACCAGGTACTGTAAGTGGAAGATGCTTTTAAATTAAGTACTAGAAAAAAAACATGTCATGGCTTTTTCACCATTTGTGACAGCCTTTCAAATGGATGAGGTAGTGAGGTAATAATGCATGGTGCTTAAAGCCCATACAGCTACAACAGACAGCTAAAAAAAGACTTTTAATGACACTCCATTTTCTAGTTTACTTCTCATCCCTGTCAGTAGAAGTAGACAGGTTTTGTGATGCTATAAAAGCAAAGGAAAAAAATCCTCTATATCAGGGGTATCAAAAATAAGGCCCCCGGGTCAGATTGGACCATCTGGCAGGCTGGTTTTGACATTGCAAAGTGTTAAAATTAGAGAAAATACATCAACTGCAATTTATACATTTGTAAAATTGTATATTTTTTTTGTTTTTTCTAGACTATGACAAATTGTTTTAATCTTAAAGTGAAATACTAGACTGTTCAATTACAGATACATATGAGTAAATGTTTTGTGCCTTTTGTAGATACACTGTGATCTGTAAGTTGTAATGCACATGTGGAAATGATAAACTGCGGCATAATATTGTTGAAACTGAAGTTATTTTTTTAAGAAATTTAAAAATGTTCGTAATATTTTGTAAAAAAAAATCATTAAATGTGAACATTTTCAGAATGTACTTTTTGCACGAAGACAAAAGGAAACATTTGGAGCTGTGGGTGTTTATAGGTCATTATGCTTTGATTTTTCTGGTCCGACCCACTTGAGAGCAAATTGAGCCATATGTGGCCCCTGAACTAAAATGAGCTTCACACCCCTGCTCGATATGATGCGTTTCTGTAATAGAGACTCTGTAGGTTTGTTAAGCAAACCTAAAATAAAAAAAAAATACCTGCATGTGAAAATGTCCATCATGTAAGGAAGCTCAGTTCACTTGGCAAAATATTCTACATGTGCATATTATAGACTGCAGGCATAAAATTGACATGTCAGCCCCATTTCAAAGCACACAAATGCCTCCCTCAAATGTGAGGCTGTGGAGGAGACTTAACGGGTTTGGAGGGGAGGGGATCGAGAATGCGTTTAAGCCACACTGATGGATCCAATCAGATGCTTTTATCTCAAAAAGTGTCCCGATGGAGATGTTTGCAAAGGACTGCTGCCGTCAGAGCACTCTATCAATGCATCACAGCTGCTTTACAATTCGGTTTATCTCTCCGTCACTGTTCTCAACTCAATTTATCAGCGAGTTTCTTTGAGCTGTACATTCAGTGCATGTTTCCGATAGCG
Source organism: Acanthochromis polyacanthus (assembly GCF_021347895.1). NCBI lineage: Eukaryota > Metazoa > Chordata > Actinopteri > Pomacentridae > Acanthochromis > Acanthochromis polyacanthus. The sequence continues at coordinate 34,358,450 of NC_067117.1, read as the reverse complement.
GGAGAAAGTGGCTCGGCTCAGTGATAGCTTAACTGCTTTCAAAAGATGCATAAAGAAAGCCTAGGACAGATTTATCTAACGCCATAAATTTGAACTAGTTTTTATGTATCCCTGCCTTTTATGTGCTCATTTGAACGGTGTAATTGAACCAGTAAACAACAAGACATTTTAAATACCTGATCTGCACTGGCAAGACTCTCTGCTGCATGTGAATCAAGTTGTCAGGTGGTAATGTTAAATCAAAATGATGCATTGTTTAGAAGGTGTGATGTACACTTAAATGTGTTCAGATATGGTTTATGCATATGTTTTGTTGCTCCCTAACCAAACTGGATGCCAGAGAGCTAATTGTCACTGTATAAAAATATACCATGCAAAAGGAATTTGAAAAGTGTACAGCTTACTCATTCTTTGCACAACTCAAAAAGACATTACAGTACATTTGCTGCTTGGTCATGGCTGCAGTAAAGCTATTGGGTATTTAGTCTTTATTCTACTTGTGTATGTTGCCTTGTAGCACTAACAGTATCCTGGAGTCTTGCCCATGGAGTCGACCATCTATGGAACTCTATTTGTGAGTGATTTCCCGCTCGAGTGTACACGTCAGGACGGCTACGTCAGGCTTGCATCAAGCAAGATTAGAACATGTAGCTTTTAATTGAGAATACTCCTGTGATGCAGTTCTCACAGATGCTTGACAATCTTCTTTCATAAATCTAGCGTACGCTTCGTGGCGTCTCCAGTGATTATTTCAGTGAGATAAAAAGCATCCAGTACAGTAAAACAGGCAACTGATCAGATGTGACATGCTTGTCGGCATATCTTGTTTTACATCAAAATGCTTAGAAGTTGAGTTCTCAAAATGCACTAGATAATACGCTGCCAGTCCAAAAAAAAAAAAAAAAAGTTATTTAACCCTAGCTGCTACAGTGAGGAGCTTCTCATTTCTTAAACAACCATGCAGAAAGACATATCCTGTGGTCATAGAAAGGATGTTAATCTGTCTCAGGAGGGTCAAATTATTGACCTGCTTCAAGCTAATAAAACAACCAAGGGGATTGCTAAAATTACTAAAATCTGATCAAGAACCATCCAACGCATTATTAAAGCCTGAAGGATAGTTGTGAACCATCGTCTTCAAGGAACAAATGTGGTCAGTCATGTGATCGGATGAGTCCAGATTCACTCTGTTATATAGTGATGGGTGCATCCCAGTAAGAAGAGAGGAGGATGAAGTGATGAACTCATCATGTTTAGTTCCTACCATACAAGCCTATGGAGGCAGTGTTATGATCTGGGGTTGCTGAAGTTTGTCTGGTCCAGGTTCAGTAACCTTATGTGTCCAAAGAATGAGGTCAGCTGACTACCTAAGTATACAAAAAAATACCAGGTCTTTCCATCAATGGAGTTTTTCTTCCCTGATGGCATGGGCAAATTCCAAGATGATGATGCCAGGATTCATGGTGCCCCATTAAGAATTTTTGGGATGTGATGGAGAAGACTTTGTGCAGAGGCCTGACTCTCCCATCATCAATATAAGATCTTGATAAAAAAAAAAAAAATGAATCCAACTCTGGACATAAATAAATGCTGTGACACTGCAGAAGCTTATTAAAACGATGCCACGTCGAATGTGTGTTGTTCTCAGAGCTAAAGGTGTTCCAACAAAATATTAAAGTGTGCGACTGTTTTTTTTTGGATGGGCTGTGTATGACAGGACTTGATATTGCTAACCTGGAGACATGTGGTCAGTAATATTTTTTTATCAATATCACACACTTTTGCTAACAAATTAGTGCTATGTTGAAAAAAAAATGCAAATAATGTAAACATGTTTGGCAGACAGTGCTGTTTCTCTTTTTTTGGAAAAATAGAGATAGAGGATTTAATTTTGCATGATGCTGCCTGGCTCAGAATGCACTTCAGTCATTAGCTCGGTGAGGAAAAGGGTTTACCCAGACCATATAAAATCCCAACTGAGATGCAAGCCTCCAAATGCAGCCCAGTATCACAGCTTTCTCAATAATTATGAGGAGGACCCCAGATGAAAGGGAGCTCTTGGACTTTTAGCATATTTCAAAGGCAATACCTTTGAAATTTAAAAGAAAATAAGATATGAAAGCCTTTGGTTGACTGCTATTAAGGATAAACTGTGACAATGGCACAATGCCCAAAACAGAGATCATAAAAAAGCAAGCGGGAGCTTTTGTGGTTGCACAGAAAGCTCATTATCTCCATTACAATTAATGAAAGCACTTTTGTAACAACTTGTCTTATTTCTTTAGTTTTATCTTAATGTAGTTTGTCATGAAAATGCATTTAATATTTAGAGAAACAGTGTGTTAGTGGTTGGAAAAAACAGTCACATCAGGCTTTTTTTGAGTCCATCATCATGAATCTGACAAGTTTATTAACATGATAAAATGCATCAGTTGGCAATGTTCAAAAAAATAAAGAAGGCAAAGCTCTGCGGATCTACTGGCATTTGACGAGAACTGTATTTTACAGTTGATTGGTGCGTTGAATTAACAGACTCAGAAAAACAAATGCTTAACATTCTTTAATGCCAAGATGACTCAAGAGATGCAGCACACTAAGTTAGTGGTGCTGCACGAAACACAGCCTTAACTCTGTGGTCTGTAATGTTGGACTAAATGCCTGCAAATGGAAATCTAAACATGTGTACCTCTAAAAATGCAGCTGGTGTCTCCGGCATCTGCAAGAGCAGTAATCTAAAAGACTACGGTTCCTTTGTGCAACTACAGGTGCAGAATGAAAAAAGAAAAGAAAAGAAAACTTCCCACAGTTTGGTGAATTCAAAATCAAGGTGTTAAAACACGCTTTTATCTTAACTAGGACACCTCAAAGAAGTTGCACTCTACGGGGTGTGAACCTTACTTATTACTAACAGCAGGAACTGTCATCCTTATTCATCGAATGGGTTTCACAACTTAAATATCAAAGCCTTTTCTTTCAAATATGAACCAGTGGAACAAATACAATAATGCATTTGTTGGTGTATATTTTTGTAGATGCATATAGTTTTAGGTTGATATAAAATCAGTGTAATTTTGATGCATCTGCAAACATACTCAGCAATCAGATGATTGCACTGAGATTGCTGAGCTCTGCCACGTTGTGATCTTTTCTGATGTTTTGCAAAGAAATTATGAAAGAAAAGAACAATTGTGTTCAACTCTATTTGTTTGTCTGTTGATCCATCCATCCATCTACAGGTAAAACCTCTAAGTTTATATAAGCAGTGTTTGCTTTACAAACAATATTACAGTGTAGCATTTAAGGTCACCTTTAAAGAGAGAATATGTGAGTGTCGTTGTCAATACTTCATTCTGTTTAATGGGATCACTATAACACTTTGTCTCTGTGGCTGATCGATCAGGTTCCACCTCACATGTGCTGCATCAGCAGAGGAGACGGAGACCATGGCAACGTAAATTATACAGATATCTCTGTTGGATTTTGATTCTAAATGGTTGGATAACATCAGGATAAAAGGGGGATTAAACAAAGCGTTCAATTTGTAAATTAGGGAGTACTGAAGCTCAAAGTGTGGAAAAGGGTGGGATGATCCAGCCAGGCTGAAAGTTACTCGGGTGTGCCTTAGCTGATAAAACATGAAAATGCAGCCGACCAACTGTATTGCCACCATGTATTATACAAAGACTCCACAATGCTGATGCGTCACGTTCATATTGCTACTTCAAAGCAGAGGTTTAATGCAGGATATGTGCGTATTTCTACATAGAAAACTGTGCTCTTTTTTTTCTATTAACTTATGGTAAGTTGCAGTGTAAAACCACGTCAAATGAAATAGTTCTTAGGGATGTGCCTCCACTACATCCTCTAAGAAATGTAGATAAAGCCACGAAAGTTACAGAAACATTTTAGCACATCGCCTGGCCAGTAACGGATTAAGTCAAATAGTCTAAATCAGACACTGAATAAGAAACAGGATTTTTGATTATCTTTAGGTTTGATGAAAAACGTCGAAATGAAACTCTGAAATAAATCAGAATGCGCATGTGGGTGGATTCAGTGAATGAGCTGCACTAGATTAATGTCAGAGGGAATATGTAAATGTGTGTAAATGGGAAAATCGTTTGTTCATTGCAATCCATGTAAATAGTGTTCAAAAGCATTTAAATATTCATATGGTGTCTAACTAAAAATGTGAAAAGTCAAACAAAGTGCAGACAACCTAGGCAACACAAAGCTGGGGGAAAAAACACACGTGAAAGATTATCAGTCAGGTATTTGACTGTAAACTCTAATACTATTACTTCAATATTTAAATTCATAAAGTTTTAAGGAAAAAGTCTACAGATCTTAATTTGTGTTAAAAAAAAAAAAAAAACTTTACCTGAAATTACTTCCACCCATGCATGACGAGTGAGAATTGTTTTGGCTGGAGAGGTATAAAATAATGGTTCTGACACAATAGGGGACATTATAATGGTTCATTAAGATGCAGAGTGTCAATGACTCCCTACAGGGAACAAAGGATCAGCGTTATAGCGAGGACAGAAAATTAAAATGAACAATATCACACTGCTGAAGATGATATTCTGAAATCTATCACATTTCAGCAGTCTTCTCTCAGAAGTTTCCACGCTGTTTAGATTAACTTAAAATATAATGACACTACATTTTTTGATAGATGGATGAAGAAAGTATTGCAATAGACAAAATCACTAAATTACATTTGCAAGAATAATATTTGGCTTTTCTTAACAAGATTGACAACAGAAAGAAAACAAGGCCTTTTCATTTGTCCGTGCAGATGACATCCTTAACAACACCAGCTCAACTCTGACAAAGACAGTGTCAACTACTGAGGTCTCATGGCATTTAAAAAAAATACTTGATTGCATAGATGCAATCTCCTCTTTGAACACCCTCAGACTCTCAGTGATAACTACCGTGAGGAGTAGCTGTCATGGCTGGTAGCATGACTCACACTGAGTGTGAGAATGATGTCCTGGATGAATATCCTTTAGCCCCAGTGGGAGTGTGCTGTACCACTCTTCTGATGTCTTTGAGAGTCTTGGACCTAGAGGTCAGCATCTCATTTTACACGGACAAAAATCTATTACAAAACCTATCTCTCTCCACTTGCATTAAACCCACTGGGGAAGAGAGACTCTTCTCTAATTGTTTTTTTTTTTCCTTGGCTGCAGAGCTGGCCTGGTTATGAGTGAACCTAGTCCATATTATGGCTCTGATTGGTGATTGGGTCATTCAGGCCCATCATTTACACATCGCCATGGCATGACATTATTCATAGAGTCCTTTTTTTCATTCTGGGAATAGTGTGCCTTTGACACTGAAAATGAACTGTGCATTAATGAAACCATTCCAATTTTACAAACACATTAGAGTCTTCTACTGCCATCAACTACCTACTGAAATCAGAAATACAAATGTAGCTGATAATTGGGACAGCATGTATTTGTAATGTAACAGAAATGTTAAAAAAAAAAAGTTTCTAATTTTTTGCAAACTTTTTAAAAGCTACATTTTCATCTAACAAAATGGCTCTCTATTGTTGATAGATGCAATAAAATCCAGCCACACATTGTGAAATATTTTGACATTTGCTGTTTTGCCAGGAAGGAGAAACGTGACTGGTGAATGTAATTTTTTTGTCGGTTGTATTTTCAGATGGCACAGGACAGGAAAGTCACTATAGCTGCTCAGACAATAGAGTACAGAAAGTTGAGTGTCATGATGAGGAGGGTTTGGGTTAGGGTTAGTGACTGCTGAGCAATCATCTCATGTGAGGTATGGACGCACCTTACATAAATATGACAGAGATCAATGAGCATAAGGTTGCATTGTTAGAAGAATACAATGATGCAACAGCAGATGTGAACGTTTATCAATGTTGTTCTAATCAATCAGTTAGATTGAAGAAGTTTGTAGATCATTCAGAAAGTTCTTTATATCATTTTGGGTGTTTCATTTCCACTGAACAAAGAATCATGTGCAAGGCTACGCTGAAGTGAGATTGACAGACGACTCAAGTAGCTGTTGTGTCCGTTTAATATCCCTGTGAAATATCAGAGTGCAAAATGCTCATTCTGTAAGGCATCTCTTATCCAGTTATTATTATTATTGTTGTTGTTGTTGTTGTTTTGTTGTTAATCATAATGATAATAAAATTACCAAATAAATTATGTTCAAAATCCGTAATATTTTTTGTAGCGTGTCTCTGCCCCAACAGCAGTCCTTTGAGCAAGACAACAAAGCATCACAACAATGTTGCTGGAACTACATTCCTTCAGAGAAAGAAAGAAATCAGTGTCTCACAAATACTGTAAAAGAAAATCTAAAAAGATCTAAAAAAAAAAAGAAACGGTGGACTTATGGGATGATCGGTGTCTGTCTGTCTGTTAGCAACATTATTCAAAAACGGACGACAGCGGATTTGGATGAAATATTCAGGGAAGGTCAGAAACACCACAAGGACCAAGTGATTAGATTTTGGCAGCGATGCGGCTTGAATTCTGGATTTGTTAAGATTCCTGTATCACTGCAAGATAGCGGCACAGCGTCACTGTAACTATGACAACAAGAGCCTGCTGACGATCACATGACTGCGATCATACTGCAAATCCACCGCTGTGGATTTATCCGTTGGAAATGACACAAGGAACAATTGATTAAATAGTGGACGTGTTTCCGAGTCCCATCAATTCCCACCACCTGCTACACGTTGAGGTCACGCCACTTGGTAGCTCTCTGAGTGCTTTTCTTTTTATTCCTTTGCCAACAGTAAAAGCACCACGTCATGTAACATCTTAAATGAATAATTATAGCAATACTTACATAAAGCTGCCCATATTTAAAGTTGAAGTCAAGGCTGTCTTTTTTTTTAAGTGTCTTAAAGGTTTACTCTATGAATGTGCTAATTACATTTTATTATCTTCCATTGCTGGCTGTGGTGTACTGACAGCAATGTTTGCCACCTGTGTTGACAAACTGTGATTTGCGATCAGGTGGGAAATATGGGGCTCCACAGTACACAGACAATTATCACAAGTTAATTTGAATTAACATTAGAAAGGTGGTTGCCATTTTTTTATTCCTCATTCAGCAGGATGTGTTTACAAACCTGATCGATCCTGTTTATACACAAATAATTACCATCCGCAATGTGTTTTCTAAGAAATGTGATGCCACCTGGATAACATTTTGAAATCAACATAATGAGGAAATTTTCTTCATTAACATATTCAGGTAGGTTGTGAAAGTATATCAGTAAACTGTTAAAAAGCTACTCCATTTGTTTTCTTCCTCATTATCCCATCTTGGTGTTTTGTGGCATATAAAGCAAAATTAAATATTTTACTGGTTAAGCTAAAGTTCCAGTGTGTAGAATTTAGGGGGTCTTTTAGGAAGTTTGCATTATTGCATTATCTTAGACTGAGCCTTTACATCTGTACCTTGATATCATTTATATGTTATACGGAGTGAGCAGGTCGTGTTAAACAGAGTTCGGCATATTGTAGCAGCATGTTTCTACAGTAGCCCAGAAGGGACAAAGCAAACCCGAGTCCTGGAGAGAGGTTTTTGTGTTTTTAGCGGTTAAGTTTTCCAACAGCACACACCAGAAAGGGGAGGGTGAGGTGATAACATTAAATCCTACACACTAGACCTTTAAAGCAGTTCTTGGTCTAGGTTTAATACAGAAAAAAATCTGCAATGACTTCAAGTATAAGATGTTTGCTCCACTAACATTTAACCAAACCACAGTCTTTCATTAAACTTAACCTTCAGTGTATTACCGCACACAAGACTCATTTACTTGAGAAAAGTTGTCTGTGAAATAATCCAGCTGGTGATTAAGCTCCTTGCCACAAACTAAGTGGGAGAGCAAATTAGTAGTATATAATGCGGTTTTAAACCTGATATGTGACATTAGCAACTTTGACTTTATGATAGGGTCTATTTAATGGACTGCTAGGAAATTATTGCTAATTCCTCAGCTATGGGAAAGCACAACACTAAGTCTTCCATTTCAAGAAATAATCAAAAAGCTTTGACTTTATAAACATCGCCATGCATTTATTAACTTTAATTATGCTCAGTGTGCTGCTTTGCAACAGCCTTTATCATGTCAGAGCTGGACATTGTATGACATTTGCAATTCTGCTGCATTTTGTTGGCATATTTCCAACATTTCTGTGGATTTCTCTTAATACAATGCTGTTTTATTTATTGAATTAATAATAAACTGGGCTTAAATTTAGGGTTGGATTACAACAAAGATGTATGCAATTTCAAAACTACAGTGTTGTGTCCACCCAAAAAAAGGGAACAATACCTGGTTTGCGGTGCTATGGTACAACGAATATTGCTGCAAGGCTGCGGAGTAACGGTACACACTGTAAACAATTTACTATGGATGGCCACAGGGAATCAGATCTTCAGACAGGGTGCTTTTGAAGAGGGGCAGTGTGGCCTCGGGCTACTTTCAGTGGGGTCACGGCTTTATTTGTCAGGAACAACAAAAAGATGCAATCATCTAGAGACTGACCTGATTATTTGGAGGGAACACAATGAACAAAATGAGCCGACTGCAGTTAATGACAAAAATGCGATTTCGGCAATAAAACAAAACAAAAATTTTAAAAAAAATAAGTTCAGTGAGGACATGCCATAATTACACGATGTTTTTAAGATTCATCATTCTATCCACTGTATCCAACTTAGTATGCAGTGTAGCATCCATCATGATCAGCACTTCTCCTGATTAACCAAGAAATTACTAAATTCATGCTGGGATAGCGACCTAATGATTTTGAATCGGAAAACAGAGGTGGATCACTGCTAATGGAAAGATGAACTGCTGAGCCAAGCAATGATGTTTAAATTTGTACATTGCAGTCAATATTTTCTCTTGCTAGTAGAGAAGAGCAACAATCTGTAAATATCTGTTATCCTTTGTTCCAACAAAATAATGTTCAATTATTTCTGGAATGTGACAGAGTGATGTGACGATCAGGGTTGGTTTGTTCGTCTGTCTGTTCGTAACACTATTCAGAAATGGACCAATGGATTTGGATGAAATTTTCAGGGAAGGTCAGAAATGACAAAAGAACCAACTGATTAGATTTTGGCAGTGATGCAGCTTATAGTCTGGATCCACAGATTTTTTTGATGATTTCTGTATCACTGAAGGATAGCGACACAGCGTCACTGTAACTATAGCTGGGTTTCCATTACAGTTTTTCGCAAAATAAAAGCGATATTTCTAAAATTTCGACAAAGTATATTTGCGCTTTGAATGTGTTTCCATTGAAGGTTGTTCTGGGCAGAAGCATCGTAACTCTCGTAAAATATCATCCCGCGAGATTTCACTGCAGGAAGATGGATGCCCGAAACCTGTTTCTATCTCCTTATAACACTCTACATTCCTCTGCTGTTTGCTGTCTAGTATGGCAGAGATGTTTTTCTCAAGAATAATGACAAGAAAAGTCTCGGTCTCCTCTTCTGTCCACACGTACCGCGCCATGTTTACTCCGAGAGAACTGGTCATGTGACCAGGTACGTCACGCCCAGTGAAAAAGTGTTTCCATTGCGCTTTTGCAATATTTTTCAATATCGAAACGTCTGAAAAACCACCTCATGAGAGCGTAAAAACTTTTTAGCGATATTTTAGTCCTTTTTCGAAATTCAGGTGTTTCCATTACCAGTTTTTTATTGCGCTTTTTACATTTTGTGCATATCTAAGGGTAATGGAAACCCAGCTTATGACAAGTGAGCACTACATCAGCTGCCTGCTGACGATCACATGATTGCGATCCTACTACAAATCGACCGCTGCTGACCACAAATTGTTTAAATATTTCATCCATTGGAAATCATATAATGACTGAGCAGCCTTGGCAGAGTATTCTCGGAGTGCTTTTCTAGTGTTCTATTTGTGTGCATTTAGTGCTGAAGAAATAGACCAACAGATACACTACCAGTAAAAACTATGGACACACCTTCTCATTCAGTGTTTTCTATTTAATCATTTTATACATTGCAGATTAAAACTGAAGATAAAAGAATACAAAAGATCAAATTAATAAAAGAATACATATGGAACAAGAAAAGCACTCAGAGAGTGCAGTACTCTGCCAAGGCTGCTCAGTCATTGTGTCATTTCGGACGGATGAAATCTTGAAAACATCTGTGACAGAAATCATGGCACTGTAGAATGTGGCCATTTAATATAGATGTACCCACAAATAAAATCACCTTGTAATGAGCACAAACATGTGTTATGTATGGATACTGAATCATGTGACCTAAATATGTAGCAGGCGGCGGGAACTGATGGGACTCGGAAACACCTCCACAATTTAATTAGTTGTTTCTTGTATCATTTCCAATAGATAAGTTCCGATAAGTCCATAGCGATCAATTTGTAGTAGGATCGCAATCATGTGATCGTCAGCAGGCAGCTGACGTAGCATTGACATGTCATAGTTACAGTGACAGCATGCTGCTATCTTGCAACGATACAGAAATCTCTAACGAATCCGTGGATCCAGACTATAAGCTGCATCACTGCCAAAATCTAATCACTTGGTCCTTGTGTCATTTCTGACCTTCCCTGAAAATTTCATCCAAATCTGTGTGTCCGTTTTTGAGTAATGTTGTGCACAGACAGACCGACAAACGTACACCAATCGTCACATAACTGTGCTGAGTTCCTTGGTGGAGTAACTAGAAAAGGACTCAGAGAGCGCAGTACTCTGCCAAGGCTGTTCATTCCCACATATGACATTACGTCAGAAATGCAGCATTTAAAAATAAAATCTGCATTTGTGAATTAGTCATTGTTAGTCAATGTTCAGTATTAATCTACATTGTAGAAAATAATACAAATACATAAAAAAATGAATAAGAAGGTTTGTCCAAACTTTTGACTGCTAGTGTACATCAAATAATAAATGTTAAGAATGATATTGACATGCCATTACACGATTTGTTTGACAGGTTTTGAGTACAAAACCCTAAATTTAATTGCTTTAATACCAGCAGCTCTGTTGTAGCTCAGTGTTTGACCTTGCAAATAGAACACCAAAAATATCACCCTGAAGCTGACATCTCAACTCATAAAAAGTGGAATTCCTAAAATGTTTTACAGCATTTAGTATTACTAATGGGCAAAACAAGGATTGGGCTCATGCTTGGCCTTGCCTCACCAAAGAAAGTATCCTCCACAGCACCAGTTAATGGAAAAAAAAAATTACATTCCTACACATTTATACAGCTTCCCTCCCAAATGTATTTTAAAGGACATATTTTCTTCAGGTAAAGTATGATGTGGTGAGAAATATTTCCACAGTGATAGACTCAAATACCTGTTTTTGGAAGTCAGATATGTCGTAGAGACTGACCATGACTTTCACCTGTGAGCCTGGGGTTTGTGTTCGGAGTGGGAGTCTAACAAAAAGCTTAAAAATGGTCACTTTTATTTTTTTAAAGGAAGGAGTTATTTCCTAAACAGCTGAGCACTACGGTTTTTAGTAGACATTGGTCAAACAGAGTGTATGTGTAATAAAACATCCTGCCAAAGTGCACTGTGGTGTATTTCTGGGATCAGGTCAAACACACCACAGTGCCCATGGTTACAGTAAGGAAGGGACATGTCACCCGGTGTAACAGAATGCTTCATCAATGTGTTTTAAATAGTTTTTGAACAACAATAGAGCTTCACAGCACAGAGGAATAAGCTACAGGCTTCGACTGCACAGACAACAGCAGAAAAACCTAAATCAACAGCACTGGCATGTTTATTTTTCATGATTTGTGGATAACAACAAAAGTCTAACATATTGCCAAACATCTCCTATAAAGTGTGTCCCGCTTTACATTTCAGCAATAAACCGATTAATAGATTTAGAAAACAATCAAGGATTCACATTATGTCATTTGTTTGCATGTGGGTGTTTTTCCCCCTTTGGAAGCAAATCTCAACAGTCAATCCAAATAAACAAACAAGACAGTAAACAAGTAAATAAATATATAAGGAACTAAAGACGTAATTGTTTTGCTTGCTTCATGTCCCCGGAGGACCTTGCAGTGTGTGTGAGGCAAAGTGGAGACCACTGCTCAGACTGCTCTGGCATGGAAATGACTTCCTGCTCTAATGCAAATGTCACAAAGAGGCTCTGATCCACTCCTAATCGCTAAGTAATCACTTTCTTGTTTGATCCTTCTGTGATAGTAAGAATGGATTTTAAAAATCTGGTATGATTTTGGTTGGGGGGGATTATGAATTTTCAAGACATGTTGAAAACGTGGAGCACTGCAGTGAGGCTTAAAAAATGCTAAGGCAGAAGCAATGGTTTGGCAGTTGAGTACAGTGCTTTGTATTATGGATTTTGTTGTTACAGTATCTGTTGTAATGGAGGCTCCTCTGTTATAGATATTACTGGTATCTTAGTAGGGCTGGGATTTTTTGGATTAATTAATGACAGAAAAGTAACACATTAAAAAAACACATTTTCTCGAACCTTTCTCAGTTCCCTAACTTCTGGCACACCAGTAACAACAGATGCACACTCCAGCCTGGTAGGTGGCGGTAACGAAACCTAAAATCTTTTTTCCAGCCATGAAGAAGATGCACAGGACAGACTGAGTGGATCAATAGGCAAGAAAGGAAGAAGAGACCACACTGAGCTTGTTGGGCAGAAAGTTTTCTTTTAAAAATCTTCCTGATGACAGCTTGGATAAAAGTGTGGTTGTGTGTAAATTGTTCAACAAAGAGTTTTCTGATCACCACAGCACTTCAAGCCGATGGTATCACCTCAATGCAAAACATGCTGCTGTTAGCACCAGAGCTAATGTTAGCTATAACAGTTGTGGTACTGGCAAACGGTGTAGCCATCCCATAATAGACCACTTTTCAAGACATTGAAAGTGCTTGAAGTTTACAAAAAGTCTTAAAATATTGAATATAATCACTTTAATTGCACTTTGAGTTTGCATTCTGTGAATGTAGTAGACAGATGCTAAAAGTTATGTGATGATCGGCGTTGGTTTGTGTGTTTGTCTGTCTTTATAAACACACACACACACACACACACACACACACACACACACACACACACACACACACACACACACATATATATATATATATATATAAAGAACCATCAAAATGACACCATTAATCAGACCCAGAAGCAATGAAAACAAAATTAATCTATGGATTTTCAACTTTTTGAAGGTCCTTGAACTCCATATGCTCATTTTTTGTGCCACACAGAAGAAAAACCAACTAAATCCAGGCTTTAATCATCAAAATCATTTTTTTCTATTAGTCCCATTTTAAAATGTTATACATTTTAAATTTTAAACACGTGTTTATGCATTTCTTCATCTGCCAGCCAAAATTTATTTGAATTGAAAAGCTGTATTTATTGTGTTAAATGTTGTTATTTAACAAAAATGTGATAAATCATGATTAAACAAAGCCTCTAATGAATTTGTTAAAAAAAAAATCTAACCCACTACTAGTATCTAGACATTCTCCGGTTAAAACAATTTTTGAAAAAAGATCATTCTTTGTGTTGTGTGTGCATGACCTGCTTTGCACTGACACTCACATTTACAAGATGGATGAAAAGTGAAGTAACTCCTGAAATTTAGGATTTATCTAATTCTGTTGTCATGGAGGAAAGTCAAGGCAGTGGGGGGATAAAAAACAAATGACCTTACAGACATTTTTATTTATTTATTATTACTGTTTTGTTTTTTTTGTTTTTTTTTACATACAGTCATTTGTTAAATTACCTACCTAACTAGATACAGACTGTGCTTTTGATAGATACCTGTGGATCGTTGGGAGAACAATGAAGAGGGATTATGCACTCTTAGCAGCATGGAAACAAAATATCCTATTGTCATCACAGTCACCAGCAGCACAAGCTCTCAGACAGGCACACCAGTGATCAGTCCCTTTGCTGCTATTAGCATCCGCAGATAACAAAAGGGACTCATCCTGTAGTTTGCTGACATGAAGTGTGTAATTATCATTCCATGTATAACAGGCTGCTTATTTGCCCCGGTGACATCCTCAGAGGGGAAGGTTGCAGTGCAGTGATCCATATCACCTTATCTCCAATTCCCCTGGGTGCAGCACATTCGGCATGGAGCAGCAGGCTAATAAAGATGACAGAGGTTTGTAGCAGGGCTCAAAGGAGCAGACCAGTTGTTTTTATTTATTTATTAGAACAGGGAGGGCAAAGTACAAGCAAAATACAATAAAGTGATTTCTAGTGTTCTTTCAGTGTGATCAGTTAGCCCCTTTTTGGAAACTGGTAAGGCTTAATGTGTTTTACATCTAGAAAGCACTAAACCTTATCTTCAGCATATCTAATATATATAAAAGTCGCACTTAAAATTCTACTGTTCATTTAATAATGTGACGTATGAAAGTTTGCACAAGTGAGATGTCCTCTCAGTTAAATTGGATTGGGCTGAAGAAACAACAATTGGAGAAGACAATGACCACATCAGGAACCTAATAGACCCAAAGCACATCTTTGAAAATGCTAAACTGTGTGTAAATAGAGTATGAAGTAATTACTTGGACTGCTGATTGGAAAATTTCTTATCATTACACTGCATATGGCTCTAGTGGGCCCAGTCGAAACACAAATTGGTATTCCTCCAAAAGGAACAAAGTGTTGCACTGATGTGTTTAAAAAGAAGTGCACAGTGGCTCCTTCTGATGGACTTAGGATCATAGGTTGAACCCAAGTGCCCAAGCAGGATGAAGGGAGCCTGATGCTCAATCACTCATTTCAGTGATTTCTATACAGTCAAACAAGCCGATTACAGAAGAAAACAATAAACTGCTATCAAGTAGGGCACACTAAGCAAATAACTCATTGGGCATAAGCCCTATTAACAGACAAAAGAGAAAACTGAATAGTTGTCATGCTTAATGTTCTCTGTCTGAAAGAAATATGTTCACAGATGCAGCGGGCAGAGTTTAACTTGCAGGGTGGGCCTTTCTATGTCAGAGGAGAAGTGGAGAAGAAGAATTTGCAAATGGAGAAATCAGCCTTCATGTAACATCAGCAGTAGATTACCGACTGTTCCATAATGTAGTGAAGCGGAAGGCTGATATACATAAGATACATTATCATTCTGATACACTGACTTGTAGGAAACGCTCTGCAGTTCACTCTTCTTCGGAATCAGTGTCCAGCTCCAACATGCATGGCTTAATTACTTCAGCTTGCCATTGTGCAGCATGGAGTAGTTTTACAGTGTCTGAGCAGAGCGAAGTTGAACACACATGCTCGAGTTACAGGCAGGCGGCGGAGGAGTTGGTGGAGATGGAGGCAGGGACCGATTTGCATATTCAGATTATAAATCTGTGCGCACTAGTGAAGCCAAAGGTGTACAGTTACATTTAAGCCATTTTAAGGCAGGAGAGGGATTATTTTCATAAAAGAAACTCTAAAATATGTGACTGATAAAGTGAGATGCGTTTTTAGGAGCTTAATCTGGACTTTAAAGATAAATTAAAATATTGTCTCGCTTCATGACAAGACAGGAACCTGCATTTTGGCTACTTGGAGTGCCAAGAAAAGTGGCAGAGCGTTCCATTGTTTGACAAGCAGGTTAACTCTCCTAGGAGCTGTATTATCCGGTGAAGAGATTCAGGGGATGATGGGAAGCGATGCTACTTGCACTGGAAGCCAGCGCTAGATCAGCACCATGGACAGGGGCCAGGGAAGCCCTCTGGCACAGACCTCAGGGCAGCTCCACAGCCACCGGTAATGATAGTGATCTGAACTACTCTTTGCTGATAAGACTTTGCATGTATTGCATGCGAAGATTTATGATTCTCTGAGTGTACCGAAGCTTAGCTAAATACAAAACTGGATAAATAAGTGTAAAAAACAATCAATAAATAAAGTATGTTTTGTGTAAAATTGATGAACTCCCTGAGAGATTCTCTGACATTCAGAACACACTGCAATCTAAAATACAGAACGCATGATAAGTATCCAATATCTTAAAGCAGTTACTTAGTTGGTGGACACCGGTTAGTTCAATGGTTGGCAAAGCAGGTAAAATCATTGTGCTTTGACGTGAACTTAATAGAGCCTGAGTCACCTGAAAGACAAAGACATTCTAAAGGACAGGCATTGCTTGAATTTTCTTTAAAAAAAACACCATCAGCATAACAATTTTAAAAAGCGGCATTCATAAAGGGTAGCTTCAGGCAGACAGACAAATAGATATCCAGGTTGAAAGACTGATAGATTGTTCATATATAACTTCTACAATAGCCAATAACTGAAGCAGAGAATTTTTGAACCGAGACAATTACACTTGGGGATTAAACAGCAGGCGGTAAGACACCCCAAAACCCCACAGGAGTGTGCTGTGCGTACACACTCTGCAAGCTCTCCTCTGAACTTACAGATTCCAGTTGCCCAGGCAACCCTGTCTTGAAGATTTTAAACTTGGATTTAACATATGACGCCTCCTGTGTCTCTCCACAGTCAAGAAATAGGATTACTGGCTTGAAAAACGCTCCACTTTTCAGTCGAGTATCCGCTAACATATTTTTGCCACTGAATTCAGAGGTAACATATGGCTGAAAAAGCCAACAATAAATCTCCTGACACACTGCCCTCAGGTAATGCACTATTATATTTCTTGGCAGACTATGACAAGCGATAAGTCATTTGCATAGCTGTTATATTGTGGTTTGACATCGTCAGCAGCTTAAATAGGATTTGGTAAATGTGGGCCACAAGTAAAAAACACTAACACAGTCAGTGTGGGAGTTTGGGGTATTAGAATAAGATGAGGTGGACAAAGTTTGTGCACCAAATATACAATTAGTGAATATATTTATTGCTATAAGGTAGACTGTAAAGTTGTAGTCAGGTCAGTGTTTTATGTGCAGAGCTATTTTCATATTTCCAAATATAAACATCATGTTCTCCGCTAAGTAACTAAGCTAAGGCAGCTGGCCTACGTCCAAAGGCAGCTGGCAAACACTTATGTATACGTGTACAACACTTCTGAGCTTTTAAGATAATAGCAATATACTAAAGGGGAAGAACTATGCATGCAGCTTTTGGATAGAAGAAGCCCTGCAGAAGTCAAGACTAAATAGATACATATAAATGACATTCTCAGGTAAAGATGAAGTCAGTAGAATGACATGCATTTAAGAAAAGCCAGAAGGCCTCGTTCCAATTTTATTTGTGTGAGAACTTTCAGAGAGGAGAAGAACTGCACTTATTGGCACACCCAAGGGGAAAGCTTCCATAACAAATGTCCCGACTTTAAAAGCAAATCACTGTCAAAGTATTTCAAAATATAGATACTCAAAATAAAGGCAAATACCAAAATAGAATCTATTTCAGACAACCTTGGATATAAAATAAGTTTAAAACCCCTCCAGTGAAGTTCACTTTTTTTAACCTTGTTAATCAGTCCCTGTGGTATTGTTATATTCTACAAGACATGAGTAAAGTTAGCATTTCCACCTTAAAGCTGCAGTGACCATCTCAAAACCACAGATTTACATTTCTGGGCTTTCATGCATAACAAACCAAAGGAACCAGTCCTGTGCAATTTGCGAGATCATATTTTTTTTTTCAGAATCAGTTTCTGGTTTAATCCTGTATCACTGAATTACACCAATGTCACAACATGTCATTGTGTAGCCTAGTTTTAGAGGTTTACAGTGTTTCTGTGGGCTGGTGTGCTCAACTGAGTGGGATGGACAGAGAGGTATAGATCCACTCATTCTAAAAATATCACATTTATTGCAGGAAGTGATTATGCATGTTTACAAGGAAAAATAAATAAATCTAAACACACTACCATTCAAAGGTTTGAGGTCACCCAGATCATTTTGTTTTCCATGAAAACTCAGACTTGAAGATTCAAGATTCAAAATATTTATTGTACCCGTTGGTAAATTCAGTTTACAGTGAGTGAGTTCTCTCATATTGTAACACACTTAAAAACAACACAAGACAAGACACAGACTTTAATTCATGTGCTAACATAACTGCAAAAGGGTTTTCTAATCATCAATTAGCCTTTCAACACCATAAACTAGCACAATGTAGCATTAGAACACAGGAGTGATGGTTGCTAAAAATCAGCCATTTCAGCTAGAATAGTCCAACCCGGTCTCACGGGGATTCGTGAAACTGTCACTTTAACAATGTCTAGACTCTGATTCATATAATGTTATCTTCATTGAAAAAACGTCTTTTACTTCAAAAATAAAGACATTTCTAAGCGACCTCAAACTTTTGAATTGTGGTGTATCTAAGTTTGATACAGAGATGCGGTTTTAGAGATTTAATCAATGACCAGAGAGTGACTTTAATGGAAACATTGGCCAATCTTTGGATTATCCATTCACATGTTTAACACATACCTATAGATTTATTAGGACTAGAAGAGATTTACAGGACACTCACTTGGAATATTAAACAATTAAAGATAAAAATGTTCAAGGATATAATTTAGTTAAATAACTAGAGAATGTATGAATACATAATCTAAAGTGAGAGGCTGACAAGACTGACATAACTGGAACATTTGTATGGCATCCACCAGTTCTATAACAGCTACATTGCTCCAAGCCTTTAAGCTTGTCTGGGGATTTGAATGGGAAAAAAACTGCATAAAATACACTCTACTCTAACTTTCAGTTTTAACTGCATTTATTTCGCTTGAAACAAACCCAGACACGATCACATCTAATTAAATAAGTCCAAAACGTGGCTGTGATTAGACTCCAATATTTTCTGTGTTGCTGTCACTTATTATAACCCACCCAGATTATCATGCAACTTGTTGACATGAAGAAAACAACATTTTTCCAGGACCAAACAGATGCTTTTCTTTATAGTTAGTTGACATTGCGTGTTTTCTTGTGCAGCTATGTATCGGTGCTGCGCGTGGAGTACAGAGTGTGCTAGTTCAATTCAGCAGAGAGCAGGATTACAAAAACAGGTGAGTCGGAATCATAATAATGAAATGGGCAGAGATGGACACAGTGAAATGATGAAGAGTGTGTCAGAGAACCAGCTCCGCCAGCAGACAGACCAGTGGTAAATTAGGCAAGTGTCTTAGAGAAGACGCCGGTGTTGGTGAGTAAGAGGATCCCTGAAGAGTTATGTCGGTTAGACAGGAGGAATTCTGTAATGGGCAGAGTTGGGGGTGGGGTGGGTGGACAGTGGAGTAGAAACAGTTGATCCAGTGATTAAAATTAAGCACGGTGCAGAGTGGCTCTCAACAGGCAGGCTAACAGAACACTGTCAGCAGGACGTACACCTGGGCGCCCGCTGGGAGCAGTCCCATATGTACAAGTGTATGTATATATTCATTAGGATGACAGAAATTAAAACAAGCCTAACATAAGATGAGCTTGTGTGTGTGTGTGTGTGTGTGTGTGTGTGTCTGTCTTCGAGGAGCTGAGCATCACTGTGAACAACCTTGCTAAAAATTCTCATCCCAAAGAGGCGGAACATTAGTACCACCCGCTGAAATGATCCATCATGACTATTTGGTATGCTGTTAAAGCGCAGATGACAGCTTGATGGTATTACACATCTATAGCGCGTAATCCGTGGCCTGCCAGTATTCACCACTCACTAAAAACATTCATGTGGCCTGTAGAGCAATAGCATACACACTCGAGAGGCTCTCATTTATTTGCTCTTGAAGCATTAGCTGCGGGGCTATACAACATCCATTACTGAGGACTGCTCTCACTCTCTTGCATTCACTCCCTGTCTCCGTCTGTCATCTTCAGTAAACTGAAATGAAGGCATTATGAGGGATCCTATCCAAACACGATCATGATCAAAAGATGAGAGAAGGAGGCATGAAAAGGGGAGGGTCTGAAAATGTTTTCTTAAGCTTATTTTTGTTGTCTAAAGCTGCATTTGCACCTGCAATTATTCCTGAACATTTTATCTAGCGCACTCCACTGCCTGACTTTTATGATGCTTCTTTATACATTAGAAAATCATCTATAGAAAAATGCATAAAGGGAAATGACTGTAGACTGTGCAGATATCTTATGCTGGTTAAAAATAAGACTTTGAGTTTGGAGAGGTAAAATGTACACTGTATCATTTATATCTAGTTTCCAAGCTTCTGTTTCCAACTCTTTAATTAAAAAAAACTTGTTTTATGAATTTGATACTTGATGTTACCTAATATCATTATCCCAGTTCTGTATAATGTTATAAATACACATGACTGTTCAAAAGTTTGGGGTGACTTAGAAATGTCTTTGTTTTTGAAAGAAAAGCATTTTTTTTCCAATGAAGATAACAATAAATGAATCAGAACTACAGTCCAGACATTGTTAACATGCTAAATGACTATTCTAGCTGCAAACGGCTGATTTTTAATGGACTATCTAAATAGGGGTACAGAGGAACATTTCCAGCAACCATCACTCCTGTGTTCTAACATTGTGTTAGCTAATGGGGTTGAAAGACTAATTGATGATTAGAAAACACTTGTGCAGTTATGTTGGCACATGAATAAAGGTGAGTTTTCATGGAAAACAGGAAATGGTCTGGGTGACCCCAAACTTTTGAAGGGTAGTGTATATGAAATATTTTCATATTTGATATTATCTTTTAGCAGTTTCTGCATTTTGTCATCTTTGTCAAAGCATTACTGTTTGAATTCTTTTCTGCATATGATGCTATGAAGTCAGAAAAAAAAGAAAACTGCATACATTATATTATTATGCGCATATGTATATATAATGTAGGGCTGCACAGTGGCTTGGTGGTTAGCCCTTTCGCCTTGCAGCTAGAAGATTCACACTGTTGAGTCCATGACAGAGACATGATCAGCGCACCACTTTCAGGTCAGAGAAGTGTGAAAACGATGCATTTAAATATTCTGGATTTATAATTAGAAGTTCAGCTTTTTCCTCTTCTTGCTCACTAGATGAATATGTGTGTGTTTCCTAAAATTGTCCAGGCTGTCCCCTGCCTTCACCCTAAGTCACCTAGAATAGACTCCAGAATCCCTATAACCCCAATGAGGATTAAGCGGTGTATAGATAATGGATAGATGGATATATAATGTATAAAATAGCTTGATTGATTTCGGAAACATTATAATTAGATATTCAGCAGTGGCATCTGTGAGACCACCAAACAATGAGGCACTAAGGTTATTTATCAAGAAATGAAGCACAACTTTATGGAAAATTGTGCTGCTAATGTAGGCTGAATAACAATAGACAGTATTTGTTCTCATTAAAAACCGTTCTGAAGCTTCATTCAAGTCATGTCACCATAAAATAACTTATTCATGATTTAGGGGAGAAAAGAAAATACAAAATACTTTCATATAATACAGGCCATGTGGGAACTCATATCAAACCCATTACTTTTATTTCTCCAGTTTCGAATATACTGAAAATTTAAGTTAGTGTTGCTTGAAAGGTTCTTGAAAATAATCTTAAGTACATCCTTCAACGTGTTAATTCTGACTGCAAGTCTGGAAGGGTAATGTTTGAAAAATAATAACGAAAACAAAAAAAACAAACTCAAACAGAATACATCAGGATCAAGCACAGTAAATGAGCACATGGTGAAAAATTCAGTGTATTCAGCCCTCTGTGTGATTGGCCAAGCTCCGATTAGATATGAGGATTCCCCAGGTGACTATCAACCCCAGTTCCATTTGAACAGGAGGTAAAATGAGAAGTCAACAGTATTTAGTCAAATAAAAGGCAGAGATTAAAGAAACTTTGGCAGCCAAGTGCCGATAATTGATTTATAATTTATCAACGGTTGTGCTGAGCAGCGGCCACAGGAGAGATGGGGCAGATTTCTGTTACAACCTCGTTGCTTTCCCTGTGAGAACACTTAATATAGGCAGCCCTGTTCTCAGAGTGGTTATTTAAACTACAGCTATCAATAGAAACTGCATGAAATCAGACAGAATATAAGCAAAACAATGCTCTCCAAAACCTGCTTGATTAAATGAAATTGTCACAGCATTGAAAATGATCTATGATGCTAAGGTGAATGTGTAAAGTGCCATAAATCTTTTTTGTCCTACCTTGAAAGGTCAGCATTCGCTAAGATGAGTCCAGAGACACTATTTTATTTCACAATAATAAAAGTGAGAAAGAAGAAGCTACTCGAAAGACAGACTTCCTGGCTAAGCAATAAAGTGCTGCTTGCTCATTAATGAATGGTGTTTTCGCTCAGGTTGGAGGGTGAAATCAAGGTGAGTATCATCACAGTGTCGCACTGCTCATTCAGTTACTGCTTAAAATATCAGCAAGTAAGAAATAACCAGTCAGGATTACATCAAGACAAAAGCACCAGTGAAGAGTTTATCTGTATCTCAACTTGACTGGTCAGTGGCCCATACACAAAAACAACCAATCTATACTCTGAACTGCCTGTTTCTTAGACGCATAAACTCGGTACAGTCTACTGCCATTCAGTACAACTGGAAAAGATTGCTTAAAAACTCATAATTTTTCATTTTGTTGACAGAAGCTGCAGGTATAAAGCACTGCAAAGTAAACAAGAGTAATGATGGTGTGCTTTTTTGTTGGATTTCTAAAATTTCCGTCCCTCATGACCATCACATTTAAATAAATATTCTGCTGTCACTGTGACTTGCTTACTAACTCTGCTAAAGTGGTACTTCTGCTTGGGCTGCTCAGTGACTTGGTGGTTATCACTTTTGCCCACTTCGCATCCCTGCCTTCCAGGGATCTCTCTGCATGGAGTTTGCATATTCTACCTGTGCATATGTGGGGTTTCTCCGAGCACTCTGGCTTCTAAAACCATCCATCCATTGTCTATAAACCACTCAATCCTCATTCGGGTCACCGGGGGACTGGTACCTATCCCAGCTGAGTTGGGGTGAAGGCGGGGACACCATGGACAGGTCCTTCCAAAAACATGCTCAGGATAATTGGTAACTCTAAATTGTACATAGATGTAAATGTGAGTGTGATTGTTTGTCTGTATATGTAGCCCTGTGTGACAGACTGGTGATCTGTCCAGTATGTCCCCTGCCTTCACCCTAAGTCAGCTGGGATAGACTTCAGCCCTCTACAACCCTAATGAGGATTTAGCGGTGTATAGATGATGGATGGATGGATGGATGGATGGAGTACTCCAGCTTTTCAGTATAGCATGTACATGTTCAGTAAAAGAACAGCTGAAAACGATGCAGCTCGGGTTGAACACCTCAGTGACGGTTAAGCTCCAGAACTGCTACATTTGTTACAATCAGTATTACCAGATGGCATCCTCTCCGATATTTCTCAGACTTTGCGCCCTCTATAAAGCTATACCAGCCAAAGCATCCATCACACAACTGTTTTACACGGGAAGGATTGTTGCTCTCTTGCAATGCTGTCTCCAAGAAAACGCGTTTATTTTCGTCTCATGATGAGTAGACCGGACTTTGTGTGTGAAATCAGTAGAATGCGCCTTAAAGCAGCATCCACAGGGAAGGAAGTCAGAACTGCACACACAAGAACACTGGCATCAGCAAAGTCACTGCTCGCTATTCATCTGTCTTTGTGCTGTTTATGCGTTTGCTTTGGAAACCCACCAGTCATTACAGCGTATCACAGGCATCATAAATGACACAATACAGAGCTGGAATGCATTTTATGGAAGACCCTCAAGGCAGGGTGATAACATTTCAGGGTCTGCAATTTTGTCTGTGCTGCATTATGCACATCCAATCACCACTCAGCAACTAAAACTAACATGAAAAGTCCGACACTTTTACAAAGCGTGCTTGTGTAGCTCTCAAGAATTATTGGAGAGTCTTTGGCAAAAACAAATGGTCAGGCAAGAATGTGATAGCGGCAGCTGCTACTGCTTTCAAATTCAAGTGCTAATCAGTGACTCTCTTGAAGTGAAACAAATTTCTCCTCTCTGAACGGTAATATTTTGCAGATTTGTTTTTACCAGCCTTTACTTACATACAGAACTATAAAACGTGCCCTTTTTATGAAACAAATAAACTCCATGTTGGACATTCAAAGATTAGTTGTTTCTTTTCCTTTAACAGCAGTTTCATTATTAGCAGCACATAAGCAGTGTAGTACACCAACTGGGGTTTTAATAACTGTTGAGTCGCCAGCTGTGAACTATTAAGAAATGATGGTGATGACCAGCAGATTGAGAAATCAAATTCCCAAGCAACAGCCAGTGATGCCTCCCTTACAGCTGGCCCAAATAATAGCTTGTCTCCTAACAACTGCAGCTTGACTGTGCGCATTGTTCTGCTAGCACAGCCACAAACCTGTGATATGATTATTGGCACTGACCTCGAAAGCATCTAGTGTTTAATGGATTTGAAAGATAAATGTAGAGAAGTTTACTCACCCTGTACCAAACAATCTCTCGAAGCCTTCCATCAGTTTTGAAGTTGCACTTGAGAGTAACAGTCTCGCCCACAACAACAGGAGGCAGGGGCTCTATGGTAACTGTCAAATATCCTGAAACAAAAGAGGATGGAGAAAAGCTTATTACATCAAGACTACACAAAAAACTGTCTTTGAACGGCAGAACAAGTAATTAATTATTTTGTGGTATTTTTTTTCCTTCAGAAGTACACTATTATTCAAAAGTTTGGGGTCACTTAGAAAAGACCTTATTTTTGAAAGAAAATCTTTTTTTTCAATGAAGATAGCATTAAATTAATCAGAAATCCAGTCTAGACATTGTTAATGTGGTAAATGACTATTCTAGCTGGAAACGGCTTATATATAATGGACTATCTAGACAGGGGTACAGATGAACATTTCCAGCAAATGGAAAATATGAAATTGTCTGGGTGACCCCAAACTTTTGAACGGTAGTGTGAATGCTAGACAGCAACAGTACTGATTTGCAGTAAATGAAATATTTTTGGAGCTACAGACTATGGATTTTTGAAAATGCCATGTTTCATCCAGAAGCAATTGCACAACAAGTGCTCTCCTATGTGGGTCTTAAGAATGTTAATGAGCAGTAGTTCAGTGGAGGTTACTTTAGAAGGGACTACAATCATTTTTTCGTAACCTTGCAGAGGTTCTTCATGTGGGGTTAACACTTTTTCCTTGTAGCTGGAAGATCACTGGTTTGGGCCCCAGCCTTCCCGGGGTTTTTCTGCATGAAGTTTGTATGTCTCCCTGTGCATGAGTGAGTTTTCTTTGAGTACTCTGGCTTCCTCCCACAGTCCAAAAAAATGTTGAGGTTAACTGGTAATTTTAAATTGTCTGTAGGTGTGAATGTGAGTGTGATTGTTTGCCTCTATATGTAGCCCTGTGACAGACTGCTGACCTGTCCAGGGTGTCCCCTACCTTCACCCTAAGTCAGCTGGGATAGAGTCCAGCCCTCCTGCGACCCTAATGAGGAAAAAGCAGTGTATAGATAATGGATAGATGGATAGATTCATCCAGCTTATTTTGTTGTGCAAAGTTTGTTTGTGGCCTCACCAGTTATTTATCAGAAGTTGCTTGACCTTGAATAATCATCCCCAGTCAACCTCTCAAAGAGGCTTTCCAGCAGCATCTTGACAAATAGCTGCAAATAATTTGTCGTTCAAACTCAGTAAAGCATAAGGTGAGAAATGTCAGAACAAACAGCACAGATGTGTTGGGTTTATGATGAAAACAAATTTAAATGGGAACGCTGCTGTTGCTTTTGACAGGAGCACCTCAATCACGATCTGTAAACAATAACAGATTTTTCTTCGACTTCAGAATCAAAGAATCTGCTGTCTAATTAGTACCACGTAGGATACACCCTGGAGCTTCCCTAATATAAAATAATTGAAGATTTAACGGAAGCTTTTGTGATAACAGGCACAAACAGGCGACGGCAGCAGACATTAGCAAACCACACGCACGTTCACTAATCTGTAAAAACAGCAATAACAAAGTAGAGAGAAAAAGAAAATAACTGTCAAATGCAAGGGGCAAACTCCTCAGTGATGAATGCTATATTGTGTCTGCTCATCAGGCCTTTGCACAACTATTTACATAATGCCTCACACAGACCTGCAGATGGAGTTCCACT
The DNA here is from genome assembly GCF_021347895.1 of Acanthochromis polyacanthus. Taxonomy (NCBI): domain Eukaryota; kingdom Metazoa; phylum Chordata; class Actinopteri; family Pomacentridae; genus Acanthochromis; species Acanthochromis polyacanthus. Next base: position 34,332,342 of record NC_067117.1, on the reverse strand, counting down.
GTTCAACGCACACATACAGGATGGCAGCAGTATAGCATATCAGCACAGGCATGAGATTATATCTCCCAAATAAAAATGGGAAGATACAAAGGCAATTACCTCGTGATAATGAGAAGACCTGAGAGAAAATAAACACATCCAAAAACTGGAGGGGGGTGCTGATTGGATGAAGACTGAAGGGAGAATAAATTCAAGCAAAAGTGATGCATATCTTGATATGTGGGGGAAGTCGCTGTTGTATCTATTGGATTTATATAAAACATGCAGCATCTAGTTTACATATTAGTGAAAAGGACTCTCTTTTATGTCTGGCTGAATCAAAGAGAGTGTAGGCGAATTTCCACTGACTGACAAGCAGCCCTCTGCCCAACATAATATCACTTTCAGCATGTTCATTATTTACCGAGAGAATTATATCTGGCAAAGCAGATGCATATGTGTGTGTGTGTGTATATATATATATATATATATATATATATATATATATACACACACACACACATATATGTATGTATGTATTAAAGAGTTCATTTGCAAAACAGATAACTCCGTTTTGATAAAATTTTCAAAAAACTTTTTTTTATTGTTTACTTGAGATAATATCAATCAAACTGAAGTTGAGTGGATTTGACTCAGTAGAAAAATACATGACAATAAAAAATTAGTTTTTAGAGTTACCTGCTTTTGCAAATGAACTCTACACACACACACACACACATATATATATATATATATATATATATATAGAGAGAGATAGATAGATAGATAGATAGATAGATAGATAGATAGATAGATAGATAGATAGATATATATATATATATATATATATATGGCCGAAATATGTTACTGATATATTGATATTAAGCTAACTGTGAGGACTTTAGTGTGTTGAAAAATTCCACAGGTGATCACTGTAACTGATATCTCAAAAAAAAAAAAAGCAAATAAATTATATTCAGAAAAGGGAAATGGAAGAGATTCAACAAACCACTACAAAGCCATCACAGAAGGGGGAAGATTAGTTTTAAAACTTGAACAATCAAGTGTTAGAGTATCTAAGCAAAACAACAGATTCTGAGAACACACAGAATGCAGCCTCACTGTTATGCAATAGGCGTCTAACTCTGTAACCCTTTGTACTCTCCGAAAAATGCCTAAATCCAAAGTTAGATATGCTGACATCCAAAGTACTTCTTCACTGCTGAGTGTGTATATTTTCACCTAAGTTTTTCTTCCAAATATAATTCACCTGAATGTTGTTTTGCTTATTGAAGTCATGCAGTGTAATGCACCAGACTGGAGAGCTCTGACCAGAGCATTGTGGCTGAATTACAACACAGTCAGATATTTGGAGGAACATCAATAGCATTTATAATCCTTTTAATATCATATTCTTTACCAGGAAGTGCTAACATGTGATGAATGGACGTTTAAATCAGACAAGTTTTTTCAGAATGGACAAGGGATGTTTTTACTGTATCAGACAAAATGACAATTTCGATCTTCCTCTTTAAATTTTTTTTTTTTTTACAATAGTGGAAGTCTCAAATGATCTGCAGATTCCATATCCTTTTAGCATTATTTTAAAAAATATGTTATTTTTATTTTCTAATGCTAAAAATAACAGGCAGTCTAAGCAAGAGATTTTTTTCCCACCACCTTTCAAGAAAGAACCACCTGCATCAACTAGCATATTGACAGTTTCATGTTAAATGGCATTTATGTTCACAGCAGCCACGTGTCCTTCATGTACAAAAGGACACACGGTTATTACGTTTATGAAAGAAAATGTCATGTTCAGGATTTTACTGATTAAGGTGTTTCAAAATATGACATTTAAGCCCTGAAACAAGCTGCTAGAGTTTAAAAAAGAAACCTGCACATTGGTAAATAACACAAAGCAGCAGAAAACACAACTGCGTCATGCACCTTAACATGGTGTTTGCTTTCGTCCATGCACAAGTTTAAAACAAATTGCTCCATTCCTCTTAATTGGCAGTGATACACCCCTTGCTGACCTTCTCCTCCCACAGATAAAAATGCAGCAATATTCACCGTGAGTCATCAAAATAGCTAACAGGTACAGAAAGAAATACTTAAGTGTTACGACTGACAGGTTCCCAGGTGACTTTTGTAGAATCACATGCTGTGCTTCACTTTAGCCACACAAAAAATGATGATGATCTGCTGCATTGTGGAGGCAGGATGGATGTCCAGAACCATATATAGAATATTTAGGACAGCGTGAATGATAATAATAATTGAAAAAGTACTCAAAACTGACAAAAAAAAAAACAAAAACTCAATTACGGAGAAAGAAAGACTTGCTGTTAAACCAAGTTTTCAGTATCTCCGTTGGTAGACACAGATCGGCTCGTCTCTCGAGTCGGTGCACCTAGATATGCTTATTAAAGAATCTTAATTTAATCAGGAGGCTGAAGAGATCGTCTCTCCAGAGTCAAATTGAATGGATAAACCTTTCCGGAGACTGCATGTCATTAACACAGATGCTCTTAGAGAAAATCCTCACCGCTTACTATGAACCCACAAGAGGAGCCGACTGGCCTTGTAAATGTCTCTATGTGAGTTTTGCAGTGAGGTGGTGAAAATTAACATTACAAGGGGGAAAAAAATGTCAACTAGGAGATAAGTGTGTGTCTTGCCTTCAGTGATGGACATATTTAGTTTTAGGTGGTGAAACAATCCTTCCAAACTCTAGATGGTGGTCCTCTACTGTGGGTGCAGGGATTAATTGTGAACAATTCATTGACTATGTGGCACAGAGGAAAATGTAGCATAGCCAATGACAGAAAAATGCTCCGGAGCGTGTGGGGAGGGATGAGGAAATTTTAAAAGAGCAAATTACACGGGTTATGCACTCGTGCCAGGGAAGTTCACATTTCAAATAATCCCTACGAGAAACTGGAGCAGTTGCAGTCTGCACATACCAAGACATGGGGGCATAATTCCCACGCAATTCAATATCAATCGAATGGCATCCAAATGACTTCATAAATTAGACACATTTTATTTGCCAATGCTCTGTTGAAAGTGTTCCAACAAAGCAATATCTCTTGTTATGCTTGATGCCCTTGTTGAAACACGGGCTAATATGGGCAATATTCACACAGCAAAAACTGTGAGTGTTAATTCACTCTGAGGGTAGAAACCAACACTGCGCAAGTGTTTATGTAAGTAGTCACCCATCAGAGATAATTCAACACTTGTGATCGTTTAGACAGCTGCCCCAGAACCATATCTGCTCTGAGTGGACACAATATTCTCCAATCAGCCCTTGTCAACTCAAAACACTGAAAAATCAACATTTAATCTACTGGGCAGGCGCTCACAAACAGTATGACAGATTATTATTTTCTTCAACTAACAGAGATGCTCCCTGAGTTAAATATACAGTGTGATTCCTCTGCTGTAAATACATCATATTTATATTGTCAAAATATGTTGCTTTTATTGAAACAACTAGACATTTCACTTTGCAGCTAATTATATGTATATATATATATATATATATATAATAAATTAGGCGCAAAGATGGACCAATTATTGCTTTTTGAATCAATGAAGAGAACAGCTAAAAGTAAGGCAGCAGTCCAGCAAAATAATTCCAAATAATTTGCCACAATTGTTAAAATCACCAAAAAACAGATACAGTTTTGAATTATGTTAATGGACAATAATTTGAGCCTTCAAAGGGGATATGATAAAAGAGGCTACATGTTACCATTAAGCTCTAATAATTGGTGAGAGTCTAAGAGGGTTTTTTCATGAAAGTACACGACAGCATTGACCCTTTTTTTCATCTAAGGAAAGGTCACGGTATATTCATACAGCGCTCACAGCCACCCATCTATAAACTACATCTGCATGAATCTTGCTTTCTGCTAGGCTGATGTTCCCTTGAAATCTAGCACTCCCAAACCACAGCTGTGACTTTCCCATGGCGGGTAGAACCAGTAGAGCTTGTGTCGCAAATAGTTCCAATTACTGAGCGGAGAGACCAAAAAAATGTGGATCAAGATTAAAACACCCTTGATCAAAGGAAAATGTTCAGCGTCCTCAGAGAAACCAAATACTTTAAAGGGATGCAATTTATCATCATGGAGAGTGAGGTTAACCTCACTGTTGTGCATAAAATCCTGGATATGAATCCACTTCTGTCTTGAAATCTAAAATCTTCTTGGCCAGGATGCAGAATAGTTGGTTATCATTGTAAGAGCGCATAGGCAAGCGCGGAGTGTCCAGAGAGTGCATGGCATTTAATTGGCTCATATTAGCTGGATGTGGAGGCAGACAAGGCCTCCAGCTTGTCTTAATCCATCAGAGGCGCTGTTGGAACAACATCTAATGAGGGCTGCAAACTATGCTTTCTCCCATTAATAACAGCAATTTGCCAAGATGCAATGAGAAAACAAAACACAGCCAATGATGGACCGGCCCAAAATGTGCCTGTTATTGTGCTCAGTGATTTATGGCTATGGCCTACCTTTGCTTAGATGTCAGTGCAACCAAATGTATGAGAAAAATGGATGGCTGAGTTTCTCAGGCTCTCCTCCTCATCTGTGCCTCTGAGCAGGGTAAACAAACAGCAGATTTGTAGTGTCTAAAACACATTCAACCATTATCATTTCTAGAAAAGTATATGTGAAATAATGTGCTTCAAAAAAACTGAGTGTGAAGACAGAAGATAAATGTAGCACATTATTTAAATTATTCTCACTATAACTCACACACAAAATGGACCAACTTAGCATACTGCATCAATTTATGTTCTTGTCAATCAACAAAAAAAATAACAAATTTTGAGCCCATCAGACACACAGTGTTTAATTAAACACACATAATATGCCCTGCAGAGTCAACTATAAAAATCTAGCAATGTGGACCCATGTGGTAATCAATAAATTCACCAACTAACTGCGCTTCTGAAACCATGTGGCTGATTTGAAGGCAGTGGCTTAAGGCATGTGAGCGGTGATGTGCTGTTAATAGGATGGGAGGCTCTTTAGAAAAGCCATGGCTGACATGTTACTGCTTTACACTGTTTGCCTGGCAATATCCTCTCCTTGTGTAATCTATGCATTTAGTTGGTGTTCTGTAGGTCCTATATAAAAAATGTCTGAAGGCTAAATAGCAGTATAGATTATATGAATAGAATATATTTTATATATTCTATTCACATTTTTCACAATAAAAGCTATTCAATATATATATATGAGTAACTTAAGGGCTATTGCATCTTAAAGAACCAAACCGATAGCAGACAAAGACATGTACTTACTCATCCGTTATATTTCACACAGCATGAACACAATGACATACATCAACACTGCAGCATAACAGAACAGCAATAGGGAATATGTTCAATGGAGTTCTTCAAACGTGACAATTACAATGGATGGACATGTTAAACTTCTCCACAAAGTTCAGTTATTTATATACTAGTTTAACTTAGCCAGCAAAAAGCATTTTAGCAAATCTGAATGTAAATACAATACATGTAATTTTTAAGTACACTACCAGTCAAAAGTCTGGACACATCTTCTCATTCAAGGCTTTTTATGTAATTATTTTCTACATTGTAGATTAATACTGAAGACATCACAACTATGAAAGAATACATATGGAATTATGCTGTTAAAAAACTTTTAATCTTCGGTATTAACCTACAATGTAGAAAATAATACAAATAAATAAAAAGCATTGAATCAGAAGATGTGTTCAGACCTTTGACTGGTAGTGTATATGCATTATCAGTCAAAAAATTTGGGGTCACCAAACAATTTCATGTTTTCTATAAAAACTCACCTTTTTTTTCACCTGCTAACATAATTTCACAAGGGTTTTCTAATCATTAATGAGCCTTTCAACACCATTAGCTAACACAATGTAGCATTAGAACACAGCAGTGATGGTTGCTAGAAATGTTCCTCTGTACCCCTATGGAAATATTCCATTAAAATCAGCCATTTCCAGCTAGAATAGTCATTTACCACATAAACAATGTCTAGAATGTATTTCTGATTCATTTAATATTATCTTCACTGAAAGAAAAACTTTTCTTTATAAAATTAAGGACACTTCTAAGTGACCCCAAATCACGCCTTTATTTTAAAGCAAAACATCACCTTTCCCGCCTCTTTTTTTTTTTTTTTGTTATTTCTTACATGTATTCCTCTCAGTTTACAGTTACAGTCAGTTACAGTCTTGCTTTATTGCAAAGTTGTGGCCATGTGGCATCTCTTGTACTCAAAAAAATTACAAACAGAGCATTCGCACAAGGAATCTGTAACAAGATTGTGAAGAAATTGGAAAATCCTCTCAAATACTTTTTTTATCAGGAGGCAACATACAGTAGATTCAGCAATGCACAGAATCAATCAATATCTCACCCAACATGATTTGACCTTTAAAGCATCATACACCTACCGTAGTCTGTATATCTGCATATGTGTTGTTATTATTAAATTCATTCTGCTGGTGTAAAGATTGAAGGTGCTAAAAAATAAAGAGGTACTATTATCACTGCAAATTTATATTTCCTACAACAAACTAACTCTGCTGACAGTCAGTGTGGATGAATGAACGCCGCGGTGAAGAATGTTCGACACAGTCAACACATCTCAGGTAGTGATTTGTAACTGTACATGCAAGCTGAGCTCAGAGAGCGTTACAAGGCAGGAGAATCTGGATGACTGGTTGTTGATTTATTCTGGCCAAGAACACAATCTGTGCCTGCGGAGAAGGTCTTCTTTTGTAAACAGAAAGCTGGGAGCTGATGTGTTTTTCAATCAGAGTGATTTACTGTTTAATGACATGCTTCAGCTTCAAGTGTGTCAGCATCCGTCCATTGTAATCCACCGCCCTCCCACAAGACCATACCGCTTTGGTGGTGGATAGTAATCACAAGGAACGCTATCAGTGGGTCCTCATTCTGAAGGGCCTCAGGCATGTGGAATTATCATGTCTTTGCTGAGAGGAGTTGGAGCTAGAGAGACAATGCAGCCTGTCTACCCACATGGGTTAGTCATATGCAGCATTACAGAGCAGATAGCTGGCCGACTAAAAAGCACTAAATCTCCAGTTCCTCCATATCTCCCTTTTTCTGTTCTATCTTTGTGTTAGTGTACATTAACCATTAACTACATCAGCAGAACAGGAACCAGTGTTTTCGCTCCTTTTTTGATGCAAAGCTTTTAATTTACTTGGTGACTGAGCTTAATGAGGCACAGGAGTAATTTTAGAAAATAAACACCAACATAGTAATATGTAATTCTCCTCTCAAGCCATTAAAAAAAGAAAAGAAAAACACTTCTGGGAGATGCAAGGTTTCAGCTGAACAACAGTCACATAAGGCTCATATGATAAAGACAGAGGATGACCACTGCTGAAGCATGCAAGTAGCCCCCGGGGAGTAGTTGGAGCGGCAGATTTTCAATGGCCACACCATCAGGAAAAATGACACACACATACCCGAGTCTGGTGTAGATTATCCAGCTGGGAACTTGTATGTGCAGGGACAAATGTGCCATTAGCTTGTGTGTTTTCACTGGAGATTTGAAAAGCCTGAGGAGTTGAACATGCATTTCTTTATTCATATGTCTGTAAAACAAAAAAATAATACCTCAGCGCAGCTTCTCTCGCCAGCACCGAACACTTGGCGAGGGGGTTCTGCAGTCCACAAAGTACTACATTTTAACAGTGAGCTTTCTGATGTGACAATATGTGAAAACTTCACTTTGTGGCCATGAGATGCCAGTGAGGGTACCGAAGCATAAAATTCGCAGGCTGACAGGTACGGTTTTTAGTACAAATGATGAAAAAAGAAAACTGTAAAAAGGAGCTCTAGAAATGCACTCATGTTTCAAAAAACTATGGCTTGGTATTTGTGTAACCTTGTGCAATAGACAAAGCACATATGACGTTTTTGACGCGACAGTCATATTAAAGGAAGTACAAGTTGAAGTAGAAAAGCACTCAGAGCACACAGTACTCCATCAAGGCTGTTCGTTCCCCCATATGGCATTGTCAGAAATTTATTTATTGTTTTGGCCTTTTTAGCCTTTATTGTAAAGGACAGCGGAGAGAGACAGGAAATGTGGGGAGAAGAATGGGGGACAGACCTGCATCGAATCGTGGCCACTGCACTGGGCACTATAGTCCCTGTTCATGGGTCGCCCGCTCAACCAGGTAAGCTACTGGGGCAGCCAAGAATGCACCATTTTTAAAATAAATAAATAAATAAAGCATTTGTTCATTAGCTACTGATGATCAGAAATCATGGCAAAATAGAGTGTGGCCATTTAATATAGATGTACCCACAAACGAGATGACTTTGCACTGAGCACAGGCGTGTGTTATGCGTGTGCACCTTATGTACGGATACCAAACCGCATGACCTAAAAATGTAGACTGCGATGGGAATTTATGCGATTCAGAAACATCTCCATAACTGATTGTTCCTTGTATGATTTCCGATGGACACGTCCCAATAAGTCAACAGCAGTTGATTTGTAGTAGGACTGTAATCATCCGATTGTCAGCAGGCAGCTGACGTAGTGTTCACTTGTTGTCATAGTTACAGTGACACAGTGGCACTATTTCACAATGATACGGAAATCTTTAGCAAATCCGTGGATCTAAATGTCAAGCTGCATCACTATCAAAATCCAATCAAATGGTCCTTGTGGCATTTCTGACCTTCCCTGAAAATTCCATCCAAATCTATCCATTTCTGAGGAATATTGCTAACTGACAGACAAACCAACGCTGATCGTCACATAACAGTAACAATGTGATCTGACAACCACAAGAACAGACTAGATGCTTATATGCACAAAATAACAAAGAAAAAACTCTTTTTTCCTGAATTTTGAATGGCAAAAACATCTAACTGTGCTTTTGGATCAGCCCACATTATGCCAGGGAAGCTATGAATGGTGCTGAAGTGACTCTAAAAGCAATCTCCCTCTGTCTAACTAAAATGATTCATTATAATGGCATATCTGGTGAATTTTATGAAGATAGAGTCAGCCTGCTGACATGTCAGTGGAATAAAATGCATTTTCAGTTTTTGAGAGGATATTACAAACTTGTGTCGCTCCAGATAGCTAAATATAGATTCATCTGCCTTCTAGCATCATTATTGCAGCTGTGAAAATGATTTGTTATCATTGTTCTGTGGCTGCCAATCTCAGTAATTTTAGGAAGAAATCAACCAATTTCTGCTCAGGGAGGGCTATATCTCTGCTTTTTGAAAACAGCTGCACTCAGAAAGTCATGCAGCTACAAGCATGTGCAAGATAGTATTCAGGGCAGTAGTGAAAAATGTGTTCGGACACGATAAGAAGCTTTTAGAACAGGTTTTCCCCTCTCAACTTGGGTGCCCCTTAGTGGAATACTTCTTTTGGAAATGCAAATCATATACTCATGGAGCAAATGGTTTCAGCCATTGTCTGCATATCCCAGTTGACAGTGGCTGATGTTGGACTAATAGCGGGAGTTATCCACCAGAGCTACATCTCAGCCATCTGCTAAAGAGCTGTGACCGAAAGCAGTTTGTCTGAAGAACAAGTGCATGTCTTGGACCTTTAAATGAGGAGACTCTGCTTGGTGTGCACGATACTGTGAGTGAGCACTGATTTCTAGGTAAGGGGGACTTGTCATGGTGTGAACCTGTCCAAGGTTTCATAAATAAGTAAATGTTAGTGAACTAAATGTGGGTTTCTGGAGCTGACACTGCAGTTGTTTGATTTTGCAGTACTACTGCCATTCCATTACTCTTTCATACACTCACGATGTGTTTTGCTAGAATTTAAACAGAGATCCTTGACACTGGAGCATGAGGTAACAAGTCGGATAAGAAAAAGTATAGGAAAATTATGAACACTACAAGTCAAAATGCTTTTTATGTATTTTATTATTTTCTACATTGTAGATTAATACTGAAGATTAACATTTTTTTTGTTTAAAACATAATTCCGTATGCATTCTTTCATAGTTTTGATGTCTTCCGTATTAATCTTCAATGTTTCAAATAATTAAATAAAAAGCACTGAATAAGAAGGCGTGTCCAAACTTCTGACTGATATACTATTCTAAACGGGGTATCTTTTAGTTAGTAGAAAGATATGTCTTTGTTGCCTGAAAAGTTAGTTGGTATCTGCAGTAAAAACAGAAAATGCAATCCAAAATACTGCCTCAACCCCTGAAAAAAAAAGTCATTTTTCAAATTGCATTTTATAATTCTATTCACCATTCCTTATTCCAATTTCCGTAAAAGCCTGTAGTACAATGAGTGTGGGTGTTTTACATGAAGTAAACACATTCAGAGCTGAACAGGAGTCACAGTGTAATTTTTGTGACACAAACAGGCATATAAACACATGCAATGGATGGATAGATACAAAGATGGATAAACTGGAGGTAATTTAAATATTTTCTCAATATTAAGTTTTCAAAATCTGTGAAAAAAGGCACTGAATGCTATGGTCTCCCTTTGTATATCCTCAAAAATACAAAATAATCTTAAGGCTTTCATAAAAGCTACCGAGCAGTGTGTTATATTTTTCAATTACTTTGTAACAAATGCAACAAACAAATCTAGCGCTCAGAGGAATGAAATGTCAGAGCCGAGGATATAGATATTCCAATCTTTTTTTAAATAAGGTAAACAGGGCCTGGGTGCCATATTAATAAAGGCCTCAAAGAAGTCATGATGTTGTTACCAAGGAAGCAAGTTGTTTGGGTAACCAGGAGACAGACTCACCAGAGTATCAGTCACTGTTTGTGCATTCAATCGGTAGACCCCTGCATCACCACAGGTCATGAGCGATGGCAGGAAATGAGGGGGGAGATAGAGGCAATGTGGAGAAATGGCCATTCTGAATGTCAAACGGGTAGATTTGAGGAACATATCCAACATGCAGGGAACATAAACCGCAGACTCAATTCATCACAGTGGAATTGCTGCCATTACAAGGACATTTCATGTTGCTCCAGTGACTATTCACAACATCTTTGTGCTGGTTTGCTCCTGTTTTCTCCACTCTGAGGCTTCACTTCAACACTCCACAAAAACAATCTTCCACAGGCACCGTTTCATTTTTGCATTTTTTAAATATGCTTTCTTACTCAAACCATTTTAATGTAGAGGAGATCCGGTTTTCCTTAATGTTCCCAAAAAGAGGAATAAAGGGAAAAATAAACACTGATGACGAAGTGACCTTAATTAAGATATCTTGATTGACAAATCAACCTGCAGGGATGTACTGGTGCCTCAGCTGATTTCTGGTATTGTAGGATATATATTATTAACTCCAGTAGCCCTCAAAACAGGCCTCCTTGGTGTTGTATCCTCATCTTTTCTTTACTCTTTTTATTTCTGGTAAAGTATGTTATTTCTCTTCACATCAGACAATGCAGTTTAAGGAACAAAAGCAGACATTGCATCATGTATTGTGCCATCATGTGAGGGCGGTGGAGTCATGTCGTGAAAACTGGAGTGCATAATCTTCAATCTACTTGTATACGATTATCATATAGCTGCAAAAAAGATGTACAAGAAAATGTACAAGGTGCAACAGTGGCAAAAACTGTGTAGTGTAAAAAGGGCTGCAGAAATCATCTCTTTATGTGACATTGGAAGGTCAAAAGGTGGTGCACAAGCACGCAGCATTTTTTAAAAGAGATTTACAGCAACGCTTTGTGTTCATGGGACACAATGTGCTATTCAGGTGGTTTTTCGTGTAGCGTCTCGTTTTTTTCTCTGATATGCCAAGCTTAATTTCAAATTATACAGTGTAGATTTTTCATCCACTGTAGTCCAATTATAACTATTCCAACAAGCAGAGAATTACCTAGATACTTAGTATCAGTGAGGCTTTCTGACTAGACTGCTTTCCTCTCCCCAGTGATCTGACTACTATACCTGCCTGCCTGAAAGCTAACCGCACTCTGAGACCATCCACCTGTTAGCCGTACGCCTCAGCACAAATCTGGCCAGTGCAGAGGGCGTAATCCATGGTTGGATATTACATCAAAAGACCTCAACAGCGAGCGGGGGTTTGTTCATCACTCAAGAGCCAAGCAAACTGGTACGGGGGATAAAAATGAAACTCACATGTCGATTTATCAGCACAGTGGTGAGGATTAAAGGACTGCCAGTCCCCTGCCTGCATCACCCACCTGCCTGCATGCTTTGTTTCAGCAGCTTTTAAACCCCCTCTGTCTCTCAAGATGTGCTTCATCACTACAATAGAAACATGCCTTCATCTGACCAACATGGCTTTGAAAATGTGTGGCAAAGGAGACGGTGCAGCTCTCTGCTCAGTGATAGTCACCTCTGTTGAGGTAAGGTAGGCGAGCAAAGCATTCTTTTTTCTTTTCTCTTTACAATTCAACCTTTACTGTCGAACAAAGGAGAAAGGGGACACACCCAAACCCAATTACAAGCTTTGTTTTGTGTAGAGAGCTGAGGAGAAGGCCACATGACTGCTGATAGAGAAAAAACACAACAACACGCCTCTCCACCCCCACTCGCTTTCATTTTCTGTTTTACTTTTGTCTTTATTTTCAGAATACAGCCTTGTTGGTAGTACCATGATTTTGTACTATGTGGAACTGTATTCCTCTTTTTTTTTTGCACTAAAATCCTCATAAAGTAACTACTCAACTCAGCAACAGAATTATTCATTGCAGGATGGGGTGGGGTGCTGACCAGACCTGTATTAAAAACTGCCAGAAGAGGAGACAGCTGTCCCAGCCCACGTTCTTATGTGATCTCTGCTTAGGGAGCAGGCTGGTATACCAAAGCCTCATCTGAAAACAAATTAAAGAGGATTAGAGGCTGCCACTACAGCTCCTCTCCTCTCTGTTCTGGGGAATAGAGTGTCCTGCTGGACAAAATGGTGACCTTCACATTGACTTCCTGTCCTGTGCACAGGTGCACCGCAGCAAACATTAAGGTCATAGTATGGATTCAGCAAAAATGTCAACAATACCAAAATAAGTTAGAAGGGTCATAGAGAATATTGCCAGCTGGATAAACATGCAAACATGTTCAAACACAGTAGACTTCAAAATGAACAATAATTTGGGGACAAAGTACCGACTATTTATATTAATTTGAGGCTGTTCACATCCACATGGGATGAATGCTGCAGGAATTGTAGCGCTCTTAATCCACTGTATCTTCGCTAATGCTCTGCCAGGACTATTGAGGCCATTTTCATGCTTTGCTTGTATTGTAATGCCATTAGACATCCATTGCCCTCTCCAATCCCAATCTCAGTGTGTCAAATACATCATTTTTTTTTACAACCAAATATCTAAAAAATGAATGATATTCCCATTTTACCCAGCTGTTTTTGTGTTTAGTGCTAGCTAGGAAATGCTAAAACCAGCTAAATGTTATCTGCTAAACATCAGGATGCTGATGTTAAGTCGGCTGCAGCCTAACAGAGCTAGCAGCACTGCTGTTCTGCATCAACTGTAAAACGCTGTTGAAAGCACAAGACAGTAAAGCCATGACATGAAACAGCTGCAACTGAATGAGGCTCACTGAATGACTTCAAACTGCTCCACTGCACTCCTCCTGTACTGTATGACTTTACCTTTAGAAGCAGTGTTTTTGGCATACAGTGTCAGTCCCTGAACCAAGGGCATTTTACTGATTAGACAGACACTAGTTTGATCATCTTTCAACATTGCTCCCCCGTGGCTACAGTTACACCAAGCATTAATCACTCTTCATTAACTCTGGAATCACATGTATAATTCTGCTGTCATTTTACCCACCTATACGTCCCCTCCCACTGCTAGCTAGTGGCAGGTAGGACAGTCAAAGGAGCCATGTTGTCTGTCCTGCGGCTATTTCCCTTTAGTCACATTCAGATCTCGCTGGAAAAGATCGACTCATAAAGCCAGCCGAACGGGGTGTGGGGACACCGGCAGCGAGATGAATGTCAGGATCTACAGATCAGATTAGACACATTGTGGATTTTTATGGCACTGGGTAAAATGATGAAAGTTATGGAAGATCAGTGTGAGTCCATCCATCCTTTACAATGACATGCATTTTTTATTTTTTTCCCAGCACATACATCTGTGATTACTAATATACTGACATTGCTCTGATGTGGAAACAAAGCCATAAACTGGAATGACCTAACTATCGCTAAGGACACCTACTCTTGTTTAACTGCCTTTGAAGGAAAGCTGAATACAGGAAGAGAATGGCTGAGAATTACGGTTCTTTGAAAGTGCACAAGACTGAATGGGAGATTTAAGTGATTTTCCAGAATCACACAAATTCATCTCATCTCAATACCTCCATTATGCCTCTCAATTATTCCTCTAATCGTGCACTCTTGCATGTCGTAATGGGTCTTTTTTTTTTTTTCTCATTTCCTTTCTCTGAACTGATGTATTTCTATAGTGAAGTGAAAGAAAAAGCACAGCAGTATGAAGAAATGAAAGTAAGAGAAACACAGGGAGGGAGAGCACAACCTATCACTCGTCTTGAGTGAGGGGAAGTACGCAGCATTGGTATTCACAGCTGTCCCTCCATTTTGGATCGCATTTGGTACTTGGCTGCAGCCAACTGCAGCTCTGACACATCCACATCTCCCCCTCACACTGTTAGTAAAAGAGCTACTGTGTTAATTGGTCTAAACTGTGTTGGGGGGGAGGGGGAATTAATGCATGGCAGTAAACAGGCATAGATGAATCACATCTGTCAGGTTTATGTGATCAGAGGAGACGTACAGTGCATGTGCCTGTACCATTGTATTTGCTGAATGCATCTGCTAAACTGTGCAAAATGCTGCACTTGGTAAAAAGCAGTTAAATGAAAATCACTTATGTCCACCATCTATAGTGTAAAATCACACTTTCACCAGAAACTGTCTGTGGTTTGTGTTGTCTTTCTGGTTGAATTATGGCTGTGTCTTATACTTACCAAGCATACGCTTCTAAATATGAAAGAAAGCCAAGTTGAAAGATCTGAGAAACCTTGAACAAACAGAAGGTTGGGAAAAGTTTGTTTTTGTTCGTTTTTTTTCTTCCATGGCATCTTTGGCTCAAGTATTGTAATCCAGGGATTTTTTTTTAGAATGTCTGAAGAGCTGAGGTGAAGGTTAAGTCATCACAAGAGGTAAAAAGTAAAAACCCATTTTCTATGCAATTAAAATGTATTCTTACTAACATTTTAAGGGAAATATAATCTTTGACACATTTGTGACACAAAGCTTTAACATTTATTGTATTGTTTTCTATGTCTCGCTCCTTTTCTTCCATCCAGTTGTATATTAAAATGGACAGGGTGGATTCAACTGTGTAAAAAATATAAGCCAACATTATGAGTTTTCTGTTTTCGTGTTTTTTACCATTTGTAGAATGGCTAACTGACCCTCAGAAAAGTCGAGGCAAAGTCCTCAGTTAACCACAAGAGAAGACGGATCAATAAGTCATATGAAAGCCATCCTGATATCTTTACTTACCCTGTAGCTACACAACCGTCAAACACAGCTGTAATATTACAGTACTGCTATTTGTGCACTCTGCTCCCACACACCAACTGCACACACACATTCCCACTCACAAAGATCTATATTTATACAAATCAAATTAATGTTCTTTTTTTTTTAAACTCTCGCATCACAGGTGGCATCATGAAGTCAGTCGGTCCTTACAATTCACTCACATATTCAGCGACATCGTTCAATGATCATTTGTATTTTAACAATTAAAAGGACTATTCTGTTGTAAGCTTAATAACTGAATTATCTCTCCAAAGACCTTTCTCCCTCAACTGAAAGACGAAGAACCGGTGCTGAAAAGGCTGAGTCTTCCGATGCGCTACATGTCTGGCACAATAATGCTTTACAAGAAACAAGGTATCTTTTGGGAATTGGGCTGAAGGGATGAGCAAAGGTTGCCTACTAAGGGTCAAACTGTAGAAGTGTGAAATATTGGCATCTAGTATATCTTCTATGAAGAACACACAGAACTTATTTCCATGTAGCAAATGGTTTTATACACAGTACTACAGAAATATTTATACAGAACAGGGCTGATTTCTATTTAAAATATGCAAATAGGGCAGATTAGGTTTAGCAATTCATATTGACTAAATCAAGGAAGTTAGTCTAGCAGAAATTTAAAGGCTGAAAAAAGAAAACACTTGGTGCCTATAAGACTCAGCCATTGCTGCTTGGTTCCAATAATTGTGTGACGGTGTGATAAAAATGAAAATCATCACAATCTGGACAGCTCACTCTGCAACTGTCCCATACTTGGGTGAGTATAGCTGTAAACTGGTCAATAGAAAATAGCTTAAAAGTTTTCTTTACAACAACTTCAGAAGACAATATTATTTCTGACAGCTCCTTTCACGCCTCCGAGAAGGCAATAATTGTGTGTAGCGAGTGCGATGAGAGAATTTCAGCCGCAGAAGACAGGTACATGTGTCACACAGATAGAGGCTGCTAAACGCTTGGGTACTTTTTCTGGTTGCGTTCTCACTATTTTATTTGACTTGTGTTTGCACACGCAATTATGTATGACTTTTTTTTTCCTTGCGTGTCAAAAATAATTGAATTTGTTTCAAACACTATATATATCAGCCAGAAAAACCCAAAAACCTGCCTGCAAATAACCACTGGCAAGCACACAAGCAACCATGCTAATTGCCAGTAAGGTCAGGAAGGCCGCTTTCTGTTCAGCATTGCTGTGCTTCGCTACCATGTGTTTCTGTCACTCACCATGGTGACAGACAGATAGTATTTGTGTGCTCACTAGAGAGTGCAACAACAATCACAATATCTTCAACTCAATATTCATGTGACTTCTTTGATAATACACCAAAGACATGAGAGGACAGAAGCAGACAGTATATGAGTGCCATATATAAACATCTTATATTGTTCTTTTGTTTGCTTTACCCATTTTTTGCATTGCAAGTTAATACACAGAGTAACACTGACTGTTTACCGTCTTTTGTCTCTATCATGCTGCAGTATACATGACGGTGAAACATCAGTGTCTCTATTACACCTTGTGTCTATACTGTACGTGTAAATTTACTGTAAAGGCCTTTTCATTCTCCGTGTAATTTTATGCTAACTGTAAGTGTGATTCTTTAATCAAAAGCCAGGAGGGGTGGGAAGGATGGGTGCAGGGGGAGGCAGGGTAGCGGAGGCATAAAGCTAAATGATGGAAATCCCTGCTGTCACCCAGTGTCCCTGCAGCATGTTCACTCAGGATGCTCATCTGTCTCAGCCTCCCACTTTAGCAAAGCGGTCTAAATAAGGAACATGAGAGGCATCCTTGGCAAAACCCTGAACCTGTCCACAAGGTCAGCTATCCCACCAGGGCCCTGGGTTACCATCACGGGCGTCTGAAGCAATCAAGTGTGAACATCTGCACTCAGGGAGCCTCCACTTCTGTATAGCTCCTGCACCAGAGGCAGTGAGGTTTGTACTGAGGCATGATAAGAATAATGCTAGTCAAGACCTTTCTGAGGCAACAGATGTAATTGGAGCGATTTTAAACAGAGTTCTATGAACCCTGCATCGAACTTCATGGTGAAAAGAACTCATATGCATAATTTCAGCAAAAAAAAAAGAATCAGACAATTTAACTGACTATATGATTATAAATGATAAAAGCAATTCAATCCACAAAGCTACAAATTTTTTATGTCTACAACAAAAGGATGGGTTGCAATAAAGCATTACTTTTAATGTAGATGCTGGCAGTTCATGTTATTTTCACAAACAAGAGATGACAATGTACATTTATCTGCCTGAAGCAAAGGAAAAAATTAACCTAAGGGTGAAACACAAATTGTCTTCTAAAGAATCAGTGTACCATACATAGCCAGTTCATGAGCATCATCTTTGTATGTCACTTCCTGGCATCATATTAAATTAGTTTGTTGTATTTTCAGACAACTACGCCATACTAACATTATGAAGATCCAAATGCTAGCATCAAATTCAGACTTAATCGATGACAGAGGTTAGTTGAGGGTAATAGATTGAAGCTAGAGTTTTACTTTACTCCAAAAAAAAAAAATGGATACACTCATCACATCTATTATCATACATTTTAATTGTCACATAAATGGAAAGTTAAAGTTTGACTGATTGTCCTTTTTTCAACTCATTGTTGTAATTAATAATAATCAAAACTGTGTTTTTAATTAATACGGTATTGTTTGTATAATTAAAATGATTAAAAAAAAAACATCTTATGAGAATGTACACTACCAAATGAAATGATTTCACCTCTGTGCAATATCATTAAAATGTCAAATGCTTCAAAGTCAAAGGGTATTTGTTCTTTGTAAAAACTCAATGCAACAAAAGCCAGTACGTTTTTCATCACTGAGATTCAAGTCCTGTTATTTTTCCAAGACTTCGTATGTCCAACTTTATATTTAATGGCAGGTTCAGTCCTCTTTGGCATGAAGTACAGCCAATTTCTAGAGGGATATTCTACCATTCTTCAGGGTTTTTTTTTTCAGCTGCTCTTTGCATGAGGGGTTGTCTCTTTAAAATTCCCCAGAGGTCTTCTATTGGATTCAAGTCAGCTGACTTACTTGGCCAGGTCATGGTTTTCACTTTTTTTTGTCTTTAGATTTTGGCAGCATGCTTTGGATCATTATCCTGCTGGAATATTCCTGTTCTGCTGAGCTTCTGCAGACTGGGAGTCTTTTTGTCCGTCAGTATTTTGGTATCCACCGGCATCCACGCTTCTATCTATGACTGTAATTTCAGCACCTTTTGTACTCATGCAGAACTACATCATCGCATTCCAACCACCATGCTGCACTGTCAGGACTATGCATTCACTGAGTAGTCCTGACCAGGTTTATGCAAAACATGCTGGACTCTGCCAGAGCTTATCTGATCAAAGAACACAGTAGTAAGTTTGTGACAGTTGCCATGGTCACTTTTATAAGCATGGTCATCCGATTAGGATAATTTGAGTACATAATTTGAATACAGTGATCACAGGTTTTCATACTGGTGTGTCTGCTCACACTGGTATTCAGTTTTGTTGCAGTGAATTTCTACTATTTTTCCAGTATAGTCTTTCTGGAGTATCTGTTTTTGACTGTTCATAAGAGGAAATACTCAACTTGTCAACTTAGAAAAATACAATTATTGAGAGGTGACTCAATTTGAAGTCATTTAACCTTTAAGTGATCTTCCACAGAGGTGTACTCACTTCAGTTATATACTGTGGGCGAAATATCAAAAATGTTCTTTTTTTGTTTCATCCTCTGGCAGGTTGCCAGTCTGATGGCGTTACACCAGAGAAAATAAAAGAAAGTGAACAAGCTTGTACTGCAGCAAAGAGTTATGGGCAGCTGGTGTGGTGTTAGCGGGACTAAAGAGTAAGACCCTCAGCAAAATCCATCCAGAGCCAAGTGACATTTGCTGGTATGTTTACTGTTTAATTTGGGGTAGCTCCTTAGCCAGTCTGCAAACAAACTTTAGCAGTGCACTCTCAGTATGGTCAGTAGTCACTTGTCCAGCAACTTAAGATGCAGGAAAAGGCTATTCATATTAAGAAAAAAAGAGACTCCAGCAGGAAATGTGAGCAAGATAGCTAATGTAGTTGTTGTGTTGTGCATCAGACTGCTGTCTTTCTGAATGCGACAATTTGCCTTTCTTTTGATAGATGACTGATGATCCTATTTCAGTAACTGTATCAAACTGGGATATCCAGCTACAAAGGCAGTCACTATTCCATTCAATTCATGCAAAGCTACAGGCCACCATTATGGAAAGAAAAATCTGAAACAGCAATGTCTCCCTCATGTCTTTAACATTTTGTACCTTCAAATTATACTTGTGTTTGAACCGTGATGCATGGACTATTACAGAAATATTCTGAAAACTATGCGTCTGTGTGAGGCTGTCGGAGTGCTGAGGAAGACAGAGACCCTGTTACACATCGCCTTTGTTGTCAACCTGCTTCTTTCCCTGGTTATTCTGTCTGCACTGTCACTCTTCACATACAGCTGTCTGAATAAGAATGGCGCAGCATTTTCAAGTCTCTTCTCATTCAGTTATTCATTTGACTTTTTATCTAATTATTATTCAATGATGGCAACACTCTCCCAATGACAGGTGATATCCTGTGTCCCGAATATCAATTTTAATGTTTCTCACTCGCTACAAACACATCACTGTGACTTGTGGGCTTTAATAGATTATTTTGTGAGCTGTCAAGTCCAGGGCCTGTAATAATGTGACAACGGTTCATTGACTTTTAATGGGATGCAATTTGAGCTGAAACTCTGTGTTTAGAGCCGCAAAGTGGAGGAAGACAGAAGAGTGATGCCCCCAATTCCCTTAACTTGTGACGTTTCCTTGGGTTTTAAACATGGTGAAAAAGGGAAAACATTCAATGGATCTGTAAATTCTGAGAAGAATGAGGGGGTGTAATGCAAAGAGGTGGCAAACTCAACTATGTAAAGCAGGAGAGTGGCATCAAAGTCATTCAATGACAAGACGACAGATGCAGTAAATATTAGCTTTGGGCAGATGATGACACAGAGCTGTCCGATATGGCCGTCACTCAGTCCCACATTTAGTTTGTAAATGCTGTACATGCAAGTGTGACCTATGGATGAACTGAGGCTTTTTTCTGCTTGGATGAAGAAGAAAATGATATTGGGATTGTTGGTGTCGGATGGTGAGGTGGAGGGAGCTGGAGAGGGGTGATATGAAAACAGGACCATTTTGACATTGCCTTTTCTGACATTCATAATACTTAAAGGACACAGTGAGCATCCAGCGTCCTCCTCCCCTGTCGTTTTATGACAAGCTCAGACACTCCACAATCTGGTGGCGCCCAGGTACCATCACTCCAGTCATTATCTTGCAAAACCCATTCCATTTGACCTCTGCAGTTGATGCGCGTTATTCACGACAGGAACAGCTCCAACATGCGCCTCCACTCTGGTGAAGGAGACACGGGAGCTAAAGAGAGCATGAACGAGTGAATGACAGACGGAAGGTGGAAGACGGAGAGGGAAGCCAAAACACAGCCAAAGACCAGAGACATGGAGCCAATAAGTTTAGAGGGACAAAGTGATGAAGAGTTTAACAACTCAAGGGAGACAGATCACACACGGTGAGTGGTACACCTCCATTAAATACTGTGGTCACCTTCAAACAAAAATAAAATGACCGCTGTGCGTCTCCACCCCATGGCCAACACCCCTCCTGCTTCCTCATTAGAGCATAAGTATAGCTCTAATGAGCAGGAAAAAGCTTCTGTGTAGTGGGAGAGATGAATAGATGCGAGAGACCACTTCACACTGCTCAGTCTAATGCCGTGGCAGTGTCTCTGTCTCTGTGTTCCGTAAGAAGGAAGCATTCCGGTGAGTCCTTCAGGACCCAAGGCCCTAAGAGACACTAATTACATCATTCAACTAATTATCCACAAAGCTGTTGTCATGGATAGCTATTTAGTTTGGGTGAAAGCATCAGTGGGGAGAAAAGAACAACCTTACGGAAAGGTATCTGAACCAAGATAACACCCTTTGAGTACTAAGCAAATACTTGTTATGAGATGAAACAATATCACGTCTTTATGCCGTAAAGACTTTTGTGGGGTACTGTAGGAAGCAATGCCGTTCATCCAGTAAATAAGATATGTGAGTGGCAAATCATATTCAGAGGTCTTTAATACCTCTGGCAGCTAGTGATATTTAAACCTGTCACTCTGCAATATCATGCCTGAGATCTGAAATAGGTTTTTCTCTGGGGCTGGCATAATAAAAGGGTGCATGGCCATAGCAGGGGGCATTACCAGTTTTACATAATTCAGTAAAGTGTCAAACTTTAAAGAAGGATGAATGTAGCACAGCCTTGCTTACATGTTTCTCTACACAGTATTTCCAAGTAGTACAGCAATGTCACTTGGCACAGTTTGGTTGTCTCTTCTTCCTGTCCATACCTTTATCTGTTTTCTAAAACCTCTTCTCTGTTCACGGATAGAACAAATCTTCCCAAGCACTGACGAAAAGATAAGGGAAAACACCCGTGACCATTCACTAGGCTTTTGCAGGGTGAATGACAGACCAATATTTATAGCTACAGCAGCAATTTAGTGTCTGTAGTCAGCCTGCATGTTGACTGCAGTGTTTGGACTGTGGGAGCACACTGCAGGTGGGAAAGATCTGTGTTCACACATGCAAAACCTAAACAAATACCAACAAGGTTAGGGCACAGGACACTTTTTTCCTGTGAGTTAATGGTGCCACCCACTAAGCAAAAGGCCCACTGAAAAATTGTGGTCAAACACTTTATTATACATACTGTGTCAGAGGTTCCACAGAACATCAACATTATGAAGAGGGAGTGGTATTTCTGCATGGTCTGGGTAAGTCTTCAGACACATTGTCTGGATCTGGATTGGTAAAGGGTTTCCCAAATAGTGTACAAACCTAATCTGGCCAGATATTTAGTTCATGCACATACATTTTCTTTGTAAATTTAAATTGCATTGTGGGTCAGGTTGTACACTCTTCTTTGTGTACACTCAAGAAGAAGCAAATCAACTGAAATTTGATATTGTCCTTTACAGTGAGACTCAAATGAAAAAAAGTCAGAGATTTAGGGATTACCTGAATGTTTGTAGAGACAGTTTGAAAGCATGAGTGTATGACAATGAATATTACACAAGAAGATTATTATACGAGTTCAAACATTGCACAACAGCTGGCTGTGGCATAGAGTGATGAAATGATAAAAGTAATTCTCTTGCATGAGTCATAAATTTGTGTTGTGATGAATTTGAGTTGTGCAGAACAGCTCGAGCTTTTACAGTATTCTAAAATACTACTTATTGCTGTCAAATGCTCTGTTGTGAAGGGGACATTTTACAGCAAAATCGACAGAAAAAAATAAAACAAGGCCTAAGAAGCGAGAATGTAACATTAAAGTCAGTAAGTTATGAGGCTCGCGGAAAAGGTGGCATAGATTCATCAAGGCCGGCAGAAACTGGAGGAAGAGAGTGGTTGCTTGAACTCAGTGATGGATTAAGCTGTCTAATGCTGCTCATGACTCATATAGAATAATCATCATTTAGACCAGGAGTCCGTAGTGTATTACAACTGCATGCTGAAAAATTACTATCACAGTAAGCCACTTTGGCTGAACATCACTAAATGTATCTAAAACCATCTAAAGCTGTAGTTATACAGTACATTCTTCTACAAAAAAGCCCCAAAACAACCAGACTCCAAAACAACACAAAAGTAAATACACTGTAGTTTGAATTTATGCTCTTAAAATATCAAAGTAACACATGCTGAGTGTAGTATTCCTGCTCAAAGTGTTAGAATGTGTTCATAGAAGCAGCCCTTTGAATATTTAAAATTGCTGCTATTCCACTCAGTTTGTGTGCAGCAGGAGTGCTCTGTTGTATGCACAGTTTACATTAAATGGACAAATGAATGTAATGACAGGAGAACAGATCGTTGAAGTTCAACTCACTAACAGCCACTATCCCAAATAACATCTGCAGACCCCATATTTGCAGAGCAGTCAGTTGGAAACAATGATGCATCACATTACTGGTCACTCAGAATTCAACCAATGGCTTTTTTTAGTACATACACAGAGGTCTATTCTAATAACCTGTTTGAGATAACATAGAACATGTAGCAAGGACTCCGATAACTCTGGACAAGTGCTGGCAGAGCCTAATGGACCCTTAGTGCATGCAAAGAATTACTTTTTCCTATAATTGGGATTCGAGTTGCATTTCAAGGAGTGAAAGTAAATGTAATGAGGAACAGCAAGAGAGCTATGATAAAACAACATACTCTAAATGCTGTCAATTTGGCACTGGAATTGATTAATTGAGTCATTTGACATGCCTGCTCACTTGCCAAAAACTGCTTTTTCGCCATGTCTCCAAGGAAATCATTCTTAACTAAAGTTAATAGGCTGGAACACTTTGGGAGTTAGTGGTGTGAGACCACACATAAACATCTGCCAATCAATCACATTGCATCCTCTTGCAGGCTCTGTATCCTTCATAGTTTACAGTAGATACAGAGATACAGATGCTGACTTACCCCAAAGTGAGTGACGGGCCTCAGTTAAGGCACGTTAACTCCAATGGGTCAGCACTGCACTCACATGCGCACAGCTGCACCCAATGGCAGTCCAGATTTGGTGACAGTCACAGTGAAGACAGGGTGCCAACACAAGCAAAAATTCTGCCCTCGCGTGCACTTCATACCTATGACAGCCACTCAGCCACTTATATGGTCTAATGAGGAGACTGAACACCAGCATGTGACACATGCTGGAAAGGTGTGCACAGTGAGATGCGTCACCCTCATTTTTATTTTAGTTTTTAGTTTTTTTGCATTTTGGAGAGCTTGATAATTTATTTTTCCTGTTTTCTGTTTTTTGTCATTGACTTTTAGAAGGATGTGTGTTAATAAATCTTAATGATGCTTCAGAGCAGTGGTAATTTGGTCAGTGAAAACTGTGATGAAAAAGTGTTTTTAATGACTTAATTCGACTTAATTAATAAAACACTAAACAAAAACATATATTTAAAGACAAGATGTTTTACTTTTTTGACAATGAATGAAATCTGAATAATAAAGTTCATGATGCACAAATGGACATATTAGGTAATACATGGTCCTGATTATTTTTGAACAGTGGATCAGTGGTTAGCACCGTCGCCTAGCAGCTAGAAGACCCCTGTTCGTGTTCCAGCCTGGGCCTGGGATCTTTCTGCATGGAGTTTGCATGTTCTCTCTGTGCATGCGTGGGTTTTCTGCAGGTACTTCGGCTTCCTCCCACAATTCAAACACATCCATCCATTATCTGTACACCGCTTAATCCTCATTAGGGTGGTGGGTGGGCTGGAGTCTATCCCAGTTTACTTGGGGCAAAGGCAGGAGACACCCTGGACAGGTAGCCAGTCTATCACAGGGCTACTTATACAGACAAACAATCACTCTCGCATTCACACCTATGAACAATTTAGAGTTACCAATTCACCTCAGGGAGAAAGCCGGAGTACCCAGAGAACCTGGAGAAATCCTGCGCATGCACAGGGAGAACATGCAAACTCCATGCAGAAAGATCCTGGGAAAGCCGTAGCACGAACTTCTTCTAGTTCTTCTAGCTGCAAGGCAAAAGTTCTAAACACCACACTACTTGTGTAGCCCATCCAAAAAAAATGCTGAGGTTAATTAGAGATTCGAAATTATCCACAGGTGTTTGTGAATGTGAGTGTGCTTGTTTGTCTATATATGTAGCCCAGTGATAGACTGGTGACCTGATAATGGATGAGTAGTTTCCTCTGCTGCCAAAAATATTTCCTGTACAAAAGTAGATTTAGCTACTCGACCTCTTGTAGTACCAAAATTTCAAAGCACGTAACTTTTAGGCCTTTATTATGCATTTTTCAGTTAATGTTTCTAACATTACTGGTTGATTGAAGAAATGGATTAATGAACAAAACCCATTGTAATGAGAATTAGACAAGCAGCAGAGACAAAGCTATGAAGATGCAGTCACCACACAACATTGTACAAACAGACATGTAATATTTCTAAACATTGTCTTGTAAATATGATGTTGATATTTCCATTTAAATCTAAATACACAGACTAAACCTGTTTTTACTGAACAAATGGAAGAACCGTTTTCTGAATGAACTATTAGACAACAGGTAGCTGCGGCTAAAACGTTAATTCTAAAGTCGAAACCAGCAATCCAGTTCAAAACAGAGTTTGGAATTATAAAACACTGACTTTATGACTGCAGAGCAGATGGATGTGTACGCGTGTGTGTGCGTAAACAAAGATAGCGAAGGTTGAAGCTTTAACAAAGTTCAGAAGATTTTTTAAAAAATGCCTAGACTAAAACTAGCAGAAATCAAAGGACTACAATTAGTTGATACCTATTTGCACATTTTTCTCAGAAGACTAAAAGTGAAGGTGCCAAAAATAATCTAGTAATCTAGTAAACAGGTGTTCAAACTTGGTTGAAGAGTAAGTTTATGTTGTTGTTGTTTTAAACTGCTTTGTTTGTTGTATGTTCAAAACAGAATGAACTGCAGTTAGAACCATGTTCTCAGAAAAAAAACACTGCATTCACAGAACATTGTGACTTTTATTAACTATATTACCACAAAATGAAGAAAAGTAATAATTCAGACAAAAAGCATGTGCAAGGTCAGAGAGACGGATCTCAAGTGTTTATCTTGTCTCCTTGTCTTCCTATTCAAATAAAATGTAGAAGAATAGAATAGAATAGAATAGAATAGAATAGAATAGAACTTTATTTGTGATTGCAACAAGTACAACAAAATTGCAAAAGCCCTTCAGTCAGTGCAAAACAGTGAAAATGTATACCAAAAGCAGCAGGAAAATGCTATGAATAAATGAATTGCTTACTTGGAGTGCATTTCTTAAGAACATGTACCTTGAGAGTGAGGCATCTTCATGGGTCATCCAGTTCTTCTTTTTTCTTTTGCGCAAGCCATGTGACTTGTAACAGAAACATGTGAAAAATGCAGCTTAACATCCACCCTGCTCTGCCATATATTCACTATGATAACAATTAAATTCTTTCAGCTACATGGACTAGTGGTAAGTGGTAAGGTCATATTCTAGCAAAGGGGCTTGAACACAATCACTGTGAATCCATAAAAGAGGATGTCTCCTTGAGCAAAATCTTTAACCCCTACCTGCTACGCTAACTGGCAAGCCCAGCAGCCACAAAGTGAAAAGGGAGTTTAATTGTGTGACTCAGAAGAAAAAAAAAATCCCACCACACAGACAACACAACATATGAAATCAATCTGCTCAAACCTTGATTCCAAATGAACTGAATTCAATCAGTTCAGTCTATAGCAGGCATTGTCTAAAAGTCATGTCAAGATTTAAAGGGAGCTGATTATGGTATTTTCCAGCTCTACATTTTTTGTTGTTCTGATGCTGTTCTGGAGGTAGCTTTGCATTATTTATTGGATTTATTTATTAGTGCCTGTTATGCAGCCCCTTAATTGAAACCCAGTTTAAAAAAGAGCACCATTAGTTTCAGCCTCTTTCCAAAAGCCCACTTTTTTTCTGATTGGTCAACTTCAGGAAGCCTGCTGAGGGGCAGCTTCCAGAGACCGTGAGCACTGCCACATTCTCTTGCTGGTGTGGATGTTTCAAAAGCAACGCGTAAACCTGTAAGTAACACAATATCCTCTTAGATCCATGAGTACAAGTTCAAAACCTAATCCATTCCAGATTGTGAGTGGACAGCACACACATCTGCAGCTACATTTCGATTCCTGGTATGTCATGTACATATTGAAGAATTGACAAAAAAGCTGACTTTGATCTTTGATATACAACAAACAATGTCCCTTGAAATAGGTGTATATGTGGGTCCTGCGCTAAAACACGTGGCTCACGTGGAAAACGTCCGCTTTCAGGAAATACTAAAATGGAATAAAATTATTCCATTGTCACCAGGTAATGATATAGCCTTTTCTTGCACTGTTGGTTATGTATATGCTGGAATAAAGGTATGCTCGTGTAGAAAGTTTTGTAGTAATATTTGCCTGCATTTACCAAGAAGACGGTAATTTAGCTTTGTGAACATGTTGTACCTGCATAACATGACTATGTGTGTGTGTATATATATATACACACATATATGACCAGCTAATAAATAACACAAGCAAACTAAGAACACATGGCAACATGTTTCTGAGTTTTGCTGCTTCAGTATTTCGTACTATTTTCGTACTCTTAGATACACATACGTGTATTTATTGAAAAGAGTTGTATGCCTCTTCCCTAGTAAACATTAAAAAAAATCATCAGTATTTATGCAAAAACTTAAGCCATATGTTGATGTTCTCTAGGGATTTTCTTAAGCAGCTGAGTTAAAGACAAAAAAAAAAGATGAATCCTCCTCAGTTCCAAACTTTTTATATCCTAATCCTCAGCATATATAATACCAGAAGATCATGCCAAATTGTCTTGGGATATGGTCAGTAAGACATCAATTCTGTAAGTGAGTACGGCCATTGCAGTGGTCCTCAAAACAATCTTAAGACTCGGGATTTACTGTATATCAGGCAAATTTCTAACTAGTGAGGCTCCCAAAGAATATAGACATTTTAGAGGTGGAATCAAATTAAAAAGAGGCTACTGTATAGCCATAAGCAACTGTCCCTATATTTAGAGAAAAAAAATATCCAATGAACCATGCAATGACTTAAAAAATGAATTGTTCTTGTCTCTAATTAATTAATTAATTAATTTAATTGAGTGAACTTTGTGACTATTAAAGACAACCATGGCACATTATTTCACAGGATAAATCTCATCATTTGGGGCAGGGATATTTCATTAAGCCATGTCCTTTAAATTGATCAAAAGGCTTGGTATAAAGGATTTTTAGAAAAAACAAACATTTTGTCGGTCTTCTGTGGAAAATGATAGTTGTCTATTTATGTCTTGTAGTGCTACAGCAGAAGTTGGTTCTGAATTTTTTTTCATATTTCTTGAACTCACCTGTAATGGAAAAATTATGGGCAACCGTATGACAGAATATATCTTGAGGCTATCTGAACTACCATGGAGGTCACTTTAATTACAACATATTCGAGTCGAATTTTAAGAAGAAAATTGCTGTATTTTGTAAATCAATTTTTCAATTACACAATGCCAAAGGACCTAAAATAATAAGTGTGCAACCCAAAATGTAATGACCTCCAACACTGTTCATGGAACTCTGTTGAAGAGTGGTTTCTGAAACATGTGAAAATTGAGCACTTTGGTATGAATACAAAAGTATCAAAAGGGCAACAAAGGTTTGAAAAGTAACTGTACTACTGAAATCTCAAAGAAAATGGTTGCCAATGCATTTCTTGATAAGTGAAAAGACACATTTCAAAACTGAATGGTTCTTAGTTTGCAGGCATTAGGTCACCAATACCTTTAGATAATAATAAATGAAAACTGAGCTGTAAAGCACTATACATTCAGGAAACTGAGTAACATTAAACTGTTCTCATAGGAGCTTAAGGAAAAATCAACTGGACTTCTCTTGTGGTTTCTTGAAGATGTCTTATCTCCCATCCAAGAGGCTTCTTCAGTTCTGATTGACTAATGGGGAGTTACAGAATTTATAGTCCCTCCAGGTCACATGACTAATGGCTAATGGCTAATGGTCACATGGCTTAATGACCGAGGACTCACATGCCTCCAGCTGGAAATGTTTTGAAATCAGGAAGCTCCTGATCTGGAGGACTAAGAATCTTCACAGACATTAAACTTTTCTCTGATCCTTAAACATCTATCTATTCATCTATTAGCTGTACCTGCCTTTTCCTGCTAGATGTTTGCTGGAAAACAGGTGGGACAGACCCTTGCAAGTTCATGTTCACATTTACCAATTTATACTACCAATGAACCTATCATACATGTCTTTGGACTGTGAGTGGAAGTCGGAGTAAAGGCGTTCCAAACAACCAGAACCCTCATCCAGAATGGCTTACATGTAACACTGCACCTATGGATCCTCTAGTACCAGTCTCTCTACCCACCACTTCGCTGTTCACTACTCGAGCACCACAGCTCACCTACCACAACTCCACCAACTCACACGATACTATTTACTCCACATAACCTATTGGCAAGTTGTGACATTGGGGTAAATCAGCTATATTGGAAGACTAACTTGAAAATTACCACCAGGCTAGTTGACAAGATCTGTCTGAATCTGTGTTTTTGAGACTATCAGTGTACTGTAGTTTCAAGGAAGAAATGGTCAGCCATGGCATTAACTGATTATTTTGTTCATGTGTCTTCCAGCATAAAGAAAATCCCACATAGACACATTATCAAGATCGAAAACTTTCTTTTCATCAGAGATGTCTTTAAATTGCACACATCCCAGCCCAAGTTCTTTAAATTCATTTTGACTCTGTCACTCTCCTTCTCATCTCCACTTCATCCGGGACATCTCAGCCAGTCTCCATCAGCCGTTTGCTATCACTGCAGCTTCACCACTAATGGTATCTGAATCCCCTTATGGATACTGTTCTTATCTACTGCTTTCATCCAAGAGTCTGCTCTATCGTTTCACTTTTCACTGAAATCTGACTCAAAATACTTGGATTTAGAATTTTGCCTTGCAGTTAGAAGATCCCCGGTTTGCGTCCCAGCCTTCACTGGATCTTTCTGCATGTTCTCCTTGTGCATGCATGGGTTTTCTCCGGATACTCCGGCTTCCTCCCACAGTCCAAAAAGATGCTGAGGGTAATTGGTAGCTGTAACTGGTAAACTGTTCCTAGGTGTGAATGTGAGTGTGATTGTTTGTCTCTATATGAAGCCCTGTGACAGACTGGTGACCTGTCCAGATGTCCCCTGCCTTCACCCTAAGTCAGCTGTGACAGGCTCCAGTCAACCCGTGACCCTAATGAAGATTAAGTGGTATATAAACAATGTATGGGTGGATGGATGTTTCTGTAATCAACTTTGTTCTTTACTTTCGTATGATCCATCTAAACAGTAGGAAAGTGTTTTTTTTTTAATTGAAATAATGAAATGCCTTGCTTCTGGGTGCCTCCA
Organism: Acanthochromis polyacanthus; assembly: GCF_021347895.1. Classification (NCBI taxonomy): domain Eukaryota; kingdom Metazoa; phylum Chordata; class Actinopteri; family Pomacentridae; genus Acanthochromis; species Acanthochromis polyacanthus. Next base: position 34,301,684 of record NC_067117.1, on the reverse strand, counting down.
ATTGAAGTAAACCTTCACCTCTCCTTTCTCAACACCCCATTTAAAACGTATTTTACTGTGCTCAAGTGCAGCTCATTATTGTAGAAGTATCATGGTAAGCTTCATTTGCTGATACAAGTACCAGTACTTGAGAGATGGATGTCTGCTGGTTCCATTAGTTCCAATACACTTCCAATAAATCTCTAGTGTCAAACTTACTCATGAAATGATGACCCCTGTGCTATTTCTGCACAACTACTGAATGTCTCACTGTTATTCTGTGAATGAATCTCAAGAGGTTTCTCACTGCCACAAAGTTTGTTGGATTTCTTTAAAAGACATACTTCATCATACCATTATCTGAGGTATGTAGAATTTTGTTGAGGAACACAGTTCTAGGAGTTGTAGCAGAGTTGCAAACACACAACTGCCAAATATTTAATAAGATGATAAACTAAATCTTGCTTAGAGACATATAAATATCTGCTGCCTCTTGTTGGCATATAATTTTGAGCCACACATGTTTGTTTATACCTGAAACCTGATATTGACACAAATACACAATACGCACACAGACACACATCCAGGCACACACCTTACCCTTGCTGCTTGCATAACAAATTATGTTTATGCCTTCAGCAGTGGGTTGATAACACTTCTGTAAATATAGATTGTTCATGGGTAGTACATTATAGAATCCCAGCTGTGTCTGTGTCTTAAAGACACAAGGGCAGGGACCACAAACAATGTCTATTTGTGCACCAGAGTTAGAAAAAAATATCTATATTTATTTGCAAATGGAAAAGTTTATCTTAAACTTGAACTGTTAGGGATGACTGATGAATTTTACCACGTTATTGGCTCTGGCTGTCAAGGTTGCCAGTTTGTCTCGGACAATTTTATTCAACTGGCAACAGCCACCAAGAGAGTTCATATCAAATATCTGCTCTCCTTATTATTCTAATGATCACTGTCAATTTTGATGGATTAGTGTATGCATTATCGACCTGAAAATATGAGAGAGAGACAGACTCAGCATGCATCACTGAAGGAACAGTTTGGTTTTATGGGCAAACCCATTAGGCGCGTTAATCAGGATAAAATGTCTATCTCATCTATTTTCAGTGGCTGACCGCAATAATGAGTCATTAAACATTGTGTTTCAGAGAAATCCATCTCCATCTTGGCCCAAAGATATTCTCAGATTATTCATATTATCTCTTATTCTCCACCAAAGTATAGGATCAGATCAAATTTTAAAGACATCTACTGAGGAAGATGGACAAAGATTAAATAAATCAAAAAAATGTTTTAAAAGGTTAATCAGGAGGTAAGTATTCATACTCGGTCTCTAAGCTTATTGAATCATCTTCTACAGAGGACATATTTTTGTACTGTGCCAACTCATCCTGTCTGATGACAGGACTGTCCCCAGCTTATTTTATGAGGTGGTTCAATGATATTTGTTGTCATCTGGAATGACATTGGCTGTGTTTACATGCATACCATATCCTAGAGACACACATTCCCTGTTTAAAGTCATCTTTGGAATACACAGGTTCCACTCGTATTTTCTAACTATGTATCCAAATAGACCAGTAAATAATAACTGTACTGCTGCCGGTGCAGTCATTGTGGTATTTATGGTGGTCTGTTGGAATGTCTTTAGACTTCCCAAATAATATTTAGTGTTGCTGTAGAGTATTCCAATAAACTATACAGTCATCAGTCACTTATTTTATCAATCCATTTATGTCTGTTGATATATAAGGAAGAAACTAATAAAACAAACCCACTCTGAATGTTAAGTGTGCCATTCTTTATGTTATATATTCCTTTGCACAGTGAATCATCTGAAATGTTTCACAAACACTACCAGTCAAAAGTTTGGACACAACTTGTCATTCAGTGGATTTTTATTTAATTATTTTCTACATTGTAAATTAATACTGAAGAAAGCAAAACTATAAAAGAATTTAATTATGCTGTAAACAAAAAAGTGTTAAGCTTCAGTATTAATCTGCAATGTAGAAAATAATTAAATAAAAACCATTGAATGAGATGGTGTTTTCAAACATTTGACTGGTAGTGTATAATCATAAAAAAGTCCACAAAATCTTGTTATCCAAAGGTTGGAATAAATTAAAAAATGTCAATATTATGTCAACTGTGAAAGGCAATCTCAAACAACTGCAATCTCCTAATGTGCTAAATAAGGCAACGGCAACGTCATGTGTGACACAGAACTTAGATGGCTCATTGATTTCGTGAATGAAAGGATTTCTTATTGGTTTAGTTGCACAAGGGGGAGCTGAGCTCACCAGATTTTCATGTCCTTACATACAATTGCTTAAGGAAGCACAATGAGAGCTAATGATTCTGCAAAGAATCTCCCTGAGTGATGCCGTTTGGCTCTAACTCGTTTCATTACACCAGGTTGCGAAAAACAAGAGCGAAATAAAAATAACATTGAGCACTGACAGGAATCTGACAATCAGAGCACTGTGAAAATAGTGAGAAAGGAAATCAAACACCGATATTTAAGTCTATGACCATTTACTGTATATCAAAGGAATTTTTCAAAATGGATTCGGGCTTGGATAATGAGACAGACTTGGCAAATGTGAATGTGACACAGCATGACAAATCATCACTTATGAAATATGAAAGCTTTTGTAGTGTTTCACATTCTATTGCAGGACAAGATCCACTCGATGATGTATCTTGCAATTAAATGAAAAACGACACTACTTTCTAAGCGATGTTCATGCTGTGAAGCAGTGGTGCAAAAACACATCTCTCCCTCACTGGGCTGAGATAGTCTTTTATAGTCTTAATGCACTTGTCCGTGTACTGTAAGACACATAAACCACAGAAACTAATGGTTCTAATTTATAAAATTTCATGACAAAAATGAATAAATAAGTTTAGTGGCTTTGGCAGATACGCCTCCACCTTTTCAAGACATTTATTCAAACACTTTATTTATTATTTGTCAGCTTTCCTTGTCAAAGCGCCAATGTTTATTTCACCTGAGATAAGCAACCCTGTATCTGCAGGCCATGACAGTGTGCGTGATATTTTGCAACATGTTGGTGGTTAATGGGATAGCGGTGTGCCCTGGTTTCTTTTGAACGTAGAAAGTGTGCAAAGGCAAAAAAAAAGCGTAGGGGAAACACTGCCTGAGGCTGTGTACTTGCTGGAACTCTGAAAACTGTAATCCTCAACAAAAATATGCTGTGACCTGTTGTAAACGCATTTCTGTGGTAGACTGTGTGGATAATATGAATGTTTCTTGATTTGTTTAAACTTTTATTTGCCGGCAGTGTGTGGATAGATAACTTGGTGCTAAAAAGGAAATTGCTTAATTCTGTGTCCACCCGTGTGTGTTAGGATGTTCATGAACTGTACGGTTTATGTATTCTGAATTTGTTCAGTGCTTGGTGTGTACGTATTAGCAGGACAGCATGTCTGTGTGTGTGCGCAGGGGTGCATAAAGGGCAATAATCTGCAAAACAAGATTATTTGTATATGTTTTTGAATTAGGCTGCTAGACTCCTCGGCCCCGAGTTTAATCAAGATTTTTATCAAGTCACCACATAGAAACCCTTATTTCACTCACCCCAATGTTCCAGTTCTACATCCCTTCCATGCGAACAGATTTGCATCATGCATCAACATTCATTTGCACACCAAGTGTTTAAAGTAGCAGCACAGTTCCTTCAAGATAATTTATTTTGTTTAGTTACTCACCATAATAATCCTTCCACCTACAACCAGTTAATACAAGTCCTTATAAGAAAACAAGCACAGAACAACATCTCAACAAGGACAACATAATAAAGCTACAGAATTTGACCCTCATATGAAGTGCATTAAGAACTTCTCCTACTGCGCTAAACAGAGACATTTGTGTTACTTTAAAGTACAGCTGTGTTAACCTACCTGATATGGACAGTTAGAGGTGGAGCGCAGCCACACTGTCTCGCTCGGTTAAGATGTCTGAACTCAAGACACAGAAATTACAGTAGCCCTACAGCTGAACTTTGATGTTTTTACAGTCAAGTGACAGTGAAGATGTCACGCACTGATGGCTGGGAAAAGTTCTCCTGTAAATCTCTATTGATTACCTATTGCTGACTCTTAGCTGCAGAGCACTTGGCAAGAGGTGGATTTTGTCTGGGTGCTGTTCAAAGCAGAAATACATCTGATGATGGAGGAGGATTTTAGGGGGGGCAAACCTAAGATGGCATTTTGCAGTGTGGACAGACTACAAAGCCAGACAGGAGAGCTTTGGCGAGAGACCACAGTGCTCCCTGTACACAGAGCACATCATTCCAAGTAACACTTGTTCTCGTCCCTTGCGCAATTTTCTAAAGAACACCCAACAGTAAGAACAAGTACTGGTTTCAAAAGATTAGAAACGTTACTTGTTTTTGAGATAACAAACCTGGTATTATTTCCTGGTGCAGCTGCAGTGATTTGGATGGCATTCAATAACACAACATTACCTTTTCCTAGGAAAGAGGTCCCACCAAGGTCAGTTAATAAAGCAGCCGCATGAAAAACTGGGGGCTTTCAAAAGATCAGCATCACTTTCAACTAATTTGATAATGCTGTGACAGTTTCCATTTGAAAAAAATTCTATTACGACCAGGTCGTGAGGAAGAAACGAGCAGCCATCAGCTAACAAATCATCAGATAAATCAGACGCTACAATAAGCAGAGTGTTTTCATTGTGGATTGTCCCCTTCATGACTGAACTGCAAGGGCGTTTACTACTCACTCAGGTCAGTCTGAGGAAGTCTACCCTTCTGAATATCAAACAGTCTGCAGCTTTGTCACCTGCCCTTTTCTCTGCCAGTGACTTCATACATCAGTGTTGTCTGGGCACAGCCCTTGGAACATGGAATTTATATGAGATTACAGTTTTACAGACTCTGACTGTATTGTCAGCACAGTGGATCACTGAACACACTCTTTTCCTGCATTTACATGACATCACAAACACATATTTTAAATCACAAATTAGCAGATAAGGTTAATCTTAATTTAGCTAAGCACATATGATAGCAACGCTCCATTTTATAATATGCATGTTGTAGTAATGCAACAACAATAGCAATAATAATAACAAATAAGTCTAATAATTAGATTAGATTCTATTCCTTTAATAGAGCCATTTATCAGGATTGCTTCAGTACAGCCAACACAGTATTTAAGCTTTACAGTAAATTAACTACTTTGTAGCTAGCATGATGTTGAGTGAACTGTGTGAGTAGCTTTAGAAGAGGCTAAGATGAAAGAGCAGGGGGTTTTGGACTAATTATTTCTGCTTACTTGATAAGGATAAGTCGCCATGACCACAGGGCTAGCCCAAAGTCTAGCTGTGTGACAACCGCCATAACTAATTTAAGCAGCAGCGAGCACATCCAGATGAATCTACAACAGGTGACAGATGCAGAGAGGCGACACTTTAAACTTGTTTTCCATTCATTCACAGAAGGTTAACTGGGTCCATGTGTTTCTTTTGAGATGTCTCCATTCTCTCACAAACGCTCACTTTATATGATTGCTGGTTTTCGCTGGAGAGCCACAACAATAGCTTTTAAAATTTCATTCCACCGCTTAATGTTTTCTGCTTTTTTGTTTACTGTGCTATTACTTTAGCTTGATTTTCAAATAAAGAGAAAGATTGTTGTTCATGGAGGGCGCTGCTGTAGTTTTCATGGTGCATCATGCATGCTCATAATCTATGCAAAATTATGAAGTAATTTAGCAAGACGGAAGCTAATAACACAAAAGATTGCCTTCTAAACTGAAGCAGCACGGCTCAAACATGCCATACAGCAGTGGAAACTGTGAAAGGTGGAAACATCTATAAGCTCAGAAACTAAAAGAAAATCTGTTCAGCGATCCGAAATAGAAATACTCATCAATGAAGTAACAAGCAACATAAACTGTTGACTCGGATGCAATTCCACACTACCTGAGAAAACGTATCTGTGCTTCGACTGAGCATAAAATTAATGCAGTGGAAGTTAGTGCATACTCTAAAGGAGAAATGGAAAGACACAGATGCTCAAAAGAGAAAGCTTTTTTTAATGGGGAAAAGAAAAGAATAGGTGGTTCTGTAGAACTCACTGTGGAGAATCCAGAAAACAGTAATGAAGATGATTTCAATCGAGGTAATAATACACACTTGTAGTATCGTAGGCCTCTTAAATGGACAAATTACCATAAGCGTCATTGGATATTGCCTCCTTCATGGTAGAAAGTGGACGAATATTGTATGGTACTATTTTATAGGACACAGCTGCTTTTGTTTTTAATCTCATTTATTGCACCTGAATCTGCCATTACTGGGATTTATATGAAATAAGAAATTCAATAAAAGTTTATTTCACTAAAAAATAAAGCTACCTACACTACAGCTTTCATTCGGTGTACTTGGGTAAATGTGAGTCTTCTCCTGAGAGTGGGAGGATTTCATAGAAAGTGGACCCATGCAAACTGAGCATCAACTCATAATTAACCACATTCATCATGTCTCATCCCACCATTAGTACAATTCCTCTTTATTGCATGAACAAGAAGGAAAGGACGCACATTTCACTAATTACGACAAAGCCAAGGTGTATTTTAGATGACAAGTGCACTGTTCTGATGTGGCTATTTGATAAATTACGTGTGTGTTTCCATGCGTACCAGAATTGTCTCTCTCTTCAGAATCGATAATGTGGCCAGCTTTATTCTACAAAGATAAAATGCAGCAGTGAACACATCAAGGTGTATGGGTATTTTTGATGCTGGGCTTGATTTCTCGCATCTCACATAAAATTCACTTGAAATCTGGGCTCCTTTAGTTATCATTAGCTTCACCAGTGAAAGCTTCCCTTGATTACAAGTATATTCCGAGAAAAACTGGGACTGCTCTCAAAGGTAAAGCATTCCCCACACATCACAATTTAAAAAAAAACAGAATTCATGAATGAAATGATGCTTTGGAATAAAAGTGACATTTTCCTGAATATACTTGATGTTTCTCTACTCCATTCAGTTCCTCTGTGACGGGTCATCTCATTCTCCAAACCTCTTTGTTAAGAAGCATAGAAAAACATGGGGGGGGGGGAATAAAAAATTATGCCTAAGCTTCTTTTCCATAATGAATCCAGGCCCAACATTTGTGGTAATTGCTGTCATTATTATGTGCAGTTCGCATGCAATGAATGAGTGACGTCTTCTTCGGCACTGTCGGCACAAACAGAATGATAGAAGAGATTGTATTGAGAGATGTAGAGATTTCTGACCGGTAATGAAGCGTACACTTCAGAACACTTTCAAATCTCAGAATCTGCTCTGACCTTAACATTTAACAAATGTCATGTGAGTACTACAACATTGTGCAATGCTGTATGCTCACAAAGTCTCTGTATACTCAGAGGGATGTCTGATGATTGAGCTCACCTGTTGAATGTAGATTTGATTAATTCTCAAACTATTTGCTTTTTCTATTCAAAACAAACACGCAGACACAACTTTAAATGCAAAACATACAATAAATACTACAGTTAATCATATTTTTTGTTTAGTTTTGTAAGATAATTAAAGAGAAACATTGAGATATTTTATCACTGACTGTCTCATGTTGTTTCCCATGACAGAAGATAATTTCTCATAAAAATTTTGTCATTTGGTTTTAAGACGGAGACAATACAACTCCTTATTAACCTTGGTGCAAAACAACCTTGCTTTCACTAAGGTGGCAATTAACATGAGTCTCATCACATGTGAAAAAACTCACTGAACTCCCTCTTTGTTTCTGAGACAAAGTCGCAGCCTTCACTACTCTCGTCGTAATTACACCTACTTACTTTTTCATCTCATCACTTGTGTCCTTGACAACCTCGGAATTTTTAATCTTCTGTAGAATTTATCCTTCTTTACTGGGTTGTGAATGCGCGCTTTGGTTGCATGTTATAATCCGGTCCCTATCCACATCTTATAATTCCGCTTTTACTCTACACTTACAGAGACAAGCGCTCTGCTTTAACATATCCCACTTTGTTGATATTGTTTGGAATGTAATTTTTAACACAAGCTGGCATAAGCTGTTTTTATTTGTTTTAAAGGTGTTTTTTTTTTTTTTGCATTTCTAAGCTTTTTTTTTAGTGATGATGGTGTAATAATGTTAAGTATTACAAATACAAATATAAACTAAACATTAAAATTAATATCTAAGGCACAGCTAACTAATATTTGACAGGTGCTCTAAAAATATTCCACAATGAGCATTTCAACCTTTAAACAACAATCTTGTGAAACACATTGATGGCTGGAATGTTGTCAGAAGTCTTCGAGTTGCTTCAGTTCATCAGTTTAAGTGGAAAACAGAATAACAGGTTAAATGACATGTACAGCTACTGACAGGCAGTTATGCACTTTGACAACCCTAAAAGCACAATATGTTATAAAAACTGCTAATATCAATGAATTTCTTAAACTATGACAGTATAAACAGGAAATGCACTCAGAGAGTGCAGCACTCCACCAAGGCTGCTCAGTCGTTTTATGATTTGTTGCAGTTGATTTGTAGTAGGATTGCAATCATAATCATCAATAGGCAGCAGACGTAGCGTTCACTTGTTGTCGTAGTTACAGTGCCTCTATCTCACAATAATATAGAAATCTTTAACAAATCTGTGTATCCAGACTATAAGCCACATCACTGCCAAAATCTAATCACTTGGTCCTTGTGTCATTTCTGACCTTCCTTGAAAATTTCATCCAAATCTGTTATTCTGTTTTTGAGTAATGTTGCTAGCAGACAGACAGACAGATGGACACCAATAGTCACATAACTCTGCTGAGTTCCTTGGTGGAGTAACTAGAAAAGCACTCAGAGAGCACAGTACTCCACCAAGGCTGTTCATTCTCCTATATGGCATTGTCAGAAATGCAGCATTTAAAAAAAAAAAAATTAAAAAATCAGCATTTGTGTATTAGTTATTGATGATCAGAAATCAGGACAACACAGAATGTGGCTATTTAATATAGATGTACCCACAAACAAAACGACCTTGTGCTGAGCACAGACATGTGTTATGCATGTATATGTTATGCACGGATATCGAATCACGGCACCAAGATATGTAGCAGGTGGAGGGAACTGATGGGACTTGGAAACATGTCCAGATTTTAAGCAACTGTTCCTTGTATGATTTCCGACGGATAAGACCCGATAAGTCCACAGCGATCGATTCGTAGTAGGATTGCAATCGTGATTGTCAGTAGGCAGCTGACGTAGCGTTCACTTGTTGTCATAGTTACAGTGACACAGTGACGCTATCTTGCAATGTACAGAAGTCTTTTACAAGTCTGTGGATCAAGACTATGAGCTGCATCACTGACAAAATCTAATGAGGTGGTCCTTGTGTCATTTCTGACCTTCCTGAAAACTGCATCCAAGTCCATTTTTAGTAATGTTGCGCACACACGGAATAACAGACAGACAAACTACTGCTGAACATCACATAGCTCTGTCACGTTCCTTAGTGGAATAGAAAAGACTAATTAATACTATATTACTGGAAATACTACGTAGGAATATATATGTGTGTTAGTGGTGATTTATCCAAGTATATGTATGCAAATTCCTTTTTCTGTCAAATCAACGTCCTTGATTTTCATTTAGTATAAAAACCACCATCTGCAATAAATGTATATATTGTCATTTCTGTTCTTTCCTCATAGACTCACTAATAAAAATAGCACTGGTCCAGTCTGTACATACTAGAAAAGTACAGAGAACCAAGAACAAACACAGATGCCAGCTACTAACACAAAACTCTGAATCTGGTCCCAGTTCTGTCGACTAAATGTAAAATGGATCGGGTAGTGATTGCTCTTAAGTCCAATAAACACAAAAAAACTGCACAGACTTTTTAAAGTTGTGCCGCCTTATTTGGTTTACGATGCAAGACGAAGCTCAGACAACAACAGTCATGAATATTTAAATGAATTACATGCCATTTTAAATTGTAATACACTGTGATTTATGGTTACTGTGAATAGTGGATTATGAAGAATCGCTATCGCAAATATTACGGTCAATCACATCCAGAGGTATAAATAAAACATTTAAAAAGCAAGGCTTTGTGTCTTAAAATGATAGATGTGTTAATCTGCGTTTTCAATTGTCTTTACTGATGCCAGGTATGGCAGCAGGTTCATTTCCTTTCTTCCTTCACTACCTCTAACTTCCCATGATTGAATGGGAATTGCCTATAAGTTGTTTATATTACTGCAGTAAGTGATTTGCCACGACCCTGTTTAGAACAGCTTTTGTCACAAAGCGCTGGTTTGTCTTTTAAACTGAGACTTAAAACAGTAATAGAAGGTGGATATAGCCGGTGCAGCTTAAATCTCAAGTGAGCATATCATTACAAACTGTGGTTATTTTAACTTTCCATCCTACTAATGCCTGATCAGAAAAACAAGAATAAATGTGTTGTTTCAGAGCAGTCTTCCTCTGGCTCAGTGTTGTTTAATCCTCTCGTCAGCTGATGTTGTCCTCGTGGGTGGAGCTTAAACAATAGGATTAATATTAACCGCTGTGCAGCCTCAGATGGCATGATTAAGGAAGAGGAGTTATGAATAGCTCAACCCTACAACTGACACGATTGATCTTACTCTTTATTCTGAGATTATCATCTTGAACACTGATAGCTTTGAGTGTGGCCCCATCAGGAGGAACGGGTGAAAGAGAAGGAAAGCAGGGGATGAAACATCCATCTCCAGGCTGCATTTGGAGGGTGGCAGATGTCTCACAATACCCCTTAATTCGGGAAAGAAGAGTAAATAGTCGTCTCTCAGTCTCATTGAATCCATCATGCCAGAAGGAGGTGATTTACACATGCTAAAACTGCTAATGGCATTTATTTTTACATTCCTCGCAATTGTGACAAAGATGTTAATATACAAGGGGAAGCTGAAGCACTCACATTTGTTCTTTCTTTGAAAAAAATGATACGCTAACAAGGCAATCTGCAAGTGATTCCTGCTCAGCTGTCCAACATATACAGCTCTGGCCTCTATGTTTTTAAATAATGAAATAAAACGCAACACATGGTTGCTTTTAATTACATAACATCTGTTTTGTTTGTGTGGCATCAGATGTCCAACATCTGATTACAAGGACATTTCACTGCATTTCAATCCAGTCAAAGTGCACCGATTTTTATTTATTTTTCTATCCCCCCCCCCCCATCACCAGTGCTGCTACTGTATAAAATCGAGGTTGGCCATGTATTTATTGGGTTTGCATAGAAAAGAGATGAGACAAAATGGCAAACAAAACTGATAATACACTCTATTGAATCTGCAATCTGCCTGCATCCTGAAACTGGCATTTTCTATCCCTGAGTGTAACTATCACATGATGGAGGTCTCACTATCCTCCAGAATAGAGCCTAATGTTCAGTCAGCTGTGACGAGGACTAATGTGAGCTTTCTCTTACATTCAACTCCCCTTGGAAAGAGGCAGCCACATGAGGAAACTGAGCGTTTGAGTGGGTGCGTAAATCAAACTCCTGAAATGACAGGAAAGCAATTCAATTCAACTTTGCTGCTGCTTTCCCCAAACAGGTGCCCAACAAACATTTAATAGACATAGTAAAACAATTACGCCGCCTTGACAAGATAATTGCATGAATACAAAGTGAAACAAAGTAATGACGTAAATGTGAAAGCAACATTTCCTACAGGGGTCAGGGGCCGGGAGGTGCTTGTCAGCATCATCCATTAGGCATTCCCAAATCATTTTCTCCCTCCCCTTCCCATAGTTGAATCCAATATTTAGATATGATTTTCTTATATAACACAGCTGCAGAGCTAAAATAAGCCTACAGTTTCCTACAGTGTTTTGAGTTATATTCATGGAAAGTTATCAGTCTGAGTCAGTCTGGTCAGCCCATTTTCTCTCCTAGTACAAATAAAAAAAGTGCACTACTGAGGTTCAAAAAGAATCCTGAATCATCAGCTGCATTGTGCACCTGCAAATAATTTCAGGAACATGTGAAAAGCATTGGCTCTAACCCAGTAAACAATGTGTACATTGCTTCAGTTTGTACCATGTGCATTCAAGTTACAGAAAACTGATTTTATTAACATGGTTTAAATAGGACATATTGATCCATTTAAAAATGTCTTTATAGTGTGGATCAGTTTGGGACATCACTTTCATCTTTATATGAGAAATTCTATACATATGAGAATACATCAGCCCAGATGGCATAAGACACAACTTAGAGTTTTATTTTTTGGTCATAAGCATCCCTGGATCGAGAGTTAGTTTTAAGTCATGCTGAAAGCTCAGAAAGAGATTTCTTGTCTGCCAATCTACTTATTTCACACTTAAAGTGCAAAGCTCTCCGGGCCATTTTACACCTACTCCCTTTCCTTCCTACCACTGCTTTCCAATGCTGCTCTCTAAGTTTGATTAAGTACAATGCAGCAGAGGTGTTTCAGCACAAACTTGATCCATGGCCGAGGGGCTGACTTCGCTCTGCCGCATCAGAGCCAAAGATTTTGCGCAAACTTTCCTTCTCCCCTGTTCCCACCTGATGTTCATCACTTTCATTATCGTCTGCATATTTTAAATCTCTATGTAATGAGAGGTCTAATAATGCAGAAGATAAACACGTCTCTGAGCCTGTTGGACTGTAAACACAAGGGAATTACCTGATCACAAGGACATTTTTACACAGGACAAAAACAACATTGAAATTACACAACTTGAAAAATGCCTCTGAAGTAATATTCTGTAAAACACATTGTGTCCAACCGCAATGTTAAACTTTTGTTTTGGCTACAAATAGAAGATTTATAATCCACTGTGAATGTAAATTACTGCCTCGATGTGCAGTACTGTCCATAAAGTTTGAATATTACAGATATTAATCTGTTAGCAAGCTATGAGCTGCTTATTAACAGTGTAATAATGCAGTACATTAACCCACAGGTCAATATAAGAATTTGACAGTGTCAAAGGCAGATTGTTTATGCTCTTCCTAACACTGTCTGCATCGTGCTGAGTGGCTGTAAATATACTGGCATCAATAACAGCAGTAAAACTAATGGAAAGTCATTTTAGCAGCTTGGCAGTTTTAAACAGTACTCCAGTGCAGATGAACAGAAATATTTTTTTTCAGATCCTTTGACTTTGCTCATGAGGAGGCCTCTGTTCACAGACAATGTGGACCATTTGATGCTTCTTTTTCTTCTGAGAGAAACAAAGATGACATCTAATGTGCTGTAAATGGCAAGAATCCACATTGGCAGACCCTTTGATTATGTGATCTAGGAAATGGAACAAAAAGGCCGGCGCTACTGCTTGTGTAACCGAAGTGTAAAAATAAATTTGGTGTAACAGAATGTTGAGAATGAATCAAAATCAAATAATCAGGAACCACATGACACCTGTGATAGTGTAGAATGTGAGGCCTTGGACAGATGTCGAATTGGACATCTGTTAGATAAACCATTATCTAAAAAAATCTTTCTCAATGCGATAAATAAGTGGAGACAGAAGTGCTCAGATGCTCAGACAACCCTCTCAGGCAGCTCTTCCTCTCAGGCTTTGAACAAACATGTCTTAGTAGAAGAATTGAGTGGCATGTCACTATACTAATGGATATGAACATTCAACAAAGTACCAGTCAACCTAATTTAACTTGCCTGGAAAATCCAGACTGACTTTATTTATGTATTAATATAAATACAAATAAAGGCAGTCTGGGATTGTGATGACAGGAGACGATTTCAAAAAGGAGGGGCTAACGAATGCAGCTTGAACGAGAAAGAACCAATCAGCGTAACACGGACATGACGCACAAACAAATCGACCTTGTAGTCCATGTAGTCCAAACAACAATGGCATGCAGCCGAGAAAGCGTCGCGGTGAATGATTACTGCCGTTTTTGTCACAAAAATCTGCGAATACATGGGGTACTGTCTATTTTTGGAAAGGCTACACAACAAAAGACTCCTTCCGAATGATTAGCGGTGTTAGGAATAACTTTGTTAATGTTTGTGTTTGGTTACGGGAGGTGCGCAGGTGTTTTATGGGTAATCCAGACGCTGAAGATGACGCAGCATTAACTCCCGCCTCCCGTGCTATGATTGGTCATATCAAACTTTCCCGGGAGGGAAACGTGATTCAATTCACCCAATGCCAAACTGATTCTCCTAACATGGAGATAGGAGATTACATGGAGATTCAGTTTGGATTTTCCAAGCTATAATTTAACTTCTGATATCCATCCATCCATCCATTATCTATATACCACTTAGTCCTCATTAGGGTTGTGGGGGGCTGGAGTCTATCCCAGCTGACTTAGGGTGAAAGCAGGGGACACCTTGGACAGGTCACCAGTCTGTCACAGGGCTACAAACAATCACACTCACATTCACATCTACAGACAATTTAGAGATACCAATTAACCTGAACATGTTTTTGGACTGTGGGAGGAAGCTGGAGTACCTGGAAACAAAACGCACGCATACAGGGAGAACATGCCAATTCCACACAGAAAGATCCTGAGAAGGTTGAGACGAGCCACTGTGCAGCCCCAGATAAACCATTACCTAAAAAAAATCGTTCTCAATGCGATAAATAGGTAGAGACAGAAGTGCTAAGATGCTCAGACAACCCTCTCAGGCAGCTCCTCCTCTCAGGCTCTGAACAAACAGATTTTAGTACTAGAGTTGACTGGCACATCACGCATGACATTAATGGATATGGACATTCACCGAAGCACCAGTCGACCTGATTTCACTTGTGATATGTTTAAGAAATCATAATTCAAGTTCTGTTAACATAACATCCACACTTGTGCCTCTGTCTGGTCTTGTTTTTGTTCTATAAAGCAACATCGTGAGCTATAATGCATGCCAACTTTTGCACGAGATTAAACAAGTCTCTCCATCTATGCCCTGGAATGACACACGCACAGTAAAATCTGGTGTAATCTTTTTTGACAATGCAACAAATTATGAAACTTGTACCAGACGATAGTCACAGCTTAACACAAAGAGCGGCCAAAGAGCTTGTGAACTAAAATATTTGGCAAGAAGGTTTCCACACCTCAGTGAACGATTTTCTTTTTAGCTTAGGAAAGCTTTTTAAGAAAAAAAAAAACTGCAAGGAGTTGGATCTACAGTAACGTACTCGCTAATGGCTACAAGAAGAGAAAAGATAACCTTGTACGTTGAGTGCTGTGCTCTGCAAAGATAACTGTGTAAAGGTTAAGCGCCAGTGTTTGTAAATTTGAACAGCTTGGCACTTCATGCTTGCATGCCTCAAGAAATCACAATCAGAAAAGGACAGACTCACACCATGACCCCACACCATGTACCTTCATACTACATGTTAATTCTTTCAAAATCGCAGCACTACAAGCAACCCACAGTGATGAGACATTACAGCTGCTCCCTGACATTTTATTCCACTTCCTGGGAATATTGCACTGTAGCAGAGTTAGCAGGTACAAGGCATGAGCCACACTCATGTCTAGAGGTAAATTAATGCTGACAGTTTTATTGGGCAAGAATAAATTAGATCATCGCAATCCTTTCTTTATATAAAAATTCAAAATGAAGGAGCGCACAGCAAAAAGTTCACTGTAATCACCCTAAAAGATGAAGCAGCCGTGCAATATTAAGCTGCATCTTGAAAAACAGTGGAGTAAATCATATCTAAAGCAGGCTATGATCCATAAGCGACTGCAGTTTCTGTTATTGTATAATGCATGTCACGTGTTCGAGAGATTAATTCTCTGAACTTGCATGACAAGTTCTGCGGCGGATCAAAGGTTCGCTGATAAATGTTATCATAAATGACAGATGTTATAGGATGAGCATGGAGACTTGTCCTATCGTAGAACAACTCTGTCTGTGAAACTTCACTAATACCTGCTCCTGTGCCGGAAGATTGATGTCTTCATGATTTTTTTTGGTGATAGAAAAATCTAGGCATGCTGTCCCAAGGGAAGAAAGTCTCCCTGTGGCTCATATGGAGGAAGTCAGTGCGTATAAAATAAAATAATCTGTTGTTATAAGATACATAACCCACACAATCCCTTCCTTACTCCAATCTGCGAAGCTTCAGCCCATCCAGAGTGACGTCAATGTGCAGATTAGAGCACCCCCCACCCCCCGCCTTTCGCATCTCTTTCCCTTTTCACGCCTAATCTGGACTTTTCATGAAACCTCTGCGATGCTGCATTCACTGCCTTGAACATGACTTTGAATAGCTCTAGACATGAAATGTAGAAGAATCTGACTAAGACAGCAAGGCAGAGATTTGCAACACTTAAAGTGATGACATAATGTGAGTATATGAAAGTGCAAAATGAGACTTTAAATTCTGAGTAAAGAATAGTATTTTTCTGCTAAGTAAAAGGCTTCTTTTTTGTATTTAAGAATAAAGTAACTGTCAAGAGAGCATATAGAAAAGACAAAAGCTTGTATACTTTAATAGTACGTGCCATTATGGCAGCGTAAACAGATATGCAGTAATACATTTCAGTATGTTACTTACCTAAGAGACCTCTTTTCACAAGAAGGATTCAAAGTAATGTTTGTAGTTAGTTATCCTGAACTGGGGGTACTATTTCCCCATTACATGACATTTAATCAGAGACTTAGTGTAATTTATTGCTAATGCAAGCCATGCCGACCCCGTATGTCTTTATAAGATGACTTTGAGACACTGTATCACAAAAACACAAGCCCAGTTTCTTTTCAAACTGAGGTCATGGTGACTTTGAATAATTTCACTCATGCCGGGTCCTCCAAAAATACTCATTGCAAGCAAAAAGAAAATATACTGCCAAGAATAAAAGAATGTCAGTGTTTGAAAAATCATCAGCGTGCCGCAGTGTTACTCCTGGAAGCTTAAGCTCACTTGTAATGAACCATGGATGCACAGATAAGTGTCATGCATCATATACAAGGCAATTCTCACAGTATTTAATAAGTAGACTAATGCTGGGACACAGAAGCAAGGCAACTGTTGTTACTCAGCAGCCATGTTTTAACATGATAAGAAAAAAATCGCATAATCCACATTAGCATGTAGGAAACAGTGAAGGGGGGATATAGTGAAACTGCTGATAAAGCTGGTCAAGAAAACCCTGGTAATGCTGGCTGCTGATTTCACAAAAAGCATGTTTTTGATATTAGAATAAAATTTTAAAAAATATGTTTACAGATAAGTGCTCTGCTACGGGAACTGCTGATCACACCCAAGAATATCGTTCGTTCTCTCTGTAATCATCTTGGGAGACCATTCCGAACAAAGCCGCTCTATCTCTGCAAACCACCAGCTGCTGAGGGAATCCAGGTTGTTTCAAACTCCCACACAAGCCAAAGATATCAGCTCGTCGGCCTACATCTGCATGTGAAGGTTCACGAGGGTAGAGAGGAAAGTTGCTGTGCTGTTTGAACTTCTTGCCCTAAGACTTAAGTTGTCTCTGCTAATCATAGCCTTTACAAGTTGATCATTTGGAACACTGCTGCTTGAGAACACAAATGTAGTTCAGCCATACGGGCAAAGGAAGGTTCATATTTTTCCAGGGCATTTTCCTTGATTCTTCCCCTTACCATTTACTATGCCAGAGGCTTTTGTGGCTGCAGTGGGGGAGGACAGATTTGTAATGATGGTTACAGATTCTGTTGCATTATTTGCATTGTGGTAGAAATGCGCCCTGTGGTCCAACCCTGGGGCCTGAGGCTACAAGGCAACAAGTCATCTCGGATGCAAACCCCACAGCAGAAGATGCTAGCTGTAAATAAAACATGGTAATGGCTTTCCAGTGACTGATTCACTGCAAAGAGCACACTTGAGCTCATCCGAAATGTCAAAAGAATGATTTGGTTTCTCACCAAAAGGAGCTAGCTGGCATGTATGCTAATTCTCAGAACGTGTTATTCTCTCACATGTGGCTTATCACTCTCAGACATTTCGGGGTGTCATGCTATTGGGACGGATGCCTTTGAGGAAAGTAAAGGCCAGCATTTCTTTCAAGAACAGCACCTTGTACCTCAGCATGAAAAAAACAAATGCATGCATGGTTGAGAAGTGTAAAACCACTTCAGCCATGCGATGGAAAACTTAGGAAAGAAGTGTTTTGTTAGATGATAGTGTTAGGAGTTTGCATGGCCCCTCCAGGAAACAACACAATCGGATTTTCTCAAAAAAATAAACGGACTTGAGACTCAGACATTTTGCACTTAAGGTTCAGATAATGTGATGAAATGCTGTACTGGTTTCTCATTGTAATCATGCCACACAAAAACTCAAGTTTTTACTAACCGCTCTCATAAACCTGATAGTAGAGGTGTGTCTGGATTTTGCAAAAATGTTGCTTACATTTCCAAAAGAGCGCGGCTGACTCTAGTTTATTCATTTCCCTCTAGTTTTGCTGCTGGTCTAACAGGAGGACGGGTAAAGGATGGCGTGGGTCGAGGCCAACAGTCCTCAACAGTCCCATATTGCTTTGTAGCTACTCCCTAAACTAGCAGTCCAATAAAATCCATATCACAGTAATATCCTCTCCCCTTGTTTTTTTTTCCGTTCTGAAATACATACAAAGACAAAACCTAAAATGTTTTAAAGCAGTTTATAATCTTTCTACGTTAAACGATAAACTTCAAAGATTCACTGGCACGCTGTAGGCACCACAAAACACCACATAAGACAATTTCAGGTAAATCTGATTTTCTGTAAACGCTATTCCATTTTTTCAGAAGTATGGACTACATGTACAAAGCTGGCTGAATACCTTCAACAAAAGATGTGATTTCTTATTCACCAACCTGCCACAGGTTTTATTATTGGTCTTTCATTGCATTAAATGGGATTTCCAGTGACAAAAGATCTGGACTAAAAGGTGAGCACAAAACAAATTATACTTTAATTGAAGCTGATCACTGAAGGAGACAATTCATACACCTACTATCTGCGGTGGCTGCTGTGCGGAGACGTTTGGATTCTGAATTCCCCTTCAAGTGAAGCTATTACATGCAATCCAGTCACCTTTTCATCGTCTAATAACTCCCTTTAAAGTACTCTCAGCAAGTGTAAGAGGTCAACCAGAGATTCCGTTTGTTTTGCATGCCGTTGGGTCCAACTGAAAGGCACTCTTACTTTTTTGATTAAGCTGCCACCTGACAGCAATTAATGTTGTATTTTTCCACAAACTCCAAAGGGCTCATTATGTTTGGAATGGTGGGTTAACTGTTGCATCAGTCGAATATATAATAGAGGTTAAAGACAAATGGGATGCTATCTGCTGCAAAGAATAGTGTGATTTTAAATTGCACTCAGTCCCCAGATACCACACGCTGAGCCTGGATAGGTCTAAGTGGACCGAAATGATAAAAAAAAAGTCTATACATGAGTTGTGAGGAATAACTCAATAAATAAATCAAACAATTGTATTGTATTTGCACAGCAATCTGTAAATAAAGCAAGCTCATTCATCTATGCAGAATTACATGTAAAATTATTTAAACAGTCACAGTGGCTGACCAAACAAACAATGGCAGATTAAAACAATGAAAATGGCTTCTAATCTGTGCATAATCATTTTATATAACAGCTGAGAGCTGCAGCGTGATGCAAAGCTTGGTGATCGTCAGATAGCAGCATAACCACAGCCCATTTTCAAGCCCATATCTCTTATATCACTTCCTGTGAGTCAAGACCAGCCATCAGTAGCAGACAGTCTCATTGCACCGGAAACCAAACCAAGATTCAGTCCCTGTTTAATCTGTCAGCACTGCTATGATGCACAATCTGCGTGGTAAAATACACTACTGTAGCATAAGGCAAGATATTTTCTTGCTTAACAGAAGGCTTTGAAGTAAATTTGTGCCTAAAGAACAAATGAAAAACTGATATTACCTTGTCTCAGATTCAGACAGATACAGCAAATCTACTGCAGGTGTGTCACATCATGTTTGGTTGATTGCCACTCTACAATTTTGCACCTCACTACCTGTAGCTGTAATATCACTGATGTGTTTCCACATTGACTCTGCATTTTTAACTACAATACCTCTGACAGCTAAAGCAGTGTGTTGACCGGAGCCCATTTAAGTCTGTTTTGCATAATGCTCGGTATCCCTCTGACCTTTGGCACCATGAACATGAGTCCATGAATGTTGATTATTCTACTCCTTATCCCTTTAATATTCCTACCAGATACTACTGGTAGCAAATTGCCAAAGCCTGTCTGTCCCATTTCCTGATCTACATACAATCAGAGCATCTTGTGCTTTCCTTCACTGCTCTTTGAACCTCCATGCAGCTGTTCAGACCTCAACTTAAAGCACGTTTTCATTTAGCCCAGGAAAGCAAATGCTACACATAAAGCAATGCATCTTTCATTTAAAATACAACACAAATTGGAAAACATTTAAACAATATGCTCAAAGATATACGTAACTAATAAACAGAAAATTGCCTCATGCTGTGAGAGTACACAATGCAGTTTTAAAGGGAAGCATTACCCTCAGGATGAATTAAAAGGACATTTCTGATATTATTATTTGGACACTTCTTCCTTAGCTTGATCTAAAAAATAAAACCAAAATGTGATACAGCATTAGAGACACTCTGTTTTGTTTTTTGTTTTTTTTGGTAAAGAAATAGTTTAGGCCAGAAAATGATATGAGTAGAAATACAAGCCAACTCTTCTTGCCAGAGAAGAAAAAACTTCAAAAAAACTACAATTTGATATCATTTCAATTCATTTTCCGAACACTGTTATCTATTAAAGAAATCTCTGAGGCTCTGTAAAGCAAGTCTCTTCTTTGCTCAAAGGCACTGTAATACAGACAGTAATACTACCTTTTGCCAACCTATTAGGCAGTTTTTTCCCCCCTTTTGAGGCTGGTAGTGGTGAAGTCTACAAGGAAAAAAAAAACAAACAAAAAAAACAACCAAGCTACAAACCAGCACTTCAGCATAAAAATATGCATCCCTCCAATCGACCAAAATCACAAATGGGTCCACTGTGAAAAACAGCCCATCCCCTCTAACTGATACCCAGATGAATCACACTATTTGCCCAATTAAATTCTTGCATGTTAAATGTATTAATTTTTCCCGAACAAAAAGTCATGAATCAACAAAGTAGAAGATAAACTCTGTCTTTGACAGTAGCAAGTGGTTGCAAATGAGATTTGTTTGTAGAGATGAACCAACTGATCATCGTTTTTTTTTTGTTTGTTTGTTTGTTTTTTTAAAGTCTTCTAGTCTAAAGAATCATATACACTCCCATTCACAAGTTTGGGATCTCTTAGAAATGTCCTTATTTTTGAAATAAAGGCGGGTTTTTCAATGAAGATAACATTAAATTAATCAGACATACAGTCTAAACATTGTTTATGTGGTAAATGACTATTCTAGCTGGAAATGGCTGATTTTTAATGAATTATCTCCATAGGGGTACAGAGGAACATTTCCAGCAACCATCACTCCTGTGTTCTAATGCTACATTGTGTTAGCTAATGGTGTTGAAAGGCTCATTGATGGTTAGAAAACCCTTGTGCAATTATGTTAGCACATGGATAGAAGTGTGAGTTTTCATGGAAAACATGAAATTGTCTGGATGACCCCAAACTTTTCAACGGTAGTGTATATATAAACACACCAATGGCAGAAAAGTAAAAAATAAAAATGAATTATTTGCACAAAAGACAATTTAGTTGGATTTAGGAAAGGCTTATGTTTGGGTTTAAATGAAGAACTTTGGTAGAGGGTTTGAGTTAGAGGACTTCACAATAATGAACACATGCCTAAGGTTATAGAAGGCTTGTGCTTGAAAATAGCAACACAATCAGCTGCAGCAAATGAACAGTGGTCAGCTGTATTAAGCTCCAGTGTTTTATTGACCCATCCATCCACCCCGTGTCTCTATTACAACATCGCCTCACTTCCTCCTTTTCTCCTGTCATAATTTGACAGCAAATGCCGAAACGGTTGCTGCACACAATCTCTAGAAGTCACCTTAAAAATAAAGCAGAACTATGGACCATAAAAAGCTGCTTCTACAAACAATCTATGTGTGCTTTTTAAATGTAATAACAGCTCTGTTCATCCAAAATTGTAACTTTTGCTCTGAATAAGCAACACTGCTGGGTCTGCACCGTGATTTGCAGGTTATAAAAACTGAACAACACAGAACTCTTCAATGCTGATGTTTAACCAGTGAAAACAAAAACGGACCTCCTTTATGTTTTGTGCTATTTCCTGTGAGACACTACAGAAAACTCTGGGTACATCCATGCTTACTTTAACCTTACTGGTGTTTTCCTAATCTAAGGCCCAAAAGTTGGAAGCTTTGCTCATTTGCTTGTTTTCCCTGGTACATGCAATACTAGAGTGAGTAAATCATCAGCTTAGCTGTTTGGAAACAGCTTCCCTGACTGTCAAAAAAAAGTTGTGAATTACTGGGGGAGTTGGTTATGTGCCAAACGCTTTCCAATAATTAGTCTGACACATTAACACCCATTAAACTACAATTTTCCATATTTAACCTTTGGTATTCGTAGGAATTATGAAAATATGTTCATTTGTGGCCTTTATACGCCGATTTTCTGTTGTTGTTGTTCTTGTTGTTGTGGTTTTAGACAGTCCTCACTAGCTGCATGGCCATATTACCACTCTGGTCCAATGAATAACACATGTATGTTATTCACTACCCCAGTATGCGTTATATGCTGAAGATTTTTATTTTTTTCTTTAGCATTGCCTGTCTGGAGAAGCACATTTACACAGCACAAGCCATGCTATAGATGTATAAATGGGCAAGCATAAAATGTTCATTTAAAAAGTAGCTCCTTGTGTACCTCCTTGAGAAACACAAGCATACAGGATGTAGCCTGCTCTGGAAACAGCGACTCTGCCACATGCTGAACAGGCGAGCAAAAAGCCTCAGCTGCTGAATTTCATGAGGTGAAGTTAAGGCACATCTGCATTAAGCAGAGAGCTGAGGCAAAGATTCTAAAAGGAGAGCACATCTGGCAGGCAGCGGACAACAACTTAGAGAACAAATGAGATTTCTTCTAAGATGACATACTCTTAGGATCATTTTTCAAAAATGTTGCTGACCTTAATCATTGGGGAAAAAATAAAAAATGTTTCAAGAAAGAGATGACTGTGGAATCACTGTCAACAAACCTCCATCAGGTTAAAACACACACAAGGAAACAATGTCGTATCATAAGTGATATCAAGAAGTGAACAGACGCTCATTTACATTAAAACAAGTTCTAAAGGTGAAATGATAGCATCTCTGAATAGCATGAAATAGTGGTCTGTTTTGTTGAAACAGTACTGCAAAGACCAACAACAACTGAAGAGTCTGACAACAACTCAATTCCTGCCAGTTCTTCCTTTAAATCCCACCTTTCACTGTTTAGATGGCGATCAATGCTAACAGCTGCATGGAAACTCTCCCTTCACTGCAACAATTAAATGGAACCACAGTATAAGCTATCTCAAATCAGTATGCTTTAATTATTCAGGTAATCCCAAGTACTGGCAGAGTGTGGGACCTGTGTGCAGTTCAGCATCATCTGAGCAACTAAGTCCCCGAGGTATTTTACCATTTAACATTATGTAAAGCCCAGCTGACATAATGATTTCCTATGTGGGTCAGCAAAGGTCGAAAACACTTGAAAACAACCAAATCCTCAGCTAACCGTGCAGGTTAACAAGTTCCGAGTGTGCGTGTGGCGTGCTGCTCTGATGTTGTAGCCAGGAGTGAACTCTCCTCTGAAGTCCTTCAAACACCTCAGTGCTAAAAGCCAGTCCACT
Organism: Acanthochromis polyacanthus; assembly: GCF_021347895.1. Taxonomy (NCBI): domain Eukaryota; kingdom Metazoa; phylum Chordata; class Actinopteri; family Pomacentridae; genus Acanthochromis; species Acanthochromis polyacanthus. Next base: position 34,277,815 of record NC_067117.1, on the reverse strand, counting down.
GTGCGTGAGCCCACTGAGTAACCCCAGCAGAATGAGAAAGAGCCTGATGCTGCTTCCTCCGTGAGGGAATCGAGTGCTTGTAATGCAGCCTTGTAATGCAACACCTTAATGACCATGTAGAGAACAAAATGCCTCTGCCAAATGCCACGCAGACCACAGGTGAGGACCAGCAATCAGCAGGGGAGCACACTCCAAATCCTGCCACCATGCTCCTCATCTGTTGCAAACATTTGAATAAATGTGGCTTTTTTCCTCCCACTGAATTGCAGTGCAGCCTCTCCAGTCCCACCACCGTCTGCCCAAAACACAGACAGCACATGTGCATGGAGCACAGCCTAATGATTCTTTAGAACTGAGCCTTGAAATCCAGCAAATGTTGTGTTTTCATCCTGCAACATCCAAACACGTCAGCGGAGGATAGAAACACCGCTGTTGTGCAGACCGCGCTGAAGGCAGAAATGTGCATGCCAAAAGACGCAATTTGACCTGTTTTTTTTTCCCAGGCAACAACTTTATTATCTGTTGAGCTCGGACGCGATCCGACGTGCAAATTAAAAAAAGAAAAAAATAAGAGCCACGATCACCCAAAACGCTGTGGAGGAGGAGTGCGCCCTCCGCATCACCACAGTTGCTCAGAAGTAGAAGATGCCACGCATGCTGGTCGTGATCAATGCAGATGAATTAAGACTTAATACATAACTACGGCCTACTGCTTCCCCCCTCTTCTTGCATTTCCTTTGAGTGTCACGCATTTTGCAGCCTGAGCTGAATCCGAGCATCGTTCACTGATTTCGCTCCTCCACGACTCGCTTTGGCGCGGAGGGGGAGAAAGTTGGCATGAGGAGAGCATGGCACCGATCGCCTCCATCCGGCTGCCCGGTTAAATGGCCAACATTTCACTGTCGCACACGAATACCTCAACTCAGCTGACAGTTTCTGGGTTTACTGTTGGACCCCACGCACGGCTCGCAGGGGCTTCGGAGAGGTCCCCCTCCACCACCACCACCACCACCCATCCACCCTTCCATCCCTCTCCCCCCACAATGCGTGAAAATGACATGACAGACTTACCGACGGCTAAATCCAGTAGATCCGCGCACAGGAGCAAGCACAATGAGAAGACGGTCATCTTTCCCTTATATTGCAATAAATCCCAAACTCCATCTGCGTTTACATGCTCTCCGGGTTTCGGCCGTGTAATCCCCACCATTCCAGAGGTACGCGATTGTAAGGTGCCCCCAAACTATTCATGATGCAGCTCAAGTCGAAGTGGAGAAATCGGGAGAAGTTGACAATGAATGCAGCATTCAGAGCGGCGAAAATCGAGCATCAGATCTAAAAATAATAATGGGAAAAAATGTTAGAAAATGAGTCACTGGATGCGCTTAGAGAACAAGCCGAATGATTTTTTTTTCTTTCCTCCCTTCACGCATAAACAATAGGGAGCTTCGCTGAGCCGCGGAGCAGAGATAGGCTGTGGAAAAAACGGAGAGGTTTGGATGAAAATGTGTTCCTCTCTCTCTCTCTCTCTCTCTCTCCCTCTCTCCCTCCCTCCCTCCCTCCTTCTCTCTCTCCTCCCGCCCTCCAGACAGACGCACAGTCATTCCTGATCACTCGCTCTTTTATTTCACACAATTTTCCTTAATCCTCCCCTGGATTCAGACCCCTCTAATTCTGCCCATTAAGCCGATTTATTCCCGTTGGAGTTTTTTTTCCCTCTCCTTGTGAATTTCTAAAGATACTTATGCTCCCTACACCACGAGGACGCACTAAATAAATAAAGTAGCTGATAGTTGATCAATCATCTCTAGTCAATATTTGATGATTATGTTGCTTTTCTTAACTAATCCTGTGCAGCCAACGAATAAATATGAACTAGGTGCTTGTCTAAGTTTGCTTTTATACTGTGATTTTATCCTCAAAACTCAGCCAGGCTGGATAAACATTAACTATATATTTTTTGTTGGAATAACATTAAACCCATCAAGACTTATTTGAACTTTATAAGTACCTGTTTAATGGAGCTGATCCAGCTGGTTAAAGTCACTCTTCCATTACGAATTGGCTGCCATCATTTGTCTCATTAAAGAGCATCTATCATGCAGCCAGCAAATGTGGATTCAAGCCTCTCACTTGAGGTCCCATTCCTGTCTGGCAGAATGACATCTGCATGTTCTAAGTATATGTTATAATGGCTGCAGCACTTTATTTTCATACCGTACAGTCACTCAAATCCAAAAACTTATTTGTCACTTGCACTAAAATTGTGCCCCATATATAGGGCCTTCCTATTCTTAGATAAAACTATGACAAAGAGTCTTATCAGCATATCCCCGCTGCCATCAGTCACACATGACTGGATAAAGACTTGTGTTAAATTTACTATTTTCTGTCAAAACGCTCATCTCCAAAATCACATAAAATCCTCAGGAGTGAGGGGACTGAGGCTGCTTCATACTCTCCAAGACCGGCCAAAGTTTGACAGCTGCCCCAGGCTGTGTCATTCTAATCAGCATCACCTTAGCAAGGTCAGCCTTGGTTTGCTACTCTGTTTCACTCTGAAATGGTTCTTTAAGCCTTTTGTGAAATGGTCTTCTGGGATCTTTTTCTTTCTTTTTTTTTTTTAAGTCCAAGTAAGTTATTCAGGAAGACAGCCACCAGCATGCCAGCTCCATTCGCCCCCACCAAAAAATATGAATTCTGTTGAATAAAGCCATTGGTTTCCCATTTTCTGCAAAGCCAACCCAATATATCAAGACCGTACGCTTTTATTGATCTGTTCAGCAGCGAACCAGTAACACTGTTGCCACTACAGGAACCCCTGGAAAGCTGTTTCCAGAAAATAGAAATTGGTGTTCCCTACACTCTCATTATTTGGTCCTTGTCATGCGGTACAACAACAAACTGAGAAATGAGTTGAACAAGCTGTTCCTCATAATACAACACTGTGAATGGGAAAGGGTGTCCCCAATATATGGATTCAGCCTCCTACAAACATGGAAATGCAGCGACTCTCCGACAATGATGCTCCTCGCTGCCGGCAGGATGGAGAGGACGCTTCCCCGGTTAAGGTCTGCCGTACTAATGCACTATCACACATCTCTAGAGGGCAGTGTCAACAACAATTTATTGGGGTAACAGAGCTGAACGTGTTGCTGTCCATATGGCATTGAGCCCACTAACAAAGAAAGCTCTTCAGTCTTGCGAGAGTTCACATACTGTCGTCATGCGCTCGCTTTTCTCTCTCCAGCACAGGTACCAGTCAATAAGCCTTAAACTGTTGTTTTAGCTTTTTATTTAGGATCTGAGGAATTGAGAGGAAGAAGAAACCTGACACACAGACAGACCCGACTCCATCTATGAGGATTACTCTGTCTCCTCTCATTCTTCTCGCCTTTCCAGTGCCAAGGACTTGTTGCTTTGAATGACTTTTTTGTGATCGCCAGTATCATCTCCTACTAACTGTTAACAATTGTGTGAGCACATACAGTGTTGCTGCCTGTCACTGTGTATCAGTTATACACTCGGTGGCTATTTAACTCCAGCTCAGCAGCATATCCATAACTGCTACCTGTACAAGCACATTAATGGTTAGCTCACTTAAATCAGAGGTGTCAGACTCATCTCAGTTCAGGGGCACATTCAGCATAATTTGATCTCATGTCGACCACTCTAGTAAAATCAGACCATAATAACCTATAAATAATGAAAACTCCAAATTTACCTTTGTTTAAGTGCAAAAAAGCACATTCTGAAAATGTTCACATTTAAGGAATTATCTTTTATCTCTAGCATCATGAACAACCTGAAGTTTCTTAAGAAAAATAACCTCAATTTCAAGAACATTATGCGTCAGCTTATCAATTGTGTATTACAAACTTCTAGATCACAGTGGTTCTACAAAGGTAAAAAATATAGTTGTAGGTATCTGGAACTGAACAATGTAGTACTTTATTCAATGATCAAATGACAAAAGTCAGACAAAAAAAGAGACAAAAAACAACAAAAACAAGACAAAAATTGCAACAATGAGATACAACGTGACAAATAATGGATAAAAGACACAAGCGAGACAAAAAATGACACAAAACGTGACAAAAAACAACAAATAAAGCGAAACACAACATGACTGACATAAGACAGAAAACACAAGTGAGGCAAACAGGAAAAACAAATCAACCAAAAAGAGAAACAAAACGGCAAAAACATGAGACAAATGACAAGTCAGACAAAAAAAAACAATTAAAACAAGACAAAATGTTACAATAACGAGGCACAAAACAACAAAAAAACAATGAGCAACATACTATTTTACTCTAAGATCAAAACAACTTGTCAAGGTCTAGAAATTATTTTAATTTTACAGTTTTACAAAGTTACAGTTTGCTGTTAATGTCATCTCTGTAATTTTTACAATTCACAAAGTTGTACAACAGGCTGCTTTTGGCTCGTGGGCTGCATGTTTGACACCCCTGATCTAAATACATTACTACCATTCTCTGCAGTGGTGCTGAACTGGGCCACATTTTTGAAGTATTTTTCAGATGTTTTGCTCTCAACATGCAGGACTGAAAATGATTTTAAATTTTAATATAATGCAGTCCAGTGTGACTTCTATTACTGTACTAACTAAGTAAGCACAGCACACATCTAGCTGAATTAACTCATCACAAAAAAAAAAAAAACTGAACACGTTCTTTCTAAATGTACTATTTGAGGCAGATTTGTTGTTCACATTAAATTGTAAATGTATAATAAAGTGGCCAGGGAGTGCACATTCTGGTCAGTTTCGCTTACTTATTCGGTGGGGACAGATCTTTTCTAATTGTGCTCTGGCATGCCCATTACCCTGCTTAGCAGCACCCTGTCTAATTGCATGTTTTTATGTAAATAAAGTTCAAATTAAGTTCAGCCAACCCAATGAAACACTCAACAGCCAAATTCAGAGGTGAGCTCACGCAACAGAGGGCTGCATTAAACTCGATGGTTTAGTACTCGTTCCCACGAGGAGCTAAAGAAGACTAATCTGGGATTCCTTAAAAACCTTTTGAGAACAAATGAATGATGAAGCATACTTGATTTTAAAGCAGTCAAGCAGCTGTTTCACTTGGACTGACAACTGGGAATCAGAATGGTTCTGGTTGTGTTTTTAAGTCCATCTTTTGGACTTGAGTTTGTGTTTGCAGCATCATATAAATCGTGTTTCCTCTTTTATGAAAACATAAAAATGTCATTACCAAGCTTTCAGCATATTCTTAATGTAAAATGATGAATTATTTATCCCCAATAGTTCTGCAAGTCCAATAGCTCATTTTCATTACCTATGACCTACATTAGAATGATGAACTTGTCAATAAATTTAAAAAAATTTACTCGGATGCCCAGTAACCAGCAGACCAATTCCTAAAACTGTGGAATTGGGTTTCAACCATAAATACAACATTTTGTTGACCCAACAACAAAAAAAATATTTGTATTAATGATGTAAAAGACAAATACACCTTAAATAAAGGGATTTCGCGGGGGGTGCTGGAGTCTATCCCAGCTGACTTGGGCGAAGGCAGGGGACACCCTGAACAGGTCGCCAGTCTGTCACAGGGCTACATACATAGACGAATAATCACACTCGCATATCACACTCGCATTCACACCATAAAGGGATCTGTAACCAATAAATATAGTATTAGTTTTTGGTAATATGCAACTAAGAAACAATGTCCTTGATTAAAATTCTGTTACATGATCAGTTATTTGGCACCTCCTTTCATCACAATCTAAAATCAAAGGACAATTATGATCAGTGTTTTGATTGTACATCAAACTACAGAACAGTATCAGCAAGTCAAATGCTTTGATTCAAAGACTGTGCTGCAGCACTAATGTGTTTGGTTCCTGAGCAAAGGCCTTGGACTGCCGACATGAGAATGCTTCAGTTGTTAATCACATGTAGAAAGTGTTGTATAAACATTAAATTTACATGTTGACAATAATTTTATGCACTAAGCGTACCTACAGGATGAGAGCAGAAAATAATGGTGTTGTGACAAGGTTATTTGAATCATGCAGGATCTGCTGGATAATACTGCCAAACATAAAAACATTATTCACAAAGAACTGTTCTCATTTGAAAACACAGGCAGCTGTGCACTGCTGTAAATGTTCTTCAGCCAAATGCGACATAAGATGAATACACAACAGTCTGAGTTCAGCCTACCTTCAGCTTCTGCACTAACAGAAAAAAATGTATAGATTTACAGACAATATCCATGCATTATTTATACACCACTTAATCCTCATTAGGGTCACTCGGGGGCTGGAGCCTATCCCAGCTGACTTAAAGTGAAGACGGGGGACACCCTGGACAGGTCACCAGTCTATCACAAAGCTATATATACAGACAAACAATCACACTCACATTCACACCTACAGACAATTTAGAGTTACCAACTAACCTCAGCATGTTTTCGGACTGTGGGAGGAAGCCGTGGAACCGGGAGAAAACCCATGCATGCACACGGAGAACATGCAAACTCCATCCCAGGAAGGCAGGACCCAAACCAGGGATCTTCTAGCTGCAAAGCGAAAGTGCTAACCACCAAGCCGCTTGTCAGTCAGTCAGTCAGTCAGTCAGTCAGTCAGTCAGTCGCATCTAATGGAATCGGTGACATGAATAATGTTCTTCATCAAGCTCCCTCTATCCAGCATTGCAGTCAAAAGTTCTTTGCCTTCCAGACCTGTGTGTTCTTCTGGCACCTTCCTTAATGTTTTGCTGGGCCTGCCAGCCCTTCTGATAGTATCAGGTTTTGATAACAGTACTCGAGAAGCTGCTTTGTTGTGTCTCACCACATTTCCAGCAAGGGCTAGTCTAAGTTGCTGAATGATGGTTGACAAGCGTGGATGTGAACCATAGATCGACTCAAGACATATAGCCTATCAGACAATATAATTTAAAAATAATACTAATCACGGTAGTAACATGTCAAATGGAAACCACCTGAAACAGTCTGTACAGTCGTACACATGTGCCATGATCGAAGAAAGCTGCTTCATGCTTTTTCCACACCTGAGCCCCCTGTTAGAGAGTCACACAGGAGCATCTGTCTGTAATAGTAGTAGCCCAAGATTACGCAACATCATTATGAAAGGCAGAACTGACCCAGCTGATGTCATCAACAGCATGACAGGGCAGATGCAGAGCCTGGGAAATAGATTCTTGGTTTAGACCAACACTGGTGAATTTGTGTTAGCACTTTCAATAGTGCCAACTGTCTAACTGAAAGCCACAGCTCAAACCAGACCAGGCCTTTTCAGGTGCTTTTTTTAAAAATCAGGATGATGTCTTTTTAGAGCAGTCTGGCCAAAATGGTCAAGAAAGTTGGTAGGCAGGCAGACTCACCAGACTTCTTGAGTGCAAAGAGAGCTGCAGATTATATTTTACAGTGCTTCTCCAATGATGTGAAACTTAAGTTGAAGAATAATTTACAAAGAAAAATCATTTCAAAATTAACTCATAACTACTCATGGAAGAAAAAAGTCACATTTTGGCAGCACAGAGTCAGGCAGCAAAAATCTCTCCTGTTTCTATAGGGCGGTCAGTTCACACCTACTCACTTCACCTCTTCCATTACAGAGCATGGTGATCTATTCTTTAAAACTTTTACACAAACAACTCTGTGAACAGCATTATTTTACACACTAGAAACTTTTAGGAATTTCTAAATGTCTCCCTAAAAGCTACACATGTAAAAGCATGACTGACTGATGCCTTCCAATACAAAATAAACAATCATCAAAAGGAAAAGACCCTCCACTTGGTCCAGTCCTGTGATGTCACTCTGACATCAGCAACACCATAAATTCAGGAAGTACTGGACCAGCCCCCATCCCAAACACTAACCTGCATGGTGAGCAAGAGCAAAGGAACAAACAATTTCACCACATTTGACCTTTCACTTAAAGGATAACTGATACTAATTATGACTGTGTGTTTTCCTTTAATCCTCCATACGATGGATGTTAACTGTAACATAATATTAAGACAAAAAAACCTAGGATGGCATGTCCTGCAATGTTACATTAGCATGGTTAAATTAAAGCAAAATACACAGAAGGATGTTGTGTGTTGTGTATTGTGTAATGTGCAATGTCAGGGACCAAGCAGCTCGGCAGGGACACAAGAGGAACCTTTAAATTTTTTAAGGCTTTATTATGCCAAAAGTAACTGTCCACAGAGTACTCAAGATTACAAAAAGGATTAAAATACATCAAGGAAAAAGTATCAACAGAAATTCTAATTTTGGGTCCTTTAAATAAACTGAGGTCAACCAAACAAGACAATCAACATAAGTGTGAACTAAACAAACCTGACCTAATGAATGATACAAAAGGAGGGGTATATATACACATAGGGTAGCCTACCAACACACAACAGGGAGAAAAACCTATTCTTCACACCATAAAACTCCCAAAATAAACCCACCTACCACTTAAAGACATAATACAAATACCTATACATATTAAACAACAATACCACCCCAAAACTCAAACAAATACACATATGCTGTTTTTCTTGAGGCCTCTGCACTTCAGCTCTCCCCTTCGCAGCACTGGGAGTTGGCGCCTTCCAGTTCCTGTCTTTGAGCATAACAGAGTGCCTTAAACTCTGCCTCCCGTTTTGCCAGGACCTCAGCAGCATGTGGAGCAGCAGAAACAAAGGTACAATGAATTAATCGTTTAAGCTAATTTGATAAACTTATGACTATATGCAACCAAAATGTGTGCACTCAAATTGGTAACACCAGCACATTGTAACTCAAAGAAGCTAAATAAACTTTTTTTTAACCAAACTGTGTGGATGATTATTTGTTTGGAATGACAAAAAAACAATACTAACACTGCATGGTCCATGGGTCCATAGCATGCAACATGAAAGTATCAAGGAACAAGTGGTGAGGAGAAATGAGAGTTGTCATCCATTTTGTCACAGCCTCAATAAGAGAATGTAAAAGTTACTATTATTTTTTATTATTATTGTTTATTCTGTGCTGATGAATGAGGACAAATTTTCAAAATTGTCTGTCATCTGAAAAGGCTTTCCTGCATTCAGATGTATTTGGAGTATTTCTGTATCTGTGTCTCTGGTGTTACTGCACTGTGAATCTCAGGAAATATTTTTGACCTCCAGGATCCTTCGACAGAAATAAACTAGAAAAGCACTCAGAGAGTGCAGACCTCCGCCAAGGATAGAGAGGAAAACAGGAAACCCATGCAGTAAAAGATCATGAGCTGGAATCAAACCTGCATTTCTGACACACTTCTGTTTACGAATCACCTTTTTAACCAGTTGAGCTATCTGGACACCTTACTCCAATTTGTTGGACGACATACTAATCTATGATGTTTTTGTCATATTTTGGACCACATACTAAAACATACTAAAAAATTCAAAGTGATCCAGAATCCAGGATCCCTTCCGGATTGCCACCAAAATTAAATCAGCTCTTCCTCTTACCATAGTCTACATCCCCTCAAAATTTCATCTGAATCTGCCCAGGCGTTTTTGAGCTATCTTGCTAACAGACAGACAGACAGACAAACCCCGGGTGTCACATAACCTCCTTGGCAGAGGTAACAAGAAAAGCACTCAGAACGCGCAGTAGTCACTCCACCAAGGCTGCTCAGTCGTTGTATGATTTCTGATGTATGACATTTAAACAACTGTGTTCTGCAGTGGCCGATTTGTAGTCAGATTGCAATCGCGATTGTCAGCAAGCAGCTGACGTAGCATTCACTTGTTGTCATAGTTACACTGACGCCGTGCCACTATCTTGCAATGATAAAAAAATCTTTAACAAATTCGTGAATCTAGACTATAAGCTCAATCACTGCCAAAATCTAATCAATTGGTCTTCATTTCTGACCCTCCGTAAAAATTTCATTGAAATCCATTAGTATGTGTTTAAGTAATGTTGCTAACAGGCAAATAGATAGACAGAGAAACAGACAAACCAGCGCTGATCATCACATAACTTTGCCCTGTTCCTTGGCGGAATAACAAACAGACAACTGTGTTTTTAGGCTGGTTGTCTCAAACAATGTAAATCTAATGGAGCTGTTGTTCTGTCATTAGCATAGCTCCAACTTAAAGTCTGATTCCACTAAATAATAATAATTTTATTTAAAGAGCATCTTTCAAAAGAAAGTTCCAAAGTGCTTGACAGAGCACAAATACAGTAATAACCCCAAACATGCAATACGATAAGATATTTAGCATATCATACAACAAACAATTAGTATGCAATAAAAAATTACAAAAATAGGGAACAGATAATGCCATATAAAACCCATAGAGAGCAAGACATGCATTTAAACAGATCAGGAGAATGCCTGATGATAACAGTGAGTCTTAAGAAGAAGTTTAAAAGAGGACACCAAGTTTGCTTCCCTGAGCTCCTCAGAGAGGGAGTTCCACAGCCAAGGGGTCGAACCGCAAAAGCCTGATCACTATTAGTCACAAGATGGGGCTTTGGAACCATTAAGAGAGCCCTGGTAAAGGACCTCAGACCACAGTTAGGCACTTGCTTTCTTGTAAACTTTTGCAGAGGTCAGTGTTTCTTAAATCATAAAAGATTAAGTTCAGAATGTTCTGTATCAGGACATATTTATACTGTTCAGATCACAATACTCATCTTTTTTTAAAACTACACTGTGAAAACCTCTTCTGTCCTAGCCTAGCCGTGCTAGTCCCAGCTCTTAAGACACAAGGGTCTAGGAACGCTGGACAGGGAGGGAGGCGGGCTAAAAGGTTGTCTTTCAAATCACTCTGCAGCAATTGGGTAGGTATACAACCAATCAGCGCAACGAATAGGCTGACATAGTTCCTAGAGCGCGGATTGTGGCTAAGTCCCATTAGCTTCCCAACCAGCGGAGCCAACTGGTATATTAAGGATTTGCCATATCCCGTCGGAATAAGTCCAAATACGTCTTTCTTCTCAATGAAACACTTCAGTGCCGTCCTTTGTTTATCTTTCAAGTTGAATTTTAGCTTCAAATCTTTAAAGCTGCTGTCCGGAGTTTCCGTTTGTTTTCAATTTATGTATCATTTTTTAACAAAGCTTAAATGTGTTAGTCTAGTTCGATACTATAATATAAAGTTAGTATAACGCGATATGAAAATTTATTCCTGAGCTCTGCCTTCCTCTCATAGACCCCCATGTTATTCCAAAAAGCGCCGGTTGCTGCCGACCAATCAGGTTCGAGCTTCAGCTTTGTCATGCTGTCAATCAACGGTTACGCGCACAGCAAGCAAGCCCATGCAGAGGTGGGCGAGCTACGCACTACGCAACCGCGCGCACATTTGTTTTGGTTGTGGAGGAGAGAGCATCAGGGATCAGCAACTTCCAGAAAAGTTACCAATCCCACGGCTTGTCAGGCCAAGAGACTGCAGGACGTTTTTTGGCTCGGGGTGCTCGCGTCGCTCCCCGACCACGGCCTCCATAGCCCGCCTGACGGCTTCGTTTAGATGCCCGACCTCTGGAGGAAGATGTTGGGGCGTCTGGGACATACTCTTCGTCAGAGGAGTCATGCAATTCTGAACTCTAGATAGAAATAAATAAACAATGTAACACATATACACGCGTAAATGCACTACGTTGGATAAACAACGTCATCGTGAGGGATACATGAGTGTAATCACATATTGAAACTTTACTCGTTCGTCCTAGCAGATTCATGTTATTTTGGTATTAGGACAAGTTAGACTCAATACAGCATTCTAACGTAATTCCTTTATTATTTACGAAATGTACTAAATGTAGAAGAGGGGAAAACAGCAAAACAGGCGAGATGCTGCAGCACTCCGGGCACTTCTCTCATGTACTGCGCGCGTGCACAAATAAAGGGGCGAAATCAGAGGGAGGGAGGGACCAACAGTGTTTTGGGAGACGCTGCGATTCAAACTCCGGACAGCAGCTTTAAGGGCTGTGGCCAAAGCCGAGTCGAAAGATAACTGTTTATTGTGCGCCAGTTGTTTCTGTCAGAATCGTCGCGCCTCTGTCGTCACTTAGTTACGCCCGCCTTCTGACTCTACCCTGGCAGAGAATTAAATTCGTTGCCGTGGGTTGTCTAGCGCGGCGAGCTACCTCTGTCCCACTGTGTCTCAGAAAGGCAAGAAGCTAGCTACAAAAATGAAGGAGTCGTAACACATTACTGTTAATGTATTTTCAGACCAGTTTCCACAACAGTTTTACTGTAACCAGGCTAGTATTGTCGATTTGACAGATCACTGATAGTAAAGTAAGTTCAAGGGAAACAAAGTGGCAAATGTGCTATTATAGTAAAGTCAGCAGATATACAAAATATGCCTGATTTTACATACATTTTCTACAGTGACAGATGCTTTATACATGGATAATGTGTATTCCTGTGCAAATCTTTTAGGCTCTAAAAGTAAAGTGAGAATTCTTTCAAAGCATCTATAGTAAATGCAAAACCCCAAATCAAATCAGTGTTGTGTGTGACAGTAGCATACTATTTTTCATTGTACTTGGCAGGTCGATTGTTCCAAACATTTTTGAAAACAGTGAAGACTTCTGTGGATTTAGGTTGTCTCAGTTGTTTCCATCTTTTCCTGTAGTGTTAAGTTTATTTTGCAGAACTGCACACAGGCCTTAAATGGGTCTGTCACCGGGACCGTCGAACAAGATGGCATGAATCAATTGCACAAGTTGTGCACACAAACCAGCGATGCAACCTTTGTGTTTGTTTCTCTATCAGACAACTGCAAACAGCAGCAGTGCAATCATGTGGGAATTCATGAGGTGGAGTGTTCCTAGACAAGACCCGGCTTCTAAGCATTAAGCCGCCAGGAGGATATTGTAAGAGGACACCAAAGGACCAGAGAGAGCCCCCACAGACATGAGAACAATTCTTCTTCTGTCACCTGCCACAGCATTTCACGTGCACTGCAGTGATGTTGTATGTTGGGAGCAACCTTAATTTCTATGTTCTTGCTAATGCAAAACTACTGTAACACATGTTTCTACTCATTCAGCATGGATAATGTGTGCAGGTGAATGTGTTCAGATTTGGGTAGCATAATGCAGAGCATGCATTTAAACCTAATTAATGTTGTTCTTGCGGGCTGGCTTTCTCTCTCTGCCTGCATCCAACTAGAAGAATTGGCTGAACAGTCACCAGTGAGGGCCAACCGGAACTGATAGCGCTGGACATACTACAAAAAGTACAGATGAGAGTCAGCCACACTCAGCCCAGTGATGTCCAATGGCTGACTGAGCTTTGTGTGTAAGGGCTCTGACAGCTTAATTTCAGGACCATAGACTTGTGCATCTGTGATATATTCTCTTGCTGGGTGTCTGAGTCATTAAGTTTTGGACGAATCCCTTTAGATGAACATCAGATATCACAGCTTAATGATGCCGTCTCTTTCAATGGGCTATATGTATTACTCAAATTATTAATTAGGGTGAATTACTATCCAAATGTGTGGTAATGGAATTGCCTCTTATCTTCTGAAACCTTGACCTGAATGTAAACTTGTCATCAATGTAAATGACCAGACAGCCATTAACAATCTTGCAATTTTGACCAATTTAATTGCTCAGGTACACTAAGATTGATTTTAATGATCTCCATTACTCAATCCAAATGGTGTTCATGTTTAGAGTCTCATGTGAGGAATTTTTAATAAGACAATCACATCTGAAAAAGCTTTTACGCTTCCATTAGTGGAAATGCGACAGGCTGAGCACTGCAAAGTACTGAGCAAAGAAAGAAAGATCATCACTATCACTTTCCAAACCATTACCACAAATCATAGTGGCTCTTTATGATCATTTTATCAAAAAACACCAAGTTTATTCAAAGCATGTTCACAGACTTGTGAAAACATGGCAAGAGGTTAAATATTGAGGGAGCAAGTTGAACTTATTTTACATGGCCATCAATTGACTTCTCTAAACGCAAGGGCGATTCTTATGCAGAGACTATCTCTGTAACTGGGATCTGCAGGTATGTCAGATGGAACAGGAATTTGTACATTTCTTGTGCAATTGCTGTAAGTCGTATTCTACAAAATCAGAAGCTTGATCTCATTGCTGATGCCAAGTCCTTGATCTAACAGAGTCATATGATCGGCTCCAGTGGGAAACACCTCACATTCGGTGGACACTAGCAAGATGGAGGACTGTCCTTTTCACAAATGGATTTTCGCTGTCAGTTGTACAGAGCAGAAGAAGTCTTTAGAAGAAGTTTAAAAGAGGACACTGAGTTTGCTTCCCTGAGCTCCTCAGAGAGGGAGTTCCACAGCCAAGGGGCCCAAACCACAAAAGCCAGATCACCTTTAGTCACAAGACGGGGCTATGGAAACATTAAGAGAGCCCCGTAGAGGATCTCAGAGGGTGGTTAGGCACTTGCTTTGTTGTAAACTTTTGCAGTGGACAGTGTTTCTTAAATGATAAAGGATTGGGTTCAGAATGTTCTGTATTGGGACATATTTATACTGTTCAGATCACAGTGCTAATGTTTCTTTTAGGGCTACACTATGAAAACCTCTTTTGTCCCACCGTGTCTCAAAGACAAGAAGACTTCTCTAAACACAAGGGTGATTCTTATGCAGAGACTGTCTCTCAAACTGGGATCTGCAGGTATGTCAGATGTAACAGGAAATTGTACATTTCTTGTGCAATTGCTGTACACAAGGGCCCAACAGGCCCTTAACCCTTCCTGCTCCAGGGGCACTGTACCACGGCTGACCCTGCTTTCTGACCCCTCTGATGGGGGATATGCGAAAATCAGAATCTCCCCTCATGGATTAATAAGGGATAATAATAAATCGTATTTCTGCAAAATCAGAAGCTCAATCTCATCACGAACACCAAGGCCTTGATCTAACAGCGCCATATAATCAGCTCCAGTGGGAAACACCTCATGTTCGGTGGACACGAGCAAGATGAAGGACTGTCCTTTTCACAGATGGATTTTACTATCAGCTGTATGGAGCAGAAGGCAGACGCTATGTTTGGTGTCCTACAGCACAGTGTACAGAGATCGGCCCAAGGAGGCAGAGGAGCGATGGTATATGGGCAGAAATATGCCACAGACAATCACCACATTGCATTTCGTCAGTGGCAATCCCGATATCTATTGATATCAAGATGAAATCCTCACACCCATGACTATACTGTTTATTCACCACCATCACTTTCAACCAGATGTCACAGGTCAAAATATGGAAACCCGCTTTTCCTTGCTTTGAGATTTGATGGCATATACACTACCATTTGAAGGTTTTCCATGA
Organism: Acanthochromis polyacanthus; assembly: GCF_021347895.1. NCBI lineage: Eukaryota > Metazoa > Chordata > Actinopteri > Pomacentridae > Acanthochromis > Acanthochromis polyacanthus. The sequence goes on along the minus strand of NC_067117.1, from coordinate 34,262,499 downwards.
AAACTCACACTTTTATTTATGTGCTAACATCATTGCACAAGGGCTCTCTAATCATCAATGAGCCTTTCAGCACCATTAGCTAACACAATGTAGCATTAGAACACAGGAGTGATGGTTGCTGGAAATGTTCCTCTGTACCCCTATGGAGATATTCCATTAAAAATCAGCCGTTTCCAGCTAGAATAGTCATTTACCACATTAACAATGTCTAGACTGGATTTCTGATTCATTTAGTGTTTTCTTCAGTGAAAAAAAAATCGCTTTTCTTTCAAAAATAAGGACATTTCTAAATGACCCCAAACTTTTGAACGATAGTATGTCTCAGGTTAGAGTGCACACTGAAACATTGTTACAGGAAAGCAGATGGATTGGATTTTTAAATTCAGTGAGTGATTATATTAAAATAAATTGGAAATAATTGGAAAATTACAACTGTTGACACAGCAGGAATTATTTCGGGTAAAGAATTAAATAAATAAATAAATAAAACCAAAATATATTGAGTGTGCGCTACCAACTGTTTTCAAAGAAATTAATACCAAACCCTATGAAGACATGGATAAAAGGCCAGACTCCAGGCAGGGATTTTTTTTTTTACATTGCAGTTTTTCTATGTCATTTTCTCTCTCACACTTCTCAGACCCGCAGCTTTGAGGCTCTTACATGTTGCAAATGCTCATTTTCAAAGAGATTACAACACATATCTGTCAGAAGCAGAATTGCATGGATATTATGCATGGGGGACGACTCAGAAGTCTGCCAGTGGGGAACACATTGCAGTGTGCCTGAACCATCACCAGAGATTAGGGGTGACTTCTTAAAATGGGACAAGACCAGGCTTGCGGGGTTGACCAGGTTGGAACCAGCTGCAGACGTGCTTTAGCTGCACAATTTCACTTTATTTGCAGCACACGTAGATAGGGAGAAATAAAACATCTATGTCAGCTACAAGTATTTCCTGAAGCGATTGGCCTCACATGAGTCACTGAAAAGAGTGATACCCTGTAGTGGCTTCACCGAATACTTGAGGCCACTAATACAGTAATGCCACACAGCCACACAAACCAGGGTACACATTAGAAAGAAAAGCAGGGAGGAGGTTGACTGACAATAGCTTCATTGTATATATTTTCAAACAAACAGAACTAATTTTTATTTAACATACAGTACAGGATGTACATCTCCATTTAACTCTATGTATAGAATGCAAACTAAATACTGCAATCAGTAACTAGTAAACTGTTAGATTTCATACAATATCTTACATTTTTTGCTATTTTATTTAGAACTAATATTTTAGTACTAGGCTGCGCAGTAGAGTAGTGGTTAGCACTTTCGCCTTGCAGCAAGAAGAGCCCCGGTTCAAATCCCGGCCTGGGCCTGGGATCTTTCTGCATGGAGTTTGCATGTTCTCCCTGTGAATGTGTGGGTTTTCTCCGGGCACTCCGGCTTCCTCCCACAGTCCAAAAATATGCTGAGGTTAATTGATAACTCTAAAATTGCCCGTAGGTGTGAATGTGAGTGTGGTTGTTCGTCTGTATATGTAGCTCTGTGACGGACTGGTGAGGGTGTCCCCTGCCTTCACCCGAGTCAGCTTAGATAGGCTCCCCCCCTGTGACCCTAGTGGGGATAAAGCGATGTATAGAGAATGGATGGATGGATTTTAGTACTAATGCTATTTATATCCATTAAGAAGCACAGGGAGAAAAAAATGCTTATTTTTTCTTAAAAATTACAAACTTTTTGAGGCTGCTCTTTCTGAAAAGACCTTTTGAAAGAAAAGACGTATAAAGCCAAAAGAAAAGTCTACCTGACTGGGTAATTACAGCATAAACCACTGTAATTTTTTCCTTTCCAAAGGTAGCTGAAGTGCTCTCAGACCTTCAAAGTCCTGCTCATATCTGTGACTTTGTCAGGAATTCAAAGAGGTCTGGTGTGAAGCAGAAGCAGTGTGGTCAGGACTAAAGTTAATCCTCATAAGAGTGTTCATGACGTGGATGCACCTCAAAAATAAAACATTATATATTATAAAGTCACAGGAGGACAATCATAATGTCTTAGCAGATGAATGAAGACAGCCCGCATAAGCTTGCTTGCTACCATTTGCTATCCAGCCAAATTAGCCAACATGGTTGCAGTCCTGTTTTCAGTCTAACCAACCATTTACTGCAAACACCCTTGAAATGTCTGTATGTTGCAATACTTTCCTGCTCACCTGCTTCCTGGACCTCTGGCAACAAGAGTCTGCAGAGGATTCCATGTGTATTTATACTTCCTGGTTCTACCATGTTCAGAAGCAGGGGGTGTGTCTCTTGTGACAAACAGTTTCTTGGGCTAATGGCTACATAACTTTTTAGTATTACAAATGCTTAGCGGTTTCTGAGGGAGCCTGCTTTAAGATATGGGCATTTATTTTATTCTAATCATGTCTAATGTATATGTACAATACTGAACAAACCTCCTCGCTGATGAATAAGGCTGCCCAGGTCCCACTAGGGGTGACCTATGAGTTGCTGGTTGTTGTTGCACACAGTGGCATGGAAAAAATGCTCTCATACTGGCTGAACTGAGGTGTGGTTCAATAATAGACCGACACAGCACTCACAATGTAAATGTTTAGAGTGGCTGCTTCTATGGGGAACTTTCCCTCACACATGTTTCCCAAAGCCTTTGATGTGAAGCCATTTTGAAGACAAGTTAACATTAAAATTGTTGAAAAATATTTGATATAAAGCACAAGTCTGTGATCACATATTCAGCACCTGCCCTAGCAAGCTTTCAGAGGTGACCAGGTTGAAGAATAAACTTTTTGCATGATTGTAGAAACAGCCTGTGATCTTGCTTTCTAGTTGTTTTTTTCTTTATTTCCCTAGGGACAGCGCAAAGTCTTGTCAACATAAACTGGCCCTGTAGTATGTGGGGATGTAATTGGTCTTGCATGGACCTGATTAACAACAGAAAACACACATTAGACGAAAAGAAACTCAAGAGGCAACATGAAGGATATAAGCATCCCATAACAGAACTTGCTTAATATAACAGATTTGCTCTGTAACACAAGGGCACGGCTCCAATTTAACATCTGCTCTTGTTAATATGTTGAATGTCAGAGTCCACTCAATTTTGTTTATACAGTAGGCCATCAGACCCCTATCAGACAGATGGGGGGCGAATTAAAGGGAAAACATGAACCCTTTGAGGCTGACAGAGAGGGGATCTGGTGGCTGTGTTCTGCCGTGGGATGGTATTGTGCTGCCATAGTTTGGTTTCACTTGGGAATGGTCACTGCAAATCAATGTGTGTGCTATTTTTATCTGATGTGTTACTCAATGTTTTCCACTGCCACCATCACAACACCAAATGAGGGAATATCGTATGGAAGAATGGTGTTCATCGATCCAGTAGAGTTCCAGAGGGTTGTAGAAAATATGCAGGACTTCAGTAGTAAATTTATTCCCATGGTTATTGTGGAAACTGTGTGATAGGGTCAGAATGGAGTCTCTTGCTTTGTGTTCCATTGGGAATAAACACACACCGACATCACTCAGAAAGAATGATTACATGTATATTTGCGGTGCTGTGAAAATAGATCTCCTATTTTTGCCACATTTGAATGTTTCAGACCTATTTCAACATGGAGACAAATATTTCCCAAGAAATCCAAAATGCAGTTTTTGAATGATGGTTCCGTTACTGAAGGAAAACTGCTCTCCAACCCCATCTTTCCCAGTGTGAAAAAATATTTGGCCCCTAGCTACCAATCTACCAAATTACCAAATTCATTTGGCAGTTGTATTTAATTTCACTTTGGTGATTGCTGACATCACTAAATAGAACATGTCTGGCATTGTGAAGCAGCTAAAGGGTGTCTGCACGTGATGCCATGTTCTAAATAGATTCAAGAACAGATGAGAAACAAAGTAATTGGCATTTATCAGTCTGGAAAGGGATACGAAGACATTGCTAAGGCTCTGAAACTCCAGAGAGCCACAGAGAGAGACATTATCCACAAATGGAGAAAACATGCAGCAGTGGTGAACCTTTCCAGGAGTGGCCCAACTACCAACATTTCTCCAAGAGCGCATCAAAATTTAATCTAGGAGATCACAAAAGAATGCAGACGGACATCTAAAGATGTGCAGGTCTCACTGGCCTCAGTTGCGGTCCATCTACATGATTCTACAATATGGAAGACACTGGGAGAAAATGACATCCATGGGAGAGTTGAAAGGTGCACACCACTACTGACCAAAAAGAACATGAAGGTTCGTCTGGCGTTTGCCAAAAAAAAAAAAAAAAAATTATGTATGTATGTATATATATATATGTATATATAGTGGGTACCAAGGGCGTAGGTTTGGTCTCAACATTGGCAGGGATGATATAACAGCATAACCTGCATGTACACTTTTTGCTGGGGACGGGACATTAATAAGACCAAACAGATTGGGTGAACGGGGGTCAGGGCTACATTTCTCACGAATATGAACCTAATTAATTGATAAGCTAAATGATCAATGCAAAATAAATCTGTATTGACTTATACTAACTTTCATGTGTATTGGTTCAGGTGATAGTAATTAAATACATTTTAATTAGTAAATAAATGCACTAATAGACCTTTTCGCAATGACGTCAGAATCTGGGACACGTGACAACACCTTCCTTAGCAACGCACGCCGCCATTAAAAGGGAGGGACACAAAGTCCTTAGCAACCGTGATTTGACCGCCGAAACCACGCGGTTTTGACCCGGAGAAAAATTTCTGGTGATTATTTCGGAAATCTTGAGCCAAAAGCCAAAGCTACGGTATAAAGAAAAAATAGAACTGGTTGGTTTGCAGTCATGTCCGTACCAAATTGCACTGGGATCATGGGAAAACAACCCTACTACGTGGCCAGATCTTCAATGGCACTCCATTTACGAGTACCTTATCAACAGCCCAGGCATCCACACAATGGAGAAGATGAAGACTTATAAAAGCCTGGACTCATACATTTTCTTTGAGGTATGCTTATATTTATATGTTTTTGTGCATACAGGTCAATGTCAGACTGATAAATGCCTTGTAAGATACGGCTACACCAGCTCCGCTATGCTAAGCTAATGTTAAGCTAACGGGGTGAGCCATTACACCTTTTAATTTCAAGTGGAAGTAGTGTATGTATATTAGTTAGATGTGCATTATCAAAACTAAGAGTCAGATACCTGTAAATGAGCTCTACCCACCCAGGCCCAAGGGTATGAGGTGCTAACAATAATGAGGACAATGCTGCTGATTACAGCATAGTAGTTAGCAGAACGAAAGGGAGGAGAGAAGGGAGACTTGTTTGTTCAGTATTGAGTTTAGGAGTGTTTTAAAATAGCAGTGTGAGTAGAAAGACCCCTGACTTTTTGTGGGAAGCACAGCTAGCACTAGCCTAAGCTAAGTAGCTAGCCCTCAACATTTCAGATAATTATAGACATCATAAGCTGCAGTCAATTCCAGCCATTTTCAGTACAAAAAATCGCTAATATTCTATTTGTAAATAAAAATATGACGAGAAATACAGGGAATATTGGACACGCATCGCGAGGTGCATTTCCTTGAAAACGACCTATTCGTGGAGTATATACCGACTTCAAGACATGTTTTGGACAAAATAGTTAACTGGCTTGTTTCGTCTGGATGTCCAAGGTTGGATTATGGCCGTTTTTTGTGGAATATTTTCATCTGTGTGTATGAACCCGGAAATGTGAGTCGCGCTGTGTACGTTGAAGCCCTGTATAGAGAACGGATGGATGGATATTCATTGTTTGTCGGACAAATGTGTTTATATTACCCGCTGTGATAATCACATCTGAAAGTGGTTTATACCGACGGATTCATGAGAATCTAAGCTTTCCATCGGCGTATAGTGTTTGTATAATCGTGTTTGCAGTTTCAGACATTTAGCAAATTGCTTATGCAGATCTCAAAGTGTACCACGGGCGGGACACTGAAGCGCAATGAGTTTTAAGCTTATTAATTAATAATTTCAGAAAATCAGTTAAGGGGTAATAATTTCATGAAACACAACATACCACTGACGAAATGCTGACTGCAAACATAGGACCATTTTGACTGTGGGCTCCATGTGGTTCCATCCTTGTTAATCTGCCTCAGTGCTTTAAACCATAAAGTCCTTTTCTGGCCCTTTCCAGTCGGAATTCTGTAAAAGGAAATGTTCTTGTTGCTCCATGAGTGAGAACTACAGCCAAAAACAGCGCAGGTTTTGGGCATATCTGCTTTTTTTTTTTTTTTTTTTTTTGGCATATCTGCTTTTGGTCATTAAAATCAGGTGGGAAAGGTGGGAAAGTACTGGTCGTCAAGGCAATAGCATACCCCTCTTAAAATGGCAGTATCGCGTTGCTAGGGGCGGTGACTGGCGGTGACATTCGATGATGACATTTCGGAAAAAGGTCTATAGGTATTTGGTTTCAAAAGTGTAAAGTCAACACATGCTCTAGCCTTCTTTCCTTCTAAACCAGGCCGTTTACAAGAAGAAAAGCAGCAGCATGTGTTTTTTTTTTTTTTGATTGTCAACACTTTCCTGTGAAACACAGACTGGGACCTCTCTCTCTAAGTAGCTTCTTGCTCACGTTTTTCTGGTTCTATATTTTCCAGCAGAGTTCACTACATTTCTCACAGTTTAATTAACGTTAACAGTAGAAAACACATACAGGAGGACAATTCTCTCTAAGCAGCTTCCTACTCGAGTTTTGCAGGTTAGCAAGTTCACACAGTTTAATGTTATGCTAACTCTGATGCAGGTCGGACTTTCAGTAGCAACATTAGTGGTGTGTTCCCCACGTCCACAACATTGACGTCTTTTTACATTACTTACAGTGTCGTCTGCTGCTGCTGCTGCTGGCCGAAAAAACTTCTAATATCCCTCCTCTTCGAAGGGGGCGGAGAAGGCGGCATGTTTATTTCTTGTGTATTTCTGTCGGGGCTGTGTGAGTGTGCGGGGGGGTGGCGGGGGGGGGGGGGGGGTGTCAAGTCATCAGCCAATCAAACGCACGTTTGACCGGCACATTCAGCAAGTGAAAAGGGGTAAATGTCAGTCTGAACCTGGTCTGAACATAATGAAAATAATTCACTTAATAATGGTAGGGTCAGTTCTATCCTTACAACATATGGGAAGACAATCAAAATTACCTATATAACTGAACTCATTATATAATGCAAATAAGGTTGCTTAAAAGTTGGTGAAATTTAGAAATTTTTGCAAATTTATTAAAAAGAAAAACTGAAATATCACATGGTCATAAGTATTCAGACCCTGTGCTCAGTATTGAGTAGAAGCACACTTTTCAGCTAGTACAGCCATGAGTCTTCTTGGGAATGACGCAACAAGTTTTTCACACCTGGATTTGGGGATCCTCTGCCATTCTTCCTTGCAGATCCTCTCCAGTTCTGTCAGGTTGGATGGTGAACGTTGGTGGACAGACATTTTGAGGTCTCTCCAGATATGCTCAATTGGGTTTAGGTCAGGGCTCTGGCTGGGCCAGTCAAGAACGGTCACAGAGTTGTTCTGAAGCCACTCCTTTGTTATTTTAGCTGTGTGCTTAGAGTCATTGTCCTGTTGAAAGATGAACCTTCGGCCCAGTCTGAGGTCCTGAGCACTCTGGAAGAGGTTTTCCTCCAGGATATCTCTGTACTTGGCCGCATTCATCCTTCCTTCAATTGCAACCAGTCGTCCTGTCCCTGCAGCTGAAAAACACCCCCACAGCATGATGCTCCCACCACCATGTTTCACTGTAGGGATTGTATTGGGCAGGTGATGAGCAGTGCCTGCTTTTCTCCACACATACCGCTTAGAATTAACACCAAACAGTTCAATCTTGGTCTCATCAGACCAGAGAATCTTATTTCTCATAGTCTGGGAGTCCTTCATGTGTTTTTTGGCAAACTCTGTGTGGGCTTTCACGTGTCTTGCACTGAGGAGAGGCTTCCATCGCGCCACTCTGCCATAAAGCCCCGACTGGTGGAGGGCTGCAGTGATAGTTGACTTTGTGGAACTTTCTCCTATCTCCCGACTGCATCTCTGGAGCTCAGCCACAGTGATCTTTGGGTTCTTCTTTACCTCTCTCACCAAGGCTCTTCTCCCACCGTTGCTCAGTTTGGCTGGACGGCCAGGTCTAGGAAGAGTTGTGGTCGTCCCAAACTTCTTCCATTTGAGGATTATGGAGGCCACTGTGCTCTTAGGAACCTTGAGTGCTGCAGAAATTCTTTTGTAACCTTGGCCAGATCTGTGCCTTGCCACAATTCTGTCTCTGAGCTCCTTGGGCAGTTCCTTCGACCTCATGATTCTCATTTGCTCTGACATGCACTGTGAGCTGTAAGGTCTTATATAGACAGGTGTGTGCCTTTCCTAATCAAGTCCAATCAGTTTAATTAAACACAGCTGGACTCCAATAAAGAAGCAGAACCATCTCGAGGAGGATCAGAAGAAATGGACAGCATGTGAGTTAAATATGAATGTCGCTGCAAAGGGTCTGAATACTTCTGACCATGTGATATTTCAGTTTTTCTTTTTTAATAAATTTGCAAAAATTTCTACATTCCTGTTTTTTTCTGTCAAGATAGGGTGCTAAGTGTACATTAATGAGAAATAAAATGAACTTTTTTGATTTTGGCAAATGGCTGCAATGACACAGAGAGTGAAAAATTTCAAGGGTCTGAATACTTTCCGTACCCACTGTAAATGCCTCATGTTGAATTTATACACTCAATAACTGGTTGGGACTTCTTTACCACAAAATATTGGATCAGTACGGCGTAGAATTCCTCTTGACAATATATCTTGACACATATGAGGTTCTATGGGGGTTAGGTCTGATGAGTTGGCTGGCCAATCAAGCACAGTAATACCATGGTCTGTAAGGCACTAGGTAGTCGTTTTAGCACTGTAAACAGGAGCTAAGTCCTGCTGCAAAAGGAAATCAGCATCTCCATAAAGCTTGTCAGCAGATGGAAGCATGAAGTGCTCTAAGATCTTTAGCTTTCAAGTCAGTGCTCTTCCCCAAGTGTGTAGTAAACTAGACAGAGAAATCACTGTATTTATACTGTTTGAATGGTAATTTACTTAAACTCAAAATTAAATGTTCTAGTACTTTAATATACTGTATTTCTGATTTCTGAATATTAACATTAACATTTTTTTTTTTACAATATTCTAATTTTTGGAGCTGAACCTGTAAAATTTCTCTTAAGATGAAGCTTATTAGCTCCTGTAGATTGAACATAAGAAGACGTTTTTTTTTGACTCGATGTGGTATTACAGTATTACAATATTCAATAAATAGAAATATTAGTTAATTGATCTGGATTTATGTGTGACAAATATGAAAAATAGAAGTAATGTATAGTATAGTAACAGCTGAAGTGTTTATGTTCAAGCACCTCTTCCAACACCTATATGAGTAAGTATAATCGTTAACAATTTAGTCTGTTTCTCCAGCCTACACAGTCAGATTAGGTTTTCTATCAATATTTTTGTTTTTGTGGTGCAACTTGCCCTATCAGCTTAATCAATGATGACAGCTGAATGAAAGCAGTTTCATTTTTTCATGTTTGTGATCAATTATTTTATATTAAAAATGTTTTCTGTATGTTTTGCTTTGTGTTATTGTGTGACATGAAAATACATATGGCTTAGAAAGTACCACTAATTGACTTTTGTAACATAATATAAATATTTTTGTGTGGTAATTTGTGCTCAAAGATGAATTTTTATAATGGCTAATTTCTTTCAGATTTGAACTCATTCATAATTAGACTAGTTTATCTTCTTCTCCAATATTGCGGATTATAACATGGGGAACAATGTGCTGGAAGTTGAGATGGAATGGCCCTACTGCATTATACTGACAAGTTGTTTCTAATACTTAATGTTATTAAGAGTAAGCTAAACAGCAGGGACATCTCTCTTCACAATGCAGTGCAGCTCCATAAACTGCTTTGTCCAAAATTATTTTAAAGCTGAACAAAAACCATCCTACAACTGCTACAGCCAAACGAATCAATCTACCTCTCAGGAAGGTTGGCATTTTGAAGGACAGTTACATAAGACTGCATTAGTTTTACCTAGATGTGGGTACACATAATGTGTTTTACATTCTGTTTTGTCATTACTGTGCATGTGTCATCATTGAACACTTGCGTGCTTCCTTCTGTTCAGTGACAGGCAGTTGGCACACAGGAATACTTTGATCCAAAATAATTTTTACTGTTCCCAACGATGCCAATGGATTATGTAACTGTGTGTTGATTGAAACTGCTTTTATGTCATCAATATTTGCTCAGAGCAACATGCTGTTAGAGCTCTGCGACAGTCTACCCCTACTCTGTCTATAAAAGGGAAGATGCATTAATTATGTTTTAAACCATTTTGATGAAAACCTAAACCCTGACAGTTATGCTGCACATCAAAGCACTAGAAAGAAGACTAACTACATGTTTTGCAAGCTGCTGGCCTTTGAATGTGAACATACTGTAGCAAATAAATGCAGTTTTAAAGTTGAACCTTACCCATTGTAAGGTGAACACAGTGTAATAGCAATGGCTAAAAAATTCAGTGGCAGTCATCCCAGACCCAGACATCACCAAAACCTGATCAAGTGAACGCTGGGCCTGCAGCCATCTGCCACCAAAATTGCATCCAAATCCACTGATTAACTTCTGAGACATGGTGAAAGCAGACAGACAAAAACAGACGAGTGAAAATATAAGCACATTTATTAATTGAGGTAAATGTCTTTATCACAATATTTGAGGCATATCACACAGCTTTTCTGACAGCTTCTGAAGTGTCTGAATGATTTTGCTGACAACAAGACAGCCACAGCATCTGGGTCACTACACGTCTTGAAAGAAAATATCATTTTGTGTGTGTCAAGTCGCTGATGGGGGATAACGAGAGAATTTTTAATTCATTTCCACCAAAGCGATACTGTAACCACTTTGCTTGCTTATGCCTGAAAGCATGTAATTATGCTCCCGCCCCCATCCATCCCTCTGTTCCTCTGTCCTTCTCACTCACTCACTCATTTCCTCACACACATTTGTAAAGGAAGACAACATTGCCAGTGGAAGGAGACATTAAGTTGCAGTCAGATCTCACATAGAATGTATTTATACGCCTATTTTTAATGAATAGGGAGTGCAGATACACATTCACATTATGCTTCTTGTATGACAGACAAATTTAGTTTATTTTTCTAATCGTTTTTTTTCACATTCCTGAAGTCACGAGAGTTTTGGGGCTGTTAAATATTAAATAGTAACTAAATCATTCCAGTGTTAATATACAATAAATTAGTTGTGTCATGTATGGAGTTTAGGATAGTTAACAGCAACGTTTTCAGCCTCTCAGACCAATGGGCATCACAAACCTTTAAAATCTGAATCCAAATCTCTCCATTTCAAAAAAGAGAAAAGTTTCTATAAACTTTTATATTGTTAACCCAACATCTACACTAATCAGGTGTTTCCAGGCCTTTCACATCTTGCCCTGAGGCTGTGTTGTGGATGGAGAGCAATTGCAGAGCCATAGCTCCAAACACTGCATCCGCCTTGATCTTGTGAGGTTGTTGCCCAGTGATGCCAGAACAAGTCGAGCAGAAATCTAAGCGGCATGCATTGTGTGGTGATGATCGACTATGCACCGGCCTGCCTCATCACAAATGAGTCTAATAGCTGTTCTTGACTATCTTAGCAAGATGACTGAGCCAAACATTATGAGCACTCACAGATGAAGTTAATAAAGCTGATTGCCTCCTAGGAAAGGTGCATGTCAAGGTCTGCGATATATTAGACTCTACGTGAACAGTCGTTCTTGGAGTCAGCGTGGCCAGTATGGATGTGGGACAGAGGGGCAGGTGTGAAGATCCGAGTCACTCTGGAAAGGGCCACTGCTAGGGCCAGATGACTTAGAATCGCTGACATTACGAGTCTTGCGTGATGTTCCTTGTCAGCAGTGGTGAGCGTTTCTACCAACACTGGTCTCAGGAGGGACAAGCTATAAACTGACAGCAGGGTGTTGGGGATCGTACTGGAACAAATCTGATTCAGGGTGGCTCAGTCTCATATTTAATATAAGCGTACTGGTGTTATGAAGCAATGACTTCCACCAATAACTCCTCCGGTAGACATATGGCATGGGGCTGTGTTTCATGATAAATTTAGCAACTTTAAAAAAAGCACACTTCGCACTATGTCACCTTGTTTTGCAAGGGCAAACTCCTGAATAAATCTGCAGACAATATTTGTGGTGCATAATCTCTATTACATGCATTTTGGTTGACTTCTACTTGTGTTCTTGTGTGATGTGGATGTCTGATCAAACACTGTTTTTTAACCTTTTGTCTGGGTCAAAATCACACACAAAATACACCTGTGGTCTGATCTAGATAACATGTCATAAACACTGAAACTCTAGTAGGTTTATCCTGCAGCAGGCATGATTTAAATCCATAAAGTTTTGTAGAAGTACAGATTTATATGGCTTGGATCATTCATCCGTCCATCCATTACCTATACAACACAGGTTGTGGGGGGCTAGTCTATCCCAGCTGACTTAGGGCGAAGGCAGGAGGCACCCTGGACAGTTCACCAGTCTATCACAGTGTTACATAAAGAGACAAACACTCACATTCACATCTATGAACAGTTTAGAATCATCAATTAACCTGAGCATGTTTTTGGACTGTGGGAAGAAGCCGGAGTACCCCGAGAAAACCCACACATACACAAGGAGAACACGCAAACTCCGTACAGAAAGATCCCGGGAAGGCCGAGATGCAAACCGGGGATCTTCTAGCTGCAAGGCCACCAAGCCGCTGTGCAGCTCTCAAATCATTCAGTTCATTTCATTTCCACACATATTTTTTTAAGGCAGCTCTATAAAAATCAGCAGTGCTTTATAATTGCAATCAAAGTTGTGACTTTTCCTCCATCAGTAACTGTTTGATGCCAGAAACGACTTCTGATTACCTGACAAAAATAACAGTTAATTATTGCACCACCACACGTCCTGTAGCCGTGAGAGAAACATCTGGACAGTTATTGTCAAACCAATTATCACCTCCGTTTTGCTGTAACCGAGCTAGTATTCTATATTTCACAGATTATTGATGCCGCAGATGGAAAGCAAAGTGGCAGTTGATCTATGAAATGATGTGACTGGAATATCTGAAACAATCGTCCGCTGGTCAGCTATGAAAAGTGTAAGTCCACAGGTTCTGTCAGGATGAGGTTTTTAAGGTTAGAGGGAAGACAGTTTCTCACTTAATGTGATATATCGGTGGAACATAATTTGCCATCAATGTGGTGACAACATTGAGTCGTCAGATCACTGTCAAGGATGACAGTCTCAGTAATCATGTACACAGCAGTGCATGCAATGTATTCATTCACTTGTATTGATTAACTGTACAACCAAATGGAAACGTGAACAACTGTGGAAAAAATAGCAGAACACAGCGCAGATCTCAATAACAGCAGAAACAGCATGACAAGGTAGATTAAATTATGATAACAACTTGATATTCATTGCTTTGGTGCACGCTGGTTAGCATGCATCACTTTCACTGCGCAAAGAGGTTCTCTGACATACGTGCACTGGACGACTCCAGCTTTCTTTCAGTGGTGGTATATTCTGCTGATAGTGTTCGGCTTTTACATTTTTATTCATTATTGAAGTATTAATTAAATTACACAGAAAAGCACAGTAATAAGTGCTGTATTTAAAACACTGCAGAGGAGCAGGGGAACTTCTTAAAAGTACATTTATCCAGAACATATGTTAAAAATTGTGTGGAATCAACATTAAAACACTGCATTTTATTTCATTAGTTGTTGTTTTTTTATTATTATTTGTTGAAGCAAACAAGAATTCAAAATACTGAACATAATTAGAATTATTATGCTAAGGCTGTAGAAGGAAAACTGCTCCGAAGCTCCAAATGCACATGGGCTGAAGTGAGAACGATCACAGTGTTGCTTCAGTAATGATCTGTCTAAAGTCATTTCATAAGCTTAACAATGATTTAGTTGCTACAAGTGGACACCGAATTGCAAAATAGAATTTGCATAAATAAGTTCTCACAGTTCTCGCAGTCAAATTTAACTGCTGAATGCAAACTAGTTGTATATGAGCATAATTTTGAAGACACAAGCTTGCGTCAAGGACCATTCAGTCCAATTCCTATGATCAAACCCTGAAACCTCCTGTTATAGTGAGGTGCATGTAGATGATCAGAAAAATTCAAATGAATTCCAATGAACACAATTTTCTTGCTAATTTTAACCGCAGAATCAATTTATAGACACAGAGTAGAGGCATAAGAGCTTTACCATAAAATCTGTATGCTATTTTGATTAGCGCTCCTACAAAGAAAATTGCTTCACATAAATGGAACATATTCATTTCAGAATGACAAAATAAGATTTCATCAAGAAACACTATATATTATTTCAAAGTTTGAGGTGAATGACCATGGCGCATCCTGTATTTTTTTAGTGGCTAAGTGGACTTTTGTGCAACAGTGCAAAGGCAGTTTGGAGATGGAGAAGTGCACTCTCTGCATTTAGAAGTGATTCAGGTTTATGCTTGAAATACAAGCTTATAGTTTTTCTACAGTAAACTTATTTTCTCCTCAATAAACTCCCACTTTGAGGATTAGAAGTTACAAAAACAGCCCTCATCCAATAACTCTGGATGGGCGAAGAGCCCTCACCCACTGATTCATTACTTGGTAATGCTTTTAGTCAGCTTTGATTGCTTGCCTCCATTTCAGATCTTCATTGAAGATGGGCCCCTTCGTCTTACCCTCCATTCGGGGAACACAGTCATGCATCTTGGACCACAGTTCACTCTCAGCGCAGTTTATTGTAATAAATGCATGGAAGCAACTGCATAACTTAGAAGCCCGCAAGCCTTTAACTGGTTACTACTTGTGAACAGTAGATAAGGGAAAGTGTTTCCACTGTTAGGCATTAAAAGTACTAGAAATTGTACATGTCTTTTGACAATGAGATAATACTGAGCCATACATAATGAGCATAAAGCTTATTTCTGTATTAAACGGACACATACTGTGCTCATGCTGTGGCACATGGATATTTGATCAAAGCTTAAATGAAACTCATATTACACACTTAACATGTGACCACATTAATGTGATCATGATAATTTAATAGCATAAAAAAAGATGAACTGCATATTGAATAGCGCTTAATAGAAAGAAGCCTGACACATCGATGCATTTGTAACCTACAACTGCAGAATATACAACATTTCCCTGACAAATACTGGATTCATTTGTAATGGTTTTTAATACATAGACAATCACTACCAAATCCGATCATGGTTAAAGCCACATTCAGTCACTTTGGAATTCAAATAATATTTATTAGGATTAAGCATTAGATCGACATTTTCATACTCATGGCAGACAGTCTGGACAGCAAGAGTATAATGGTGGCACAACATCACTGCAGTGCATGGTTTATTACCATTCATTGTAACCCTTCTGTTTCTGAAATTATAGGTTGCAACACTTGTCATAGAATTTTGAATAAGCAGATCATTACACACTGATGATCCTTTTCAGGCATCAAAATAAAAACATTACTGTTTGTTTTTGTCTAATATTGGTTGTTTATCATGTTGTTTGGCTGAACATTGAGATTTTATTCATGTAATATATAAATATCAGTGATTTGTCATACTTGTCAAAGCTGAAGTTTTAGGAAATTATGAATCTTTGAAATGAAAGCCATTAAAAGAATAAACAAAAGTGCCATTCAAACATCATGACTGCCAGGATGTCATGTGGCCACTCATCCACTGCTTTAATTAATGAAATACTAATGATATACATCTGGTGAAAACATGCTCGCTACTCATAATTAGATTCATTGGGAAATTATTTAAAGGTCTGTTAATATCCATATTTACATGAACATGATTAGTAAAGTGGAAACTCACTATACTTGTCAACTTGGTTTTCCAGTAATAAGAGATGTTTACATTGACCTGACTTCAGATAAATTTAACTCAAATTTTTAGCTGTAGCTGTGCAGTGTTCATAATAAGATTATCCTAAATGAAATATGAAAGCCTGAGAATGCAGAGAGAGCACCCCTTATTAATCAGTTTCTGTCTGTCTGAAAGACAGAAGATACTTCTTCTAATTTTTAGTCAGAAGACCTGCAGCTCTTTTGGAAATGCTGAGGAAGTCTGGAAATGTAGAGAAATAATGAACACTAAATCTCCTACCTAATTAGTATTTTGAGGCTTTTTGCAGTCAATTTGTATTCAAACAATTTAACACTGTTAGGAAAGCACAAAGTTTTGATGAGGCATGTAAGAAAAAATACAAGGAATTCCCTTTAGCTTCTTTGTGTTTTATTTTACTTTACTCTCTGTCTGTTGAGTTTAAAACATTCTAATTTAAAGAGAACTGACCACAGCTGCAGAAGTGGACAGATCACTTCCTAAGGAAGATGGATTGCTCCTTCCTCAGGAACTAATTAGCCAGTGTCTTCCAGCGCCCATGTTCAAATGCCAAGTCCTGAAGCTCCATGACTGTAGGGGAGACAGCCAAAGAAGGGTTCACAGAACAGGCAGACAAACAGATGATGCTAATTGTCTATTATGAAAGCTCTTTGGAGAACATTTGAGTGGTCTGTTTGGAGATCAGTTGGGCAAATCAGCTTAATATTCTTATTTTTTGACTGCTACAAATTCAAGTTGATGTGCTACAGAGAAAGCAAGATAAAACATTAGTCTAATTTTGGGTTCCAAACAGACTTCCTGATGTGGTAGTGCAATTATGTGAACCCACCGCACATAGCAGGCTGTCTATAAGCTTTTAGGAAAGGATTCATGATGTAATGTCAGGAAATTGTCAATGACCGAATGCAGGTCAAACTGAATGGAATTTGTCTTTATTTCAGGGTAGAGGCATGAGTGAGCTGATCCAGATGTGTTAAAAGTACAATTATGACTTCATAAACATCATATCACCTAGTTTCCGTCTTTACTTTGTTTCTTTCATTCACATTTGCCCTCCTTCATCACCCAGTGCGAGGATGCGTGATGATCCGTGCACTCTAAGTGGATTTACCGCTTTGCAAAATAGTGAGGTAGGTTGCAGCAACAAATTATAGTGTTTTCTGACACACTCCATTTTGATTTCACTCTAGTGAATTTGAATAGCACACTGTGAGATACAATGGCTAATTGGCTAATCCATCTCGACATTAAAGGCGTTTCAATGACATTCAATGTGCCATTACAAGAATTCAGTTGGAGGTAAGAAAAAATAATGGAAAACGCAGAGAAATGAATAATCACCAAGTGAACCATTCATATGCCCTCTTTGATGACTGTCAGTGTCACAAAAAGCATAATTTGCCACTAAATTACTCACTCCCTATTGTGAAAAGTATGCAATGATGCCCCAGTGAAGTGAGTACATATGGAAGGATGCTCTCTAATGAAGGCATTTCATGGTTTGAAAGTTCACGGGTGTGCACGAGGAGTGGGAGTTTAAGGGATTTAATATATTGCTGCTGCACAACATCTTACTATGGCAGTGGTCAGAGGACAGCTTTCATCAGCGTCTGCTCCACATTCAGACAGAATGTATGTTTAAGGAGTGAGATGAAACCTAACCTTGAGTATTTACTGAGTGCCTCTTAGCTTCCTTTGCACTCCTCAAGTCTGCCGCTCTCATTCATTTTGCCCCGAGGCCATGTTGATGCTGAAGGTGGGGTTTAAAGCCCCAGAGACAGTCACGCTACATTTTCATTCATTTGTGTTTCATGTACAGATTCTTATCCACCCATGCTCCCACTCACAGCAGACACATCTGATGCTCGACCGCTGAATATTCATGAGAGGAATATAAAAAGAGGACAGAATGAATCTTTGCTGATATTTGTTAATGTTATGAAGTCCGGTCTGTGTTTGTGCAAAAGCAGCACAGCAGGGCGGGTCATTATAAGTGTCTCACCAACAGATATCTACTGAAAGAGGGCCCTTCGTTTTTTCTTGCAGAAAAACTGAAATGACTATTAAAATATAGGGGAAGCTTTTGGTTACGTAAGAGAAACTGCACCTGTGTGTGTGTGTGTGTTTCCTTGAAAGTGTGTACGTAGGTGTGACAGCATGCATGGATGAATGTATCTGCACACATGCACACAAGCCGATGTGTGCAAAAGTATGTGGGTGTGTTATGGATTAGTTTGAGTGAATACTGCTGTGCACAGTGTAGCTAAACCCTTAAATTGGATTAATTCAAGGTGGGCTCTCAAAATGAAAGATGCCATTTACCTAAGGTTTGTGTTTCCGCCAAGGTTTTTCTGCGGTCCAAAAGCTCCTACGTTAAAAGTAATGTATTCCTATATCATAGGCTGTTCACATACATGCATTTTTTGAATGATATTTACAAACTTGTGCGTGAAATGTGACACAAGGTGATTTACTTTTGACAGTAAATTCAGTATTTAGTTGCATTCACTGCTTAGACAATGGGAGGGAATGAATCTTGTCAGTGTGGTGTTTTATAAGTGTCATAAAGAATATAAATTCATACATACTGTAGAAATGACCTCCAGGGTCCATATTCTAAAATATTTATTGCCAGACTGAAGGGGTCAGCTGAAGTCAGAGGACTTTACAGCCCCACTTACCATGAATAAACTGTACCTCTTGTGAATGACTCTCAGTAGAATATTGCTGTAATCTCTGTGTCTCCCTCCGCTCTTTTCTTGACCATCACTTCTGCTGCTTCAAACCTGGAATCCCCTCAAAACTGGCAAAATGAGAAAAGGGAACTTGAGCAAAGCTGAGCCAGTACAGGGATGAACTGAACCAGCTGCACTGAAGTGTGAGTGTTCCCATTTACATCACCATTAATCCCTACGGCATGTTGTCAGCATGAATACAGACATACCGGCATGGCCCGTGGACATGGATGCGTTGATATTTTCTTTTATTTCATACGATGGATTGCTAGTCGGTTGTGATGTTCAAAGCAGCAGAGATTAGGCTTGAATCCTTTCTCACAAAATCAAGTTAATACGGCTGAAATAGCTTTTATACAGAACATTCAAGGAAAGTGAAATTTGTCATTTCATCTGTTATCCTTTCCCTTCCCCAAAGAAACACCAGGATATGGATGAACAGAAACGACTCTTGGAAGTAAACTGCAAACAATTTCATTGTGTCTTTTGTCACAGTCACTGTTTGGATGTTTCCACCAGGGAGCAATATTAGTGCAATATCTGCAGTATAGCATTTCATTCCAGGGGCATTGCATTTTCTTCCCACAAAAGTAGCGCATATCGCTGAACTGTCTGATAAAATATGACAGACTAACCTCTAGTGATATGAACTGGATGTATGTGATCAGTCATTTCCCCGTGTAATTTATTGGCAGATGATTTTGTAGAGGTTAAGCAATTAATTTCGCCTACTGAAGTCTGATTTCATCTCTGGTGACTGACTTGGCCGTACAGAGGAATTTAGATGAAGCTGATACATACAGTGTCACTGCTCACAGAGCAATCTAAGCTAACATCAACAGCCTAATCTTAACATGAGAAGAGCTGTGAAAGATGAGTGTCTCGGTCTCTTATTGCTCCATCTGGAGCGGATGATGGAGCGCTTAAAGGTCTGTGTGGTATTAACGGGAATAAACATAACTGTATCATAATTGTTAATGGAGAGAGAAACCTGCAATGCTGGACTTATTTCCTGCAAGGCACGACGTCTCTGTTCTTCCCATACTGTAGAGTCTGCACGTGGCATGTGGAGAGGTGAGGTTTATGAGCACAGCAGCTCTTCTGAGGCACTTAGGCGCCCGGGCATTGGTAGCAGACCACATGCTGGTGTGCCGTGGCCCCTGCATGCACACTTTGACATTCACATAAAGGACAGGTTAGGTAAGCCAGTTATCTCTCAGCCCAGTGACAGGAATGGTTGTGCGGCTGGGACGAAATGGGGATGTGTCCTTCAGCTGTGTTTGTGATTCACTCATAGACAGAGCAGCAAAGATGGAAGCTCCTCAGGGTAAGAGTGTCTTCATAGCCACCAGTGAGGAATGCTTTTAAATCTACTCCATATGGCTCAATAGATAGATATGACAAAAGAGCATATGTGCCCTTTCCCCTTCTTGTGATTTCTAAATGTGACACCCAGAGACTGTACTGGTATTTGGCCCTGACTGGCCTTTAGAAACAGAGATGCAGTGAGCATCAATGTCTGCTAACAGCAAAAGCTGACAGGAGTCCTATTTATTTACACACAAATAGATCACTGGTCCTTCTAATCTGAGTCTGTGCTCCCTCATTTAACGAGCAGCTAATACATAAATTCATTTTTCAGACATGAATACAAACAAATATTTTGCCTTACTTTTAATACATTTAATTTAGTGGAGAGCACCAATTACCTTAAAGAAAAACATGATGACACAGCCTACAATTTAACTGGCATCAAATGTTGCTTGTCCCGCCTCTGTAAACAAGATTCACCCTTCAGTATTTCTAAACTGAAACAGGAAAGTGTCTCACTGGCACCATGTGTTTTCTGTTACTTAGTTTTTTTCTCGTAAACAAGTTTTGGCAAACAATTTCATTTATTTTAGAATAAGATGTAAGTGACTGGTTTGAATTCATGGCAGGGAACTACATCAGCAGGAAGAGAATGGGGATGTGAATGTCCCCATGTTTTAACTATGGAATTAGTGTTTTCCCCCTCTCCATCTGGTCTGCTTCTTAAAATGTAAATACCTGATCTGGGCACCGATGACTCCGCCTCCAAGGAGATTATGTGGGAGGCATAAGCAGAATCAGGCAGTAGCTTTAAAAGTAAGTTTTGATTTGCCTTGACCAAAGTAGTCTAACCCATGATGTGTTCATTGACAACTTATTAAAGGAAATTATCATTATTAAAATTTTCCCCTCCTACGATCAGACACTATGGCGTCTGTCATGAATTCTTTATTTTTTATCGAAAGCAGAAAGCTTGCATTTGTATGGAGATACGAATCGCGATCATCAAATTCAGTGTGTGTAGCTTTTCAGGCACTGCATGCATAATCAAGAACAGAGTGATAAAAAAAATAAATAAAAAAAACACTTTGCCTGTGCCTCATCCAAAAATGATGCAAATGCTACAGCGTGGGAAGGTGTGAAAGCAATTCTAGTCAATTCAGACGCTGCAGACCATTCTCTGTCATGAAAATAGCCTTTTTAGTTGATATGATCCTGTTAGTCATAAAATCCAGTGACTGAGTCACAGTGATGCAAATGCAAATGGTCAAGAAATAGTGTCCTGCTCTCAGAAATATGTTCATCCACATGACTATTGGTAAATACTAAATGGTGGGTGTGGCCCACTGTGCTTTCACCGCCTGATATTGTCCCTGAATGTGGCACACTAAGTAGTATCGGTGTGAGCTGTACAATTCCGGTTTTTCTGCAATGACATCAAATTTCAAAATTATTCAGACAGCTAAATACTAAAATCATCACCTCTAATATATTCTAACACAAACAGTGGATGCACCTTCTCGTTCAAAGCTTTATATTTATTTGCATTATTTTCTGTATTGCAGATTAATACTGAAGATTAACATTTGTTTGTTTACAATGTATTCTTTTATAGTTTTGATGTCTTCAGTATTAATCTACAATGTATGAAATAATTAAACAAAAACCACTGAATGAGAGAGTGTGTCCAAACTTTTGTCCGGTAGTGTACATCAGTTTAATTTTTTTTTAAATACTCAATTTTACATCAGGAAAGCTCAGGTGCTAACCAAAGCTAGTTATTGAAATGCCTGAAAAGAACACAAAGAGATGTCCCAGAACATCAAAAATCATCCTTTGGGTCACCCATGAATGATTTCCCACAAAATTTTTTCAAAAACTAGTTTAACAGTTCATTGACTTTTCTTCAGAAATGAAGGCACCGCAGTGAAACAGAAGATACTGTTTACATACACCACCATTCAAAAGTTTGGGCTCACCGAGACAATTTCATGTTTTCCATGGAAACTCACACTTTTATCCATGTGCTAACATAATTGCACAAGGGTTTTCTAATCATCAATGAGCCTTTCAACACCATTAGCTAACACAATGTAGCATTAGAACACAGGAGTGATGGATGCTGGAAATGTTCCTCTGTACCCCTATGGAGATATTCCATTTCAAGTTAGAATAGTCATTTACCACATTACCAATGTCTAAACTGGATTCTGATTAATTTAATGTTATCTTCATTGGAAAAAAATGCCCTTCTTTCAAAAATAAGAACATTTCTAAGTGACTCCAAACATTTGAACGTTACTGTACATAGATAGCATGCCAAAACTAAATTAAAAACTCAATATTTTTAAAATGCATAACCAAACAAGTCAATATGTTTGACAACTTTTCAATGTTAAAAGAGATAATTATACACATGCATTATGCAATGTGGCAAAGGCTGAGTGCAACTTGAAAAGACAGCCCATCTATAGTCTGAATAGAATAAAGTAAAGTGAAGAGATAAAACATATAATCTTCAGATAATCATGGAGGAGCTGTGCATTCTCAGTCAAGAACCTGCAAAATGAATAATTTGGGAGAAACATAGACTTCAAACAACATATAGTGTGGCCACTTACTGAAAACACATTAAGTGCATTTGCCCCTCTCTGCACAGCTATTGACACACTGGCAGTCAGAGTATCAAGTTTCACCTCCAAAGGCCTCTAAAAATGAAAATGTTTTCTTCAGCTGACTTGAATTTATTCGGGTCGTTGAAGGTTGATTACATACAAACACGCACACAGTACGCTCTCATGCACACCCCGAGTGACAGGTATTCAGAGAGGGCCAGTAAAGAGGCAGACAGAGGCGGTAAAAACTTTATGAATTTTTTGACGGTCCACCGGCCCACCGTTGTTGCAGCCCATCGGGATTTGTCCCGGTTTGCCCAGTGGCTGGTACCACTGGCAGTGTCTTAAAATGTTTTCCTCAAATCACGTGGAGAGGCAATGTTACAGACAGGAAAAAGGCCATAGTATGTAGTCCCTTATTGTGTTGGGTTCCCTGACTTGTGGCAATCACTGCTGTTTAGATTTATTGTGGCTGTTACTGGATACATTTCAGACTTAAAGCCGTTGTTCATAAGGTTGGGATTTCAGCACCTTTCATTGACTGAGGTGTTCTGTACTCAATTCATTAGTTCAGTACCAACGTTTTCCATTTAAACTGTGGAATTCTTGTAAAATAAATGGACACAATAATTAGAATGAGTATTAATCACAAGATATGAGACGCTGTTTTCATGAGAGATGATATGAAGAGTACAGCTCCATTCACTATTTACTGAACATATTTTTAACAGTTCAGAAAAAAAAGACTGAATTCTGTTTCAAGACATAAAACAGAGAAAAGCAGAAAATCCTCTAATTTAAGACTGACTAAAAAGATGCTCTAGTTGTAGCTTGACAAATGACCGAAACAGTATAATAAAAACTGAAAAATATCTCCCAGTTGATTTACTATTCATGTATTTTCTGTAACTTCTTTTAACACCGATGAAAAAGCTATCTGCTAATGAGGCAATGGTATTTTAAAAATGCAATAAAATAGCAGCAGTTATATTAATCACTCCTAATAAGCCACATGCACAGAAATCAACAGATGTGTTTCTTCAAGCACCATTTTTAAAAAGTAAATAACAGTTATATTTATATTTTAGACTGATATAAATTCATTATTGTAATAGTCCTATATGTCAACATAATACACCCGTTTTAAAAACTCCAACTGCAACTCAATCACAGTCGTGTTGGCTGGCTAACTGGTGCAAACTGGTGCAGACCAAACCCCCAGGAACATCGCTGGGCTGTGTGGCGAAATGTGACAAAATGGCCAAAGCACTTTCATCACACGATACACACTGACCTGGAATGCCTGTATTCCCCCACACCCAATCACTGAAAAGAGGCGGCTGTTAAACAGTAACTACATTTTACTGAGCATTACAAATCCCTTCCAAATCCATTTGCTCCATTGACATTTGGAAAGTCTAGAAGAGCTGCATAATTGCTCTATTTTCCCCCAACTCTATGTGCAGAGGGGCTAACAAAGGTAGCCAGCTCAGCCCTCTATCAGTTCAGCTGAGAATTATGCTAATGTGTGTGCTCCAAAGGCTCAAAGTTGCAAAAGTGCGCAAAATGCTTAGAACTTTTTGTGGACATGTGCACCACTGAGCAACTTTCTTTTAAATCAATGCAACACTATATGGTAAAAAAAATAAAACTTACTCACTTCCCCAGCTAACAAGTGCCACTGGTGAAGCTAAAATCCTGCCTGTGAGGAGAAACTTCAGCCACTCACAGGTTTTTCCATCCAGAGCAAGTGAGACATTGTAAATAGCAACAAAGTCCGCAATGAGAAGAGGACGTGGAGGTGCAGTGGGTTAGAGGGAGAACCTCCATTCAACACTGAAGTTTGAATCCCAGGTGTTTCTATCTATGTACATTTGAAGTGCTTGCTCATCTCATGGTAGGGGATTCACAAGAGAGAGGGCACAGGGAAGAACTGCAGGAAGGTGGCTGTATATTTTTACATTATAGCGCTTTGTTGTAAGTTTTTTTTTTTTTTTTGGCTTTTCCAGATTTCTGCCTACTGCAGCTTTAAAGGAGGTAGTCTTTCTCTTTTGTCGTGTGCCATCACCAAGAGCTAGTTTCCCAGAAGTTATTTCAAGAGGAGTTCACTGCCCAGGGGTTTGAGCAGGCATCCTCAGGCCCTCGTATGATTTTTTTTTTAAAAACGAAACCCAGGTAAAACAAGTTCAAAACTATAACGTGAAGGAATGGCAGAATGATGTAATGATCAGCATACATTTGTCTGTCTGTTTTCTGACTGTTAGCAACATTACTCAAAAAGGGATTTGGATGAAATTTTTAGGGGAAACTACATCAGGACTAATTGATTAGAATTTGACAGTGATATGGCATAATGTGGATGCATGGATTTGTTAAAGACATCTCTATCATTGCGAAATAGCAGCATGGCGTCACTGATTGTAGCTATGACAACAAGTGAACACTACGTCAGCTGCTTACTGACAATCACATGATTGCAATCTTACTACTGATGGACTGCTGTGGACTTATTGGGGCTTATCCATCAGAAATCATACAAGGAACAATAAGTTGTTGGTGTGTTTCTGAGTCCTATCAATTCACGCCGCTCACTACATATTTAGGTCATGCGATTCTGTATCCATACATAATGTACACACGCATAACACACGCATAACACACGCCTGTGCTCAGTGCAAGGTCATTTGGTTTGTGGGTACTTCTATATTACATGGCCACATTCTATTTTGCTGTGATTTCTGCCACAAATTTTTTCAAAGGTGGAAATGATACAATGAGTGAGCAGTGTTGGCAGACTGCCGTGCTCTCTGAGTGCTTGTGTTTTTAGTGTTTAGATATAAAGTAGTTTGCTGAGTTTGTATGCAGCCCTCCTCATTCAGAACAAAGACTACCTTCGATAAAAATCTGTCGACTCTGGCTCTCAGTGCAATATTAGCATGAAATTTCTGCTGTCTGACTGCTGCACTAGTTGCCTTTAAAAGGATTCATGTAAAATTCTAGTTTGATTAAAAGTTCCAGGGAGCTCGCACCAGTCTGTCCAGTTTCTGCATGCTATTTTATGCAACTCTGTGTTGAATTTTTCATGGAGTTGGAGAATGCGAAGGTAGTAGGACCTATAGAATCACATTAGCTACATTAATGAGAAATACACCACGTTGAAATAACCAGAATCATCCTTTAGGAGTATGACATACTCCATCTGGTTTTGATATTCATTACAGCAGGTATGAAAATATTGCTGTTACTCAAAATATACCAGACACGGCAGATGTTTAATGGTCGTGCAAAACCTCATATTAAAGGTGATTGGTGGTTGTGTTGTTGTTTTTCTTTGACAGCAGTACGCCGCTCAGTCAGCTGTGACCAGTGAAAGTCTTTGCACACGATCTCAAAGTGATTAGCAAAGCATTGATCACAAAGCCTGACAAATGTTTGCACATTACACAGCCTTAATCACACAGTAACTGTGTGAGCTGTCTTACCTTAAAACAGGCATTTATTCTTCCACTTCCAGCGCAAAAGCATCCGCCGTCTTCGTGAAGTCAGGAAATCTGACCAAATCCTTGTAAGTAATTGTCCACTCTGAACTAAGTGGGGTTCTGTAGTAGCATAATGAAGATTTCCCACCCATTACTTTTGCAATTTGGGGATTTTAACACACAAAAACAACTTTTCAGAAAAATCCCAGTCATTGAGATGGCTCACTGGTTCGAAAAATAGAGACATTTTGTTTCTCACAGTGATCATAGATTGGATGCTGCTTTTATTCTGTAATTTATGTCCTCCATAAAGTACAATATGAAAAGACTCTTTGCTAATAAAATTGGATTTATTATTAACATTATTTAGAAAGTTATCTGTTCAAATCATCATCTGTGTAAAAATAGAAGATTGAACTTTTCTCTGGAGTAAAGCGTTGACAACGTGAAAATGTGTTCACGTTATCAGATGAGCACCGTTATTGTTTACCCTCTTGCACAGGAGAGAGTGAAGAGTCTGCTGTGAAAAGGTATGATGAGTTGCTTTCGTGGCTACTGCGACACAAAGAGGAAGAATCTTCATCCTCATGATAAAACATGTTTTCGGGTGGGCTGCCATCCACTGTGCTCCATCATCATTATGATAATCTGTCACGGTACATCAAACAGTTCCTGGCTTATAAATTATAAAGATAATTAATGGAAAATATTTGTCAGAGTGCACCGGAAGGACCCTGACGTCCACCGTTTTTAGTCGCTGCACAACCAGTGCAAGTCACACAAGGTGGTAAATATTTACCACCCAGTCCCTTTCATTGACTTGCGCTTTGCGGTTTGAATATTCAGCCTTCGTGTCAAGGTAGAGTGTAAGTAAGGCAAAAAAAAAAAACAAAGCAGAGAAAGAAATACATAAATCAGACTCTACAGTAAATTACATTTACGGCATACATAACACATTTAAGTGGTTTACATGAGTAATTGCACTGACATTACTTTAAAAGGATTCAACGAGATACACAAGTCCTAAATCATCCATCAGCACAATGCATACAATGAATGGTTTATTGTATCAAATACAATTTACTGTATGTATTAGAAATGCATTCTGCATATTCTGCCACTGATTTGAGTACTTGGTAAAACAGTGTTGCTGGACTGTGTATAAATGCAGCTTAGATACGTGCAGCTATGAATAACACTTGTTCTCATTCTTTGGCTCCAGATCAACATACGGTGGCATCAGATGTGCTGTTTGAGCTCCGAGAAGTAAGGATGTGGGGAGTTCCTCCTGTGTCCAGTGTCACAGTGTAGAACAGGAGATAATGTCAGCACTGTGGAGATTAATCTGCCTCAGCTAAGGGCAGAGATTAAGGCCATCCATGAAAGTGGGACAACGTGGCATCAGTGCTTGGCTAAATGGAACTGAGCCTCAGCAGCTTGAACAGCGCCGCTCTGTGTGCTTAGCAAAGAAGGTACACTGCCCTGCAGGACACCATAATATTCTGAAACGGACTAAATTGACTGCATGTTGCTCATCTTAAACGTCTCTATCAGATCACATATACATCATCTTTTTACGTTTTCATGTCTGTCAGCAGCAGCTTGGAGTGAGCACTGCATGAGTGCTATTTCAAATCTTAAGAGTTGTAATGTTTCGCTCATATAAATTTAAGACGTCCTTGTGGATTATAACAAGTGTTTGACTTGTAAATTTTAAATAACATTCTTACAGCCTCCATAACCCATCATAAGTCCGAACACAGCCTCATATTCAACAGCCTTTATCACTGTCCCTACTGCTGCTTCCAGTGACTCACCAACACCAAACCCTTTAAATTAGAGCTAATTGCAGTGAGAATCATAAACAAGACATGTGCATATTAGGAGCATTTAATGAATACAGAACTAGCAGATAATTTGTGCACAACAAGCACTTTCACTGCTCACGCTGACTGAAAGGACACGCCTTCATTACACGCTCACATGTGGAGATAGCCCCAGTATTTGCACTGATGCTGCTACAGAGCACCTGAAAATCAGCCGGTTAATTACAGAGCTAGCTGAGGTTAAATCGGTAGCAACTGTCATTAGTGGAGCCAAGTCGCATCTCAAACAGCACGAGTGACACATTTATTAGTTCTTGCTGACAAACTGGAATCAGGTCTGGCTTCAAGCATTTACTAAATGTCTCCTTAATCACCTCTGTTACTGGGAGTGAGTCTGTGTCTGACCAGCTTCAAATGTCACACCTTGGCCCCCACATACTCTACCGTTCGAAAGTTTGGGGTCACCCAGACAATTTCTTGTTTTCAATGAAAACTCACACTTTCATTCATGTGCTAAGACAATTGCACAAGGGTTTTCTAATCATCAATTAGTCTTTCAACACCATTAGCTAACACAATGTAGCATTAGAACACAGGAGTGATGGTTGCTGGAAATGTTCCTCTGTATCCGTAAGAATCAGCCGTTTCCAGCTAGAATAGTAATTTACCACATTAACAATGTCTAGACTGTATTTCTGATTCAGTGACCCCAAACTTTTGAACGGTAGGGTGTAATTACAGGCTTTGTAACTAATAAATCACGATTAATCGCATTTTTGTAAAATAGCAATATACGGCACAATAAGCAAAGTTTTTCAATTCAAACAACTTTTGGTTGAAGACTGAATCAATGAATAGTCACAAACATGAATGTTTATGTTTCATTTATATTTATCTGTGCATTATTCATATGTCTACTGCATTCACAGATTACTGCAAACTTGAAGTGTTTTGTAAACTCAAGCACTTCAGTGTCTTGAAAAGTGGTCTATTGTGGGATGGCTACACCCCCGTTTTCCGGTACCAGAACTGTCATAACTAACGTACGGTGTATTGCTCCAGTGCTCATTTGCATAAAGTAGTTTCAATTATGCAAATGTAGCGTTGGGAACAGAGGTCCGATGCACCGCGAAACTTTCATCTAAACGAGCCGTCGCTGAACTAAAACCAGGACCGATTCAGTAGCTTATTTCTCGCCTCAAATGCTTTCAGAAATGTTTTTTGCTGAACAATTTTTGTAATAAAAGAGAATGTTTGTGACCTTTACTTCAATGTTATTAAATGCTGTAAAACATTTTGTGTTGCATTTTTATTGTACGAAAAGAACTATATATATAAAGTTTGATTTGATTTGATTTAATTTGATTTGATTTGATTTGATTTGAACCAAGTGATCTAACTTTCCTGCACTGATTGACTCTTTATTGCAGTTGGCAAACAGACTTTGGGTTCATTACCGCCACCTACTGGGCTGGAGTGTTCATCAGTGGCAGAAAATAGTGAACTGAGAAACTAAAATGAAGGTGCAATTAAATGCATTGTTTTTTAATGTGCTTTGTTGTAATTAATTAATTGTGCATGCGTGCGTGCGTGCCTGCGTGCGTGTGGTGTTCAGTATAACATCACAGACATTTTACATTTACTTTTAAATGTAACAGCTACCAACTGACTAAGGCTGTGTGTTCAGTGAGATACTGTATTTTAGGCAAACAATTTCTTTAAAATGCTGGTAGAAGCTGGTGTCTTTCCTACAAAACATCTGAGAACTCAATCTCATGAGAAATCACAGGCTTCCTCTTACTGGGTGTTCTGCCAAAGCCAACAGTGCAAACCAACTCCAAGAAAAACAGCTACAGGACTCCAAGAACAGAATTGGTTTGAAAATGACTCACTCAAAAAGATGATGTAAGAGGTGATTGTTGCTCTGAATTGGAGCTTTATATTCTCAGGGTGCAGCCAAAAAGCCTAAACATGGCCCAAACACTAACCTTCGTCATGTTAATAAAAACGTAAGAACTAGCTTTAATTCAAACAAGTAACTCAACTATATCACATTTGGGTATAGTAGCGTCTTGATAAACCAACAACATCAGGGAAATGTATTTTTTTAAGATAACATGTTATTTATCAATGATATTCAGGTAGTATTATAAATAACTACAGGTTTTATGTCACAGTGTTAAAATTTTAATTCAGCTTGCACATCAACAGTTAGTAGAAAACTGAACTATTTGTGGAACCTGCGTTTGCTTCGTGTGTCTCTCTATGCATTTACTTCCCATTATGCACTCCTGTGTGTGCTTGTTAATATATTTTCTAGAGCACGCCAACTTGAATGACAGGCCTCCATGCTTCTCTTCATGACGTTACTGTGAGCTGGCAATAAACATAATTGACAGTGAACTATATCCAAAGATTCATCATTTCTCCAGGAAACTGTTCGTAGCACAGTTTGTTGAAAGAAACTACTCTGAGACATTTAAAATAAAAAAACTGAGATTCATCATAGTGGGCAGCTCGGTCATTATAAAAAGGTGCAAGATTCAGTAACCTAATGATTCAGCTCTGGGAAATAATAAATTGTGCTCTCCTGGTATTATTGCTTGTATGCACTGAAATTATTGGGATGCAGAGAAAGTTTATATATAGAATAAATGTATCCTACCAGAGGATGAACTTTGAAAATTCTGTGCCTCTTTCCACTTCAGTGCAGTCTCGTTTAATATAAAGGAAGAAGCTTAAGCGCCGACTTGTGATGTAACCATGAAAGGAGGTGTGAAGAGGGTCTATTGACAGTGAAAATGAAATTAACTTTACAGACAAAATGGCAGTCTGCATGGCAATTTAAAAGAGATATGGGAACAATTTATGGTTCTTAAATGTCAACTAAAATTAATGAAGTGAAGATTACTTTTATATAAATGCTCAAACAGGCATTTTACGAGTCCGCAAAGTAACCCCACTTTATAGGGAACCCGCAGGTTTTGTCTCCTGGTGACATTTCATTAATCTTTGCTCCTTGGTTTCATTTGCTCCCTTGGTTGTTCAAATAAAAATGAAAATGACCCCAGATTGCAGGAATGAAATAAATATTATTATACTTTGATACACATTTCCACTTTGAGTGCTGATGTTAGATATAAGACCCTGTGCTGCAGTATTCTTGTTTTGTTTCATTTTATAATATTTCAGAATGTTTCAGTGGCACCCAACAATCCGTAAGCATCAGACCTGCTTCAACAAAGTCATTTCATGTGTTGAGTTCTTTATGAAGCTTATCTTGCAGGCATTAGGCATAGGACCGATTAGAGACAACGATGAATCTGCTTACCAGAGGAAGTCCAGCATCTGTGGTGATGGTGTAACCACAACAATCTGAACCTCAACACCAGAAAACCCAAGGAGAGGACTTGTGGAGAAGCAGACGGGAGTCTTCTCCCTCCCCCCTGAATGACAATGTCACATGCCTGCAATGCAATATTCATGGTCAGGTGCAATATTTATGCTTAATTGAAATATTTATGGTTATAAAATGCTCATTTATCTGGTCCCTATTTGCTCTTTTGTATATATTTTGGTTGTATATATTTTTAATCTGTGTTTAATATTGGTTGACAACCAAAACCTATTCTATTCTATTCATGTTTTACATCTAAATGTCAGCTGTTGCAAGACACAATGTTGTAAAAGATTTCAGCCCTAAAAGCAAAAACGAGGCTGCTTTCAAAAATAATGTCAAACAAAGTGCAGTAAACAAACCAGAAGATGGAATCAATAGGCCTATTTAGTGTGCCACTTTGGGATTTTGACCTGGTCTAAATCCACACAGGGGCAGTGGCGACTTCTCCTAAATGTCTAGAGCGAGGTGTTTTCTTTATCTAGTTTGTGAAAATTGCTCCTGTCTGTACATTTAGGGTTTTTGTTGTCATGTGAAATGAATTTGAAAATAATCAGATCTCTCCCTCAGTATGTTGATATGCATGCATAAAACTTTTATTTGTGTTTGTATCCCTGTCGGTGTCCTTGTGGATAAGCATGGCTCAGTGAAGAAACGGTTGCCATGGTAGTAAAGACAATATAAAGACAGACTATAAGGGCTAAATCTACAACTTCAGACTGATTCCTTTAAATTGTCCCAAACCACAACGTGTTGAGCTCACGGGTGCACAGCTAAAAAAAACCTGTACGTTCAGTAGAGGACCAGAACCAGCACACAGATGGGATAGCTACAGGATGCCAGGCAAGTGTTTCTATTTGTGACACATCTAAACATTAGCAGTATTAAACAGTATGTGTGCTTTGTTGTTTTGAAGGAGAGTGGCCAGTTCACTGTCCTGAAATGTTTCCTTGGCATGAAAGATAAAAGAGACAGGACACAGTATATTGGAGGTGTTTCAAAGAAATCAGTGTCACTAATGTGGACACTATCTCAGCCTGAGATTATTTTCATTTTCTGTGTGCTGATAGTTTTCATTTTGGGGCCAATATAGAAAAATGTCAATATCTTCTCTGCCCAGCTGAGCATTAATCAGGAATGTATGTCAAGTTGACACGACACTATTTAAAGGCTGCACCCGCGAAGTCTGAAGGATCATTTTACACAAATAAAGAAAATCTCTGAGTAGCAAAATGCATGGTATCTCACTAGGCAGATATTTGTGTTTGCTTTGCTTAACTATTATTGTTTCAGAAAATGTCCTGAAACTCGTTGAAAATGTTGTGACATTTGGCAAAATGAGCATCTTGCCAGTGAATTGCACGTGCGACGCTTGCAAGCATTTTCATCATCATCCAGATGGAGGTTCAGTGTATCAGCAAGAAGGCCGATGGACTGTGTTACAATCTGATAGGTGACATGATTCATTTACCAAACAAGACGATAGTAAATATTACCCGGGTTACGTCAATAAGGTTAAGTAAACAGGTTTATGACATGTCACCTCTGTGTTTTGTTTCTACAGGTTTTTATGATCATACAAGCATGTTTGTTATATTTATATTTGCACTTTGTAGCCAATCACACTGCCATACATTTACTGTTGCCCTGCAAAAGAAAATCCACATTTAAGAACCTTGTAATTTAATTTGTAAATTGCAGTACTTCATGTTTATGTTTATTTTACT
The DNA here is from genome assembly GCF_021347895.1 of Acanthochromis polyacanthus. NCBI lineage: Eukaryota > Metazoa > Chordata > Actinopteri > Pomacentridae > Acanthochromis > Acanthochromis polyacanthus. The sequence goes on along the minus strand of NC_067117.1, from coordinate 34,229,363 downwards.
TTTTAAAAATGGGACAGTTCGTATTAATGTACATTTCCACGTAAATGCAAGAGATTGTAGCCGTACAGTTAATTTCCATCTCATGTCCCATTGGCAGGTCAGAAATAAAAAAATTACAAATGACATAACACCATAACTAAACAAAAACATATATAAAGAAAAACAAGCAACAAGCGATAACACGTAGTGCACATAACAGACAAAAGAAACCAAGGCAAGCTACCAGGCAGTAATTAATTAACATTTGTACATTTTTATATTTCAAATAGCTCTTTGTTTCTATTGCACATTACTACACTGATCCCTCCGTCACTATAAGATTCCACTACTGTACTTTGCTTTATATTTTTTATGTATGAATCACAACTGTGTTTTTTAAAATATGAAAATAAATATGTAAAAATTGCACTTAGAAAGAATTTTTGAAAGATTCTTGAAACAACTATTATGGTTCACATCATGAAGAAGAATTCTCCATTCACACAAGTGTAAATGGAGACTGAACGGTTGCAACTGTTCCAAAGTGTGAGGTCATCCAGACAATTTCAAATTGGGCCTTTGTACCCCCACATAGATATTCCATTAAAAGTCAGCCATTTCTGGGCACCCAGACAGCTCAACAGGTTGAGCGAGTGACACATAAACAAGGGCTATAGTCTCTGAGCCAGTGGTCTTCACCCCATTCTTCTCGATTCTTTCGTGTCTGCTTCTCTACAAACCTGTATAATAAAGTCAAAACAAGAATGTAAAAAAATAAATAAATCAGCCGTTTCCAGCTAGAATAGTCATTTAAGACATTATCAATTTCTAGACTGTATTTCTGATTCATTTAATGTTATCTTCATTGATAAAAGTCTTCCTTTCAAAAATGAGGACGTTTCTAGGTGACCCTAAACTTTTGAATGGTCGTGTACTCTGTTACTGTCATGGGATGTGAGAGGCAGTGAGGAAAAATAACAACATGCAGACAACCAGACAGATGGTGGAGGAACAGTTCAGTGAATCTGATGGTAAAATGATGACACAAAGTCTTACAGGTAAAGGCAGTAAGTCTGATCAGCGGTAGCTAACCCTTTTCACCTTGGAGGTCCCTGCACTGAAACCAGACTGAGCCTGTAACAACACAACCTGTCATAAAGTCATGGGACAGTCAGTGAAAAGGCCACCCAGTACTATGTTTAAATGTAGCATTTTTTAATGATACATTTACCTTGCAGCTAAGAATTTTTAAAACAGTTTCAATAACATCCATGTTTACTGACTCATTGCTGCAAGGCCGTGGTTTACTCTCTAATTTACAATTTTGTGTAGATCAAAGTAAAATAAAGCTACGTTATGCATGAGAACCTTGTTCTGGCAGGTGTTGGAACAGAGAGACAAGTCCATCACAGAGCCTAGGAGAGGTGTCTCTTATCTATCGAGGCCAAGGCTGCTCATTTTAGCCTCACAGCTGTGGAGCTGTTAGAGACTGAATTTAGGACTGATTTTCAGGTGGATATTTCAAAAAATGTGTCTAAGCTGAAAGAGTTAGCAGAAGCAAGGCAGAACAAAGGTGTGGGGAAGCGATGTCAGGACCACAAAAGGCAGGTAGCAACATCCACAGTCTGGCATCTGACTAGAGGAAGCAGCCAGTATTAACAACCCTGTCACAGAATGACATTTCTATATAACTAAGCTGCATCCTCAATTACGTTTTCAGCAGAATGTAATTCAGTTTTAAAATAAATGTAATTCGTGAGCTGTGATATGGTGGGAAAGGTGCCCAGTTTGACAAAGAGTTCAAGGTACAAGGTAGGAGGGGAGGATGGAAGCAAAACCTAGAAGCCAGAAATCAGTTTGCATGGCGAACCACCAGTCTCAGGATTAAGTTTGTTTTCTCCCATTGTTTACTTTCAGTTTTCAATCACTTTCTACATGGTTTAATGAGGGAATCATCAATCTTTGACATTTTTGCAACCTGGTTGAGGCTAGACACCATAATTACTTGTTTAGGGTTAGAAAAATATCACAGTTTGGGTTCAAACCATGATATTTTATATGCTTTTATTGATAATGTATATCTTAACAGCACGATCAAAGCTTGTACTTCATTTTCTGGGTTACCATTGTATGAAGCTGAACAGGTGTGACAGTGAAGCAGTCAGATAAAGCGAAGATACATTGATTAGAAACAAATGTATTCCAGCAGAAATAATCGAGATGTATACAGTTACAGTTCAGATGTATAGAAACAGAATTTTGTGGGTTGGTATTAATTTCTGCCATGCTGACTGATAAAAGCAATAATGGTTGTGTTGGCAGGTAAAGATGTGGTGACAGAGAAAGGCAGGACAGTCTGAGGGCGTCTGTGGACAGACCGGAAAGTTTCTGAACTTATGAACTTGAGGAATGTGAGAAGTGGCCGGACACAGGAAAAAAGGTGCAGATATGAAAAATAAACAGTACTGAGACAACTATTGCAACAATTGTACCTTATAATTATGATGAAATTTATCGATAACTTAAACCAGTTGTGTCAAAATTCTAAATCTGATATGAAAAGGAGGTAAATTTAGCAGCAAAATAACAGCCCAAACATTTCTTTATGTTGCTGGAACTAAGCTAAAGATTATTTAAGCACCATTGTTGCTCACATAAAGAGTGCTAAGAGTTTTGGATAAACCTACACCACCATTCAAAAGTTTGGGGTCACCCAGACAATTTCAAGTTTTCCATGAAAACTCACACTTTCATTTGTGTCTAACATAACTGCACAAAGGTTTTCTAATCATCAGTTAGCCTTTCAACACCATCAGCTTAGAACACGGGAGTGACGGTTGCTGGAAATGTTCCTCTGTACTCCTATGTTAATCAATCAAGTGCCATGCCATTCAGTGTAGGCGATCATTTCCCTCCATCTAATCTGATCTTTCGCTATCTGAATTGTGACTGTTGTCCGTTTGTAGCCCGTGTGTAGCCATGACGTCAGTCCGTCTATCATTTTCATTCTCTGTCTGCCTCTCTTCCCATTAATTTTTCCAATTGTGACAATATATTCCAGGGTCTCCAAAAAATGTTGCTTGCTGTTTCTTAATTTTGTTCAATAGCGTATTATTTGTGTTAAGTAATTTTAAAACAGCTATGTAAGTATTTAATTAAAAATCAGCAGTTTCCAGCTAGAATAGTCATTTAACAATGTCTGGACTGTATTTCTGATGAATTAATTGCTATCTTCACTGAAATAAACTGCTTTTCTTTCAAAAATAAGGACATTTCTAAGTGACTCTAAGCTTTTGAATGGTACCGTGTATCATACCTGTGAGTTTATTCAGACATGCTGGTTATAAATCTGTAAAAAATTAACAGTGCACATGTTCGTGTAAAAGAATAGAGGGGAATGTAGTGAGCATGTTTGATGTCAAGAGAAGCTAAGCCCTTTCAAGAGAAACTTGAGTATCTTCACAAATGGTATTGATTTGTGTATTGACTGATGAATAACCAAGGCAGTTAGAGCTTAATGTATTACCTGCACATGTTTGGCTTCATTTTGAACCAACAAAACAAGTAGAAGAGGAAAGATCACTCTGGATGCTTTCTGTGTTTCTTCACCTTTTTCCCCCCCTATAGCGAGGTAAATAAACAAAAAGAACAAAACAACAAAATAATAATTACTTAATGTGTCACTTACTTTTACTCATGAAGGATTCAAACTTCATGCCAAATGTCTTTGGCTCAGACATAGGAGTGCATCATGCCTTTGCCAGATGTTAATGGAATTTCTGCCAGCATCCAGAGTAATCTATCCATTTCCAGATGGATTTCCTCATTTCATTAGCTCTTTATTTGGTCATAAGCCATCTTGAGCAACCTCCGAATTACCATCATTACTGAAATGCTGGTGGAAAGACCTATTTATAGAATATGACAACGTGTGTCTCCTCATGTGTAAGATGATATGAGGCCTTATATGTTCATTATAAGGACAACAGACTCTTTTGGCAGCAACTTTTGACACTCGTCAGGTTATAACAAGCCTTATTATGTATTCAATATTATCTTTGTTCCAGTGAACCATTGTGGGTTTTGCGGTTGCAGGCGAAGAAATCCCTCCACCTGTGGATGAGTTAAAGCTACTTGAAGCGATCTACAGCAGAATGATCCATGGCCATGCCACCATCTCAGATAAGCAATCCATGTTCTTTTATTGAAGAAAGAGCTTTTTTCCACTCTGTAGAGGTTTGACTCTATATTGCCCGTCCGGATCTTTATGAGTAATGGCCTGTTACATTGGTGATCCCCCCTGCAGCTCCAATCACTCAAGTGATGGTACAGTGGGAGAGCGGTGGGATAAACTAGCCCTGGGCAGTAATTACACAGGTCTAGTGTCCTGACTGAGCTGATATGGGCTCCGCTCATTCTGCAAACTAGAAAACAATGAAAAAGACGGAGCAGAGAGAGCTCCCACCCAAGCAATCACGTCCTGGTGAACTTGGGAATGAAACCGTTAAAAGCAAAAGGAAATCAATGATTTACTGACGCCTGAGACGCGTCGCTCTCCCACAGCAGTCTGTCCCTCGTGTTTGACACATCTGTCAGCGAAGCTAAAACTCATGCCATTTGTTCTTGTCAGTGATCTGTTCAAATGAAGAAAGGCTGAGCTGCCATCTCTCATGCAACGCAAGTGTCTGTCAAATAATTTAACCGCTGACAACAAACATCAGAATTCATTAAAATGTACACTACCAGTCAGAAGTCTGGACACACCTTCTCATTCAGTGATTTTTATTCAGTTATTTTATACATTGTAGATGAATACCGAAGGCATCAAAACTATAACAGAATGATGATGGAATTATGTTGTAAACAAAAAGTGTTCATCTTTAATATGAATCTGCAATGTAGAAATAATATGAATAAATAAAAAGCATTGAAAGAGAAAGTGTGTCCAAACTTTTGACTGGTAGTGGACCTCTTTATATTATATAAATATCCTGCACTTACTGCAAAGCATTTTAATTTTGTCTTTTATAGTCTTGGTCTGAGAAATTATATAAAATAAGCAACTTGGTCATAATAAGTAAACTTCTGTCCTCATAAGCTGCAACCCAAAATCCCCCAAACCTTATGTTTTTTTTAATTAGTTTTTTGACGTTGCACATTGATCAATATCACTGTGAATATTATGCAGATGTTTTTGGACAGCTGTTGAAGTACCCATTTAACTGAGTGTAAAACACACAACATGTAAACGACTGCTCAGAAATTTGAGGTCACCAAATTATTTAATATTTTCCATGAAAATTCACACTTTTATTCATGTGCTAACATAATTGCACAAGGGTTTTCCAATCATCAATGAGCCTTTCAACACCATTAGCTAACACAATGTAGCATTAGAACACAGGAGTGATGGTTGCTGGAAATGTTCCTCTGTCCCCCTATGGAGATATTCCACTAAAAATCAGCTGTTTCCAGCTAGAATAGTCATTTATGACATTAACTATGTCTAGACTGGATTTATCATTCATTCAATGTCATCTTCATTGAAAAAAAATGCTTTTCTTTCCATAAAAAAGGACATTTCTAAGTGACCTTAAACTTTTGAACGGTGGTCTAGATTTTTTATTTTTAAAAAAACCTGTGTATCTCTTGCATTTCTAAATCTCTACATATTTTGTTTCCACATAGAGAATAATGTTGTGCGTATTTGCAAGTATTCGTGACGTTGAGGCTCCAAAATAGGAAAATTAAAGTTCTCCTTTTCAAAATAGCTGCAAAGCTGACATATTTATTCATGCATGAAACAAGAATCAAAGAAACAACTGAAGAAAACAAGAACAATCACTTGTTTAATGCCTGACATCATCATTAATTTAATTTAAACAGTCAGAATACATTAATTTACTGTCAGCATTCCTCAGTATTTCATGGATGAGCTTTAATTGTCAGACTCCAAACAGCTCATATATTTTAGTGCAATTTCTATTTATGTTGAGTGTGAACATGGCAGATATTTTTCAGGTCCCAGCACACAGAATTTTCCTTAACCCCACTGCTAATTTTAATGACTTCCCTCTGCTTCGTTATTGTCCCTCTGCCCTGTATTCTCTTTAAATATATTGTTCTGCTGGGTGGATTTTTGGCTCCAGCACAGAAATGTCTGGTTCACTGAAATTGCACACAGGTGTGGACAGTCACAGTGAGTGATAAACACAGTAAACGGCAGTTGTTGATTTTAACTGGCTGTTTCCGGGGCAAATTTTCCTTTTCATTCATGATAATTACAGCCCAGACTAACTCGTGTTTTATGTGTTGTTAGGTTAAATTTGCAGAGCGCCTCTCTTTAGTGTTTTGAGATGTGCTGTGATTACCTCACCTCTGTTCTTAAATAAACTCAATCAAAGTAAGCTGCAAAGTTTATCTGCCACGCTGTTGCTGTTTAATGCCATGTACGCACGACTCTTATGTTCGACTCTTTTCACATCAGTTAGTAAATGTTTAAAATGCAGAAGAAGAATATAAAATGTTGTAGTGACTTCCTTTTGTGCCATCACTGCTGCTGCACATGTGTACATACTGATTAAAGAGAGGTGTGAAACAGTGAGAAGTAACTATGTGTTAAACACATAACAAAGTCTATAACTATAAGGAGGGACTTAATTTTGGCTCTAGTTGTTATTCTAGTAAAGCTTGTTTCTCATTCAGCTCCAAGGTCAAGTTTTGGCCTTCGTAACTTTACTTAACTGCTAGAGTGAGCATGAACTGAAGGTGAACCATCCTATTAAAGAAGAAAACATGTTGGAAAAAAACAAGAATCTCTTGTCAGACAGACTTAATGAACAGAGAACCTTTCAAAATTACACTCTTGGATATGAGAGCTCATCAGCAGCCTTTGGCACCTTTTATATATAACAAGTTTGTGTTAGCTCCTATAATGATCAGTCCATCAATTCAGCAGTGTAACACCTGTGGAAGGATGTTAGAGAAATTGTCGACAAGACACGACACTGATATGGTTTCTATCTGGCAGCTCACACTCTGTGCCGATCACTCATGTCACTGTTAATTGGCAGTGCTGCCTGCTGCTGCTGCTGCTGCTGCACTCCCTGCTGGACAGCGTTCTCAGGGCTGACTTTCTGTGTCGGAAGGGCTTGAAAGAACCACAGATTTATTTATGTTCATTTTTACTGCGTATTAATTTTCACCGACAGATTGAACAGAAGAAAACATGTAATGCATTATGCCTTAATATGAAATTTCAGATATCGGTACCACCCGAGGTGACCAATTCTTTTTGGTATTTTTAACTTGCTATATGTCTCTAGTTTACATTTTGATATGATAGCCCTTGCATACTCACAGCTAAATATATGTTATCACTTGTTTAATGGACATGTCGGACAATGAAATGCATGGAGTCTGAGCCAAAAGTCCTATCAACACGACAGGACAATTCGATGGGATTTTTCTTCATTGCGAAAAAATATGAAACACCACATGCTACACATGAGCTGTATAATAACTTTACAGCTCAGAACAATACTAGAACAAACATGAGGCTGAGATTTCGTTGCTATGGTAACAAGATTTTCTGTAAGCAGGACGGAAAAATAGTGAAAATTTGACAAGCAATTTCAAAGTCAAATTCTATTGAAGTTTAAAAAAAGACAAACCATGTCTTGTGATTTGTGGTCAGTGTGAGACAGCAGACTATAATTTCCAGTTAAACATACAAAATACCTTTTAAATGGTGTCAAAACTGTCAAAATTGTGATGATAAGTTCAAAATGTAACCCAATTATAACAGACTGCTACCAGAATTCATCATATGTCAAAACACTATTGCAAAGACTATTTCCATTACGAAGCTGAATTTTCAAATGCTTTTGCAGTTTTGATTTTAATTACATTTTTATCAGTTCCATCCTGTTGTGCTGTGCGGTAATTCCCTGAGAACAGTACAGAGTTATAATGAGACGAAGATTTAACCCGCTGAAACCCAGTGATGATATTAATGTAATTTATTTTCCTTTTTAAACTGCTTTTAGCCTCTAATCAAGAAAACAATGAGACTGTATCATTGTTTGAATTTTCCAGGATTTTGTGAAAACGTTACAAAATTACAATAGCAGCTCTTAGTGTATGCAAATATTACAACTGAATTTTTAACAAAATCCAGGCATTGATAATTCAATAGTATCAAAATATGTATCATTAAATGTATTATGTTGATATGAAATTGTTGAATACGGCACAATAAAATGCAAACTAATTTAACAAGTCAAAGCTCTAATTGATGTGCTTCCACACAACAGAAAAGCTGTAAGAAAATTATCTTATTCCAACTTTATTTAATTTTTTTGAACTTGCAAAAGTGGAATTGTATTAAATCAGTCCTCCATTATTAGTTTATATTTTTACATTTTGGAATTGCTTGAACATTATAATGATTTCTGGTGTCTGAGGACTCTTAACTGGTGGATTTCATTCTCCTCTGTGTCTCCTTATGTGAAACTGAAGGCAGCAGTTTTTTTGAACTGTGAAGCACAAATGAGCATCACACTGCAGTTGATGTGTGTACCTGTTAATATACTGTTAATCCTATACTAAATTAACTGGGTAAACCTTTAAACTTAACCCCATAGGCTATGGTATACAGTACAGATACTGTATATTATTACATAGATGGGACAATTGATTAATTTACTCCTGACCTGGTGATGGATCCTTCTGTGTAAACAAGCAGCATCCATTAAAGCCCAGTCTTGCTTTTTTTTTTGTGCTGTGTTGCTCTCTGAATTTCTTGATGAGATTTCTCACTCCACTTCTGGACACTTGGAAGCGCTGTGATTACTTTGTAGACCCTTCTCCTGCTTTGTAAGCATCAACAATTCTTTTTCTCTTTTTGTTTATGGCATGATGCTTTCTCAAGTAAAAGCTCAAATCCTTAAGTTTTTGTACTGTGTGTAAAATGTAGGACAACCCCAGTTTTAACTTGATTGATTGATTGATTGCTTGATTGCTTGATTGATTGATTGATTGCAAGCTGTGAGCATTACAAAGTCAACAGCGGTTTGTAGTTTGGCTCAATAAAAAGGTAAATTCTTAAGGGGGCTAATAATTTTAAACTAGGATGTTTGGGAAATCTGAGATAGAAATTCCTTGATATGTTTAACAGTATTTGGGAATTTAAAAAAAACAACTTGAATTTCATGGCATGGCTAATAATTTTATCATAACCTGTATTATACTTTTTTTTAAATATTTTGAGTTGTATCTGTATTTCTATATGCAGAAAAAAAATATTCCAGATCAAATATTTGTTTGGAAAATTATTGAAATTGTTCCTAAAGAGAGAGCTGGGGGTGTCAGTGAAAGACATGTTGTTTGAACTTGGGATGTGGTATGTCTCACAGTATTAATATTTTCCTAATATACGTTCCAAAAATGTTGCAATTTTGCAGTTCAGAGCGTGGGGTGCTGGGATATGCAGTGTTTGTCTACATTCAGGCAGAAATAGGTACAGCTGAACAGCCTTAAAAAAGTGTTGCAATGTTGCAGCTGTGGGCCTCATAGGGTTAAATGGATTGCAATACAGCGCCTATGGTGAATGTGACCGTTTCACAAAAAAAGTGACAAAGCTGCCAGTGTGGAAAGGCCATCACATCTTAATGTACTGATATTAACCCAATGTACATTTTAGTTCCACTTTGGTTTGGTAACCTGAGGTGGTACCAATATCTGTTCTGGGCCATGGACTAAAATGAAAAATGATCTTGATAGTGGCAAGAGCCCTTTTGGAGCACAGATTAAAACCTGGGCTTGATTTAGTTTATACAAGGAACACAGCGGAGTTATGCGACAGACGTTTGTCTGTCTGTGTGCAACATTACTCAAAAATGGACAAATGGATTTGGATGAAATTTTCAGGAAAAGTCAGAAATGACACAAGGACCAACTAATTAAACTGTGGGTGTGTTTCTGAGTCCCATTATTTCCCGCCGCCCGCTGTATATTTAGGTCATGTAATTCTGTATCCGTATATAACGTGCACATAAACTCAAACCAAATCATCTTTTTCAGTCATTTTTTTTCCACTTAAGTTAATTGAGTAAGAATATTAAGTTCTTTACAATTTTTTGTACAAAGGCAATAATACACATATGACACAATTACAACTTGACATTATCAAACAAGAAAAGCACCCAGAGAGTGCAGTACTTCACCAAGGCTGCTCAGGTGTTGAATGATTTCTGATGGATGAAATCTTTAAAAAAAACTAACTTGTGGTCCGTAGCAGTCGATTTGTAGTAGGGTCACAATCATGTGATCATCAGCAGGCAGCTGACGTAGTGTTCTCTTGTTGTCATAGTTACAGTGAAGCCTATCACACAAGGATACCAAAATCTTAACAAATCCATGGATCCAGACTATAAGCCGCATCACTGCCAAAATCTAATCACTTGGTCTTTGTGTCATTTCTGACATTCCCTGAAAAATTCAATCAAATCTGTCCTCAAATTTTTGAGAAATGTTACACAGACTCATAGGTAGAGTTCTTTTCAAGCAAAACTAATAAAAGATTTCAGTAACATATACACAAGTTAACCAGGATTTTTACATTTATATGAATAATTATTTTTGCAACAGTTAAGTGAAGCTGTCCATCCACTTCAAATTTCACTACTTTCTTACCTAGCCTGCTATTATGTAACACACAATTATACCAAAATTAGATATCCATTTTGTAGAGAACAAAATGTCACACTCACACACACTCACACACACACACACACACACACACACACACACACACACACACACACACACACACACACACACACACACACACACACACGTTTGTACTTCTATCTTAGTGAGGACATCCATAAGTGTAATGCATTTCCTAGAGCCTTACCCTAACCTTAACCATCACAACTGATTCCCTAAACTTAATCCTTACCCTAACCCTAACCAAACCTCAATTCATACCTGTTCTCTAAAAACAAGTCTTCACCCTCAAACATGGCTGTTTCAAAGTGAGGACCGGCCAAAATGTCCTCACTTTGTAAAAATGTCCTCACTTTGATAGTTAAATGCAGAAAATGGCCCTCACAATGTAGCAAGTACAAGAACACACACACACACACACACACACACACACACACACACACACACACACGCGCACACACGCGCACACACGCACACACACGCACACACACACACAAGGAGCTGTCACTAATTTCTCTACCACCCTCCTAGAAATAATTTTTATAGTATAATATTTAACTATATTTATGCTACTGGAATTATTTCTGGAAACATCATGGAATGTGAGAGAATGGACTCGCTCCATGAAAACGTTCCAGTACAAGCATGTCCAGATGTTTTTTGTGCTATAGATACTCATTAAATGGATTGTGTTTTCACAAAGATAAAGAAAAAAAAAGAAGGACTTACAATGAGAGATGTTTTTTTTACTTTGTGGACATGTTCACATGGTGTTTTTGTATACTAGAGGACATGTAGTAAATGGAATAAGCAGTCAATGCCAAAGCTGAGAATTTTGTCCTTGAAGCTTGATGTCACTCTGAATAAGTTTAAGGAGGCAGCCGTGTCAATGTCTGTGTCAATGTTCTTCTTCAGAATCAGCTTCTGACTCCAACATGCGTCGCAGAAATACAACTTGGCATTGTGTAGTGTACAGCAGTTTTACAGAGTCGAAGGTGAGCTGGTGTGATTGAGTTGCCTTGAGGGAGGAGGGGTGAGTTCAGAGAGGGGAAGGGGTGACGTAGATCTGCATATTCCACACAAAGCATCGGTTTGCATTCAGTGTACATCAGTTATTTTAAGATAGGAAGGATTATTGTCATGGGAGAAAAAACATTTAAATCTGTAATTTTGCCACACAGGGGTGAGTGGAGTTAAATCAACAGAGAAAGGCTTTCTGGTAGCATTGCTGGATAATAAAACCTCCATTCATCACCCTGACATTCATCTGCTTCTTTATTCCTGCTCAGTCCTGTATAAACATCGCCTGTTAGTAGTGAACCTTGTCCTTGAATATCCTGACACTGCAGAGGCAGATTCAAAGCCCGTGGACATAAATATAATGATCTTTTATTGTTGGGATTTGTTCAGGTTTATTGCACATTTAGAAGTCAATGAGAATTTCAAAGACAACAAACTGGACCTGGACAGCGCTACTGTACGTGTGGGTGTGCACGACATAAACGGCGCTGCACAACAGCTGTGCTTAGCGGTCTGTTTGGCTATAAGCCCCGTAAATGGCTGCATTTAGACAGAGACAAGCTTTGCCTTGACCAAGTCGTTATTGCACAAATTTGCTTAGTTAAAAAGTCATTACTTTCCGCAAGGATTTGGTTAAGTTAATTGAATGACTCTCTGAAGTGTGGCATTGTCTCTTTAGTGTCTAGTCTACAAAGTTTGGGGGGTTCAGTGCCTATATGGTAAATAAAAAAAAGACATTTTTAACTACATTTTGTATGAGTGAGCACTGAGCAAACTTGTGGATCTGAGGGCCTTTGTTGTTTATATTCTATAATGTCTATTCATTCTATTGATTCTGACTGACATACCGGCAGTTTAAGTTTATTCATTCCAGAATTAGGAAATATCTGTAAAACAAACTGAGGTCACCACAAGGAAAAGACAGCAACAAGACAAGAGGCAATTTACAAAGACCTTCACAGTTATTAGAAGAAGACTTCTGGAAAATCTGCAATGAAAAGAAGAATTTGTGAAGTTTTGAAAGTAGATCAATTATGTTTGCCTTTGCTTTCCTGGAAAGAGATCAATATGAGTTTACTGTGGAACAATAAATTGCTAATCAACACCTCAAAAGAGCATGACCAAGTGTGCCAATCACAATGTGAATTCTAAATTAAACACCACTTGCATCTTTGATTTTTTTTCTCGAAATCTCAACAAGCTAATACTGATCCTATTATTTACTAGTACCTTTCTGCAGCATAGCAGAGGTACTTTTCTTTTAGCTTCTGATGCATGTCTTTTATCAGTGCAGTTTTCTAAACAAATACATGTAACCGCCGAAATAATTGGAGCGTGGCAATCGACTTGTCCTTGATTTCTCTCTGTCAGCCTGACATTTCTCCCAATCACTGACAAGACAACACAAAATAAATAAAATACTAAAATGCAATGGTAGCACAGTCATAGAAGCAGATTGAGGATCTTGTTTTATTTATCCATCCAGATGGTTGGTTTGAGGCTTCAGTACTAAATCATACCATGAAGAAGTTTGCTTTGCACTTTCTCTTCTTCTCATTATCACACATAGTAACATTATTTACCTTGTGCAAGATTTTTACATTTTGTAGTTTTTTTCTTGGCACTGAGAAGTAATAAAATCACTGGAAGGTGTTGCTGAAGAACAATTATGACGGCTTCTCTCAAATCACGTGATGTTTAATTGACTCAACCTCTGAGCTATTGACTCTGAGGGTAAGCAGGAAATGAATATTGATGGCAGTGCTGTGTAAGAGTACTGCTATAATGAGGGTCAGTTATTTGAGATGGGGTTGACGCATATTGAACGTGCACTACAAAGCAGAGGAAGCCTCCAGCAAGTGTGCTCCCTATATATTTTACTTTCAATAATCAATTTGATAATAGAGCTGTATTGTGCCACTTAAAAAGAAACAGAAATCACACGTGAATCTTAGACTAGCCCAAGTCACTGCATTGCAAACAATCACATTAGCTTATGAGCTCCTGTTGATTTATGTTTACAATCTCCTCAAATCATTATTGCCTAATGCAGACATCTTGCAAGAGCATCAGCATCCCATGGTATATATAGCATTATCATCAATTATATGCAAATCGCAAATGGGAATGCATTATCTCGGGATGATTTGTGTCAGTAATTAGATGCCAGGGGGCCAGATGACTCTGAATGTTTGATATGGCAGACCCACGACCTCAGTCACTGTCTAGCAGGTAAACTGGAATGTGGATTCTAATAGCTGGAACAGACAAGAATAGTATCATGCATTCCAGTCAAGTCTGGCTACTTCTCCTCTGCCGGCACATTTGGTCTGAGTGCTGTTACTGTCAAATGTAGTAATAGCCATTTCTTCTCACTGATAAAAATAGGATGCAGCACATGAATTCTTAAAATAGAGATGTATATTTTAGAATTTTAAATGAAGCAAAGTCATTAAGCGAGGGGTGTAACGCAGCACGTTTACAAAACCAAGATACAGCTTCATCCCCTGTGAATCACAACAAGTGTACATAATATGTGAGTGCAGATAAAACCCAAACAAACTCATCTGCATGTTGGATTAATATTTATAAAAGCAAAGCAATGTGTATCCCACTGACATCCTAATGTTTGTGTCCAGGAGAGTATTAGGGGAAGAAGCCAAGCACCTCTTGTGCTCTCAGCATGGGTGCTCAGCATAGACAACAAGGTCTCCACATCGTCTGGCTTCTGTGGCATTAGTTAGTGTGTGCAGCAGCAGCAGCAGCAGAGAAAACCGACTGGGATCATGTTCCAATTCTGTTCTTCAATCTCTGACACATCCCCAACAGTTAACCCTGATATAGCCAGTTCTACCGGAACTGAACTAATATTCAAGATAAATAACAGCTTGTGTGTGTTTAGTGATGTTCAGAAATGTCAAGCAGAACACAGAGCAGAAACCGTTTAGTCTGCTATTATAAAATGACTGCATACATTTATATTAAATCTTTGTTTATTTCATTAAATTGACAAAAAAAAAAAAAAAACTGCAGTCGACCCAAATCCATGCTATAATTCTATGCTAATCTAGTTCTCAATGATGTCTGATGATTGCTCATTGCAAAAGTTATTATAATTATAGCAGTTTACAGGCTCAAGCATCACAATCGCTAGTTGTGTTAAGAAAAGCACGTTCAATAAGTAGGATTTCTGTATATTGTGGAAGCACTTTGTCCGCTTGTGTGATCATGGCATGAAAGCTGTGATTAAGAATGTGCGACTGAACCACTTGATTAAAGTTCGGAAACATTATCATTATGGTTAAGGATAGGCAAGTAAATCTCTGGACTAAGCCTTGGGGCTGGTACAGACTAATTTACATGGTTAAAATATTAAAGGGCCAACACTGAGTGGCGGCATGAGATGGGGCTCATGGTGCACTGCATCACAATGGTGAGCAGAATAGACTGAGAAAGGAATGGGGAAATGAAATGAGTTTTACTGGATGAAGAAAAGTAAGAAAAGAGGCCATTCTTAAGGTGAAGTTCTTCATTAAATGCCACAACAGATAGAACTGTTAGGTCTTCAAACTGTATATATGACACCACAAATAGGGAACATTGCTGTGAAATTACATGCAAATTAATCCTCACGCATGCAAAAGTGTTCATTTACTGAATACTGACTTCTATTTAGCACTTTTCACACAGTAATAAACAGCAAAACTGCATATGCCAGCAAGCACAGTATACTATCCAAGTTCATATGCTGTTTGCATACTGTTTTTGAGTTGGCAAAATCATACAAGGGTGATGGAATCCTGAGGGAAACGAAGTGATCGACTAATTATTCTAAATAATTTGTTTTTCTCCAAAACTATGCTCCCTTCAAAATTAATTTTCAAAGCCCTGCTCTGTTTATAAGAATCAGAGTTTTATGATAAGCGCTTCATGATGTGAGTGAAGGTTTTTGCATTGATGCACCTAGTTTTTATTTTGTCCACAGAGTTAAAACATATTAAAAATATATTGTTCCTTGGTTTGCAGTGAGAATAAAACAACACAGGAAATGAACACTAAAAGTTATTATTTAAAGGGCGTGTCAGGTAAAATACCCGCCGCAAAAGGGAAAGTGCATTGTGGAATTATAAGTAGATACTGTCGCTTGAGTTTGTCTTTAGTCTCATTTCCAAATGTTGATGTACTGCAGTACTGTTCAAAAGTTTGGGGTTACCCAGGTAGCTTCATAATTTCAATGAAAACTCACACTTCTACTCATGTGCTAACATAACCGCACAAAGGTTTTCTAATCATCAATTAGCCTTTCAACACCATTAGCTAACACAATGTAGCATTAGAACACAGGAGTGATGGTTGCTGGAAATGTTCCTCTGTACCCCTATGGAGATATTCCATTAAAAATCAGCTGTTTCCAGCTAGAATAGTCATTTACCACATTAACAATGTCTAAACTGCATTTCTGATTAATTTAGTGTTATCTTAATTGAAATAAGATGCTTCTTTTTCTCAAAAAAGGACATTTCTAAGTGAGCCCAAACTTTTGAACAGTAGTATATTAGGGTGCACCACACTTAGGAGTAATACTAGATGCCACTGAAAACAAAGTACAGTCCACCTTCTTAGAAATGAAATGGCAAAACCAAAAGTTCCTCTTACACGACTCGTCTCTTATAGCATCTCATCTTACTATCAGTATCAAGAGATTTGTTAAGTCACAAAATTATACAATTATTCCATTTCAGTGTTGCATATCTTTAAATGTCAGCACTTTTACACACATAAATTACCCTCTTTATGCCCGTTTCCCAATTTCAGTTTATTTACAAACCAATGTCTCTACGGTTGGGCGTAGTGTGTCTACCGGTGTCACGAGCTGCTGTGGCTTCACTGCATTTGCAGAGAAATTCTCAATTTTCAATCTAGCACAGGGGGTATTGGCACCTGCCCTTGTCGCTCATCTTCCACATGATGCACTGACTAATCTAGCGTACCCTTCCCTACCTGCAAATGTGTTTAGTGAAGGGCAGATAAGACCTGTCACATATGAAATCTATTTTTCTCCCCACCTCACCCTACTGGTAATGTTCTCGCTGATGTAATAGGCACAGCTGATGTTGAGACATGAATGAGGGGGAAGGGAGTTAATGGAACCTTCAGATCTCATTGCATTTCTTGAAACTGACTGATTTTGAATTGTTGATGTCAAATTCATATATTTGGATATAGGTCTTACACAAGGTGCTGTGATTTACATTGTAGATTTTTGCAAATCCTAAGTTTTCAAACTATGTGACACCTATAGTTTTCATATGTTACTTTGGTGTCAGTGCTGTTACACGTCAAGACTGCAGCATGCATCGTCGCAGGCTATGAACAATCACAGTCAGATGGTCAAATAACTTGGCAGAGGATGCTGTCATACTGAATGTTATCCCTGAGCTTCTAATGGATTCTTTGCCTGTCATTGCTAAAACCCGTCTGAGTGCAGGGACTCCATGCATAGGAAGAGGCCAGCAGTGCCTCCCTCTCTGCTGAGGAAAGCCGAGCGTTTTAATGTTAGGAGAAACATTTTAACAGCTGTCTCCACATCACCGACTGACTTAGCCCCACTTTCAATGTCACATCTTAACTTTCTTTTTGTTAAATATGAATGAAAATATTCTCTGATCATCAACTAAGAGAATGTAACATGCATCTCCCAGTCCTCACAGAGCTGTATATCCAAGATGCACTTCATACTGGGTGCGTTAAAATCAATCAATCCCTTTAACGCTGATCATTGCAAATTTGCATCACACCGTTTGCATTCAGACTGCACCCAAGATAGCATATGCATTCTCCCAATGCCAGCTTGTGCATATTCAGTACGTACCTAGGAACCTTTTGCAATCACTGGTTTTCCGTTCGACCTACATCCTTACTCCGCTAAGGAATGCGGTTTAGTTGTGGTGATCGGCATACGTTTGTCTGTCTGTCTGTCTGTTATTCCATCTGTGCACAGCATTACTCAAAAACGGATGAACGGATTTGGATGAAATGTTCAGAGAAGGTCAGAAATGACACAAGGACCACCTCATCATATTAGTCTGGATCCATGGATTTGTTAAAAATTTCTGTACCATTGAAAAATAGCAGCACAGCTTGACTGTAACTACGACAAGTGACCACTACATCAGCTGCCTACTGACGGTCACATGATTGCGATCCTACTGCAGATGAACTCTTATCAGGACTTATTCATTGGAAATGATACAAGGAATGTAATCACCCCCGTGATTAAACTGTGGGCCTCCCGCTACATATTTAGGTCACGTGATTCAGCGTTCATACTATGCTACACATGCATAACACACACCTGTGCTCAGCGCGAAGTCATTTTGTTTGTGTCTATATTAAATGGCCACATTCTATGCTGCCGTGATTTCTGATCATCAATAACTGAAAAAACAAACACTGCATTTCTGACAGTGGCATATGGGGGAACAACCTTGGCAGAGTACTGTGCTCTTTGAGTGCTTTTCTTGTTAAATATATGTTTTTATTATTATACATTTATTCTATTTGCTATAGACAAATGAACAAGCTTCACTTAATTTAGCATCAGCTTGAAAGCAAAAACACAAAAATAAAATTTTCCTGTATGACTGCAAACAAATTCAGGCATTAAGGGGAAAAACTTGTTCTGAAGACAAATTTTCTTGCATTTTCCTGAAAATCTAGTGCACTACATTTAACTGTGTCACATAAAGCTAAATTCAAACCGTCCTTTGATGTCTGGTTTTTCCCCAGAAATGAGTCTACTTAATCTGAGAAACAAGAGGCTGATGCTGTTACGTTCAGCTGCTTTTAATCACCGCTAATTGATGACCTTCATAATCAAATATTGTGCAATGTTGAACATAATTTAAAAAGACTATGAAGAACACTTCACGAGAAACAGTGAAAGGTGGGGTAGGGATGAGCCACAGTGATATTTCTATTTCTCACCATCAGAAGTGATGAAAATGAACACACACACACACACACACACACACACACACACACACACACACACACACACACACACACACACACACACACACACACACACACACACGTTTGTTTTTCTATACCGGTGGGGACTTACCATTGACTCCCATTCATATCTAACTCCTAACCCATACCCTAACCCTAACCCTAAACAAACGTTTTTGCACTTTTACATTTTTTATTAACAACAATATGGCCAAGAAAACGGTGTTGCCACCCGTGGGGACCTCATTTTAGGTCCCCACCGTAAGACAAGTCCCCACCTTTATAGCAAATAGTCAGGTCAAAGTCCCCACCTGTATAGCAGAAACAAGTACACACACACACACACACACACACACACACACACACACACACACACACACACATAGACAAAAAAAAACCCAAAATATGCTGGATCCAGATATTTTATAAAGTTTTTTCTATATGCACTGAACTAAATCCAGTGATATTGAAAGTACTTAAAAGTATAAAATGAAATTAAACTCAAATTCAAAATAGTTTATTGTTAGTTGTAGCTCAGCGTCTGGAGAGAAAGATCCAGTGTGCCAATAAACAAACGCTTTCCAGAGCCTCAATTGCAGGACGGGGCTGGCTTTGTGGACTCTCTGACACGGTAGTCAAGCTGATTTTTTCCAGGGATATGGTTACATTTTCTGGTTCAGAGCTCTTACTGCCACAATGGAATGAAACTAGTTTGGGTGTTAAAAGTTAAAAAGCGCCGACATACAAAATAATTGCCATCCATTCAGTGTCTGGGTCTCAGTTTCCTGTCTTGATAAGAGATTTGTTTATGCACTTATGAAATTGAATTTAATTGATGACTACATGAGCTGAATACTGCATGTATGTTAATGTATCTCTGTTTTCAGGGTGAATGCCAAATAATCAAAACTTGCATTTAAATTTCTCCTCTTGACAGCATTTGACATCGAATACATTTTTGAGGTTCGAAAGAGGAGCAGCACATTTAAGCACTGCACAGTGTGTTCTCCCACCTGTAGTTAGTGCGTATTTTCAGCCCTGAATGAAAGAAGAATACATGCTGAAGCAGGCAAATGTTTATCGCTTTTGATAGAATAAGCGACATTACACCACCGTTTTCCTTTTCATCTGCTAGGTCCAGTTAGAAAACTAGAATGGTCTGACTGAAAATGCATAGAAGAAAAAACAAACAAACAAAAACATAAATCAGCATTTTATTTGTATGATTTATCTGGTGGCTGTGAATGGATGTGGCAGGAAAATGTTTTCCCTGCTCTTTGACAGCTTCCCTTTCTTTGTGTCTCAGCTAACGAACAACAAAGCCCGCAACAAACATTCTTAGAGACAAACATTTGGCACTATGATCAAACACTTATTCAGTCATTCAAATCCTAATCATGAAGAGACAAACAGAAAACCAACCTGAAACAGATGGCAAGAAGGGAAGATATTGTTTCAGCAAAATACTTTTACTATTTATATCCAAATAAACCTCTTAGAAATTAGGATGAAGTTATGCAGGACAGATGGGCACCGTGTTACACTGCATCAGAGGTTTGAAAATAAAAGCAAATGATCAAAAACTGAAGTTTAACACTTCAGCACAGCTCAGCTCTTTTTCTATTAGCAGTTCTTCGCACCTGAAATACAATAGGAACCACAATTGAAAGTGTCAAACCCTCACTGTCACAAATTCAAAAAGATAACATGCATTATGTGCCGCTTAGCCATGTGAGCGTCATCAGCTTTCTTTTTTTGCTGTTGTGCTTGTTGAGCTCAGTGCTAAAGATTCTATTTAATCAATCAGTTTACTGTTACTGTCATTAAATAATGACATTGATCAAGACTAAAATCACCAACCGCTGAAGTAATACTAGTATCATCTTGTTACAAGGGTTTGGACATTCGTATGGAGGTTCCTTTGATGTGTACCACCTTTCTAAACATTGTTGCAGACCAAGCACATGCCTCCGTGGAACAGCAACTGCACACCCGGACAGCAGAGGCATCCTGCAGCAGGTACCAGCTACCAGTCCAATCAAACCTGATCAAAGAAGGCCCAACCCTGCTACTGACAGGACCCAAAGAATCCGCTGCTGGTGCCAGACACGCATACAGGACAACCCTGACCATTCCCATGTCCATGGCGAGCTCAGAGGTGTTTAGCAGCATGAGTGGGGACCTACACAAAACTGGGAAGGTGGACTGTTGTTGCTGATTCGTGTATACACACTGCCCACCCAAAAAGAAAATTTGCACACTCTAGTATTTCACTGAACCACCTTTAGCTCTGAGAGTGACACACGTTCACTGTGGCATTGTTTAGATAAGTTTCTGCGATGTCACAGCATTTATTTCTGTCCAGACTTGCATAAATTATCTACCTAGCTCATATATTGACGATGGGAGGGTCGGACCACTGCACAGAGTCTTCTCCACTACATCCTAAAGATTCTCAATGGGGTTGAGATCTGGACTCTGTGGAGGACAATCCATGTGTGAAAACAACGTTTCATGCTCTCTGATCCACTCATTCACAATGTGAACCCCATGAATCCTGGTAGCGTCATCTTGGAACATGTCCATGCCACCAGGGAAGAAAAACTCCACTGATGGAAAGGCCTGGTATTTTTAGTATACTTAGATAGTCAGCTGACCTCATTCTTTGGGCACATAATGTTACTGAACCTGACCAACTACAGCAACCTTGGATCATAACACTGCCCCCAAAGACTCGTACGGTAGGCACTAGTCATGATGAGTGCATCACTTCATCCTCCTCTCTTCTGACTGTGATGCACCCATCACTTTGAAAAATCAGGGTAAATCTGGACTCATCAGACCACATGACCTTTGTTCCGCGAAGGCAATGGTTCATCCCTATTCAGGGTTTTATAATGCGTTGGACGGTTCTTAACACAATTTTAGTTGTTTCAGAAATCTCCTTAGTTGTTTCTTTTGCTCGAAGCAGGTCAATAATTTCACCCTCCTCAGACAGATTAACATCATTTCCATGACTACAGGATATGTCTTCCAGCATGGTTGTTTAAGAAATGAGAAGCTCCTCCTTGCATCAGCTTGGGTTAAATAAGTTGTTGCATCTGAAACATATTCATCACTGCAGTAAATTAGACCCTCCAGAAAAACGCGGGCAAAAATCCTTGATTATGCAAATAAGTATGTGGGGTTTTTATGCCATTTTATGCGGGGAAATTGCGGAAAGTTGCAAAGTATGCGAATAGTTGTGAAATATGCAAAAATATGCGCGATTCACCTGCCGTCTGGCCGCGGAGTGATGTGTCCTCTAATCAGACACTGGGTCTGCTGCGGGGTTACTGGACTGACAGCCTGTGCTCTGGGAGGGGGAGAAGCTCACAGCAGCACCTGCTGCTTGTTGAAAACAGTCACCGCAGAATGATCCGAGTTTTCCTGTCAGTCTCCAAAACGGCAGAAAAACTCGCTAGATTTGTGGCTAGTCGCTTTTGACAAAAAAGTCGCGAGGACGCTTTGAAAAGTCGCTAGATTTAGCGAGAAAGTCGCTAAGTTGGCAACACTGGTGCGGCGCATCAGCTCATGCTTCTAGTGTGTGTGTGTGTGTGTATGTGAATGTGCGAACTGATGACGTCAGGCCGGGCGTCACATAAAAACTCACTCACAACTCCATTTATATTGGTTATGGTTTTCTCATTTTATGCGGAAATTGTGAAATCAAGCAGGACCCGCATATTTCTCTTTTTTTCGTGGAAATGTGAGATTCTTGTGGGAATTATGCGCTGTTTTGCGGGGATTATGCGGCCTTTTGGAAAATAATTGACCACCGCATAATCAGCGGTATTTTGGTGATTAATGCGGGAATTCATGTGATCGCATAATCGCGTTTTTCTGGAGGGTCTAGTAAATATCCAATAGAAGGCTCTTACCCATTTGCTTAGTTAAATCCAGGTATTAACCTTTTTTTTTTGGACAGGCAGTGCATTAGATTCTTGTAAATGTCAAAGTCTTAGCATAGTTTGCTTAGAGTGTACTAGTGTAATAGTGACCTTCGCTGTTGTAGATCAATTTGTGTGTTCAAATGTACAGTGTTTTTCTGTTTATTTGGTTGCCCAAGCCAATAAAATGAAATGTCAAAATCTCCAATTTTCAAATTAAACAACAAGGAAATATGTCTTTGTAAAAGCCAACAATATCCCAACCTTGAACCAAAACATGATTTCCAGCAGTCCAGTCAGGCTCTTCAAATCAGGCTTGAACACAACAACTATCGATACAACAACAAATCAGTCACGCAGAAGCTGGGGGAAGAAATAAAGAAAAAGTATTTTCTTTATCTGTCTTGTTTCAGGCCAATCAACAGATCAGAGCGGCATCATCCTGCTCTTCCACACAACCCAGTCTCACAAATATTACATTCCAGGAAAAAAATGGACTGCATACTCATTTCTGTGGTGACAAAAGTCTGTAACAACACTTTTACCCAGGACAGGAGTTTGAGTCCAAAGTGAAGCCGCTGTCCTTAAACTTAAAGGTCCCATATGGTAAAAATATTTTTATTTTGTTTTGTTGTTGTTATAAACTTGGAGGTGTAAAGAAAACATTAAATTATGAAGACATTTACATCTACAATCCCTTGGCTTCCACCGTCAATCACAGATGCACAGGTGAAGGGAGCGGTAACAGCACCTTACTGGTTTTTAGAGGAAAGCAGCCTGTTTGAAACAGCCCTAAAACCAGGAGTTCTACAGTTACTGTGAAATGAACCACCACTGAAGTATTTCAAGTTGGAAAGACATACTGTGGGGACACATGGGACTTGCATTAATTTGCTAGAAAGGGGCACATTATGGGAAATTTTGTTTTCATTTGGAGTTCAGCTAGGCACCAAAATTCTTTAGTTAAGGGATCAAGCTAAATTACAGTCTGACAATATGTTTGAAGCTTCACCTTCATTTTCTGGGTTTCCAGGGGGACCAGTCGTTTCCAATCTAATAATCCTTCGTGAAAACGATAGGACAGTAATGCAGTGAAAACATGGTATAGATAAGCTGATAAGAAACATGTAAGTGATACATCACAAACAAACTAGGGACCAATGTGCTTCCTTTAAAACAGAATTTTGTTTGTTGTATATCAACTCAGCTTTGAGGACACAAGGCTGTTTCAGGCCACTGCAAGCTGGTCAGTCTAGGTTAGCTCGGCCAGCATGAAGACAGGCGGAAACATTTACTCAGTGGCAGCAGATAAGTGGCTAAAAGAAGGAAAGAGCAGAGGGCAGTGCACACAAAACAGCTCAGTGCAAATATTTCCATTAAATATGGAAATGACTAGACTGGAGTTAAATGTTCAGTGGTTGATGCTTCACACTTTAGAATTACACTTTGTCCGTGGAGACAAGCTGCTTTGTGTGAATTAAGAAAAAAGCCACAGTTGCCAGCAAAAGTTTGAGTCAGAACTACATTTATTTTATGTACTTGAGTACAAATGTATGTTTTGCATTTTGCAAAAGGAAGTTTGAAATAAATTATCCAATAAAAAAAAAAAGAAAAAAGTTGACAACCAGATTGTGCTGCTCGGGGCTATTGCAGCGGCACTTTGTCATTTAGAAAGATACATTTTTATATAAATTATCTTGTCTTGTTATCTCCTCTGACTGTGCAGATCTGTATAGACATATTATATGAATTATTTTTGTATTCATTTGCAGTGTGGCGCTTACTTTTATTCTAAATGATGGCTGGTTATTTTTAGAATTTCAGCTCATGCTATGTAATTAAATAGATGACTGTAAAACTGTCACAACATGCAAGGGAGATCATATTTTTGTTTCGTCTTTAGTTTCGCAGGTGAATCGAAAATTAGTGATAAAAAGAAAACATGATCTTTTATCAGCTTTGGGAACTGTTTCACAGCCTACTCTCACACAGCAGTGTTTTTTTTTGGTCTTTGTGTGTACTGTGACAGCAATTATAAGTACAAGCACCGTGCAAAACTGTGAATCCACTGGCAAGTGAAGAAAATAGATCTGACAGGGCTCCAGAGCTAAAACCCCCATCATTAGCCTTAAATCTTAAGCAATTAGTAAATGTAGCTTCAGCTCAGGGGATTCTGTTTTCTGCGAAATGGTTGATGGGGTGTGTGTGTGTTGTTTTTTTTTTGGCCAGTGCAAAACAGATAATGAATGCTTGAATTTGGAAGAGTTGAGTATTTTCTAAAACGCTGTGGTGGGGAGGAGAATTGGAGCTCGTCTCTCCTTGATACAAGAGAAGGTTGTGCACTGCAAACTACACACTATAAAAGCAGTTGAAAGCTTGCCTGGAAAATCCAGACTGACTTTATTTATGTATTAATATAAACACAAATAAAGGCAGTCTGGCATTGTGATGATACGAGACGATTTCAAAAAGGAGGGGCTAACGAATGCAGCTTGAATGAGAAAGAACCAATCAGCGTAACACGGATGTGACACACAAACAAATCGACCTTGAAGTCCATGTAGTCCAAACAACAATGGCATGCAGCAGAGAAAGCGTCGCGGTGAATGATTACTGTCGTTTTTGTCACAAAAATCTGCGAATACATGGGGTACTCTCAAGTACAACACTTATTTTTGAAAAGGCTACGCAACAAAAGACTCCTTCCGAACGATTAGCGGTGTTAGGAATAACTTTGTTAATGTTTGTGTTTGGTTACGGGAGGTGCGCAAGTGTTTTATGGGTAATCCAGGCGGTGAAGATGACGCAGCATTAACTCCCGCCTCCCATGCTATGATTGGTCGTACCAAACTTTCCCGGGAGGGAAACGCGATTCAATTCGCCCAATGCCAAACTGATTCTCCTGTATCTCCTAACATGGAGATAGGAGATTACATGGAGATTCAGTTTGGATTTTCCAAGCTAGATGAAAGCTCACACACATTAGAAAAGTGCTGTAGTGAAAGAGCAGGTCTTCACTTCTCATATCTTTTAAAAGGATTGTGCAGTCTACACCTTATTGTTTGGAGGTGTTTCATGCACCCCAATGCCACTTCCAATCGGTATTATGTGCATTTAATGTCCGTCAAAAGCTGTTATCCGTTATAATGACTGTTCGAATTGATGCAAACCTCAATAAGACCAGAACAGCATGACCCCACTTATGTTGATTTCCCCCTTTGATTTAAGGTCTGTAAGGTATATTAATTCTATTGTACCTGACGTTTCACACATACATGGCCATCCAGTGCAGAGAATGACCTCTAAGTTTACTTTTAAATATATGTGTAATTCTGCTCTGCTCTGACTTTGTGGCTTTGCTGAATTGCTCGCCTGGAGTTAACATCCCAGGGGGTTTGTACTGTCCATTAACATTTTCCAAAGTGCTGCCATAACTAAGAAGATTCATTTTATTACAAAGAGTAGCATTTATTTCATCCCTAAAAAGCAATTATAGCACACATTTGGTATAAAGCCACTTTGTCAAGGCATGGTTTTAATTTCAGTAGGGACAGAAGCAGAATGCACAGATAAATAGTGCTGTCAGTTAAGGGCAGACTGACAGGTGCTTCCAGTAGCTCAATTAATGCTCAAATAATGGAGTCATAATTGACTTCCAGCTGAAACTGAGGTTCTTTGAAACATTCTCAAGGAAAAAGTAACAGGAATCATTTTATTGTCATAGTTTTGGAAATTTCTCATTTCAGTTTACTTGTTTTATTGGTTTCATATATGAAATATAAAATACGTGACAAACAAACTGTGTCATGCATCTTTATTAAAAGGTGCCAATATGTTGTTTTTACACACTGAAACTAGAGTATAAGTTCACTTTCTGACAAAGACTGACCTATAATTTGAGGAAGCTGCTTTGGTGTCATGACCGGCTTTCAGAATATTTTGGTCTTCTGTGTCAGAGAGTCTGATGACAGTGATCTGTCTTTTTTTTTAAACTAAATTGGCAGAATACAAGTGCTGCATGACATCCTCTCTTTTCTGTGCTGTTCATTTAATAAACAAAGTCTATGACAAGTGCAATCCATTTAAATTTCAGAACTTCAAAACAGAAGCAGTACACTAACAAAAGGCTTAAATTCTTAAAATTAAATAGGCAAATTCATCTTTGAAGACATGCCCTCATTTGCAATGATGTCGAACAAGGGCAATCAAATCAGAATAAATAGAGCAATAATTAGAGAAAACTGAACTCAGTTAAAAACAGTTATGTGCAAGGGCAAAGGAGTTCTTAATCATTGTTTTAAATTGACCTACAAGTAAAGTTGTGTCATCACTCCACCAAGAAACGGTGCTGTGTGACGATCAGCGTACATTTGTCTGTCTGACTGTTTGCGACATTACTCAAAAACGGACTAAGTGATTTGGATGAAACTTTCAGGGAAAGTCAGAAATGACACAAGGACCAAGTGATTAGATTTTGACAGTGATGCAGATTATAGACTGGATCCACGGATTTATTAAAGATTTCGGTATCATTGCGAGATAACAGCATGGTGTCACTGTAACTATGAATAAAAGTGAACACTACGTCAGCTGCCTGCTGACGATTGTGATCCTACTACAAATCGACTGTTGCAGACCTATTGGGACTTATCCATCGGAAATGATACAAGGAACAACTGATTAAGTTGTGGGGGTGATTCTGAGTCAAATCAATTCCTGTCGCTCGCTATATATTTAGGTCACGCAATTCAGTATATGTACATAAAGAACACATGCACAACACACGCCTGTGCTCAGCCCAAGGTCATTTTGTTTGTGGGTGCATCTATATTAACATGGTCACATTCTACAGTGCAGTGATTACTGTCACAAATTTTTTCAAGATTTCAGCTGTTGGAAATGATACAATGACTGAGCAGCCTTGGCGGAGTACTGGACTTTCTGAGTATGTTTGTGTGTTATAAAATGTTTCAGGCGTGTGCAGCACACAATTTAAGCTGTGATGCTACTTCTTAGATAAAACAGAACGTACACTACCGTTCAAAAGTTTGGGGTCGTTGTTTTTGATAGAAAAGCATTTTTCTTTAATGAAGATAACACTTTAGACATTGTTAATGTGGTAAATGACTATTCTAGCTGGAAACGGATGATTTTTAATGGAATATCTGCATAGGGGTACAGAGGAACATTTCCAGCAACCACCACTCCTGTGTTCTAATGCTACATTGTGTTAGCTAATGGTGTTGAAAGGCTAATTGATGATTAGAAAACCCTTGTGCAATTATGTTGGCACATGAATAAAAGTATGAGTTTTTATGGAAAACATGAAATTGTGAGGATGACCCCAAACTTTTGAACGGTAGTGTCTATTGTCCATCAGGAAATACTGAATGTGCAACTGCACACAAACAACATAAAATTCAACGAGCAGTAAAAATGAAACAAAAATAGATAAATCCAAAGGTATCTATCTGATCGCCCCTGTTTGATAATTCTTGAGGCGTCTAGTAAAGGTGAGTTGGTGGTGACACAAAGAGCTTAGTTTGACACAAGCTGGGGGTTGACAGCCATAAAATAGTGTGGGAGTGTGATGTGTTAGCCACCCACCTCAGTAATAATATTCTGACTCAACTGGGGAGGAGTTGAGTGACTGTCCTGCAGGAATCCAATGTGCTGAGCTAAAAAGCAGGGCTCTGAGATCATATCGGTACAGAGCATCTATAACAAACTGTGCCGGCATTTGCTCTCAGCTCCGCTTAGAGGTGGTTGGCATGTGCTGTTAAGTCAATCATGAGTTGTGGTGAGCATATTGATTATTCTGGGGAGTCGCACATGCAACAGATCAATCCTCCTTCCTACCTTTTTCGCCCACTGGTAAAATGTGTCATTCAGGGCTGCAGATGGCACAGACATGCATGGCTCATTCCTGTTTGATGTAATTCCTTATGACCTGTGCAGAAACAAGTAAATAACGTCTGAGACAGACTGGTGAGTCAGTGCAGGCAACATGCTGTACATAAACCGCCAAGCAATCAATTGAGTGACAGGGTTGCTAGAGGGTCTGTCAATAGCATCATGAGCATGCAACTACAGAATGGAGGCAAATAAGCATGAAAACAACAGTATAATATAAAATCCCAGAGTTTCCAGAGGAGGAGCCCAAGGTGGGAAGAGTGCAACTTTCTAGCCTCATTGAAAGTGAAATGGTTTATTTTCTGGGTGAGGTGTTGGGATTCTGTGTGTTTTGAAGTGGTTATGACCTTTTGGAACCACTTTACAACAGTAGGGCCTGAGAACCGCACATTGAGAAACAAAATCAATAACAGCAGAGCAACCTTAAGACCTGCAGCTGGTCAGAAAATCTGCAAAATATGGTGAAAGCTTGCTGTCAGCCAGAAATCCATATGGACAGCTTGTTTTTGCTTTTTTGTACATTATGAGAAAGTGATTATGAAAATAAAAACTGGAAAAATACAGCTGTATTAAGATACTGAGCATTGCAGAGATGAGGAAAACATTGGTGTCTGGTTGCTCAAATAAACTACCTTGTTGTCGTATTAGCTTGTTAGTTTCAGCAAATTTAACGGGCAAGTTAAAAGTAATTGATATTCACACCGAATGTTGATCAGGTTTAGTTTGTCTAAGTCAACCAATAATTAAAAACCATTCGTTGTGCTACTCTTTTCACCTTTACTATCAAAAGTTTTGCAAAGTGCTGTCGTTCCTTCCCACAGACTTCATGCGGGAAAGAAATTTTTGGGTCATTCCAGAATTGGAGGACGTTTTACACACATCGAATTTCAAATAATGCATGTCACTCTACCTCATGCAACTGTGTTATTCATATTATCAGGATAAGACAAATTCTTTTGACTTTTTTCTTTACTTTTTTTCCATCAGCAAGTTTGTCCTCATGGTCAGCAGTAACAGCTAGCTTTTTAAGTTTAAATTTGAAATCCACATGTCCTCCTATTCTATAACGACCCTTATGCTGTTTTCAGGCCCACCACTGTACAACTTGCTACTGTGTACATTTAAACACATTATACTGTACCTGTGAGATTTTTTAAGAACACTGCTATTCACCCTCTATTTCTTTCCCTTCCTTTTACGTTAAAAAACACAATCTGCCTCTTGGTTAATGCAGCATTCTCTGTCAGTCGTAGAATCTCTCAGATCTGGAGAAATGTTGCAGTGTCACACAGTAAGCTGGGGTGACCTGTTTCATGGGACGTCAAGCTGAAGGCTTTTATAGTCCTACATCAGTTAATCACAGGGCTCAGTACGTCACGACAGTCGGAGGCCAACTTTTTTCATGCAACATGTTTGCATACACAGATCATTGTGTTGTGCCAGCACCTGGGCCCACCCAACCATCTGCTCATTACCACATTCTTCCCCGGCGACTGCAGAAATGCGACCACTGTGGCAAAATAAACAGCATAACAAGTTTCAGTCACATACAGTCATCAGTCAATATTTACCACAAATAACTAATAAATATCTAATGTGTTTACACTGTGTAGCTACATATACAATGCAGAGAACATAATATGCACTCCACACATTTCTACAAGAGGGTGAGATAGGTGTCATACTTCAAATGTTGCTCAGTCCTGGATTTTTGACCCATCTCTATTACCACCTAAGTATTGTTGTTTCTGGTCCCTTCCCATCCTGATCCTGTCAATTCTCTTGTGTCTAACTGACAAGCTATTATTTCCCATGATGGTTTTTACAAAGCTTTAACCTGCATAAATCTACCCAACATAGGCAACAGTTTGACAGTTCAGTCTTCTGCACTGGACCTCTTCCTCTTCTGTGCAGTTGTGGCTTCACTTTGTGAGCACACATTGTCAGAAGTTTCCATATAGGAAGTATTTCGTTGGTTGAGAGGAGCTATGTGTCCAGGGGATTTAGGCACACACCATAAAGCACAATGTCAAAAATTTGAGGATAGCTTTGGAACTTCATTGTAAGACACTTCCTATCTCTCTTTCCCTTCTATTTAATATGCTCTATAATAAAGGCATGCTTTAAAAATGTCAATATATACCATTTAATAGTTTTATATAGCAAATGTGTGACACTACAGACACATATCTTGACTGTCTGATGAGAAAAGATAAATTCCTAGTCACATGAATTTCATGGGAACTACAAAATCCACCCATTATTTTGTGCTGCTCTATACATGCGGTGTAGAAGTCCATCTGTAGCCTGTAAAACATTGAAATTGTAAAGCTATAAAAAGATATGCATATTAACCTGTCAATGAATTTACTTCTTTGTTTATTAATTTAGCAATTGGTTGCCTAAAATAAAATAATGCTCACTGATTCCAACACTTGGTCACTCATCTTCACTCAGCCCATGCTGTGTAACACAGTTACTGACAGACTGACCCAATCACAGCTGATATCCAACCAGAAAGTCAGTTTTATTTATCCCCTGAAGATCTAGCAGCACATTGCATGGACAGACTTGTTGTTTAAAGTTTATGCAAACAGAATAATGCTGCATGACTCTAAGAGATTCTTGTTTATGCAAAAAGCACCCCTGATGTGTGAGTTCATGTCCATATGGCGGCCACAGAGCAATGCATAATCAGGCATTTATATGAGAGCATGTAGTAGATCAGCAAGTTGCTAATGAGACTCATTCACTGACATTGACACTGGAGCTCATTGTTGGAAATTATTCCAGTTACTTGTCCTTGTGGAAAGGATCCGTTTGTAGGGATGAGCGTTTGTCTGGTGTTCTTTGCTTATAGGGTTATACATTTTCTTACGGTTTATGGGTTCCCATTTGTTCTCTTTTGGAGAACAACTGGAAAACATTATGTGCTTCACAACCTGAGATAGGATGCAGAAGAGTAATGCTACCTGCTATCTTTACTATTAAAACACACACATACGCACTGTCACTTCAAACCAGTTGAGTTGCACTAACACTGGCATGTTTTACTTTCAACATTTTAAGATGGAACTGATACCTGTTTTTATCCTTTTACACACGCAACTCTTTTAAGTTTTTTTTTTTTTGTGACTCTGAATGAAGCTTAAGCACAGGTTTCTCAGCCGCTGTTTCATTTTGCGAACAACTACATTGCTTTTGGTCCCAAAAGATCTTGAGTGTTGGTAACCTGTAAACAAAAATAAATTGAGTATTGGAGCTTCTAGACCTTTGATACCTGCTACTGTAGTCTGTATCCTGCATCTTAACTGTCTGACAAACTGCTCAGTTGTTGCAAGGTACACTCAGTCATGTGTTTGTGAAGCACATTGCACATTTAAAGCTCTACTGGACATGTGGTGTAACAAGCACACATAATTTCTAAAATTGTAAAGGCCCACTTCTTTCGAAATGACTGCCATTTTCTGCAGTCTCATCCTTATTATTGCATTCAGCCTGTTATTACAGCAATCTTCATGTTTCTCCTGTTGTGCGCATCCTGTGTAGGACAAGTGACCCCCTCTAAAATGAGACATACGAATATGAAAGTCTTGAAAACGCAGCATTTTCAAAAAATCAACAAACACTCCAGACAGTAAAACCGTTACTTGCCAAATGTAGTCTGGATAAAAAAGAGCTGATGTGAACCAAAAAGCAACGCTCCACTTATGACAAAATGTGTCATTTTGTACACAGGGCTTCATTCAGCTTTGCTAAAGCTGCTCACACTCATATACAACACCCGTACAGCATCTATGGGCTGCACTTAATCTCATCTCTCAATGGACTGGCAATTCTTCCCAGAGTCATGAGGTCATATGCTGCACCATCCACCCTGCTCTTGAGTTTGCAGTCTGCTTAAATTTGTGTAATTGTGGATGTTCAGCTTGACCAAGGACATCTTGTTTCTTTAAAAGACTTCTAGCATTGGAGAGGTCTTTGATGGTGCAATAACAGAACTGTCAGTCCCTGATGACCCCATGCAGCACTTATGCCATTATCATACCATCTTGAACTTTTGGATAGTCCATTTACTTACCTCCACCATCTTCACAGTTAGTTTTTCCCTCTTCTATTCATAAAATGGCTGCACTCAGCATACTTTGCCAAGAATTTATGCCACCCATGAAATTGGCTTCTCTTCTATCGATCACACCTTTGGTGCAATTTTGCTATCTTTATCTGTTTATGCGCACAAGCATTTCTTTCACTGCTCGTGAAATCCATCAACTTGGTTCTTTGCTGCTGTGTAGGCTCTCGGTATTATGACCGCTTGCTGTTTTATAACAGTTTACCCCTGCTGTCCTTGCTATATCCTCATTGTCAGTTGTGACCCAAAGCGCAGCCTCTTAGGCTAAACGCCCACAACAACATCTGAAGCCATGTCCCACAGGCTGAATGTAGTTTACACCTTCATGCCAGAACAGTATGTACGCTGGCAGAGGCATTAAGGACACCAAGCAGCACATCACAAAGAGCCATCTGTTTGCCAGCAGAGGACACGTGCTTGTTCAAAATTGTATGCAAGTTCTGATTCAGCTGTGTTTCTTCCTTATCCCTTTCTCTACTCATATTGAGCCTCAAAGTGTTCAGGTGTAAATGTAATCCCAAATACCAGTGGTTGGATTTCTGTGGCCCTGATATTTAGACTCAGTTCCATTTTGCATTTTGTTGCTCAATGTGCAGCAAATTGGTGAAGTGTTTTTATGAGGAAGCTCATTCCATCGATCCTACCATTTCTGCTCGACCATTTCTGTTTTGCCTGAATTTTTTTAGCATTAAATATTGATAATCATAAAGACACTTGTGACATTTTAAATGGATAGATGGATATATCACCTACTTTCTCCATGTGATGATTGTTGTGAAAACTGTTTCATAGGATCAAAATGAATTTGCTTGCTTGGTGTTCCATTAGGAACAAACTTGACCTTCAAGACCAGCCATGTTTAGAGGATCTGCTGTAGAGTTTACCTTCAAGCATCTCCTCCAATAAGTGTTTGGATCTAATAAGCATAATAGGCTATATAGTTCACTCTGTTTCTCCAGCTAACACTATGGAGCCGCAAAATGAAAAACAAGGCCATATTAATAAAACATATTTGAAGTTATATTTGGAGAACCACTTTAACACTCTAGAACTCTGTTCTAGTCAGATTAGGCTATCTGACATTTTTGTGGTACATGTTCTCATACCTCCCCTGTTAGTTATGAAAATTTAATGAATATTTATTTTCACAAAAAAACATAAAATATTGACTTCAGCACTATTTTTTTTGTTAGAGACCGCATTAACAGAACAGAAGAAGAAAGGCACTCAGAGAGCGCAGTACTTAGCCAAGGCTGCTCAGTCGTTGTATCTCTTCCAACAGCTGAAATCAAGATAAAATTTGTGACAGAAATCACAGCACAATAGAATGCAACCATTTAATATAGATGTACCCACAAGCAAAATGACTTTGCGCTGAGCACAGGCGTGTCTTATGCATGTGTACATTATGTACAGATACTGAATCGCATGACCTAAATATGTAGCGGGTGATGGGAATTGATGGGACTCAGAAACAGCCCCACAATTTAACCAATTGTTCCTTGTATCATTTCGAATGGATAAGTTCCGATAGGTCCACAGTGATCGATTTGAGGTAGGATCACAATCATGTGATCGTCAGCAGGCAGCTGATGTAGTGTTCACTTGTTCACTTGTAGTTACTGTGATGTCGTCCCGCTATCTCGTAATGATGCCGAAATCCTTAACAAATCTGTGGATCCAGACCATAAGCCACATCACTGCCAAAATCTACAACAAGTCCTCAAATTCATACAACCGCATCGGTCGTATGCACCGTGCACCGGAATACGACCCGTGAGAGCGTATTTACGTTAGCGCCCCTACGGGGAAAAGGAATGCATTACAGGATTTAATTCACGAAACGGCTTTTCCATCGCAAAACGGATTTTTCCTCACTTTCCCAACACGGGTTTAGGGTTATGGTTATGGTTAGGGTTAGGGATAGGGATAGGGATAGTGTTAGATAAAGGTTTGCTCATGGTGACGTTTCACCTGTAACTCCGGAGTGTCGATATTTACTCAACCACTAGAGGTCGCATATGTCAAACCGAACACTGGGTCGTAATACGGGCGTGTACAGATGACCTATGTGGTCGTTTTTTGTTTGAGGACAGGCTGAAATCTAATGAGGTGGTCCTTGTGATCGTCCCATAAAATTTCATCCAAATCCATTAGACCATTTTTCAGTATTGTTGCACACAGATATATAGACAAACGAATGCCAATCGTCACACAACAGTAAAAAGGAAGCACTATAACTAGTGATTAACTGAGCATTCTGTTTAGAGAGAAACTGCTCACTAGAAAGATTGGTTTTCTTTTACTTGCAATTTAACTTGTTTTTGTAAATCACAAATAAGGAAAATGGACGGCTGATTTTTAAAAGCATCGATATGCATCGTCATGGTTTCTTTTTCTTCCTCCTCCTTATTCCTTGCCATTTAAAACAAACAAGCAAACAAATGAACACTGTTAACCATATTAAAAATAAAGTAGTACATACTTACCTTTTTGAGTCACATTTTATGAATATTGTGATTTAGAATAGCTCAACACATGGTTTCACAGCGACCACAGAAAAGAAACTTAAAAAGCAGATGAAGATCATCTGTTGGTGTGTGCTGATAATGCATTATGACTGATGCAACTGAGTGGGTCTGTGGTAGAATCTCACGGGGCTTCTGAGCTCAGTCTTCGCGCTTTCTGTTCACCTTACTGCTTAATTAATTAACACTTTTGTCCCTTGAGTAGTCCATGCTCAAACTATCAATTCTGAATGTGTTCTCTCCTATCAGCAACCTTGATTATCAAAGCGATCATGAAACCAAAAAGAACGTTCTCTGATTAATAATGAATGCCAAGATAGACAGACAGAGAGAGAGAGAGAGAGAGAGGGAGGGAGGGAGACCCAGCTGTGACAGGCTCTAAAGATATTGCTTAACTTCTTAGCTACACATTTGAAGACACTGTAGGTATACTGTAGGCTAAACATGTATAATCTGTTGTGATATGTAACAAGGACATTATTTTATCTTGTATTATTACCAAAGCTTCTGTGTCTGATGTTTTGATCCAGTACTTCTCTTTCCTTTTGATTATGGAATCACAGTCAAATAATCAGCAGGCATCACACAGCCATTAGCCTGAGATTGTAGTTGACCACTGAGTAGCTCCATTGGAGCGATTGAGGATAAAGTAGTTTGCTCAAGGGCACCTGGATAGTGGTGTAGTAATCCTAAAGCCTGGTTTAATTGAAGTTCTGATTTTGTCTGCATAAATCTGTTTTCCTTCTCTGGCTGTGGCATTATTCTAATGTCCACAGATATCAAGTCACATGGAAGCGCCTGTGGCCAAAGACAGAATTTTATGCTTACATGCACTCTTTGGTGCAAGACTGGAGAAAAAAAAGGAACTCGAGCAGAGTGGCTGCTGCAGTGTCGTGGAGGATACATGGACTGCATGTGCTCTCCCCTGATAGAAGGTGTGAGCAATCAGACGTGAAGCATGAGGCAGCAGGTGAAGTATGCTTTACATTTAATGGTAGCACTGTGTCATCTACAGTTACTCAAAGTACACTTTTCTCTGACGTACATTCAAGCATTGACTAACGTTTAGGCACTATACGGTATGTTGTAGCAGTATGGTCTGCTAGAATTTTCTCCGCAGGGGTGAACCTTAAAAGTTTGGTACAGTTTTTCAAACATACGATTTTCAAATGTTGACATCCATTTTCACATTTTGCATGGAGACATTGCTTCTGTACATGCTCATGTGTCACTGTCACAATCCATTTGGATGTACTGACACTGACAGCACATCTAGTCTCCCCTGCTGACTTGAGTGCTTTATTGAGCTACGCTCAGAATGGGCTTTGGATCTAAAATGTGAAGCAAGTGTGCACAGTAAGCCAACCATGAGTGGCGTAAGCTGTCTTCCTCCAAGATCTCTGTCTCCCTTTATCTCTGTCTCCCCTCCTTTCTCGCTCGTTTTCTCTCTCTCGCTCTCTCTCTCTCATTCTCTGTTGTTGTGATGAGCCACTGCAGTGGGAAAAGGACTTTGATCCACTGGCTTGACAGCAGACTGCCAAATTCCCTCTCCCCACGCAAAAATGCACAGATCCTGCCTTCCAGCAGTAGGGCCCACTTATTTGTAATCTCATAGATTACTGTCCCCAGGCTTAAGTGTAATGAGCCACAAACATCCAAGAAAAACATGTTATTTTTCACTCTAACTTGAAGGTTAAGTATAAAGAAGTCTCACAGCAAACCAGGACATACAGTAGGTCTATTTATTTTATAGGCCACTGTAGCATGGTGACAGTGACACAGCAGGGGGAGATTCTTCTGTGTGCTGGACATCACTGTTGTTCTTTTCCCTTGAATTCATTTTTATTCCTTTCTTTCCTCTCGAGATATATTGAACAAAACAGGTCGGGGTAGCCAGTCAGAGAATCAATTTCCTTTTGAAGACCTTAAATTATACAGACCACTGCAAATATCAAATTCCTCTCTCTCAGATGGAGCTGCTGTACATTTAATTAGAAGTGCTTTAATCAAAACAATTAAGTGCAGAGTCTTTGAAAGGACAACAAAGAGCACACTAACATTCTGGAATCAGAAAGAACAAAGACTTGCCAGAGACTACTAGAGGCAGATATGAAATTTGTGGAAACAAAAAAACAGGAGGTCCATCAATGCAGAAGACTTTTAGAAAGGGATCAGCTGCAGGACGTGCACTTTAGTCATCCTCTAAGCATCATTTTGATGCTTTAAATCTAATGCTTTATTGATGAATATGGTATCTTTACATTGTAGGTAAGATACTGTTCAGTTTATACAAACATCAAAGGTATGAGCAGTGTGCCTGTGACCTCTGTCATTCTTATTCCCAATCCCCAAGTCATGAGCAAACAGTTTCCATTATTTATTTATTTCCGCTTGAATGACAAAATCTCATAAACCAGAAGTTAGCATTTTTCATTTTCCCTCAGTCTTCCCAACCGTCTTCAGTAGGTCCCTTGGGAAAATGTCTCAGTAATAAAAAAATATATATATAGTGAAGAAAAAAAAACACCCACAATATTTTTCCGGTGTATGCTTGGGTTTGTAAAGCAGCATGGCTTAGGAAAATGAAGAAAAAATGTCACTCAATAAGCAATGTCTAATATTTTTCTACAATATATGCTTTTTTCTCCTCCACTGGCAGTTTCCCTGCAAGCAATAAAAATGCTGACTGTTCACTGAAGCCCAGCATCAGCCTGAACTCACCTTCCACCAACGTTACATTAGTGCTCAACTATTGTGATCCACAAGTGTAACACAGCACCAGGAAGTAAATCTGAGTTATTTAGGCATCTCTGGCATTGCTTGCATTCTCCTCTGACAAACTGTGAATTAGATTCACGTGCAGTGCTGAAAGCAAACTTTCCTTTTGCCTTTAGAGTGCATTAGCTGGATCAGCATGACTTTGGGAATGCTGTGAGGATGGAAGAATTAGTGCTGCGGTTGTAGGTGCATACTACTGTAGCGAGACGTCTGTAGATGGAGGTTTAAACAAAATATGATAGTTATGTATGCTGTTATCAGATGTAAATAGACCATTCCAATAAAGCAATGCCCTGTATTACATGTAGATTTTCTAAGAATGAGAAACAAAAGGTGAAATTCTAAAATGAATCTGTTCTGGTGAAAACAAGCATAAAAAGAAAAGAGACAAGCAAAGTGAGTTTTCCCCATTAAAATAGTCACCAGATGTAGACTGTGGGTTGAAGCCCCCTGTGCTAGTTGCATGTTCCTATTCTCAGAATGACCTTGCTATACAGGAGGTAGCAGCCTTCATGCTGAAAATGGTCAGTTTTAACAAAGATGGCTCTTCATCAGCTAACTTGGTGGGGAACATTAATTACTGTTTTTGCGCATTTGCCTCGGAGCAGAAAAAGCAAAATGCTTAAAAACGAACAAAGACAGAAAGAAAGATACAATAAATTCAAATCAAGAGAGCAGCAAAAAATAAAACCAATTAGAAATGCCTGGTGTTTGGTTGTGCACTTTTATTCTGTGTCTTTAAAAGATCACAGATCATTTTTACAATGCTACAATCACTGAAGTATGTCTTACATTACCTAGAAATATGACCACATTTGCAGAATTATGTTAATTAAAACACAATTAATAAACCTAATAACCCTAAAATTATTTGTGAAAAAGTTCAGCTGTGCTTGCTGTCAAATGTTGTGAATGACATTTAGTTTGTTGTATGACCTTGAGTTGGCATGTAGGATGAAGTGTAAGTGTCTATAATACATGCAGAATCAATGTCATTTTCACTTTTCAGCACTCGCTGTCATCCAGAATACAGCAAGTCGCTTCAATTTTCAGCTGGCGCAATCAGCATGAATATAACACCAAAACAGACAGTTGGAGTGACTGATGTTTGAAATTGTTGAGGGGAGCAGCACTTTTGGATCTTGCAAAAAAGGTCTGTATCTCAATTGCTCTCTATTTTTTGCATAATGGACAAATGCAAATGCAATGCAGCTCATGCGGTCAATCCGACCATTAAATGTGCTGTGAAATAAAATTTTCCATAGCACCGCTGTCCAGACCCCAGACCCAGGGCTCAGTGGGTAGAACTGGCATTAATAGATTGCTAGCCTCAGTGGCAGAGCTTCACTCCAATAGCCCATCAGTCAGCTCTCAGTCCTGATCTGGATGTGCCCACCCTTACCCCTTCACACCTGTGTGAGTGATGACTTGTTCAGACCTGTACATGCATACCTGCAGTAAAGAAAGCTCTGTCATTTTCTGCACAGGAGTGAAAGCCAGCTTCTGACCACCATTAGAACCCTGGGCTTTCCCTGACCTTATGTTGCTGCTGGAAAAATTCACCCCTGCAAGCTGAGAAGCACGTATTGGACTTTGACCTCAGAAGTTGGAAAAGTTGGCCAGAACAAATTCAAAACTTGCCGGATGCCAGTACAGGGCATATTTCCAGAAAGTACAAAAAACAAACACTCATTTAAGTTCACTGTACAAGTGGTTCAAAAGAAGAAAAGAAAAAAAGAAAAGCAAAAACACTCAAAAAACCCAAAACAAACAAATTCCAGCCCCTTGTTTATTTCTAAATGTGAGGAAATGTTACATCACAGACCGTATCTTCCTAAAGCATCGTGAAATTTGATAAGTGGGTTTTCTCCGGCACATAATATGAGCTAGAAAATGAGTTTAGAAAGCCAGCAGTCTCAGAACTTGCCAAAATAATCAGAGAGTCATATTGATCAACAAGCCTATCAATCTCCTGTAGATCCAGTATGATCATTTTGGGAAACAGGGCGGCAGAGATCACATCTCATTACTCTAACCCAGACTTTAAACACCAAATATGGTGCAGGAAGTATTGCAGCACAACAGCATTGTAGTGAGACAGCTGCTGTTTGTGCAGCATATGCAGTGGATGAGACACAGGTGCTGATCAGCTGACATGGTCAAGGTGCAAGGTATTAGGGGATGTGAGGGACAGGATGTATTAGTGGAAAGCATGATGAGTGTGACCCTTCCTCCAGCAGAGACACAAAGCGACAACAAGCACTTGGCATCAGCCTCACTCTGATTGACTTGTCTCCACAGCGGGTGAGATAAGTCTCTGTCACCATTCGGCACACTGTGCCAACACCGGACCATTAACAGCGTTGTTTTTTCCACACAGCATTAAAATGCAATCAGTGTGACTTATTGTGGTCAGTTGTGCATTAAGACAGGATCACCACCAACTTCTCAGACCATTTACTTGATGCTGAAGTCCAATTACAACGAAGGTCACTGAAATGGCCATTTTTTCAGATGTCCATACCTGCCGTAGACATGGCCAGGGAGAGGAGTCAGATCGATCAATGTCTGCACTTGTCTTTGTATCTTCATTTTGAAATGTGTTCACCTTTTATATGCCATCAAACTGTGCAGTGTATTAGAAATATTTTGGATATGTCTATAAAAAAGCTATTACATTTGGAATATTGGTAAGTAGAGTGCTATAATGAGACACATCACAGAAGTAACATATGCCACTTCAAAATGAATTTGACATAAATATACTAATTATAATAGATTGGCAAAAACAAATCTGAAATTAAGAGGTAATTATTGTTTAATGATTGGACTTCATAATAGGAGTATCTGTAACTGACTGCTCGATGTTATTTGCTAATGATCCAGTTTGTAATAATTGCTGTATTTCCTAGATATTAGACTGATGGATTGTGCCATCAAGTGGCGTAGACCGCCATATGACTGACACATAGCTGACACCAGGTTTTACCGAGTGGGAAAAGCTGCTCTTTAAAGGTTGGTAAAGACACAAGAATGGAATAAACAACAACATCACCATTAAAGGTCAGTGTTCACTGTACTGGGTCAAGATTTCACAAATGACAATGACTTGTTCCTCGCTGTCGCTAACAGCTAAAACTTATTACTGCAGTGATTCGGGGCTACAAATAATAGATGACTTGATGAAGGTTAAATACAAGTGAGAGAATAATGAATAATAAAAAAACTGTCTGGCTCAATCTACTAAATCCACCCAAATCTGTCCCACTTTAAAATTTATCTTTTGTCTAAACATTATTGAATAGTTTGACTTGCTCTCATTTGACACGTCGCCCACCATCCCTCATCTACGACATTTATGCAATGCAGCTCTGCTAATACAAAGTTGAAGAAGTCACCATATAAACACACTAATCCTTTACAATCAGAACTGATTTGTAACTTTAGATTCCTTTCTGCAAGCTTGATTCATGGCGTGGCTGGCCATGCTTTAATAACGGTGCTGTGCAACGTTGGGACTCAGCCATACAGACAGGAAATACAGCCGAGAGCGATGCAGCTCCTGTCATTTCATTTTAGTCTAATTTCAAAAGTATTACCTAATGGACGTTTAAGTGCATATTTCATTTCACTCTTTGGCATCGTTATTATCAAACAGCAGACACTTTTATTGGAATCAACAGATTTACAGAGAAATAGAGTGAATTTAATCAATACAGTTCAAAGTCTTATTTCTACTGTATGTCATCACAAATGTGCCTTTACCCAGAGACTATATAATCATAGCTACACTTTAATTGGTATTATCAAGTCTAGGTAATACGTTTGTTTATTTTCCACCGATTCTGCCCTGGGTCATGTTTTACTGAATTAGGGTATTCATTTTCATATTCCTCGGAAACACCAATAATGAACGGAGAGAATGGCAAACATATTAAAATTGCATTTTATTTATAAAAATAGCCCAAGGTTCTACATGCACTGCTCCCACTGTTTGCTTTTCTTTCTGTGGAATTGCGAGACAGGCAGACTGTGCTTTACTCCTGCACACAGAGTATATCACAACACAGAGGGCCTTTATACAAAAAGGAACTGACCTAGCGAGGAATATAAGAAACAACGTAATTATACAAATATGTCTTTTGTCCAGTATGGACTTACATGATATACTTTTGTTCCAACACATAGGTAATTCATTGTTTTAAAATGTGCTATTCTGAAACCTTAGTGGAGTTAATTACCACAAATATATGAGTGTCAAAGGCTCAAAGTTGCACTAGAAAGTGTTGGAAGAGCTGCAATCAGTATCTTCTGAAGTCTAGTCTCACAGTAAGAT
Source organism: Acanthochromis polyacanthus (assembly GCF_021347895.1). Lineage (NCBI taxonomy): Eukaryota > Metazoa > Chordata > Actinopteri > Pomacentridae > Acanthochromis > Acanthochromis polyacanthus. Next base: position 34,187,003 of record NC_067117.1, on the reverse strand, counting down.
GTGCTTAAGGGTCTCTCTAGAGATCGAGAAAGGTGCCACAGAATTTCAGGATCAATAGGACTGTAGATTCCTTTCCTTGGTGGCTCACACTTATTGATTTGCACTCCAAACATGCTGGTTTAAGCTCGTCATCCCCAAAGGAACTAACCTGATATGGATTCTCTAAAGCAGAAGTTATCTATGTAATTATCAGAAAAACCATGACTGCGTAGGATTTCTAAGTATTTTAAGTGTGTATTGTATATTATATATTTAAAACCTGCTGTTACATCAGTATAGTCACCATGTAGTAAATTCAAAAGTCCAAGCCAGATCTGGTCTTCAAGTGAAGCGTTGACTCAGTTGTGCATGGAACATATCATGAAATCAAATTATAGTCATTAGCATTGTCCTAAAATGTGAGGAAATATTGGCCTGCAGCAGCTCTAATCAGCAGTATAGTTTGTAATGGGTGCCAAATTACCATTATTTTGTTGCACATTTTGCCTCAAATTGAACTCTTGTCATGGTGTGTTCTTTTAAGAAACAGACTGGAAACAGAAAGCATTTAGCTATCCATGTTTTTAGTACATTAGAGAGTGAGCACCACTAAAAGGCTGATTTACAAGCAGCATAATTGGCTTGATTCTATTTCTGTGCTGCCATTTATTGTCTGGATAGGAACAGAATTTTGATATAATATTTGTACACTGTGCAGCACCCACCCCGGGCAAGTCTCTCATGAACTGGAAACATTTCACAATTACCAGTGGCATTTATCTACTAAGTGAAGGCACCCTGGAGCTTATAAATCTACATGGATTTATGAATATCAAATGGCAATGTGCAGAAGCAACCTTTGTTACTGTAGTTTCTATTCTAGCTTCGTGAAAGATCATGAACTGAGGTCTGCAGTGAAGAAATGCTTTGGGAAGCCTTTTGAAACAACATCAAATCTTACTTCTGTATTTATTTGCATATTAATGGGTTTTGAAAGTCTAATCTTTACGACTAAAGGTTTTTAATCAAACTTATTTCTGTCCGTAATGTGCGACAATATTTATTAATGTGTTTTTGAAGACCTTTGTCTCATGTATTTATTTTCAAGAGATGAGAATTTCTCCATAGAAACTTTTCAACAGGGTTCTAATTTGCTGCTGCCGTTGCACTGCTTTGCCATTATTCCCAGTTGTTTTCTTACTTTAATGGAATGCCTCACACATACCTTGTCTTAGATGACACAGCATACAGCTCTCTACTGCCTACCTACACTGTTGCCTGGTGGATTGAGTGGCTTCACTTGCAATTTGGGGAAATAATGTAATCTCAGGATGGGCAGAATTGTTGAACCCTCTCTGAGATTACTCTCTCCTGCCTGCCTCAGTGATTACTGATCACAGGCAAAAGAAAGAAAAAGAAAGCCTTCCCTCTATGGTATGTTTCTATTTTCATTCTCACCTCATCTGTCTGGCGAGAGTTATTTTCAGCAGATTTTGAGAATTGGGCAGTCTCTCTACTACTCCCTTCCTTATTATCATGTCCTGTTGTGCTGCAGTGTTTTAAAGTCCAGAAGCATAAGTTGTGGTCCGTCTTGCATTTCCTTCGACTGATTTGCAATCAATGTACTTGTGAGCACTATTGCAGCAAATGCAGGGAGACTTTTAAATGCTTCTGTACACCAAAGAATTTTGTATTTGTGTGTTTCTGCTGATTGTTGTGACTCAGTCTACCCGCCAAAGGCCAGTAATGTTCAGGCAGCTTTGTCAAACATGCAGTCAAAAATCAATTCTGGATCAAAAGTTGGAGTCATCAGAAGGTTCTCAAGAAAGAATCCTCAAGCAGTCTTCAAAGTCTGATGCGAATAATGTTTATTCAAAACAGAGGCTGTAAGAACAAACATGAGGAAAATCTCGAGTCTACACAAAGCATTACAGTGAACCCTCGCTATAACACGGTTCACCTTTCACGGCTTCGCTGTTTCACGGATTTTTTTAGTGCAGTCTTTTTATGCTTTTTTTTAAACAGTGCATTGTGTTCTGCATCCTGATTGGCTAAGGGACTGACCAACGTGAACAGTCTCCACGCCTCGTCTCCTCTGCCATACAGGCCAGCGCTGCCTGCTGTGGAGCGCTGGATCATTTCTCTCCTTGGTCTCCATGCAGTGAGACACCCTGAAAGATGGAGCCGACGGAGCAGCCTTATTCTTTTCCCCCGCAGTCAACCAGACAGTGGACGTGGTCCCCAGCCGTCTCTGGCCACCGCAGCCGCGCTCCCCAGGAGAAGAGCCCTGGCACGAGCCTTCCCCACCCCCGACTGCTCCAACTGATTCAGCCGGGCCCGCTCTCTGAGGAGGCCGAGGCATCCACCTGGCTGCAGCTGCAGCGCTCCCCCAGGGCAGTATTGTATAATAACTGTAAAAAATAAAGCTGACTACTTCACGGATTTGGCCTATCGCGGGTTCTTTTTGGAACGTTACCCCCGCGATAAACGAGGGTCCACTGTGCATCATCTTATATACCTATGCAGAATACATCTAAGCACTCCTCTTTCACTCTGGAAAGTCATATCCCATTGTCTTAAGACCCAATCAGGATGTATATGATGTAATCGTATCAAAAGTTTAACCATCTCCTCTTTTTTAATCTCCTAGATTAGCATTATTTCTACTTAGCTCAGCGTGAGCTTGGTTTCAACTCACGAGCGCAGACTTAAAGAGGGCATGCACTGCCGATATTATGCCTTACATGGGCTTCATGTGCTTCCACTGGGCTGCCGCTTTCCACAGAATTATTTAGCGTATGCATAAATTCAGTTGACACATTAGGGTTTCCAATTTTATCATTGTTTGTTCTAAAATCTGATTTACACATCCTATGCATCTACTTTTATCATTTGTTCAATCTGAAAATGCCACAACATCGGCATTTCTGTGAAAACTGTGAAAATGCTATAGGACATAATATTTACACTGTGATATATTCTGATAGTTGCATGATGACACTATTATAACAGCCACATTAAAACCGCTAACAGGTCAAGTTTCTATCACCACAGTTTGATATGATACAATGTTCCGCTGGGAAACACGGTCTCCTCCTCTACTCAGGAATAGTTTGAAGAACACTACAAAGAGCCCAAGAAGTTGAGCCAGCTTCCAAACACACTCAAGCAAATCAGCCATTCAAGGGATGTGCCAAACAACCCCACTCTGCAAGCACGGTTTGCAGCCGGTATCCCATTGCCAGACACCATAGGACACCTCCAGAAGTCTCATCTAAATGCCTTCACAGGTTTAGACAGGTGCTGGTTACAGGTGCACACTGATTTCAAATCAACAACTGTCACATTACACAGTTTTATCCTACTAAAGCTAGTTTGATATCATTGTCCACTCTTTACGATATTCTTAGCCAGTCTTTTCCTATCTCTTTTCGTGAGCCACGAGGGCAGGAATGAGGGCAGTATGTAAAGCATTTACCGGAAAAAGTCTCTGACAGTAATAGGTGGAAATAGTGCGTATGAAGATGTTGTCAGAGGTGTGTGTAAAGGACTGTGTTGAGTTTTGGATAGGGCAGAAAAACCGACTCATCAAGATATCTGGAAGACTCTTTCCAAAAGTTAATGGTCCAATTAAAATGTCCATCCCAGTGACAAATTCCTTTGAAGCCAGGCTCTGAACTCCAAATCGCAGAGGCTCTTCTTTAAGGGAAGGAGAGAGTGCACATCACCATTCATGCCCAGTGTTAAACGATCTCATCTGTTGGGACTTCCTGTGATGAATGGTAAAAGTAAAGGAAGGATGAGAGGGGAGTTGAGGCTGAATAGCTGTCTTGCATCAATGTAGACCAAAGAGAGAAGAGAAAGTGCACCCATTACTATTTCTGACATGGTGAGATTGATGTCACCCTTATTTGCCATCAGATTAGGGAAGCCAGGCGAGGTGTAGCTCTAAGCCAGTACATCACATGGGCGTAATTAAATGAGTGAGAGCACTGAATGCTCCTTTGAGCCCTGGTGTTGAAGCCTGAACAAAAAGACCTGTAGCACATAGGTGAAGCAATGTGCACTGATAGATGTCCTCATATGAGGGGTAAATATAAAATCACAAGTTGAACCAGCCAGAGCTCATCAGTGAACCATACCACTGGCTAGGATGCACAATCCTCCCACAAGCTATTATTTTAATGATGGAACATAGAATGAAATACGTGCAACCATTTACTTCCTCCATTTTAAAACAGCAACCTTGTAAGAAAATAGAAAAAAAAATACTGTCAAACTGTTCAGACATTCACACAAAATGTTTGGTGAAACAAATGGATCTTAGTTCACACAAAAGTAACTGACTTGTTTCTTAGCCCACGCTGTAACTTGTTTTAAATCTGTCACCGTGTTTATAAAATCCTGCTAACTACCTGACATGGTCTCAGGGTTTCTGTGTTTAGCTTTAGAGCTGCTAATCATCCATGATGCTCTTCTAGCTCTGTTTATCTAGGATTTCCTCGCTGCTATAGAGTATAATTTCCAGAGGCTTTTATAATGGATGACATTGAACCAAGAAATGGCCTTCTTTAATCCCTGTTTACGCCAACCCCAAGTAATCCCAACAGTGACCCGCACCAACACAGTCCTCTGGAGGCCAGAGAAAAGGAAGAGAGAGGCTGCAGTCCAGGTAAAACTGTATTTCAGATCACTGCTGGTGAAACGTAGCCTTAATTAATTGTCTTTGTCCTCGCCTTTGATAATCAGTCATACTTTGTCTTGAAAGCAACCTCTGATACTCCCAGTGGACTGATCATCCTCCCTTCGGTGAGGAGTGCACATGTTCTGGAGCGAATCTCTTGCACTTAAGCAGATTTCTCCTGCCAGGCTGAGGATCCATCCTGGCTTTGTAGAGTCAATGCTCAATAACCTTTTCCTGTGTCAGAACTTTTCTTTTACTTTCTGTTCCTATCCTGACAGAGGTAGAGGATTGTCCTCGCTGAGCCGTGATGTCGCCATCAATTGTCTCTAGAGATCAGAAACCTGATGGCCCAAACGCATTTTAGTGCAAAAGCTTTGGATTTCTATTACATTTCAAGAAAAATCTGTTCCTTTCCAGTTGTAGCTTCCATCAGACTGCCTAACCTTTAGCTATGGTGATGCAGTTGTCACATTTTAACTGATTGTTCACAATGTTCCTTCCCAGTGTATTAAACCATGTAGAAATTATCCATTACCTAGAAAGGCTCTAGATTTACATAAAAGAAGAAGGGGATAACTCAGTGTGTCCAGCTGGTGCTCTAGCTGGAGCTAGAGCAATTTTATTAACTGTCTATGGCAGACTTGGTACTGTCAGGCCAGCTCTTTACAGCCCAGTGTGAAAGCGTCTGTTTTAGCTGAGTTTGTCACACTGGGTGGCTGATTAAGCATTAAGCCGTTCAGTGTGAGGGCATATAGACCCGCAGACCCTTGGGTTGTCTTTCACTCTGCCACACATCGGGAAGCACAGGATTGCTGCTTTTATTTGTGCACAATGAGTGGTGCCTTGTACCTTTCTGATCTTGTGGTCTTTATGTTATGCCAGCCAGCAGTCTAGCCCCAGTTATTATTCTTGTTGCATCAACCGACAACTACAAGGTTCTTTTTGGTTGTGAGACTGCTGGTATGTACTACAGCTCTGTGTAACCGGCATGTGTGTTGCACATCTTTTTTGTCATTGTCGGTATTGCAAAACGAAAGATTAACTGAAAGTGGTTACCAGTTTTTATTGAGGTTAGCAAGCATCCATCAATGTGAAGAATCTTTACTAAATGTAGCAGGTAGTTGATAGGAACTTTGAGCTGAATCCACCTGGACATCCTGGAAGTCAGTGAGGTAATGGGGAGGTACTGGGTTGCACAACAGTAAATCAATAACTGATAGATGTTGTTTAAAGAATGGCCTCCACAGACTGATTATTTCAAATAACGCAGGTTACTGGTCAGAATCAGTAACATTCCATGTGGCTGTAGTGAAATGGCCAGAAAAAGAAAGAGGAGGTGTCACAGAAGAAATTTGCTTAACATTTTGCTTTTTGTTTTTCCTTATTCTTTCTATACATTAGAAGCATTATTATCAGGTAATGACCAAAGTAGTACTTACAGCTGATGCTTTGATGAGTCAAACAATGGTCTAAAAAGAAATACTGTAAAATTGCAACATCTGGATGTTCCAGTGCCAGTAAGCTGCACAGTTTGTTAAATGAAATGGATCCAATCACTAAAACTATTAGTTCAACCAGCTCATTTTTATGCAGTAAGTACTGACTTGTCATCTTAATGTTTCCTTCTTTTTCAGGTATTTAAAATATCAAAGTATGACTGATGCTCTTATATGACAGTGATGATGATGATTTCAGTTTTGAAAATATACAGTGTTCAGTATCGAGATGTTTACGGGGAACCAAGGAGTAAGCACTGAGTTCAAACTTAAAATACAGAGCTGCTTATAGCTGTCACCTAAGTAACTCCCCATACCTTACTGATTGGTCAAGCCTCTAGCTGCAAGGCTCAGTGGGTTCAAGAGACTAGCTGTTCAAGGACAGCAGTATTAGTCATCCCCTGTTTTGCAGCAACTCAGTCTTTCAGGAATTCACAAAATCCTATTACCCTTTTTAAATGTGCACTTATGTTTTACACTTTCTGAAATAATGTACAGCATGTGCATGTAAGTGGTGGTAAGTGGACAAACAGAGATAAAGACAGATTTAAAAATAAAATATTCAAGACTGAAGTGGTGATGATGCATAAATGGTGTCTCACGCCATCACTATTTTTTTGCCTGAATAAAAGCTCAATATGTTCATTTCACATTATTAAAGTTAACATATGACGCATCTGGCTTTTGGGAAATGTCAGTGGTATATGCATGCTCAATGCCAAATCCAGCCAACCTGAAATCCCAAATATGTACCCAAATCAAACTGTGTTCTGTCTGCCTTTGTCCAAGCTGCGTATTAGTAAAAAGTAATTTCCCCTGCTCAGTCATGGCTCCACAGTGCCTGTGAGGTGGATATTTTTTTCTTGCAGCTGTCAAACTGCATCCAGGCTTTTTCTTGCAGACGACTGAAGGGCATGGCCTTAAACCCTGAGGCAGTTATACAACACAAAACAACAAACGCAAGGTAATTTGTTACTAATAATATCCACGTATTTTGCTCTGTATTCTTGTTCTGCCTTTGTTTACATAATGTAGTTACACAAATATGCACTTAGAATTAAATGGGACAGAATTAAGCATAAAGCATTGCCCATTTACAGGATCTAAACTATGCATAGAATGAATCAGAATCTGCTAAGGCAGCAGGTCTCTCTGGGCGACATTAGTTTCTACACATCTTTGCTACTCCATAAGAGATATACAGTTTTTCACAGACACATGATATGGACTTGAAATCTGGCATAAATAAATTAAAATGTGCTATCCCACGGCTGTAAATGTGAGTTTGACTTTCCAGAATTGTACAAGTGACCACCATATATACCAAAATGCTGGTGCAGTTCTGTTAAATATCCTATTTAAATGCATGGGTTATAGTAGATGGAAACGGTATAGAGTCGAGTTGAGGTATGCAGAAATAAGGGGATCTTAGGTGAGCCGAGAATCTGAATACTGGTTTGACTCATGGATAACTTCACGAGGGATAACTTCATTTACTGTGACAATTGCTCCTCCTTTTGCCACCTGTGAATTTCAACTGAGACAACTGTTCAGATCCACTAAGGTCACCATCCTATGGGGAATGATATCCAGTAATATTTGTTATTATACACTGTGAAGGCTCCAAAAGTTTGCAACACCTGACAGGAAGGAAGATGGCCGGTAACGTCAGCTGTAATTAGATTTGAATATTAGATTGATGTTCCCAGTGCTGGCAAAATCACTAACAACGTGCTAATTATACTCCCACTCATTCAGCCTCAGCCTAATTCATTTACTTGGCTGTGTCTCTGCAACCCTGTTGCTTTTTTATCACATTGTTTGATGTTAAATAGCTACAGAGCAACATTAGAGAGCAGGTCAATAGCATTAAGAACGACTAATTAAACCAATAAAGTCTAGCTACCGTTCTTCCCTAAGCAGTTCTCTGTATGACTTTAGTTAACATGCGTTTGACCTACTTGTCTAAATTGCCTTAACTGATTGCTTCGGCTGGAGGCAGTTAATGACTCCCCTCAATCAGCTGCTGAACATATGTTACAGTATATAAAAGAGCCATCACAGGATTTGAGAAACTAGCGGAACCTATTTTGATTGTTCCTCATCCCTCTCTATTGTACCATGTTGTGCTCATATAGCTACTATATAAGCATTTTACGCATTATGTGTGTTGGACTAGTGAACATATTTCCCGCAGCTTAAATCAGGTCAGAAGACAAACACAATAGCGACTCTGTACTCGTGTCCTGACTGAATAACTTCTTTGTTAAGGCATTTTGATATTCATGAATATGCTCATCCACTGTAGAAATACAATTATAATTACATATGTCTAATCCTCATTATCTATTGCTTAAAGTCTCCGTCCTGAGTACTTTTGGATCTGGGCTTGAGCTAAGCCACGAAATGCACCACCAAAGGCAAATTATGAAGCAGGTGTTTTGTGACGATGCATATTAGATTCATACTTGCATTTCAGCTCCGTCAAACATCACGAAGCAAATGCATCATGGCAAATGCAGTGGGAGCTACGAGGCCGTATGGGATCATCGATGAAAATGAATCTTCTCCTTTAATGGTAATGAACATAGTTGCTCTAAAATGATAATACCATTTCTTATTTTAAAATACTGCACTATTTGACACAACAAGTAGCCTGCAGGCATAAAAAAACAATAGTCTCAGGGGTTTCTGTCCATCTTTGATTATTTTTTCTTTTTACTTAACTAATAATTAGTCTTAAATTTAATTATAACCACCATTATACCATTTAAACTCATGATCAGTACATGATCCATCTTTTAGTTTCCACTTGTATTCAGGAAACAACCTCAAAAAGTTAAATCTGTCTCGACACACCTAAATATTTGACATAAGTGCGTCGGAGAAGAGCACGAGTTGAATAAGAATGATTAACCTCTTCATTTATTGCTAGTATATTTATTAATTCATACCATCAGTCTAATCTTTACTCAAAAAGCATTTGTTCTGCACTGAAAACTCCACTAGTTTTCTCTTAAGCCATCCTCAGCTTAATGCACAATAGAGCTGGTCGATCATGGTCACTCAGTAGAGTTTTATTCTTCTGCACCCAAAAATGAGCACAGCACCGTGATGCACAGAGATTAGGAGCCTTCAACTAAAAATCAAAAGATCATCTGTATGTTGTTCGTCACTAAAATCCAGGCGTTGCATGCAGCCGGATGTGATGAACATTAGAGTCTCTGATGTTTAAACTAACTGTGACTGATGCCATAGCTTTGGATCACAGTTTTCACTCTGCTATTTGATTCCACACTTTATTGCTGTGCTGCAAATGTTTAAGTATCGAAGCCAAAGGCCAGAAATATTTTTCCTTGTTAATATATAATGATTTAAACTTACATACAAGAAATATTAAAAAGTGTATCAATCAGTCATAACAAAGGTGGTTAACAATGTGACAGCGTTGAAAAGGTCCACTTCAAGAAATAAATATTAATGTCTGTGTAAAGTAAAATCAGAAACAGTTTTTACATATTACAAATTAAGTGTTGAACTACTTTTTGTGTCTAGGATGTTTTGGGCAGGGATACACAGTGACGTGGTGGTTAGTACTTTCGCCTTACAGCTAGAAGGTCTCTGGTTCGTGTCCCGGCCTTAACGGGATCTTTCTGCATGGAGTTTGCGTGTTCTCCCAGTGCTAAATGGGTTTTCTCCAGGTACTCCACCTTCCTCACACAGTCCAAAAATATGCTGAGGTTAATTGGTAATTCTAAATTGTCCATAGGTGTGAATGCGAGTCTGATTGTTTGTCTCGATATGTATCCCTGTGATAGACTGCTGACAGGGTGTCCCCCGTCTTCGCCCTAAGTCAGCTGGGATGGACTAAGCAGTATATAGATAATGGATGGATGTTTTCTGTGATTCTACAATTCTACAGATTTATTTAGGAGTTGCTTTCATCCAAAGTGACGTACATCTGAGAGCAGATACAACACAAACAAGGATCTAGTCAAGAGAAAACAACCTGGAAAAGAGCCATAAAACAAGTTCAAACGTGATAAGAGGACCGCAGTGCCTGCAGGCAGTGCAGACGTAATAGGTCTGAGTGCTATCTGACAAGTCCTAATCAAACTCAAAAACCAAAGTTCCAAAAACACTTACCAACTAACTGCTATCTCCTATGTTCTAGACCTCAGCTTGCTCTGATATGACAGACCAAGGACACATACTTATTCCATGAGCTTTAAACTTAAATTCATACTCCACTATCACAAGTGGTAACTTCTTATTAATGGAGTATGGTGACGAACACTGGATTAAAATATGATTGTTAGTTTTTTCTCTTTTAAAAAAAAGACGTGTCAGTTTAACATAGATTAGATTGAAACAATCATTCATTAGACTCATTTCAATCTTGTGCCACCTTTACGGAAGAGGTTATTTCACTTCACTAAGTGCATTAGATGAAACACTGAACACTGCAGGAGACTCTTTGAGATGGACAGTTTTTGTAAACACAGTCTGGGGTGTACTGAGAGACACAGCAGATGTTTGGTGATGAAACTGGCAGTCATCCATTCTCTCTGCAAAGATAATTTGTCTATTGACCAATATGACCAAGAAATCCCATTCCTATTTCCGACACTCAGAAATATTTACAGCGCTTTCTCACTGTGTACAGTCTGTGATGGCTGAATAATCTGCAGATCTCCCTGGTAAATAAGTTAACAGTGCCTTTTGTGTCTATAGCAAGCTCATGATACAGCAGGAATTCACACATCCCCAAATGTTCAAAATTTAGGCCTTTAGTTTTAGCTTGTTCCTGTGAAAAATACATGCTTTGTTGCAAAATACAGAAATTACACATACACCTAGGATTATGAGGAAAGAGAAGGGAAATATTATGGAGGCCAACCTCCTGTACCGACATGCTGTTCTCTAATTAAAGGTTTGTTTATTCATTTCATAAAAGCAAAGGTTTCATAGACGGTGTAGCTGCACGTGGTTAGGTTTTGACCTTGCTCCATTTTTTTGTGCCCCAAAAGATTTCCACAGTAACCAGAGAATTATCTGATTAAGGTCAATATTCCTGTGGCAGGTTTGTTTTCTATCTATTGGATCAGGAGGACGGGGGCTGAGGGTTCTAGAGGGTATTGTGTGCTGGGTTAAAATACACAACTGATCCAGGCCACCTGATGAGTTTGTGTCTCTCTGCCACCTAGACCGACTCTAAAGCAGATGCTCATCATTTGTTTTAGTCAAGCGCCTCTGTTGGAGAAGGTCAAGGAGGGTGAGTGCCCCATGCTTCGAACGGGTCTGTATCCACACTATTAAATCCTGCACTGTAGAGACTAATCACTGCCACAGAACTCTGCGTGCCATGTCTGTGCCGCCTCATTTTGCCACTCCCCAGACATACAAACAGCCTTTAGATCTGTCAGACTCTGGTAATGTGACAGTGACTGTTGGGGACTTTGTTCTAACTTGGGATTTAATGAGCTTCTTGATATCCCCCCTGGAGAGAGGGGGACTTATCAAATGTTATTAACATGATTCTCAATTGACGAATACTTGCATCACTCACCAATGGAAAGTGGACAAAAATGACTGACTGCATGACTCCAATGTCATTTGATAAAGGGATAGGCGAGAGGAGTCAGCTGAAAACAAGCGGCAGTAAGACACAAAGAGTGCACAAATAGATCCAGCTGTCTCCATCCTTGGCATAAGGTAAAGCATGATAAGTCAGACAATTAAAAGGGTAATAAATGATCATAGATTATCAGCCCCTATCAATGACAATGAATATTAACAGCATCAACAGGTGTCTGGCACACTTTATCATAATTGATACAAACAAAAGCTACATTTTCCTAACAGATGATGTAAATGAGGTAATTAGAGTGCACATTAAACAGGCATTGCTTGTAGCAAGTTGTCCACTGGTGCAAGTTGGGCTAAAAGTGTTTTATTAATATTTTCTTTTATGAAACAGGTTAGAATGAGAGTTCTAAACTAAGAATAGGGTGGAGAAGTGAGTTTTGAAACCCAGAGCACTCATCACCCAGCAGAGCAATCATTGTGTCACTCGTATTGATCAACACCCCAATCAAGCCACCAGGGATGTCTTAAGATCATTTTGTTCCGTGAAGTGGCAAAAAGCTAACTTATTGCACCTGTAACAGCTTCTTATCAGCACCTGCACCAGGCGTTGCCATCTCCAGATACTAGCACAGGATGGACCACAAGATTTAGGCTTTCAATATATATTTATTGGCGCTTTACAGTTGTTGGGAGGACCGAGACAGAATGACCTCCTTCCACCTACCTAAAGTCCTTTGAGCTTCAAAGAACTCGTCTAGAATGAAATGGATATTATTTACAGAGCCATCACCCGGGAGAGACTGCAGCGATATGACTGATGTAGGTATGTGAGAATGGCAGAGCAAGCGAAAACGCCGACAGGACAAAAAAAAGTAAAGGCGATCTGTGAAGAACACCCTCACTTTTGATGTAGGTATTTTGCAGTTGGCTGCCGTCAAGCACATGCATCAATCACACATGGCACAGATGTGGACCGTGATGAATAGACTCCTGACAAGATGTGGCGATGAAAATAAGCTTGACAAAGAACTTGAATGATTGTGACAGCTGAAATGAAAAGAAAAGCAAAAAAAGTTTTTGTTTCCAGCTGCGGTCTCAATATCCTACTTTCCCCGAGGAGTTTTATTTCACACGTTTTACAGCTAAAATATTACGTTTTTAGCTAAGTGAAGGCAGAGCTCACATGTGGTAGCCCTACAAGCAAATCACCACCATTTTCTTTGTCTTAATATTCATCATCATTTGCATAATGCTATTTGAATTTAAGATCATTTCACACAGCACAGCCAATTTCAATGGCTCAGTCATGTCGCTCGCTTATGTAGTCATAATGGTCATCCAACTGTGTAATTGGACATTTTAAACTGTTCAGCAAGTTAGTAACAAGCAACACAGTAGAGTAGACCAGTGCATTAAAGTTGAATGACAGTTGAATACCAAAGGAATATGGCCGTCACTGTCCACCACTTAACTGTGGCGTGCATTTAAAATCCGCACTTAATGCAGATTATGTCAAAATGTCCATTAAACACTGTGCAGAATGATGAATAACATTACTGCCATGAGCCTTAAACCTTAAGAAATCAACTACAATGTCTGTCAAATGACCTAAATGTGAGTTTGTTATGAAATCATTCCTCGAGATTTCTTTTCCTTTTTTCTCTTTTCTTTTTTTATATCTGTGTCCTTTTTGGAATATCTGCTTAGGAGATTAGCGGCTGAGAATCAGTTAGAGTTAACTATGACAAGAGAATGACAGTTCATTTAGATGGTGAAAATTGCTGGTGGGATTTCCACAGGAGTGCCACCAAGCTGGGTTAATGCTGTTTGTGATAGCAGCTGACAGGACGCCTTTTGGGAAAGAGCATTTGGGATTCTGACCTTTCCTTTTGACAGAGGTCGCAGTTTTTTTTTCTTTTTTTGCGTCAATACTTACAGCTTCAGTTTGGGGCTGGAGTCTTGAAAGTGGGAAGCATTTCTAAACCCCAAAGGGAGGAAAAAACAGCTGTGATCAAAAATCAAATAGGCAATCATAATGTGATGATTGAAGAGAGATGTGAATTAACTTATATTTACTTTACAGTTTGATAGATTTAGACTTTTCGTAGAAAGATGATGGCTGGTGAAGTAAAGGACAACTGCAACAAGACAACTAAACTGCACTCTCAATCACATTTTGAAAGAAACATGGGATTACGTTTGTTTGTAACGTATCACAAATACATTTTAATTAACATATTTTTGGCATTTATTTTATTACTCCACCAAGGAACGTAGTGGAGTTATGTGACGATTGGCTTATGTTTGTCTGTCTATTATTCTGTCTGTTAGCAACATTACTCAAAAACAGACTAACGCATTTGGATGAAATTTTCAGGGAAGGTCAGAAATGGCACGACTACCTCATTACATTTTGGCAGTGACGTGGGTTGTAGCCTGGATCCACGGATTTGTTAAGGATTTCTGTATTACTGTGAGATAGCGGTAAGGTGTCACTGTAACTATGACTACAACTGAACGCTATGTCAGCTGCCTGCTGATGAGCCAACCCGGTCTCACGGGGATTCGTGAAACTGTCACGTAAGTTTTAGTTTCGGTTTCGTGCGCACCAACACGATTTCGTCATGTTTTTCGTGCCGCTCACCACGAAATGTTTTTCGCTGTGGTAATCACATCTGAAAGTGGTTTATACCGGCGGATTCATGACGATCTAAGCTGTCCATCGGCGTATACTGCTTGTGTGATCGCGTTTGCGGCCGCCGGCTGCCAGACATTCTTGAAATTCCTATGCAAATTGGTAAGTGTACCACCGGCTTATGGTTAGGTTATGGTTATGGTTATGGTTAGGGTTATGTTTAGGAACGATGTCATGCAAAATATAGCGTTGGATTCGCCACGGTTTTACATTAAAAATATAATATACACATTCTTTTGAAATACGTTCTGAGTGGCACGAAAAGTCCGCCGTTTAAAATACATTGGTGCGCATTTCGTGGTGAGCGGCACGAAAAACATGACGAAATCGTGTTGGTGCGCACGAAACCGAAACTAAAACTTACGTGACAGTTTCACGAATCCTCGTGAGATCGGGCTGGATGAGCACATGAGTGCGATCCTACTACAAATCCACCGCTGCGAGCTTATCGGGACTTCCATCAGAATTTAATACAAGGAACAACTGATTAACTTGTAGGGGTGTTTCACAGTCCCATCAATTCCCGGTGTGTGCTACATATTTAGGGATGGCGATTCAGTATCCGTACACAACATACACATGCATAACACACATTTTGTTTGTTCGTTCTTTTATATTAAATGGCCACATTCTCTGTTGATGTGATTTCTAAATATCAGTAACTAATAAACAAATGCTGCATTCTGACAATGCAATATGGAGGAATGAACAGCCTTGTTGGAGTACTGCACTCTCTCGGTGCTTTTCTAGTTTCTTTATTGTCATTGGTTTTCAGCCAATCAGTCATATATTAGATAAGTCAGGACTTGTCATTCTTTTAAAGCAGAAATGGAGGAGAAGCTACAAACATGGTGTGAGAGGGTCGGATTTTAACATAAACTGTTATCATTTTGCAAACCTTTACTTAATTAAGCTCCTAAAATGAAAAAGTGTATAACAAAGCGTGATATTTTCCCAAACGGCTTTGCTGCCTAAACCTAACCCGAAAGTGAATGAATACTGAAATCAAACAACAAAATCAAACAGAACTCACATCTAACACTGCTTGTTGCTCATCTATCATGGGATGTGAACCCTGATCTTCTGGATGAACGCCCATTCCTCTGGTTGGTTTATGCCTCCATCCTCTGACTTCCTAACACTGCTGCAGGTAACAATTACTAAACTTCAAAACAAAATTACATTCCCCTCAAAACAAAATTGAGATTGCAGTTTTGCTGTTTATGATTGTAATTTTGAGGAGACGGTTACAATTTTCTGCAAAGAATAACAACTTTCTTGATTACACCGATTACAAGAGTTAAATATATCACTGTAAGATAACAGGAACATTTGCTGACTGGCATGCAGAACGAGGATATACCGTAAACTCATGCTACAAGGATCTTCTTCCAGCACTCCGAAAGAATCATGTGCTGTTAATGACCACCTCGGCTCCAGACATAACACCATTAGTGTAACTACATTACAGCACTTCCTGAGCATGGATCATATGATCGTACATCTTAAGGTGTGCAGTGGTCAATACTTTTGGTTTCAACAGCTTTTCTGTGTTCCCTTGTAACATTTAAAAAATCTGTCAGGTACAATGACTTCACTGTGTGAGGGAAATGGACACTTGCTGTTACTGACTTGCGGCATTTGCTTTTTACATTTGAAAATAAGAAAAGCACTCAGAAAGTGCAGTACTGACAGATGAACTCTTTAATAAAAAATGATCTTGCATTGAGTACAGGAATGTGTTATGCATGTGTACACTAAGTAAGAATAGCAAATCGTGTGACCTACATATATAGCGGGTGGTGGGAATTGATGGGACTCGGAAACACCCCCACAATTTAATCAGTTGTTCCTTGTATAATTTCTGATGGATAAGTCCTGATAAGTCCACAACAGTGGATTTGTAATAGGATCGCAATCATGTGAACGTCAACAGGCAGCTGATGTAGTGTTCACTTAACTAGTAACTAGTCACATGCCGTTATCTCACAATGTTACAGAAATCTTTAACAAATCTGTGGATCCAGACTGTAAGCTGCATCACTGTGAAAATCTAATCACTTGGTCCTTTTTTCACATTTGACCTTCCCTGACAATTTCATCCAAATCTGTTTATTCATTTTTGAGTAATGTTGCTAACAGACAGACAGATGGACAGACAGACAAACATACGCCGATTGTGACACAACTCCCCCCCCCTCCCCCGTTATTTGGTGAATAAAAACTTTCTTTACAAATGGTCTACTTATTGGCAGTTAATGATATGCACCAAAACACAATGTTAAATTTCGTATGTAAAAACGTACTTTGCAAAAAAAACAGATTCTGATTCAGAGTCCCACTCACACATATACACACACACACACACACACACACACACACACACACACACACACACACACACACACACACACACACACACACGTCCTGTTACAGTGAACTCAACAACTACCTTGCCTCAAACAAACAACTGCTGGGTCGAAGGTCAGGACATTTCCATAAACAAGGATTTTAAATGTACAGCTGCACATAGAACTACATCATAATCCAAACTTTGGTTTCTGAACTGCACTCTACAATCCGTCTGTTATTCCTCTCCTCAGTCTCTTTCAGTTCTCTGACATTCTGTGCTATCACACTAAGTATAATCAGTAAAAACTAGTGAAGAAAAAGCCCAATCAGTCATCCATGTTCCACTCTCATTCACTGAACAGAATATATAATATGATTCGTATACATTTGAATTATTCCCATTTCATTGGTTCAATATTTAATTTCGGGAGTATTTGGCAGGAGATTGGTTTATCACTTGACAGAGCTTTATGACGGAGGACATGTGCATGCTTTGAAATCATTGTTTCACAGTGACACAGCATACAAGATAAGAATTTCAAAAGGGGGAAAATGATTATATGACCCATGAACTTTGACTTCATGTGGTCCAAAGAAAGTTAAAAGAACGATTAATGTAGTGCAGTCTGTTTCACTCTATTTAGGACGCATTATGCCACAGAATAATTGCTGCTAGATGTAGCCTCAGCTTATGTTTCTATTCATTTCAAAAGCATGTCCGTAATTAGACTTTATTTAAAATTAGCTCCAGTCTGTCCATTTAAATAGGGTAACAGAGCAAAATTTGAATCGTGCTTTCTCTGTGCCCTGGCAGAGCAGCTGGTCTGCCAGATATTAGCTCCTTTAGTGTGCTGACCACTTCACCAAGCCTGATAATATAACTCTGAAAATTGGATATGGTCACTGAGGGACAAGCGGACTGAGGAAATCAGAATTACTCCTCATTTGTATGTGATTTACATTTTTTCCATTGGTCTTTAAAAGGCTAGCATTGGACTCAATAAGAAGATTAAAAGCAAATATAGTTTTGACAAACCAGGGGCTTGGGTGAGAGCTATTCTCTTTCACGTCAGCTTTAAGTCCAAGACTTGCCGTCAGGCCTGGTTGCTACTGTTGCACATTAGGGGATTTAAGTGTCTTTTTGGCCCAGGATGTTTCAACCAGCGGCACACTGTGTTATATCAAATCAACGCTAACGTGTGACTTGGAGGATGAACAAAAAAGTAAAATTGCGAAGAAGTTGTAACCCCTATAGCTGCAATGAAATCAGATCTAGCTGGCAGAGCTATATTGGTACATAACATATGGTCCATTCCAGAACTGGAGGACATTTGGGCTTCAAAATGTTTGAAAAATAAACCTTCTCTTTTACAATTTTCTGCTCCATATTCATCAATAATAAGTAATAAACTATCAAAGGCTTTATTAGCTCAGCTTACACATCAATAGTACCATTTTTATTCCATGTTTTATTTGTTGTTTGCTAACCCTACTCTAATCACAGTAACAGGGTTGCTAATCCATGCTAATGTTAGCTTTTTCTCAGGAGTAGAAGCTAGATATTTATCTAGCTGTTACTGCTGACCAAGAGGAAGAACCTACTGATGGAAAAATGTAAATAAAAAAGTCAAAAGAATTTGTCATATCTTGATAATATGCATAACAGGGTTGCATGAGGTAGAATGAGACGTTCAATTAAGGCTGACAGTGTCATGAAAATATGACAAAGGGGACATAGCTTTGCGCTACCCATTTTAAACTTTTAAACTCATTTCATAACTGAATTTCCCCTCAAGGATGAATAAAGTGATTCTATGAGTTGTCATGGGACACATGTTCCATGCACAATAATTTTCTTTAAAATATTATGTTGAATAAAAAAATATTCCCACAACTACAAGAGACATCAGTGAAAAAGTGATTTCATTTTAACAATTTTATTTTAGATTAAATTTGGTCATCAGGGGGCTGGGACAAGAGAAAATTTGCATTTTAGGGGGAACTCCAGACTTGTATGTTATTTGAAAAAATATTTTAGATTTTTTTTCTCCTAGTTTTTTTTTTTTTTTTTAATTTGGTTTCAGGACAAGTAAATTTACACAATAACTGCATATTTTATCATTTTGTACATGAATTGTTTGAATTTTGATGGGTGGGAGGTAAAATGTCCAACTCTGGAATGACCCCTAATAGTGCAATCACACACTGTGTATTCATGCAGAACAACAGTGTTTTCACTGCAAAGGGTTTCTAAATGTGTTAAATTATCCAGTCAAAAGAAGAAAAAAAGACATAATGAATAGCATAGCTACATTTTCACTTTCTTTTTATTTAATCACACTCCGATTTGAGGTGGAAAGAAATTCTGTAGACAACAGTATTTCAATTTCTTCTCATTGGATAACAATAACACATTCTGTACTGTCTGGAGTACACTCAGACTCAGGCTGTCTTGCTTGCTGTGTCCATATAATCACACATTAAATGTGCTATATTTATCAATCTTAAAGTGTTCTCTGTTTCAAAGGCACTGGACCAGGTTAAACATTTGAGAAAGATGTCACAATAGACTGCAGGATTGACAACAAAAGCCACAACAGCTCAGGAGGGTTGTGCTAAACCATCTCCTGGCAGGAGAGTTTGTGCCACTGAGACATGCACCCTGGGAGACGGTCAAGGATTGGACTACCCTGTCATTTGGTTGACAACTGACCCAAGTCCCTCATGTCCTCTGCAGTCTCGGCAATGACAATTTCACACCATGAGTTTCTTGTCCTACCTGGCCCACAGAATTCCACTGAGTGGACAAATATCAAGACTGACCTCTGGAAAATGATGTGGCATGTCAGCATGTCATGCACAGCATTCTGAAGATCAGGTTCTCTTGCAAACACAAAAATTGGTGTTATGTGAACACAGCTATGAAACACTGTGTCCCTGAATCTGAGCACTTGTCTTTGTTAATGTTGCTAGGCGAAATGATGATGCAGGCTGTTTTTCTGAGAATTTCTTCCTTTTTTTTTCTTTGAAAGTTTTTAGTATGTCTGTGCTCACTGAGGGGAAGAAAAGACCACAATCAGACTTTTTCAAGCATCAGTCTATGCCGTAAGTCTGCACATTCCTCTTTCAAACGGATATTTTGTATTTTCCAAGGAGCCAGGAAGAAAGAGTGAGTAAATAAAGTGGAGTGAAAAGATAAATGCAGAGATGGATGTGAGAGTCTTACATAAAGTTCTTCCAAGGTAAATCAAAAACAAGCTATTTCTTTTCTTGACGTGAATCTGGCTCTTTCCTTTCATTCTATCCCCTGTCACGATGGCAAAGCTCTGATAGTCTGGAAATCACCTCCACGGTTTGATATTTGTTCACACACTGTGCCTCGCAAGAAAGCGGAATAATCAGTTTTGCTAAATGTGCGATTGTGCGCTACATTCTTCCACTTTGTTGTGCATTTTAATTATCTATAAACTGCAGCAAGGTTCCTGTATGAACAGCTGTGCATTAACTTTAGGGGTAAAGGAAAAAATTGCGTCTTATTGACTTTACAAGGTCTGTGTTTCCTCTGTCAGCCTCGACCAGGCTTAATTGGCCATACTTCAGAGGGACAATGATCCTAAGCCAAAGTTGTCTTAGAAGATTATAAGTTGTGTGCTTGCAATCCAGCAGACGTAATTGGGTGCTTAAAAAGTTAATAACTTTTGAATAAAAGTGTTCGTCAGCTTTTTAGCACATCACATGTAATCTGTGACCAGGGCTCCAGAAGCTTGCATGCTAATGACGACTATACGGATTTAATTAAACGATTTTCCTCCCCTTCCAGTATATTTGACTTCATGTTTCAAATGCATTCCAACTTAATTTCTCAGACGGTGTGATTTGAATAATGCCTTTGCATAAACCACTTTGAATTTAATTAAGATCCCTGTTTGTCTTCCGAAATCAACAGTTATCCTAGCCTTAGTTCCGAATGTGTTTTGCCAGTCTGAGAGACCAAACAAAAAAGGAGCCCCGCTTTTGTGGATTATAAAGTTTGCTGTTAATAGAGTGTATAGGGAGTCTACATAAAATACAAATCCTTAACCTTTGGCATTACATTTTCTTCCTCAGCAATAAATACATAATTGCATATTTTAGTACTTTGAAGCAGAGAAATCGAATGTTTCTGAGTGGATGGTACTGCCAGGAGAGCGGTGCACATTCTGATGACAGACCGCCCTTAGGTTAGCTTCCAATGGAGAATAATTGAGTAATGAAAACCCAAATCAGATTTCTCAAAAATGAAAAATGGATTTTTCCACTGTGCACACACTGTTGTGGGAGCTGTAAACATACAAGTCAATTCTAGGCCATTCAAATTTATTTATGAAGGTTTTTTTTACAAACAGGATCATTGTAAAATTCTTGACAGACTAACATAGCAACAAAGCACATGACCATAAATATTAATTAAATGGAGAGGGGGGGAAAAAGCACCTGTATTTAGAATGTTTAGAAGCCTGTGGGTTTGTGTGTAAAGCTGTGACAATCCACAGAGGAGTACAACATAAACCGCAGAGCAGGAAGATCAGGATTGCAGTAAAAGCGTACAGTGGGGATAAAGGTAAAACTGTAAGCCGTTCTAAATCAGGGGTGTTGTACTTTTCAGGATCCAGTGGAAGCGTTCTCCCCAGAAGGCCTGTTAGCATGCACTTGATAGCCCTCCTTGTTACCTCCATGATAAAGCCATGAACAAACACACTCACACACACACAAAAAAAACAGAACAAAGCTACTCCTGAACAAAACAGGCCAGTGCTTTGTTCTGTATTCATCAGCCTGATAAACAGTAATAATCACAGTAATGATGTCTGTTCAAGGGCGCTTAGGAGCTAGGGAGGTGGATAAGGGGCATGTGCAGTGGGGGTGGGGGTGCAGGGAGGAGATGGGTGTTGTTAATCTGAGAGGCTGTGTGGAGTTTAGAGGGATAGGGAGGGGCTCCATGGCTGCTCACACTGAGATAAGGCTGCCTTCCTGTCACTGGTTACCACAGCCTGAGCCCCTTCCCAACAAGACTGGCCTAGCTGCTCCCTTCCTAGGCCAGGGATTTTTGCCTGTGTGTGATAAGATGCTCCTGAGCATTGCAAAATAGCACAGGTATTAGACTGCCCTCGTCTTCACAAAGGAACGCCGTGGAAAAGCGTGAGGGGACGAAGAGGATGAACCTAGACAGAAGCCAGCCACTATTCTGGGTGAACAGATAAGTGGTTCTCTGACAAGGGGTTCAGAGAATGAGAAGGACGGCCAGTGGCACCCCTGCTGGGCCAGATGAAGACAAGCTCACCATGTGGTCCCATCATCAACAGCCCACTTTCTATCCAGGAAGCAGCAGATTACTGTTATGCAGTCATCTGGTGGGCTTCTGAAAAGACACAGAGTAATCACTGCATTATTCTTCAATTAGGCTTTGCTTTTATGACAATATACATTACGCAGATTTATTGAGCTTCTCAGATGTTGATGCTCACTTTTCATTTACTCAGAAGCTGCATTATTACATACACAGTATTTGTTATTTTGATGACTATGCTGCCGGATTTGAAAGCAAATAAGATAAAGTGTGAGTGAAAAGAAGACACATGAGCCAAATTCACCCTGCAGCACAAATATATCAGACATGCAGCTGATATTTGATTATATGATTGCACATAGAAACACAAGAAGGCCACACTTTGATTAATTTCACCGTAAACATCAATATATGCTAAAATTTCCGGGATTTTCCTTTAAATGAAAACAGCATTTTTTTTCTCTAAGCGAAGTAAGAATCACAGGTCAGTATAGGAGGAAGGAATGGCAACATCAGTTTCCCGTCTAAAATGTCGAACATATTGCAAGCTCTTGATTATCCACTGATTGTGTGTGCTGTATTAATCAGTATTCCATGACATGAGAATATTTCACAGCCAGCTCCTGCACCTCGAGTAACTTCTGAATGGAAAGAAATGAACAGATGTCCTAATCTACTCTACAGTGAGTCCAGGCAGAGTTTAATTACAATGTGCACAGTAGCCCAAGCGAACCTGCCTGATTGAAGTAAACAGTGTGTGAATGTCAACACACTGCTTCACCCCCACAGAAGTAACTTCATGTGTAATGGAGGACTATAGGACTTGTGTTTTAAAGATGTGCTTCACACACACGACAGCATCACTTTCTGCTAAGTAAGCCACATACAAGCAGACAGAGCACGGTGTTTTGTTTAAGATGGAATTTAGGATTACTTTAAGGGTGGTCGCTCTAAGTGTCCCTGTCAGCCGCAGTCCTGACAGGCAGCAGGAACAACTCACTGAACCACTGAGAGGAAAAAGCAAACAGCTGCTGGTGAAGAAGCAAAATGAATCACCACGAAACGTCAGGTGTCTGTAATTATTTCACTCAGTTTATAGGTTCTAAACACTAAAATTCAACACTCCTACCACTCCTCTAAAAAATGTACACTACCATTGAAAAGTTTGGGGTCACCCAGACAATTTCATGTTTTCCATGAAAACTCACATTTTTATTCATGTGCTAACATAATTGCACAAAGGTTTTCTAGTCATCAATTAACCTTTCAACACCATTAGCTAACACACTGGTCACGGTTACATGAAGTTTTTTAATTTGGAATTATTAATTCGAAATTAACTCATTTGGAATTAAAGTTTTTCGCGTTTACATGGAAATATTAATTCTGAATTAAGATTTACATGGACCGCACGTTTATTCCCCTTCCCCTACTAATAAGCATGCTTTTCACTTTGCTTTTTATTGTCGTTTTGAAACAGCAACTCGACAATGGCATACTACTTCTGTTGCAAAGGGAGGCAGAAGACCAAGCTGTGACGAAGGAAAGCCAGCAGGTAGTGGAACAACTGCTTAGGTTTAGTCCGCTCCCATATCCCGTTCGTGAGGCTAGACAATAATGGGTGATAGTTAGGAGCAAAGAGTGGTGGAACAGAATTGTAGCTTGGAAAATCCAAACTGAATCTCCATGTAATCTCCTATCTCCATGTTAGGAGATACAGGAGAATCAGTTTGGCATTGTGCGAATTGAATGGCGTTTCCCTCCCGGTACAGTTTGGTACGACCAATCATAGCACGGGAGGCGGGAGTTAATGCTGCATCATCTTCAGCGCCTGGATTATCCATAGATGATACAGGAGGAGGAGGAGGAGGGGGGCCACCGCCGTAAAACAAGAAGGAGAGAGAAAGAGAGAGGAGGGGGGCCAAAGCGAATCTTTTTGTGGTCTCTTGGCATTTTGTTTGGCGTTAGTCGTTGCCTCTTTTCACTTGACGTTTCCGACGATGAGGAGGCAGCGGATGGCTCGTTACTTTCGCCTTCTTGCCATTGTTTGTACAGAGGAAAATCCCGTTCCAAACGTGTGAGTAAATTTAAGCAACTTTTACACATACGCACCGAATTGGTTTGGCTCCGATTTAAAGTTATTCCTAACACCGCTAATCGTTCGGAAGGAGTCTTTTGTCGCGTAGCCTTTTCAAAAATAAGTGTTGTACTTGAGAGTACCCCATGTATTCGCAGATTTTTGTGACAAAAACGGCAGTAATCATTCACCGCGACGCTTTCTCGGCTGCATGCCATTGTTGGTCGATTTGTTTGTGCGTCACATCCGTGTTACGCTGATTGGAAACCTTTATTTGTATTTATATTAATACATAAATAAAGTCAGTCTGGATTTTCCAGGCAAACAGAATTGTCCTGACTGAATTCACAGATCTTGAGCAGAGGGAGAACCTTCGAATGACCTGGGTGTCGTTTGTTAAGTTACGTGGCCTGGTGCAGGACTTCATGTCCCCCGAGGAAGCCTATGTGTATGTCGCTACATCATCACTACGTGAGGAGCCAAGCATGCACAGAATGACCGGAATTAACTTAAGCAGAATTAACTGTATACATGAATAGAACGTACACAGGAATTAGTTTATTGGGAATTAACATCGGAATAAACCAGGTTGTTTATTTGGAATTAAGTTTATTCGAAATGAACTTTTTTATTTGGAATTAACTGTTTACAAGGAGATTTAAAGCAGGAGTGATGGTAGCTGGAAATGGGCCTCTGTACCCCTACAGAAGAACTGTAGTGGACTGTTTATAAGCAGTCTGTGCGTGCGTGCGTGCGTGCGTGCGTGCGTGCGTGCGTGCGTGCGTGCGTGCGTGCGTGCGTGTGGACAAATAACTGTAAAAATGCAGAATTATTCATTAACAGCATGGACATGTAAACCTTATTGGCGAGATGACTCAGCATTGTGGTGACCTGGCCTCCTATTTGGCACATTGGATTACCAACTTCTGGCCTCTGACAGTAGTCACTTTGGTCCGAATTTGGAATTTCCCCGCTTTTGTCACATACTTGATCCCTTTAAATGGCTTGTACTTCTCTCCATACATGTCAAAGTGACTCACTTTAAGACCTGACATGGCCAGCTGCTGTATCTTTAGATCAATGTTGAGTGAGGGGTTCTCTTCAGGTTTTCCATTAAAAATCAGCCGTTTCCAGCTAGAATAGTCATTTACCACAATAACAATGTCTAGACTGTATTTCTGATTCATCTAATGATATCTTCATTGAAAAAAATGCTTTTATTCCAAAATAAGGCCATTTCTAAGTGACCCCAAATGTTTGAACGATAGTGTATGTTCTTCTTGATACAGTGCCTTGTGAAAGTATTCGGCCCCTTGAACTTTTACCCCTTTCGCCACATTTCAGGCTTCAAACATAAAGATATAAAATTTAAATTTTTGTCAAGAATCAACAACAAGTGAGACACAATCGTGAAGTGGAACGAAATTTATTGGATATTTTAAACTTTTTTAACAAATAAAAACCTGAAAAGTGGGGCGTGCGATATTATTCGGCACCCTTGCATTAATACTTTGTAGCGCCACCTTTTGCTGCAATTACAGCTGCAAGTCGCTTGGGGTATGTCTCTATCAGTTTTGCACATCGAGAGACTGAAATTCTTGCCCATTCTTCCTTGCAAAACAGCTCGAGCTCAGTGAGGTTGGATGGAGAGCGTTTGTGAACAGCAGTCTTCAGCTCTGCCCACAGATTCTCGATTGGATTCAGGTCTGGACTTTGACTTGGCCATTCTAACACCTGGATACGTTTATTTGTGAACCATTCCATTGTAGATTTGGCTTTATGTTTTGGATCATTGTCCTGTTGGAAGATAAATCTCCGTCCCAGTCTCAGGTCTTTTGCAGACTCCAACAGGTTTTCTTCCAGAATGGTCCTGTATTTGGCTCCATTCATCTTCCCATCAATTTGAACCATCTTCCCTGTCCCTGCTGAAGAAAGCAGGCCCAAACCATGAGGCTGCCACCACCATGTTTGACAGTGGGGATGGTGTGTTCAGGGTGATGAGCTGTGTTGCTTTTACGCCAAACATATCGTTTTGCATTGTGGCCAAAAAGTTCCATTTTGGTTTCATCTGACCAGAGCACCTTCTTCCACATGTTTGCTGTGTCTCCCAGGTGGCTTGTGGAAAACTTCAAACGAGACTTTTTATGGATATCTTTGAGAAATGGCTTTCTTCTTGCCACTCTTCCATAAAGGCCAGATTTGTACAGTGTACGACTGATTGTTGTCCTATGGACAGACTCTCCCACCTCAGCTGTAGATCTCTGCAGTTCATCCAGAGTGATCATGGACCTCTTGGCTGCATCTCTGATCAGTCTTCTCCTTGTTCCAGGTGAAAGTTTAGAGGGACGGCCGGGTCTTGGTAGATTTGCAGTGGTCTGATACTCCTTCCATTTCAATATGATTGCTTGTACAGTGCTCCTTGAGATGTTTAAAGCTTGGGAAATCTTTTTGTATCCAAATCCGGCTTTAAACTTCTCCACAACAGTATCTCAGACCTGCCTGGTGTGTTCCTTGGTCTTCATGATGCTCTCTGCACTTTAATCAGAACCCTGAGACTATCACAGAGCAGGTGCATTTATACGGAGACTTGATGACACACAGGTGGATTCTATTTATCATCATCAGTCATTTAGGACAACATTGGATCATTCAGAGATCCTCACTGAACTTCTGGAGTGAGTTTGCTGCACTGAAAGTAAAGGGGCCGAATAATATTGCACACCCCACTTTTCAGTTTTTTATTTGTTAAAAAAGTATAAAATATCCAATAAATTTCATTCCACTTCACGATTGTGTCCCAATTGTTGTTGACTCTTGACAAAAAATTACAATTTTATATCTTTATGTTTGAAGCCTGAAATGTGGCGAAAGGTTGAAAAGTTCAAGGGGGCCGAATACTTTCACAAGGCACTGTATATCACCAAATACCACCTGCCATAAATATGTACTTTCAGCTTCAGGGTGAAACTGCCAGAAAAGCTTCTGTCAAGCCTTTGCAAATGTGGACTCTTGTTTATTTCTTCTTTTTTTTTCTTCTGGTGAGCACAAACTCCAAACCAGACAGTCTGTTTCTCATCACATCTTAAACTCCATCAGTCTGCAGTCAATTTCAACTTATCTTGCTGTTCTCATTTGAACTTTCAAAAATAATGATTTCTTTCGTTGAGCATTTTCTTTGGGCAAAAGTGCCAGTAGAGGAGGAGAGGTTGTTTGTAACAGTGCACATTTGTTGTCTCCTCATTTGAACACCATTCAGGTTGTATTTTATTTAGAAAGATTTATGTGTGAGATTGTGTAGTCTATTAAAATTGCTGTACTGATTTAGATGGCCTACAGCTAACTCTCAAATAAACAGAAAGGCCTTGTAGAAAAAATGGCATCTGATTAATTAATAGCTAGAAAGCAATGATGACAATAATGACACACACACACACACCTACACACACACACACAGCCTTGTTAACATATTAACATATTGTATTAAAGTGGCCATCAAACGGGTTGACTAATATGTTTAAGAAATGTCTATTTTTTGTTTGTGTACAATATTTGTTTTAAACTACAATAAACATGTCGATGAGGCAGCTTTAATTCCCTTAATTTGTGAAATCTGAAACCCAATTCCAGAAGTTCAAACAAGAAAAGAGATATTATTGTTCAGATCTTTCAGTAAACTCCAACAGCAGGAGGTCATTCAGTATAAGGTATCATGCACCTGCTGCATGTTTTATCACACTGAGCCAGAAGCTTTCACAATCTGTAACTGGCACAGACATTTTCAAAGTGGTGATCAGATGTAGTGCAGTAAACCCAGAATGCCTCGAGCACCTGGTTTTTAATCCTCACAGTTTGGCCAATATTTTATTGGAGTGCCACGGCAGTGGGTGAATTCAAATTGCTGTCATACAATATTAATTGCCCTGTGTCCCAGCAAAATTGAAAAATTCCAGGACTATGAAAGATGCAAGGTCACAAACAGAAATTAATTGTCTCTTTCTTTCTTTCAGAGCACTGTCAATGAAGATTTGTAATTATGTTTGATCATTTTCCTCCGACACCAGCAGTCCAAGGTAAAATGGTGCATGACTCTCATATTTCAAGACAGAATAAAGCAATAACGTTTCAAGCGTCTGTTGAGCACCCAAGACATCTAGATCAGATTTATCAGTGGAGTACATTTGACTGCTGCATGCCAGCTCCCTGACTGATCTACTGCCTTCATCTCATCTGGAGAATACAACAGTATTGTTATTTGGCTTGCAAGTGCCAATAGACACCAATGCAAATACACAGTATACAGTGCTCTGCAAAACCTTTTAGCACTTTAAATGTTTAGATTATTACCCATCATACACTACCATCAAGTAGTGGCACCACTGAATCAATCTGGGTTTACAAAAAGACAGAAGACACTGAGACAGCCATAATAGACAGAAGAACATGACAAGTGCTGCTTAGAGCGTGCTGCCTGTTTCATACATTGAAAAACTGTGTAGAAATATTGATTTGGCCCGATCTCTACACAGTTTTTGATTTGATTTAGGTTTTCTCCATTTATTGCACTTTGGACAAAGTACACTGATAAATAAAACATACTCATGGCCTCATTTCTGAAGATATCTTAATATGAGTGTCTAAACGTTTTACACTTCACATAACACATATTCATGCTAGTGGTGGTTGTGATTTATTGCATGATTTTCTGCAATTACTCACATTATGATACGCAAAATTAAGTATTGAATTTAAAAGTAATCTATTGCGCATTTTTATTTTAATTGTGCTGCTATATGAACAAAAATGCAATAACATTTAGTTTGCAAGCATTTTTCACAAACAAGGTGCTTTTTAACAGCAGTGTTACAACCTGGATGTCTAGGGCAGGGGTCGGCAACCCGCGGCTCCGGAGACGCATGTGGCTCTTTCAGTCCTCTGTTGTGGCTCCCTGTAACTTTGGAAAATAAATAATCAGCAGACTATTTAATTAAAATTTATTTTATTTTAGATTGTTAATTTTTAAAATGTAATTCTAAATTTGAAGATTATGGTGATCTTGTAACATCAAAATAAAACGTCTTAATTTTTGTCTGTCAAAATATGCGTCCCAGCCCTCAATCTCTGACACTCGCTGGCCTGCTGGTATTTATTTGGAGTCCTGTTGATCTTCAGATCCCAGTGTTTGCTCTACATTCATTCAGCAGTGGCGGGCCACCATCCCTAAATTGTAGCCATTGCTCTTTCAAATTTCTTTTTTTTATTGTCGCAAATACACCACTGCCACACGTCTCCGCCTTCACAGCAGAGTCCTGCATTGTGTCGGGTACTCGTGAGTACTAAGGTAAACTACGGATAATTGTCTTGCTCAGTAGCTACTCTTTGATATGTCAGGTTAATATGAAGTTACTCGCGAGAGCACGGATCGATGTCACGTCCAGCATCCAGGCAGCAGGTCAGAGAGTCAGAGGAGTGTCGTCTTTGAAAATAGGGCAGCGACTTACCGGAGAAAAGTTATTAGCTTAAGATAAATAGATAAATAGATTTTACAAGTTAAATAGACATTCACAGAATATTGATTTCCAGCTAACATTACGTAACATATGAGGTCCAGGAGCAAAAATGACATTAACCAAGTAAGATAAATATTAGTGGAAGGACACAATTTAAAAAATGAATCTAATTAGAGGCTTTTTAATTAATTAATCACGACTGATTAACAAGGGCATAGAGGTAAAAAAAAAAAAAAAAAAGTGATATATGCAGTGTTGTCTTCATTTTAAATGCCAAAAGGATTTTGCTTCTCCCGGTGTTTTCTTTTCTGTGGGAAACGGGTCGAAATGGATCTTTGAGTGTTAAAGGTTGCCGACCCCTGCTCTAGGGTAACCGGACCGTAAACAAAAGTAAGCGAAACAATGCTGAATTCCAGGTTGATGGGCAGGATTTATTTTGTTAAAGGTAAGCAAACACAGCAAACGAGAGGGTTCAAAGTAAATGTGTGCAGTGCTACAGAAAGAGAAGTAACAAACCTAACCGAAGGCGACCTTTTCTATGAGAGTAATATGACGAAACTAGGAGAAAATTAAGAAAATGACAAATACAAAAAACAACAACCTATAAACCAAAACACACGGCAGTAGTACACATAAACAACTAACCATTCATTTTTACTATTCACAGGCACAACAAGAATCATCAACAGCATTCCAAAGTCCCTAACTGGACAGCTCAACTTCTGAACTGCCCCCGAATGTTGCGTAAACGAGCCTCTTGAAGTCCACCCGACATCTGGATTGGCGGAGGTTGGTTTCCCGGACCAGTCCTGCTTCAGCTCCTTGGTCACAGGCGGTGCAAAACCACGGAGATGTAGACAGGCAGCTGTTCACAATACAAGTTATACCAGTGGAGGAGGAGTGCAGAGGCTCAGGGCCGTAACAAGCTTCTCTTTACACAGGAGCAGTTACAATGTTTCTTGTAAATCTCAACTTAAACATTAATGTAATCAAACTCGTGGTGGGACATGATTCAAAAAATCAAATTCATTACAGGCTTTGTAATTAATTAATCACGATTAATCACATTTTGGTTAAATTGTAATATTTGGAACAACAAGCAAAGTTTTTCAATTCAAAGAAATTTTGGTTGAGGACTGAATCAATGAATAAACATATATGTGAACTTCAACAACAAAACTAACAGTAGTATGTTTTGCATTGAAGTGATACTGTCGGTTTGAAGTGCTGTGGTGGTATGAAAACTCTTAGTTGCACAATTTGCACACAACCAAGATGACATCGTGGAGTTTTTTAGAGGAAAACTTTCCGCCCAACAAGCTCAATGCGGTCTCGTCTTCCGTCACTGTTCACCAAACTTTCTTGTGTGCTGATTCACTCAATGCGTCCATTAAATACTTTTTTAAAGCGTTATCTTTTGTGGAATTAATCGATATGAATGCGTTGAAGTCCCAGCCCTAATTCATACACAGATACTGTTTCCTGTATTCCTACAACAAATTGTTTATGAAATAGCAGAACACACAGTCTACTGTATCAACCAGCAAAACCTATCATTTGTTTTGACATTTTACACTGGCATTTTTTAAAAATGCTGGTTTCGCACATGGCAGCTACACTAATTGGGTAAAGAAAAAGACTGCAGTTAAGGCAAAATCTTATGATTCAAAGGTTGACAAACAAGAACAGTGTTTGAAGGTCAGGGAAGGGTTTCAGTAAAGGTTAATAAAAATACGAAGTGGATCTGTTACAGGAGCTGAACTCCAGTCTCCTGCAAAGTTAGTGGTGCAGTGTTATTAGAGATTATATAAGAAAGAGACTCATCACTTCAAGAATGATGAAGACAAATCTATGAGAGAATTGCTTGATGCCAACAATGGTAGTTGTATGACACAAAGAAAATGCCACAGATTAAGGTCATGGTCCTCTCCTCATTCATTTAGATGGGGGCCACATTTTGTTAAAATAATTGCCTGCAGCCGTTACCAAGTGATGCGACTTGCCTTAGAGTCATATCGCTGTTACTTCACTTTCTACCTTGCTACATGAGATTAAAGTCTAAAAACTTTAGTCATGGGGGTGTTGGAAGTGGGCCCAGGTGCAGACACCAGAGGCAGGTTATAAAATACAAAAAGCTGTAATCACAGAAGTTGGTACAAAAATCGAAAAGGTAACAAAAGCTGCAGAACAAACTACAGAAAAAAAATAAAAGTAACTCCAAAGGGAAAACTCAGAAAACTAAATGCTCACAACAGAGGCAGACAAAGA
Source organism: Acanthochromis polyacanthus (assembly GCF_021347895.1). NCBI lineage: Eukaryota > Metazoa > Chordata > Actinopteri > Pomacentridae > Acanthochromis > Acanthochromis polyacanthus. The sequence continues at coordinate 34,155,030 of NC_067117.1, read as the reverse complement.
AACCAAGGAGAACTCATATGAACACAAGGTAAGCAATCAGCGAATTGAGTAATGGCTGTAGGATCCACCAGGCATCAGCAGCAGAAAAGAAAACATAAATTAGCATAGCAATAAATCCTACATGGCTAATAAAGATGAAGGACTATGTATGCACAGACAGAGAGCTGATTGACAAGACAAGACACAGGTGACACTAATGAGATGATCAGAAAATGGAGGGAAAACAGACTAAGAGAGACAGGTGCCAGCACCAGAGACGAGTAAGAGAGAGGAGAGGTAAGTAAGCTCAAAATATAACAAAGTACCAAAAAGGGGATGGACATACAGAACACAAAGACAAACAGAGGGAGATTCAAACAGGAAAACAGAAAACACACAGGAAGGCATTTAAAAAACCCAAAGGCTATGACAGTTTGAGCCTTGGACAGAACACAAATGCCATCATTGCATCTTTATAGCCAACTTAAAGGAGAACTTCATTTTTTTTCAACCTGGGGTCTGTTTTCATATGTCATTTCATACATGTGAGTGATGGAGAAATGAATTTTCGACATAGCTCCAGTATTTAGCCAAGCAGGCAACTTAGCAGCTCAGCTAGCAGCTCAGCTAACGAAAAGTATGGGGCAACTTGCCCCCCCGCGTCAAAGTCTGCCCTAACGTGCTTTTTTCCCCACACACTGACCGGCTCAGATAGTCTCAATGAGTGTCCCACAACATACTAGAGATGAGAAGTGAACGAAAACCTCCACATTACCTGGCGATCGCTCTTTGTTGTAGTCTCGTGCCAAGCTATCGCGCGATTTCAGAACGAGATTTGCTTTCTAGCGTCCTGAGATTTGGATACAGACCACAACAAAGAGCGACCGCCAGGTAATGTGGAGGTTTTCGTTCACTTCTCATCTCTAGTATGTTGTGGGACACTCATTGAGACTATCCGAGCCGGTCAGTGTGGGGAAAAAAGCACGTTAGGGCAGACTTTGACGCAGGGGGGCAAGTTACCCCATACTTTTTGCTAGCTGAGCTGCTAAGCTGCCTGCCTGGCTAAATACTGGAGCTATGTCAAAAATTCATTTCTCCAACACTCACATGTATGAAATGACAAATGAAAACAGACCCCAGGTTGAAAAAAAATGAAGTTCCCCTTTAACCAACTGGGCCAATGACAAGTCTGCAGTGTTCTCTGTAACTGTCACAAGAAGTAACAAGAACTTGGCAACGATCACACAGCTCCAGGGAATAGAGACCTCGTGGCAATCTGTACTTCCTTCTCATGTCACTAATAAATGAAAAAGTCACTGTATGTGTGTTTAAGTTTGTCTGTCCGTCATGTTTCTAGACCTCTGCTTAACCTATTGAATTCACACTTGGCAAGAGTACTGCTGGAGACACAATGAAATGCAGCTGTTTGGATGAGGACATTTCATATTTTGGCTATAACTGTTGCATTTTCAATTAACTTTTTTTAAATATTCACATCCCCAAGGAGCATTTGTCATTGGGGGACACTCACAACAACTCAGTGTAAATAAACCCATTGTCACTTGATTTAAAGCTGTTTTGGATGCTATTACAGGTAACTATCAGCAGTCCCACCATGCGTTTATCCACACCATGGCTATGTTAAGGCAAGTGGCTGATAAATTTTGAGTTTCTGCCTGATGTTGAGCAGTGGCTGGCTCTGTTATCACTAGCTGTGATTCTCAGGTTCAGCCAAACACAGTAATCCATTCATTAAGTGCATCCTTGTGCATCCTCCATTTTTGAGCAGTAACATCTCCACACTGAAAATTCACTTTGGTAGTTTTTTTTGTGCGAAGTCATGTTAAATGGTAGTCTATGCATATAGTATGAATCTAAGTAATGTCATATATCTGGATTGCCAACACAGACCAATGCTGTTGAATGACTGTAGTTAAATGTTGGCAACCCAAATCAGCAGTTTCTTTAAAAATATACCCAATTCCTCCTCTGACAAAAGACTTCAGTCAGTTGCTCATGCTGCTAGCCACAAACAATCTCTTCTGAACAGACACATTTTGAACGGGCATTGCGCTGGCATCATCTAAAGATTCCTGACGATCACAGTGCCCATCATGCACATCAGCTCTTCCCTTTACATATCTGAACAGCATGGTGAATATAGCATCTGACAAGCTGCAGAAACTTTCAGAGCACCCACAGTGACTTTTATTTGAAAAAAGTTGGCAACACACAGCGCGGTTGTTCTGTTACGGTAAACTTCACCCTGCAACAAGCTGGGGGACAAGCCAAACAAGTCATAAATATGCTAAACTGACATTCTTTTATTTAGATCATTGAATATAATAGATCTATGGCTGCAATTATGGTAAAATGAAGAAGGGAAAGATTGTCATCACCCCCGATCTCTGCCGTCTGCAGAAAAAGGTCTGGTGACTTTGTGGTTCACCACAAGACAATTTATTTACAGCCCTCCACTTGTGGCTGTGTAAATATTCTTCATGAGAGAGGAGGCTGTCACCAAAGCACCGCACTTCATCAAAAACAACCCTTTCTTGTCAGGGGCTAATGTGAAGGTGTATATCACACCAGGCGTCCGCCCTCTGTGTAGTGAGACGCAGGGATTGTTACGAGGAATGGGACTCCCAGAGGGACTCTACACCTCCACTGAATGCAAGCCTCCTTCAGTTAGGAAGTAACACATAATCTTTCCAGACAGTAGCTACAGGAAGCAGTGGGATTGTTGTTGTACAATAACCTACAATGAGAATGAGTGTTTATTGGGGTAGACTTGAGGATTCTTGCGGCTTATTACATCATACAGATTGCTCATGTCAGCGGGCCCCCAAAGGCGGGTCATTCTGTGTGTCTAGAAATTATATTTCTTACCAGTTACAGAATGACACATCTGCCTCACTATAACAGTAGTCAGAACTGTAATGGTGAATAAGGGAAATAACCATCCTTTTGTTCTCTGTGTTGTCTGCAACTAGCCCGAAGTTTTCAGTATGACCTGCTTAAGGAGCTATTATTGGATTAGGCTGTCATGCCACCGGACTGACGCGTGATCGAACACTTTTATTCTCGTCAGCAGTCTTTATTACACACAATCTTTGAGGGGGGGTGTGACTCATAGAGAGCTGTTATGAATCACTTACAGATGGATGCTTAGCCTGCAGTTAGAAATGGACTGTACAATATGAGATGGAGGCATCTAATTTGAATCATTATGTGACTATTGTGCCATTATCAGGTCGCTTTCATCAGGTTGTGAACCATTAGCATGATATCCAAAGCTATTTTCTTTCTATAGTCTCTAAATGGAGGCCTTTATGAGGCCTGTGGTCTATTTAGAGGGACCTCCTGGGGGCTAAAGAGCTAACCACTCAAGGATGTATAATTTACCCATATGTTCATTCCCTCACTCTACATGCTATTATAACTAAAATATTCATAGTTGTTTAAGCTGGTACATTTGTAGATCAGTTTACATCTTTAAGAAGTCAAAGCTAATAGTTGAGTGTTTGGGGTGTATACCACATGGGTGCAAACGCTTTGAGCAGACAGTCCCCAGTTTAATTCCCTGCCGGCATTTCCTGCATGCCATCTCCCTAGTCTCTTTACCCATAATTCCCATCATTCCCTCCAATGTCTCTGTCAAATAAAGGTACACAAGATGAAGTCAAAGCACTTCCACAATTGCAATGACTTGCCAGCAAAAAAAAATCTGTATTCTCACGTCTGTTGTCATAGTAATTGATACTCGACAAAAGCTTAATTATTATTGGCTCAGACTGCTGTACACTAACTCACACACTGAAGTAAGTGGATTGGCACCTGACATCAGGCAATATCTTGAGTGTGTTGTGCATGAGCTCTCAGTCAAGTAGAGCTTAAAATAATAATTTGTGCCTGAGGTGATGATAAAGTGCTTGTAACCTCTCTTACGTTACAGAATCAGTAATCACTGCTTATGCTTCAACAGCCCACTTTGTTATCCTCCTTGTTCTATATTTATATGTACAGTATTATGTCTTCTGTTCACTAATGGATACCATGAGAGGTTTGTGTGTCTTGTAATTATCTGAAGCACATTCTTGTTGGGCTGTTGAGATGAAGACACAACCAGTTTGACAAAACAATGCTTTGTAAGAGAGACAATACCTCTCATCACGCAACCCACTCCTTTTCAGCATAATCAAGAGGATAATAGTACCTTTGTCGCTGACAACGCAAATAAAACACAACTTGAGTATAAAATGATAATTGCCTTATTAGATATGTGCATCATCTCAAACACAAGCAGACTCTTTTGTGTGTATTTAAAAAGGATACTCAGGTGGAGATGTGATTTTTGTTGACATGGTACAAGCCCAGAAATTGCAAGAACATCAGCTGCAATTAAAATGACTTTGCTCATTTATTTAAGTGCAGTCACAACCTGTGTGAGGAGTACAGGAACCGTGGCGGTAAGCATCTCATACAGTACACATATGTAGTGCTGAAAATGGCCACCTCATGTCTTTATCCTTTTGTGTCATTTCTTCTTAAACAGCAAGATGGCAAATGTCTATTTTTAGGGACAACACACATCAGTCACTGTAAATCTGCCAGAGTTCGGCAAAGAGCTCATTTTTAACTACTGTCCATTGGCCAGATGCTTAATTACCCGTTAAAATAATAATAAAAGCCACAGCACGTAAAAACAAAAACAAGATAAAAGGTAGCATATACAGTGCAATCAATTGATATAAGATATTACTGAAGAGACAATTCACGCAGGCTGTTAAAGCGTAACAACATAAAATCCCATTACATTACAGATGACAGCAGTAAAGCCAGAAGGGACACAATGTAACAAACACAGACTAGAAGAAAATGAGAGCAGACAAGGAAAACAAGCTGCCATTAGGTATGATGCCAGGTCTGGTTAATTTTTATCCAAGTTTTAGGATTGTATATGCAAAGGAAGTGTAAGAAAGTGCATCATAATTATTGGAAAGAAGTTATTGTCAAAGTTTTCTGACCAAAGGATGCCTTCCGCCTTTTGATGCATTTTGCCGTAAAGCTTCAGTCAGAGTATGAATTACATCAGGATGTCACATTTGAACCCAAATCACATTTCGGGATTTGCTTTGGATCATGATCAGACAGTCCATCTTTTACTTCTTCTTCCCTCTGGTCTAGACTTGGGTATGCAAATTCTTCAAGCGCTGCACACTCTGGATTTCAATCTGTGAGCTTTGGAGTAAGAGACTGTAAATGTGTTTACTTTGGGACACTTCCTCTGGTTCTCCTATGATCAGAAACAGGACTGATACAAGCCTTGAGATTAACTTTCAGGATTTTTATTGGTAGAACTAAATGCAGGTAGTACAACTGTATGTTTTGCTGTATTCTAACACAACAATCTTGTAAATAGAATGAAACAAACCGCCTTGAATTTTATGTTTAACTTCTTGACAATGATGAAATTAGAGCAGTTGAGCATTTTTTTCTTTCATTATCATGTTTGAACCTCTCTGCGTCTTGAGTTCAGCACACTGTACTTCTCTTGCAAGGCTGATAGGGTCAAGTTCCCCTAAAATATAATATTTCAGAACATATTTTCACACAAACTATTGCCACAAGAGAGCTTTTTCAATAACAAATAATTCAGCATAAGTCGAGAATGTATTTATAATAATCAGCATGTAATAACAAACATCAGATGCAGCAACGGACCAAATGAGATTGATTATAAACTTCAAGACACTGTGGAGGAAATGGGTTTTCTAGACGTGTTCTAAGTGTGCACATCTCTGCCACTGCCTCATCTGCTATTCCACATCTCCACACCTCTGTGTCTGTGGGTTTTGCATGTGCTCTGTGAAATAATCACTGGCCACTGCACTGTGTGTCACACTCTAAAGCACTGCCTCCATTACACATATTAAATTGGGCTGAGCACAGGTAAGCAGTACCTTGTATCTCTGGTACCAGGTTAACAGTTCATGTTCACGATCGACAGTATGAACAATGAAGTACCTGAAAGCCTTTAGTTCAGCTGTCAGTTCATCTGTGATTCCCTGTGAATCACTGACATCAGCACTCTGCTGAGCCATAAAGGACCTGTCTAACCTTACAGCACTTAATACCTTCACTCAGTACATTTGAACCTATGGCTATTCTAGTCCCCAAGACCTACAGATGAATTTACACCCATCAAGGTCCTGGTAATTCTCTTCTGGTGGGTGCCCCCATTGTAAGAGCATCAGCTTAAAGACACTAGCAGTCTGAGTGTTACTTTGCTCAGGGTACTTCTACACATCAAAATCAAATGCAGCTATCGGGACAACATTGTGACGTCCAAATGCCCCTCATCAAAGTGACAAAAGAAGCTGTCTGCCCAATTTGGGTCTCCTTGAATGCTTCTAAAAGAGTGCACATGAGAGCATATAGCTCAAGTTTCAAGCTGCTGAAATTGCCATTGCTCTCCATACTTCACAGGCTACAGTCATTGTTCATGGTATGTTTCTTGACTCCATGCTGTTAATGTGGGGCAACACCAAATGTAGACTGCTGTCACTTCTCTCTGTAATAAAAAAAAAAAGAAGCAAAAGAAGAAAGTGCTTTGTTCACCAGCAACACAATTCCAAAACATTACAGGTGTTGCTCTCCAACAGTTCATTGAAGTTAGCAGCTGTGGGTGACTGATGCTTAATTTGAACACTTCATGTAAGAGACCTGCCAGCTGAGAGAAACTGTGGAGAAACCCCTTATAGTGTCTGCAAAATCTCAAGAATGATCTCAGGTCATTAACAATGGTTAATGAAGCCAAATGGTTCCCTGCAGCTGCCTGGGTCTACACTGCCCAAATGACATCATGACAGAGGAAAAAATTTCGACTTGGATAAGAAAAAAAGACATTTCTCTGCCTTGACCTTCAACCATGTCTCTTCATGTCTCTGTAAGACTACTTGACTATAGTGAGCCTGAAGCTAAGCTATTGTCTGCTTTACTCGTACATCCCTGACAGCTGCACTCGTGCTCTTTGATGACACTCATCTTGAGACATAGTGCTCACCTCTCTGTTCTGTGTGGGAGGTACAGGTCAGTAAAGCTGTGATGGAGTCTTTGCAACCACACCTCAGAGTTTAACCTTAACTCGTCCATCCTCATTCTTGAAAGCTAATGGATGTGCATAATGAGTTCAAGAGTACAGCTAACTCAACATGTTCCTCTGCAGAAACACTAATATCATAGCTCAGTGGGTAGAGTGGCCGTCTTGTAACTGGAAAGCCACCGGTTCGATCCTCGGCCTGTCGAGCTGAACAAGACACCGAACCCCTAATTACTCCTGGTGGGTTGTGGTTAGCGACTTGCATGGCAGCTTCCGCCATCAGTGTGTGAATGGGTGAACGTGACGTGTCATGTAAAGCGCTTTGGATAAAAGTGCTATATAAATACAACCATTTATCAAAAAGCTTCAAAACTATGGCTAACGCTCTGGTCACGGTCAGCAAAGATGTGCTTATTACTCCTCTATCTCTCTTTCATTATGTGTAAGACCATGTATTCTGGTTGGATTTCACCATTTCTTTTCTCGATGCAAACTGTTCTGGTCTCATCCTTGGTTCAAAGCTCATATCTATAGCAAACCACATGGAACCCCATACCCTGGACAAGTCTGCTTCTCAGTTGTGGACAAAAGGTTCAGTCTCTACTTCTGCTCTGGGAATTATGATATGTTCTTTTTATTTAAAAAAAAAAAAAACTGCGTCCATTGCTACCATTAATACGACTGGCACTGATGGGAATTTGACTTGTCCAACGTTGCCACTTCTAGAATTAATCTGTTAGTGTGGCTGAAAACATGTCTCCGATACTACTATACGCTGTCAGTTAGAATTGGCAAGACTTGGTACTTAAGAGAAATATATTTTGCAATGTGTACCTTTTTTCACAGACAGCCAATGTGATCAAATCTATTTTGCAAAACAAAGTGGCTGTTGGTGCCTGTTTTCTACCTCTGAGCTGTTCCCAATCTTGCAGCCAAGGGTAACACAAAAGAGACAGTGCATTCTGGTGGTGTTAGCAGGAATTACAATATTCTCCCATCACTTTATATTTAAAGAGGGCAATTTTTTAACTGACAAATACAATATGGTGAATCCCTACACCTTCGTGGTATTTTCATAAAGCAGCTGGATATACCAGGAAGCAGCATATGTGTTTGAGCATCTGTTGTACTCTCTGTGTGTCCCCTCACGTGCACCAAAATTACATAGCGGCTTCAACTGCAGAGTCAAAGGAATAAGCCTGAATGAAATGGATTGTGTGCTTCTGTACCTGGTAAAGCTGTCTCAACTCAGCCCATATGTGAATCACAGACTCTTTGTAATAGCTTGCCTCTGTCAAGAGAGAGGATGTACCTGTCAAATCATTTAAATTACTACAACTATTGTTGAGATGGAAATGCTTGGATCAGCGCTTTGACGTTGTGGAACTTCCAAAGCCCTGAAAGTATGCATCACTGAGTTCTGGTGTCTTTGCAAAGCAGAATTATGCTCTGTGAAATGTCTCTGTCCAAACTCATGGAATTGAATCAAAATCAACAAACTTAGGTTGAGCTTGGTTGTATCTCATCAGCACTCACAGACTCTGCCACACACAGATACACAAGTAGAAGTCAGCCTTGCTTTCATTTCACACACTCATATAGCCAGTGCACATGCTGGGTGCTGCATGAATGATTGTCTGTCTTTGTCATGTTGTTACCTTGACTGTTTGCATGTAGGTCACACTATGAATTTCAGACACAAAATGACTTATAATCATCCATTTCCAATTTAGGCTCTTTAAAGCCTTGGCTATTTTTCACACCTGCAAAACCATTCCCAACTGAGGATCTGGACATTTCAGAGAGTTATAATCTTAGATTTATATTTAATTTATGTACATCTCACTACTCCGTGTTCCCTATAGTTAATAGCCTCTTGTAGATCCTTGACTCTTCATAAATCAGGAATTCAGCTCTGGTGCTGCTACAAATTGAGTGATCTAGCAAATGCTGCTGCATTCATGAATCTTGTGTGTTGAGTGTCGGGCAAGGTGGGAGGGAACACAAACAGAAGAGGCTAGTGTATCTCCATGTTATTATTCCATGTCAGTGTCCCAGATATAGAATAAAGCAGTCTGATTCTAGGTTTAATAACTGAACACAATGCTTCATACCTGCTGGTCTCAGCAAAATGCTAAATTCTTTTCAGGTGCCAACACTTTGCAACAAAGTAAGAACTAGGGTGGCCGAATTTTGAGCCAATGTTGCACCTTGTTAAAGCATTTTGTGATGTATATTTCAAGAGCTCCTGTTGTATTTAATTAAAAATCATCTTCTCCCTTTGTGCATTTCTTTTATCTTTTTTCAGCTAAGTAATTAATGGCAACCTTAATAACTAATTAACCACTAATTATTTATTTATTTAACCTTTATTTAAAGGGAAAGTCCCTTGAGATTAAAATCTCTTCATTTTAAGGGAAAATAGTAATAATAATAATAACAATAATAATAATAATAATAATAATAATATAATGAAACCATTAGATCTGTGGGCTTGAGCATGACATAGAAGCAGGATTCATATGTAGCAATGACAGTATTTTCACCTCTACACTCAAATACCATGTCTTCATCGGAAAGCTGTGCATGATAACTGTGTGAGTTTTGAGTATGTGGCTACTTCTTTCTGTTTTGCTTGGAGTTTTGTGTCCCAACTGCAAAGCCTCTATGACTTTTAGGATTATAATGAGTCTGTTGTAGTGTCTTAAGGGATTGTTCCAAAATAGCACTGTTCTCAAACAAATTCCTACTCCGTAATTACAATCCTACAGGATTACCCAACATTATACAAAACAAAAGTTACATTTTTATTAGAAACTTTCACTTCTGGATCATGGCTAGGCTCACAGTGTTACCACTGCCACCTCTGTTTTTCACAGTCAAGGATGAAGTTTTAATGATTCGCATTAAACCAAGAGAGCAATCTGGTGTCTTTGAAATGTTTTCAGATTTTGTAAAGAAGTGTACTGTTGCTATGCACTGAATTCCTGAAGTACCTTTGAGTAGAGCCCCTGCAGGGAAAACCTATTTCACCTTTTAAAGAAGTGCTGGTGCCAACGCTGCGAAAGAGACATATGAGGCTGTGGACATCCAATTGATTTTCAGTCAACACATCCCTCACGTAGTCTTTTATGTGTTAAATTATTTAAGCACCGCAGCTTGAGGGAAGTGAGTTTATATCCTCCCAGAGGAACAGGCAACTTACCTCTGTCACTGACTATTTTGCATCAGGTATTTCACCCAGATTCGACTGTATTAGTTAAATGGGTTTTCTCGATTGGCCTTTTCACCCATGGGTTGAAAAGGTCTTAAGCTGGTGCCTCAGGGCACTGCACATTATCATCACAGAGAAGGTTTCTATCATTACCATGTATTAGTAAATGGTCCATTTCAGCTTTCGTCTCCAAGTATCATTTTATCATTAAACAATGGACCTCCCCCCTGCAGCGTTCTTGGTAAATGACCATATTCATTATTCATCAAGGATTAGTGTCATAATCGATTTTGTCCGAACGGTCTGCATTCCACAATGTGTTCTTAATCCTATCCCCAAGAGATGCTGAACTTTGTCACATCTAATTAGGTCACACGAGTCAGCTACACTGAGGCAGCTTTTACAACTTCTTCATTACATGCTGGATAATTGGTGGCACATTCCTGGATTTAACTGTCTCTATACATTTGCAGCATCGGCACAATGATGGTGAGGGAGGATATTACAACATGTGAATGAGACAACAGATAAAGGCTTGTTTAACATGCAACGTATCAAACATGCTTTTAAGCAGCAAGCAAACAACACAGTTAAAACTGTGAATGTTTTGAATCAATTATGATCCACTTGGTGACTCAAAAAAGATGAGAGTTCAGCTGTTCAAGTCACGAAGTATCTTTTATGCCAGGCTGCCCCGTGTCTCCCCTGGCCGTCTGGTGATGACCGCCCTGTTCTCCATCCCCAGCTGCAAGACGGACCTGTGGTGCATGTGACATCTGTATCTGCCAATGGACGTGCAAAGCCTGTCAGCTCCACGACACTCAGCCTGTCAGTCAGACTTGCCATGAACAGCCTGGGACCACAGCTGTCATAATGATCCAAGAACAGAAAAGAACAATCTGCTGATCTTCTCTTAGCCTGACTAAAACTGTGGGTGTTCTTGAAATAGTAGTCAGTGGTCTTTTTCAGCTAATGTAGACCAGATACAGAATGGGGCTTTCTTCCCTGGATATTTTAGCAGTAACTCTCGTTTAATCCTCTCTAGCTTCTATTATTTTTATATAATACTTATACTGGCATTCAGCTTTAAATGGCAAATATTTTTAAAAGATTTCATCTACACAACCTTGACAAATATTCTGCATTGATTAGTGAATTTGTAGTGTGACTTACCAAGATGAAGGATACATGTATAAGCCTGCCATTCGCCATTCATTTTAGGAAGCTCCATCCTTCCCTTCTACTATCTGCATGATACAAATACCGCGCAGCAACTGACCACACTAAAAATGAGATTTTGTGTTTTTCTTATGGATGTGCTTTAGCGAAAAATTATTTTTTTAAAAATGCAGAGAAATACCAACTGTTTTAATGAGTGTTTTGCTTTATCTGGTGTTCCTCTACATGCTTTAGTCTGATCGAGACCCAGACATTTTGGACGTTACTCGAACACAAAGGTACTACTGACAGCTATGGACGATAGCATGTTTTTTTTTTTCAAAATTCACAAAGTGCTCTCAAATAAAAGAAACAAATGTCAAAAGCTTTTCGCTATAATAAATTGAGGACACTGCTAAAACCATTAAACACCAGTATTTCCCAGAGATCGGTCCTTCAGAGCTATTTATCACAAATAGGGCTGGTCCACTGATTGTATGACCTTTATTTTCAGCAACAGTTCAGTGGGCTGGTAGTAGTTTCCCTCTAATTAAATAAACCCCTTAGTCAACTGATGCTATTTTAGAGACAAACATTATACCCCGGGTCTGATCTGTCCTGAATAGCATATCACGGCCTGAGAGGAATCTATTGGTTCTAGTCATGTTTGGTATAATATATAAATGAGGCCCAGAGGAAGATTGCTCAGTGACTCCCTCTGTGTTTTGATCTTTTGCCATTTAGAGACAACTGTAAAAAGGTTAGTGTGTCAGGCATTCAGGGAGGAGAGTTGGTACTTTAGTGGTAAAAGAGAGTGTATGAATAGAACTTACAAGAATAGCCAATTATAATTTAACAAGACTCTAGACTGCTGATAGTTCATTGATGTATACAGGTCTAAAGCCCCGAATCCCCTGGGAACACTGGAAAGGTATAACGAGCCAGTTATTCAGACAAATTCAGTTCTGCCAGACACTGTTACAAAGACCGTCACTACTGATAAAACCTGATGATCTGCATAAGCTAATAGCTTTAATTTGTATATGTTATGATTATTATCTATTTGTCAGTGCACGGTTAATGAAGGTTAGGGTATGCAGCTTTTATATCCATTAAAAATAAGACTGCATGCTCCATGAAGATGTTTAAATTAACTTTTAACCTCATGAACTACATAGGTAGTACCAGCATTACCATGCTTTTGTTATGCATTGCATGGTTGCATGATGATGCAACCATGCATCATCATGCAGCTAAAATATATTGTGGGTGAGTGAACCCAAACACAAGCAATTAGACAAAATAAAAGCATCAAAACATACAACATTAAAAACATCTAATGCCTAATATTGCCTAATATGCTTAATGTCGTACATAGGTCTCCCTCTTGGTGCCTAAACTGTTCTGACTTTATGAGGACCGGACTCACAGACCTCTAAAGGTGTATTGTAGTTTCAGGCACCAAGGTTTTGGCAGGAGATCTTTTGAGGTCCCGTAAGTTTCGAAGTGAGCCCACAATGGAGCCCACTTGTATTTCCAGCACATCCTACAGAATGCTCAATTGGATTGACATCTGGGGAATTTGGAGGCCGAGTCAACACCTTGAACTTTTCATGATGTTCCTCAAACCTTTTCTGAACGATATTTGCAGTGGTGCAGGGATCATTATTCTGCTGAAGGAGTCCACTGTCAGCAGGGAATACTACTGCCACAAAGAGGTGTACATGGTCGTGAACATTTCTTTGTTGAGTTAAAGTAGCATCCACAAGAATCCCAGGTCCAAAGGTTTCACAGCAACACATTGCTCTAAGCATCACACTGCTTGTGCTGGCTTGCCTTCTTCTCATATCGCATACTGCTGCCATCTCTTCACCAGGGAAATGGCACACAAGCACCCAGGCACATGATGTTACAGAAAACGTGGTTCATCAGAAAGGCTGCACAGTGGCTTGGTGGTTGGCGCTTTCACCTTGCAGCTAGAAGATCCTTGGTCCATGTTTCTGCATGGAGTTCGCTTTCTCCCTAAGTCAGCTGGGATATGGTCCTGTGACCCTATAGAATAGATAATGGATGGATGGATTCATCAGACCAAGCCACTGTCACCCACTGCTCCCTGACCCAGCTGTGATGCTCCCACTGTGGGCATGCTCAGTGGTAAACCTGTAGTTTTTCAACCAAACACACCAGCAAGCTGCAAAGTCCTGTGAACTCTGTCCTGGTACCACAAGCACAGGCATTTTGCAATTCATGAAACAGTAGCTTATCACGGCACTAATCTTCACTACACAGCATGGCGCATCAGGCACCCATGGCTCTTACCAGTTATTGATCCTTGGAGTGGTTTTTAAGTAAAAACCACCTTATACCAAGAACACTCAACAACTCCTGCCATTTTGGACATGGTCTGACCCAGTCGCCTAACTATCAGACTTCTATCACTAACTATCTCTTCAAAGTCTCTCAGATTCTTGCATCTCCCCAATTTTTCAGCTTCCCAATGCATCAACTTCAAGAACTGACTGTCCACTTGCTGCCTAATATATCGAACGTCTTGATAGGTGCCATTGTTACCAGATAATCAGCATTGTTTACTGCAGCTGTCAGTTTTAATGGTGTGGCTGATCCTGCATTTGACATTAATGCAATAGAAACACAAAACACAAGAAAACTATTAAACAGTAAGACACACTTCACTTCTATGCAAATTAGAACTTATGACAGTGGGATGTTAAAGAAGCTACCAACCAAAAGTTATAGAATCAGACTGACTGGCTGATAAACAACATAATGTATGAATTTAAATATAAAAACAAAAGTTCAAATGCGAAAAAAAATCACACACTTCAAAGAACCTTAGAACGATATGTTTGCTCAAAAATATCACCATAGCAAATTTATGTTGCAAATCAAAAGACAAAAAAAGTACTTTGATGGAGCATTTTAGTCGAATTATGAATTCAGATGAAAGCTTTTTTCATGACTACCTTGTAGGCCAGTAAAGAGAGACAAATATATTTCCAGATTTAACTAGTTTCGAACCACAATTAGAAGTTCAAAAGACATAAGAAACTGAAATCAGTGACATCAGTGGCATAAGTGAGTTGATGTATTACAAATATGGTGAGTGATTCATTGGGGACACACATAATAACACACCTAAACACAACACATGGACAGAGATAGGAAGATAATGTACGGTTTACACATGTATACGAATTGCTCTGAGCAACTTTAATTGTATTTCACCTTTATTCCAATTAGCTGCGGCTTTGTTATATATAGTACATAGGAAATAAATTGCAGTAATTGATTTTAACAGTTCTGAAGCAGAGTCTTGTGTTGTGTGCAGTTATTTCTGTACATACACTTATTGCAATGAAATATATTCTTTGTAATGGGCTTTAAGTTGAAGCTTCATGTGGCTGATTTTACTTGTAGTGAATGAATGAGAAATTCGTGCAAAGGACATTGCAATGACAGTTCACATTTCTCTCCAGTGTTAGTGTTCAACAAATACAGCAAAGACTGTAATGAGGCTGTGGGTTGTCTCTGCCTCCTGCTACCCAAAGCACAGTTCTAACAAGGGCGTTGTGAAGGCACTGCTGTCATACGGCTGTGACTGTGAATACAACGCTGTCTGCATTCAGATTTCAGTCTCACTCTCCTTGCTCAATGAATAATGCAAAGCTAGCTAGTCAGGTGATAAATTCTCGAGTGTAAATCCACAAAGCACATCAGTGAAGTGACTGTATTTTGACAGTACATCGTCAGATGGAGCGGGTTCATACCAATCTGCAGAGAGCTGAGACACGAAAACACTTCAGCGCTCGCGGCTCCACGGCAGCGGGTTGGCATTCTGAAGGATAAATGATCAGGGATGCTTTGTTTTTAATTTGGTCCTTCTCAGAGTGATCAGATCAAAACATAATGAAATTTCATTCAGAGGTAATGGGTTCACAGTGAAATGGAAATCTTTCACCACTGGATCATGGACTATCACCATTTACACTGATAATTATTTCAGCTCCTGGCCTCAAACGTAGGAACCTGTCAGTCACTTAGGTGATGATGGTGCCAGGATGAAAATAAATAATGTAACATGTGTCCTCTTTGATATTCAGTTACAATTTGAATACTATTCTAAGGTGTTCCATTACAACTGCACACATTTATACATAGTCACAAGTAACAATATCTTTAAAAGGAGGCACAGATTAGAGAAATCTGTATGATTTATTGAAATGGAATGAATGAAACCACCTTAAAAAGAGAAAACTGACTACATTGATATCACAAGAAAAGCATTCAGAGAGCAGTAAGTTGAGAGCACCAAGGGTGTTCATTCCCCCGTATAGCATTGTCAGAAATGCAGCATTTTTTGTAGAAATGTAGCATTTTTTAATTAGTTTTTGATGATTGGAAATCATAGCAACATAGAACGTAACCATTTAATACAGATGTAGCCACAAACAAAATGACCTGGTGCTGAGAACAGGTGTGTAATGCAATGTAATGGATACCGAATCCTGTAACCTAAATATGTAAGCAGGTGGCGAAAATTGATGGGACTCAGAAACACCCCCACAATTTAGTCAACTGTTGCTTGGATGATTACCGACTGATAAGTCCCGACAAGTCCACAGCGGTGGATTTGTAGTAGGATTGCAATCATATGATCGTCAACAAGAAAAGAATCAGAGTGCAGTACTTCGCCAAGGCTGCTCAGTCAGTGTATGATTTCCGATGGATGAAAACTTTAAAAAAGACTTGTGGTCCACAGGAGTCAATTTGTAGCAAGACTGGAATCATGTGATCATCAGCAGTCAGCTGACAGTGTTCACTTGTTGACATAGTTATCTCGTCGCTATCTCGCAATGATATGGAAATCCTTCACAAATCCATGGATCCAGACTATAAGTCGCATCACGGGCAAATCTAATCATTTGGTCATTGTGTCACTTCTGACCTTCCCTGAAAATTTAATCCAAATCCATTAGTCCATTTTTGTATGTGCACAAGTCCAATCTTGTGCACATACAAACATACACTGATCGTAACATAACTCCACTGCATTCCTTGGCAGACTAAATATTAGAAGAACAATGTGTCAGATATTTGCAAGAATCAAAACTATTTAGACACTTGGCTTTAAAATGTGTCTTGTGCAGTTGTAAGTTCTCATGTTATTGGATTTTTAGCTATATCTGACACAAGAATTTCCTCTTCTATAAGTTCATGAACAGAGGATCTTGCACATAGATCAAAGTTTCCTCGGAGCATAGCATCGACTTTTACATGAAGATAAAGCAGTGGAAAGAAGAAACTGTGGAGGAAAAAGCAAGGAGCAGCTCATGACCCAAAGAATACCACCTCATTGATAAAACATAGGGGTTCTTCTGCTATGGCTCAGGCATGTGTGTCTGCCAATGAACTGGCATTTATTGATGATTTCACAGCTGACAGGAGTAACAGGGTGAATCCAGAGATATAAGGGAGCATTCTGGGTGCTCAGATGCAGCCGAATGCATCAAAACTTGTCATTCAGCAGGACAGCAATCCCTAAACATATTACAAAAGCAACAAGAGCAAAGAGGTGAAATATCCTTGACTGGCCAAAAAAATTGATCTCTATCTGACTGTTTGATTGAGTTCTTATCTGCTTCCTGAAGACCAGACTAAAGACTTGAAGGACCTCACAACAAGAGCTGAAGGTGGCTGCAGGGCCAGATAGGCAGAGCATCACCAGAGGGGACACAAAGTGAGATAGAAAGGCTATTAAGATGATCATGTTTGATATTAGTTACAAGAACTATATATATATATATATATATATATATAACAGTTGACTTAATATTGACACAAATTTGTTCCAATTAACAACTTGAGACTTTGCCTCTTAATCAAGTGTCCAATTATTTTTTTATTATTTCAAACAGTATGTGCTGATTCACAGAGAGTGACTGAAAAAGCTGCCCAAACACTCACAGTCTGGACAGTATTTAGCCCAAACCTTTTATTTGTCTCAGTAGGCTTTACACAACATGTGACAGGTGGCCTCTATTCTTAGACCCAAAATTCAGATAATTGCACAGACGCTGCACTGCGTGATTGGGTGGTTAAAGCTTTGTGGCATGTTTTTGCATACAGGCAGTATTTATTATATTTGTTGTTTGTTGAAAATACACACGTGGACAAAATTGTTGGTACCCCTCAGTTAAAGAAGGAAAAACCCACAATTCTCACTGAAATCACTTGAAACTCACAAAAGTAACAATACATAAAAATTTATTGAAAATTAAATAATCAAAATCAGCCATCACTTTTGAATTGTTGATTAACATAATTATTTAAAAAAACAAACTAATGAAATAGGGCTGGACAAAAATGATGGTACCCATAACTTAATATTTTGTTGCACAACCTTTTGAGGCAATCACTGCAATTAAACGATTTCTGTATTTGTCAATGAGCGTTCTGCAGCTGTCAACAGGTATTTTGGCCCACTCCTCATGAGCAAACAGCTCCAGTTGTCTCAGGTTTGATGGGTGTCTTCTCCAAATGGCATGTTTCAGCTCCTTCCACATATGTTCAATGGGATTCAGATCTGGGCTCATAGAAGGCCACTTTAGAATAGTCCAACGCTTTTCTCTCAGCCATTCTTGGGTGTTTTTGGCTGTGTGTTTTGGATCGTTGTCCTGTTGGAAGACCCATGACCTGCGACTGAGACCAAGCTTTCTGACACTAGGCAGCACATTTCTCTCCAGAATGCCTTGATAGTCTTCAGATTTCATCGTACCTTGCACACTTTCAAGACACCCTGTGCCAGATGCAGCAAAGCAGCCCCAAAACATTACTGAGCCTCCTCCATGTTTCACCGTAGGGACAGTGTTCTTTTCCTCGTATGCTTGGTTTTTGAGTCTATGAACATAGAGTTGATGTGCCTTACCAAAAAGCTCCAGTTTGGTCTCATCTGTCCAAAGGACATTCTCCCAGAAGCTTTGTGGCTTGTCAACATGCATTTTTGCAAATTCCAGTCTGGCTTTTTTATGAGTTTTTTTCAGCAGTGGTGTCCTCCTTGGTCGTCTCCCATGAAGTCCACTTTGGCTCAAACAACGACGAATAGTGCGATCTGACACTGATGTACCTTGGCCTTGGAGTTCACCTTTAATTTCTTTGGAGGTTGCTCTGGGCTCTTTGGATACAATTCCAACGATCCGTCTCTTCAATTTGTCATCAATTTTCCTCTTGCGGCCACGTCCAGGGAGGTTGGCTACTGTCCCGTGGGTCTTGAACTTCTGAATAATATGAGCCACTGTTGTCACAGGAACTTCAAGCTGTTTAGAGATGGTCTTATAGCCTTTACCTTTAAGATGTCTGTCTATCATTTTTTTTCGGATGTCCTGGGACAATTCTCTCCTTCGCTTTCTGTTGTCCATGTTCAGTGTGGTACACACCTTTTCACCAAACAGCAGGGTGACTACTTGTCTCCCTTTAAATAGGCAGACTGACTGATTATGAGTTTGGAAACACCTGTGATGTCAATTAAATGACACACCTGAGTTAATCATGTCACTCTGGTCAAATAGTTTTCAATCTTTTATAGAGGTACCATCATTTTTGTCCAGGCCTGTTTCATTAGTTTGTTTTTTTAAATAATTATGTTAATAAACAATTCAAAAGTGATGGCTGTTTTTGATTATTTAATTTTAAATAAATTTTTATTTATTGTTACTTTTGTGAGTTTCAAGTGATTTCAGTGAGAATTGTGGGTTTTTCCTTCTTTAACTGAGGGGTACCAACAATTTTGTCCACGTGTGTATATCAAACATACTATATTAGTCACACCTACATCACAAATTAAGGGGTTTCAGCGTTCTAGTATTTTTGAATCTCCTTTCTTTAAATGTGTAGCTTCAGACCGTTTCTAATCATCAGTTTATCATTTAAAATGGAAAATTGGCAAGAGATTATCATGAATCGCTTTTCCTGGTCTTGATTTTAAAAAATCAATTGATTTGTGCCACTGTTACAAACCAACCACTAGGGTCAGCTAGGTATAACAAAAACAGTCAGATGTAATTGGTAAAGCAATTAATTGCTGAGTGACAGAAGTAACACAAAAATGATGGAATACAGGAAAACAGGGCTGGTGGATGTGGCTAAATCAAAGAACCAAAAAAAAACAAACAAAGGCTAACAGAGTTCTTACACTAGCTAAACACAAACACAGCTAAACACAAACACAATAGACCCCATCAGAGCCTACGTCATCAACAAGCTGCGTGCGCATCAAGGCAACGGAAGTACTGCTTCATATCATTTACCTGGCATTGTTCGCATCACACGGAGTAGCAAAACTAAAAGCTAATGCTGAACTGTCGGCATCATAATGTCAGGCTGTTGTGTTTTTGGTTGTACGAACCGAAACACTCAAGAGGGACATAAGTTCTACCGCATGCCAATGGGCTCTCAGCCATTTCAGAGCAACTGAAGGCGGCTGTGGCTCCAGGCTATCAAGCCAGCGGATTGGACGGAGGATACCATCAACAATGCACGCGTGTGCTCTGTTGTGGCAAATAAAGTGAAATCAGTGCAAAATATACTGACGAGCTGTCGGTTCCCACACGATTAGAGCCACTAATAAAAACCCTGTTGACTGTTGTGACAGGGGGACATAAAAAATAAAGCGGCTGGAATCGCCGCCATAAAGGTGCAGTTTGCTGTGTGTATGTAGTTCTCCACTTTGTTGATGATCACCCATGCCTCATAAATCGTAGTCTTCTGCCCTTGCCTTTGGCTGGGTAGGATTTCAGACATCAAAACACAAAACTCTTTGTCAGTGTCCTTGTATCTCACCTGTACCTGTCCACAAATTGCATAATCATAGGCCTCCATAGATTTGTAGGCTCGCAACTTCTCTCTAGTGTAAACTCTAGGTTTTTCAACTAAATACAAATAAATATCAGGCCTCTGAATATTGGGCCACTTACTAACGTCATAGTCCCGTTCGGTAAGTGTACAGGGATCTGGGAGCCTCTTGTCATTTGTTAAAGTGATCTTTTTAAAGTATTTTTCGTGATCTTTTACTGATAATGCACCCGCATGGCTTGACAAGCCACTGCCAGTCGCCATACTTCTGTTGCCAGAGTGCGCGCGCAGCCCTCTTTATTTACCTACAGTAAATGGGTCTATTGCAACACCCACACCAAACAACAGAAGTTAATACAAATGAGTGCACTGAATGAACTAAATATCTGGTGCCTCAAAATACACATTTCCTAACAGGACACAGCATGCAAATTACCACCCCTCAGTGGTTACAGGACACACACAAAGCACAAGTAGCTTCTCCCTAAATCTCCCTAACAGAAGCTATATTCTGGGTAGCCACCCCTAGGTGACACACAGCGACTCAAGCGGCACCAGGACAAACTGTTCATGTTGAATCCCAGGATCCTTGACTGAGAGTTTGGTTGCAGATTTACATACGTTTGGTGATGGTTGGAGTGTTGTGGGAGGAGGAGTTGTGGTGATGGACCAACCTGACAGGCCAGGATTTGGGGAGAACCAGGACTGAGGGCAGGTCTGGAGCTCCAGGCCAGTCACAGGGTATTCAGCCAACGGCAAACAATATCAGTCTCTAAAGACACCTCAAAACACAGAGGCTGTACAAGTCCAGTTCCAGCCACGCGACCACCAGAGGTTGTAACAGCCATATATTAACATGTCTCTTCATGTATTTTGAAAAAATCATTGACTCCTAAGTGCAGCTTTACACTGGTGCACACACTTCAATATTAAAGTAAATAAAATAAATTGTGTTGGCGAATCATTTGAAAGTATTTCAGGGGAAATTTGCACTTTTTTTTTTTTTTTTTTTACTAAGGAGCACTTGCAGTATCTGACACATTAGGAATGCTTCATGGACAATTTCAAACAAGTGCAAACAAATCATTGCAGCAAATGCTTGACCACTGAGGTTATATTTAGGCATCTTGACAGCAGTATTATGTGGCAATTTAATCATTTTTTCCTGCAGAGAAAAATCTACAAAGTATAATTGCTACAGTTCATTGCTCCCATTTCAGGTGTTACCACAATCACAAGCTGTCAAACTGCAATTCATAGCCCAGAGCCAATGTTACAGTACAGAGACATGTCTCCTGGAAATGTCTCTCTTTCACTTTCACTTTGACTACAACTTGTGTCTTGATCGATTCAGGTTGACTATTTGAGATGTATTTCGCAACAGAGGCCTGATTATGTTTCTTTGCATTGTGTTTATGAGACTTCACAGATTTGTGGGTACAAACTAATGTCAAGGTATGTCCTTGGTGAGGACTGAAGTGTGACAGCCAGCTTTTTTAATACTGTGCACAAACATTGCCAGTGTTCATACAGGTATGTGCGAGTACATGCACAGGAAAGGTAGGTTTGTGAACGGAGGTTTGGAAAGACACTGAGAAAGTATCAGTGGTGTGCAGGTGCATGTACATATGTTGTAGAAAAGAGCTCCACTGATGTTGTGCCTACAACACCACAGGCTCTCCTCTCCACTCTTCATCCCTGGAACCAGCTTAACCACAAACATCGCCTGCACAGACGTTGATCTGTTGGTCTGATTTGGCCCACTCCAAACCAGCACACACCCAAATGATTTCTAATTATCATCACCGTAACACACAAGGAGGGGAGTTGACTGCAGCATGTTGGTAGCGGTCTTATTAAGTCCTAGAGCAGGAGAACAGCTTTACGTGCACTCTCGTTGAAAGAGCAATTAAGGCTTGATGCCACTGCAGACTACACTCTTTTCCACTAGTTTACATCATTAGGGGCTCAAAAGTGCTTCAGTCTACCCGTGGGAACCAGCTCCCAAGTCCTTGCAGCCACCCCATATATCAAAAGGATGTTTGAATGCACTTTGATTGCTTGTACAGCTTGGAACAGGTGCAGTGAAAAAAGCTCACACTCTGCTATAAAACTGAAAATCTGCTCATTGTCTAATGTCCTATTAAGATACTGAGTGTCAGCTGCGTGCCATTTATAACTAAACTTCAGGGTGAAACTATTTTGGAAAAATGTCACAGTGAAAATGAATGCTCATGCAACAAAATCTGTGTGATGTACTATATTAACATGCATTGAAATATGGAAAATTTAAATAAAATCCAGCACATTAGTTCCTGCTTATTCAGGTCCTCTTTATTATTCCTATGCTAGTATAACGAGGTACTTTACAGTGAGCTTGTAGATTTTAGTGTGTCATTTCATTACACATTAACAGTTTATCCCTGTAAGAGTAGAGGCCTGATTATAGGTAATTTGTTATCCTAAACACCACCGGGACCAACCACTACTCACTTAAGCAGCAAAACAAGAAAAACTTTCTGCACTGGCTTTGTGACGAAAACTCATCCAATGCAAATATCACCCATGAAGTCCAAAGGTGACAAGAGACAGGAGGTGACTCAAGAGAAGCAACCCTGTTATTCAAATAAAGTGTCAGGTCTAAATCCTGGACGGCATCCAAATTCTGCTGCGCTAAACCTGCCAAAACCAGTCCTCAATTCTGCTGCCTACAATCTTTCTCATTCTGCCGCCTGTTCAATCCCATGGTTCCCAACCTCATTCCCCCCGCCATTCACATTCCTGTGTCTTGTTATTTTTTTTGTGTTTTGTTTTTTTGGCAAATACAATAGCTGTAGACTAAAAAGCACACATGCTCGGTATCTTAATGCTCATTAGAATGGAGACAGAGCCCTCTTTGGCAACGACAACTGAGAGACACATTTCTATATACATATATACGTATACATGCATTATTCTTCTAAAACATGCACATATTATGCATATGCACAGCCTACGTATTTACCATGCACTGGCTATTCTTCATTCTAATCCACAGGCTATATATTTTAGGCATCAAGGATGTGACCCTTGATTTTTATGTAAGATATACTTTGTTTTAAATTATGGAACAGATATTCTTGTAAATCATGATGACACCAAGGACATGAGTGCAAGGAAATGAATCATAATTTAATGTGGTCATGTGACAAAGCATGGAAATCAATTCTCCACATATGCAAATACCTTTCATGGGAATGCTTAACATCAAACAGGCAGAAATGGTGCATATGTCGACTGTGCTATCAGTCACTTCAGATCAGATGTACAAGATCCACAAACATCGTGCATGGAAAGGTCAGGGAAGAACTTTGAAAACATGCTAAGCCTGAACCTTGAGATAAAGGGAAATTAAGATAATAAATGAATCATGCAACCTTGACGGATTGCACCTCAGAAGCTTCAAAAAATTCAAAGAACAAAGTAATGCATCATGTGACACTGATGTTGAAAAACTTTAAAAACGCCATATTACAGTGGAACTTGCAAAGACGCAGCAGTAGTGTACTACACAGTTTATACTATATGCCATCTCAGCCTGTTCTGATGTGGGATTTCAAATCTAGAATTTTTTTTTTTCATTTTGTCATATATTAGTTTTTAGTAGAGATTTACTGACTCTCAGATGTCAGAGTCAGAGAGACATCAAGGAAGTGGCCATTTCAGGGTGAACTGACAGTTGTGACGTCCCTATTTCAGGGAGCGCTCAAACAATCTGAGCGACAACACACATTTACTGAGAAATCAAATGCTATGAATATTAGGTAAATCAACAATATGAAACACAGTCACAAAGGGTGCAATCAGCAGAGTAACTGCAAGGTTATAACATTGGAACTTTAAACTGGCATTTGCATGATTGGATATTACTTGCCCACACAGCTATGAATGATCCGAACTTTATGAAGTTCTAAGTATGTATCTTGCTTTGCCTGAACTAACACTAACACTGTCCTTCATTTCATAAGAGTTATGGAAATCATGTTTAATTCAGTTCAGAGACATTCAGTGTCTGGATATTTCATCTCTTTCCTTTTTATCTACTCTAAGCAGCATCACAAATTCACTTCAACACACGCATCAGTAAGTAACCAGTGATACATTGTCATTTACATTTAGTTCAGTTCAAAATTAGATTAACCCTTCAGTCAATTCCAGCCGTTTTCAGTACAAAAAATCGCTAATATTCTATTTTTAAATTAAAAAAAATTACGAAATATACGGGGAATATTGGACGGGCATCGCGAGGTGCATTTCCTTGAAAATGACCGAGTCGTGGATTTTATACCGACTTCAGGACATGTTTTGGATAAAATAGTTTACTGGCTTGTGTCATCTGGATGTAAAAGGTTGGATTATGGCCGTTTTGTGTGGAATCTTTTTTTCTGTGTGTAATAATGAACCCGGAAATGTGAGTTGCGCTGTGTGCGTTGAAGCTGTGTATAGAGAACGGATGGATGAATATTCGTTTTTGTCGGACAAATGTGTTTTTCTCACCCGCTGTGGTAATCGCATCTGAAAGTGGTTTATACCGGCGGATTCATGAGAATCTAAGCTTTCCATCGGCGTATAGTGTTTGTATAATCGTGTTTGCAGCCGTCGGACATTCTTGAAATTCCTATGCAAATTAGTAAGTGTACCGCCGGCGGTACACTGAAGCTTAAGGGGTTAAACTAGCAGAAAATAAAATGTTACTGCAGCAGAGTTATTGGATTATGACTGGTTTTGGCCGTCTATTCATAAGCTTTTAACAGGAGAGCCATTTGCTGTGTCACAACTGAGCTGTCAACAGTGCTTTCAGTCACCAGTGAGGGGAGTTGCCCTGCTAAAAGTTACTGAATCGGTCAATGACAATGGTGATTCAGTCTCATCAGTTCAATTTGAAGCTTCTGTGTTGGAGTTATGTGCCAGGAACATGTTGTGCCCACAGACTATATAAAAAGGATGAAAGAAGGATCTGGAGCTGAAAAGCAAGGCCAATGAAAAAGTTTCTTTTTTCTTTTTTTTCTTGCCAGCAGGGGGCGACTCCTCTCATTGCAAAAAATAATCGAACCGCATAGAAATCAATTCAGAAATGAACCTGTTCTCACTTGACGCGTTCCTTGAGTAAACACTTCACTAATGAGTTTGTGGTCTCAGTTGCTAGTTTCAAGTCAGTACAGCTTCATTTTGTAAATTGTGGTTCCACTTAGAGAAGAATAGACGTCGCAAGGCAGGGGTACCATGTCAATGTCCACACTGTCCCCTAAATCCCCACCAACCACTTGTGGTGTCTGGGTTCTAAAAACTAGAGCAGTGATGGCCAAATGCCAAACTCAAGGCTTCACAATGGTACTCTGCAAGCCAGCGGATCACACCACAGTAACGACAGCCGTCTTTTATATGAAGTCTATGTTTGTGACTTATTGACGTACTGCTGGTGACACAAACAGCCAAAACCAAATTCCTTGTATGTTGTGTACTAGTTGACCATTAAAGCTGATTGTGATTCTGATTTTGCTAAGAAGTTAAGATGTTGATTTAATGCATTTTACACCTCCAAATTTGTCATTTTTTGAATGTATTTATTTGATAGTGACAGTGCACATTAATGAACATCTAGACAGCAATAGACATAAATATGCTGGATTATAGCAACAATGCTAGTTTACATCCGCAGCTCCCAGGCAGGTAAGAAAAAACACACACAAAAAAACAGTAAAACATAGGACAATAGGTCACAATAAAAGGACGCTAGGTCACAGTAAATATAATATGAGATCTTCCATTCTGCAAACAAACAAGCTAGCACTAGCAATAGCTTGTCAATGTTTTATTGTGTGCTGAGTCTGAGCCAACTGTTGGTGAGCCAGCATACACTGACAAACCAGCATGTTCTGTTTCTATTCACACAAAAAGTGGCTGAACAAGAATAGATGTGAGCATCCCGTCCATCATTCCTCCATCCAATACCATACAGAGTCAAGGGGTTGCTTAACCACAGGATCCAGTCTCAGCGGTGTCTAGCTGAGCTTACATCACATTACATGAACATGTTAAACGTAAAGTGCATGTTGTTTCTTAGGTAACAGAAATAAACTGACACACTGCATAGACAGCACACTTTACAAGATGAAAACAAACGAGGCACTGTAAAAAAACTGTATATTATCCTTTCAGCATATCATTTTGTACGTTTTGAGGCAGTTTTGAGTATCTTTGATAGGTTGCATAGCAAGAAACAGGAAAAAAATAGAGCTGCGTTTGCTAACAATCACTTGAAATAAAAAAAAATAAGATCAATAAACAGTGCAAGGTGAGGTCACTGAAGAATTCACATGTACTTAAAATGAACCTTGAGATGAAGGGAAATACAGAAAACAGATGAATCATGCAACCTCGATCAACATATCCTCATGAGCTTTAGAAACTGCACAAAATGAAGAGCTTTATGTATCTAGCACTGCTTCAATGCTGCAAAGTAACAAAGATCAAGGATACTATGAGTCATTAAGGGATAACAGGTTTTAAGGTGGGCCCTGTCACTCTGGTTCAAAGTGTACACTTTTATAGCACAAGAAGTTCTTTATTTTTCCTGTGCAAAAATGTGCATGGCATTGTCATGGTTTCACAGCCACAGGAAAAGGGACTGTATATACGCTAACATGTTGTCACAACACATGGGCAATACATATTTTTTGTGAAAGGTACAGTGCAAGGTACTGTATTATACTTAGTCACTTCATCATGCTTTCTAAGACAGCTTCAAATATAGTGCGATCACAGTTGGAGAGAAAAGCATGGTTAGTGTTTAATCAACCAGACAGTTTACCATTATGGGCTTATTTGAGCAGAATGAGGAACCGATTGGGAAGATTTTTGAACATGGGCAGAATTCCTGGGGCTAGAAAGTGTGACAGTGTGCATAAAGCTATGCTGACAGACAGTTTTAGATAAGTGTAGTCTCGCAATAATGTTTCTGCACAAATGAAACATGGTTATATGCAGCAGAGCAGGAATACAGGTACACAGACAGCTCCGTAGGTGGCATAAGGAGTCTGCAGTTTGTGCGGATATTCTAAAAGACTACCGGGAATACATTACTGCATGAATTAGACAGTTATACTGAGCAAGCAAGGGACTGTTTTTTTGGGGGGGGAAAGCATTTTTTGGAAAAAGGTGGCAATGCAGATTTAGATTACCTTATATATTTAAAGTCAGGCGCATACACTTACATATACATATATATATATATATATATATATATATATATATACACATACACACACACTACCGTTTGAGGTTGCTTAGAACTGTCCTTATTTTTGAAAGAAAAGCCGCTTTTAGATAACGTTAAGTTAATCAGAAATATAGTCTAGACATTGTTAACGTGGTAAATGACTATTCTAGCTGGAAGCATCTGATTTTTAATAGAATATCTCCATAGGGGTACAGAGGAACATTTCCAGCAACCATCACTCCTGTGTTCTAATGCTACATTGTGTTAGCTAATGGTGTTGAAAGGCTCATTGATGATTAGAAAACCCTTGTGAATTTATGTTAGCACATGAATAAAAGGGCGAGTTTTATATATATCAGGGCATAGTTTTGGTTGATCATTATCATGATCATTGATGTGAGTCCTAAAATATACTTTTCTTCCAGTGTATTCCCCAGCAAATTAAATGTGTGTTCCTTTTCACATGTAAGAAATTAAGATCAAGCAATGAAATTGTAATAATGCCCAGTTACATATGTTATATCACACACTCACTTACACACACACACACACACACACACACACACACACACACACACACACACACACACACACACACACACACACACACACACACACACACACAGTGTTGTCCTGATTCGTTGCTGATTGTGTCAGATAACTATAATCAAGAATAAATTCTATTTAAAACAGAGTGCAACAACAATTTTGGGTTCTTCTAGTTTTAAACTACAGCATATTTATTTCAATCGCAAGACAAAAGCAAAAAAAAAAGGTAAGGCCTTGCTTTAATGGTGAATCCACACTTCAGGGGCTATTAAAGTTAAAGGTCTACAGCCTGCAGTTGTGCCACAATGAGCAAGTGATAAGATACCTACCATAAAATATTTCTTCTATTAAATCATAGGTCTTCTAGGCAGAACCACCTGCAGGGTAATAGCCCAATTTCCTTTTCTTGGGAATGAGGTAACCTTATCCCAAGTTGATAATTTGTGAATCCCACTCTGAGATCACAGAGCTAAATTAAACTGACCTGGTAGTCACAGTTAAGGTACATTGTAGCTATGGTTAAATAATTTATGTAGTGGAAACCTAACAAAGTCAGTACTGATGTTTAAGCCAAGGAAGCAGCCCATAACAATATTTTCCTTGAAAGGTCAGACTCAGTGGATGCAAACTGACCAGTGAAAAGTGCATATCTCATCTCATGCAATGTTTTAATCATCATATGTACAGCATTTTAACACTTGCTAATTAGCAATACACATGAAGTCAATGTTAATAGTTTCATTCCTAAACCAAAGTCTCGAATAAATGTAAATTTTAACCCAGCAATGATCTTGGAGAGTAAACTAGGCGATCACATCATCAGGAGAGGCACACTAATGTCTGCACCAAATTACAAGGCCATCCATTAAGCAGGTCTCCAGACATTTCACTCTCAATCCAAAATATCAGCTATAGGTCTGGGTGATAAAACGGTAGCATTATCTAGCGACAATAGACACTTCAGCAATAAGAAGGTTCAATAGCTTCACTTAAATGCTGTAAAAGCATGCTTTAAAAATCATGACAGTACATAACAAAAAAACAGTTTCAGAAAAAAGCCAAGTATGTTCTCTCCCTGGCACATACTCACTACCACATGCCTTGATAGTTGAGCTCCTTGCCCCTCGGTTTATACCCCAGTGGCTTCTGTGCAGGCCCTCTGAGGCATGCTGGTCTGCAGCCACCTGGGTTGTCTTGGCCTCCATCCGCACATACAGACCACACCAGTGGAGGCTGCGTCTGGCAGGGACCAGTGGCTGCCCTTGCAAGAAGGGCTTTATGGTCAAAAACACCTACTATTCTGTGTCCCACACCATCTGCAGTGCCAGTGGCCTGACCTGAACCCACTGGGGAGTGCACGGGATGGTGGCCATGCAGGATCCCCATCCAGCAATACCCGCTCCAGACCAGCCACTCAGAACCTAAACCTCAGCATGGTGTGGCAGCTTCACATTGGCTGCTTTACAGGCAACTCCAGGTTGTACTTATTTTCATTATTACTCAGCCAAGGAACGACAATCAGCCTACATCTATCTGTCTGTCTGTCTGTCTGTTCACAACATTATTCAAAAACGGACAAGCGGATTTAGATGAAATTTTCAGGGAAGGTCAGAAATGACACAAGGACCAAGTGATTAGATTATGGCAGTGATGCATCTTATAGTCTGGATCCACAAATTTGTTAAAGATTTCTGTATCACTGTGAGATAGCGGCAGAGGTTCACTGTAACTCTGAAAACAAGTGAACACTACATCAGCTGCCTGCTGATGATCACGATTGTGATCCTACTACAAATCCACCGCTGCGGACTTATTGGGACCTATCTGTCGGAAATGATACAAGAAACAATTGATTAAGTTGTTGGTGTGTTTCTGAGTCCCATCAATTCCCGTCGCCCGCACAGGATATGATGCAATGACCGAGCAGCCCTGGCAGAGTACTGCGCTTTCTGAGTGCTTTTCTTGCATATTGTGCACGGTGAGATCATCCCTTTATTTTACAACTTTAATTTATGTATGTAGATGCTGTTATTTGTGTATGTTCTAATTTTTTTGTCATCAGTTATTATTTATACACATTGATACATAGAGCAAAGTAGAAGTATAAGAAAGAAGAAGAAGGAAGAATGAAGGATAAATTCAAAACCAAACTTTTATTTCCCAGGTTATTGACAATGAATCAATAAAGTGATCAGTAATTATGGACTAAAATGAAACATTGAATGGAGTCACATTTTTCTGATATATCGCCTAGCAATAATGAACCTTTTGCTGCTAATTCTGAAAATTTTTTTTAGGGAATCATGAATGTTTGCACCCATTTCGGTGCCAATTCATCCAGAAAACATTGAGATAATTCACTCAAGAGGTCAAAACTTGACCTGCTGGTGATGCTCTGGTAAATGTGCGTTTTGTTTACATTGTTACTCTATGAACAAGCACATATTACCACATTTTCAACTAAATACGGATAATTAAGCTACAAAACCTTAAGGTTGAGCTTGCAGGAAACCCAAGAGTAAGTTGTAATTTTAATATTGATGGGTGGAAAGTACAGTCTACACACTTTTTTCACTCCAGCTTGCTCAGCATGAGCAGAACACCCATCTGAAGTATTGGCTTCCTGTCCATGAAAAAGCTTTAAATAATGTTTTTAAAAGGCTTTAACTGTCCCTGACACCCACTTGCTGAGGTTTTCATATTGTATGGGCATTAAACCTTAGATACACCAACCAGTTTGAAGTGTATACACACTGTATCTTCAGCATTTATACTCTGTAAGATTACCTTCTACTTTCTGTCACCTGGATTGTTGATATCACAATAAAAGCCCCTCTGGGTACTGAGTATATTCTATTTTGCCATCTAATTTCTTAAATCCGAGCCTGGATCCCGGTGGCTGTGGAGGCACTAGCACAGTAAACTGTTTAGTTAAACTTGCTCCACATGCCAAAGGGGTAATCCTATATTAGATATGAGGAAACAAAAAAATCCCACAGACCCTGGCATATTTAGAAACACTTCAGACTGTGACAGCAACATAATCACTTCAGTAACCATTGGTTTATTTGTCTGCATGGCCCATTTTGATGTAGTCTGTGACAAATACCTCAAGCGATGAGAAAGAACCAGCCAGTTCCATCTGTTTCAAACAAGGGTTTCAAAGAATCCTCCTTAGATGTGTTCACTCTTTGCATCTATTGTGTTTATGTCTCCGAAGCAAAAAAGAAAGCAGCAGCCAATCTGCAGTTTGTTGACAGCTGGTCTGACAATAATACTGTTTTCGCGCCTGATCTATTGTATGAAGTGTCCAAAAGAAAAGCATCTTGGCAAACACGCATCATCATTTTGTATTTGGGCAACAAACTAGGGTATAGTTGACTTTTCGTGAATTCAAAGCACTGACTCAGTGTCTGTTTGTACTGTATATTCTGGTTATTACCTTCAGAGCGCACAGTGACCTTTACTGTGCGCTTCCACTATGCTTCCCCTCTGAAGCAAAATGGGAGTGCACTGTGTATTTGGACAGCTGGCTAACCTGAACGGCCTGATAGATGCCACTCAGGAAGAATAAACTGTCTTCATTTTAATCAAACTAAATCACACATGAAGATATTGTGTGAAAAAAGTACAATTTCAGTGATTACAGGGGAAAACTGATAATACAGCAGCATTAAGAAAGAATAAATGGAAACAAACTCGTGAATGAAATGATACATGACATGACATTGTAGCTTGGATAACAACATGCAGCCATTTTCCAATGTCAGAATGTATTCTGGTTTTATAAAATGTTTTCATAATAAGCTCGTGGGTTGTTGACCCATTATATGTATTATTTAAATCCAAATATGCATCCTACTGTTTTGTTTAATTCTGGCTGTCACCCTCAAGAAGATAAATTAAGGCCTGTCAAAGATGAATGATATCCCTCCTTTTTTTAAGTGCTTTTTGAGCGTCACTGTGACCTATACCAGCGGAATTCCAGCTTATTGCACAACTGCTGACATGAGAAGAGGACGGGGGCAGACTGGGCCAGTGTGACCCCACATCCAAGTAAACAACACTGCAGGGAAAGAGTGTAGCAACGGCAGGAGGCTAGTCAAAATAACTAGCATGTCAGCGAAGCCCTGCATCTTTTCCTTTGTTGGCAATTAAGGCAGTCAACATATGCTGCAGCGTGTTGTAGTAGAAACCGACACCGCTGAAAGGCTAAGTAATAATTAAATCCTTCAGACCAAACAACAAATAATTTTCCCAGTACTACTTGTAATCTTTTTTTTATTTACAAAAATATGTGCATTTTTAGATGATTTGGGCAAACCAGTTGTCATTAAACGTCATAGTTTTAGTCTTGTAACTGTTTGACTGCGGCTCTTGCACTTAGGAAGAATGTACTAATGCTAATCAGCTCCCAAAAAGCCGGTGAATTGTTGTGCCAACTTCTCTCCTCTTTGGTAATGAGCTGTTTTGGAACTAACTGGATCACTAATTGCAGGTAATGGTCGGTACTTCTGCACACTCGCACCTGATGGATCACAGCCTGATTTGAGGCTTAAGTGAGGGATGTATTTCTACTGTTTATTGACTACAAAGTTCCACTTTGAATAACTGTTGAAGATGTCAGGATGATGTTTTGCTGAGTATATAAAACAAGAAAAGCACTTGGAGAGCGCAGTACTCCGACAAGCCTGCTCAGTTGTATCATTTCCGACGGCTGAAATCTTCAAAAGATTTGTGACAGAAATCACAGCACTATAGAATGTGGCCACTTAATATAGATGTACCCACAAACAAAATGACCTTGCGCTGAACACAGGCATGCGCTATGCATGTGTACATTATGTACAGATACCGGATCGAGTGTTTTAAAAATGTTGCGGGCAGCGGGAAATGGTGGGACTCAGACAGTTTAATCAATTGTTCTTTGTATAATTTTCGACGGATAAGTCCCGATAAGTCCGCAGAAGTGGATTTGTAGTAGGATCACAATCATGTGAACATCAAATCAAATCAAATCAACTTTATTTATATGGCACTTTTCATACAGTACAGTCACACAAAGTGCCTCACAGAGGATAAAAACAAGAACAACACAATATAAAACACTATGAAAAACCCGAAACCTCCCACCCCCCACAAATATACACACAGATACACAATCACATATACATTCACACACATACGTAGACATACGAACAGACATACAGACCCACACACACAAACATACTGACATACGCACCCACATACACCATCTGTCATTAAGGAGATATAGAGGAGACATGGCTGGGCACTGAAGTCTGAGGTGAGGAAGAAACCACCTTTGGGGGCCACGCACACCGAGAGGAGTCATGGACCATGACTGCAGGGGCGCCGACACAAGGACCACCCCAGCCCAGGCAGACAAGAGGCTCCACACGAAGGTGTAAAGCTCTCCAGCCACCCGGGCCAGGGCCATCCACGGGCCGGCACCCCCATCAGTGGACCAGAATCAACTCCAGGTGTGGTAGGCCCCCAGGAGGAAACACTGGAGAAACGAGGGACTAAAACAGTAAAACAAAATAAAAGGTATGGAAGCTAAAACTGAGGATAAAAGAATAGAATGTATAAAGTAAAAATTTATATATAAAATAGTAATAAAACTATAAGAATAGAGGTCAGCTTAAGAAATTATAAAGAGTTAAAATGAGTCAGTTAAAAGCCTGATTAAAAAGATGGGTCTTTAGCCTCTTTTTAAAAACAAACATTCTCTGCGGCCCTGAGGTTCTCTGGGAGGGTACAGATCAGCAGATAGCTGACGCAGTGTTCACTTGTAGTCAAAGTTACATTGATGCCATGCAGTTATTTCACAATCGTACAGAAACCTTTAACAAATCTGTGGACTATAAGCCGCCAAAATCTAATCAGGTGGTCCTTGTGTCATTTCTGGCCTTCCCTGTAAATTTCATCCAAATCCATTAGTCTGTTTTTGAGTAATGTTGTGAACAGACAGACAGACAGACAGACAGACAGACAGACAGACAGACAGACAGACAGACAGACAGACCTGTGCTGATTGTCACATAACTCCACCGTTCCTTGGCGGAGTAATTAGACCTGCTTATATGAACAGTGGTGGATTACATTACTGAAAAATTAAAAGTCAACATAATATTGCCAAAATGGAGCTCTTTGCAGTGATATGTGCTCATGGGTGCCACCAGAAATCATAAAAACCACACTGCAATATTACTGAACAATGTGAACATTGTTGCCGTAGCTCTCATACACTGACACAGTC
The DNA here is from genome assembly GCF_021347895.1 of Acanthochromis polyacanthus. NCBI lineage: Eukaryota > Metazoa > Chordata > Actinopteri > Pomacentridae > Acanthochromis > Acanthochromis polyacanthus. The sequence goes on along the minus strand of NC_067117.1, from coordinate 34,120,622 downwards.
CTGACACGCAGGCATTTTTTCAGTTCATGGAAACCCTGTATTGTGTTGTCTGGGAACAAAAAATATTCATTTGAAAGATACCAGCCAGTGGCTTGCTTCTGCTGTCGGTCTGCCATCTCATGCAGGGCAGGTAGCATTCAAATGGCTTATGTAAGCTTGTGAGCTATGAGTGGCACATCCCCCCAGACTTATAGGAAGAGTCAGTATAAGCTGAAGTGACTTATCCAAAACAAAACAGTAAGCTAAAACTAAAAGCTGCATTCTGCTGGGATCTGCAGAACCAGGACTTCATTTAAGGCGAACTGATGCAATGTGACTATGAAAGGAAATCTGAAACTGGGTTTTAAATGCATATTTTTTAGTCTAACTTTAACTTTCTACCCAAACATTACTGGAAAACAGCTCTCATCCATAACATTTAATTGACGCTTTAGAATTTGCTGCTATGTTTCCTTTATGGATCCCCAAAGCTTGTGCTAAAGCAGCTGCTTGTCTCCCTGGTGCCCACAACCTCCAAATACATCATAAAAACAAATATGAGCACCAATAAAAGTATCTTATTAAACAATGACTGAAGGTAATACTAACAGAAATGTTGCCATTGTTACAATCTTCACACACACTTATTCACAAGCCTGACTTCTTTTTCGATGGGTTACAAATTATATTACACAACCTCCTTCCTACAGCTAACCAGATGAAACTCTATTTAACAAAAATGACCGAGAATAAACTGTTCAATAATGCTGCATAAATCAAGGAGCAAGGCCAGTTATAACATTAACAGCAGAGAGGAGCAGGAAATGAGACTCAAGAACAATATAAATACCAGAGCAGCTGCAGTCAGAAAGACTCACATTAAAGCACAGAGAGAATCTGAACAGTTTTTACACGGTGTAGTTCACATATAAAATGCCACGTTGCCAGGCAACGCAGCGGTTGCTTACATTCTCCTCTGGACAGTGAACACCAGACGGTGAGTGTTGCTCTCACCTTTCTGACCGCCTGACTGTGAGCCCTGAGCTCCATCAGGTCCTCCACTCTCTGCCCCGCCTTCAACTTCTGTTCCCTCCTCAAACTTCTCAAAGTTCTCCCACTGAGCTCAATGAGCATTCTGCAGGTGAAACAGGGATTGTCAAACACTGCAGAAAGTTGGCACTCACCTCACTTCAGGAAAAGTTCCTGAGTAAAGGTGCAGCTCACAGAGACCCAGCGTGCACCTGTTGCTCTCACAGCATCCTGGGTTTGTTCGGTTTGGGTGTCTTCATGCACCAGGATGAGCATGAAGTAGCCATTATTTGTGGAAAATGCAACCGTTTTTTACTCATGCACAGGAATTGCTGATCTCAGGCATCACTCCCAAATGACGCTCTTCTTTGTGCATGTTTTGTACCGTTGACAAATGACCACCAGCTGCCGTCACACCCTTCACATGCTCTGGCAGTTGGTCAGCAAACAAATAGAAAACGTCTTGTTGTTCACATCAGCCCAACTAGACTTATTTCCTTTCTCAGATTTCTTATGTTGCAGGTCTTATGAACTTTACTTGTGCTTTTTTGTGTGTGTATGTGCACGTGTGTGTGTGTGTGTGTGTGTGTGTGTGTGTGTGTATGTGCACGTGTGTGTGTGTGTGTGTTTTCTAAAAAAAATCACTGCAATTTTGGTAGCTGAAATAAAAAAAAATATATTTATATATCAGTAAAATAACAGATTCTCTTGACAGTATTCACAGAAAACAACTTTGTTTCAGCAGCCAATGACTTTAATGCCATTTGTACTTCACTACTGCCAAATTTATGCCTAATTTATGAACTCCACCATTCCGCCAAGGAATGTAACAATCGCCATACGTTTGTCTGTATGTCTGTGTGCAACACTACTCAAAAATGGACTAAAATATTTGGGTAGAATTTTCAGTGAAGGTCAGAAATGACAGAAGGACCAAGTGATGAGGTTTTGGCAGTGATGTGGTTCATAGTCTGGATCTATGGATTTGTTAAATTTTTCTGTATCACTGCGAGATAGCGGCACAGCGTCACTGTAACCATGACAACTCTGATGATGACATGATTGCGATCCTACTACAAATCCACCGCTGTGGACTTATCGGGACTTATCTGCCAGAAATGATACAAGGAAAAAAAATTACATTTGCAGGGATGTTTCTGAATACATACATAACACGCCTGTGCTCAGTGCAAGGTCATTTTGTTTGTGGGTACATCTACATTAAATGGCCACATTCTATAGTGCTGTGATTTTTGCCATGAAATTTTTCAAGATTTCAGCTGTCGGAAATCATAGACTGAGCAGCCTTGGAGGAGTACTGCTCTCTGTGAGTGCTTTTCTAATTTCTTTCTGTGAAAATTCTGCTAACGTTTTTAGCAGGAAGTTTATTAAGAACTCCATCTATAATCTGAAAAGACAGATGAAGTCATCGAAAAACACTGAAAATTTTCTTCTTCACAAATTGTCCAAAAACATCCTTCCTTTGCTATCACGTAACACTGTGAAAATGTTTTATGGGAGAATGTTTTATAATGTGTTCCCTCAATAAAATCACCCAAACATCCTCAGTGTGTAGCAGACAAAATGTTCCATCTTTGTTCACATTGCAGCGACTCGGAGTCGTCTGAGGCCTCAAAAACATGTAATATCCTTAAAACATCCTCTGATTGTCCAGTTAAAAGATTCTGCCTTTGTTAACTTTAATCTTATAGGAACATTATATAAAAGTTTTTTGGACATTGGATAACAGTTTTCCTTAAATATTACTAGAACTTGTAGGTAATGTTGTGAAAACACCCTCTGCCTGTTGTGTCCAATATATATTCCCACACTGTATAAGTTATCCACCTCTCTTTTTGCCACCTGATTGTTTGGCATCGTTACTCAGACTTTCACTGACTTCACACTTAATGACAACACAATGTAAGCAACATTTAACTCACCTGTCAAAACATCTGGACAGTTCCACATGATTGAGACACGTTGTATTTTTCCCGTCCTTTGATTTGAAACAGGAGCTCTACCAGTGCCAGCCAGCCACTGTGACAGTGCTGGATTGCAGGATCTCTCTCAGAGGAGTGAGGGGTGTAAAAATAGAAACTGTCATCGTTGGTTACTGTGAATGTCCACTCTATAAAACAGACAGCTTAGAAACTGCCAAGCTTCCTGCCAAGCCAAACGTCCTTTCCTCTTTTTTATCAAGAGAGGGAGTGCATTTTGAATGAATATCATAGCACTTACATTGATTTTCTATACTTCAGGAAAACAAAGAGTCTTAACTACGCCCTGTATGTGTGTGTGTGTGTGCGTGTGTGTGTGTGTGTGTGTGTGTTCGTATGTGTGGTCGTCAACCCCTGATGCCTCGTGCAAAAAAATCCATTACTCTCTTACACGCCCTTTTAGTGAGACTGGAAATTAGTCTTGACGAGCTGGTGTCGTAACTTTTTGTAACTTCACTCTGGACTGACAAGTGCAATCAAAACAACAGTTGAGACACTGCAGCTCAGTGGAAATTCTCTATAACCAAATCAGAGTTATGGAGCAGCGTACATGGATAGTAAACCCACGACAAGATGCTTATATGACTTCCCCTGGCATGCTAGCACTGTCTTGGGAACAGTAATATTATACAAAACATGGCCGCCTTATTTACCATAACACAATGAAAATGTGTTTTAATAGCCTCCATCTGTCAAGCTGCAGACTACAGCACTAAAAGGTACTACACATTTCTACACCCAAGGTGGAAGTGAGGCAGACGTGAGGAATGAAAGAGACATGGAGAGGGAGCCGATAAAGAAGGTAGAAGAGTGGGAGCAGGTCAGAAAAGTAGAGAGTGAGAACGGGGGGGGGAAATGGTTGGATACATGGTTATCATTAAAACCTACTGGCCTGAAATGAATATTATTCCAGGAGTCCTGTGAATCACCAGATGAAGGTGATGCAATATTGCATCAGCATGTCACACAGACAGACAGAAAGCAGAGATGAGATATCGTTGTTTTTTGATGCCGAAAACGATTCAAGTCATATTTTGCTCCTCTGGTGAAATGCAGCCAGGTTACTGCCACATTCAACACGTTATTTACCTCTGAAATGTTCTCTGGCTGGCATCCAAATTCAACAGGGATGCAAAAAGGAAGCAACCTGGACCTGAATGCTAACATTCTCATTTTGTTTGAATAGTCAGAGAAATGTTGGCATAAAAGTGACTTGATTCACTGCGAGACATAAAAAGAAATTTTATCTTCTCCACTGAGGTCCCACTGAGATAGAAGCAGAGAGTTATAGCAATAGATATACGAACTGAAGGTCACCCTTCAAAGGTTCAGTGTTCCAAAATAAAACATTGCAGGACAGAGCGATTTGCAAAACATGTAAAACTGGCATGTTTACACATAGAACAGTAAATAGGAAGTGAAGGTATTGGCTCTGGGACATTATATAAAGGCATTTTGAGGAAATTGCCTATAAAACTCCACAGCTGCACTTCACCTATTATGTTTCAACAGACTGCCAAAAGAAACTGTCATTGTCAAAGGAAGGTACAGCAATAAGAAAGCATAACAGAGATGCTACAGTTACAGAGCGCAGCATTCATTTTCCAATATCTTTAAAGACACAAATGGAGATATTTATTGCTGAATATGATAACTATTCAGCACAGGCAAGGTGTCGTGCCATAAAACAGACCCCTCTCCTTGGGGACAAGTTGAATAATGTACACTGATCAAAATTTTATTAATCCTTTGCATGATTAAAAGGTTGTAAATAAAACATAAATCTGAACAGTAGTGAGAGCATTGTAACAGACAGGTCTGCTTAAAGCAATGTGAGATTGATGGGCCGAAGCACTGGCAAAGCATTGTGGGAGTTTAGTTAAGATCTATATATCTACTATTGAAATATATACATTTTTAAGGTTTGTTTGACTTTGCCATGAGAGACAGCCACATCTGATGCCAAGATGTGACCCATCCCATCTCTGTGGGGTTGTGCACCAGATGCTGGCAGGCATCAGCTCTGAGTGTAGATGGAGGGTGATAATAAGAGCCGAGGCAGCCCTGTGTGGGCCTTATCCATGCATTCTCCGTATGCAAATCAGTAGCTACTGCCTCCTTTGTTAAGCAAGGTTTGTACAGTGTGCTCTTCTTCCTTTATCATTCGTACTGCCAAGCCTGCGGAAATGAAAAGCAATGCAAATATGCCTGGCTTTTAGGAGTCGGCAGATAAAGCAGGGAGACCTTCAAACTGCAACGCTTCATCCGCTTCAGTTTAGCCTTGACCGAGGCATGCAAATTATACCTGAGACGTAGGGAGACTGACGCCGCAAGCTGCACAGGCGCAAAGCTGGGGCTTGAGATAGGCAAATCTCTACTGGAGCAGGGTTAATTGGCAGAAAATATCTATAGAAAGGTTTAGAAAAAGGGGTTTGCGGAGTCCCACCAGAAAAAGCACACATATTTACACCCTATACTGTTTGGTGTCTTGACAGTGGAACGCTTGCACAGCGTTTTGGCCTCTCATTTTGTCATTTTGCTTCAAGGCAAGGATGTGCTCTATTGCTGTCCCAGGTACAAGGAGCAACTGAGCACTGCTTTATCAGATCAGTATTACATTCTCACTTCTCACTGGAGCCTTATGGACCCTTTCCTGTAGTGGTGTGGTGCCTCCTTATATATATCCTGTGCTCCCACGATAACATCTATGAGCCAAAAAGTTTGTGTAAATGAGAGCTTGTGGCAAAACTGAGAAGAGTACAAGTAAACAAAACCTAAATTGTTCATATCCACAGAGAATGAGGAGGCATAATAATGGGAAAAAGTGCATTATTTTTTGATGCCTAGTTTCACTGTTATGGATATCTAACTGAACCATTGCATGACAATGCTACATTTAACTAAAAAACAAACAACTTCTGCATTTGTATTTCCATCCATCCATTGTCTTTACACCGCTTAATCCTCATGAGGGTCACGGCTTCACCCAGCTGACTCAGGGTGAAGGCAAGGAACACCCTGGACAGGTCACCAGACTATCACAGGGCTACACATAGAGACAAACAATCACACTCACATTCACACCTACCGACAATTTAGAGGTACCAATTAATCTCACCATGTTTTTGGACTGTGGGAGGAAGCTGGAGTACCCGGAAAGAAGCCAGGCATGCACAGGGAGAACATGCAAACTCCATGCAGAAAGATTCCGGGAAGACCGGAGATCTAGCTGCAGAGATGTAGCTGCAAAGCAACAGTGCTAACCACCGAGTCACAGTGCAGAACTGCATTTGAATTTAAATAACATAATCCCAAATGCAACTTCAAGTGATTTTCATTTAAAAACAGTATGACTGAAAGCCTCATCTGGCTGCGATCAGTTTAGTGATGTACTATAATTGTCTAAATGCCACTTTTCACACCTGAACCTCCACCTGACCCCTCTCGTTTAGCCCATCATTTATGGTTTATTCAAGCACTGACCTTTTATGCTTCCTGCAGGCTATTACTGAGCCTCACTTCAGTGGATGTGCAGACCCATTTCCCCCACCCTCTGCACCCTTATCTGACATTGTCAGCACCAAAGGGGGGCTTCATGTGGCCTGATTGCTCCATGTGGAGTTAAAAGGGAGAGGAGGCTATTAATATAACTTTGAGGTCAAAGGGCAACAGCACACATTGACCTGATGATTGGTCTCGAGGACACAGCACACCGCATCCTTTTATAATAAATGTCCTATGCTTTCTTTGTATTCTTTGACACATGTTGAAAGAGCAAGAAGACCAGAAGGATAAAGACACAAAGTGACGGAGTAAAGCCGAGACACAGACAAGCAAAGACAGTATGGAGAGGAGGGGCAGACGAGGAGGATGGGAAATGGTAGGGGTTCCCCAGTGTGTTTTCACCTGCAGTTTGAGCGTGCTCATAACCATCCCAACTGTCTCCCTCAAGTGCAGTGTGCCAGCAACGACAAAAGCCGCTGGCCCTCCTCCTAGGATAAAGGTGAAGAGGCATAAAGAATGTGACAAAACAACTGTAAGTGGTGATCATTTAACTAAGAAGTTCTGCTCAAACATGCACTCATAGAAACTGCAGTTTGCCTGTAACTGACAAAAGCCGTCATTCTGAGAAAATTACAGCTTTATTTATTTTCTGAATTGACTGTTACTGCTTTTGTACCTTAACAAGGGCTGTATGCTATGTTTTTGTCTTTGGAATATTAAATCCACAGGTGAAATCGATGATTATGATGCTGTCGACCGTTTCAAGCTATCAGTACTGTGGAGAAACAACATGAAACAGACACACTGGACGGCGTGGCCTGTGATGTGACGTCTACAGGGAAGCACAGTAAAGAAGTAAAACCGCTAAATGCCAAATTAAGGGACAGTACAGCCAATTTTGTTTGCCCACTCTGTCTCTACGTTACCTTTTTACTCAATAAAATTATTTGTCTATTCTTTTTTTAACATTGGTTTCCAAGTGATGTACAGTGTCTGAAAAAGTGTCCCCTCCCTTGGAAGTTTCTCTCTTTGATTGCTTTTAAATCATGGTCCATTTTTTATTTATGTATTTTTATTTAGATTACATTACTTTATAGAAATCTTTTCTCCACTTGGACATGAGTTTTTTTTTTTGTCTTTTTGTCTTTTTTTTTTTTTGTCTTTTCGGGCTTTTATGGCTCAGTGGGTAGAGTGGCCATCTTGTAAGAGTTACCGGTTCAATTCTGACCTGGAGAGCTCATGTTGAGGTGTCCCCGAGCAAGACACTGAACCCCTAACTGCTCCTGATGGGTCCTGATTAGTGCCTTGCACCACACCTTCCGCCATCAGAGTGTGAATGTGACCTATAATGTAAAGCGCTTTGGGTATCGTTCAGGTATAATAAAGTGCTATAGAAATACAGACCATAAATACAGACCATCAAAGGCAGGATATCCTGCTGCTGAATCATATATGAGTAGTAAAACTGAGACATAATTTGCATAATAACACTAAAGATGAACAACATATATCCAAAACACATTTGAAAACATCAGCTGCCTTCAACACGGTCAGTCATATAAATCCCATATTAAAAATCCCAACTCAGACTCTTGTTACAGATGTTTTTAATTTATTATTTACTTGTTATACAATGTTTAGGCATGTTACATTAAAGTACTGTACCCAAAGGAAATGAACACTGCGTTTCCATGTGCCCATGACGGTTTTAAGTGTAATACTTTCGCTTAAAATAGAATTCTGGTTCTTTTGTGGGTTTGACCATTATTTCTATCAGACATGGTAATATTTAATTCACCAAAGTTGTGAGTAACTGAGATCTGAAACGACACGTCAATAACAAAGTCTGACAGCTCGTAAGTCAAGAGTTGTTAGAACTGAAGGTGAGTGCATTTTTTATTGCCGATAATAATGCTTCATTGGACAGTAAAGTTGGCTGTAGGCATGACTGCAGCAGAAATAGCAGGCCGAAATCTGTGACCTACGATGGACGTTTACAACAAACAGATTTTACCTGGCCAGCCTCCTTTTACTGACGTCACCAAGTTGTCAGATCTTAGCGATTAACTCATGTTATCACAACTGATAGAAACGATAGCCAAATGCACAAATCTAAGAGGCCTCTTTGCAATTACCCTTTTAAGACCACAGGAAAATAAATTACATAAACCATGCCTTATATAGTCTCACAAAAACATCAACAAGACAATATCATTTTTTTTCTTACAAAAGGGAAAATAGGTTTAATTAGTACAGTAACAGTTGTAATTAGTAGTACAGTACGTTCATTCTTGAGCATTATTATTATTCAGTGCATGGATAATACATTTAGGCATATACTGTGAGCAAATAAAATGCATGAGTCAATGGATGGGCCAGTTTAATGGTTAAAAAAAATGCCAACAGCATGCCAGTAAAAAGAATCCTGTATATTTCTAGCAGGAAAACAGACACCCGCTGGTTAAGGGGAACAAACTACTGGAGCACCTTGGTTGTCAAATTGTGTACAGCGCATTCCACATAACCACAGCTTCCCCACTTTGATTCCAGTTATATTTCCTTTCTGCCTCTTTACTGCACTGCCAGTGAAACGTTTGGACACACCTCGTCATTCAATGATTTTTATTTCTTTGTATTATTTTCTACATTGCAGATTAATACTGAAGATTTATACTTTTTTGTTTACAACATAATTTCTGTGTTCTTTCATAGTTTTGATGTCTTCAACGTATAAAATAGTTAAATAAAAACCACTGAATGAGAAGGTGTGTCCAAATTTTTATATATATATATATATATGTTGTCAGCAAAAGAAAAAAAAAGTTTTAAAAAGGCTAAATAAACATCCTTCATAATGACTGTATGGGTGTTGTTGCTTCAGGAGTATTGAATCTCATATGAATTTAAATAAACACTTCAGATGTGACAGAGGTTTACCTTCAGATGACAGCCTTCAAGGACTGTTTATGCGACAATATGCCAAATTGTGCTTTATATCTGAATAATAGGGGTTAACAACAAGATGTGGAAATGCTTTTTTTGGAATTTCACTTGTTAGAGAAGGAAAAATAGACCTCAGTGTACCTTGAAGAAAATACAAAACATGAGCCCCATGACTCATGACAAAGGCATAGGATGAGGATCCGTGTGTGCTGGAAGGGCTAGCTGGAATGGAGGTCGATGCAGATGATACACTAAAACCTTAACCTTCTCACTGTTTATTCAAAACTCACACAGCTCTATTCATATTGAGATGGCTGTGTGGCCTCTACAAACTGTCCCAGCCCATGATAAAAAATGTGCATTGTAAAGTATGTACCTCTTGGTTTCATGGCCCGGTTAGTCTAGCATGTTTACTAACACTTTTATTTATGACATTTTGAAGGAAAACCTTACATCAAAGTACCACAGAGTGCTTCTCATACCATCTCCAATTCAACAAGCTGCTGTTGTTGGGTGAAAACAATGTATCCCATCCTCATACAAAAAGAACAAACTGTACATAGCATAATGAGAATGCCTTTTAAATACAATTTTTTAAAGGGTTTAAAATCCTATCAGGTTAAAGACAAACCACATATTCTTTCAGCTGATCTGAAGATATGATAATCACCAAGAATGGAGTAATGAGGTTTCTACTCCAAAGCGATGACATGTTGTTCAAAGGGCATCTTTATCCCTCTATCATAAAATATTAATATTGCATTAAACTCCAAGTTTTTAGCAAATATTAGCATTAAAATGCAAACGTAAATTGGACAAGGTTTCCATGACTTAGTCATAGCTGATATCACTGGTAATATACATCATCACGATCTGTTCACTGTAATACAGACATTTGCTATGCATGGAAAACAACACCTTTAATCACAATCACCTTCAATATGATAGAAAATGAATGGTCCTGTAAACATGCTCACTGGTGTCTCTCTTAGGTAGGTTCCCTCTGTTGATACGTAGCCGACAGCAGTTTAGATGCTGCAACACCTACATTTCATCACTCGTTGGAGTCCGGCTTTTGATGTGTGACTGAGGTTTCCAGCTAATGTGAGTCGAGTATTAACAAGCCTGTGTGCACATTTGTTTAATCTAGCTGATAGATGCCAGTGATTAATCAAATAGATATCTGACATTTACAGTACTTAGGGAAAGGTAACACTCTAAAATCTGGCTTTGTAGGATTTAATTGGATTCATTCTAAAAACTGCAATAATTACAGTCATTTTACAGCCTAAATATAGATGCTGTAATGCAGAATAATAACACATTTGACTCCCATAACCTGCTTTGCAAATCAGTTTGTTTTTACAACTCTTTTGTAGCCAGTCTGTATTAGCATGACCCTCCCCAACACTCTCTTGGGAGCAATGCTTTTTTCAGAACCAAAAAAGAAAACATTTTTTGCTACAGCTGCAACAAAACAGGAAAAATGAAATGCTTTCTTTTCTTAAGAGAGCTCAGATTCAGTTTTGAGACACAATAGAAGGTATCATGCATTCACATTGTATGGGATGAGAGAAAGGCTGGCAAAGCTAATAAAGTGATGTGCTAATGTGCTTTGTGATGCCATGGTAGTCCCCAGCTTTCAGCTCGAAACAGATGGGATCTCTCCCACAGGATCAGATAAAAGACGTCCATTTCTAACTCTGCAGAGCATGGCAGATTCAACAAAGGCTGCCTCTCAAAGGCGTGCTGTCCATGGGTGCTCACACAGAAGTCTGTTGCGTAAAATAGATGTGGCAGAGCACACGCAGCAATGATGAGGTTAAATTGAGGCATATCAATCTTAACTAAGGCAGGAAGAAGAACCAGATCAAAACAATCACATGGAACTAATGTGTGGTGGCCTGTGCAGTTGCTGTGCAGCTGATGACACACAATTTAGAACATTCACAGCCTCCAGTGGGCTGACAATGCTTCTCATAAACAGCATGTCTTGGATTCCTTATTCCACAGGCTAAATCATAAGATGTCAAGCTCTGTAACAGTGGCAACACCTTCTCATCATACATTCAAATCCCTTGAATTTATCGAGCAGGTGATTCAAGGATAAGCTGCGTAGACGTCCATAAATACACATCACCTTGCCTTATATTCTCCATATCACACTGTGAGTGGGAGCTGCCATACCATTAGAATATTCTCTAAACCCTCCCCGCTTGTCCTAGTACCTGCTGCTGCTCCTCCTCCCTTCAATCTGCGAAAACCCTTGCCCCCAGAGATAACTGCTGCAGAGATCACCCTGTCCCTCCGCCCCCCATCCCTCTCACAAGGACGTCCCCGAACCCACATTTCTGGGTCATCACTGAGCTCATAGATAGATCCGTCTTCCACGCTGTGCTCCAGAGACTCCAGGGAAGAGTCGGATGCCTCGTCGCCCAGTGCCGTTAACGGCCGTCCAGGCAGCCCAGATGTGGAGCGCAGCTTGTACTGCAGCAGAACACCCCGTCCTTTGCCTCTCGCCTCTCCCTGGTAGGACTGTTGCAGTGATTCCTGAGAGGAGGTGTCGCTGCGGTCCTCCCCTCCACAGGCAGAGTCTGGGCCGTCCACAACTGAATCCCTCTTCAGCAGTTCAGGAGCCAGGGTGCTGGTGGTTGCGACCAGGAAGTCCACAGGTCCACAGTGGGCATTTAGAGAGACCATTCCTTTTCCTGTAGCAGGCAGGCAGACAGACGGAGAACATTCAAATGCCATCCAGAGAGACAACAGATACGGTCCCTATACAGCACTAGGGTCAAGTCATTGTCAGTTACATAAATTCAATGAGATTGTTATGCAAGTTGTAATTTCCATTGTGTGGTCTAAAAATTACTTCAGCCCAACCTTGGATTATATGCCCTTATAGGTTAATAGTAATTATTTATCATAATTCCACCACTGTAACAGCAATAATGCAAGCTGTAGTTTGTGAGGCATGTACATATTATTCAATAAGCTAGGCTGAAATAAGATGGCTGTGAAGTAAGGCTTCTGCAAGTGGGAAACTGTCGACCCCATTCACTTGGTATAATAAACAAAACCTGCCAGCCGGTTTTTAAATTATCCTGCAAGGATATATGTACAGTATGATTTGTGTGTTGCCTGCTCGGTAATATTTGCACTGATTCCCAGAGCCACAAGAAAAATCTGTGAGTGTGACCTCAATAATGGGCGGTGTAGAGCAATTTTCTATCATAAAAAAATATTTTCCCTTTTCTTCTGACCTCTCAAGAGGCCGTTCAATCACAGTCAGTCGCCCCCCACTGATCCATACCTGTTATTTTGGGGATGCCCTCCAGTTTGGGAACTGGAAGAGTGATAATTAAGCCTTGGGCTGTTCCCACCCACAACAGCCCCTGGCAAATTAGAAGACTGGTGACTCGCATGCTCTTTTGACCTGCAATATAGAAAAAATTGACAGAAAATTGAGTTTTCTTTTCCAACCTATTGTTACAGAATGCAACTACAACAGATTACAGGGCCTTTTGACAAAATAATAGATGACTCCCTGTTGACAAAATGACACAACTTTAACAGATTGGGCAGTTTATCTTTTAGAAAGTGAATTATGAACTTCCATTTATTTTATTATTACCAGCACAACTCTGTTCCAGCATGAAGGGGAAAAAAGTCAAATACACTTCTATTGTTGGTTATCAGTGTTAGCTTTAGGAGAGGTTTAAGCTCTGTGATCAATCTGTATTTGACAAGCCTAACACATGCACATCAAAGCCACCTAGGGCTCTGGGTTATATAAGATTATGAAAAGTCGGATCTGTCTATTTGCCACCGACCCAATTGAAAGAAAACTCTCATAAAAGCGCATCATGGGAAACAAAACTCTAGCATTATACATTATTGTCTGAGACATAAGCACTTCTGAAATACTGAGATTGAAAGTTTTCACCGGCTGCGGTGTACAGCACAACTGATATGCAATGAAATTCCATTTTACTAGTAAAATGACATCCTTGTAGATACAGACACCATTATCATTTCAAATAAGTAAGCATTGTGTATCCATGGTTACACTCACACAGGAGCTTTCAGTCAGTTTGGGGGATCAGATCAGACCTGTTCTCAGGTCAGTGTGGGGATGCTGAGTGATCTTACTGTAGCAGAGCAACATAGGATGATTCTTGAGAGTTCAGTGTCCTAAGCAACCATTTAAGAAAAACAACTTCAACATCAAAACAGGTCTAATCACCCAGAACAGTGACAAACTATGGAGGTGGTTAATAAGTCAAAATTCTCCCAAATTGTTTCATGTTAGGGCTGCACAGTGGGTTGGTGGTTAGCACCATTGTCTTGCAGCTAGAAGATCTCCGGTTCGCGATCCGGCCTGGACTTGGCATCTTTCCGCATGGCATTTGTATCTTCTCCTTGTTCACATGTGGGTTTTCTTGGGGAACTCTGACTTCCTTCCACAACCCCGAAACATGCTGAGGTTAACTGGTGATTCTACATTGTCTGTAGGTGTGAATGTGACGGCGCTTTTTGTTCCTATGTGTAGCCCTGTGATGGACTGGTGGCCTGTTCAGACAGTGCCCTGCCTTCATCCTGAGTCAGCTGGGATAGACTCTAGCCCCCCGTGGCCCTAATGAGGATTAAGTGGTGTAGAAAGAATGGATAGATGCTTAATGTTAATAGTTTCTTCATTTTTGGGACATCTCCTATTGTATAGTGTGTGAAGCCATCACGGTGTATTGAAAACAGAATTTGGCATTGAAAAAATAAATGAAATGAAGAAGGAAACAATGGCATTGAAACATTTTTGAATGTGTGTATATGTGTGTCAGGTCAGGTGTCACGGTCAGTGTAGCTACAGGGGCTTCTGCCAACGAGCTCATGTCACATCCTCTTCTAGCTGTAGTGAAGGTAATGCGTGTCAGCATCAAGTGATGGCGTTTAGTTCTGTATGGTGTATCTTTCAGTCTATAATAGATTTGTTGAGGTTGATGCTGCTGTCTTTAGGCTTGTTTTCTCAATGCTTAGCTTAAAATTCTGCCTTTTTTTGCAGTAGCCATGTAATTTAGTGTCATTTTCTGTCATGGGAGCTGAATCTAATGCTAAACACACGCACACATTGTTTACATTTATCTTTTTGTGAGTACTTTGAGCAGGTATGGAGTTGTTCTTGCAGTAGCATGCACTATTATGTGCTGCTGAACTTGCTCTTTACTGATATGTGCTATGGTCACTAACAGTGGGTCAACTGGCTGCCAAATCAGATAACTTTTTGTTATTTTAGGTTGTATTTATCATTTATTTTTCATACTATATTAACTCTGTCGTGTACACTACCATCCAAAAGTTTGGGATCACCCAGACAATTTCATGTTTTCCATGAAAACTCAAACTATGTGCTAGCACAATTGAACAAGGGTTTTCTAATCATCAGTTAGCCTTTCAGAGGAAATGTTCCTCTGTACCCCTGTGGAGATATTCCATTAAAAATCAGCTGTTTCCAGCTAGAATAGTCATTTATCATGTTTACAATGTCTAGACTGGATTTATGATTCATGATCTTCATTGAAAAAAAACTGCTTTTCTTTAAAAAATAAGGCCATTTGTAAGTGACCCCAAATTTTTGAACAGTAGAGTATATTACTGTAGTTTTCACTTGTGCCAGTAAACGGACTGAAGAGAATGTCAGCAGAGATAGTTTTGCATTTATTTGTTGGAATTTGTTAGTTTTTAGATCTTTTCTGTAGCTAATACCAAGTTGGTATTGAGGTTCTTTGTTATTAGACTGGAATAGATGAAACAGTGCTTTTCTTTGGACAAAATTTACTTTTTGCATTCTGTTACAGAGCATGATGCAAGAGTCAACATATATTTTATGCTGTGACGTTTTTCCACTGCAGAACTGTTTCTGTAGCACTGCATTAGTGACGGAAAAGGATAATGGCACGCTCTTATTATACATGCACATCCTTTGTTTGCAGTTAACAAAGGGGTAAAAAAGCATTGTTTGTTGTGGATTTATTTTTGCATTCCTTCTGTGGTCCCTCAGCTTTTGGCTCCCACTGTGGCCTAGTTATCTATAGAACCATTTACCATAATATCCATGGCAACTGTAATTGAATTACACCAACACTCATTTGAACACAACTAAGAGAATGCTCATTTACATGTGTAGCAGTATTTACATGTTTGTTCTGTGTCATGCTCAGATTATGATGATTTGCATGAGTGGTTCAACGGTGTCATTAATTAATTAATTTCAGTGAGGAGAAATGAATCATCCCAAGCCGGGAGCTGATGCTGCATGTGCAGGAGGCAGAGGAGTCAGAGCAGAGGAGCACATTCAGAAAAGCAGAGAGCCTTTAGGTGGAGACCTTGCAGGGTCACAGCAGTGAGCTAGGCGCTGGCAAAAACGGCCTTTATCTCAAAACTGTCTGCCACCTGCTCACACTGCCTGAGAGTCTATTTGTACTTTGGTTAGAGAGCTTAAGTGAGAGAGTGACGCTCATGAACACCCACTCCCGGGTTACCATGAAATCTGGAGCTAAGTCGGAAGATGTGGGCACCAGGCATTGTCTTTAGAACACTGATAAAGAGGGATAATGACAAAGGCACTTGAGATTAAGGAGGTATAGCTTAACCTCAAGCAATCTTGCACCTCCAATTTCTGCAGAAATGTACACACTCTGCAGTGTGCTGTGGCTTTATCGTGGGAGCCGGTATTTGCCTTAAAAAGAAGATGTCTCCAAAGATAAATGTTTCTCTATGATATGTCACTGAGGACTTTATTTTGGAATATTATTTTTTCACCCTAAGGATAGAACTATTAAAGGCATTAGTAGAGAAGAGATCAGCAGTTTCCTCTGCCTCAGAAACTTCTCTGTTGTTTACTGCAACTGGAATTCCCTGTTGAGTATAAATCACATTAAGGGGAGAGGATTAGGGGGTATATCATTACTGCATGTCCTAGCATAAGTCAAGGAGAAACCTAGGGGAGCAGAGACCCAGTGATGGAGAGAAACTATCAGTAATTCATGTGCAGTATCTGTGGTTGTAGAGTGTCGAGGGATCCTCTTTTCTCTTGTGAGCTCAACAAATCACAACTTAAGTCAAAGATCCTCTTCCTTTTGTGGACCCTGAAGACATGAGCAGAGCAACTCTTTTTCTTTTCACCCCGTAACTTCCCCCAGGGCCAAGCCTTGAGGCTGCCACCCTCCCACAAATCTGCTGTATATTTCAAGGGGAAGCACTGGTGCCGGGTGAAAATGACCTCTGGGTCACTGGTGCTCTCTAGATATCATGGCCATAGGAGTCTGCCCTGCTTTAAAGTCTTGTCTCAAATGAAAGACAAAAAAGGAACTTTGATCAAGAAAAAAGTTTCTTGTCTGAAAAGCATGTCTGTTGTTATTCTTTCTTTACTCAACTCACAAGAGAAAACCTTTTTTCTCCCTATGAGATGGAGTGCTACCACGGCTTTGAGTATTGCTCTAAATACATCAATCACAGTCTGGTGTGACTCAATAAAAAGGACAAATTTTTCTAAATCCAGATGCATTTATATCACTCCCTTAAGCTCAAAATGATCTTCACATATTATGTATTCATGCGTTGAATGAGCTGAGGGCTCATGTGCCACAGTCAGAGCATGTTTGTGGCGAGCTGATATTGAGTCACATGTACTGTAGTTATCGCCATTAGACAGTTTTAGGTACGCTCCGGTGCAATCTAATTTGTTTACCATAGTCCTTGCCTCGAAAAAGGGAAAACACCCACACTTGCTGATAAATATTTCATCCATCATGAAGGCAAGCGCACAGGAAGTAATGGGCTATCTGTGGCATCCTAAACGGACTGCAGTGAGAAGTGAAACAGGGGTGAGAGGATTTTAAAGCAGAGCGGATGAGATGAAACAGTGAGTGAGAGTGGAAAAGTGGGACAAAAAGAAAGCAAAATATTAGCTCAAAAGCAGGATGGGTTGGGGGGGGTACATGTAGAGAAAAAGAGGCAAAACGGGCAAGACACCAAAGGAGCATGGGATGCTTAAAGAAAGGCATGAATACTGCCACAGTAACCCTATGTATGAAAAGGCTGCCATTTCATTGCTCCTCAGTGACTTTACTGCTTTTTTATTAATCCCTGTCTTTCACCCCACAGCTTTATTATGTCTTTGCAAAGGCCTGAGAAGGATACTTATTCAGGTCAGTCCCGGGAGTTCAAGACCCAAGGAGCAACCTGGACAAGATAGGAATACAAATCCGGGGAAGAGAGAGCATCCTCTGTGTTCTGATGCTGCCCTCTCATTGTTCTCATAAAACAAAGACCTAATGAAGTGAACTGTACAAACAGATACATTCATGTTGCATCATTTGGAAGCATTAGATAGTAAATCTGTCACACACAAAAAAAAAACAATGTGAGAGTTTTTATGTGAAACTGTGCCACAGTTGGTCTACCGCACTGCAAGATGGACGGTGACCTCTGGATGTAGAGGTCAAGACCCAGCAGCGATGGGAGCGTACCTGTGTTCAGCAGCGTAGAGCGTGTTGAGACGTTGATTTCCTGCAGAAGTTCCAGTGTTTCAGTATGAAAGAGGCGAATGGAGGAACCCTCTGAGAATGCCATCCACACACCCCCACCAGCACATGCCATGTGTGCTACACTGACCATTGGCTCTGGATGGACTTCAAATTTCTGCAGACCAAACAATAATATTGTTATCAAAAAAGGAACGTGTGAGTAAAATGCCATCGCCCGCATCATCAACTAACTAGTGAAAAAAAATTTCCAAAATAGAAAGGTTAGCTCTCTATGGACTCTTATTCTGATCTTTAAAACAAAACATACATCATTTCAGAGACTTCTCTTCGTATATTGTGTATGCTTCTGCTAGTGTAGCTTGAGTGCAATTCTTCAAAAATGGTTCAAGTCGTTTTCAGTTAGACTTCCATCCTCACAGCAACAACAAAAATGCATTAGAACACACATAAGATGCACATAGAAAAGCCATGACTGCAGACTGTGTTGTGCATCATCATATCATCGCTGTCACAATTATATCATGCCACTATAAGCCCACTGAGTTTCACATCCAGCAGCTGCTCTTCACTTGCTTTTGTAAACAGAGTCTAAATGTCCCTCCTAATTCTATAATTTACACAGTCCCTGACACATGGGGCATGTTTTTGCATCATTCCCCTGGCTTCTATCTTTTTAAGAGCACAATGGAAAAAGAGTTTCAGGCACCCAGTCTTAATGAGCAGCTTGAAATAAATGCAATGAGCCTTATCATGGCAACACATGCAGCCCCTGCGGTCTAAGGCGTGACAGGGGTTGGTTTGGGCATCATCTTGGAACTCATATCACTGTCAATGTACAAGTTGCATGGAGCTGGGCAATTAGTCAGTGAGAGCGACTGAGTGAGGATGAGAATGCACCGCCAACCCCAACCCAAGTGCACTGGCAGACAGGGATTACCACCTGTCTGTGTGCCCTTGCCAGTGGGTCCTCCTTTGTTTGAAATTAGGGAAAAGGGAAAGAAGCCTTTGATGTGTTTTCTCTTTTAATTGACTCCTCAGGAGTGGGTGCCTGTTCCGCCTGGGAGACGATACGCAATGCATCTCTTCATTTTTCAAGTGCAGCCATCAAAAAATTAGATATCCATAATAAAAAGGCCAATTTCACCTTCAATAACCCATTGCAATTCAAATGAGTTGACGAGTTTGTAGAGGAAAACACGGTCTTATTGTACTGTATGTGCCGCATCACCGTCGCATTAATCATTATCAAGCCCAGTGATTCTAAAAGGGACTTCCAGCTAATCAATGGCTGACATACTGTAGTGGTTGGATGCCATCTTGAGTCCCATATGTTTGAAACCAGCTGGAAGGCATTCTAGGGAACTGATACAAAATATCACAACAGGCTCAAATAAATCAATTAATTAAATTTACATGAGCAATGATTCACATTTTACCAAATATTCCAAAATAGAATTCCACAGATATTTTATCACAGACACAGACCGAACCATGCTGGATGACCATTGCCCCGTATCAAATACAGGATAAATACAAGCCACAGCTGTTGCCCCCAACCAACAACCTGGTATTAGTCTGCTGAATCCAGCGTTGCCTACAGAGATGAGGTAGTCAGTGAAGCTTGACAGTAGTAATGTGCCCTTTCCACTCAACTCGGCAGTGTCACACCAACAGCAACATCCCTCCTATGGTCTTCCACCAGCAGTGGGAAATAACAGCGGAGCTAAAGCCACAAACACTACAGCTGGTCTGAACAGCTCATTAGTCCTTCATTACGCCAGGTGACAAGGTGTCTTTGTCCTTTGCGGAGAGCTAAGTCCACATCTCCACTCTGAGGGCGAAGGAGTCGAGTGGAAATGTGAGTGATGGGCGAAAGCAGGAAGAGTAAGAAACAGTAATAGGAAGAGGAAAGAACAAGGTCTGCCAGTCAGTATTGATCAAAGCCTGTATGCCCATGCATGTCCTACTTTGTTAAGGTCTGGTTACATGGGAG
This sequence comes from Acanthochromis polyacanthus, assembly GCF_021347895.1. Lineage (NCBI taxonomy): Eukaryota > Metazoa > Chordata > Actinopteri > Pomacentridae > Acanthochromis > Acanthochromis polyacanthus. Next base: position 34,100,634 of record NC_067117.1, on the reverse strand, counting down.
CAGCTCAGACCTTGAGTGTTGAAGTTTGTGTAGCTCCACAATAATACTGAGATTGGCTCCTAAAAAGTGTCTGAAATGATGCTGTAAATGTTCGAACAAAATGACATTTGTGTAAAAATCATAAACAAACAAACAAAGCATTGCATTATCATCAGATTCAAATCAACCCCTGCTGTGTGACTATCTGCAAAATCTAATATCACTTGATTGGTTGAGATTTTCTTCCTTTTCTCCCCAATTAAGTTGTTTCAAATTCCCATTGTGTTTCTTGGTTCCTGCTGCTGCCAAGCCCTTTTAGTTGGTCTGATGAGAATATAAATAGGGTTTTATCATTTTTACAAATTCACTGACATGCCCAGATTTTTCTTTGAAGCAAATCAGTTTAAACACACATCAAAAAGTGGTACAGTCTAGTGTAAATACGGTTCTTTGGTAGCGAAAACAGCTCAAAGCATGACTGTAGTAATTGTACGTGAAAAGAAATAACAGGGGGAGAACAAGAATAAGCTGGTGGCTGATGCTTTTTAGGTCAGCACCTTGCTTGGCCCCTGGATCTGAATGATTCCATTTACCATATGGAGCAGTTTTTATGCATCTGTGATCCAAATCAAAGACACCATAAGTGGAAAGAGAAGCTGATCTTTGTTTATCTATGAATTAGCCTTTTAGTGCCATGAGCAACCAGACTCTAGGATTGGTTAAGTCAGTCCTGAGCAGAATATTCTGGTAAATATTGTCTGGGTGCCATGCCACTTTGCATAGACATTCACAGCCTCCAACAGATGGTGATCTGCTGACTTTTCCATCTGTTGTCACCAGCTGGTTGACATTTTTGAGAAAATCTATTTGCATTGCCTTTAAGTTTAGCAGCATCATTCAAGATGAATTGGATTAACTGAACACTATCTTTGACAAAACACATGCAGTGTTAATGGCATTCCAACGCTTAGCTTTACTTTGCATTGAGTGTTACATGCTAGCATGCTAATATCCTACGCTAAAATAGTAAACACGAAAAACATTATACTAGCTTAACTCAGCATGGTATCACTGCCATTGATAGTCTGCTTATATTAACATTTAGCTCATTCACTGCGTTAACCACAAATAAATAGTGCAAACTGTCCTTTTCAGGCTTTTTGAGCTTGCTACAAGAAATCGGCCTCAAAAGATTGATGAAGACATCTCAATGCTTCAAAACAATTTTCTTAAAGCCTTGCCTTCCTCCATTTTTCTTTACCATTTTCCTCACAGCCATTGTATTATTGATGTTTGTCAGTACCGTAATTTTCATGTGCCCCACTGGGGTGGAGTGTGTGTAATCATATAATACAAGCTGGAAGTCCACGCAAATGTCTAAGTGTTATAATGATCCTCTGGAGTTCAGCTGCATGCAATTTCAACACCATAGGAAGCATAGTGATGTTTATCAGAAACAGACTGAAAAGGTTATATTTAAATAAAGCTGTGTTGTCAGCGCGTCAACTGTGAAGCTTTAAAAAGAGACATATGATGAGCAGCAGGGTGCAGGATCAGCCGCGTCAAGCGAGACAGGGCACAGTGTCCAGCAAAGTTATGGATAAATTATTCAAAAGTACAGCAAATCTCACAAAGTGGTGAGCATACATGTGGGAAAACAAAGGAATAAAACGAGGTGAATCTGAGTCCACGAACCCTCGAGCCCTGCACCAAGTGGCATCTCCTCCTACAGGTACCACATAGTGCTTGTCCAGATCCTGGATATGCACTGCAGGCCCTGTGAAGTCAGCCCTCCTGAGTCCATATTAGCGAGGAAGACAAGGTTAGCAAAGAAGTAACCAGAGCTGACCTGTTAGGCTCTGTGGGAGATACAGTGAACCAGAACTGTGCCTCAACTGCGTGGCCATTCAGCTGATTAAGCTTGTGTCTCTGGAGGACTGGCCTAAGGAAAAGAGGTGAAGGAACAAAAGGAGACATTCCTAGCTCAGCTGGAGTCTCCCGATTCTGTGGGTTCTGAAGCAGGAGACTCAATCAGCTGCTGTTAAGAGTTGTCAGCTGCTTCTTCTCATGTGTTTCTTTTTTTTGGAAAATAACATAAATAAATCTTAACCTTGTGTTTTGCATAATTCTGGATTTTGAATTTGCCTCGTGTGTATTGCTGCATGTTGTACATCTGCAGCATTTGGATTTGGCATGAAGACAACAAACACTAATTGCAAATGGAATAAGTGGTGAAATAAATGTGGCACGCTCGTTCTTCTAACTGTTTTTTCTTCTGAAAAAATAGCTCATTTACATTGAAAATGAAAAACAAATTTGCATGCTGTACAATGAAATACATCGATTTGTTTGACTGAATTTATATTTATATATATATAATTTTCATTGATCCAGGGAAGGTTTACTCATTGCGCATGCTCCTTTTCAGCTAAAACCTTCCCCATTTAGACGGCCACGCACACTCACATCTGGGAGCTATAATTAAATGGTAATGGTTTGCAGTTCGGCATCTGAATATTAACATTACCCAGAAGAGTTTGTTTTATGTCATTCATTATCGTCTACGACAGCCGGAGAAGTCACCCTGCTGTACACCTCTAATGACAGAAGAACACCTTGGAGGATGACTACACGAAAGTTGAAAGCATGACAGAGACGACGCCCAGGATGATTTTGTGGAGATAATGGTGCGCATTCTTGGGCCATAACTCAGAGCTCAGAGCGGTTCAGCTAAATGAGGCTTATTTTTGTGTGTGCGAGAGCTCCAGCAAACATTGTATGAATCTACAAGGGGTCTGATTCGCTGTCCGTGCAGCAGCTTCAGGCAGTAAATCTTGATGACATCACAGATTAGAATGCTGGCGCTCTAAGGTTGTGTGTATACATCTTTCCAGAAAATCAAAGGAGAGGGAAATTTCCTCAAATATTAAAAAAAAAAAAACAGAACCAAAAAGACTCACTGTGCCTGTGTAAATGGTTTTCTAGATTTGACCCTGCAAACAGGGACAGAAGAAGGATAAAATGATTTCTTTGAATCTTTCTAATTCAACAATCTTGACAGGTTTCTGCACATTCCACACAAGTAGCATATACTCAGTTTTTAGGACTTACTTTAGGCAGACTTATATACAGCACCCTCCATAATTATTGGCACCTCTGGTTAAGATGTGTTGAAAACCTTAAAATAAATTCAATATTTATTGCAGAAGCATACCCTCTGTTTTGTTGGCAAAAGGAGGTTGTACAAAGTATTAACATCAGGGGTGCAAATAATTGTGGCACACATGATTTCATGTAAAAGAAATATTTCTTAATGTGTGATTTTTAATGCACTTGAATTAAAGGTTGGATTTTCCTCTTTTTTCATGGTGGTCCTGTATTATTTAGAAAAAAACTGAATTTATTAGAAGCTAAAGAACACATCTTAACCAGGGGTGCCAATAATTATGGAGGGCGCTGTATGTGCCGTATTGTTTCCCTTTCTTAATGACGGATTTAACTGTAATCCATGAGATATTCAGTCACTTGGAAATTTTCTTCTATCCAATCCATGACTTATGGTTTTCCAACAACCTTTGAATTTTTGTCTTCATGGTGTGGTTATAGCCAGGACTGGACCTTCCAGATAGAAGTGTTTTTATACTACAATCACTGAGACAAATTCACTGAATTAGGTGAGTTACTGTAAAGGGGGTGAATACGTATGAAATCATTTATTTTACATTTTATTTTTTTGAATTAATTGATATTACTTTGTATAAATCTGGGTTTTTTTTGACAAAACAAACTATTTTTTTGGTAAATTCTGGCAAAAAAAGTCAAACTAAATTGAACACGATTCATTGAATAATTCAGGGGGTGAATAGTTTTTATAGTCATGTACAACAGCATGTTTTTGTGCTTTAACTGTAGACTGTATATAAAAGATAGACTACCTTTTGTGAAGCCGTTGTGTTAGCACGCAGCAAAATGGTTTAAGTGTTTGTGTGTTGGGTTGCTATGTCCATGTTTTACATACAGTCTAGTCAAGTTATTATAGTTAACTTGTTTGTACCACAGGTGCAGAACAAGTTCAATATTCACAACTCTTGTAGCTGGTCCAAACCATCTCCTGAGTTGCAGTGCTACACAGTGATTATCAGCTGGATGCTAACATTGGCTGATTTTGCTATGGGCATATAGCATTTCATTAATCCCATGAGCCATCATTATTATACATTTAGTACAAGCTGTAAAAAAATAAATAAAAAAATACATGAACATAAATAAAAAATTGAATGCTTCTTTAGTTCTGTTCTTTGCTGTCGTACTTGTATATTCATATACGCCTCCATTCAAACGTTTGGGATAACTTAGGGAATTTTATGTTTTTCCATGAAAACCCACATTTTTATCCATGTGCTAACATAACTGCACAAAGGTTTTCTAATCATCAGTTAGCCTTTCAACACCATTAGCTAACACAATGTACACAATGTACATTTCTACGTGACCGCAAACGTTTGAATGGTGGTGTACATAATGCACATTCATGAGAATTTTGCAGACCAAAGCACTGTTGTTTGTGTGTGTGTGTGTGTGTGTGTGTGTGTGTGTGTGTGTGTGTGTGGGTAATTATAGGGGTTGTGGGGACCTAATGTCCTCACAACCAAAGGAAAACCAAAAGAAATGTCATTTGTGGGGACCTCATTTGGGTCCCCATGAGGGGAAACAGTGTTTTCTTGGCCATGTTGTTGTTCCTGAACAAAGTAAAAGTGCAAAAACGTTTCTTTAGGGTTAGGCATTGTTTTGGTCTGGGTTAGGGTTAGGGTAAGGGTTAGGGGTTAGATATGAATGGGAGTCAATGGTATGTCCCCACCGGTATAGATAAACAAACGTATGTGTGTGTGTTTTAGTAACAGGGTAAACTGCAACATTATGTGTCAGGCAACAGTTTAGTTATTTACCTGAGTGCTGAGGCTGGAGGCTTCTATGACTGAGACTGAGTTCCCGCAGCTCGCCCACACTGAATCATCGAGCACCAGCAGCGTCCGAACTGGTTCTGAACCCAGGGTCACACATCTACACGAGTCAGGGTCCCAAAGATCATCTGAGGAAAAAAAACACACCCTGTGAACAAACAATAAACACACTTCTCCAAGCTGCAACCAACATATCAGAAAGATGTGATCAAACCCTTGAAATCACAGCCTCTTATCACAGCTTGGCAATATCAATACTAATAAATGCTGAACAAATGGTCCCTTTTCTACTGGAACACTGTCGTACTGGGGAAGGCAATTAAATTAAATTCTTCTCACTTGTACCACAGCAAGATAGGTTGGTGTTCATGTATGAAAAAAAACAACCTTAAAAGCATTTCAACATTGTTGACCAATTCCTAAAGCACCGGTGGAGGGGGGTTCACAGTGGAGGCTGGTTTTCTTTCACTCTAATGAACAAACAACCACGCCAGAGTCTATGAACTACAGGTTGACTAAAGACTGTGGACTTGCATTTGAAGCACCACACACTGTGAACCGCCACACACTGTGCAGCACAGTGTTTACGCCCTTGCCACCTACATGCTAATGAGTCTGGTGTACACTTCAATGCACTTTCCAACTTCTTTATCGCCACTTCTTTTCTCTTTGAGAAGAGCTGTGAGTCTTGACGTCTCATCCTCTCCACGAAGCAGACCTTTTTCGCTTTGAGTTTTAATCACGGGGCACACGTTGCAGCTACCACCGACACACGTTATAAAGTGAATCACATAAGCATTTCCTTTGCTATGCGTTAATGAAGCAAAATTAAAGAAGGCAGTGCACCCAGCCATTTAATTAACATTTTGAGTTGTTTATTTCTGCCTTTCATAGGAGAATAGCTTTACAATGCCTTCTGACTTCCACAGGTTAATTGTTTGGCTTGTTATAAAGGTCATTTTCCCACCTTTTCAAAATTCACTCTTGCAAATGTCCCTCCGGCCACTTGCACTGAGCAAGGCCGTGCCAGTGCTGCTCCTTCTATAACACGGGGACCAGGCTTGTCGCACTGAACCAAACTTTTCTGCTTTATCTTGTGCAATATTTTCATTGCAAGCTGACTTGATGTTTGGTGTGCATATCGCAGTGAGGAAAGTCGGACCACATTTTTCACTAAGTAACAATGTGTTGGGTGTATAAATATGCCTTTTGATACAGGGCTCAACTAAAGGCTTGATATTTCCTGGCTGCAGCAGACTTGTTTTCAGACAGAAGCACGCTAGTCAAGGGCATAAATCTTTCACAGATGTGCCGAATCCACAAACATTCCCGGCACCCTCCAGAGCTTTTCTCCTGTCCTTTTTCTTTTCTTTTCTTTTTTTTTTTTTTACAAAGCATGAATAGTAATATTTAATCGGCATGCAGCAGCTTGGTGTAATTAATCATCCTTTCTGCTTGGGAGGAGAGAGGAGCACAGGAGGCAGGCAGGCACGTTGACACACTCTGGCCAGGTAAAGAGAACTCAGTGATAGAGCTATTGTGCTCCCGCTGGCTGTGAAGACTGCAAACCACTGCTGAGATGGTGTTAAGCCCCCTTGGCCTTGTGCAATGCCTGACTAAACATAGCATGCCATCTACCACATAGTGAAGTGTTATTTTCATACTTACAGCAGGTGTGAAAATCCCTGGAAATGGGAATATAGTGTAACGAGAAAAGTGATTTTAAGGCAAACATTTGAATGGCAGGCTGTAAAAAAAAAAAATTTCTGAAAGCTGTTTTTTAAAAGAAAAAGACCCTGCATTAACTTTAACACTTACATTATATATCAAGTTAATGAAAAAAATTGTATCTGAGCATATGTTTTATAAATATATATTGCAAGAAAAATATGTAAGCTGGATATAAAGGTACCTACACTACCGTTCAAAAGTTTGAGGTCACTTAGAAATGTCCTCGTTTTTGAAAGAAAAGCAGTTTTTTTTTCAATGAAGATAACATTAAATCAATCATGAATCCAGTCTAGACATTGTTAATGTGATAAATGACTATTCTAGCTTGAAACAGCTGATTTTTAATGGAATATCTCCACAGGGGTACAGAGGAACATTTCCAGCAACCATCACTCCTGTGTTCTAATGCTACATTGTGTTAGCTAATGGTGCTGAAAGGCTCATTGATGATTAGAAAACCCTTGTGTAGTTATGTTAGCACATGGATAAAAGTGTGAGTTTTCATGGAAAACATGAAATTGCCTGAGTGAAGCTAAACTTTTGAACGGTCAAGCATATATTTAGAGAAAACAAAGAGACATATAACATAGGATGACATAGAATCTCATATTACAAAATAACAAAATGTAATTTGTTGTAAAATGACTGCCTTCTGCCTTTGTAACTGAATCTGTACGACTCTGGTAGATAACACACAAATTAAATGTTACAATTAAACCATAATGACTTTATACAATGAAAATCCTCATTTACTGTATCTACAAGATATAAGAAAAACAGTATTTAGAGTATTTAATATAGCCTTTTTTAACCATTGTTTTCCCCATACACAATAAATGGAAAAACAAACTCACTGACAAACAGACATTCTCACTCCTCCACAAAGACCACACACAGAACGCACACAGTAGCAGCAGCCACCCCTGACAGACACAAAACTACAGCCATCAGTCGAGAAACAGAGCAACTTGAAGAGCTCCTTACCACTGTTATTTCTTCCATAAACCATCACGGTCCCGTTCCGCAGGCCTGCAAACAGGAAGCGAGAGGAGTGCTTCAGGCACAGCACAGGGCAGCCCTCTGGGTTACGGAGGGTCAGCAGGCATTGTGCTGCAGTGTCCACACTGCCATAGACCAGTACGCTGGAAGAACAACAGCAGCACAAGCCAACATGATAAATGAGTGTCATTTGAAATGACAGAGTGCCTCGTTTTCGTGCAGTTTGATTTAACCATGCACAAAGCATTGCGTATGTGGAACCACTCCGTCTTTCTTGTGTTTGAAATGCCATCTGAACTTTGCTGCATCTTATTGTCTTCTTCAGAATGACAAATGCACATCGCTGTTTGTTTCTCTGTGTCTGAGAAGAAAATGTTAAGTAACATTGGAGCTGACAGGCTTTCGAGTGTGCTAAAAATGCTGAAATTGTTTTTTTCCCCCCCTAGTTTTTACTGTATGTCTTTTTTCTTTTTCCCTGGACAGACTCTCATAGTGGGAGATAATGAGTCAGCACAAACAAACTGCTGACAGATTTCAGATTTCTATACAAAAGACTAATGCTACTGTTAATGGAAACTGTATTAAAAAATGGTAACATAATGGGTAAATCTGATATTCAAGACTGTGTCTGAGGGAAAAAAAAAAAATTATTCACTGCAACTGTGACAGGAGACTGAGATTAAACCTATCCTCTATTACACACAGTGAGGATCAGAAGGTTTATTGGATTTGAAAATGAAACGGTGATCTTAGCAGAAGTAGCAGTATTGATGTTGTGTTGGGGTATCAACTCTGATTTCTTGCTTTGATGAAATATTGACAAGCAAATCTATACAGCTAGAAATCTCTCAGGGGGGCTGTAACAAAGTCTAATGCAGGATATTATTTTACAACAGAAGATACAGAGAACACTGGAAAGCATTTATCCTCTCATCTTTGCATTTGTGCTTCTTTCTTTTTTTTTTTAATTCACAATTTGACCTCATTTATCAAATCTCTTTTTTCTCTTGTGTCTGCTGTAATGTAAGTCTCTTACCGGCCATCATCTAATCCAACACAAATGTTGGTGCCGATCCCTGAGGCGGCCTTGTTAACTCCTGCCTCCACGTCCTCAGTCGGAGTCGGTGCCAGCACATATTCCAGACATCGGACAGCAGAGCCTACCTGCAGGCTCTTTACAGCCCTTGGCATGGGCCTGTTGAGGGAAAATATCTCTATCTGCCCTTGAGAACCTTCTCCTCCACCAGCCACCTGTAAAGACAAAAAAAACTTGATTGAAAAAGGTCGAGACCCCATGTTAAGCTGTACCAATGTACTGAATTACAATGCCACAGTTAATAAAGTATTCTGCTGAAACAGAAAAAAAGGGAGAGGGAGAGCAGAGAGCCCAACCAGGCAGTCTCCCCTTAGATCATGCTTTCAGTAGGTGTTCAGTGTCTTAATCAGATTGTGAAGGCCAGAGGATAACGTGTCTTTGGTTAAACATTCTTTACCTGTCAGCAATGAGGTTTAAAAAAAGAAAAAGGAAAAAAAGTTCAGATCAATTATCCTTTCAGACCTTGTCGTTTGTAGTCCACGCTCACTTTTTTGAATATCACTTAGAATTTTAAACACATTATGTAATGGATTCACAATGTCATCTCTAGAACATCAAACAGTTCTTAAAACTTGTGCATTCTTTTCATCAGTGAAGAACAGAGAGGGCTTTCGTAAGTTTCTGAAAGGCTTTGAGTTGCTTAACAATGAGGGGTTTCTTACGTCTTTATGAGATCAAGTGACTTATCTATTGCTTGAGTCAGTCAAAGATAAAATGAAAATAAAATCATTTTCAATTAATTTAAACTGACATTTAATATTAACATGTCCAAGGTCACAGTGAACACTTAAAGACACTGCTCTCAGTACCAATGAAGAAGAATACACGGGGGCTGGGGGCTTTCAGTGGATGAATTTGGAGAAGGTTTCTACCAATCAGCGCCTCGAGATGTATTTCCCTTTTTGAAGAGAGAACAGGTTGTGGGAAAAAAAAAAAAATCCTGCCAAAGAAGAAAGAAACCTTAGATGTTTCAGAAAAGGTTCACCAATCATAACAAGGTTCCCAAGGCAATTCACACCCCACAGACGCAGTATCTGCTTCAACAGAGGCTTGATTTCCTATGTACTGCATTTACATTGGCCTTTGTGTAAATCTGTCAATGCCACTGCTGAGAAAACTAAGAAAGCAGGAGCCTTCCAACCTATCTCTGATGCAATTCCAATTAAGGTGGCGTTGCTCTCATTCCCAAACAATTAAAATGTCACCGTGGGATTTCAATATAATTTTATTCATTCCTCCTGTGTCAGGCTTCGGCGGATGTTCAGACAAAATGCGTCTTTCTTGGAAAAGAAGCACAGCTGCTTGCTGCGAGACAGCAAAGACTTATTCTCTGTATGAATCACATCGTGTGAATATGACATGAGCTAAATATAGTCTTTAGCTCTTCTCTGCCACGCTCACCCTTATTTGCATGCAATCATTTGTTTGATTTGTATCAGCGTACAGAATCTGGACAGGAGCGATCCTTTGGGCTCTTGAGAATGAGCCAGAACAAATAATGGTCTGTTGCGCAGGGTGAAAAGAAGATAGGGAGGACTTATCTTGCAGCACGGAGCTCAAAAAAACATGGCTTCAAGTAACTGTGGAACCAGAGCCAGAGGTATTGTCCCCCTCACCCAGGCCTCTCCACAATTTATACATTCACATGTCCATTCCTTCCACCTAAACCCTTTCACAAACCGGCATGGCCACAGCTTGTCAACAGAATACTCCTTCTTCTTCTTCTTCTTCTTTTTCTCCTGATATCCAGTAAAAAATACTAGGCCTTGACAAAGTCATCACTGCTTATTTAAAGGAATAGATATCTCAAGTTCTTTGCCTGGGAGAAGCAAAAACTTTCTAAACAGTAAATGCATTGCCAGCATTAATTAGATTGCTGTGGATGCAGGGAGGAAGTCATGATAGCGATAGCACACTCTGCTCGATCGCTTTCACCACATTAACAATCCAAAACCACGTGTCATCCGATTCTTGATCTACTCTGAGATAGATTACTGTTAAGTTTCCCATTACTGGCACTTGCTAAGAATGCTAACGTACCAGAAGGCAAATAAAACAAGAAGCATGAAGACAGAATTCCTGGAGCCCTTGTTTAAAATGAGAAATTGGCAAAAGTGGGACAAGGAAGGTGAAGGCAAACAGGGAAACACGGGGTTATCAGGCTGATTAGACACAATGTCATTACTCTGATCAAAGCACACAGAAATCCCCATAGCCCATCTCACTTTAACATGATTAGTGTCATCCCGTATTTGACAAGCCTGCCAGGGAGGTAGAATCAACTGGGGGCGGGAACATTCAGCCACTAATTATTCGTCCTGAATCTGTAGACCCTTGCTATTATTATTATTTTTTTTTTTTTTTAGTGGATACCACTTTGTTTTGCTCAGTTGACATGCCATACTGTACAGTATGTAACGCATTACTGTGCTGGAAACAGATCAGATGTGCTCAGTGCTCAAGGAGCTGCACGTCTTGCTTGCAAGGTTGGTTTCCAGGAGTGAGCAGGAATGCACTGCACCGTAAATTCACTCTTGAGATTTTCACTCTAAACAAACAACAAAGACCTCATTGATTGACTTCTTTTAAGTCTTCCTAGAAAGAATTCAACATAAAGGTTCCACTACTCTTCAGTGTACACAGCAGGAATCTCCCTCCAGTTTATGTAACAGCAACAAGTTTAAGACTGAAGTCGACATGTCACAAAACGTGGACTTGAATTTATCTTGAACGTGGCTCGACTCCCTGAAGATTTGGTGCCAAGTGTACAGCTTTGAAGTATTAAGTTTAGATCTGGCAAAATCCTGGAGTTTATATAACATAATCAAGACAGTGACAGATAAGATAAACTTTATTAAAGACACAGGTCTTGGATGGTCATGCACATTATGTATATAGTTGGGTCAATATATAAGTGCAGGACTTTTTGTAACATAGTTGACAGGTATCATAGTTGATATTTTTGCTATTTTCAGGCCTAAAATCAACAGCATTCACAACCAAATACCACATGGCATTTTTAGCAAAAGATCTTCTAAATATTATATATACAACTGAGTAAAACTGAAATTGAAAGCTTTTTATAAAGATATTGCAGTAAAGCTGTTGACATGCGAAAAATCCAGATTTGACACACACTACTTTATATCAAATATCTCAGAAAGCCTTGGAGTCTTGCCAGTCTTTTCTTCAGGAGGAAATGACATCATGTGGAGCAGGTCATGTGATCTGGAATTAGCACATTTCCTTGAGAGGTGTTTTTGTAATGGGGAACTTAGCTGAAAGTGATTTCTCACACACAGACACAATGTGTTATTTTCCATATAAAATTTGATATATTGCCAAAAAGAAGTATCATGATTATCTCAACTTAATAAAAAGAACACAATTGAAACAATTTTTGAATAAGCTCATTTTATTATTGTTTAGCTCATTAGAAGGTGGTTGTTATCAAATTTGCACGGTTATTTAGTTGAAGTTTTAGTGATATCCAGTCATTTTTTTATTAAGTGATTGCTGCCATAATAAATAATTATGGAATTTGTACAGACATGATCAGGATGAACTTAAAAAAATATTAGTTTTTTTATTTTTATTAAAAATGTATGCAAGACATTTCCCATGGACTTCAAGTCCCTCAGTTACATATTGACCCAGTTATTGGGCCTATTAATTAAAACTATTTGGTTTCAGCTTCGTGTAAAACTCAAACTTGACAGAAAGACATAAGAGTCTTAGATCTTAGTTTGTAATTTATACTGAAGACATACAGTATACTGTAACTGTAAATTCGTGTCTACACTGAAGGCGTTTTGTAGACATCCACCCCACGCTGGTCTGTCAGAACAAATAGCTTCCACTTTAATCAATACTGTTGTCTACACTGGACACACAGCCTTGCCTTTTCACTTTCACCACACACACACACACACACACACACACACACACACATACACACACACACACACACACACACACACACACACACACACACACACACACACACACACACACACACACACACACACACACACACACACACACACACACACACACACACACACACACACACACGCAAAGTGTCTTTTCATGCATTAGGTCTATCTTGTTCAGTGTACGTGCCTGAATGCTTCAATGATGAACCTCAACATGACCGGGCAAAACAACAAAAAAAAGACATTTCAATGAATACATTGAAAGTTCCAGTGACTTCTTGTGCTTTGCTCTCCACCTACTTCCCACACATACACCTTTGACATTTTCTGATTGATCGTGCTCTCTGTCCTAACAATTGAATGGATTATTCATATACATGTGGTCCCGAGGTTAGGAAGACAGTGTTCCCGGATATTTCACTGGAAACACCAAACGTGAATGGTAAAAGAGAGTCAAAAACACAGTGAGTTGTATGAAACAAAACACAGGCCTACATAATATAGGCTATTGTAGTCCTTTCTTTTAATTGAATGAAAGCAGAATTATGTTCTCCCAACTAGTAGCTCTCCTGGAGTTTAAATCAACTGTCTTCAATTTAGAAGGAGTCCTCACAGGCTCTTCTGAGCTTCCTCTCCAAACAAAACTCCTCTATATGCATGGATGAACACAAAAGAGCTGTGCATAATATGCCTTCGGTGTAGACACGGTGTAATAATCAACTCTGGACCTGGGACATGTCTTGAATCTGTCTCAAAAGATAAGAGACTTCACTTGGTCTTGACTTCACAACAGTCAGGTCTTTTAAATACGCATTGCAGCTGTGCTTTAAAACATTTAAAACATTATCACCATGGGTAACTGACCTGAAGCAAATGTGTAACGGTGTTCACGAGCTCACGCAGGTGTAGAGGAATTGAAACATTTTAAATGCAATGCATCAGTCTAACCAGTGCAACACACACAGCATGTGAACAGCCTGCCTTTGTTCCCCAAAATGGCATGGAAGGACAAGGTTCAGGGCATTTAAATTCATCTGTGATAGTATGTGTTCGAAAAGAAGCAGAAATTTAGAGTAGCATATGCTCCTTCAAACCCTGATATCAAACCACCGTAAAAGCTAATGAAACCATATCTCCTTTTCCTCATCTGAGTGAGCATCCAGTCTTCTTTAGAATAGCACCACAAAAGCAATTAAGTCTGAGACACTGAGCCGTAGTCTGTGTCTTGAAGGGCCTACACTTGATTTAGCCACATTTCAGGTTGGAAGAGGATTACCTGATAAATTACTCACCTTCTCCAAAAAGGAGTGGGAACAAAAATTGAAACTTTAAGATTAATAGCAGATTTGCTGCATCATTTTTTTTCCTCTCCTCTGAATTTCCCCTTCTTTCTAGATACAGCTAAATTCCCACAAGTCAGGGTACAGCCATGGCAAAATGAAATATATTTCATTTTGGTTGATGGCTATGACTGGTATTTTATATTGTAAGTGACAATTTTGTGGTATTTTCTAAGATTCACAAGCATCATGGTACTTGTGTCCAAACTTATGGCCATGGCTGTATAGTGACGTAATCGTCTCTCAGCAACATTTGGGTCACTCATTGTGAAACCCTCTGCAGCAGGCACATAGCGCTAGCTTTGGCGCTAAATGACTTCACAGTTTCTAGATGACATTTTAGAGAGAAAAAAAAAAGTCGCGTGACCCCTTCTTAGCCTTGAGATACAGTTTTCATTGCGTTATTTAATGAAGAGCAGAATGCAGACAGAACATTTAAATGGTCATGATAACTGTGCTAAAAGCTTAAATGATCAGTAACAGAGAGTGTAGGCAGTTCTTGTTTTGGATGGCTGGTCTGCTCTATTCTCTATAATGTGCATTTCCCAATGACTCAAATAACTTATCCATTCCTCTTAGTATATTGAAATCAAAGCCTACACCCTCTCCATCGTGAAATTCCACACCCAGAAGTTGGTAAAGCGACCTCGGATGGAATAAAAACCTCTGATTGGCTGGGCGGGCAAAGCGTCTCTCTGACTGGCCGAAAAGTCTGTCAATCTCAGAGCATAGAATTATACACAGATCGGCTCGTTTTGTAGTTTTGCACCAAATATCTCAGCGGGACCAGAAGTACGATTTCTGATTTGCACCTGTAGAAAACAGAGAATGTGTGACTCGTGGGGAGGATTCGAGTGGTTGTAAGTAGCAGTTTGTGTGTTAGAGGACACAGCTATTTTCGTGGTAAATTATTTCACATACTTAATGCACAAGTTCACATTCAGATTTGCACATATTCAAATTCTCACTTCAACTTCACTTCGTACAATACAGGTGCACAAGTATGTTTTGCGCTTAGTGTGCTGCAACAATAGGTGCAAAATGTGAGCGTGTCAGTGTTGAATTATGTGACTTGTAGAGAAGGATTTGTGCACCTGTAAATGTGATTTGTGCACCTGTAATTACAATTTTGTGAATGTGTATTTTTGTGTTGTATTTGTGGGAAGAAAAAAATCGACACATACAAGAAATTATTTTACAAGTACACAACTCATAGAGTGTGGGAAATCATATTTGCTGATACACATAAAAATTCAATGTACACAACTACAAATTCGATGTTACAGGTGCTCAAACATTTTGCACCAGAAATACCTCCATAGGTTCTGGCTATAGGTGTAGGGACCAAATGTCCCCATAACTATAGGAAAACCAAAAAAACATGTCATTTGTGTGGACCTCATTTGGGTCCCCACTAATGGAAAGTGTTTTCTTGGCCATGTTGTTGTTACTGAAAAAAGTAAAAGTGCAAAAACGTTTCTCTAGGGTTAGGCATTGTTTTGGTCTGGGTTAGGGTTAGGGTTAGGGGTTGGATATGAATTGGAGTCAATGGTAGGTCCCCAAAAAGATAGGATAACACAATGTGTGTGTGTGTGTGCGTGTGCGTGTGTCTGTGTGTGTCTGTGTGTGTTTAAGCAAGACATTACTTACCCAGAGGTAGCCTTGAGGTAAGGAGGTACTCGCTGCAGAGAAGCCCAGCAGTGCACAGTGAACAGGATTGTGGAGGGCAGCCTCAAGCTTCAGGAGATAAAATGAATAATGATCACATATGAATCATTGCTCAATACAGGAACTTTATTGTCTTCTCAAAAATTCCCTTAAAATGACCATAACACTTGCGCTGGCTCCAAATTACAAAATCTAGTAGAACTTTGTCATTTCACGTGGACATTCATAGCCTCCAACCCACACCACTTCAGACGACACTGAATACCTGTGGACTCTTCATCTCTGCCTTACTTTATATACAGAAATAAACGAATGACAGACTTGGTCCACAAAGTCCTATTATTATTATTATTATTATTATTATTATTATTATATAACTCCAATCTGTTAAATATGTGTTTGCTTTCTGCTACTGGACAAGATTAAAAGTTGAATACTAACAATAAGGCTTGATGTTTCAGTTGTTGGAGGCAAACATAAAAGTTCTGTTTTTTGCTTCCTTTATATATTTTTTCTATCAGTACATTTGCTTTTATGCCAAGTTTCAATATTATTTTCAGTCTCTGTTTTTAAGCAGCGGCACTATCCATTCAATTGTTGTATTTATACAGTGTATATCTGAATTCTTTTGTTCAGTGAGCTTTAAAACATTTCTTTAAGCAAACTTCGAAACACAGAAAACAGCACTTTGAAAAGTGGGGATGCATAAGCACAAAAGCCGTTTCGTTTCCTTTTTTTTATTTCCAAATGCATAAAAACTGAGTTTTTGATTATGTGGTTGACACAGACAGTTTCTGAACCCCAATAATTTTCAGAGTCTGTAGTTGGTCTATAGCTGGATGTGGCATTTATTTTTCTCTTAGAAAGGAAATTGGTCAAACCTGAGAACACAAAAGACTTTGAATTACTGAGGTGCTAAACTGAGGCAGTTCTCTCACTATTATCAATAAAAAAAAAAACAAAACCTCTTATGAAACGGGGGGCGGGTCAATATCCCTTCAACATATAGCAGATCTGTTTGCCTGAAATGGAATGATTGAAGTTGACATTTACAGTATGGAGCCCGTGGCTGTAACTGCATCAAACCGCCTGCTCTTCTAACCAGCAGTCCGTCTGCTCTGGAATGATCATTACCTGGATGAGTGACCGCTAAGGCTGGCCATGTGACAACACAACAGCTAACCGTGTGCTGTTGGGTTGTGACGGCAGGTGAGAGTTGGTGGGTTTGAGAAGGGTAAAAGTGAGTGAAAGTGAAAGTGAGTGTCAGCGCTGAGAGCTACCCGTCTTTAACTGTCGTCCTCCATGGCGACAAGCATCAATCACAGGGAATTTATAGCCAACCCTGGCCAAGCTCCGCCCCCTTCTCTCTCCTGTTTGTAAACACTAAACAAGGAAAGGATACTGGCCAGATCGTTGGCTCTCCTCATCTGCACTGTGAGGCTATTCCTCCACTCCCCCCCGGTGTCTGTCTCCATCTATTCAAATTCACTCCACAGATGCACGGCTCGTCCTCTATCAATCTCTCAGTCCCACTTTCCCATTTCTCTTTCCCATCATTCACGCTTTTTTATGCTTGCTCTTTTTCCTCTATCTTTGTCTTTTTCTCTCTCTCTCTCTCTCTCCCCTTCTGCTATCCCCAGTCAAGTGCTGTGAAATGTTTTTTGATAGGTAATTAAGCGGCAGCCATAATAGGTGGCCATATGGAAGCCCTGTGGTTAAGAGAAAGAGAGTGGCAGTGGACCAGAGAGACTGGAACGCTGTAGCGGATAGTGGTGGTGGGGTTTTTATCAGTCACTTGAGAATGGTGAGGATCGTTGGCCAATCTTTCCAGGCCTAGATTGCTTTGTATGTTAGCGCATTGCAGAGTCAGTCGGCCAGTGCAAGTGGGATCTGTTTGTGTTAGCAGAGCGGCCCTGTCATGACTTCATAAGGTGTTCAAAAGCAGGAATGAGCTCATTCAGATAAACAGCTGATGGGTAAGTGAAGAGGCTTGTTCCTTAATGAGATATTCCACCATTTACAAAATTTGCCGCCCACTCCTGTGAAATGATTGAGGGTGTAAAGCCGAAATCTCATTTTAGAATATTGTACATGTAATTAGCTGTTTTCTAATGACACCTTATTATGCTTGAAAACGTTAAACAGCAGTTCTTTCCATATAGGCCAATTATTTAAATCCGTACAATCCTGCAATAATGAGCATGAGACACATTCTCCACATTTTCAGATTGGAATAAAACCCTTCAGCTGCAACACATAGCAACATTTTGGATGAGAGTGGTTTACTGGGCTTGAACACACAAGAATACCAAGGTGAAGATAGATTCTGTTCCCATTAAAGTGCAGACGGTGACTATGATCAATACAGTAAACCACCAGTCCACTTATTGAACTTCTTTAAAGAGCACGGGTGAGCACAACAACAAAGCCTGTGACATCATTTCCACCTGTGAATGTGCAAATTATATCGACAGGCACGAAGGAAATGCGGGCCTTCAGCAATGACCATATCACTGGCAATCCCAATGCTAATACGGTATCAGTGAGGCCCCATTTAAAAATCGATGGGATCCAAGCTTTCTCAAAGCCTATTGTCAGTCTCGTTTATAGCACAGTCTGTGTGCTTGTGTGTGTCTGTGAGTCTGCAGTGCTGTAGGTGTGAAGTCGAGAAGCTGAAGTTGTTCCCCTGAGTGGATGCAGGATGAGAGAGGAAGGTGAGGCTGTAAGCCAGCTGAGGGAGGTTTGATGGAGGACTTGAGGGAACACGGGGAGGAAAAGGGAGGAAATGGGCAGGTGAGCTAATTAAAGCGAGATTTGTTGATGTGATGAGAGGGCAGCCTCCCAGCTGCTGGTTACCAATGACCCAATGGTCGACAGAGAGACCGCCCCACCCATTACCCCAAGAGGGCGCCAGCCCATATGCTGGTTCCAGGTGGCAATGGTTAGCATAGAGGCATCCATTGTTTATCTGGAAGATAAATTCAAAACGTGTGTAATTACATTATATTCCTGCAGCACAGAACGGATGGGATCATTCATTGTGACTGTCTTTTATCTACTGTGAACATTTTTGCCTAGTTACTCACTGCTACAGCTCCTGGTTCAGCATGTCACCAACTTCAACTAGCAGTAGTTATTGGTGGCGGTCTAATATAATGACAGGAAGGGTTTTTAATGATTCATGCTGTCACAGTGTCAGAGCAGTGTCCCCCTTGGTAAGGATGGCTTTTCCAAATCCAATTAATGTTGCTTTACTTCCCAAGGCTATTCAGGTGTGTTGTTTTTCCTCGTAACAATATCCCTCTGTAAGCAAATCTACTTTCAGATATGTGGGGGTATAGCACACATAAGATTTGTGACAACTGCTATCCCCAAAGGTTCCATGCATCATGTTCACCAGGGACCTATAATGTTATCAATGACGAGACACACTGCAGCCAGCATTGCATTGTTTGGCCTCGACCATGCTTATGTAATACATTTGCTTTATTGGGAAGGGCTCTACAGTCACTTATGAAATATTGCCTTATATGAAACTCCTGACCACACATTTCGGGACTGTTAAAAAATGAGTTTGCAAATACTATATACTGCACTTTGTAGCCTGTTGAAAATCAAATAATAAATATTATCTCTATAAATGGCATGCGTATGGAGAATTGGGTGCTGTATATTAGACCCAGGGAAAGAAAATACGCCTGTACTTTTTTCTAATTCCATAGTCACAGTGCCTTCCCCCAATTCCACATACCAACAATCTTTTACACGCACTAACAAGCACTAATAGAAAACTTCCACTGTTTATTAACTGGTAATTGACTGGTGCTGGCGCTCCCTCCCCACTGCAACCCCACTGCCTAAGGCTACAGGCAGGACGGCTGCAGAATCGCCAGTCAACCTGAAATTGCTTACATCCACAGCACTGCTACAGGTAATGCACACTAAACAAGCTACTAACATGGGAGATTTTGCAAAGTTGCTGCTCGGGTTATCAAAAAGGCAAGAAAACTGGTATTTCTTCATCGCTTAAATATAAATGGATGCTGAGGTTCTTAACCATGTATTGACTTCATTTGATATTCTGTGTTAACATAGGTTGCATAACTCTTACAGATATGTCTCCTGTGACGTATGACTGATTGATTTCTGGCCTTATGCAAAAATCCCCTTCAAACTGCAAATTACTAGAAAAATACTGAGCATTTTGAGTCAGAGAAGGACAAAGTAGAACCCTCTTTACTTACTAACTAATTAGGTACCCATACAAGAAAAAAAAACTGTTAATCTACTACTAAAATAAAAATTAAAGCACAATGAGGAAAATGTTGTCAGGCGCACAAAAAAAGCACAAAGGATGTATGAAAACAGATGGTAGGAGCTGGAGGAAACAAAAGACAAGGTGACGTGTAGCAACTGTTCAGTGAGGATGACTGAAAAAGAAGGGGAGAACCGCCAAAGACAAGATTTCATCCATCCATCCTCTATACACCGCTTTATCCTCATTAGGGTCGCGGGGGATGATGGAGCCTATCTCAGCTGACTCGGGCGAAGGCAGGGGACACCCTGGACAGGTCACCAGTCTGTCGCAGGGCTACATATACAGACGAACAATCACACTCACATTCACACCTACGGGCAATTTAGAGTACTCAGTTAACCTCAGCATATTTTTGGACTGTGGCAGGAAGCCGGAGTACCCGGAGAAAACCCACGCATGCTCAGGGAGAACATGCAAACTCCATGCAGAAAGATCCCAGGCCCACCCCGGGATTCGAACCAGGGATCTTCTTGCTGCAAGGCGAAAGTGCTAACCACTATTCCACTGAGCAGCCCCGATAAGATTTCATCTGCAACAAAAACTATTTCAGTAGTACATTAAAATGGAACCTTTCTTCATCAACAACAATTCAACTGTGGAGATCAGCATGGGGCAAAATGGGCAAAATACCATCCTGCTTCATCCACAGTCGAGAAGTAAACTGACATTACGGTTGAATCTGAAATGACTTTCTCATTCACACTTTCATTATTTGTTAAAGAACACTTAGCACGGGTTCCCAAACTGATACTTGACATTTCCATTATTCAGTAGGGTTTAGCTGTTCAACAGATACAGCTAATATTTAACTACTGGTAGCTGATTTTGACCAATATTACATGATTGTTCGAAAGCTTGGGGTCACTGAGACAATTTCATTTTTTCATGAAACTCATACTTTTATTCATGTGTTAACAGAATTGCACAAGGGCTTTCTAATGCTCAATTTGCCTTTCAACACCATGTAGCATTAGAACACAGGAGTGATGGTTGCTGGAAATGTTCCTCTGTACCCCTATGGAGATATTCCATTAAAAATCAGCCGTTTCCAGCTAGAATAGTCACTTATGACATTAACTATGTCTACACTGTATTTCTAATTCATTTAATGTTATTTTCAATTAAAAAAAATGCTTTTCTTTTGAAAATAAGGACATTTCTAAGTGATTCCAAACTTTTAAATGGTAGTCTAGGTGTTAAAACTAAAGTAACTGCCTTTATTTGCTTTAAAAATGCAATTCTTACCCGCATTTAAAGGAAACGTACAGTGTAAGTAAGTACAGCATTATACGTTCTGTATTCATGAGTACATAAGGGTGCATTAGGGTCCATGGCTGCAAAATAAATCCACTCAAAAGCAGCAACTTCTCTACAAGGCAAATAGTGCACATGGTCAGAACACGTAGATCTATATTTACAGTATAGAGTACAATACCCACTGTAACCCCTAACATCACAAACACATTATTTGTGGACATCCAGACTGTCATGACATGACCATATGGGGATGGCAAAATGTTGTTTGCTCATTATCTATTTTCTAATACATCATATTCTCTAATGAACCTAATATAATAGGACAACAGGATCAAAGTGGAAACTTGCTGTTCATGTTGTGATTTCATGAGCTAGATGTCACCCTGTGATTTAAATTCCACCGGCATCTACAAGCAGAGATCAAAGGGGCCAACCACCTGCTGTGCTTGCAGGCCTGTGCTACATCCAGAATATTCAAAGTCATTGGAAGACAATGAGATTAAACCATCTGCACGAGAAGGCTCAGTAGACAGCCTGATTTTTTAACTCTTGATAGGTCTCTATAAGGTCCTTTAGAGGTGCTTACGACTTGTAGCGAAACCATACGGCAGTCTGCTTATTACTAAAACCAGCTCAGGACGTTTCCCTCAGTTTAATAACCACTGTCTGTACAGTAACGATTCCCTGTCTCCCCTGGCTATGCCACAGATCGTATCAGCAATAAGTGGAATGAAGTTGGAGAGTGGTTTTGCATATCGCTGCTCAGAGCCACAGCCTGACATTGCTAGGACATTACAAACTCATATTCATGACTCGACTGAGATTTTCTTCCTCGTGTCCTTCACCGCTCCTAGCTGAACGATTGCAACATGCCCAACAAATGTGATGCAAATTCGCTGTGTCGCTATGCCCCCCTCCGCACGCACACACACACACACACACACACACACACACACACACACACACACACACACACACACACACACACACACACACACACACACACACACACACACACACACACACACACACACACACACACACACACACACACACACACACACACACACACACACACACACACACACCGCTGACTCCTGCGGCCATGGCAGTTCCAACTCTGGATGAAAGCGGTGTACTACCCCTGCATTAATGGGTTCAAAAGAGGACTACGGGCCAAAACGTCTCTGTGTAGTCAATCACTTCCTCCATCTTCCCATCCCTTTTTGCCAAAGACAGGAGACATCCACACTGGGAACAGACAAGCTGTGGATGAGCAATCTTCACCCACCTCAAAGACAGAAGCTGACACAACTGTTTGTCAACGTGGGGTCCTGGATGAAACCCTGGGCAGAAGAGTGAACAAGGCTTCCTATAATCCTTAATATCAGATGGCAGAAACACAGAACAAAGGGAGCTGTGGTGCCATGTGGCCATGTGGTGGCTGCAGCTGATTTTGCCAGGGAAGCTCTGCACTTCAAGGAGCACCTCCCGAATTTGAATACGCCCCTTACAATCCTTGGATCCTGATTCTATGGCGGCCTGCTTGGCATAACATGAGACGAACACAAATCACAACTGCTTCACAAATTCTAATCTGCTTGTTGAAGCACCACATTGTAGACCCACTGTTTCAATTCCATTTTGATATTTTAAAAGGCTTTAATAGTCTTGGATAGATAATTCTAAGAGTTGGTTTTTCATGACAGAACTGAACAACAACAACTGAACTCTTGAGTTTCGACTATTAAATCAGGTGAACATACTTTGTAAATAACATGAAAGCCAAATGGAAAGCTCAGATTTCCACCTACCTTAAAAGAAAGCAGAGGATAAAGACAACCTGTCCTTAAATCTCGTAACAGCGGCCAACAACAATAAATTAAACAGCCTGTAGAGTGGTAGTTGTGCATGTCTTGAAAGCAAGTAGCAGGAAGACTAATTAGCCGAGCACAGAACAAGGAGGGGAGATATCATTGCAACAGACAGGACTGCTTTGGCACAATAGAAAATCAAAGAGGAGAGAGGGATTTCTTCCCTTTCCTTTTGAATTGATGCAGTTTTTTGCCTATCGGTTCTCCACGTTGATGTATAATCACACAGGAAGAATGTGACCAAATTAGCACATTTAGCAGATCTGCAGGATTTCCCTTCTGGGTACATAATTTGTTCCTGCATGCTATCTTGACAAGTACAGAGTGAGCAGAACCCCAGGGCCAGAGAAGGAGAACTACTCTCAGGCATTGCTAGAGCGTCTACGATTCCCTGTAATTAGTATGTTAACTGTCAGAGCAACAGATCAGTCCCTTTGCAAATGACCTCACTGTCAAGCAATAGGCGTGGCTACCCTTTATATATATATATATATATACATATATATATATATATATATACACACACACACACATGCACACACATACATACACAAGCACTATTCTGCCCTCTTTTGGCAAGACGAGCAATAAATGAAAAAGGAAGATGCAAAGTTCGGAAGCCAGACATATGCATCCTGTGCCACGCAGCAGTGGGAACAGTGCACATCCAGTGAATTAATATCTTTAGTACACTCTCACTGTGACAACCAGACTCAGCAGTCACAAAATCAACTCGATCCTATCGTTGCAACACAAATTAAAAATTAAAAATCCTTTTCACCGTTCCTGTTCCAGCTGTTTAGTAAATTAATTAAAAGCTTAGGTACGCAGGATGTAATGATGACACGATTATACTAACGTGCTGGTTGCTAACACAGCCTCTTGGGTATTTGCACTTTTTTTTCCAATACACCTCTATTTATTTCAATCCACACATCAGCAACTTAGCTGCCTGTTCTGACAGCACAACCGGTAATGCAGTGTTGGCCAATAAGTGCAGTGAGAATGGTACTTTTAGTGAGCCCAGCAACCATTCATAACTTAATTAATCTAATATATCATGTTGTCTGTGACATCAGATCTTCCATAAAACATTTAGAAGAAGACTGGCATGGCTTAAGTTGTGATAGAATTGAATTTTAATTCACAATCTTTACTTCTTTTGAGAAGAAAAAGAACATTTGTATTATTAATCCTTTGTCACAATGGAGAGTACTTTCAGCCTACTTCCATTGTTTCAAACATGCCATATGAATAAAGGTGATTTCACTTGAGAACATTTAGAGCAATACAAAGTCAGTATCACCCATTATAAGAATAAAAATCTGGATGAATGCCTGAAAGGATTTGAACACTTAGAGGTACTATTCATTTTTTTTCCACATGTGCTAATTAAATTAGTGAAAAGCACACCACCATGGCCACCTCCTGTTAGTAAGTTTGCATCTGTCAGTTAAGATTTACAACAGGACTGCCCACCCACCAAATCTCCATTTCTGCAAGTCTTACACTCTTTTCTACTTTTTTTTTCTGCAGGATTTGAATTTATTGCTAAGAGACGCTCACAGCTGTCAGGTGCTGCTCTGTTCTTAAAAGTACTTTCTGACCATTACTTGAGTTCAATAAACCCCACTGCTAATGCTGCTTAGCACTGGCTGAGTAGAGATCCAGATCTACAAAGAAAGACTGACCTCTGCACACTCCTGGTACATTAGCCAAGATGTTGGAAACTGTCACAACTCCCTCAGAGTTGTTCTTTGCGAATGCCAAAGTTTGACTTCTGCCCTGACCTCAGAGAGAGGTCTTCTTCGATCGAGAATGTTAAGCAGTCTGAGACTGTGTGCTGTCACTGTCCCCCGTATTTGTGACAGTGACATGTTTGGTGTGTCTGGAGTTGGGTTTCGCTGAGCCGAGCCGCGGTGACCAGAAGGGCGAAGTCGTATCAGCTCCAGCGACAGGTCTGCCCTGATCCAGCTTCACACAGAGAAATTAGATTGGCACTTCCTCCTGCCTTCTTGTATTGTGCATGCCAAATGCTTGTCTGCCCTCTTTGAACTCAGTGGATGAGCAGCAGTGGTCTGTTTTTATGAAGAGAATGGAGGTACATGTTTACAAAGCCTCTGGGTATTAAATTTAGGACCACATGGGGCAAGTTATTTTTCACTATTAAAAACAATTGATTGGGAGACATGTTACACCGTGTTATGTCCCTGGATTTTGCTTCCCGTGTCTGCCTGTTCTGTTGGGTTGCAGGTGAAACAGGCGTGCAGCCTACCAGACCTACTTGCTGATGTGTGACACCTGCAGGGTTTAACAGTCTGTCCTCCATCAGCAGCTGTCTCTCTCAGCCACTCTCCCAGACAGGATCCTCTGCAGGAGCAGAGTCTCAACGCCACTCTGCTCATCCATTGTTCTCATAGATTAATTAATAAACTCACAATCTGCCGTGTTCAGTTTTGTTTGTTCTTTCACGTCATTTCGCCTGAGCTGAGGTCGTAACATTTTAGGGGCTCATCCAGGATGTTTCAGATTTCATAGTAAATGTGTTCATGTAGAGGGCAAAAAAGACCACCAGAGCCATTTCACAGAACACAGGCTCGTATCTATGGATTAAACCCTCAAGACAGCAGCTATTCATGGTAAACACAGACATCACATTAGGTTTAACCTCATGTGTGGCGAGCATCTACTGTAGGTAAACTACGCAATGCAAATAAAACATCAGGCAGGAGCTTGTGGTTGTGAGTCAAAAGGAAGTGCAAACATATTTTTAACAAATCTCCTAAATTAAGCAGCTGATGTGCAGTCAGCGGTGGCATATTTGAGCATAATTTAGGAACAAAACAGACATTGAGGCCAAAATTGGGAAACAAAGCACAGCACTCTCACCATCACTGGTTGTCACCGTCATCATCTATCCTGATAGTCATACAAAAGTGTGCTGACTGCAGACTATTCCAACATTATTTAATAAGCAATATACAAAGAAAAAGAAAAGTGACCTTGATGAGGATCAGGTCTGAGAGAGAATTATGTGCTTTCTCGAAACAGTCTCAAGCATTTTCACATCCTGCTGTTTGTGTTTTTCTGTTTGCCAAAGGATATTAGTGCAGAGGTAGAAAGGGAGCTGCTACGCCCGGGTGGATACATGGTTCGAACGAGCTTTTAATCCATGCTGTGGCATCTATTCTTGACAAATCAGAGAAGTACCTATACCTGCTATTCTGAAAGGTAGCAAACGACCTTCAAGAAAAACAGAAGGAGAGGCATTGCGTAAGGTGTCAACTTGATGACTTTACCTTAAAAAAATTAGAATAAAAAACCGTCTAGAGGGAGAAGAGGAAATAAATCATCAGAAAGGCGTTGCTTGAGGGAAAGGCCACCTTTTCACACTGTCCTTCTCCTTTTTAATCCATATTTCATAACATAACGTCTCATCTGTGGTGCGCTACACATGCACAGCCTTCACACTGAACCCTTTCATTCATCTTGGCTGTAAGAGATTTGAGTCATTATGTTCGTAAATCAGTCGTTCCCTAGACAATGCTATGAATGCAGCCATGGACACAGTATATTTGCTACAGGGATGCCACTCAACAAGCTCATTTTCTTTACATGCAGTTACTTTCATGTGGTTAGCTGAATGCACAGTGCTGGTCTCTTATCACTCCATCAGCAGGAAAGATGGATGACACAGCGAGTAAGGGGGACATGCACAACATGCCCCAAAAACACCAGCTATTCCAGTAAACAAGCACAGACCCCACTGACCCAGGACAGTGCGATTTCAACAGATGGCAACGACAGGAGCGACCTATTACGCCATTAATGGACTTCAAATCTAAACAGCCACCCAGTCAAAAATGACAAAAAAGATGCACAGAAGTAAGTAACGAAACAGTAATCATCATCTGTGGGATCTATGTAAACTAGTGGGGAGTATTAGGGGCAAGATGTGAGAAGGCTTTGCCGTTTTCTGTGCTGAGACACAGAAGCTAATCCTCTCAGAAAAAGAGAAAGAAAGCTAACCCTGATGCAGCTCAAACCCCTTTCCAGTTTGTCATTCCGCACTTCAAAGCATACATGATGAAATCCCCCAAGGTATTATAAGAGCTCTGGCATAGCAGCCATCCTCAACCCTGTCCTAGCCTAATGCCTCATAAACGGAGTCTGGAAACGTGTCCCTTTACTATTTCACAAGTCTTTGTAGCCTTGGATCTTTAAGAACGTTTTTAGAGTTGCAGAGGAAGAGGTGCTTTCCTACTCGAGGAGATATGAGGCATTTATGAATCATTATGTGGCCAAGGGATTCCTGTCCCTTCACCGTAAAATACTGCAAATATAGAATGCACATGTAGCTCTTTGAGAATGGTTAGACCAGGACAGGGACCGGGCATTGATCTCACACAGAGCTTTGCTAAATAAGCTGTTACACAGAAATACTGTGCACAAGAAAATATATGTGTCCTAGATGGAAACAAGTACGTAATTTAAGCCTTTCATTCCCCAATGCACTATGGGACGCCGCTGCGTGCCAGTTGTTAAACAGCTTGCTGAGCTGTCAAATTACTGGCTTTCATAAATACATCTATTATTGGTCTGCAGGCTTCAAACTAAAATGGCCTGTTTGACAGAACTGAAAAGTACAGCGGATGGAACTATACGTAAAATAGAGAGCTGAAAGGGAACAGCAGACATATATAATTATTATGCATCAGTCAAGATTTTTAGCACAAAAATGTAAGCATCAATCCAAGACTTAGTTACAATTCCAGCTGTTTTTCATTGGTAATAACTGTTGAGTCAAAATATATTCTAAAGAAAACTCATCATAAGCATCTTAGATCACAGAGTTTAAGCTGATACCTTCACATTGTTCGTCCAACTTGTTAGCAAAAATGTTGTACGGCTGTAAATACATTCTTTTCTTTTTTTTTAAATAAATGACTGAGCTGAAGAGTGCCATTTTCTGTTGACAAATGACTTGGATAATTAATAAGATTAAAAACTTGTTCTTTTTGGCAGACTAATGCACTCAGGAAAAAGGACAAAATATCAATGCCAAATTTGTTTTTAATGTTGCAGTTAAAAGTTCAGCCAAATTCTAAGATGGCATTAAGTCATTTATCTGTAATAATCAAGAACATCAGTCATATGGAAACTGACATGATGCATCAACACGCTACCGCCGCAGAATATGGCATTAACTGTTCCATTTAACAGCCAATTCTGCTGTACAAAAGTCTGGTTCAGCTGTTACCCTTTCTGCTATAGTATCTCCTATTAATCCCTTAACCCAACCACCTCACACCCTCCCTTTGGGCCAACTGCCAAACCTGCTCCGTTTCATCTTTCAAAATGGCAGAGAGGGCAGTGAAACAGAGCGTGCACTGACTCTTTAAACAACAAGGACCATCAGAATGTGGTTTGTCTATTAACCAAGATAGCGCCTGATTCTCAGAGTGAGAGAGAGACAGAGAGAGAGAGGAACAGAATGAAAGTGATAAATTGAGAGCAGTCAGTCCGCCCCTGCTGCTCACACTCAACAGACTTGTGATAAGGTTTATCTCCGGTGCCTAACGAGTTCGCCCAGTCACCCTCTCCAGCTCCCACTGAGTGGACCAGGGTGCACGGAGCTGCACACAGCCGGCAGTGGCTGGAGCTCCCTTAGGTGACCTGTGCGTGTTGTTCATGCTACGCTGCTTTAAAACTTTATTTTTGTAGGAAATGGCTTTGGCCCCTTCGGCCACATCTCTTTTAATCTGGGATTTCTTTTTTTCCTCTCTCTTTTGCCTCCTTTTCTTCATCCTTTCTACTCACTGTAACTCAGACTGCCAAGAGAAGCTGCAAGAGCTGGAGAAAGAGCTGCGGAGCTTTGGCACAGAGAGGCGTGTGTGTCCCAGAGGCAGCGGCTGAGGCAAAGATGGAGACACAGAGAGGGAGAGGGGGGCTGCTGTGGAGTTAAGCCCCTAATCACAGTCTGCTCTGCATGAAGGACTTAAAGTCACTCCATTTAATGCTACCTTTTCTTCAGTCAAAAAAAGGAAAAGAAATACTACTGCCTACCTCTTCAGCTTTCTGATACCTAGACCCTCATTCTTATTGTATACCCATTCTTGAGCTTTAGTGTGCTGTCAAACAAATTTACCAAATCACACAAGTCTTCCACATACACTATTGTTTAAAAGTTTGGGGTCACGCAGAAATGTCCTTATTTCTGAAAGAAAAGCATTTTTTCCAATGAAACTAACATTAAATTTATCAGAAATCCAGTCTAGACATTGTTAATGTAGTAAATGACTATTCTTGCTGGAAATGACTGATTTCTAAAGGAATATCTCCATAGGGGTACAGAGGAACATTTCCAGCAACCATCACTCCTGTGTTCTAATGCTACATTGTGTTAGCTAATGGTGTTGAAAGGCTCATTGATGATTAGAAAACTCTTGTGCAATTATGCTAGCACATGAATGAAAGCGTGAGTTCTCACGGAAAAAAATTAAATTGTCTCGGTGACCTCTAACTTTTGAATGGTAGTGTACATAAAGTCAGGGAATGTTATACTTGCACACACAGCAATTCAAAGTTGTCCACTTTTTGGATGCAAAAACATGCATGCTCATTCTCATAGTTCTCAGGTAATAAAGCCACATAAAACAATTTCATGGCAAATCACATTTCTGACTGACATGCCACGTCCTTCGCTGGCATGCTCAGGTGCTTCATTTGTTTGTGCGAGAAGAGAGGAATACGAGCTGATCCTCAGAGACCGCAGGGTCTCACCGGCTCAAAATATATTAATTGACTTGGCTCGGCTTCCAGTCAGGTGTAACACGCTTTTGCGGAATATTCTGGAACGTCATCAAGATCTGCTGGGAAATTCCCTCTTACACCTTTTCGCACTTCCAGCTATTGTTCACCTCACCTTCGTCTCTCATTCACACGGCCAGCAGACGATGAGTTTGAGTGTAGGTCTTAATCTAATGCTGGAACATTGATTTATGCTTGGGTGTCCCACAGCCATTAAGATAATTGCATGATCACTTTATAACATCCTCCCCTGGTGGTCGTGGTAATGTGGCTCCCCCCACCACCCAACTTGCTCAGTAGGACCAATAACCATATTATGTTACAGAAAATGTGGTTGGAAATATCATCTTTCCGCCTTTGCAAATTGATTTCAGACCACTTCCACTGACTTCTAAAACCCTTTAAGTCTGCCTCTCACATGTGGTGACCATTTGATCTATTGGAGGCTTCTAGGTCTTAACAGCTTGTATTGATCGAAATTCTTCAGCCAGCAACCTGAAGAAATGCTCTTGTGTCACCTTGTAATTCCAACAGCGTATGTATTTTTGAGCGAGATCATCACAGAGACGGTGTATTTTTATCTGTTAGGTCAAGACAAGTGGGCTCTGATTGCATTCAACGGGAAATGACTGTGGAAAATGGCACTATGATCTCTTTTGACAAAATCTTTATTAAAATAAAGATTCTGCCACCACTGCGGACTAATGGCTGCTTCAGAGGAGTTAACGTCAATGAAAGTCGGATTGCTTTGACAGATTGTTTGATCCAAACGGAGGCACTTTGCTTCCAGAATATAAACACGACCAGTTTAGAAACATTGAACACATCAAAGTATTTGCAGAAAAAGTAGAATTGCCGAGCTCGGAAGGAGGGAGTGATTTAAAACTTGGAACTGACAACAGCAGTAAGATGATCTACATGAAAATGTTATTTGTTCTGCTGCTTATTCTTAAATATTTCACATCACTCATTATTAATTTTAGCATTAGTATTATTGTTGCACATCCAATTAAATTAAAGTGAGACAGAGGCAGTACTAAAAAGCAGAAGTCTTTCATCCACTAGCGTGCTAAGTGCTTCACCATGGAGAGACACACTTTCATTGCATGTTATTTGAGCATATTTTCTTCAGCTTATTTGCATTTAAAGTATCTCATTTGTTTTTGCATTTCATTCATTAATTATGGTTAGACTGTAATGTTGCCACCCATGCTGTGACCAGAGAGCATTAGTAAATATGTCAGAATGTAGCAGGAGATGTTAAATCCCTCTACTGTCAGAAGATTTGACAAAGTGTTTATACACACATACATAGCTACCTCATTACACTTCTTTACTAACTTCTGACAAATAAATGAGCAGGATTACTTTTTGTGATGCTAAATTATTCTTATTATTATTTTCGATTTTTAATTATATTTGGGCATAAAATTCTCTGTATTAATTACAAACTGATATTACTATATAGTGGATTTATTCGATTTTGTTATCCTTAGAAAGGAATTATTCTATAAACACATATAAAAAATATACACGCGTCAGACATGCAATAGAAAATTACATATACGATGACTGCTAAGGTCTAGGTACAGTTCACCAAGGTTGTACTGACCGATGGTCTGTGCTAAGGCTGCCACAGACAGAAGATCTCCGGTTCGTGTCCCGGCCTGGGCCTGGGATCTTTCTGTGTGGAGTTTGTATGTCTCCCTGTGCATGAGTGGGTTTTCACTGGGTTCTTTGGCTTCCTACCACAATCCAGAACCATGCTGAGGTTAACTTTTAACTCTAAACTGTCTGTCTGGTGTGAATGTGAGTGTGACTGTCTGTATATGTAGTCCTGTGATAGACTGGTGACCTGTCCACAGTGTCCCCTGTCTTCACCCTAAGTCAGCTGGGATAGACTCCAGCCCCCTGCGACCCTAATGAGGATTAAGCGGTGTATAGAGAATGGATAGATATAAATGACTACAATACTCCCTCCTTTAAAATGTGTTGCTTTTTCTGTGGCTCTAAGAATATACAGACGATACTGTTATAATATTAGCTGCATCAGGCCTGTTCAAAGTGACCCTGCCAGATTTCCTTGAATACATTTTCAACTATAAAATACTATGTATAGTATTACTTCCTGAGGGATATGTGTCCATATCAGTCTGTATGCTCATTTTAAATTCTCTATTTATTCATCTCCACTGTTTTTCATCTTGCAGTAGTCCAGAGTTGTAACTACACACTGACCAAGACACGTGAGAAGAAAGCTGTTACACCCATACACTACCGTTCAAAAGTTAGGGTCACCAAGACAATTTCATTTTTCCATGAAAACTCACACTTTCATTCATGTGCTAACATAACTGGACAAGGGTTTTCTCATCATCAATTAGCCTTTTAACACCATTAGCTAACACAATGTAGCATTAGAACACAGGAGTGATGGTTGCTGGAAATGTTCCTCTGTACCCCTATGGAGATATTCTATTAAAAATCAGCTGTTTCCAGCTAGAATAGTCATTTATCATATAAACAATGTCCAGACTGTATTTCTGATTAATTATTAAATGTTATCTTTACAGAAAAAATGCTTTTCTTTCAAAAATAAGAACATTTCTAAGTGACCCCAAACTTTTGAATGGTACTGTATGTATATAATATTCTGTATTACACATTTCTGAGTTCTCTCTATTTCTACTCATGGTTGTGCTGGTTCCACAGACGTGCAGGACTTTATAATGGAGTGAAAAATAAGCCCACAGTGAATAACAACAACAACAAATGCCCAGAAACTGCTTGTACTTCGGAAGGTTAAATCAGAAAAAATCCAAACTGAAAGCGAGTACATCCAAAATGACTTCAACAAACCTTCACTCTGTATGCAACTAATGTGCAGAGCAACATTCAGTTCAGAAGTAGGTCTGTAAACAGTGATAGATGTCTACAACATACAGTTTAGGTACTAATCTGTATGTTGTAGACATCTCATGTACTTCAATCTTACTTTTACCAAGCACAAAGTTAGAGAACACATCTCTGAAAGTGGCTACAAGCAAGCAAGACCAATATATCTTGTCCAGCTGGGTTAGTAAGACAGACAGACTAGCGGGAGATGCACGGCCCATCAACTTCACATTTCTGTCATTTGGGGAAGGTGAGAACACAATATGATAATTGCTGATTCTATTAATCCTGAAGTTGATCATATTTAGATGTTTGAAATTTTCAAATGTACGTTAAAATCTGTTCTCTAAGAATAAAAATTGTTCTTGTCATTGTGGCAGCAGATTTACCTTTCTCTCTGGAGACTTGGTAGCAAAGACAGTCATGTTACAAGCAAGCAGAGGATACCAAAACGAGGCTATCGTCTTCCCATCGTCTTCTCCACATAACCAGCCTGGTGAATTCTCCTCTCCTGCATAGAAAAAAAGCACACCTTCTTACAGAGGTCATAGCAGCTTGCTGTTTCGTGTACCGCCTTGTTTTATTTACTGCCGGCATACATCTCACCCTCACAGCCAAATCTAGCTGTAAACTCTCTTTCACGCCATGTCAAACCACGCAAAATAATCAGAAAGACATTTCACAACCTCAGGTAGGTAATATGAATAGTGTTATTAGCATGTGAATGTTATAATCAGCCAGAGGCTTATTCCCTGTTGTAGGAGGCGAGGCCAGGTGCTGCCAACACAGGGCCTCAACAGTGATTAAACCTGCACTTAATCAACAGTGAGAGTCTGTCCCAGCAGGAAAAATGCAACTGCTGGATTTCGGTGAGAATAATGGATTTGCCTGGTGTATGCACCTTCTCTGCACTCACAGCTCTGAGCCTTACAACAGGTGCACCACTGACAAGTTGCTGGGCAAATCTGCCAAAGTACCCTCATTATGTAATTGTGTAATCATCAATTTCAATTTATAGAAACTAAATTGTGCATGAAATTTAACAGGTTACTAAAATTACCTACCTGGTGTATTTGCATACATTACCTTGGAATAAGCTACATTTTACATTTAGCCTCCTTGCATTGGTCAGAGATGCATATAACCATTTGTAATTGTTTTAAAAGTTGATTGCAGAGATTATCTGAGAGGAGCATTGACTCTTTCAGTGGCAGATAGAGAGAAGATATGCCTGCAGTAAAGGCCAATTAGTGAGTTTGTGCTAGAGGACAGAATCATAATATTCTCACCTGGATCAGAAAAATGAAGAAAGTAGGAGTGCACTTCAACTCTTTTAACTTTGCTATGCAAATTACCACCATAAATGTAACAAAACTCTCCTGTGCTGACAGTTTGCAAACACTTAACCTCAATAGAGTGAAATCCTTGCCACATTCAAAGCTTTAGCAGATCTGAATAAAGAAAAAAAACATGTTTATACAAAGGAAGAAGCTAGCAAGAATGATCAAGGACAGGAATGAACAGAGGTGCATAAATGCGTTGTGTCTTTCCATAAACCTCAATGACTTTCATCTTATGTTTGTTTGCTTTTGGGTTTTCATATTTTCTTTTCTCAATCCTTTGAGCTCAACAGACTTTAACTTACCTCTGCTGCATTCCAAACAGTAGATCGAGGACATCAGAAAGTGTTCAGACCCTTTCATTTGTTGCACACGTTATAGTATTGCAAATCGGATAAAACTGACCTTTCCCTCATTGATTTACACTCAGTAAAGTGAACTAAACAAAAGTTTATTTTAAAAAAATATCAATTTCTGCTTTACAAAACTATTCAGACCCTTACAATGATACTTTGTGGAAGCCTCTTTGGCAGAGAGTCTTCCAGACTTCTTGGGTAAATCTTTACAGCCTTTACACACCTGGCCTGTATCACATTTTTTCAGACAGATGCTATAAGTTTTGTCCAATTGGATGCCAAGTGTCTGTGAGTTACCAACATTTGGTCTCTCCACAGATATTCTATTGAGTTTAAGTATGTACTTTTGCTGCACTACTGAGGGAGGTTTAGCCACCCCAGCATCGTTGTGACTGTATACTTTGGTTCAATGTTAAGCTAATAGGTCCAGTGTCGCCTTAATCTCAGGTCTCATGAATTCTGGTGCAAATTTTCTTTGAGGAACACAGTGTGTTTGCCTGAATTCCTCCATCCTTTAGATTTTAACAGTCCTTCTGTCCCTGTTTAAGAAGTTAAAACGCAACCTTATGGCATGATGTACCACCACTATATTTCACAATAGTGATGGCCTCAGCCTTATGATGAGCTGTCTAACATAGCACTCAGAGTGCTGTCCATATAGTTCAGTTTTTGTCTTTTGTCTTTTTTCTTGTGCTCTCAGATTCTTTTAATGGAAGTGAGACAAACTCCAAGTGGACTATCCAGTGTCTCTTACTTAGAGTGACTTCTAGGTAGCTGCTTCACTGTAAAGACCTGATTGATAGAGTGCTGCTGTGAGGACTGCTGTTTTTGCAGATCCTCTCATCTCTCTGAGAACTTCTGGAGCTCAATTAGAGTGACTATTTGCTCCCTGGTCACCTCCCTGACCAAAGACCTACCTGCTCAGTTGCTTAGTTTGTCAGACATTTAATTTGATAAGATTCAACTTTATTGTCATTGCACAGAGTACAACTCAATAGAGTCATCTCATATCCCAGTTCCTTTCTTACATTGCCGCTGTGCTCCTGGAAAGACTCAGATCTTTAGAAATGGTTCATCCTCTTTCTCTGATCTGACCACAGTTTCATCATGGAGATCTACAGTGAGTTTCTGGAACTTCATGGGTTGGCTTTTATCCTGAAATGCAGTTTGATTGGTGTAATCAAATAGATAGTGGTGCCTTTCTACACACCGTCAAATTTATGCAGTTCTCAAACAAGTTCTAGATAAATCACAGTGTCTGAATACATTTGTAAATGACAGATTTAAGTTTTTAAAGTTGAATACATTTGCACAAAAAAAAAATCTAAAAACATGGTTTCATCGCTTTAATAATGGCCTAAGTGTTGATTGATGACGGGGAATGACTAAAGTATTAATTCAAATATAAATGTGCAATAAACATTCAAAGAGTGAAGCGGTTTGAGTACCTTCTGCAGTAAATAATTGTCAAAACATCTGCAAATATAACTGAAACTATCAGCATGGTTAGATTTGTCTAAGATGAAGATATATGGGGAAACATCTATTAAGCTTGCAATATGTATGAGTTATAATGAGCATATTTCGTATGTTTGTCCTGCCCCTGCACTTTTGAAATAGTAAAACTAAAAAGTGTTAACGCCTTTTCACCCCCATCGACTCGATGGCAAGAAACAACATTGGTCTGGGAGGGTGAGAGTCCTCTTAGGAGGGCCCCCCCTCGGCTGCCCAGATCCTGGGCAGTTGAGAGGGGCTTGTGATTGAAGGATGCTGGTAGACCTGAACCAAAAGTTCTGCTTCCCACCTGAGATCGCATCCACCAACCTGCGACCAGACCCAGTGCTACGGTCAGCTTCGCTTAGGCATGTCTACGACACTGAGCTCACAGTGTTCTGGGAGAGCTCAGCAGAGGAGGCCTATGAGTGCATGAAGCTGTGATATATGGAGCTTGCTGCCGATGCAAAACAGCAAGGCTGTAAGGTGAGGGTCTGACCAGTCGAAGTAGGCTACAGAGGATTCGCAGCCACCTCGACATCCAGGCTTCTCCGGGAGATGGGAGTATGCGGGAAGGCTACTGGCAGGTGATCAAAGACCTCTCAAGAGCTGCTGAAAAGGGAAGTGAGTGGCTGTGGATGAAGAGAAAGGATTCCACCTGGGGCTTCAGGTGAGTAGAAGGCATCTAGGGGGTAAACCTGGGATGCTGGGATTCACTGTGAACCCTCTGAAGGTGTTGTGAGCCTGTCAGCAAAACACCGACGAAGGAGGACGATGACCACTTAATAAACCAGAAGATGCCCTCTCTCACATTTTTAATATTATTTTTTGGGCCTTTTTTCGGCTTTATTTGACAGGCTACGTAAGTGAGAGAGTGACAGGAAACGAGGGGAGAAGAGTGGGGGAAGAAATGCAGCAAAGGGCCGCTGCGTCGGAGACCAGCCCCTGTACGTGGTTCACACGCTTAACCCATTGAGCTACACAGGCACCAAGGTCCTCACTCACTTGACCATCCCGTAGAGTCTTAATAGGTGTCTCATGTATGCAAGAAGGGATATCGACATCTAGTCCTACACAACAGATCTTTACACTTTTACAGTGCAATTGTTACAACTGATGTCCGAAAGAAAGTCAGACTGTAAGCAGAATTCACTCATTCAACCAGTTCTCTTGCCAAATGAACAAGGTGATTCTGAAGAGTAGGGCAGTATGAAAACATTTAGTAATTTATATTTATGAGTCATCTCAAATTTTGGAGTGTTCTTGAATAATTAATTTTTGGAGGTGGTTTACTGACTCTCCCTCAGCAAACCCCTGCAAGGATACAGG
The DNA here is from genome assembly GCF_021347895.1 of Acanthochromis polyacanthus. Lineage (NCBI taxonomy): Eukaryota > Metazoa > Chordata > Actinopteri > Pomacentridae > Acanthochromis > Acanthochromis polyacanthus. Next base: position 34,063,252 of record NC_067117.1, on the reverse strand, counting down.
GAGGTGTGAGGTCACTTATTAAAAGACTTTAATTGAGGGCAGATTGCTGCAGGTGGGGCAGCAAGTCCTGTGGTTTCCTTTACCCCGGAGTAATTATCAACTTTCTTGAGGTAATTATTTGATTAGCATAAGTAATGTTCCATTTGGGTATACAGACTTCTTTCACTAAATTTGTCGGTCAGTAAAAATGACAGTTACGCAGACAGATAAAGAAGGAGAGTGAAAGAGATTGAGGTACACGCAATGGGACAGAGAGAGAAAGTGGTTGCAAAAGAACACAAATTAGCCTTAACCTTCAGTCTTTACCATGGAGTAATGAAGATGAATAACGGTGAACAGATGATAAGCACAGACCTAAATTGAAAACGGCATCAAATAGGGACATGCAGGCCACTGAGCTCACACACACTCTTCCTCTCACACACTCACAGCTACACTTTCTTATTTGTGAATGTATGTGCATCAGTGGACCACTAAACACAGGAAAACATAACAATGAAGAACTGTTGCTACACTGCATTCCCACTGTAAGTCAGACGTATTATTATCTTTGTATTTTACTTGCATTTCATATGTTCATTTTGTTATTTTTATGCGTTCCCGAGTACAGCACACTGCAATTTGTGCCTCACGGTAGATTCACATCATGTTGAATTTACCATAAATAGGACTTAGAAACTAGGACAAAAAAAACCCCACTCACATTAAGCTTTCTAATTGCAACTACAAGTAGTGTCCAAGGACATGCGACATACTGTGTCTTCAGATGTGTCGCAATTAGATTCAAACTGCGCAAATGTGTCAGCACTGCCAGCAAACTGCAGCAAACTCCCTAACGCCAGCAGTCCGATATAATAAAAATCAAAACTGTGAGTTGTATTGCTATCATACAATGAACTGGTTATTTTGCATGTGGGTAGTCATTTAGGAAAATGTGGGGGCTCGCAATCCACACATGCAGCTGAGTGTAAAACCAATTTACAAATGATGAGGTCTCTTTTGCCAAGAAATCCATGTGGTTAAAAACACACACACACACACACGTCACACACAAAGCCTATCAAAACATAAAAATAACATTGTATTCATTGCCTCTGGTGTTCATGCACAAACACCGGTGTCAAGACAAACTTTCTCGGCAGAATTGTTATTTCCCTGTAGAAAAATGGAAAAAAATAACAACTGTGCACATTCCATAAGGATCAACCTCTACAACAGATACAAAACTCGTCATGAAGCAATCTGAGTATTATAGGAGAGCAATAAAACATATTTATGGAAATATGAAAAAGCTACCTAAGCATGCCAAAGCAAATGTTCCCTAAAAAGTGCACAAACTACACTAATAATATGTTTCTTAACTTTGTTTCACCAGCACACAAAATCTGATCAGAAAACACTCACAGGGCAGTTCTAGACTCTCTTTGGGCTTTCTTCATGCTGGCAGCAGAGGCAAACAACATTAAATGTGTTAAAACTGATGATAAACTAACATAGATTGTATTTAAGCTAAGCAGGCTCAGGTCCGTGGTATTGAATATTTAATATTGGTATTGATGAATGGGTGAAAAGGTCAAGTGCATCACTTCGGCGTACTGTGAACCAGAAAATAAAATGTAGACAATGCTATATTCTGCACCACAAACTGGAAACAGCAAAACAGGAACAGAGTTACTGAGATTAAGTACAATGTAGCTGTATTTCGGCCTGCCTGGTTTGACAATTAGCTCACCTGGAGGACGGATTCCGGTGGAAGGCACCAAGCTGAATCGACATGCATGTTGGGGTACAACGTAAAGCTGGAGCGTAGGAATTTTACATATAAATGAACAGTTGTTACATTTAAGCCCTTGCCAAATGAGTTAACACAATGCTGGTTCAGCCTATCAGCATCAGGTGTATCACCCAGGATTTGCAGAGTTTATATCTTGTATCTATGGCAATATTGCCTTAGCAATGCATTTTATGTAGACCAGCAAGGATTCGTGGAATGGGCTACAGCAGGAAAGAACCTGGCAGCATATATGGCAGGAAAACCTAGTATGAGTCCAAACTAAGTTTCTGATTCTCCAGATACAAAAAATATTTGTGTTTAGAGAAAGAAGCACAGTGTAAAAAAGACATTGATTGATGGCAAAGTATATGTAATAAGCACTTCAACAGTCTTCCAGTAATTACTCTCACTGCCAAAATGGAGACACTAGAGTTGCACATTGCAGGTTCATGTTAAATATATTTGGATGCAATAGTTCTGTTAGTGTGTGTTTAGCTCAGTGACTGCAGGTGGCCAATTGTTCTCTTTTGCACGGGAAGCTGTTTGGGCATCAAGTGCACACATCACCTCAGGGTAAACCACAAAGAAGTCAAACACACAGCTCCCCTCCTTTTTATCCAGTGTGGTTTCACACAAATCTAATTTCTATTTTTAGCACCTAATAAGACTGGAATATTAGATCTTTTCTGGATCTACAGTTGCTGCATGAATGCATTGCAAGGCAGACTGCTGATTAGTGAGTCCCACTGTGATACAGTTTGTTTATTTAACCATGGTGTTAATTAAATGCAATCTACATGAATGATGAGGCTTCACAAGCGAAAGGTTAAGGTGCGTTCCAGCTACTGTGCACTCATTCCCAGCTACTGTACAATAACTATGTGCAACAACATCATTTGTAAAGTTCTATATTGGAATACTAAGCAGAGAGATTTAGTTTCACAGTTTCTTTATTCCACTCATGCTTTTGTTTCAAGTCTTTTGCTGATGAAGATTAATTTGCAGAGCATGCCGCTCTATCAACCCTGGTGACACAAAGGGCAAAGATATAGACTAATTAAATACACCAGTGCAATTGATATTTCCCATGGATCAATGCGAGTGTGGGATCTGTTAATTAAATCCGTGATAATGTTTACTCATCATAAACATTTCCCATGTTTGAGCACAGCAAGATAGGGAGATAATCTTTGCTGTCTGACAGATTAATTTTAGAGCCAACATAAAATCCCCCCAACGAATGCAATTTTTTAAGTGGAAGATCTTCCTTTACTGCTTGTAATAGAAGAGTTCAAAAGAAATATTTTCAGCTTGTTTATTCAGCAGAAGTACTTAAACAGCACAAAATAAAAAGATAATGGATACATGTCAGGTATGGTTAGGTAAGTTATTTGCACTGATGCAAAGACATCAGTCACCATTCATTAGCCCACCCTAGCCTAATGGAAGTCTCCCATGCAGCTGGGCAGATTTTGTATTCTACCCCTCTTGCTAGTCTCCTGTGCGGTATACATCAGCATGGCATAGGTTATCACACAGTGGATTAAGAAGGCGTGTCAGAGTGTGTGCCAGAACCTCCAAGCCGCACTCCACTCATCTATTGATCCACGTACGAGGGAAAAACGAGAGACCGGCACACTTAGCAGTGTAACCGCAGGCAACAGCCCCCTGCCTGCCCTCTGTTCCCTGCAGTGGGACTGATTGCTTGTCTCAATCATCCTTCCACCCCCACCCCACCACAACCTCTCCTTCCTTCCTCCACACTCACATATATAAACACATAGTCCCACACACCCTTAACATCTCCCTTTTTTGCCCTCATTCTTCTGCTTCTGTCTCCGGCGTCTCTGCAACAATCTCTCATGATTTGTTGGCCTCTTGTTCGTCTTGTGAGGGCCATCAAAGTCGGCTGCCTTAACCCTGTCTGAAAGGGCTGGACTGCATAGTAGGAAGCAATTAATTCTGCAGTAAGAAAGCCCATTAATTAGGCAATGCTTCTGGCTATTTCACGAAGACCCTTCAGGAACAGTAGGGCCACTCAGAGTGGCATAAAAGATGCAGTGGCACACCAGGTTATTAATGGACCCCGGGGCTCCTGGTGAAGAAACACTGTAGGGTAATTCTCACTTTCTATTTCGGGGCCTCATCACTACACCACATGCACTCACAAAATGACAAATGCTGTTTACTGGAAGTGTGTCTTATCAGGCTTGGTTGCCATATTGTATCATGTAAAGCTTGACTACTGGAGCAGCTTCAACTTCCTGCCAGAGCTCAACCACCAACAATCATGGGCTGCAAAATGTTCTGGAGGTGATCTAGGTGCAAAATGCTCAGAGAAAACCTCACAGTATTAACAAGGCATTCTTAATGGGCAATGCAGTAATAAGGCTTTAATACGGCATGCAGACGTGTCGCTAAAAGCCACTGATATTCACACCATCCACAGGAAGGCGACCAAGTATGGCGGAGTGATGTAGCTGCGTTTCCTCTAAATGGAGGCAACAGGATAAACACTGACGTGAGGACGGGCCAGGGAAAATGAGTTTTGTGATATCTAATCACTCACTAAATCATGCATGAGAGCATTAGCTTACTTGTGTTGTCCACCATTCAGGGACATTTCGGAGCAAGGCACCCATTTCAAACTAAACAAGACCATGGTTCGGTGCGTTTGAAATGCTGAATCAACTGTAGGTCTCCCCTGAGCACAGGGCAAGCCTGCCTACGGTTGCAATGACGAGGAAGCCTCGATGACAGTACACCATCCGTGAAATTAAATCAACAACTCCCTTATTGTAATTACATTTGGTTAAATGGGAAGGCAAAGTGTGGGTGTAATACAATTAACATGTAATTGTCATCCTGACCAGGTTGGTGCTGATCTATTCCCTCAGGGGAGTCAATGAAATCCATCTCCTGGCCTCATCTCTACCATTTGTTTTTACATTACTGATTTGATAAGTGCCAGTGTGTCATTGGGCTGCTGGGTATGGGTTTCATGAGCAAATAACTATAAGCTATTTTGATCAACTCCTGAAGACATGGTTCTTTAAGTTACTCAGTCTTTTACTCAGTATTTCTTACTTTAAGGTGAAATATGTAGTTCTCTTTAAAGTCTCCAAACCCTTACTCTAAAAGTAATGAAAAATGCTTTAAAAAATAATTCAAGGCACATATTCCCAACACTTTTTAAAAAAATGCATGGCTGCAAGATAAAAGTTGAATTTACAGATTCAAATTCAACTTAAAAGTTTAACAGATTGCGTCAACAAATAAATGTTGAATCAACTTAAACTAAAATTCAACGAAAATTTTTGAGTTGGTTGATTGAAAAACTAAATTCAAGATGAGTTAACTTAATTAAATTGGCATTTTTTTTTCACCTTGAGGTCAGGATTTTAATTTCCCTATCTAATCCTATCTACCCATAATACTGGATCAACTTCCTTTTTTTCAAATTTTGCCAAGTTGAAAATGTGCAGATCATGATGGAAATTAAATACATACGACCCAAAAATAAATAATGTGGAAAAATTAGTTGAACTTAAATGTCATTTTTATAAATTATCCACTTAAAAACTTGTGTCTGTTCCACCAATCACTAAGTTTAAATAGATTTTGCAAAAGCTAATTCCCTAAACTCATCGTGGTTTACTGGTTAAACATCATTTCATTAGACTGTTTTTAACTCAAGAAGATCGATGCACATGATCACTTATTTTTTCTGATCCCAAACATTATGTTTTAGAGCAAAGGTGTCAAACATGAGGCACCAGAGGGTCCAATCCAGCAAAGTGTAAAAATAACAGAGGTGAAAATGAATACTTCCTGTGAAAATATTTGAAGACATTGAACTTCTTGTGCAAAATGATTTGAGTCAGCAGCTTCAGTAAGAGAGAGTTTGGTTTTGTGGAACCCTATTGTTGATGCACTGCATTTTTTATGTATAATTTTTCTACATTTACAAGGCCGGAGGATAACTTTTTAACCTTTATCCTTAATAGTTCCCACTTTAGTTGGTGTGGTGTGTCAGGATTGCTACACAGATGTAGCCTAGCCGCGCTAGACAACCCACGGCAACAAATTTAATTCTCTGCCAGGGTGGGTCTAGTTACCCTCCATAAGGCTCAAGGCTGGATGCTCCTAAAACTGGCCGGACCAATCACCATGAAGTGCAGAGTCAGAAGGCGGGCGTAACGAAGTGACGACAGAGGCGTGACGATTCTGACAGAAACAACCGGCGCACAATAAACAGTTATCTTTCGACTCGGCTTTGGCCACAGCCCTTAAAGATTTGAAGCTAAAATTCAATTTGAAAGATAAACAAAGGACGGCACTGAAGTGTTTCATTGAGAAGAAAGACGTATTTGGACTTATGCCGACGGGATATGGCAAATCCTTAATATACCAGTTGGCTCCGCGGCTCTGCTGGTTGGGAAGCTAATGGGACTTAGCCACAATCCGCTGGCGCTCTAGGAACTACATCAGCCTATTCGTTGCACTGACTGGTTGTATACCTACCCAATTGCTGCAGAGGGATTTGATAGACAACCTTTCAGCCCGCCTCCCTCCCTGTCGAGCGTGCCTAGACCCTTGTGCCTTCAGAACATGGGTCTAGCGCGGCTAGGCTAACACAGATGTGGAAACAAATGGGAATTTAAAATAATTTCTAGATCTTGACGAGTTGTAAAATACTATATTGTTCAGTTTCAGACAGCTGCGACTAATGTTTTGTCCCTTTTTAGACACACTGTGATTTGTAAGTTGTAATACAAAATGATAAACTGAAGTATGACATTGTTGAAACTGTACTTATTTTTCTCAAGAAAGTTCAGGTTGTTCACAGTGCTTTGTACAAAGATAGTTCTGTAAATGTGAATTTTGTCAGAATGTACTTTTTGGCACTGAAACACAGAGAAAAATGTGGAGTTGTCGTTATTTATCGGTTACTATGTTATGATTTTACTGGTCAGTCCACTTGAGATCAAATTGGGCTGAATGTGGCCCCTGAACTAAAAGGAGTTTGACACCCCTGTTGTAGAGTGTAGGGGCAATACAGCTAGAAATTAGTCCAAAATATTCAACTTTGATTCACAATATAAACATGACAGTCCTACAATGATTTGAATGTTGATTAAAAGCAATGAAACACTTGTAATCTATATATACGCTAAATGTCAATATTCCACCATCAAATGTTGTCAGTTTGAAAATACAGTTTGCCATTATCGCTGCGTGCGGGCTGACTCACCCCACTGCTTCTTGGGGCAGGCTTCAGCACCCCTGTGACCTTCTAGAAGATAAGAAGCTACACAAAATGAAGAGCCAGATGAAATTTGTGCAGGAAGGTCATTGACTTTATATATTCGGAGAGTTTTTGTCGCTCAGTTTGAGTAAATATGCTGTTATCTTCCATGTTCGTGACTCGCTTACTCTCAGCAGCAAATTCTGGTAAACATTTCGATTAACCACAGTTTGTGAGGTTGCATGAGCTTGCAGATGGAACGGATAGACATTCACGCTGACTGTCAACTCCGAATGTGTTTAAAACTTCATATGCAAGCACTCTAAGAGGAAGGTAAATGTAAAAAAACCTTATATTACTGTCTTCAAAGAGAAAATATCAATAAAACAAGGCACATTTTCCCAGTGTTTGCTTTTCAAAGTTGTTCATTTTGATTGCATTCCTATCTGCACTCTCTCACTTTGCATATGGACTGCAGGGATTTTAAAACTGAGAGACAGTAGCTGTATGATCCATGATATGAGTGTTACTTCTATTACTTGATGTAAAAAAAAAAAGACAAAAAGAGCATGAAATAGCACACCCAGATCTGCAGAGAAGAACAACCAAGCCTCATCTGTGTACTAAAGTGCAAAACTTAAAATTGAAAACTCAGTTCTTTTGGAAATTTCTGATGTTATTCTAGGACAAAATCTGGAATTTAGCAGATAGTTCAGACGAAAAGACAAAAATCTTCAACATAAACAAAGGTTTAAGTGCACACTGTCAGTCACTTACAGCAGAGAGTGAATAAAGTTGAAAGTTGGTCTGTGTTCTCTCGGCAGTCCCACTCTTCAAATCCCTGTGTTGAACTTGATATATAGAAATCATCTAATTGCTTGATGTCTTGACTGCAGCGATGCTTTCTCTGTAATGTATCCCCTCAACTCTTTTTACTCAACTTGTCGTAAAACCTATTTTCTGTACTTCTCTCTAGTTTGTGTTTTATTTCTTGTCCTCACTTTGCTATTTTATTACTTTTCGTCGCTGTTCGAAGCTTGTTCTTTTTACACTTGACTGCTTGTCATGTTGGTGATAGAGGAATATTTTACCGTTTCTCTCACTCGTGGTAACTTTCTGTGGAGAGCAGTGCTGGCTAAAGGCCTCAAATCGCACAACCTTAGATGTGTCAAAGTTGTGAAATGTTTCAAAGCCAAAGAAAGATAAACATTTGAGGTTTATCTTAACACCCGGGAGTTTAATGTCGGTGACAAGCACCTGAAGCTACAAGCTAGTGGGATAGCATGACAAACACAGATGGGGACTGACAGTGGCATTAAAGTGAATAAATATGAGGGTGAAAATAATGTGCAATATTTACATTTTGATAGTGTTTCATCCATTGGCTGCGGGGGGTTGAGGTGTTTTCCACAGGTGTAAAATCCAATAACGTGCGAGAAAAAAAAAATCTGTAAATGTTTATTTGCCGCCTTGATTCCAAGTGAATGCCAAATAAATACTGATGACAGAATTAATTTTGGCACAATGAGTTAGGATGACATACTGTTAATCTCCTTCTGTTCATTTCATCCTCCTTGGTACATTTGGATACCTATGGTCTATACAAATAAACTGAGACATGGGTGTTCATCTTCAGTATGACAGCCAGGGATAATTTGCATGATTTGGCTTTGAATATCACCCATGTCCACACAGCAGCCATAGGGGAGGAGAGCTGTATGCTAGAACTATGCCGCTGTCCTCATCAGTACGCCTGCTGTGTTGCTGATAAAGGTGTGAGCAACAAGGAAAAGCTGTGGATGCTGCGCTTCACTGCAGCCACAGCATCCTCTGCTCTCAGCTGATGCCTTTAATGTCACTCTGACACAAACCATACACAGGAAGCTCTACCGGAGGGTCTACAGAGGCACTACATGCTTCACGCATCTCTATTCCCCCCACTGTGAAATGTAGGCCAGCACTACAGGGGAAGAATCCCATGTTGTGTATTATTTTTTTATTGGAATGAGCAAGAATGTCGAATCTCTAGATACAGGGGAAGCAAGGTCTCAGGAAAACTTCTGTAAAGCACAAAACATTTCAGGCATCTTCTCGCCCCAACTTCACCCAACTCAGCACATGGATCATCTCAAGGTTTGCTTGAGTGTTAAATAATAGAGAAACATATCTCTGGCCACTTGTCTAAGCAAGATATTTAATTAGGTGTTCTTTAATCTAACTCTTCTTCTGAGAAATCGTGAATGTTTCTGTACACCACTATGGCCTCTTGAAAGACAGAAGCCACAGCAATGCAATTTTAGCCACACAAGAGATGCGTCGAGAGGCCTAAAGCATGCACAATACAATTCAAGCTGCACAAGAGCAGTGTTGAGAGACAAGCTGCATGCACAACAAACCCACAGTAAAGTGTGTGTGACAAGGATAAGTGCTCAAGGCAAGGCAGAGAGCAGGAAAGGCTGGGGAAAGGGGGACAGAGGTGGTGAGTGGGTTGAATATGTGTGCCATCGTGGGCAAAAGAGCAGATTAATGTTCTCGATAGTCTCGCCTCTGTTTTTGACACTGGATGACAGCAAACATTGATGAACAAAAAGACGAAGACCTCCTGCGCTACAGCACAGTCAGACTGCGTAATCAGCAAAGGGCTGGGCAGAGCAAGACAAGGGTTAGAGGAAAGAGGTGAGGGTGATAAAAACAGAACTGTGCTGCTCCCTGCTGGGCAGGGTCGAGCCAGTTTTTTTTTTTTTATTCAATGCCGAACGTTGACCACTGCCAAGTCTCCACAGTTAAACTGCGAAAAAAGACAAACTCAGAATCACAAATGATCGTATGGTTGTGCAGAATTTAAAGTAATTCTGAAACAAATGCTTTTCCAAGGACAGTGAGTAACCTTCATCCTCATAAGACAACGCTATTATCGCCGAGGTTGGAATCTTCCCTGAATGATGAGTGATGTTTGCTTCCACAGCAGACAGACACCATCTATTAATGCAACATTGTTTAAAGTTTTTGCCTCTTTCCTGAGCATACAAACTTCTGATGACCCAGTTAAGACTCTTGGTTTTTGTGTGATTATATAAGTCGTAGCACCAGTTGTGCTCTTAGCCGATAGAGTGAAGCAAACACCGATGATGTGTCTGAGCCTCTGACTTAAAACATTGTTATTGCATTTCATTGTATTACATCATCCTGTTTAAAAAGAAATGACATAGTAATCCTCTGTGTGTGTGTGTGTGTGTGTGTGTGTGTGTGTGTGTGTGTGTGTGTGTGTGTGTGTGTGTGTGTGCATCCGTGCTTACGTAGTGCAATCTTGGCCAAGTGCAGACGGTTGACCCAGGAGATCTTACTAAGGGGGTTGGGAGTGTTGAAGACCACCATGAAACTGACAGGACGCCCTGACCTAGAAGAGAACACACATGTACACAGAAACACAGGCTCAGGTGGATGCACAGAACAGAACACATGTATTAATACTGACGTTGGCAACCAATAATGGAATAACGTATAACAATGTAATACCTGCCAATAACATACTAACTTTGGCCATTTTAAATTTAACAAAGCCAATAATGTAAAAAGACAAGCACTCGGAGAGCTTAGTACTCCACCAAGGCTGTTCAGTCCCCCATATGGCATTGTCAGAAATGCAGCAATCAGTGTTTTATAGAAATGCAGCATTTGTTTATTAGTTACTGATGATCAGACATCACAGCAACATAGAATGTGTCCATTTAATATACAAACAAAATAGCCTTGAACTGAGCACAGGCGCTTGTTATGCATGTGTACGACCATGATACAAATCTCAATATGTAATGAGCTTCGGGAACTGATGGGACTCAGAAACACCCCCACAATATGATCAAATTGTTCCTTGTGTCAGTCCCGATGGATACGTTCCGATAAGTCTGCAGCGGTCGATTTGTAGTAGGATCACAATCATGTGATCATCAGCAGGCAGCTGACATAGTGTTCACTTGTTGTCATGGTTACAGTGACGCTGTGCTGCTATCTCACAACGATACAGAAATCTTGAAAAAATCCAGGGATCCAGACTATAAATTGCATCACTGCCAAAATCTAATCAGGTGGTCCTTGTGTCATTTCTGACCTTCTCTGAAAACTTCATTCAAATCCGTTAATGAGTTTTTTAGTAATTTTGCTAACAGACAGACAAACCAATGCTAATCGTCACAGTATTGTATGATTTCAAGTTGAATGAAGGGCAGTAAGGAAAACTGTGTGAGCTGTGTAAGCTGCATCACTGCCAAAATTCCATTTGCTCGTTTTTTCCATCGGAAATGATACAAGGAACAATCGCTTAAATTCTGGGGGTGTTTTTCGAGTCCCATCAAATCCGGCTACATATTTAGGTCACACAATTCAGTATCCGTACATAAAGCACACATGCATAACACAAGCATGTGCTCAGCGCAAGCTCATTTTTTTGTTTGTGGGTACATCTATACTAAGTGGCCACATTCTATAGTGCCATGATTTCTGATCATCAATAACTAATAAACAAATGATGCATTTTAAGATATATATGTATAGACACATATAAATGCTGAATTTCTGACAACGCCATATAGGGGACTGAACAGCCTTGGTGTAGTACTGTGCTCTCTTTGAGTGCTTTTACATTTAAAATGGCCAAATTTATTGCATTGTTGGCAGGTATTACTGGTTACTACAGTCCTCACTAAACAACACAGCATCAGAACATAGATAGGTTAGTGTCTGTTGTTTTCATTTTATCATCTGATTAATAATGACAGTTTAGGTTGTTGAGGTCCAAGATTGTGATCTTGGTATTTATGAAGATTTAACATCAAAACAGAGGACTACAACTCAATTTTATTTTTAAAACCTGATTTAAAGCTGCTATATCACTGTAGGAAACCAACATTTTAACGGCTGTTATTTCACACAAACACACAAATGAAGTTGAATCTCCGTCTCCAAAAGGCAATACTGCTGTTGTCAAACACTGAAATAAACAAATATGAATGCGCACTGGCTTGTACAGACGTCTACCTTCATCCCTACAGCAGAACAATAGACCAGCATTGAACAGGTGGAGCTCTGAAAGCTGAAGACAGCCTGCTACATGTCATCAGTTCTCTTTCCATGCAACCACAAACAGTACAGACAACCTCAGAAAAATGCTCAAAACAAGGGTCACGTTCAAAATGGAAAGTTTGGAGTGATCCACAGTCCCACTTCTTAAAACTTCTGGTGCAAAATTCTAGTTTCTTGGGGAATCAGTGATACATTTCAATCACAGCACTTCTTCTATCGCAAAATTTACCATGAAAGGTAAGAAGATGATTGCAGGCTTTTTGCATCAACACCTGTTTTTTTCTGAATTTCAGCGACAAGGTCACAAAAGAGCCGGAAAGTGAGCAAAAAAACAGAAAGCAGAACAACACAGTCAAAGAAAAAAGCTTAGTGCAGCAAGTTTATTCTTCTTTTTTCTTTTTTACATGTTGTATCAGTTGCTTTCTTGCTTGTAGCCTTTACAGCACTTCAGTCCACTAAGCCGAGGCTTTATGATTTCAGTCTGCACGTCAACATTTGGGACAGGTTGTGATGATTACACGCAGCCTGGTCACAGTAAATCGATAGTAGGTGGGCTCCAACGCGCAAAATGCCACTAATGTGTGGGCTTTACTGGCACAACCAGTAAGTGATCACTAAGAGCCTTTTAGAGACAAATCTAGCTCTGACACAAGAAAGAAAGAAAGAAAGAAAGAAAGAAAGAAAGAAAGAAAGAAAGAAAGAAAGAAAGAAAGAAAGAAAGAAAGAAAGAAAGAAAGAAAGAAAGAAAGAAAGAAAGAATTGACAATTTAGAATCACCATGTTTTTGGACTGTGGGAGGAAGCCGGAGTACCCTGAGAAAACCTACAGGGAGAACATGCAAACTCCATGCAGAAAGATCCCGGGAAGGCTTTTATAAACCATTATAACTTAATATTCTTTATCCAGTTTTGCTTAGCATTTACCAGTGTCCTGGTCTTTCAATAGAGTTCATTTACAGCAAGAAAAGCACTGCTACTTTGCCAAGGCCGTTCATTCCCCAATATGGCATTGTCAAAAAAGCAGCATTTCTTTTTTTGAAAATGCAGCATTTGTTTATTAGTTATTGATGATCAGAAATCACAGCAATATAGAATGTGGCCATTTAACATGTAACCACAAACAAAATGACCTTGCGCTGAGCACAGGTGTGTGTTATGCATGTTTACGTTATGTATGGATCCCAAATCGCACAACCTAAATATGTAGAGGGTGGCGGGAATTGATGGGACTTGGAAACACCCACACAATTTACTCAATTGTTCCTTGTATGATTTCTGACAGATAAGGCCTGATAAGTCTGGTATGGATTTGTAGTAGGATCACAATCATGTGATCGTCAGCAGGCGTCATCAGTGACGTAGTGTTCACTTGTAGTCATAGTTACAGTGATGCCGTGCCTCTATCTCACAATGACAGAGAAATCTTCAAGAAATCTGTTGATCCAGACTATCATTGCAAAAATCTAATTACTTGGTCCTTGTGTCATTTCTGACCTGCCCTGAAAGCTTCATCCAAATCTGTTAGTGTGTTGTTGAGTAATGTTGCTAACAGACAGACAGACAGACACACACGAATGTCGATCGTCACATAACTTCGCCGTGTTCCTTGGTGGAGCAATAAGCCTTTTTCCTGGCTGAATAGGGGAAAAAAGGTTTGAACACCAAACATATAACTGGAAGAAGATAAGTGCGTTATGCTGCAACGGTGGTATGAAAAGTTTCTATGATTTTTTTTCCCTTATAACTGGGTCACCATTGTTATCCATCCATCCATTATCTATACACCATTTGATCCTCACTAGGGTTGCGGGGGGCTGGAGTCTATCCCAGCTGGCCAAGGGTGAAGGCAGAGGACACCCTGGAGAGGTCGCCAATCCATCTCAGGGCTACATATACAGACCAACAAGCACACTCACATTCACACCTACGGACAATTTAGAGTAATCAATTAACTTCAGCATGTTTTGGGACTGTGGGAGGAAGCTGGAGGACCTGTAGAAAACTCCCGAATGCACAAGGAGAACATGCAAACTCCATGCAGAAGGATTCTAGGATGTCTTTTAGAAACCATTATAACTTCCTATTCTTTGTCCGGTTTTGTTTAGCATTGACCAGTTTCTCGGTCTTTCAGTGGATTTCATTTACAATAAGCCTTTTACCTGGTTGAAGAGGGGAGAAAAGGGTTTGAACACCAAACATAGAACTGGAAGAGGATAAGTGCATTATGCTGCAATGGTAGTATGAAAAGTTTCTATGATTTTTTTTTTTCCTTGAAACTGGGTCACCATTGCAATCCATTGTCAAAGAAAAAAAGCCATGAATTCAAGCCAACTGCACCTGCCATCCTCTGCAAAGGAGCAAGCCACAAAGTTTTCAGTAGGTGCCTTTCAAGCCTGCAGGGAGTCAGCGTTTTAAATTCAAAACACAACTTTTGGTGGAATATTTCAAATACACAATATCCAAGCAAACCAAAAAAACAGAGTTAGTCATTACTGGTAATGAATTAATGAAAGCGCCTGAAGGTTTAATAAATCAAAAGAGAATTATTTACCAAACGAGACAAATATCGCGTCTCATGCAGCACACCGGCAAATCTGTATTTCCATTATGAAGACATAATTTAAAGTTGCACTCAGTTGAAAAATATCCTGTCCTCCAATATCACAGGAATATACCATGCTTATGGGTTCTTGACACGTCAAAATCACACAACTTAATAGTGGAATTTACATTTTGCCTCCGTCTCTGTATGCTAATTTAGGTGATTTTGATAAGAGGTAAATATGCTGTCAGTGTTTACATTTGCATACAGAACTGAGTAAGTACATATTCCTTTGTGGTTCGCATTGAGAATTTTAAAAAGCACTAATTATTTTCCAAAGCCATGTTGAAAAAAATAAAACAAAACATTCTGCTTGTCTCTGACTAAAAAACAGCACTCTTTACAGTAATGCAGAACTGAAAAAAATAATTCGCTAATGTGTTTTTATGTTACCTTACTGCAATGCATAGTCCATATTTGTGCATTTTTTGTATTCAGGAAGTGAACAACTAAACATCAGTGCCAGCAAGTGAACTATATGTTGAATCAGAATAAAAAATAACTGACAGAATTAATAGGCCTGAATTGTTTTTTAGAGAATTTCATTAAACTTCAATGAAATCTTAATTTCATCCAGTCAAACTGAAGCTTTTTTTTGTCATATTTACGTTCAGACACGACTCAAAATAAGAGACATCACTTCAGACAGCCTGCTGCCTGGAATTTGCCAACCGTTAACATTTTCACTTAGCTTTACACGAGTCAGCAGGTGTTGTGTGTCTGCTATCCCCTTAGGTCAATTTCTCTGCATGAGATGAAAGGGTTACAATATGTATCTACCTGCTAATGCTGAGCTGAAAAGCACAAGACAATGTGAGCTAAACAAACAAATGTCAGTCAAACTGTGGTTTTATAGCCGGAAACTTGATAGCTGCCTGATCTTTAGAACTCAGGTGTCTCACACAGTTTTCCTTCATGTCCTTCATTCAACTTGAAATCATAGAGTACGGTGACACAACATACATATTACAAGCTAACCAAATTCTTCACTTCGCTAAGGAGGTGGAGCTTTGGCGGAGTTATGTGACGATCGGCATTGGTTTCCCTGTTTGTTCGTCTGTTTGCTAAATTACTCAAAAAAATATTTAACAGATTTGGATGAAATTTTCAGGGAAGGTCAGACATGACACAAGGACCACCTGATTAGATTTCGGCAGTGATGCGGCTTTCAGTCTGGATCCATGGATTTGTTAAAGATTTCTGTATCATTGCAAGATAGCGGCATGGCGTCACTTGAACTATGACAACAAGTGAACACGACGTCTGCTGCCTGCTGACGATCACAAGATTGTGATCCTACTACAAATCGACTGCTACGGACTTATTAGGATCCATCGGAACTGACACAAGGAACAATTGATTATATTGTGGGGTGTTTCTGAGTCCCATCAATTCCTGCAGCGTGCTACATGATTAGGTCATGTGATTTGGTATCCATACAAAACGTACACATGCATAACACACGCCTGTGCTCAGCGCAAGATCATTTTGTTTGTGCTTACATCTGTATTAAATGGCCACAGTCTATGCTGTTGTGATATCTGACAATTTTTTTCAATGCTTCAGCCGTCGGAAATCATACAACTGAGCAGCCTTGCTTTTCTTGTTCTCACGTCTCAGTATAGAATAGAGACGACCAATAACTGGGCTTGTCGTTTACTGAATTTTGAGCTCTGCATTTTTCTGAATATTGGTAAGGTTTTTTTGTTATTTTATAGCTAATCCTGACTAAAAGTAGAGTTACATTAAATTTTTAATGCTTTTGTCCTTTTTCGCCTTTATTTGATAGGTGCAGTGGAGACAGACAGGAAAGGAGGCAGAAGAGTGGGGGGAAGACATGCAGCAAAGAGCCGTGAGCTGGAACCGAACCCAGGCTGCTGTGTCAGGGATCGGCTCCTGCACATGGGTTGTTGTGCAATATGGATGCCCCAAAAGTTATATTAAATTAATAATGCTCTATTTTTCTCTAGTCTCTATTTTTGACGATCGGCATTGATTTGTCTCTTTTGTTAGCACCATTACTTAAGAACGGACTTACAGATTAACGTTAAATTTTCAGGGAAGGTCAGAAATGACACAAGGACCAACTGATTAGATTCTGGCACTGATGCGACTTATAGTCTGGTTCCATGATTTCTGTATCATTTCTGTACAGAGTGACTGTAAGTATGACAAGTGAAGACTGCCTGCTGACGATAACGTCATTGGGATCCAACTACAGTTCGATCGCTGTGGCCTTATTGGGACTTATCCGTCGGAAATCATACAAGGAATGAGCAGCCTTGGTTGAGTACTGCTCTCTGAGTGCTTTTCTAGTTTATGATGCAACTACCTCCATTTGTCATCATCACTCTGTGGAATTAAAATAAAAACCCCATCAACATGGGATAAATGCTGAAAAGGTTTCTTTTAACTTTACATACAGACTGTTAAATACAATTATAGATAAGCATTTTGTGTTGGAGATTTATTTTCACATATCTATTTACATTTATATCATCTGGTCATTCGAGTTACTCTATTGTTATGTGAGGCAGCAGAAAAGGCTGGAGTCATCTAAAGAAGCAGACTTTGCTGAACGTAACAATATAAAACCTGGTATGAAACAAAATGGGTATAATTCAGAGTGAAGACTGCTCAAATCATAACCCAAGTGGCCAACAATGTCTTAAGTCAAGGTTGCATGGGATTCCAAAAGTGGAAATGATCAATAGGTAACAACGGGGATGTTTCATATGAAGGACTTAAGTGAGTTTCATCAAATAATAAAAACACACCTGTCAAGTCGATACCAGAGTCAATACCAAAATGGGCCTGAAATGCAAGGTCTCTCTCAAAACAAAGTGTTTCTTAGTGGATTTTGTCTTTGTGGGTTCAGCTGATGGCCCTGACTTAAACCAACAGATGACAAATAACAAACAGAAAGGACCGTGGACTTACTGCTGTCAGGGCTGTGGAAAGTGCTCGAAACACAAAAAAAAACCACAACAAAAAAACTTCACTCCTACTTTTAGATGCCCACCTAAACACTTCCTTAAGAATCTATTTCATGTCATTGTGAGAACACTAGTGCTGTCTGTGTTTAAATATTTGACTGTCATCTCCGTCAACTGAAGGAAAATACGTTTCTAATGCCGAGCAGTGTGAAGGGAGACCCTGACTCAGTCTAGCCACTGACAGGAGTCCTGTGTTGCCTCGATTGATCAGGATTTATTGGAACTACAAGTAAGCTGTCTGTCTGAGAAGGAGGTGTCTTTTTAAAGTACTAAGCAGCTTTCCAAAATAATGGCCATGTCTCAGTCACACGGAGAACTTTTCTACAAGTACTCAGACGCGGGGAAATAGGAAATAGTGTGCAAGAACATGTGTGAAAAGGATGGGGGAGCTGTGGTGGAGGAGTGGGGGGTGTCTCAGGCACATATAAGGAAGACAATTTCACACTCAAACATCATTAGAAGGTAACTGAGTGGAGAAAACAGAACGCAGTCGGAAATTCTGCTTCTGTCATACCTGCTGCTGCCCGCTGCAAATTCATTTTCATTTCATAGAGGAAGGATGAAAATGGCAGAGAGAGACTCGCACACATATGGTGAGAAAGAGATTGCAGACAGGGACAGAGTAAAGTAAGATCTCAAACTTCCTTGACATGTTGAAAAAGTGGAACTTTCACAAAGAGGCGTAATTCATACTATTCGCTGCTTAAATATAGCGAAGGCAATTTGCCGAAGACAGAGAGGGAGACAGGGTGTGACGAGAATACTACTGCTCACTTGGCTGGGTTCCTTAACACTTCATGCCCACATGGCATCAAACATGCTAAACTGAGCGCGGTCTCCATTCCTCCCTCCTGCCTGCTGACTGACAGCCGCAGTGCAGGTGTGGTGCACTGCCAGAATGGAGAACTAGACTCGGGCACGCCGGCCGAGGGGAGATGAGGAGAGCTGAGAGGTAAGGAGAGTCAAAAAGGGAGGGGAGGGAGAGGAGAGAGGGCAGAGCGGGGCGAGGGAGCGGAGCGAGGAGCTGGCCCAGTGGATTTATGGGAGCAGGTCAGTGCCGAAGTACACGTGTGACACTAATGCACAAGGACAGGACAGATGTAGGAGTGAGTGCTGAGTGGCAGCCTGTCATGCACCCATCCTTCAGTTCACCTCCACCATCCAGAGAATCAACCAGTCAGAGAAAGTTTGCTCTGCAAATAGTGAGATGAGTTAAGAGAGACTGTTGAGCGTCCCTACGAGAGTTTGTTGATTTAGTTCTGGAAGGACTTGACAGAAAAATATTGCAAGAGATAGACTTAAAGTGGGTTTGGACTGGATGTGATTTAAAAAGGTGATACGATTCTATACAGAATTGTGTTTGGCTGTTGGTTGCGTGTCTGTCAGATTCGCATGAATAAAGGAAGGCAAACATTAGCATAGAGTCTGAATACATATTTAAACAGCTGCCGCCTGAGCAGTTGTCTCCTGACTTAAAGATTCTTGAATTCTTGATTCAAATGTCTGTCTGTCTGTCTGTCTGTCTGTCTATCTTACATCAGGGCTCCAGACTAACTTTTTTTCCGAGGAGCACACAGTGGCCCCTAACTTAAAATTTTAGGAGCGCAACCAGAAAATTTAGGGGCGCAAACCAAAATCGACTTGCAAAGTAAATATTCACATTCCCTTTCATTTTGACTGTATTACTGATAAATACTTGCACACTAGATGCAGAAACTATGTTTTCAATTCACATTTCACTGTGCAATAGTTAACACAACATAACAAGAAAAGCAGTCAGAGTGCAGTACTCCACCAAGGCTGCTTAGTTGATGTATTATTTCCAACGGATGAAAACTTTAATAAAAATGACCTTGTGCTGAGTACAGGCATGTGTTATGCATGTGCACGTTATGTATTTATACTGAATCATGTGTAAATTAGTCTTATAAAGGTCTGTTGATCAGTTCATCAATTTTGGCAAGACTTTGTTTTGCTAGTGTTAAAATAACCGTTCTCTCCAGGCTTTTATTTTGAAGGCGTATTTTTAATGCTACGGGCTTTTATTTCGTGACCAATTCAAGGACGAGGTTTCTTGACATGACGAAGACGCTGCTGAAAAGTCTGAAAATTCACGTAAAGATGAAAGAAAACGGTTCCACGCTGTTGCTGTCTAGCAAAGGATGTGTCTAAACTTAGAAGCAGCTGGAATGAGGACAAGAAAGGAGAGAAGGACAGGAAGGTGAATTTGTGTTCAAAATAAGGCTGAACTTAAATAAAGGCTTTGTGAAACATCAGGAGCTTCATCGTCATTCGTCCCCCGATCTCACTGTCACTCGCCTTTTTCTTCTTTGGTGTTCGTTTCCTTTCTTCTTCTTCATTTAGAGTTAATGTCAGTTGGTAAACCAGCTCATTTGTGCATTACTGTGTACTGGGCTGAAGTGTGGAGCAGAAGTTTGTCAGCAACAAAACCATACTCAATAGTAATTTAAAAAAAAGAATCTGCAAATTTACTGGTCGCACATGCACGAGTAGATGAAAAATTTACTCGCACTCGCTCAAATTTTGGAGTCTGGAGCCCTGTACATTGTCTCCTGACTTAGAGATTCTTCAATTTTTGCTTTACACGTCTGTCTTATATGCAGTATTTATACAGTTAGCATAACACCCTGCTGCCAATGTGCTAACCTGCTAATGACTGAGGTACCAATACCACTTTAATACACAGTTTCTTTATATAATACAAGACAGTGCACATGAGTTCAATCTGGTTTGACTTTTCAAACTGTTGACCACAACTTAGTTTGACTCAAAAACATAGTTTCCCTTTAAAAAGCCTTCCTCCTCCTTGGAAGTTTCACTGCTCTTCAACATTCAATGATGGTCAATTTAGTCCGTTTTTTTATTTACGGCAATTTACAAAAAAATTCTCTTTCATGTCAAAGTGATAACAGTGAAGCAGCTCAACATCATGATGCTGCCACCACCATGCATACTTTGCAAAAGCTCAATTTTGATCTTATCATGCCTAAGAAACTTCTTCCATTTGACTTGAGAGTACTAGAGAATTTTCCATTTACGTTTGCTTAATGATGAACTTAACTGTACTTTAAGGGATATTTAGCGGATTGAAATTATTTTGTATCCATCCCCAGACCTATGTTCTATATTTACATTTTTATAGCGTTGCTTGGAGTATTCATAGCGTAGGTATGGCCAGGAGTACTGACTCACCAGTGACTAGACGTTGAAGAGTATAAAGACACCTGGATACAATCACTCGAGACACATTCACTGACTCATGTGATATCTGTTTCACTAACTGTATAACTTCTAGCAACAACTGGTTGCATCTGTGTTGAATCGGGTGAGTTATTTTAATTTTTTTTTAACATAAACTAATTGACATTGCTTTGTAGGAATCAGTTTTTACTTTGATGTGAAAGAGTCTTCTTTTGGAAATTTGCTGAAAATTATGATTTTCAAAAGCCCCTTCACGATGGGACACAACAATAACTTCTGAGCAGCATCACACAGGTTTTGAGGAAAATTTGAATTGTGTGGTACACATACTTAGTTTTTTTTGGTAATTGTAAAGGAATACGAAGAACATTTGCTTTCTAACAGGGCGCCCCTTTCCTCACATCAAAGCGTTCTGTGAAGAGAAGTTTCAGCCTAAAACTTATTTAAACTATGATCGATTTAAGGAAATGCAAACAAGACAATGTTTCTTCCTTTAAAACAGGATGACAATGGGGCCATCCAGGCCATTTTCAAACGCTGTTACATCACTGTGACAATAACACTGCCTATGTGGGACAAATCACAAGCAAATATCAGATATTAATATTTATATAAAACCCTAATCTGAGCTTTTTGCAGCATAAATATCTCTCCTAAATCACAATCAGAATTACATGACAGCTATAAAATAATTTTAAGCAATGTTTACACTTAAGGTGGGAACCAAGGCAGCTACCTAGTGTTACTACAGGACTTATTTTCTTAGCTTAAGGCTAAAATTCAAATAAACATTTAGAGGAGCAGGAGCAGTTGAGCGTTATTGATGGGAGCTTAATGTTAGATTTGCCCTGTTATACAATGGCATGGGAACGCACATAATGATGAAATGAGAGTGGTTCCGAGAAATGTATTCTTTATAATCAATAAAAGACTGCTGAAATCTGTCAAAGGTCTTACTCTTGCTTCCCAAAAAGTTTTCTCTGGTGGTATGAAATTGTTACTTTTTGCAATACAATTTCAGCTGGCAGAAGTTCTTCTGATTTTCATTTTAACTTTAGGCAATACGTTTAAAGATTTGTGAGAGCTTAACAGCAGTGCCACACTGAACATTGAAGTTTTCTATATTTTGAAAAGTTAATGCAGCAACTCACATTAATCTTATCTTTGTGAGTGAGCAAAGAAGAGCTGATCAGTGAGAGGGACAAAGGAGCATTCTTCATTTCATTTGAGCATTTTTTTTAAAAACAAAAACAACTAAAATAACCCAAAAAGAAAGAACAGTGTGTGCCACTAAAAGTCAGCTTTGGCTTTGGCAAGTTGTTTGTTAAAGCTGTGTACAGTAAATCTAAAAGCTCTGGTAATATGACAGGATCTGGTAGAATACACACTCAAATAAACGAGCTAAGGAACACATTTTCCCAATTTGTTTTCACTACTCAAACAGTAACACATTTTTTTCCACTAGAGCTGACCACAGGTGGCCCTAAACTCCATGCTCAGTACACCTTTTGGCTAATAGTAGAGAAGTGTGGCTATTGTTGCTCACCTCCAGGAGTGAACGCACCTTCATGTGGGAAAGTGAAGAGAAAAGAAGAACTTAACTGCAGGCTGTCCCTGGATAAGGCTAAGAATAGCACAAGAAAGGCGGAGTGAGTGCAGAGGGTGAGTGCCATTCACAGACCATTATACACTATTTCACGAGGATGTTACAGATGTTATAGGAACACTTTGCAATCTTGAGGTGCACACTTTGGAGGACAAGTGACTCCTGCTGTCCACGGTGCTAAACTTGGCGTTGCCCTGGCTGCTCCCCAACGCTTACGCCTGCAGCCAGAATTCATGCTGGCAGGGACTGATGGTCAATAGAGCTACCATCAGTGTGATGATTAGCCACAGCCAAACAATCTTAATAAATATGACTTCTTGTTCCAGATCCTTGTTATGGAGTCACTAAAGGGCCAACATAAGGTCTCCTTCTCTTCTGTTCTGCTCTGCTTAATTACAGTCAGTTAATAAGAGTCATCAAGTTATTTAGTTAGTTCACTGCCCTTGCCTGTGGACAATTTAGTTTGCTCACCGCCCGCTCAGGCAGAACATTTTTTGGTCACTCGTGAGAGAAATATGATGTTCTTTAAGCACTATCACGTTGCACTGTGTTCTCTAAACTTGGATCCAAATAAGCAAGACTACATAAGTGTTCACTTTAATCAGAGTGACAGCAACACTGACTCCAAAACGACTTGCTGCTGTTTTTTTTTCCTGGATAACTCCATGACTAACACCCTTGACTTTAGCACATGAGATCAGTGGATCAAATCCTGGTCAGGGCGCGGTTGTCCAATAAGGACCCTTAGGCAAGGTCCTTAATACTGCCTGACCACCTATTTTTTGTTTTGTCTACCGTCAGATGTGCGTCGCTTTGGATAAAAGCATCTACTAAATGAAATTGTAAATTATAGGTGTGTAAGAGTCTCAGCAAAATTCCAAAACATCGGCAAGAATGACCTGAAGGCAGCCCAAGGAAAATTATCTGCCTGACAAGATGCCACCACAATAAAGCAAGAAATTCACTAATTTCTTTAGACCAACTTTAAGTGGGATCTCTCCATTCCCATTTTCCACAACATACTGCATCTCTCTTCAGACATATTGAGCAGTTACAGAAAGCCTGTACTGTCCAGACACTGAGATAAGGTCATAAAGACATTGAAGAGTTTCTCTGAGAGCACGTCTGTTTGGACAATACTGTCAGTCGGAATGAACTGGAGCCTGAATCAGTCATCTGACTGTGGCTGAAAGTTCTGCCACTCACATTGCAGGTAGTCTGCAAATAACAGCTTCCATAAAAGAAAAAAAAAAGAGTTCTCTGGCTTACAATATTGTTTCTTTGTGCAAGCTGTGTTGCTGTGTGGTAAAAGTGGACGAAGCAACAAGCACATTTGGTTAAACTATGAAATTTGAACTCTGTATCGTTTGCCAGTATGGCCCATGTTTCTGTGCCTGTGGTTGCTCCTGCAGACACAGTAAAAGGGGATGTTAATGAACTGCTGTCACACGTAGGCTGGTGCCTTTGAGGCAGCAGTCAGGATTCACTCCACGTACTCGTCTGTTTGCAGTGTGGAGGCTGTGATGTGCTGCCTGACTGCAGAGAGTCGCTTGCGGCCAGACAGGAGGGGACCAACTCAGTACAGGGGGTCCCTGCTGTGGTCCCACTCTTTCACCAGCAGAGCTCAGCTCTTCACGCGAGTGTGTGTATCTATGTTTCTGGCTCTTCAGGTGTTTGCCTCTGTCTGAGATGCATGCTTGCTTGTGTGCAGTTGCATTTGTCAGCAGGAAGCATGTGTGAATATATGTAAAATGCACATGCACACTATAGAAGTGCTGTTGTGCCCTGCAGATTATCAGTCAGATTAGTAACAAAACGAAGAAGGATAGCAAGGGAAAACCAGTGCACATGTGTGCCACTGTGTAGGTGTGTTTGTGTTTGTGAGAGAGACGGAGAAAGATTGCCCACTGCTCTCCCATGCAATCTGCCACTACTGCACCCTGGGTAGTGTCAGAATGGTTTGGGCACCCGCTGTGCCACCTGTCACTCCCAGCCCTGAGGCTCATTGCTGGTCCAGCCACCCAACACAGAGGCCCAGCCTCAATTATATTACTATCACACAAACAGAATTGTCTCTTTATCCCCTCAGGAGATTTCTCTCTTTCGGCTGACATTGTTGTCTTTTACGTCAAACTCTGTGGCCGTTTACAAGTATGATTTCAGCGCAGGTCTTGCTCTGCATTATTTAACCTTTAAATACAAATCATCAGCTTGGACATATGTAGGGGTGGGAAAACTCCTTGTCAGTGCAGTTGCTAATGACATTATCACAGGAACTCAGCAAATAGGGTACCCCTTGAAGGGGAATTCGGGGACTCTCTTGTAAGCATGACATCTGGCTCCACCAAACATCTGAGTAAGCAGATTGGCCCTGCAGGCCTGGTGTGACAGGCGATGAGGAAGCTGGGAGATGTGGGAGAACTGATCTGCACAGCTCCGCTGCTCAAGCTGTCACTTTAGCTTGGCTTGGCACAGTTACATTCTCCCTGGCTCTCAAGCATTAGGCCCACTCCTCTGACTGCCGCTGCCCTGCCGGCACCGAGCCAAGTCTTTCATGGGGGAGGTCGCTCATCACTCGCACTCCTTTCTTTCTTTCCTGCTTCTAGTCTGTCACAGCAGGGCTCTGGCTTCTCTTTTGCGATCTTTCTCTTTTTGTCCTCCCCTGCCTCTTTCTTATTCTATCCTCACCGGATGCCACAGAAAAGGGATCCATTATAATCCGCCATTATTTGCTATTCCCAGCTCCTGTGCAGTACTCAAAGCTACTCATATACTCTCTCCTTTCCTTCTTTGCTGTTCTTTAAGTAGGTACTGAGTTATTCATTAGTCACTCACCACACTAGGATCTGCCTCAACATGTTAAGACTATCACTTTATGTATGACAAGGTGCCTGCTACACACTGCATGTAACTGTGATAGTAAATATCGCTATTTATGTTTAAATGCCAACAGTCTAAATGGAGGCCATAAATATATCTAAAGGGGATGAGTTATCAGCCTCCCTCTCACTATTCACTTCTGCGTATGAACAAATTCACACATAAAAACTAAAAGTGTATAAAATTGGGCTACAACACAATCAGGGGATCAATTACAGCCCCGACTTTTTGCAATTCAGACCAACACTATATGTACATGTAATAATGTGTACTTAAGCTGAATAGATCACAAAAGTTAAGCATTAATGTCCAGTATTAGGTAAAGGCTAAAGCAAAGAAAAAAAGTGTCTTGATTAAAACCTCCCCAAGGAACATTTTGTAGAGACAATTTATTATTTCATCCAAGTACTGAAGGAAATGAAATTATTTGAGTGAAGTAATTACCCAGTCACGAAAGAACAACCGTTTCTAATTTTCAAAAGGTCAAGATGTCCTGTTGACCCTGAGATAAGTGCATATATGTTACCACAGTGTCCTGTGTTTACATCCTTATTTCCTCTGTTTACCAATCTCACTTTTGTCAAAGATCTAAAAGAAGCAAACTGCCATTTAAAAATATAGATTTTTAGATGTTGCAAAAGGATTCTAATTGAGAAAAAGCTCAGGCAACGCAATGGTGTGTTATTTTAATAACTAGCATCACAAATAGAAACAGAAGCAAAAGATATGCATTAATAGTTTAAGCCAGAGCTGCTTAATATTTGACGGGTTCTCTTAAAATGCTCCAAAATCAATATTTGCAACCGCTACACAACAGTTTTGGTAAACACACAACATTATGGCTGAAGTGTTATCAGAATCCGCCATGTTGCTTCAGTTTATCATTTTAAACGGAAAACAAAATCAAAAGTTCACCAAGTGCTGCTACTGGCACAAACAAGGTAATGACTCATGCACAGTGTGTTTTTCTGGCTGAAAGCAGCAGCTGATGGAACATTACTTCGTCTTATACGCAGGCTAATCTTTTCAAATGCCACTCTATACATAGGTTATTTGGATCACAATTAGTATTTTAAGGTGGTGATGCATGTTGTTTGAACACTAGTCTATTACAATCCCCAGTTATTATAATTTATATTTATATGTACATTAAAATGCTTGTCACCAGGTGTTATCTTTTAGTGGTTAACATCACTGCCAGGGTCTACTTGTGTTGGGTAATTTTATCATTAAAACTTTTTCTGAAATGAGCTGTGCTGCACAATCTACACTTTATCTTTTGAAACTTTTAATCAGTCATCTGCATAGGAAACCCTTTGGGGCTGTTGTTCCCTGTTTCACTGCATATGGATTCACTCAGCTGTGGCTGTCATTACGCTCTCATTCGCAAAAAATATCATATACAGGGCATTTTACCTGGAGCCACATCTGTATGTGAAATACAACTCACTTGTCTGGCCTGCCAGGCACCTGCAGGCGTAAGCGACATTTGTTAGCACTCTGGATCTGTTCTTCTTTGATGCGAATAAGCCTCTGCAGAGCCAGACACCAGTCCTGGGCCACTGTGGTGTTCAGGTTCTTTGATGGAAAAACATACACAGTTAAAACTTGTTTCTCAGCTGTGACATACACCAGGGTCATGCAGCACACACCCCAGCACATTATGTGCACACAGAGCACAACTGTATACCACAGATGTACTTGATATTCTTTGGCACAAGCTGAGAAAGTACCACACATCCGTTAAAAAAAACACACACACACAAAAAAAACACTGCAGTTCAAATAATGTACCGAAAGCATTTTTATCCTCTCAAATGTAATACTCAACTCACTTTAGCACCAGCATCCATTTTACAGTAAAACCTAGGGCCTCCAGTCAAAATGAATCAAATCAATTTCCTGAAGTCAATGAGCTGTGCAGATGTATTTTGTCTATTTGTTCAGTGGACAATATTATAACTGGGTGGAAAGTGAGTATCAGTCATATAGCTGAGGCCGGGCCAATACCTCTCCTTCTGTGGACATCATGCTCATTAAATGCAGGGTGGCAGAGGTGCCACCATTAGCCTGAGAGGCTCTTTGGTGATTGCTGGAGAACACCTCCCTGGATCTGTTACTGTGTGCTACTATAAGATGGTGTTAACGTGACAGGGGCGGACTACCGGGAAGTGTCCTGATTTAAACGCTACAGGAGGGACGCCAGTCGTTTCTTTTGCACCAGAACAAATCTGAATCTTTTAGTGTATAAAAGGGAACATCTCATTCCAACCACTGTGTCACTATTCATGAGGCAATAGATGGGAGACTTGTTGCTTTCAGAAATAGATGATTCAAGATGCATACAAGGCGGCTCTTTGATCACGGTTTAAACATCTTGAAGGATTTTGCAATTTCTCTAAGAGAAGCAGCAGAACGAGACTTTCCCAAATGGTTATCTTTGCACTATCCGAGCTTGATCTCTTAGTTTGCAATGAAGTCAGCATTTTAATTTAACTGTGCACACTTCAGTGTTGTCTTTGCTACCTCTGTGATTCTTCACTGTGTTCTCAAGGCTTAGAGGGTATTGTAAGGAAAGCTTTAGTTTACAGAGTGCATTCCATATTTCATATGTTTTCATTCAATATTTTGAGTTAACTTGATTATAAATAATTTATGATACTGAAAGTAGTTTTGGAGGAGACAAAAGCCTGCTTCAAGGACAGTCTGCATGTGTGTGTTTAGTTTTTTTTCCAGTGGCCAATTAAAGCTTTTATACAAACTCACTGGAGAACTGGTCTGGGCTGTGATGTGACAAACTGTGACATCCGTGGTTTCACCTGTAAAGTCTCCTGGACCGATTGTTTCTGCAGCACTATATATGTTCTTTGATACACATTACCCTGTGAGACACTTCAGCAAAACGGCAAAACGACAACATAGAGCGACACACACCTGGTACGTCCCCTGAAGTGTGCCCACAAGGAGAGTGACCTCCTCAACCACAGACAGGTCGTGTTGCAGTTCCTGCAGCTCTTGGTAGAGGCGTGGAGGACCCAGGATCGCCTTACCTAAACACAACAACACCCAGAGTTTAAGATTTTAGGGTATCACCAACATGTTGTGTAATCAATGGAAAAGAGGCACTCTGAAATGTGATAACCATGCCAATACAACAGGCACACATAAAATACACTGCCTGTCCAAAAAAAAGTCGCCACCTGGATTTAACTAAGCAAATAGGTAAGAGCCTTCCATTGGATAATTACTGCAGTGATGAATATGTTTCAGCAGCAATAATCTGTTTAACTCTAGCTGATGTAGTGAGGAGCTTCTCCTTTTTTAAACAACCTGTTGGAAAGCAAATCCTGTGGTTGTACAAAGGATGTTAATCTGTCTCAGAAGGGTGAAATTATTGGCCTGCATCAAGCAAAGAAAACAATTAAGATTTCTGCAACTACTAAAGTCAGGTTAAGAACCGTCCAACACATTATTAAAACCTGAAGGATAGTGGAGAAGCATCATCTCTGAGGAACAAATGAGGTTGGAACAAACTCTTGGATGATCATGATCATCTATCCTGTTCCAGAGTGATGGGGGCATCAGGGTAAAAAAAAGAGGTGGATGAAGTGATGACCTCATCATGTCTAGTGCCTACCAGCCTGTGGGGGTTAGGGTTATGATCTGGGGTTGGTCAGGTTCAGCAACATTATGTTCCCAAAGAATGAGGTCAGCTGACTTCCTGAATATCCTGAATGACCAGGTCCTTCCATCAACGGAGTTTTTCTTTCCCGATGGCATGAGCATGTTCCAAGATGACGATGTGAGGATTCATGAGGCTCACATTGTGAAGGAGTGGCTCAGGGAGCATGAGACATGAATTGGCCTCTACAGAGTCCAGACCTCAGCCCCACTGAGAATCTTTAGGATTTGCTGGAAAGACTGTGCAGCGGTCCCACTCTCCCATCATCAATATAAGATCCTGGCAGAAAATTAACCCAACTCTGGACAGAAATAAATGCTGTGACACCGCAGAAGCTTATTGAAATAATGCCACAGTGAATGCATGCTGTACTCAAAGCTAAAGGCAGTCCAACAAAATATTAGTGGTTTTTTGTAGATGGGCAGTGTAAAATACAAAGGTAACTTTTATTGAATCATTAATTGTGGTTCTTTGTAAGGAAGACTGGAAATGCTGATATTCAGCAGCAGTCAGTAATCTGGGAAACAAATAACAGCTGAAAGAAGAGGTTAGTTTATTGATTGGTGTATTTATTGTTCTGTTATTGATCGCATAATGGATCAGTTAATATTTAAACTGTCAACGCACTGAGATAAAAGGAATCAATTCAATTATTTGGTAATTAATTAATCGTTTACTATGTACAATCTCACCACCATTTTTATTAAACACGTGATATGTGGACGAACTCCCCTTAAGTGCAATCAGCAACAAACTGTTCAAAAAAGCTCAAGGTCAAAGTGTTCCACAAATGGAGAAAAAACAAAGACATTGTCTGTGAGAACTCGTGAAAGTGCCGAAAGAAAAGTTGCCTTTGTTGAAACTCCAGTGGCACTAATAAAAGAGGTTCGATGTGCAGATGGATCGATCTTCATTATTTGCTGGACTACAGAGAGTGAATTTATGAGCAAAAAAAAATTAGATGGAGAAACTGTTATTTGGAGCTATGATGCCCTTTTGCTGGCCAAAAGGAATGCAGGTGTCTCATTAGACACAAAATTCAGCATCGATTTGAGGTCCGCCGCTTTCAAAGTCTCTCTCTCCTACTGCCAAGAATCGATAGCTGTGTCTCCTCCTGTCTGCCATCCTCTGTCCTAGCTCCCCTGGCCCACATCTCCCCAGCAGCGGACTTTCTGAGAACTGCCTAATTAAATTCTGCAGGTAGATTTTGCTCCAGAGCTGTCCTGCACTGTCACCGCTACCACATAATAAAGTAGAAGAAGAGCTGAGCCGGTAGGCGGGCTGAGTGAGGCATGCTCCTCTGAAGGGACCTGCAGCTTTTTGTCTATTCGCATGCATAAATGGAGTGAGAGTAAAGCCGTAAGAGGGAAGGGATAGAGAAAGGGGAGGGGTGGGCTTGTATTCTTCATCTAAAGAGCTCCATTGGAGCTTTTGGGGTTTAATGGGATCTTTGACACTGGCAGACACTGACATCTGTCATCTGTGCAAGGAAATCAATAGGTGAGACATCTGAATATAAAGGGGTGTGCAAGCTGCAAGAACAATGTTTGCCTGTTCTTTCCAAAGGGATTGCCTGGAACCCTGTGCAGGTTCATTGAGTCCTTTTGGGCCCGCTGTTGGCTACGGCCCGAGAGGTGAATGTGCTGAGTTGTAATCCAGCGTAATCCCGTTGGTGAGGCAGGATATGGTTTATACACTCAGACATGGCTATCCACACCAGCCGCCAGGCACATAACTCACTGGTGTGGAAGGCCTGAGCCCATAGGGGTCCATGTTTGCACTCAGCTGCTGTGCCAGTGATGCTAGCAAGTGGCTTTAAAGACAATTCAGCTTCCACACCTGCATCAAAAATCCTTGTCTGATCCCTGGCCAAAGCCCAGTGGTACACTTCTGACAAAAAAAAAAAAAGAAAGAAAATGCACGGCTGACAGTAGGTCAAAAGGGAACCAGCAATAAAGGAGGCATAATGGGGGTAGAATGAGCAAAGACAGCATGAGAGCATGCTGGCACAAGAGGCTTTTAGGAAAAAGCATAAACATTGTTGGACTTTCTATGTTTTGGCAGGAAGAGACAAGGAGAGGGGCAGTATGATAGAGACACAGGCAGAGGCAGAGGGTAGAGTGAAAAAAGACAGGCCTCCATATCCCTAAAGGCCAGTTTTCTTCAATAAAGGAGGGTACCAGAAGATGAAAAATGACTCCATTTTGAGTCGTGCTGAGGGAGAGCAGGATTTAGACGAGACACCCCACTGAATGACATCACAGAGGACTATAAATAGATGGGACTGCCAGTATGAATGGAAATTTGGGGAACGGCCCCACAGATGTTCAGGGAGGTTTCTGCATAGACGTGATTAAGGTGACCACACGGTGTCAAAATAGTGAAAAAAATGCCAAACAGAGAATGTCAGAATCAGTATCCGGACCTGCGGGGCAAAACATTTGCAGAGTTATACACAGGTAAGGGAAGACAGACAGCTGCACTCAGAGCTAACCTTAAATGATCCCAGAACCTTGCAGCAAAGTTGCGAGTATACAAGCATCCACCTGCCAGAGCTACAGCACAGTCTAAATCCAGTGAGAATCTAAACCAGCTCTCAAAACAGTAGCTGCTTGCAGAGCATGACACGGGGAGCGCTGAAGAAGGCACCATTAATATTTAAGTCATGGAGCTGCAACTTTAAAAAGTGTGTAGCATTACATCCTGATAAGGCTTTGTATCTCCCTTTTCCCATGGCACATTTATCAGGGATCTCGTCAAGCTCTGTATACACCAGAGTTTTGTGAGGGGTGGCGGAAGAACTAGTGTTTCAACCACAGATTCCTATCTACTGCTACTGGCTCTCTAATTGGGCCTGGAAAAGGGAGGGAATAATCTCTACAGATTGATGACTCCACTCTGGATGTGTTTGTGGTCTATCAGAGAGTGAAATGAGAGTGCGAGGATGATGCGGCAGAGGGCTCGCTAGCCCCACATCGCTCTCCAAGATAAAACACCCCAGGCAGATGGGAACAAGTGACCATCATCACTATCAACCTCACAAACACATCCTCAATCAGACTGACAAGCAGCACGGATGCGTCTCCTCCCCTCCATGCGACACTCGAGAACGGAAACAGATTAGCCTTGCTGAGTCAGAGGAAGGGGCAGAGACTAACAGTCGGTTCAAGTGATGAGATTAACTAGACACATATGAAAGAGGACTGAGATAAAGCATATTGACTTTTTTTTTTTTTACCTGAAGCGCACATCCCACTTGGCCTTTTGGTTCCACTCTGCTGGAACAAGGTGTCTTTGTTTTGAGAGCCCTCCTGCCCAACTTCGACTACTTGCACCTGCTGTAGGGGGCGCTCCACTTCATGGTGTACTTGGGGCCGACAGGGACGAGGCTGCTGATATCCGGAGGCCCCCTTGTGGAGATAAGAAAAAAAAAAAGTAGTGAATCTAAAAGAGAAAACTGGAAAATCCTGCTACATCACTACACCCATCGCATCACGGGAGGGGGAAGCTCTTCGCAATGCCACAAAGAAGAGTTGGGTGTGGGAATTAGAATTTGTATGATCACCCATGTTCCCCGCCAAAATTGTACCCCTGGCTGTGAGGAGGAGTTCATTGCTATTCATGTATTCCTGTAATCACGCAGACAATCAACATTGTGATCGGTTTGTCAAGATCCTGGAGGGCAGACAAAGTCAACTTCGGGACACTCAAGTTGAATGAGACGTAGAGTGATAATTACTTTGAAGGCTGAACGAGAGGGCTTTAAGCAACATCTCTGACAGCGACTTCGCAAAATATACAAAATCCTCTTTCCTGTTTACTTCTCTCGAGAAAGAGCGAGAGAGGAGAAGGGAGAGAGAGGGAGATGTGATCAATGGTGCTGTCACAGGAGATAAATTGGAAAGAAACCAAAAAATGTTTTACGTCAGTAATCTAGGACTCCTGCAGCTGTAGTTAGGTATTCTACCATTTGTTTAAAGCTGATAAAGCTCCTGCGACTCCAGATAGTGCTCCAAAGCCCTAGCAGCGATTTCTCTTTACTACGCAGTTTGCCAAATATCCTTGCAAAACCTAGGGCATCACATTAGAGCCCTGTGCCACCTAATAGCTATTTCTTCAAACTGTGCAGCGTACCAGACTCTTCTTTCAAAACTTGCACACAACTTCATGCCAGACCTACACATTATGAACGCATTAGCAAAGTATTCTTCAATGCAAGGGCATTTAACTCAACTTGCTCCACAAGAGGGACTTACTTGACATTTATGTTGGCACAGATGAGCACATCATCAAAGAGGAAGACCTTTCGCTCCTTCGACTTCAGGACTTGTCCCCGTTCGCCGTACACAGTCTCAATAAGCGTCTCACAAAGGACCAGTGACCCCTGCTCCAAGTTCAGTTGCTAAAAGGGACACAGCAATCAGATCAGAGGCGGAGGAGACAGTATCACAAAGGGCCAGTCCTCCGGAGTTTAGTGCCTGGAGGACGCAGAAGTCAGGCTTGGAGGAACAGATGTCTCATCAGGGATTAGCAACATATTCATTCTGCTGAAGGTCACTGTATGTACACACACACACACACACACACACACACACACACACACACATCTGTAGTCTGTTCATTCGGTGAACTTTCGCTAGCTTTCCTGTGCACACATTTTCACAGTGACAAGGACCCTAAAGGCAGCTCTCGCTTCATTTAGGCTCCAGGATTTGCCAGAAATGTTTTGTATTATTTTTTTATACTTCCAAAACATGCTTCCAATTATTCTTTGTCCTTTTGTCTGCACCACACTATCCACCTTGCCACTATCACAGAGTCCAAAGTGGCTCAGCTTATGAGCATTAGGACACACAATCCTTTCCACCACAACACGGCGACGACACAGCGACACAAATGTTTGTTGTGTGCACACCTTTACACATTCACACCCACATGCAGACACAGTTAAGGAGTCCAACAACAGATGCAATTTATGCTACAGTATGTTGGCACATGCCGCGCTTTCCAGTCATCCGTATGTTTGGCAAAGAAAATAGCAACAGAAAGCTTTCTATCACTTTGGTCCAGCTTTTTTTTTTTTGCCTAAATCAATAGTTTTATTTTATGCACCAAACTGAGCCAGGCTCATCGCAGCTAAAGGGATGCCACAGCAGGCTGAGTCCACATGAAAGTTTACATCCTGTTACCTTGATGTTTGTGTTTGTGAGAAAGGCACAAATCTTAGCAAATAATGAATCCCTCTGCTGCACCCGTTCTACAACCTGCGGTGCAGTAATGCAGCTGACCACATTTCACAAAAGACGACGTCCTATCTGTAAGATGGAGCTGATTCTGGTGCAGATTGTTCACAAAATGAGTCATTAGTCCGACCTGGATCGCCGTTTGATGGCCGCGAAATCATTCAGCTCCTTCAAGAGGTGGCTGCTGAGAGAATACACCCTTAAAGTTTTCAAGCCTCAATAGGCACAGAGGGCACAGCTCCATGCATGTGTGCTCATATGAGCAGGGAGCGCATGTGTGTGAGAGTGTGTATGAAACCCATTCTCACTCACATTGTTATCTGTCCTATTCTAGTGACTTAGATACTTTGAGACAAAGAATGAATATTTCATTGGATGGTTATGGGGGCAATAGAGGAGACCGTTTCCTATTGGAATTCTGCAGTGTCACCGCAGCAAATGGAATTCTGCGCGAGTGGAGGAGATTGGCCGAATCAGCTCATCTCAGAGTCCTGGAAAGCAAGGGCTGATAGAGAAATAAAAAAAAAGGAGGGGGGGCAAAGAGCGAGGAAGACAGAGGAAGATGCAGTCACGCTGGAGAAAGAAAGCGAAGAAGAGTGTGTAAGTGGACTAAGAAGTTAAGCAAGAGAGTAAGCAAGTGAGTGCAAGAGGGGAATAGAGGGGGGGTAAAGTGGAGAAAGGGAGCGGAAGAGGGAGACCGTCAGGGTGAAAGAGATAGCTCTCTTACAGTTTCCAATTAAATGTCTCATTTACTCCCTAATTCTTCTTATTCAGAGCAGCATTTGTTCAGATTTGCAGCGGCAGGACTGTAATTTCAGTGCGGTAATGGAGAAGCGACGCCTCTGCCATAGCATTTGGTACTGTTTAGGGATGATAATGGGCATCATTTCTATGAGATCATTTCTCTAAATAAAAATGCCTCCCCAGATTAATGTTGGGGAAAGTGATATAAGTGATTGCTATATACTAGTTTAATTTCTAGGTGTTTGGCTCACAGCGATAACAACGCGGAGGAGTTGTAGGGCTCAGAGGCTGGCTTGCAGCTGATTTGATTGGGGCCAGTGTGCGTGTCCAAGTGCACGGACGCATGCACGAGGGAGTCCGTATGTATCCAGTCACCTTACTGAGCAGGCGATCACTGACGCTGCGGGCTAGTTGTTGAGTTTCTGCAATCTGGTCAGCGACTCGTTTCTGTTCATTCAGTTTCTCAGCTAGCATCTCCAGCTCTGTGAGCGCCAGCTGCAGGGGCAGGCGATCCACGTGGCCCTTCGGTGTATTCTTAAGCATGTCCTGAAAAAGGTCACAGAAAAGTTTGATGTAAAGACACTGCAAGTCAAAAACATGAAGCAGTCTCCGTTTGTGATTTGATGTTTTTCTCTATATCCTGTAATGAACTCAAGAAAACAGCGTGTTGTGGTTGGGAGTGGTTTTTTCTCCTCAGGTGTTTAAATCTGTGTCAAATGCTTTCTTTGAGTTTAGGTGTGAGAGTGTCACAGTTTCCAGAGGATCTAAGCAACTGTGTACACAACGC
Source organism: Acanthochromis polyacanthus (assembly GCF_021347895.1). Taxonomy (NCBI): domain Eukaryota; kingdom Metazoa; phylum Chordata; class Actinopteri; family Pomacentridae; genus Acanthochromis; species Acanthochromis polyacanthus. Next base: position 34,027,390 of record NC_067117.1, on the reverse strand, counting down.
TGACTTCCCAGTGGTTACTCAAACTTTGCAAAGCTCAGAAGCGATAAAAACAAATTCAAAAACTCCACAATGATCAAAGTCTGTCAAACTGCATGTTGTGTGACTTGCATATCTGTATTTGTCCTGCATCTCTGACCCAGTGAAAAGCTCGCTGTTGTCTTGAAATGCATCTCTGACGTACATCACTGCCTTCAGCTCCACTTCCCTGTAATGTATGATTTAATGCATACACTTCCTCTTTGGAGTACTGAGTTTAGGCTAGAAGAAAATGCCTGATTCACATTCATAACTTATCTTTTGAATTCATGGATAATCAATGCCTACTGAGGGATGAAATGAGCTACTGCAGATCCAGCAAGTCAAGCTGGAATCCAAATCTTTGCACAAAATAGAAAGTGGAAGTCTGAATATAACGCCAGCAATATGAAAAACTGATGTGGCTAGCTACTTTTCAAGCAGCAGAAAACCCTGGTGTAAAAGTATGTGAGGTAGGACGTCTGGTACTTTGGATAAATTAAAATCCATCATCAGTTCTGTGGCCTTGCAGCTTTGCATCACTATCAGTGTCTGTGCAGCTGAATCTTTATTTGACTCCAAAGTGTTTTAGCAAGGAGGGCTTGAAAGGATTGATTAAAACCAATTAAATGACTAGACCTGTACAAACAAGATTTTATACCTGCAGGAGCAATATGAATTGAGGGAATCGTTGAATGGGTTTAACCATGAGGCCATACAGAGTGATCCGGTCCACACTGGATGCCTGTTTCTTCTGCAATCAAAAGAGCAAAACCAGAATGAAAACAGAAACATACAGCGAGAAAAATAATCTTTCACAGGAAGGTCATTAAACGGAAACTATTCCTACTTTCAGAGGAGCTTGTCAGAAGTCTCTGGAGACCACATGTAGGCGTGTGAGTGGGTGAATGAGGTATGAAAATCAGCGTCTATTAGTCATAAAAGAGGAGATTTTTGAGTGCGTTATGTCTAATGTTTTTCTGTGGGCGCCGGTCAGGGAAAGATATGGTTGAGGTGCTTTGTTAAGCCTGTGCCATGACGACACCCTGAGGACTAAAAGGCAAATCATGTTTAATAGATGGTCTGATCGAAAGGATTGGAGAAGATCAATTGCGAGACAGAAAGTTTGAACAATATCCATTTCTTAAACTTTGGAGATCTGACAGAATCTATAAAAACTAACACATAAACTGTTTGTTTTGTTTTTTTTTAACATATTTTTCCAAGTTTTCTTGTAAAATGATCGCTGTGGGCAATGCTGAAGTTTTAAAAGGCAAAGACTTACTTTTTTAGTCAGGATTTTGACTGATTTGATGGATTTGATATGTACATGCACTGAATATTCCTACTACTCAGTCTAGAACTTTTTTTTTTTTAACTGATTTAGCCATTTCTTCACCTATTTACATATTTTAGTCAGTTCAGTTTATTGTTTGTTACTTCATTATTTATTTATCATTCTGTTTTTAGGAATTTTGACTGCTATTTCATTCAGATATCATATTTTACTATATTTTTTATTACATTTCATTTTATTTCATCTGGCATGTCCTCATTACATGTGATGTAGGGGTGGTGTGTATTGTTCGTATTGTTTTAACTGCATTTTCATTCCTTTCATCTGTAAGGCACTTTTTACTACATTTTATTTGCACAAAAAGTGTTATATGAATAAAGTCCGATTGATAGATTGATAAAATAAATTGGATTGAAATTTACATTTTGATATGAGATGAGATATTTTGGTAATAGTAATATCACGGTACTTAATATGTGTTTTTGTAGCTCTTAACTTTGCAGTCCATTAAATTCATACATATCAAAGCTTATCTGATGTTTCCAGCAGAATGTAAAGAGTGATGAATAATTCCGCTTTTTGGTCACACCATCAGTCACTATCTCATATATCATCACATACTGCATATTATCAAGTTATATCAAACACCTTTACAGAAATTAAAAGGAAACATATTTGGTAAAAACAAAAAGATAAATAAATAAATAAAGAAGTGATATCTGATTGTGCAAATATTAAATTGTCATTAAAAATGACCACCAATTTCAAAAGTATTATTTTAGTTGAGCATGAAATCCGAGTGAGAAAATCTACATAGAAAAGTACCTTCAGTCCTGACCTGACTACGAGGTAGAATGTAATAAGTTTGTGCAAGAGACTCTTCAATAAAAGGTGCTACATTGTGGCTCTACAAACTGTAAAGTGCTTAACCAGTCACTGTGAGACTGACATTCTATTGTTTAAGGTGATTCCTGAAGTCTGCAAATTGTACAAGTGACAGCATGCAAATGCCACGATCTGTGCACCAGTGTATTTCATGCTATAATAAAAGAGATTCCTGATCAATCCTTCATTTGGTCATTACAGCTCCAAGTCAGCTGTTAGGACCACAAAGATTTTTAATGAAAACCAAATTTCCCATTTTTCTTCCGTACAGTGCAGCCCAAGATTGCACAGTTAGAGATAGCAGGAGTCAGGAGGAAACCCCTTGGTGAATGCAGAGCAAACACCAACCTAGCAAGACATGTTACACACAGTCACTTTACAAAGACACCCAGCGGTCAGTGGTCAGCGGCCACCCAACTCCTAAATGACAGGTGAGGATGCTGAGGCAATGATCTCCAAGATTTTATCCGTCTGATCCAATGTTCAGTGACTAGACAGACACATACATTCGTCGGCCTGTAAACCAGATGTGACCCCTGAGCGTATTCCATAAAAAGTTTGAGGAGCACAGAGTGAAATCTCTTCCACCACACCTGACCAGGTCACGATGTCACTGGAGATAGACTCTGTGGTGCTTCACGCACTGAGAATGCTGAGTGGTGTCAGATATAGACCATTTTTGGTAAGAGGGCTTTTGAGGAGACCCTCTCCATCTCTCTATTGGAGGGCAGTCATGCAGAGCCAAATCCATCTAACAGAGGCAGCATTATAAAACCATAGCGCTCTCAAATGATATGAATGCAGCAGCAGTTCACCTGACTCCTCATTCAGAGCATGATCTGAATTTTCTCACTTGATAGAGAGGTCCCATCTGCATTAATCACCAATAAAAACACCAACTGTGGCAGAGAAGGACTTCTGTTTCCTCCTCCAATTGAAACAAGTGGCCAGAGCAGCCAGGGAGAAGAGCCAAGAGTCTTTACTTAAGGGAGAATTACAGTTACTTTCAGCCTGGCCACATTAATTAGCCATTAATTTCCCATTAACATGGCTAAGGAACGTGCTACCTTTTCAATCTTTACATCTGTTGTAAAGATGCAGGGAAATAAATGCATGAGCCCAATAATTTACCACAAAATGTCTGTCTACACATGCTGATGTCTTCAGTATAATTCTCTTTTGTGGACATAGGGATGGCATCTCCCTCCTCCATACACATCTTGAGGCAGCACAAAGAGCTGTATGGCAGAAAGATGGCTCTTCTTGACTACAGGTAAATCATTTCAATGTTACACTATCGTTCAAAAGTTTGGGGTCACCCAGACAATTTCATGTTTTCCATGAAAACTCACACTTTTATTCATGTGCTAACATAATTGCACAAGAATTTTTTTTGCTTGGGGTTCAGGCATATGGGTTCTGTAAAGCGTCTTGAGACAGTTTGAACTGTAATTGGCGCTACATAAATAAAATTGAATTGAATTACATGGATGGCAATTTTCCGCGGATCCGCGGATTTCCGTCGATTTAATTTCAAATTTGAACATTTCTGTGAATCGTCTAAATCCGTTGAGAAAATTTTAGGGGGGGTTAGGTACTTTATTGTCACCAATGTTAACGAAACTCAAGCGAATAGTTGTGAAATATGCAAAAATATGCGCGATTCACCTGCTGTCTGGCCGCGGAGGGATGCGTCCTCTAATCAGACACTGGGTCTGCTGCGGGGTTACTGGACTGACAGCCTGTGCTTTGGGAGGGAGAGAAGCTCACAGCAGCACCTGCTGCTTGTTGAGGACAGTAACTGCAGAATGATCCGAGTTTTCCTGTCAGTCTCCAAAACGGCAGAAAAAGTCGCTAGATTTGTGGCTAGTCGCTTTTGACAAAAAAAAAGTTGTCAGGACCATTTGGAGAGTCGCTAGATTTAGCGAAAAAGTCGCTAAGTTGGCAACACTGGCACGGTGCTCCGCATCAGCTCGTGCTTCTAGTGTGTGTGAATGCGCGAACTGATGATGTCAGGCCGGGCGTCACATAAAAACTCACTCACAACTGCATTTATATTGGTTATAGTTTTCTCATTTTATGCGGAAATTGTGAAATCAAGCGGGACCCGCATATTTCTCTTTTTTTTCGTGGAAATGTGAGATTCTTGCGGGTATTATGCGCTGTTTTGCGGCCTTTTGGGAAATAATTGACCCCTGCATAATCAGCAGCATTTTGGTGATTAATGCGGGAATTCATGCGATCGCATAATCGCGTTTTTCTGAAGGGTCTAGTTACACTAGCAGCATCAACAGCTACTTCAAGTGCCAAGGCAAAAGATATACTGAAAGAGAAGGAAACGGCTACAAGAAAAGCCCACCAGCAGGAGTTGAAAAGGAAGGCAGTCCAGAGACTTACACAGCTTGCTGCAAAGAGAAGAAAATTGCAAAATAGGAGTGTTGCAGTGAACTGACTTGTATATAGTGTACATAGTAGTATAGAACTCTTATAGATTTGTGAAATATTTTGAACTGAAGATAGTGAGAAAAGATTGAAGAACAAGTAAGTTAACTTTTCATTAAATTTGCTGACTTATTTAAGTCTAGTATTATTATGTTTTTGATCATTTTTATCAGTCTAAATGACTTCTATTTTACTATAAATCTCTCAGCTTCAGGGGGCAGATGAAACAACAAGATCACAGTATTCTGCAAAGGCTGTTCAGTGGTTGTATCATCTCTGATAGGGAAATCGCTAGAAAATGTGTGGCAGAAATCATGTCACCATAGAATGTGGACGTTTAATATAGATGTAACCACAAACAAAATGATGTTGCGCTGAACACAGGCATGTGTTATACATGTGTATGTTATATACGGACACCAAATCGCATCGCCTAAATATGTAGCGGGCGGTGGGAATTGATGGGACTCGGAAACACCCCCAGAATTTAATCAGCTGCTCTTTGTATCATTTCCAGCGGCTAAGTCCTGATAAGTCCACAGCGGTCAATTTGTAGTTGGATGGCAATCATGTGATCATCAGCAGGCAGCTGACGTAGTGTTCACTTGTTGTCATAGTTACAGTAATGCCATGATGCTATCTCGGAATTATACAGAATTTTTTAACAAATCCGTGGATCCAGACTATAAGCCATGTCAATGCCAAAATCTAATCACGTGGTCCTTGTGTCATTTCTGACCTTCCCTGAAAACTTCATTCAAATTTGTTGATTCGTTTTTGGCTAATGTTTTTAACAGACAGACGGACTGACAAACAGACAAACCAACGCGATCGACACATAACTCTGCCGAAACGCCGCCTCCTTGGCGGAATAATAACAAAGAATTTTAAATTGGCAACTCACATACTGAAAACAGCAATGAAGCAGGCGTGCTTGGTATTTCAGGCGATTAGTCTTAAAAATCAAAAGGAACTTTCTTGCATGATTGACCAACAGTTAGAACTCTGGGCTTAGTCCCTACAGCCCCCGCCGGCGGGGCTGTAGGGACTAAGAGGAGGTGCCTCAAAAACAGGGCTCAGGGACTAACAGGTTAAGAAGGCTGTGATTAGACATGTTGTTTCCCTATAGCAGGTTCACAATCAGGTGCAGGCAAACCATTCTCTATGCATAACACAGCAATGTCTGTCTATTCGAGACTGTACAATGCATATAAATACACAACCTCTAAAATCACTTCAAAGATAATAACCTAATTGCTGTTTCAGTATTTGTCCTCTGTACAAAATTAAACAGCTGTTTATATAATTGCAAACAATTGCCTAGATAATATGAATCAATTTGTTTGCTTTTATTATTATTTTCTATCAATATCTGCACCAAGCTCACCTTAATGCCTCTCTGCAGATGCAGCTCTATGTTACACTGAAATGTGTGTGTGTTCATATGGTCATGCATATGCAAATGGTGCCTTCACATTGTTTTCAAAGCAACATAATAAAGCCTGTCATTGATTCAGTGATTTTTCCAGTGTGTGTCTATCCAATTTCTTATTTAGGTTGTCTTCACACTGCCAGTGTGAGCTGCAGCCGACAGACATAGGAACCTTTAAACAGAAGGGACAGGACGCATGCTATCTGAAGTAACATGCAAAGCTGTCAGCTGTGTGATCTGGTTCTGTAAGTCAGCATTACAGCTCAAGGATCTAGGTCGCAGCCATGCATGAGCGCAGGGTGCACAGGGGATTGTTCAATTCAGTGTATTTAAATCATTTCATGGAACGTTCCATGCAGTCTGGCACCTTTTCCCCCGTTCATGATCACTTATTAAAGCTTGCATTATTAAATAAACAGAAGAATACATTTCAATTGTTTGCTATGGATTGTGGTAATTTTCTACTTTCCATTCCGCATGTGGAATGACCAGAAGTTTTTCAATTCCCTGTTTTTTTAAAAAGTCAATGACTTCATCCTGTCATTATAATGTGAATACATGTTCATTCTGCTGACAACCTCTGACATTTCCAGGGTTAAACGCGGGTTCTACATTTCTCATTCCAGTCGTTGATTTAGCTGAATTCAGACTTTGATACCATCTATGTAAATAACACAAACTGATGTACATGACTGCTTTTTATACACTGAATTATTTCCTCGTCTCCATCAAAACCTGAGATTTATGGATTACACGGATCATTTAGCTTCGGGGTTTTGATTGATTCAGCATCTGCTCAACATCACAAAGAAAAACAAACAGCAGCTAAAACACATATGGGTTACTTTAATTTGTCAAATAGGAGAAGAATAAAAAAACACGTTCAGAAAACTATATTGTGCTGCTGGGCTAAAGCTCACCTTTAAGAATTCCAGGAAAGCTGGCTTGGACATGCACGCCTTTTTAATGAGAGCCATGGCGTTGGTGAAGTTGTTCACGTAATCGCTGTATACATCCAGAACCATGGACTTCGAAAACTATAGAAAACAGAGAGCATAAACAGAGAGTATGTTCATCTGAATTTGTAACAGCTAACAACAACAAATAAAAGGGTTCACTGCTCTGACACATTCCGCCGTCTTGTATTTCCTTTGACATCTCAAAGTTCAGGCTAAACATCTTGTTTGCAGGGAGACTTGTAGGTAATTTGAATTTAAGGAGAGGCTAGAAAATGGACATTTAAGTATAGTGCTTTTTTTTTTTTTTAAAAAATGGTTTGTTTACCATTCTAGCTACAGCAAAACACCCTTCACGAGCCATTTAAGAAGTTGGGCAAAGAGGAATGAGGTGGCACAGTGTGGGAGTCTGTGTGTGTGTTGTGGGGAGGGTGTGTCTGTTGCGCGGTAGACATTTATTCTCTCTCCTCAATTAAGCCCACCCCAGGCAGCTGATAGCGACCGTTTGAGGAGTGGTGGGGAATTGGCAAATCGCATGAAGGAATTAACCCTCGTTGCTCACACCCTCCTTCAGCACCCTGCCTCTGAGATATTACTACCAGCCCTGCAGGTACAGACACATTGCCACCTGAAAAAAGGGAGCTCAGTGGAGAGTACACAGTCCCAGCACTTTGCTTTTCCAATGTGGCCTCATTTGGTGGTAGGTCTTAGGATATCAATGGAACAGCGCTGTAATGACCAGCAGTGGAGAGAGTCAAATCAGGCCCTGTAATAGGCAAATAATAAGCGGACCTTATGGATGAGCACACTGCCGAGGCTCACAAAGGAAAACTTGCATTGAACACTACTATTCTATCGCCAAAAATTGTAAACACATATCCCAGAGATCACTGGGTGCAGTAGAGATATTCATCACAACTGTAATTGATTCCATGTTTGGAGTAAACTACCCCTGTTTGCTCCATCTAAAACCTGTAGCTCATTAGAAGTCTGCTGGCAGAGACTGCGTTATAAAGTTGGATAGAAATGCCAAGAAAAATATGAGTGCTTGTACTCAGAATGCAAGTCTTTGATTGTATTATAGACAGGACCAAACAAAGAATGCACACAAACACACACACACACACACCAAGCAGCCAATAAGCCTCCAGCTGCATTTATATTTCACACATAGGAATGTACATACCATAAACATGCACATGCACACACACTAACCGAGGCAACAAATAAGTCTCCAATTTTCTCGGTGCAGTCCCACTCAGCCACACGTGATGCCAGAGCAATTTGAAACATGGAGTGGCACTGTGTGATCTCTCTGATTCGGTAAAATATGGGCCGGATCTTCCGTGGACTCAGGATGCGCGGATCAGCTTCCATCAATGGTCTGTGGTACTCCTGTTGAGATTGTGACAGAAAACGGGGTTTTTCTAGTTGTTTATATGTGCATATGTATGTCCGTGGGTGGATGGCTGCTTAAGATGAATCAACTATCCACCATCTCTTCCTTTCGGCAGCATAAATAGACAACTGAGGGGTAACTGAGAAATATCCAGTGAATCCACGAAATGTAGTCACCGTGCCTGGAAGCAAAGCAATCTGAAGGACTCACCTGTACAACAGCATTTGGCACGAGCAAACATGTTCGGAACTCAAGGTGACTTGTAATCATAAAAGCAAGAATAATAATAATGGCAAAAAGAAGCTTCCAGCAGAGTTAAAGATGCAAAAACAACATGGTGAAAGGGGGCATTGATTGATTCTTCAGTCAGTGCACATGGGAATATTAGCATAGCCTACGGAAATGACTCGACAAGCTCTTTGTGGATGGCAAGCCAGTAAACATGACTCCTTTGAATCTGAACATGTCTAAATCTAGATAATATGGAAAAGCTAAAGATGAAAGATGAATTCTGTATTTAACATAAAAAACTGTATGTATCTGAGCAATAGTGTTGGTAATTTTTGTTAATACACTGCAAGTCTTATCTCTGCAAATCTACCAGAGCAAATTAGATCTTGACATGAGGCACAGTGGAAAGCAGCAACAACTGTGAAATTTGTTTGATAGTAGGAATGATGGTTACGTCCTTCAGTGTCTATAATTGTGCTGTGGCCTTTCATCTTTTAATGTTCTATGCGTGGAGACACTGCATATGCTACTCGGATGGACTCTGAATAACAAGAGAGGTATCCAGAGGGCTAAGCCTCCCTGCAAATCACACACAATAATGTCACTCAACAACAAAGCTAGTACATTGTACTGTGACAGTGAAAGATTTTACAGCACATAAAGCCTCCACTGATCGCTGCTAATTCCATTTCAGTAGGTGCTCCTCTTATTTTTCTGTGATGAGGAGATAACAAGTCTCCTTTTTCCCCTCTAAACAGAAAGATTAAAGAGGAGAGGCTGCACCCCATCCTGTGCAAGCCTGACAGTCTCTCTCTCTCTAAGCATCAGCACGATGCCACAAGAACGAGGACGGCTGTTTTATCAGGATTATTTATGCCGAGACACCTCGGTAATTTGATGGATATCACCGCTTCTCTTTTCAGTGTAATTCATAATGGCTAAACTGTGAAGATATTGCATGTGGCAGAAGAGGACAATGGGACTAAACAGCTCACCTGCAAGATTCTCCTAAGAGACTCCAGGTAGCTCCGCTCACTCTGAATGATGGAGCCGAGGATATGGCGTCTGACAACCTGCACAGACAACAGACCAGTCAGGAAACCCAGCGCTAAGAGGACATGATTGGGCTGCGGTATGTGGTGTGCTTTCAGTTAAGCATGGTGCTGCTTGATGGATTGCACTATAATCATGTGTTTGTCACAGGAGGAACAGACTCAAAGACGAGTAGGTCTGTTTGAACAGGGCCTCCGCCGCAGTGTTGAAACACTGTATTTCCTATGACAAGAAAGCAGCTGTTGTAGCTGCTACGAAACACTCTGCTTTTACAAACAGCATGAAGAGTTTATAGATATGTGAAAATACTGACATAAAAAATGAATTCTCTTAACAGCCTAAAGCCTTATCCCAAGGCTACTGGGTAGAGATTATGTTCACATAAAGATGTTAAGTGCGGCATGCATGCGGGCTACCACTGTTACAAGGAATAAAAAGTAATATTTATTCAAGCTGCTAGGTGCACCTGGTGGCTGGTCAGCCCCTCTGGCATCGGGCTCAGCTGTGGGGGAGGATGTTTCACTTCTGACACAGCCACGTCCAGATATCCTGCATCATCCTCCTCTTCTGTAAACGTTCAGTAACGAAAAAGTAAAATAAAAAAAAAGAGAGAGTGGTTAAAGAGTGTTTGTGTGCAAGTGTGTGTGTGACACACAATGAGACAAGGAGAGAGAACAACAGAAAGGCAGCCTTCAGATCTCACTGCTGCTGGAGACACTGCGACACACTAAGTTTATTACCTCTAAAATATGAAGAGACTTCTGTACTCTCTAAAAAAGAGAAAGAGAGAGCAACACAGAAAGAGAGAGAGAGATGCAGAGAGGTCTTTGGAAAGAAAAAAAAGGAAAAAAAATCAAAACAATACTATATCTATGTAGGAGTAGAGCAGGCACCGAGAAGTGTGACTGCAAAAACACGATCCAACACATTCTCATCTCTGCACTGGCACAAAGACATTCGACGGTTTCTCAAAAAAAAAAAAAAAATCCTCACTTTACCCGTAACCATAAAGACACAGATACTAGAAGCTTCCACCGTTCCAATTAAAGACTTTGGAATGATAACAGAGGATTGATGGAAAGGAAATACAATGCAGCGCAGATTTCCCTCGATCAATAACTAAAAATAGCAGCACTGGCCTCTTTACCTCTTTGTGATGGCTTGGAGATTTGTTTGAGGCGTGGGTTTGGCGTCTATGGTTTATGAAACTGCTCGATTCTCCATTAATGGATGCTAATCTTTCCCTATTGTTCAGCGAGCGTTCCTAAAAGACAACCTAAATGATACTACATGAGATGCTTCTCTTCTCCACACATCAAAAACATCAATTCACTCAATCACGTCGTCTGTCTGAAAGCTGAGAGCGCTCGTGTGTTTTATTTATTATACTTATAATCAGTAAGATCTCTTTTTCACAGTACTTTCATTTCACCCTGAAGGGATCTGTATAAATAAAAAGTAGGACTTTCCGCTCTTTCTGTCTGGAACACTGCTTCTGCTTGGCTAGTTTCATACACAAGCAACTGCCTATGTTTCAAAGTGTCAACAGGAAGGTGCTCATAAGCAACATCCATTACTAAACAACAGCATAACTTTGAGCCACGAAAGCCAGCTGACCAAGATTCACAAAGTTTTCAGACTTTCCTGCATTACCCAATTGATCTTTTCTCTGCAGGAAGGAAACTTTCCGCATGACGGCTATTTTGGTCCGTTCAAGCCCATCCTTCGTTCCGCTTCTTGCCGCCTTCATGAGCTGCTGAACCTGGTTGGAAGGAGCAGACAGAAACAACAAAGGAGCATTAGAGCAGGAGGAAAGTGCCATGCTGCGGTGACTTGATAACCTACGGTGCCTCCTCTGGAGAGAGATGGAGAGAAGTGGCGCTCAGCGTGCTCATCATGAATCTCACCATCTGCGACTCCCTGTGGGTCGCTGTACAGCCTCTAATCAGAGAGTCCACGAGCATATCATGGAAAGATTATGGTAACAGAGTGAGTTCCACATCAGAAGTAACAGAGCTGCATTGCTCAGCGCGGGAGAATCCAGCTGACCACAAACTCCACCCTGAGCATCACAGAGGGCCCTGCAACCAGACTCCATAGACCCAGAATACACCCAGGGTGGTAGTATTTTTAAACGATGCTGCTTCAGGAAAGTAGGTCATTAATTGGGGGCGAGTTGCACTGGTGTTTATGGAAGTAAATATGCAGAATATTACTTAATAATTCATGCGCCCCATAAATGTGTCTTGATATTAAACCAGGCAGGGAAGGAGAGAGAGCCCAACCAACTAACCCAGAGTGTCAAAGCAAAGCCACAGTCTGCAGGAAAGTTGGAAAAGGTGGCAGAGAGAGTTGGTTAAGCCTTTGTGTTAGCTGAACATATAAGGCAGCATATTCACCTCTGAAGGATCACCAGTCCTATTGGCAAACATGTAGCAGAATGATTTGAGCCCTCGCGTCAAACACTGTGATATAGCTGTGTTAACACTTGCTGCTGGAGATATACCTTGATGTCATAGTTGTGCTTTCCAGACAGCCTCATGGCCAGTTCACGTTTGGTCCTGGCACACCGATCCTTCAGCCGACGCACTTCGGGGGAGAGCTACAGGTGTCGGACAAGGGCGGGTGGGCATGGATGTAGGTCGTGTTTAGAAACAACAGGCGAAATGAGTTGGAAAAATGTAGGGGGAAAAGGAAACAGAAAAGGGAAATGGAGCAAAGTGATGAAGGCAAAATAAGGAACGCAACACTGGGAATTAATCACAAGCACAGAGAGTGAAAGCTTGGAGCATTGCTTTGGGTTATGCTGAATGAGACTGATGGCAACTGATTTAAAGTCCCTCTCCAGGCGCTGATCAAACCCCTAAAAACTCTGAATCTCTGGGTATCAAAGTTACACATGTAGATGTTTTTCCCATGAAAATAATCCTTTCATGCCCTAAAATAGGATAGATTTAACTCTACAACGTTGCCTACTTTAGATTGTGCAGATCTTTAAAGCCCCTGCCTCTTTCTCCACCCACCCCTCCTATAACTACAAGCTATAGTGGTTGAGTCAATCAATCCAAACAGCCAAACCACTGAACCGAGCCTATTCTGAGGCATAGGGTTCATTTGGGATTGGTTCTTTAGGTTTGCTTCTTAAACAACCCTGTCTGTTTGAATTTACGTTTTTAAGAATGTCATCAGTACGCTGCAGCTTCAAGGTGGAAATGCTCAGCCGTGGCAGCGGCTGCTTATTCTGTTCATGATATGTCTTTTAGCATATCAAATACGGCATATTGGCAAGTTAATAGGGTAAAAAAAAAGAAAAGGAAAAAGAAATTCACTGGAGGGGGCTTTTAAAGAAGGGTGGGGATGTGGAGTGGGAAGGCTACAGGCAGTTTAGGGCAAATATTAACTAAACAAACTCCACTGCATCGTTTCCAGGTTCCTCAAACAGGAGGAGAACACTTCAGGTACACTTGGGGGGAAAGTTAATTGGGCAAAACTAATTAAAAACTAGGTGTTTTTGATGAAGGCTGCGCCGGTTGAGAAGTGTCGCTTAGCCCAAATAGTCTCGTTTTTTTTTCATTAATTGCTAAACCGGTGCAGCTGAATCCTTCCTTTTGCTCAGTGACCTGGGACAAGCATGCCCAGAGAACTATGGGGTGGATTTTCACATCACACCCTCCTGTAATTACCTGAGAAATTCATTTTCTGTCCCAGCACAAGAAGCAGTGTGTTACCTTTGGTCTCCTGTGTTTCTTAACACATTGGTTTCACTCTGGATTTCCTTGGATTACAGCGGAGTTATATCCATACATAAACACCTTCAGTATGTAAAATTATGTAAAGGTAGACGTAAATCTATACATTAATAAGAAATCGACTCAGCAGAATGCTTTTTATTCGAATGACTCCAAATTTCCCTCATGCCTGCAACGGTGCGTGTTGGGTAAAGGCTGGTGAAGCATAAAGGAAACGCAGCACAATGTGAATGTGCCCACAGTGCCATCATGTGGAAGAGAGATGCTCGGGACGCAGAACGCTGAACAGCAATCCTTGGCAGAAAAGAGGCAAGCAGATCTGAGGCTTTTCAAACAGAAAATGCCTCCTGTTTACTTTCATCCCACAATGAAAGAATAAAGCTAGACAGCCTGTTATACAGTTTTCATGATCTTTACCGTCTCCCTCCATTTCTATACATTAATAAACTGCAAAAGAGGAGCAGCCCATGAAATATTCTCCTTGATCATTTTTAAGTGCTGGAAAACAACCTGCTCAGTCATTTTAAATATACAGTGAAGGCAATTTCTGTGGAATAAATAGATATCCAGCGCACACACTCTACCTTGCTCCTTGTAGGTAGTTTGGTCTCATTATCAGATTGTTCATCGTAGCTCTCAAATTCACTGGAGCTCCACCCGTTGCCTGCCTCCACAGGACCAGTGTCTCTCTGAACATCTTCATAAATCATATCTGTTAAACACACACAAAAAAATATGTTACACATCTGAAGATTCATGAGAGGACAAACATCCTAAATGACTATAACTGCGCGGGCACCAACCTTCATCTGGAGAGAGGGGTTCTTCACTTGGAACATCATCATAGATCACCTCTGAAGCCTCCGATGCCTGTGGCTCAGCTTCAGCTACACAATGAGCTGCCAAACAAAACCAGTAGCATCAAAGTAAAGAAACACTGTTTATCTTCATTTCAGTTTGATACGTGCACCTTCTGTTCTTTTGCTTTCCCCCCAAAAAAACAACACACACACACACACACACACACACACACAAGGACACGTAGCTTTACATTGCCTGAATCTTTTCAGGCAAACAGAATACATAAAAGATGCTGGATCTTTCAGCCTCTGGTAAGGAATTTACACAGCCTTTGAATATTTGCATACTTATTGTGTCATTTGCATTTTAAGGTTTTTTCCCTCAGGGAAATCTGGCGCATCTCTTGTGTATGTTACAATAATGGCTTTGTCCGTATGACGTAACATGATTGTATCCAGCTCGTCTGAGTTATTGACCCATTCTATCTCCATGCTTGGCAGGATTTGTCATTAACTGCTTTGAGAGTGTTTCAGCCTAATTTAGCTCAGTGAGCTTTATTGATTTGGTTTTAAACTGTGATTTGTCTGCAACACTTTCTCCTAAGCCTCGAACAGCAACAATCACTGTTTTCAATTAATCTGATTGAAGATGTGTATTTTGTTGTGGATCATTCGGTCTGAAATTCGACATCACCTTGAACACATGCCAAGAGGTGGACAAAGACCAACAATTTCTTCCACAAAAGAGGATTAGCCTCACAAATGTCCCTTGTATCTCACTCACTTTTCTATGTTTGTGCATTCAGACAGGATTCACAATAGAGAAGAAAAACAACTGGATTTGGTCTATCAACATATCTGCAAAGTGACTGGGCCTCTTGGGAACATGGCTTGTTACTTCAAACGCGGTAAACCCGAAGTTCTTCACTGTGTTTTCTCACTTTTATTTAACTTTTCTCTACAGCAACACAATGACACTCCAATAAACTCATTCATAGGTCACAGTGACACTGTAGACAGTCTAAAAACGACGCTGCCCTAATGAATATGTGCTAATTGTACCAAATGGGAAACACAGTAAAGCATGTGCAAATCAGTGTCGCATAATGACAGCAGCCATGACCACAGCTGAGGACTGAAGGCACATGGTGGCTTTTACAAACAGGAAATCCTTCATTATTCAAAATGAACCATATTAAAGTACATTTGGTCAAACTGAAACACAGTCTGTCGACCTGATAAACAAGTTTGCCCTCCACAGCAGGTTAATATGTATGCAAAGCATTTCCTGGAGTCTCATGTTTGAAGACTAAAATTACAAAGCAGACAGTATGAAAGCACAAATGTAGGATTGTAATAAATTTCTCATCAGCATCAGCAGAACAGCAGTGATTTATCTGGCTTTAGTTTAGCTTGCTTTTTCCAGTTCTAGATAGCAGGAAGAAAGGTTTCATATACTTTTATTATTTATTTAGTTTAACTACATTGTGCACATTCATAATGAAAACAGAGGCCTGTGTGTGAAAATGCATCAGAAGAGTGGGACATGAAAAATGTCATGCAGCAATGCAGCGCTCCTTTACATCTCTCATTTCTGAGCCACCTTCAAACAACAGCAGCACTGCTGACTGAGTTGAAATCCAAAAGCAATTTTCCCTCATGGAAATGGTTCTGTATTGATCCTCATCCTGAATTAATTGGATTCATGTCATGTCTGTGTAGAAATCAAATCATGGCAGACTATCTGTGCATGTGTGTGTGTGTGTGTGTGTGTGTATATTTGAATGGAGTGTACATGTGTGTATGCGTTGTAGTACATGGATGTGTCTTTGTGCGGGTCTGGCCTTTCACCGCAGAAATCAATGAGCCATAAGATGACCGTAGATTTGTAATATAGTGTTCTTGCCACCTTTGATCAAGGTCAAGAGATGCAATGTGTAGTACTAACAAAACACCGCTGTACAATTTATTCTGCCAGTGTGATTATGGTGTGCTCCACAGTACTGTTTACGCAACTCTGGAGGCCCAATTGGTTTTCTATCAGATCTGTCCGCACAGTGAACACTATAATACGTAGGTGGAATGAGCATGAATCCCAAGGCAAGCTTAGGTTTAATCTTTTTGGTCTGAAATTGAACCCTTGATCTACAATATAAGCTGCATCAGTTCACTGTCAATATAATTTAGTTTTGTACCTTCAGAGATGTCCCTCGAGCCGCAGCTTGCCTTGACGGTTTCTTTGCTGTGGTCTCCTGAATCTGCCAAAGTCTCGGCAGCCGACGGCGCCACAGGAAGCCCCTGGAGCTCCTCTCCCACACGAGGAACTGAGGTGCTGGGTTCTGCTGCTGCTGCTGTTGCTGCTGCTGAGGCCCTGGAAGGTACCCAAACATTAGCACAGTTAAACTAACACTAAGTGCTGTGTGCCTCATTACAAGTTAATTTCACTGAGAGGAAGGGGAGGCAGAGAGGTTGGAGGTGGGGGCTGAAAATAGTTCTTTGCTATCCAAGCATGCAAACCCACACTCCCTAAAGTCTGACAGGACACATATTGCTACCGTCAAGTTATTAGAATGTTTTTGAAGTAACTTGTTTTGGAAGCAGGAACATTATTTCCCCCCGTATGCTCAGACGTGCATCCGTACTTCCACCAGAGAAGCTGTGTTTTCTGTCGGTTAATTTGATACTTAGCAGAGACAGATTTCAAAGAAATTTTGTGAGGGCACAGGCCAGTGAACAAGTAATTAGTTTTGGGTGTCATTTCACAAAGTGGAACATTTTTGTTTTTTCTTTTTGCATAATTGCTCATCATGACGATACAAGGCATTTTTGTGTACCTAAATGAATAAAAAAGCATCTGACTGTATTCCACGGTATTTTAATGCAGATGTGAGCTGAGATACAGATTTGTGTTTGTTAAATTCCATCACCACATAACAAAGTCAGCAGATTTCTTCAGCCATGTTGGAGATATAGACTGCCTTACTTCTGTCTTTATTACTTCGCCAAGGAACGGCAGAGTTATGCAAACGGCATACATTTGTCTCTCTGTCTGTTTGTCTGTCTGTTCACAACATTATTCAAAAAGGACTGATGGATTTGGATGAAATTTTGAGGGAAGGTCAGAAATGACACAAGGACCAACTGGTTAGATTTTGGCAGTGATGCAGCTTATAGTCTGGATTTGATAAAGATTTCTGTATCATTGTGCGATAGCGGTACACTGTCATTGTAACTATGAAAACAAGTGAACACGACGTCAGCTGCCTGCTGACGATCACAAGATTGCGAGGCTACTACAAATCCACCGCTGCAGATTTATTGGGACTTATCAGTTGGAAAGCATACAAGCAACAACTAATTAAAATCTGGGGGTTTCTGAGTTCTATCAATTCCCGCCACCCCCTACCACTGTGGACTTATCGGGACTTATCCATCAGAAATGATACAAGGAACAATTGATTAAATTGTGGGTGTGTTTCTGAGTCCCATCAATTCCCGCTGCCTGCTACATATTTAGGTCATGCGAGTCGGTATCCGTACATAACGTACACATGCAAAACACACGCCTGTGCTCAGCGCAAGGTCATTTTGTTTGTGGGTACATCTAGATCAAACGGCCACATTCTATGATTTCTTCAAGGTAGTGTCTACAGATACGGACCCGTACCCGTAGCCTGTGGGCTATGGATACGGCACTTTCCATTTGCCAGACAGATACGGACCCGTACGCGAGTTTCGCGAGTCAAGAAGCTGCTAAACACTGCAAACTGTTGAAAGGTAAGCAAAGGTTAAGGTTAGTGTTAGGGTTAGGTTTAGGGTCCGTACCTGTAGTACCGATGCTACGGGTCCGTACCACTAGCGTCTACCGGGAGTCACGTGACCAGATCTCGCGTATCTGATTGGCAAATGGAAAGTGCCGTATCCGTAGTCCACAGGCTACGGGTACGGGTCCGTACCTCTAGCAACAACCTTTCTTCAAGATTTCAGCTGTTGGAAATGACCCAATGACTGAGCAGCCTTGGCAGAGTACTGTGCTCTCTCAGTGCTTTTCTTGTCTTTTATTTTGATGGTTTTCTATGTTGGGTAGACAGGCCTTTTGCTTATTAAACTTTCTTCCACCCACAGAAAGAAAAAGCTTTAGTGAAAGTGAAAAAAAAAGTAAATTATTCAGAACTGCAGTCTTAATTCTTTAAAGCAATTACCTGTGACAACAACACTTTGCCACTTTATCTCACTAAGTTGTGTTTGCAGTGACAACTTCAGCTGTATGTGGGATACATTGTGCTGATTTAATTATTTACAGGAACTTTTGCAACACCACATATGCAGACAAAATATAATCACACCAAATGCTTAGTATTTAAGTTACTTAACTTATTCCGGAGTGCTGTCAAATCAGTATCTGTCATGCCTGCGGCTTACTATAATCACCGCAGGCTTTCTGAATGAAAACATGCCCTGAACCAGCTATTAAAAACAGACTCTAACATCACAGGGGAAAATCTTGTTGACACAGCTATCAGGATGCCTGCGTTGACACTGCCAGTGAGGGATTGTCCTCCCCCACATGACTGATAATATGACAGCATCCAGCATGTAGGAGAGTCCCATCTATGCTAATTAAATCTGTCCCTCTGCTAAACACCTCAGCAACACTAGCAATGCCAGCAGCAGCCACTCAGATTGATGGGCAAGTTTCAGACAAACAAGACATGCCAGGAAAATAATGGGCACAAAATACTGTGATTTGGAAGTGTTGAGGGGAGGTCTTTGCAGACGTGTTCTATTTTACAATAAATAGTAATGGAAGTAAACTATTTGCGAGGTCTTGTCGTTCACCGTTGGTACAGCGCCAGGTGAAGCAGGTGTTATGAGTCAGAAAGGAATAAGAACATGCCCAGAGCAGACAAGAATCAAACAGTAACAGTGGGTAGTTTGCAGGATCTGCATTATAAATACATGAGAAAAAGTTAGGATGTGTCCATCACAAACACTGCCGTTAAAATTTATTCAGATTAGCTATTCAAGAAAACTCTGATTCAAATCATTTCAAACGTTACAGAAC